>NC_136057.1:449435028-450674195 GCF_964261635.1 Lissotriton helveticus | reverse complement strand
TCAGTGATGTCATTTGAGATGTCATCAGTGATGTCACTGACCATGTCATGAATGATGTAATATGTGACATGATCAGCAGTGGATTGCGGGTGCGCGATATATAGTTAGTACAACTAACTATATATGCGAATTTCAATGGTTTTGTGTGAGTAAAATAAGGTTTTGTAAATGCTAATTCCTAACTATATATGGTCTATAACCTATGGTTTTTTCAGTGAATTTTCAAGGTTTTGTAAATGCTAATTCCTAACTATATATGGTCTATAACCTATGGTTTTTTCAGTGAATATATATATATATATATATTTTATATTTATATCATTTTAAAGATAATGGTTTATTCATTATTTTAAAGTAAATCTATATGTATAAATTATTATGTGTGTGTGTTTATTTTTGTTGATTACGTTTATTTGTTATATTTTGTTAAAATGTATTTAATATTATAATGTATATTACATTTAATGTATTCTGTTAACATTAATATTATTATATTTATTCATGTAATATATATAATATTTTATTTTATATACATTTAATTATTTGTTTACATCTATATTTTTACATCAATATTTTTGATTCAATATTTTTGTACTTACCTGTTCAGGTATGGGAGTCGATATTTTTGTAGTCTATATATTTTTTTTGATATTTTGAACATCAATATTTATGTCATCTATATTCTTTCAGTAAACCTAATGGAGAAATTGGCCAGCTCCTTTTTGCAATTGCAGATCGCCAGCCACATAGGTTGACATGGAAAGAAGTTATTTATCTATGATTCCCGCTTGGAAAACCCAAAAAATATAATTCAAGGACTCACTAGAATGGTATTGATAATCCAACACTAAGCTATTGTTGAATTTATTCTAAAATGTACAGGCAAGAAGTTATAAGACTTTCCTGTCTGTAAGTCAAAAGTCAGCCTTCCAGTGATCTGCCCTGATTGGTCAGAATTAAGTGGATCAGCCAGGCTGTTTTGATGAGGTGATAAGTAGCCCCGGGTTGAAGGAGCTATTCTGAGTGGAAAAGTTTCTGCTGCATAGGAATGCCAGACCCAGGGAGAGGAGTCGTAAACAAGGATCTTCAAATGGAGGAGGAGCCAGGCAAAAGAAACCAGTTTGATTTACACCCCTACTCTTTGAACACAGCCAAATGGCAGGCTTAAGGAAGAATGTGCAGATGCCAGGGGGAGGAAGAATATGGAGATGAGCCATCCTGGAGGTTGGTTTAGCCAGTTCTTGCCTCTCTGCTGAGACTTCACTCATATGGAATTTTGGATAAATAGTGCTTTCTGGGAGACCATTGTGCTCTGGGGTGTTGCCCTCCACCTCATTGAACAGGTGTGCCCTCCTCTGTGACCTCAGAGAACACTGAATACGTATCTGCGAGGCGCAGTGCGAGTCAGACTCTCAACCGCGAGCCTGCCTGCCCTCCAGGTTTGTCACTCTGAAACGCTCAGGAGGCCTGATTTCCAGAGTTTGACCGGGTTGGTCGAAACCCATGCCGGCAAACCATCCCAGAATCCAGCCTGGTGAAAAGCATTGAGGGACCCTGGGAGGAAAAGCTCCATAAAAGTTTCTAAGTTAGAACGTAGAAAAGTTGACTGGGACCAACCGCGAGAGTCAAGCCGTCCACCTTCAACCGTGAACTGGCCTGAATCTCTGGCTCGTCCCGCTGGGAAAGCTCCGGAGGTTTGACTTCCATCAGGTTGACTGGGAGCCCATTGCAAGGCAAGCCGGCGAACCCTCACCAAATTGAAACTGGCTAACAGCTGCAAGGGACCCCGGGCAGAACATCTCCAGAAAAGCTTGTAGGTCAGAAGGTAAAAACTTTGATGAGCCCTCCAGGGAGGGGTAGCCGCACAAGGTTCCATCGCGGTTGGCCTGAAACTTTGACTTTGTCCAAGTCTAGCGGGATATAGGTTTCTATGTGCTACATAGTGCTAAATATTTTTAAAAGAATCATATTGCCGGTTCCCTACACTGGACTTTCTTTGTTTTTGTGTAATTTTAAAGTAAAAAAAGTTCTATTTTTAAAATTGGTGTTGGATTTGTATTGTGTGTTGTATCTTAATTATTTACTGAATTTGTGTTTTTTGAATGCTTTACATACCTGTCTTTGAAGATAAGCCTGTCTGCTCGCAGCCAAGCTACCATGGGTTGAGCATGGGGATAATTTTCTGAGAACCATCTGAGCTCTATATTGTGTTAGTGGAATTATTGCCAGTGGTAGATGCATATTTACCACTACTAATAATCCACTTTCCAACAAGTGGGACCAAAACTTTCCTACTAAGTTCCGGTTTCTTCATTGACCAAGGGAGAAAAACTCTGCATAGTACTCAAAGAAATCATGACGATCTAGGTAAGATGTTTTGTACAGTCTGTCACCTTCTGACCTCTGCAGTTTCTATGCATTTTGGTTTCCTCTTCTGACCAGCCTAGCATGCTCTTAGAACTGCTATCAAGCTACATATTATCTCCTGAACATCCTCTCCACGTGTTCACTCCTTGACAGTCTGGCAGGAGACAAAACTCTCATCTCTCCTTAGACTCTTCTGAACCAGCCTCTTCCCCTATATCATTTATTTTGTGGGACATACATTGGTCTTCTTTTTCTCCCTGTGCTTGCTAAGTTCGTGTTTTTTACTTGTAAGGTTAATATTAAGTGCCTATTCACCCTAACCTCATTAGTACTCATGGACATCACTCCTTCCCATCCCACCCTCTGTGCACCACGAGACAGGTTGGATTCAGAACACATACAGCAGTAGTTTTGATGCAAGTTGTGGATTTTTCTTTTTTTTTTGGTTTTAAACTCGACCTTTATTGATGTCATAATCGTAATACAGCCGGATGCCTACATCCCATCGGGCCGGCGCAGCAGTATATGACATTCAATACATAAGGCAATGGGAGGAATGTACTCAGCATGCCGCCTACAACCCAATGGGCCGGCCGTGTCAGGTAGGCAGTCAGATCAGGCAGCAGTCAATTGGGAGCCAGGCATGCCAAGACATGACCCCCCTGCTCTGCTTTTGTGTATGTATTCACAATCTAGATCCATTAAGCATGTTTGCGCTTATTACGATGCAGACTAAATTTGCCCATTTCTCAATCCAATGCTTAGGTCAATATTTTTTATGGTGTAAATGTTAAATACTTTTAATCAATCAGGTCCATGTACTCATTTCTTGAGTCTCAGCAATTTCTTCATGGTGTCCCAGAAGATTAAGGGTCTGATTACGATGACGGAAGAATGTGTCCCACCGTCGTGTATCTGACGGTTTGACTGCTGCCTCCTAGGCGGTCTGACTGCCCGATTATGATCTGTGTGGTGACACCGCCATAAGACCACAGCCACAACTGCCCTTTCTGCTATTGCAGTGGGAAAGGCAGAGGAGGCCCATGGAGGGGGTCCCGCCAAGTTTCCCACCAGCCCAATCAGGAGGTGCCTTTCCGCCAACCTTTACATGGAGGGGACATCTCCATGTGAGAGTCAATGGAAAGGCAGGTAATGAGGCAAATAACTAATTCATGTGCAAATGTGCCCTTGTGAAATGTGACTTGTGCTCATGTTCTGCCCTCCAATGCCTTCGGGTTGGGTGCACACAATGTTTCTCTTGCACATCGTAATGCAAGGAAACAGTGCACCCAACTAGCTGGAGGCACTGTAGCATGGTTGGCAATGGCTTTTGGCTCATTACCAGAGCCAAAGCATGCCACCACTATGGTTCCGCCACCCATACACCACCAGCACTGTGGGAAACTCATGATATGGCGGGAGGATGCTACCAGCGTTTTGCCGTTTTCTGGACCACTGCCACCGCAGGCTGGCTGTAAACCTGCCTAAGTCCTAATCGCCCCCTAAAATAAGGTATGTATTGAACCCTTAAATGAATTGATCTTTTAGTTAATAGAGGAAATGGTACAGGTACACTCATAAGGAGACCTGGACCATAGAACTGTATTCTTATCTTAGAAGAGTGTTCTCTGATAGCTAATCATCAACTACTACAATTTGTTTTTATATTATGATAAAAACATTGTTTTGCCACTTATAAGGATTGTGAGGAACAGGTGTCAGAATTAGCCAATCTATTTAATTTATCAACCTGAGACAGCTTGAAGAACTTGGCCTTACCTGGATCTGCTGGTTACACCGGATGCAAGTGCACCTATACTAATATACATACCACTTCAGGTGAATATGTTGGAGGCCATAAAGGTTTACATTTACTCAGCATGACCAACAAAAAAAAGATTACTACTTCACTGTACTGCTATTGACTTTTTCCCTATCTCTGTATATCTTTGCAAATGTGGGTCCAATATTTAATATTTTTTATTGTATTTTTCATAGAATATTCATAATTATGCTACATCATTTTGTTTCATCGATAAAAGACGCATCTGTGCTTGAAACAAAAGAATGTACATTTTTAGAAAAACAAAATAATATAAACCCATTTCTAAAAACCCAAATAATGGAAAACCTTTTTAAGAAAACTATATTAATAAAAGGACACAATTTATGTGGAAATAATAAAGAAAACATAATATTAACTGTTTTGAAAGGAAAGAAAAATGGTTATTCACAGTTAGGGAACATAGGGCCTGATTACAATGCAGGTCAGACCAACCGTCGTCTTCGTGGGCCCTTTCCGACCGCTTAGGCTGGGAAGTCCCCTTCTCTGAATTATGATGCAACCACTGCTACCGCAGCAGTCGCATCTTCAGAGGATCACATATCCACGAGTATGTCGCTGGAAATGCATACAAAATAATATAAAACATGTGAATTGTACACACATGCATGGTATATGTGGGCATATGCCTTGTGCACCATGTACCCCATTGCTGGAGTGTAGTGGAATGTGCACAGTCTAGTCAATAGGGATACATACTGCATAAGGTCTTACGGAAGGGAGGGCCTATAGAAAGGGATCCATGGTGGAGAATGCTGGAGAGAAGCAGATTTTGGTGAGTGTGCACCCAAAATCCATTGTTTCTGATGACTCGAGGCAGTCGGTCGGCCCACCATGTTTGGGTCATCCGAAAGCCACATCCTAATCCCTGTACTGCCCTATGGATGCTGTTTTTCTCCGACCATCATCTCGGCGGTCGGAGATAGCCTGTCGGAGTTTGCGGTCTTTCAGAGGTCAGTTGGACTGCAGGATGAATGCAGCATAATCTGGCGGCAGATTGACCGCTTTCGGCTAGACTGCGGCGATCTGAGTGCCTCTGATAGGACTATGGAAGTGGGTCCGACCGGCATCGTAACCAGGCCCATAGTTCTAATATTAAAGCTGAAAAAAGAGGTGCAAATAAAGGGATACAGGGTTGGAATAGAGCTAGAAGGAGGAATTCGCGCACAGCACTAATATCTCCAAACAGCAAAGTGAAACAAGCATTGGCAAAGCCAATAGGTCACACACTTGGGACTCAGTGGCTTTCCCAATGCTGCACAGCACAGCCATACTACCTTGATCCACCGACTGGAATCCCTGGGTATCAAAATCAAATCCTTTATCCTCCCAGAATCCTTTTTAAGGAAAAGAGAACATGTAGTGATGCTGAATACCTATACTTCCAATTCTTTTGTCCTCTACCATTTAACTTGTATGTCTCAGAACTGGCCTCTCTCATTAGATCCTTCGGGCTTTTTCCCACATCTTATGCAGATGACACACAAATTGTGGTGTCAGCATCCAATAGCTCAGACAATATAAGTTTAATTTACACAACAGCATGAAAGCCATAGGAGGTTATATGGGCAAACACTGTCTTAGAAAAAACAGAGGCTATCCTGTTTGGCAATAATCCTCACTTCTGTACTCCCACCAGCTGGCGCTCAGAAATGGGATCTCTCCCACAGCCAGTTTCCAAAGCAAAAAGCTTTAGAGTCATTGTAGACGATAAGCTTAACTTAGGCAAGCAAATCAACTTAGTCATCTCCTCTGCTCATATCACATCATTAGAAAAGTTTTGCCCTTTATTTCCATCAAATCTAGAAAGACTGTAATCTCCCTGCTGATTCTATCCAAAATTGACCACTGCAATGGCCTGTATTTAGGCCTCCAAGAATTTCTTTTAATAAACCACAGGTCTTGCAAAACACTGCATCCATACTACTGTTAATTCTCCCCAGATATCATTCAGTCTGTCAGGCCATAAGGGGACTCAATAGGCTATCTGTTGGGAATTGAATCGAGTTCAAGACTCTGTGCATCACCTACAAGGCTCTTCATAATACCGGCCCTGAATTTCTGATGTACACCTTAGCCTGGAACAAGTTCGGGTGAAATCTTCGATTGAAAGGATCAGTGACAGTTCCTCACCATAAGTACAAAAGAACAAAAGGGAGTGGCAGGATTTTCACCTTAGGAGCAGCAAAACTCTGGAATCTACTCCTCCCTAATAGCAGAGCTATGGGTGGGTGTTTAATTTTGTAGGTGCATGCATTTGTGATGATGTATGTGTGCAAGTGTCATTCAGGAGCATGTAAGTGCCATTTTTTAATGGATCAGCGAAAGATCATTACATAAAAAAATGTAAATAGAAGTAACGTGTAAGCACTTTTTTTTTAAAGTGGAAGGACCAACAGCAATTTGCTGCCTGGTCCTCAAAATAATAAAATATAAAAAAAAAATACTGTCAGGTGGAGGGGAGAAGGGGGAGAGAAGTGAAGTGGGTGGGAGAGGAACAGGGGGTAATAAAACAAAAGTTAAGCTGGATGTGGGGGTGAGGCTAAACGCAGCACAGAAGAGCTTTTTGAAGGGTGTGGGTGGGCAGCACACAAGGGAAGGAACAACATTCAGGGCAAGGGGAAAAGTGCTGTAAAATAACAGATATTACTATTACTTACTCTAATTGCACTCAGTGTTTCAACCTTGAAATGATGACAAGCTGAGCTGGCCTTGTTGGAATTCACACTTGTGACATAAGGATTACACACTGAAAAAACATGACACTCAACAGCACCATAACAGAGTGTGTTGGACCCTAATGCAAGCAAGGAAAATGCAACCCGCCACCGGCTAGGTAATAAAATATGGCTGTAACTGGCGTGCAGCGGGGCTCTTCACATTCGTGGATCCCGGTGCCGCTGCTCCTGCTGTACCATTAAAAGCTATGCTGTCAGGATTCTGCGATCCTGCCACTAGATGTCACACACTAGGGCCCTGTACAAACTCGCCTTTACGTCAGTATAGGTCAATATGCACTCCAATACTTACCTTACTTAGTTTTGCTTCACCTTTTAGTCCAGGTTTTTGTTCCACATCCTTGAAGCATTAAGGTCCTTGTAGTTCCTCCTGTCTTCAGACCCTTCCTAGATCACATCCTAATTATGGTTTCATGTTCACTAGATTTGTTCCTGGATCCTATGGTTATTCTGAACCATTTATATTTGCTTTCCGGACTCTTGTCTATAATGTTCCAATCCATACTCTGTTCCAGGTTTTCCTATTCCCTATCTTGCGTCTCTTGGTTCCCTCATCTTCCCTTCTTCAGGTCCCAGGTCAGTCTTCCCTACATTGGTGGTTTCCTGATACCCTGCACCTGGTTAGGTCATTGCACCTGGTTTTCTCCCTGCACCTGTGTTCCTCACTGAACCTTTTTTTTTGTAAATTTGTTTATTGATTTTACATTATACACAATAATCAGCATATATCACATAGCAATTAGACATCATATGATACGTCCAGCTGAATTACGAAAAAAACAACAAACCAAACTGCTGGTTCCGCTTCCAACATCTCTGCAACATAGCAATTCTTCAGAGGGTGGGGAGGTTAATAGCAATACAAGCAATGCAGACAGCGACAATCAGTAGTGGTCGAGTGAAAGGGCAACCGTGCACTTTGTGTGGAGTGTGTGACTTGAAAGACCAGGTTATAAATACATTGCAGAGACATAGGCATCAACATGACCTCGACATACACGGCGTAAAACTACAACTTCCTGATTCCCGGCTCATAAAGTAAGGGGACGTCTGTCCAGCCTACCTGTCCCTGAGCTAGTCTGACCCATTAGCAGAATCTTGATCCACCGTGATAATCGGGGAGTGTGACCTTCTGTTGGACCATTGTACAAACGGCTCCCATATCTCATTAGGCCTAGAATTTGGTGGCATAAGTTCCCAGTATATGTTATGTTATGTTATGTTATGTTAATTTATTTCTTCTATAGCGCACGGCTACTCCGTGGAGCATCCCGGTGCTTTGGCGAAGAATATCAGCAGATAAAAACAACCACAACAGCAAAAAACAAAAGCAGAAGGAGAAGAAACCCTAGTTGGGTGTGGCCGTAGGTGACATCTGTTAACCATTCAGTAAAGGTGGGTATTCTTTTCCTGCCCCATTTAAGTGCGATCTGCCTGCGCGCGTAAAGCAATAAGATAGCATGTAATTTGCGCCATCGGGGTAGGGTATGTTGCACTAGTCCCAGAAGGCCCAAGTGTGGTGATGGCTCATCATTGCGCTCAACCATCTGGTTGACTGCTGTGAAAATGTCCGCCCAGTATTGTACAAGCGACTGGCAGTCCCACGCCATATGCAAGAACGAGGCAGGTTCATGCCCACACCTCTAACAGCGTTCAACTTCACGCAGCTTCATTCTGTAAAGACTAATTGGGGTTCTATAATAACGATGCAGGAATTTGATGCAAGTCTAAGTTTGTAATTGGGGGATAATTCTGTCAATTGCGTGCAACAGTAGTTCCATTGCTCCTCCATCAGGGGGAATCTCATTCCGTGTTCCAAAGCTGTAAGGATTTGGATTGTATGATGGGGGTCTGCTCCTGCATGGCGGTATATAACCGAGTAACTAACTTCTTAGGGGAAGCTTTGGCCAAAACGGTTTCCAATGCGTTCAACATCGGATGAGCCTCTGGGAATCCCTCCCACATCGCGCGGCAGGCGGCCTTGAATTTATGATAGGCAAACTGCTCAGCAAAGGGCGTTTCCCGATCCTCCGTGCCTGCAGACAGAGGCCTAAAGCTGCCCCCTGGATATAAATCTGCAAAGGTTAACAGCTGCGTTCCCCCAATTTCAAACACCTTCCCACCCTGCTCCAGACATGGTAGTATGGGGTTATCTTGCAATGGCATACAGGGTGCGTATAACATTGGGCATTAGCTCGCCTCTGGAGTTCCCTCCAGACCCATCGCAACAGGTCAGCAGTGTCAATATCTTGCCTGGACCACGGCGCTTTTTTATAGAGGGCTACTTTCAGAGGTGTGGGTGCAACCGCATCCATCTCCACCGCCACATGCAGCTGATACGGAGTGGGATAAATCCAGAAGTGGAGAAATTGTGCCTGTGCACACAGCGCATAGAGTGGCATGTCCAGAGCCCCGAGACCACCCTGCCTAAGCGGAAGCATCAGAAGGTCCCAGGAGGCCCTAGCCTGCCCGCTAGACCATACCAATGACAGCATCTGTGTTTGCAGGGTTTTATAAAAATGCTGTGTAAGGGGGACTGGTACATTAGTAAACAAATACAGGAATTTAGGCAATACTACCATTTTTAGCAATGCCACCCTCCCAGTAATGGACAGTGGCAATTTAGACCAAATGGCTACTTTGGATTCCAGCCAGTCCATAGCCCGTCCAAAATTCAGGTTCCATATGTCCTGCAGACAGCGACTAAGCCACACTCCCAAGTATTTTACTTCATCGGCTTCCCATCGCAATGGGTATTCCGAGAGCACCTCGGGAGTACCATCTGTGAGCGGAAATATCACAGATTTCTTCCAATCTATGGTGATACCAGAGAGGCACCCATTACTTGTCTGATGGATTAAGGATATACAGAGTGACATCATCTGCGTACATGGAGATCAAGAGGCTTCTAGAACTGAAGCCAATTCCCCGGGCCGTGTGATGCTGCCGAATTCTGGCTGCAAGGGGTTCCATCGCAATAGCGAAAAAGAGGGGTGAAAGGGGACAGCCCTGTCTCGCCCCCCTAGTTATGGGAAAGCAGTTAGATATCAATCCATTTACGCGCACTCGAGCTTGAGGTTTTTCGTAGAGCAGCTTTATATGGGTGATAAATAAGGGGCTGAATCCCATGCGGACCAGGATTCTGAAGAGGTACGGCCATTCAAGGGATTCAAACGATTTCGTTGCGTCTAAGAAAATGGCGGCCACCTTCGTGCTGGGGTGCAAATAATGAAGAACGGAGAAGAGCATTCGTAAGTTATGCGATGTCGCTCACCCAGGGATGAACCCGGACTGGACCGGGAGGGCCACCATCGGCAGTAGGGGCTGTAGACGATTGGCCAGGAGCTTGGCAGAGATCTTCATGTCCACATTGATCAATGAAAGTGGGCGATATGAATCAAGTTCTTTTTCTTCTTTATCAGGTTTTAGCAAAGTCATTATGAGCGCCTCGCGCATGGAGGGGGGAAGGGATCCCGATTCCAATGCAACATTGTATACTGCAAGCAGACGGGGGGCGAGTTACTCACTATAAGTTTTATAAAAGGCCGTTGGCAGGCCATCGGGTCCAGGAGCTTTACTCAGTGGTAGGCTCTTAATCACCTGTTTGACATCTTCGGTTGTAATGGGTAAGTCCATATATCGTTTGTGCGTGTCATTAAACCAAACGAGTGCTATAGAATCTAGGAATTCCTGCAAATTTTCCGAATGAACCGATTGGGTAGCAGTGTATAGGGAGGTATAGAATGCAGCAAATTGCCTCAGAACTCCCTCCTGTCCCGTGACCACCGCCCCATCAGGTGTATGAATAGTATGGATGAAGGCAGTGGAGTTGGATCGTCGGATCATATTAGCAAGAGTGCGACCTGGCCTATCAATCTCCCCATAACGCCTTGCTTCAGCGTGCTTCCCTAGAAATTTCAACTCCCTCTGAGCCTCCTCAGCAAACTCTAAAAGCTTGCTCTTCAGCTTGGCCGCCAGTGCTGGGTTAGCCTCCGAGCAGAAGCGCCCCTCTAGTAACTTGATCTTGTGTTCCATCTGTGTCAGAGTACCCCTCAGTGCCTTCAGGACCCCTGCCTGCCTAGCAATGCACTTCCCTCGAATCACCACCTTGAAAGCATCCCACAAAATGGCCTCTGATAGGACCGTACCAGAATTGAGGTCAAAGTACTCAACCACATCCTTCCTGATTTCCTCTTTAAATGCCTCGTCCATCAACGCATGAGGCGGCAATCACCAGCTAAAAGCGCGTGTAGGTGCATCAGGTAGCGTTAGTGTAAGTAAGCATGGAGCGTGGTCAGATAGAGAACGCCCCAGATGAGAAGTGCGTACCACCCAGGATGCTACGTCAGAGGACACCAGCCAGAAGTCTAATCATGACCATGCAGCGTGTTGGGCCGTGATACATGTCCCCTCCGGCTGCAAAGGGTGTCTATCTCTCCAGATGTCTACCAATGCCCCATCAGAAATCAGGTCTCTTAAAGCTGCTCCACCTTGGGGATGTAGTGGGTGTAGAGAGCCCTGCCTGTCTAGGCGGTCATTCAGCACTGCGTTAAAATCACCCCCCCAAATTATCGAGTCGCATTGTGTCGCTACAATTCGTGACCAGATATCTCTAAAGAACCCCGGTGAGTCGACATTTGGACCGTATACAGCCACCAGGACAACCCGTTTACCCCCTAAGAGACCACGGAGGACTATATACCTGCCTTCCTGATCTATGTGGACCTCAATGCCCTTCCAATCTAGATTTTTGCGGATCATTATGGCCACCCCACGAGCGTAATTTGAATAGATAGCAGAATGCATCGTCGCCCACCGTGCATGTCTAAGTCTTGGGGATGGTGTAACATTCAAATGCGTTTCTTGTAAAAAACATATGTCTACCTTGTGCCGTGTCAGATAAGCATGGATAAGTCTGGCTTTCCTGTTATCATTCAGACACCTGATGTTCCAGGTTAAAACATTAATCCTCACTGGCTGCATAGTAGCAAAAATCCCATAATGGCAGTGCCGACGCTCCCCCCCGAAGCACTAAGGAGCAGCAATGTAGAGACCAAAGAAAGCAGAGATTTTGCCGACCAGAACATGGAAACCAAACCAATCCCAAACCACCCTCCACCCACTCCAACCCCCCAAATAGGTTGTGTATAACCCCCCCAGACCCACTATAAATGCAGGCGAATTTGAACAATGGGAAATTTCCCGTGGGGGCGAGGACGCAGCGGCATACTCCCCCATTTGTACAGGGTGGCTGAGGACAAAAGCAAACGCCCTCTCGTGGCGGCGCGGCTAGGCCACTCACGGAGCCCAACAGTTACAAAAACTGTGATCAAAGGCCTATGTTTGCACAACTCAAAATGGACCTACTTAAAATACATAAGATACATGGCATCTAACATGACAACGGCAACACAGCTATGGCATCATGAGCGAGGGCATCAAAACTTATGCAATGGCATGGCAATCATAGGCAAAATTACACAGAGCACATTAAATATCATTCAATCATTATCACTTAGGCGATCAGCCGCTAGCTCTGTCCCGCCACCATTTTACTTCGATTTGGGTCCACATATGTGTTTAGCAAATTTCAGTGCAGATTTAGCATCAGCAAAGAAGTGGGCTGTACCATCATGTGAAACCTTAAGTTTTGCTGGATAAAGTAAAGAGTACGGGATCTGCGCCTGCATCAGAAGGCGTTTAGCCGGGAGAAATTCCCGGCGTGCAGCCTGCACTGCGGGGGTGAAGTCAGGATAGAACGATATAGTGTTCCCTTTGTGGGTGATTTGACCACGTTCTCTCGACAGTCTCAAAATGGTGTCCCTGTCTTGGTAATTCAATATTTTGGCCAGGATGGGCCTAGGCGTACCCCCAACCGGCGGATTTTGGCCTAGCGCCCTATGCGCCCTTTCAACCGCGAAAACTGGAGCGAGGTGAGGGTCAAAAAGTTTGTGGAGTAGGTCTGCTACGAAGATATCCATTTTAGGCATGGCTGTAGTCTCTGGAATCCCCGTGAGTCTAAGGTTGTTTCTCCTCGAGCGTGCTTCAAGGTTATCGTTCTTCGCACTTATGACCGTCAGGAGCTTGTCGTTGTTCAGGAGTTGTTCTTTTGTTTCCTGTCGGAATTCGTGAAACCCAACCTGCCTATTTTCCAAACTGTCCATCCGTGTTTCGTGCGTTGTGACTTGCGTTTTTACCGTGTCTAATTGCGAGGTCAGGGTGTCTAGTTTAGCGTCTAAGTTTCGCAGGCTGGAGCGCATGACAAGCATTAGCGATCGCAGGTCCTCCTCCTGTTCCTCCACCGTGCCATCACCACCTGTCGCACCTTGAGCGCCTGGGTCCTGGTCAGATTGCTTGTGGCCTCGCTTGTTTTCAAATGTTATCTTGGGTTGCCTTGCGTCAGCCTTGCCCATGATGGCCACACAATCTAACTCCCCAACGCACTGTGCAGAGGTCTCTGTGCGTCGCGAGACAGTGTTCCTGAGCGCAGGGGCGCTAAGCTACCTCAACCTGCTGTGCCAGGGGAGTGTCGAAGGCCGCAGGACCGAACGTCATAGATGGCAGGGAACCCTTTTGGCACTAATTGATGATCGCCTGCAAGGCGCTGGGGTGCCACGCACTGGGCAGGGCCCAGGAGCCGGTCGTGTGGGCTCTTCCACCCGTGCACAGGATGTCTCCAACGGCTCCGGTAATTTATGTCAAAGAGCTAGGGTGCGGCAAGGTTCCACTGCCCGTGTAGCCACCAGCGCACCCTCATCCACCACAAAAGTCAGGGCGTCTCCAAGAAGGGGTGCCACTCTGATCAGTCGCAACAGGCGCCACACGCACATAAAATGGTGGCCAATCGTATTGCAGGCGTGCTCACGTAGAACTACCAGCAGCTGCATATGACCCCAAAGATGGCATCCACCTCCATCAGTGTTCCTCTACTCGTGGCACAATGGCACCGCCACGAGTCCCCATAACTAGCTCTCTCACACTGCCTGGGCGCCCCAGCTGCACCAGTCGCAAGTTAGCGTGTAGCCCAGATCCCAGTCACATCACCCCGACCCAGGGGGAAACTTACGGGCCGCCACTTCCACGACCAGTCAGCCGACAGTAGTGTCTGTCTCAGTGGCACAGGCATAAATGGCGTAATGTGATGGACTCGGCCCCGGAGCCGCAGCCCCGTCTGTCTCCCGCAAGCGACGCGGCCAACTCTCACCCAAAATGGCTACCTGCGCGGTCTTCTTCACTTCAGCCCTTCGCCGTCTCCCCGGGTGCAGGCAGAATCAGGATCGCGCGCAGGGCAGCCGCGGCAGCGACCCACCAGCCGCCGAGCCCTGATGTAGGTCGACAATGCGTGTCCGGCCAGGTCTACCGCCACGTTCCTCGGGGGCAAGCTGACTCCGCCGCCCAAGGCCAGCTCCGCACCGAGCTCGATTTTAGAGCGCCTCCAGGGCCCTGATTCTTGCCCTCGGCCCGCTACTGGGCCCTTGCACCGCTCACTCTGCCACAGCGACGGCCAGCCTTTCCCACCGATTACCGGAGTGAAAGTTAGATGACTGTGTGCGCCAGGGTCTCCTCTCTCAGTGCAGTCAGCCACACCACCACAAGCACGTTATATAGCAAAATTCATGAAGGATAAATAACTCAGCCGGCGGAACTCGCTCAAGCAGCGGCCATTTCGCGGCTCTGCTAGCCACGTCCCCCCGTTCCTCATTGAACCTTGAGCTGTTTCAGCCCAGTGAGTGCAGAGTGCAGCCTCTTGCAAATGTTGAGTCTCCTTGAACTCTGTTGGTTCCTGCTCCTGTTATTACAGGCTTGTTCTTTGGTTCTGTTTCCCATTTTTCATGAAACCATTTTCCTGCTTTTCCTGCTTTTTTGTAGTATCTTTTTCTATAAAAAAACCAAAGGTGATGATGGATGGAGCGTTGACAATACAAACACTCACCCCCAGTCAACTGATCTGGGTTTAATCCATCACCGTTTTTTAGCTCACTCCGCCACCCCAGTTCAGACATGGCCATATGCAAATCAGTCTGACCCTGTGCCTCATGGGAACAGTCCAGCCCGAACTGCTAAGCCATGTCTTCCCTGGACCGGAATCAAGCTTCCCAGGACCGGTTTCTGGCATTACAGCCGTCTTCAGCCGGGCTTGCTTGACTCCAGTGGCAAAGTGAGCAAGGGACTCACGTCTGAGCATACCCTGCCAACTTAGGGCGAACAAAGAAAAACCAAAGGTGATGATGGACGGAGCGTTGACAATACAAACACTCACCCCCAGTCAACTGATCTGGGTTTAATCCATCACCGTTCTTTAGCTCACTCCTCCACCCCAGTTCAGACATGGCCATATGCAAATCAGTCTGACCCTGTGCCTCATGGGAACAGTCCAGCCCGAACTGCTAAGCCATGTCTTCCCTGGACCGGAAACAAGCTATCCCAGGACCGGTTTCTGGCATTACAGCCGTCTTCAGCCGGGCTTGCTTGAATCCAGTGGCAAAGTGAGCAAGGGACTCACGTCTGAGCATACCCTGCCAACTTAGGGCGAACAAAGAAAACCAAAGGTGATGATGGACGGAGCGTTGACAATACAAACCCTCACCCCCAGTCAACTGATCTGGGTTTAATCCATCACCGTTCTTTAGTTCACTCCACAACCCCAGTTCAGACATGGCCATATGCAAATCAGTCTGACCCTGTGCCTCATGGGAACAGTCCAGCCCGAACTGCTAAGCCATGTCTTCCCTGGACCGGAATCAAGCTTCCCAGGACCGGTTACTGGCATTACAGCCGTCTTCAGCCGGGCTTGCTTGAGTCCAGTGGCAAAGTGAGCAAGGGACTCACGTCTGAGCATACCCTGCCAACTTAGGGCGAACAAAGAAAAACCAAAGGTGACGATGTACAGAGCGTTGACAATACAAACACTCACCCCCAGTCAACTGATCTGGGTTTAATCCATCACCGTTCTTTAGCTCACTCCGCCACCCCAGTTCAGACATGGCCATATGCAAATCAGTCTGACCCTGTGCTTCATGGGAACAGTCCAGCCCGAACTGCTAAGCCATGTCTTCCCTGGACCGGAATAAAGCTTCCCAGGACCGGTTTCTGGCATTACAGCCGTCTTCAGCCGGGCTTGCTTGACTCCAGTGGCAAAGTGAGCAAGGGACTCACGTCTGAGCATACCCTGCCAACTTAGGGCGAACAAAGAAAAACCAAAGGTGATGATGGACGGAGCTTGACAATACAAACACTCACCCCCAGTCAACTGATCTGGGTTTAATCCATCACCGTTCTTTAGCTCACTCCGCCACCCCAGTTCAGACATGGCCATATGCAAATCAGTCTGACCCTGTGCCTCATGGGAACAGTCCAGCCCGAACTGCTAAGCCATGTCTTCCCTTGACTGGAATCAAGCTTCCCAGGACCGGTTTCTGGCATTACAGCCGTCTTCAGCCGGGCTTGCTTGACTCCAGTGGCAAAGTGAGCAAGGAACTCACGTCTGAGTATACCCTGCCAACTTAGGGCGAACAAAGAAAAACCAAAGGTGATGATGGACGGAGCGTTGACAATACAAACACTCACCCCCAGTCAACTGATCTGGGTTTAATCCATCACCGTTCTTTAGCTCACTCCGCCACCCCAATTCAGACATGGCCATATGCAAATCAGTCTGACCCTGTGCCTCATGGGAACAGTCCAGCCCGAACTGCTAAGCCATGTCTTCCCTGGACCGGAATCAAGCTTCCCAGGACCGGTTTCTGGCATTACAGCCGTCTTCAGCCGGGCTTGCTTGAGTCCAGTGGCAAAGTGAGCAAGGGACTCACGTCTGAGCATACCCTGCCAACTTAGGGCGAACAAAGAAAAACCAAAGGTGATGATGGACGGAGCTTGACAATACAAACACTCACCCCCAGTCAACTGATCTGAGTTTAATCCATCACCGTTCTTTAGCTCACTCCGCCACCCCAGTTCAGACATGGCCATATGCAAATCAGTCTGACCCTGTGCCTCATGGGAACAGTCCAGCCCAAACTGCTAAGCCATGTCTTCCCTTGACCGGAATCAAGCTTCCCAGGACCGGTTTCTGGCATTACAGCCGTCTTCAGCCGGGCTTGCTTGACTCCAGTGGCAAAGTGAGCAAGGGACTCACGTCTGAGCATACCCTGCCAACTTAGGGCGAACAAAGAAAAACCAAAGGTGATGATGGACGGAGCTTGACAATACAAACACTCACCCCCAGTCAACTGATCTGGGTTTAATCCATCACCGTTCTTTAGCTCACTCCGCCACCCCAGTTCAGACATGGCCATATGCAAATCAGTCTGACCCTGTGCCTCATGGGAACAGTCCAGCCCGAACTGCTAAGCCATGTCTTCCCTTGACTGGAATCAAGCTTCCCAGGACCGGTTTCTGGCATTACAGCCGTCTTCAGCCGGGCTTGCTTGACTCCAGTGGCAAAGTGAGCAAGGAACTCATGTCTGAGCATACCCTGCCAACTTAGGGCGAACAAAGAAAAACCAAAGGTGATGATGGACGGAGCGTTGACAATACAAACACTCACCCCCAGTCAACTGATCTGGGTTTAATCCATCACCGTTCTTTAGCTCACTCCGCCACCCCAATTCAGACATGGCCATATGCAAATCAGTCTGACCCTGTGCCTCATGGGAACAGTCCAGCCCGAACTGCTAAGCCATGTCTTCCCTGGACCGGAATCAAGCTTCCCAGGACCGGTTTCTGGCATTACAGCCGTCTTCAGCCGGGCTTGCTTGAGTCCAGTGGCAAAGTGAGCAAGGGACTCACGTCTGAGCATACCCTGCCAACTTAGGGCGAACAAAGAAAAACCAAAGGTGATGATGGACGGAGCTTGACAATACAAACACTCACCCCCAGTCAACTGATCTGAGTTTAATCCATCACCGTTCTTTAGCTCACTCCGCCACCCCAGTTCAGACATGGCCATATGCAAATCAGTCTGACCCTGTGCCTCATGGGAACAGTCCAGCCCAAACTGCTAAGCCATGTCTTCCCTTGACCGGAATCAAGCTTCCCAGGACCGGTTTCTGGCATTACAGCCGTCTTCAGCCGGGCTTGCTTGACTCCAGTGGCAAAGTGAGCAAGGGACTCACGTCTGAGCATACCCTGCCAACTTAGGGCGAACAAAGAAAAACAAAAGGTGATGATGGACAGAGCGTTGACAATACAAACACTCACCCCCAGTCAACTGATCTGGGTTTAATCCATCACCGTTCTTTAGCTCACTCCGCCACCCCAGTTCAGACAGGACCATATGCAAATCAGTCTGACCCTGTGCCTCATGGGAACAGTCCAGCCCGAACTGCTAAGCCATGTCTTCCCTGGACTGGAATTAAGCTTCCTAGGACCGATTTCTGGCATTACAGCCGTCTTCAGCCGGGCTTGCTTGACTCCAGTGGCAAAGTGAGCAAGGGACTCACGTCTGAGCATACCCTGCCAACTTAGGGCGAACAAAGAAAATCCAAAGGTGATGATGGACAGAGCGTTGACAATACAAACACTCACCCCCAGTCAACTGATCTGGGTTTAATCCATCACCGTTCTTTAGCTCACTCCGCCACCCCAGTTCAGACAGGGCCATATGCAAATCAGTCTGACCCTGTGTCTCATGGGAACAGTCCAGCCCGAACTGCTAAGCCATGTCTTCCCTGGACCGGAATCAAGCTTCCCAGGACCGGTATCTGGCATTACAGCCGTCTTCAGCCGGGCTTTCTTGACTCCAGTGGCAAAGTGAGCAAGGGACTCACGTCTGAGCATACCCTGCCAACTTAGGGCGAACAAAGAAAAACCAAAGGTGATGATGGACGGAGCGTTGACAATACAAACACCCACCCCCAGTCAACTGATCTGGGTTTAATCCATCACCGTTCTTTAGCTCACTCCGCCACCCCAGTTTAGACATGGCCATATGCAAATCAGTCTGACCCTGTGCCTCATGGGAACAGTCCAGCCCGAACTGCTAAGCCATGTCTTCCCTGGACCGGAATCAAGCTTCCCGGGACCGGTTTCTGGCATTACAGCCGTCTTCAGCCGGGTTTGCTTGACTCCAGTGGCAAAGTGAGCAAGGGACTCACGTCTGAGCATACCCTGCCAACTTAGGGCGAACAAAGATCAGTTGACTGACGGGGTGAGTGCTTGTATTGTCAACGCTCTGTCCATCACCACCTTTGGTTTTGCTTTGTTCGCCATAAGTTGGCAGGGTATGCTCACTTTGCCACTGGATTCAAGCAAGCCGGTCTGAAGACGGCTGTAATGCCAGAAACCGGTCCTCGGAAGCTTGTTTCCGGTCCAGGGAAGACATGGCTTAGCAGTTCGGGCTGGACTGTTCCCATGAGGCACAGGGTCAGACTGATTTGCATATGGCCATGTCTGAAGTGGGGTGGCAGAGTGGGCTAAAGAATGGTTATGGATTAAACCCAGACCAGTTGACTGGGGGTGAGTGCTTGTATTGTCAACTCTCCGTCCATCACCACCTTTGGTTTTGCGGTATCTTTTTCTATCCCTTGTTTTCCTCATCTCTGTTCCTGTGTTAGCCAGTGACCATAATCTCCTGTCTGCACTCTTTTTGATTTGCCCTTTTATATGCAGACTCCTTGCCTTGTGTTCTATGTTCCTATTTATCTGCATATATTTGCCTTGCCTTGTTTGAGTGACGATCTTTCCTAGCCTTGTTTTCAGCTCTATATTCTTGTTCTGTGCCTGACACTGATGCCAATCCTGCTTTTCCCTGAACCCACTTTCTGTTTTGGTGTTACTTGTTTTGTTTCCTGTTTTTCTGTCTTGTTATTATATTGTAATTATGATTGTCTTAGCTTCCAATGGTGCTAGCTAGATGCCAAGGCTTGTGCCTTTGACACAGAGCACCGCCCTGCACTCCTTCTCCATAGGACCTTCTGGGTGGCTACCAGAGCTCTGTGGGATTAATCTGCACCTTGCTTTCGTATAAGATCTGGGAAGGGGGTATAGGGACAATGAGAGGGTGGGAGATAATTTCAGAGTAGCAGACAAACTATCATGTATAATAGTTTGTCTATAGTTTCCCTGTTTTACCTTCTTGTTGTTAGTACATGTGGTTTCCCTGCAGACTTCCAGTTCCCTATTCACAGCCTGTTTCCCCTGCTTCAGGCCTCAGTCCTCAGCTCAGTCCCCCTTCCCTTCCAGCCTTCAGGTACTTTTGTTTGTATTCCCTTTAAAGACCACACCGAACCAAGTTATTCAGTCTTATCCCAGTCTCACCCAGCTAATCTCCTGACATAACACCCTGCTAGTTCCTTGACTTACACACCTCTCAGTCTGCAACGTCTTGCTTCAACAAACAGCATTGACAATGTAGATTAAGTACGATTTCTTTTTCTGACTTTCGGTATGGCTTCCTTCTTCACCACAGTAGCAGAAGGTTCTCCTGCCAGCTCACCTGGACTTGGATTTGGCACTGTCTGGATGCAGTCAATACCCTTCAAACCAGAGGTTGACACTAAGCGCTGATCTAATCCAGAGCAGCATCCAGGTAGATCTTACAACAGCTGACAGGTAAGAGAGCCTGCAGTGGACACAAATACCAATGCAGGAGCTTTCTCTCAGGCTTGACTCAGGCTTGATCCTGGATTCCCAGCTGTAAGGCATTAAGCCCTCACTAGAGGGGCAGATGCCGAGCCCACAGACACAGCACTTTGATCACATGAAATGGACCATGTAAGGTAGCAGAACCGCGGAGCAGACCGGCTACTGTCTACCTCTTATGAATGTCAAAAGCACCATGGCCAATCCATCACCTGATAACCTCAGTGTGATTAGCCATGCTATACAAATCCTGATTGATTGATGGTCTGTCAGATGCATAGAGGACTCCATGGTAAACATGAGATAAGTGTCATCTTTCAGCAAACAAGCGGATTGGAAGTTGATGTTTATGTCTAAGGAAGGAAACTGTCCTACTTCAGAGGCGGAAACTATCCGCAGCTCTTTCTACTGACCGATTATGAGGAATGCCCAAGGGTTTTATCCAGATACTTTGTTGTTTTACAGTGAACCCTTGACCATTTTTAATCATGTTACAGCTAAAGGTAATTTAAAAAGTGCTATGACGCAGCCAGCGCTGGCCGCTTCATAGCACTTTTTTCTTATGGAGGGTGGGCAACACAGACAACTGGAGGGAGAGTATATGGGGATGGGCACCACAGACAACGCCAGGGAGGGTGGTGGGGAATGTGAAACAAAAGAAGCGCTATGACATGGCCGTGTCATAGGGCTTTTGTAGGTCGGATAGTTGGTGGCAACACAGACAAGTGAAGGGAGAAGGGTGTGAGGGAAAAGGGTATGGGGACAATTGGAGAGTGTTGGGTGGGACAGTAGCAGCAACACGGACAAAGGGAGTGGGTAGGAGGAATGAAGCATCACATATACGGAGGAGTGGGGTTGGAAGAGAAGAAGCAGCAAAAATGAAGGTGAAAGAAGAAAGAAAACTAGTACCTCAATCACAGAGCCCGCAGCGGATAGATCCTAATCAAGATGAAGCAACTAGTGATTGGTCTGTGGTCTAGGCGAAAGACGAGGACGTGAGGCACTGACCAATTAGAAGGCAGCAAATAAGAGTACCAATGAAGCCAATGAATGGTAAGCATTGGGCAGGCCTCTTATAGTAAACAATATGTCTCGCAACGAGAGAGAATGTGCTGTCACTGGCGAGACCTAAAGTATGGGGGTAGCAGAAAGTGCATAATTTTAAAAACATATGATAGAGATGGCTTGAGGGGTGTTCACGTAAAAAAAAAATTGGGATGGAGAAAAAAGGAAGAGTAACAGAAAAGAAAGATAGAAAGAAAATAAAAGCATCAGAATAAAAAGAGGGATCAGTACTCAGGGTATCCACAGAATCAGCAGTTTAAGGAAAAGTAGCAAAGAGGGTGAAGGGAAATATGCAAACCTTGTCAAAGCACAAATAGAGAGAACCCATTTTCAACATTCATGGCATTTACACCTTAAATAAAAAACTCATGCAAAATGCAATTTCCACAAAAAAAGACATTCTATGAATTGATTTCTACCAACTAGGAAATGCCATGGAATTGCTGAGAGGGAAACTCTGCCTCTTTAATTAATGTCTGTCTGTATTTATCGGTCACATATTGAGGAAGAGCGTAATGTTGTCATGCAGTTTGTATTAAATTAGACGGCAGTTTAAAGAAAATTGCTGATATGATGTTATTCACAGCAGGGGCTGAGTCCAAAGCAGCGGCGCATAGAGAGACTTTTTATGCAAATGACATGAAAGGATATCTCATTACAGTAGAAAAGAGGAAGAGCGATTATGAAACTATTACTGGAGAGTTATCATTTAGAAAGACTATGGGAATTCCAGCGTGTCTCGTGAGCTCCCCAGTGACAGGGCATGGAGTCTGAAGGAAGCATAATGGAGCCCGCGAAATGATTGTATTCTATCTGCTGTAAAATCTTGTCATCAATTTTTTGCTGGGACTGAATTAATTCGGAATAGAGAAAATTAATTGCTGGTATCTATTATTGCAGGGCAGGTGATATCTCTCATCGTTCGTAACTGCCCACACTGGCCTGTGTTTGTTGGCATTAAGAATGTACAGTTTCCATTACATGAAAATCGGGAGTTTTCACAGTAATGCCACCTTATTCTGTCAATACCCTCGGCACACAATACCTTCCTTTTCCGTTTTTATTGGAAACACATCCATGAAGTCAGCTGTACCTTTTAATTTTTCATCCTAGATATCCAAATATTTCCTAATGCAAAGTTCGTATTTACAGCACTGTTGCAATTCCAAGACCCTGAATGACCAGACATTCTGGTTCATCATCTTATCTGCAAAAACAGAACCGAATGTGTAGTTGAGATTTTTATCAATGATGGAAACATGACTCATAGTGCTCTATGACATCATAACGAGAACAACAACGCCAGTAGATCCTGTCGAAAATATGTATGCAAAAATATTCAGTTTATTTACTTTGTATGTAAACTGCCAAAATACCCAGCCACAAATACAGTGGACTAGAATATCATCAAAAAAAGTATATTGAAATATTAATATGCAGATCATGATATGTAATTTATTTAAAGTATTAAAATACAAAAAAATTAGTATAAGAACTAAACAGTTAAATATTAATTTAAATAACATATTAAAATATATAATCAAACAGTATTAACAATACCTTAAAAGTGGAAATTATCAAACATACATAAACATTTATAAAACGAAATTTTGAAATACAATTAATATAAAAATAGTTTCAATTAATAATATGAACTATCTATCCATTTTAAAAACATGAAAACAGTTCTTAAACAATTTATAAAAAGAAAAATATTAACAATAACTTACAAAATTAAGAAAATTAACAAACATATATCATAATTAATTCTGTAAATAAACAACTCTAGCAAAGTCTTGGTCTTTAAAGGAGTCAGATTTAATATTCTAACTCCACTTTATGATGTAAGAGTAGGTACAGCATTTGTAATAAATTGGGGTATTAGTTGAGGAGGTGAGAACCCACCTCAAGTAATAACCACAACCATCCTAGGGGTGGACCGCTAAAGTCCCTAAATAAACCTGAGCTCAACCTCCCTGGTAGATATGGCAGGGAGGTGACAGGCTTAACTTAGAGGCAATGTGTAAAGTATTTGTGCAGTACCAAGAAAGTAATAAAGTCCAAACACAATACAAGAAAAATCCCAAACCAATTTAGAAACATTGATGCAAAAACAACAAAAATCCATTACGGGAAACTGGAGTTATGAATTTTTAAAGTTCAAATATAAAAATAGCGCAAAAAATCTTTAAGGCCCAACCACAGTCATCTGGTTGCGCTTGACCAGTATGAAGGCAAAAGATAAGGCCGACCTTGGTGCACCACGGGTTGAATAAAGAAAATAGGTTGGATCCAGTCAGATGTTTTACCTTTGAACTAAGTCTCTGAAATGTAAGTCAAAAATCCTCAGAGTGGCAAGGCAGCAGGTGGTGGCCTATGAGGGTACCCTTTAATTGGATAGCCACTGGACAAGGTCCCGGTGAAAACGTTGACTTTAGGGGGGAATGCTCTGAGCGGGAAAAATGTGGGTTTCACGTCCACAGAAGGCTCCTCACCAGCTGGATACTTTTGGCACCTTAAAGCCTGATTACCTCCTACGGCTGCAATGGAACTTTATCCTTCAGATCAACGCTTGTCATTCATCAGCCGCGTACATTCTGCTGCCCTTTGAAAGTACTCCATCAGCATTGGAATGGCGGTCAACAGCCTGTCATATTTATATGTGACTGCCATCACAGGGGTGTTGCAAGCGTCTTGTGAAGGAGTAATTTAATAGCAAACATGTTTTCTGTTGACGTATCGGTCCGTCTTAATGATGGATGCAAATGTTAAACTCACCCGAGCTACATATGAACATTAAGCACACATTTAATCCACAGTTTACAAGCCACCCATCAAAAACATCAATCCTTTGACTTTCATGTTTGGAAGCATCAGAAGCCACAACTCCCATAGCTTTATATGTCTTTATTTTTTTCTAACTTTGCTTGTGTTAATTTTTTGTTAATCTGTGATATAGCAGGGAGAGTTAATCCTAGATTTACAGAGGCAGGAATAACAGTAATAGTACGGTAGAGCCATAGTAGTTTGGTGTCCTTTTCAGACTACCACCAAGGCACAGAAAAGGCAAATTAGGATAGAATTGTGACTAAAGTGAATGCTGCATCTAACACCAGGTGCTCACAGGAGGAAATGTTCAAGTGCTGTAAAGATCTGCAGGGGAGAGTTAATTCCTTGGCCTCCAAAGCACGCCTACCAGACCAGCAGACTGGTAGTGTCCATCCCATGCTCCTCAATCTATTTCCATGGGAAGAGAAGGTTGTGGGTATTTGTGGGTATAACGCACACTGAATGCGTTGCAGGAATCACTGTTGGAGTGGAGACTGATAATTTAAAAACTATTTTGTATGGGCCAAAACGTTGCTCCTCCTATTGATTTGGTTTAATTTTTATTATCCTGATTTGAGCAATAAATGCTGTTGTTAAAGAAATCTTTGGTGTTATCTTTGAAAAGATGCCTAGATATGTTAAAAAAACAGGTACCTCTGCTCTTTGCACATTAATAATGTAATCTCAATTTCAATCTTAAAAAAACGTACAATGTTCTGTGAGTATCATATTAGTTTTAGCCACAACAATCATGGTGAGAGCTGTCTTTTTACAGGGACATACTAGGGGGACAGTCAACTTGTGTTTGGATCAGCTACTTCAGTGTCTCATTATTATTGCCCAGGTTCTTGTTTTTTCATTGTTTGTGTGTTATTTTTCATAAATGCACTGCTGGTAATGAGTTGTTTATTTCAAAATATGACAATGTTTCACTACGTCGAGTTCTGCAGATTTACTGCAAAACTCCACGAGATTGCAAGGAATTCCATGTGTGGGCATAGTATTAAAATTATGCTTTTGGGGTGAGGTTTGTTTGTGTATAATAAATCACTGTTCATGTGCGTGAGATAAACTGGTTACTTTTCGACCATGCCAAGGGCATCTCATGCCAAGACATGCAGTCAGTGTATGAGCGGCACACATGCCGCAGTATTTGCATCATATGAGCCCTTGGCCTCCAGAAGTCATGGCAGATGCCAGCATGAGCTGTGCTCTCCCCTCTCTCTGACTGGGCCTTCTATGACTTCCTGGCAGCTGCACAGCTGGCATTCTCTGGATAACCATCGGGCTGAATGGCTCCCTTCCCCTTCCTGCCTGTTGCAGTCTGCGGGGGCACACATGCTGGTGGCAGACATCCTTTTAAAGGGGAGGCTGGTCCGGCACAGGCTGGGTTCCACTCTATGTGACTGCAATTCACAGTGCACAGCCAGGCAACAGGGGTATGAAAGCAAGAACAAAATGCAGGGGCAAGTGAACAGGCACATCACAGGGATGTTGAGCATGCACGTCCAATAGCACACAGAAAGGGGTATGTGGTAGGTACATATGGCACATATGGTAAATACTCACTATAAAGGTTGTCATTGGGTTGGGGTGGTTCTACTGGTGGCCAACTGTGACTCTTACTTACGGTTTATGGGTCGGACCCGCACTGCCACCTTCACTGATGCCAAGACTGCTCATTCCAGATGGGCGCTGCCAGCTGCTATTTATCTGATGCACGCCAGACAGGCTCCTCCTGCAGCCAGCGGGAAGCCCTAAGCCTTAACACCTCCTCACTTCCTCTCAGCTCCTCCCCCCTTTCCCAGGAGGAGTTGCTCCCAGTGAAACTGCAAGGTGCAGCGATTACCAGTTACACAAAGGCTCAAGAAAGACCACCCCTCAGTTTTATTATACCCTTCAATGGCTACACCAGTACCACTTGAATACGCCATGACCCCTATTTCCATAATGCCTGTAAGTTGTTTCCTCTAAATTAGGATCTATACATGCTTGTCCGCTTAGGGCCATGTCCCTTTGACCACAATACTGCTCATTAGCTTGGGGGCTCCGCCTCCTTGCATGCCCACACCGCCATGTGCTCTTCTGCCAAAAATCAGGACAAGAAAGGTTCATGTGCAGGGAAAGCTGAGGGTGCAGATAGTAGACATGGCTGAGAGGTCGATTAAGAGCCGCAAGTATGGCAGGCGCACCGGCCCCCACCCGCTCTCTGTGGTGGGGCACGCCCTGTTGCGTCACAATGATGCGGCGCGCACACCTTAGCACTGATTGGACCCCGGGTCTCCTAGTGACCCGAAAGTGATTGAATCCCTTCCGGGTCACTGGGGAGCAAAGGCCAGGCCGGTTAGAACCAGCCTGGCCAGTGAGGGGAAGACCAGGGAGCACGGGAGTCTGCCTCTTTGACTCCACGCTCTACGGCCTGCCCCTCCAGCCTCTAGCAGGCTATAATTCTTTTTCCCCACCTACCATCCCCTGAAGCAGATAATTGGAATTGTGTTTTACGAAGGTTTTTTCACAGGTTTTTTCCAAATGTATATGGATGACAGGTGTGTCGTACTAATCTGCTTTGTTCCATTGAACTTTATCCCGTTTACAGGTCATCAATCGTCGTATTTATTGCTATTCCTTGGTCAGGCGGTAAGGTCATGATTTGTGAGCAGTAAATTTAAGGTCCTTAGAGGGCGGCGCCATTCTTGAATGGGGTCACCCAAGGGGAGGGACAAGTGGTCTCTCCTAGAAGTCAAGGGGCAGTTACAGCCTGTTGGCTAGATGGGTGCGGGGGAGAGTCACGCTTTCTCTAGGCTGGTTGGCCACCCCGCACATGCACAATGACATCAGTAAACGTCGCAGAGTTGCAAGGGCCCCCTTTAATGGAGTTAATAGAGCATCCGGGGTAACCGGGGGGGGAGTACCCTCACGGTAAATGGGCCCTCTGCGCATGCCCACTCCGACTGGAGGGCGTGGTTACTTGATAAGGATCTGACACCGGTTAGTGACCTTGCCGTAGGCCCAAATAGGATACGCAGAAAAGTAATTACTGTATGATTATGGTTCATATGTTAGATTCGGATAGGAAATACCTTGTACTAGAATTATGTTAAGGTTAGCCATCTGATATCAGTATATATCAATTGTAATCAAATGTCATGGAACGTTTTCTGCGTAATTGTGTAAATATTGTTTATTTCAATTTTGTTTTATTTTTATGTTTTAATAAATACGGCCAGGGATTGTTCAACCCCCGCCTCCAAAGAAATCCCTCTAATGTCATTTTAATAATGTTCGTTAAAGGAAAGGGGGGGTTCCGGCAGTCCCTGGCCATATAGTCAGATTCTTGGTGCTCTGTTTCCTTGGATGAGTGAGGTCAGACTCTCCCTAGTGAGGTGGATGTGTCCTCTCCAGATTCCTACTCAGAACCTCCAGCCCTCATGTGTTCACGTGCTGACACTGCTGTTTAACTGACTCCAAGGGGCACAGGGAGACTGAATGGATACTGTTGGCAGTGATTTAGGGTGGACACTACTGACTGGCCTTTGAGTCTCAGCGCTACTGTGTATCATTAGGGCCTAGGCACTACTGTCTGTTATTCATTTTGTACCCTCCAGACTGGGTGTTATTGCCTATGCATTAGATGGGACAGGTGGCATAAGGCAGATCACTACTTTCAAACACAAATGGTCTGCATGAAGCAAAAGCTGGCGATGGATGGAGATTGCTTGTATACTGCAGCACCAGATTCCAGGTGTTTCCCAGTGACAATGATCACAATAGTCCTTTCTCTCATCGAACTCTGCACTCTGGTTGTACTTTTGTGCATGGAGCTTTTGTTGTCTTTCTTTTTTTCCTATGTGCATTAATGGCTTATGTAGGCCATAATCACTTGGGATGGAGCCACTTCTCAGCAAAACCAAAGGGGATGATGGACGGAGTGTTGAACATTGCAAGCACTCACCCCCAGTCAACTGATCTGGGTTTAATCCATCATCATTCTTCAGCTTACTCCGCCACCCCAGTTCAGACATGGCCATGTGCAAATCAGTCTGACCCTGTGCCTCATGGGAACAGTCCAGCCCAAACTGCCAAGCCATGTCTTTCCTGGACTGGAAACAAGCATCCTGGGACCGGTTTCTGGCTAATCAGTCATCATCAGCCAGGTTAGCTTGAATCCAGTGGCAAAGTGAGCAAGGGACCCACGTCTGGGCTACCCTGCCAACTTAGGGCAAACAAAGCAAAACCAAAGGGGATGATGTACGGAGTGTTGAACATTGCAAGCACTCACTCCGAGTCAACTGATTCGGGTTTAATCCATCATCATTCTTTAGTTCACTCCGCCACCCCAGTTCAGACATGACCATATGCAAATCAGTCTGACCCTGTGCCTCATGGGAACAGTCCAGCCCGAACTGCCAAGCCATGTCTTCCCTTGACGGGAAACAAACATCGTGGGACCGGTTTCTGGCTAATCAGCCTTCAACAGCCAGGCTAGCTTGAATCCAGTGGCAAAGTGAGCAAGGGACCCACATCTGGGCATACCCTGTCAACCTCGGGTGAACAAAGCAAAACCAAAGGGTATGATGGACAGAGTGTTGAACATTGCAAGCACACACCCCATTCAACTGATCTGGGTTTAATCCATCATCAATCTTTAGCTCACTCTGCAACCCCAGTTCAGACATGGCCATATGCAAATCAGTCTCACCCTGTACTTCAGCAAAGTCAGAGCTCCTCACAGTGTCACAGTGTGCGGTAAACTACGCACCGCAAGCGGAGTTTGCAGAGTTTTTGCTGAACGCCGCGCTCCAAGAGAAGCATGGAGTGGCAAAACTCTGCAAACTCCACCCACAGAGCGGAGTTTACCACACACCCCTATTGATAAGTACTATGGGGCTTAATTACAAACCCCTTGCACCACTTTTGTGTCACTATTCCCATGTTAAAAATGACCCAAAAGTGGTGCAAGGGGCTTGTAAACCTGCCACCACATCTCCCAGAAAGCACCATGAAGGTGCATTGTTGTAATTTACTAAAAGTAACTTCACCCTCTCTTATGTCCATATTACAATTACTTTAGGGATGTCTTAAATCTATTTAGATTTTAGATTTTACTACATAATTGGCTAACATGGCTACATTGAGTTGTCAGCTTAAAAATTGCTCTGCCAGTCTGCAATGTCAGTGTGTGAGTCATTCATTGACTTGTCACCTTGGGTGCCTAATTCAGTGTTGTATCAACAACAGGTTTGCCTCTGACACCATTAATCACACAGTATTTTTAGGTCACAGATGTGCCTTTTATTGACTCTGTGATTTCATCTTATTTTTTTATACGTTTTGTCAAACAACTTTTTACCGTTTAGGTTTCCCTTCACCTAGTACAATTAGAAAAAACTTCTCTACTTGTTCAAGTAGGCATCACACATAGTGCATATATACATAACGTCAATTTACTTTACAGTGATAAACATTAAAAATCATTCATACATACTAAACAGTGAAAACATATATCGTAAGATCATTAATACACAAATAAATCATTTGTGAATACAATTCTACCAAATATCATAGTTATGATCATCGGTAAGTGTCCTACTTTTACTCGTGCCAGAAGTAGATCCTGTTCTGTTCTGTGCACATGTCTAGGATTGGGGTCCAGATATGGGACAGAGACTATTTAGCGTTTTTAGCTCTGTGAGTCCTATCAATCCGGCTCTACTGGCTGAATCAAACAGCGTCCCTTAGAGTCTTCTTTTTCTCTGGGCCACTAAATAATGCCGACGCGTTGCGACCTTAGAAACGTGGGACCATCACTATATAAAGGTCTTCTTCAGGGCTGTGTGAAAATCTTATAGGACATCATTTAATCGGTATCTGTAGCTGAAAATGGATCATACAGGAGATGAATTGCTGCCTGTAGGACTGATGTGAGTTGCAGTCAATGGTGGGTGGTATCTTCACAGGTCTGCCGAGTGTACTAGGGTACTTGATCAGCTCTGAATGCGCACCGGAATCCAGACTTAAACTGCGTTCCTTTCAGTGGACGTGTTGCGGTGGCTCAAACACTCCATACAGATAGGCGTGTGACGTCTCCAAGGATCGCCATCAATTAAAAGGGACATCTGTGACCTAAAAATACTGTGTGATTAATGGTGTCAGAGGCAAACCTGTTGTTGATATATCTGATATTAGATACCGGCCTCTGACTTCCTTAAACAAATCTTTCCCCTTAGTTTGATATCCACTAATTCAGTGTTGTGGCACAATAGTGTGCTGTTAGACCTGGCCCTCTCTGCATGGTACCCCCCAAACGTTTTACTTTACTCTGCACTTTTTGCTGAATTGGATTTTGTTGGCCGTAGGACTCTGTGCACTTGTGACCCTTCGCTAAAACATGGTTACATTGGCTCCTACCCAATTGACATATTTATTTTACTTGTAAGTCCGTTGTAAAGTGGTATACCATATACACAGGGCCTGTACATTAAATGCCACTAGTGGGCCTGCAGCACTTATTGTGCAACACACTTAAGTAGCACCTTAAAACATGTCCCAGTTCTGCCATTGCAGCCTGAATGCAGTTTTAAAATTCCACGTCGACTTGGTATACGCTACCCTAAGGTAGGCTCAAGGTAGCCCATAAGTCAGGTTGGATGTAATTAAAAGGTTGAAAGTGTACTTTTAAGATGTGCTTGTCATAGTAATAAAAAACTTGTAACAATGTGTTTTTCACTACTATGAGACCTACCCCATCCATAGGATAACATTCAGGATTCCTTATTACATTTAATAGGTTATAATTCCTAATTGAGATAAGGTCCATATCCCATGTTTAATACCTATGACATTGTAATGATAAACCCTCTTTAATGGTAAAGTCAGACTTTTTATTTCAATTATGAAAATGCCACTTTTAAAAAGTTGTGATTGTTATGCCCTTAGCCTTTTGTTCCTGCAGCCTGTCTTGGGTCACATGACTTAGTGTAGCTGGTAGTTGGACTTTGTGAATTCCCCCAGACATTCAAACTATAGAGGGATTAAGTATGCCTCAATGGGCCATCTTCTAGCATGATGGGGCAGAGATGATCACAGCCCCACTTACACCTGAATAGTCTGTGCTCTGCCTTCACACAAAGGACCTACTGACTCTGTATTGTCACTGCAATCAGATTGGAGCCAGGGCAGGGGAAGTAGGACATTCCATGCACGTCAAAGATCCTTTCCAGAAGCTTCTTCCATCTTCCAGAAGAAGAGCACCAGGGTATAAAAATAGGACCTTAAGACCCACTCTTTAGTTCACTACCGGACCTTCGGAAGTACTTTTCGAAGACTGCCTGCTGCTATAACCTACTGTGCGCTGTACCAGACTACTGCTATACTTGGAAGGCCTGCTTTGTTGCCTGGAGACTGCCTTGAATACTGTTAGAAACGGGACCCCCGGCCGGCCAACGCTCACGCCAAAGTCAGTCAGGGATCACCATTTCTAAGTCAGGGCAAGGGAGTTACGCAACAAGATAACCCCTGCTCACCCTCTAGGTAACGTGACGCGAGCAGCTAGGCTAATCTCGGAGGCGATGTGTAAAGCGTTTGCGCGCGCAGCCCAGCGACAACACCCTAGGCCCACCACAAAGGAAACTCCACACAAGGTTATATCAAAAATAGCCTTTGTATTATAATAATAAAAACACATTAGATAACACACACACTTTACAATGTGCCAACAGGCACGGGCAAGATTTACAAGGGATTATGTACAGGACAGGGCCACCTGGACCACTGTCAGGGGTATGCACTTTTTAGAAATAGCACTTGTAGGTATAACACTTAGCACATAAACATATAATGACTGTAACACAGAAATAGTAAATGTAGCATACAACCAGTAACTACTGGTAAAGGGTAAATACCTCCTACGTCACCCTAAACACTGTAGGGAAATCACACAGGGAACTAGGACCTTATCATCAGGACCTATGGAAGGAAAACCATCACCTAAGCAAGTCACATTTAGCAGAGGGAAGGAAACCTGAAATAATCACCTAAGCAAGTCACATTTAGCAAAGGCAATAACACATCAACATTCCTCTAAGCAGGTCACTTTTAGCAAAGGGAAATACACCATAAACAATTACCTAAGCAGGTCACTTTTAGCAAAGGTAACAACAAACATTCCTCTAAGCAGGTCACTTTTAGCAAAGGGGAATAAAACATAAAGAATCACCTAAGCAGGTCACTTTTAGCAAAGGTAATAACATAGACAATTGCACATGAAACATTAAAACACATTCAGAGGTGCAGGTAGGACTTTTGCGCAGAAATCACATAAGCAGTAAATCATAAATTGCGCAGGGTGCACGTAGCACAACACTAGAATTGTCCCCCAGGCCAACTGGCCTCGCAAGGGCTGGAATGCCCTGAGTCTCAATGTCAGGGAAGCGGCGCAGGCAGCACAGCACAAACCTAAACGTAGCAACTGTCCACTAAGTGCTGGACATTTGTAAATAAGGCTGGGCAACGTTGGAGCCTCGTGGGCTCAAGAACAATGAATGGCGCCCAAGAGCCTTCTCTGGGGCTCTAAAATCAAAAGGGGCACTAAAGAGCTTTCTCTCAGGCTCTGTAGAACAACTGCGGGCGTTGGAGCCTCGTGGGCTCTTAAAACAAATGCCCCCTCGAGCCTTCTCTGGCTCTCAATACTAAATGTGCCTGCTGTGAGCCTCTCGCAGGACTCTAAAACAAATGGGGCACCTTGAGCCCTCTCTGGGCTCGTGAACCAAATGGGCCGACACCAGGGGGAGCGACCCGCTGCCACGTGGGGCCGCTCTATCACCCCTTGTGCCCTTTACAACGATGGAGTCCCTCACGGGGGACTCTAAAATCAAATCTGCCCTTCAGAGCCTCCTAGGCTCAACAAAGGAATGCCCCCCGAGCCTCGTGGCTCCCAAACAAGCAACAGTGCGGGATCGTGCTACGGGGGGGGCGGACCCCGACAATGGGTCCCGGCGCCCCTCCCGTCTATCGGCACTCACCGGTCTTTTCGCAGTAGCGCGGGGCTCCTCTTCCCTCTGGGAGCCTCGGGGACTCGGCCGGCTGCTTCCTTTCGCGCTGCTCGGCTGCGGGGCGGGACTTCCGGTTGGCCTCAAGGGGGCCGCGCTGTGATTGGCCGGCCGGCCCAATACTTCCGGGTCGCCGCGGGCAGCGCGGCGGCTCGTATCAGGCAGGCAGGCGGGCTCTCAGCATCCGAGTAGTGGGCTCCCTTGTGATGATTTAAATATCCAAGGACGGGGCAATGCCGGGTGGGCACAGGCTTCCAAATTAAATATACAGCGAGGTAGGCACTCGCTATGCCAAAAAGCGGCAAAATAAAACGGGCAGATGCCGGGTGGGCACCGGCTGCACACAAAGCGCTCCCAAGCGCCACGGACCACAGGAAAAGCGCTCCTAGCGCTTGAAATACAAATAAAGCGCTTAGGGGAGAAATAAAGCGCTTTTAGCGCTATAAGTCAAATGAAAGCGCTTCCAGGCGCTCTGGCAAAAGTATAGCTCCAGCAGGGTCTGGAGGCAGGCAGGGGGGCAAGGCTGGGCCAGAGCCAGCACACTGGGTCTCCAGGCAGGGAGACAAGCCAAGTGGCGGTCCTCCTGGCCCCAGCAGCAGTAACAGCCCCCTCTGGCAAGGATCCAAAAGTAGAACAGTTTCTGAGGGGACACAGCCCCATTTTTATACAGAGAAATCCTTTGTTTCAGGGTGCGGGGTGGGGGGAAACCAGTTGCAGCTGGCTTGGGAGTACCCATGATGGCCCAACCACCCCTTTCATTCACTGGGGAGGATTGGGTCGTTAGACAAACCACAGGGGGGCGGAGCCAGCATTGTGTGGGGAAAAACCCAGCCCATCCAGGACCCAGGTGCACTCCTCCCACACATCACTCATGCTGATCTCACACTCACCACCGGGCAGACCCATCCAGACTTCCTGGAGCCTGGCATGCCAGCCAGCTCCAGCCAATCACGCTCCAGCACCCTCACTGCACACATACATCAATGTCCAGAAGTAGCACTTCCCTTCTAGACACATACAAGCTGCACATACCATTGCGCAGCATTCATTCTCACGAGTTCACACATACCAAACTCGAGCCTGTACTCCCCACACATCAGGAACTAACATGGACACACACATTCCCCATGCATTCCTATGGGAGGGCAGGCCAGCCATACTACACGCACGCACTTTACTCTGGGGCACAGGGAAAAAGTGCGCCAAGACCCAAAAATCACTAACACTGGGTCACAAATAAAAGCAAAAAGATTAGGGGTGAACCTGCCCTAAGGCCCAAGTCCAACAAATACTCAGAGGTCAGGCCTGCTGTTGTGCCCTGCACCTTCACCTGCACGCCAAATAACCAGAAGTGACTCCAAGGGCTAGTTTTCTGGCCTCCTGTTCAGAACCACAAGCACATAAAAGGCTACCACCATCCTGAACCCCCACTTGGACCCAGCCTGAGTGAGTCCTGATCCCTCAAGAGATGTCCCACCAGTCATGGAACCTTGGTTTTGGTGCTAAACATGCCCAGATGTCCGAAAAACAAACGTGAGGACATTCACAGATTTTGGCCTAAAAAAGCTCTGACAAACAGATGGAGACCGAGACCAACCTGCTCCCCTTTCTGCACCAAGGTGCATCGCTGGTCATATTGACTTTGCGGTTTCTCACGTTATGTTCTTCTCCACAGCAGCAAATCCTTTTCAGTGGTCCTTTGCCAAAGGGGCCTCCAACCTCATAGGACTGTCTGGCTACAGCCCTCTGCCTTGTCCCGCTAGAGATTTTTGACTTGCATTTCATGGGACTAAATCAGAACGTAGAAATCTTCACCGCAGCTTTGACTTCAGGCCATCCGATGACGAAGCTCTCTCCTTGGACATTTCCTGCAGCTTTGCCCCGCTAAACTTTACATTCTCAGACACTTTATCTCAGAATTTCTTCTAGTTGGTATGGTAAACGCTGACCGGGCCCAATTTACTTCCTGTATCAGAACCGCGCTTAATCGAGGTGGCCACATTTTTCGACTTTGACCAAGTCTTGTGCAACTAGATGTTCAAAGTTGATGCTTTGAACTTTTAAGCACTGGTTTTTGCTAAAAACTAAAAACAATTCATAACTCTGTTTTTACTGATTTGAGTTTTATCATTTTGGTGTCAAATAATTTATTAAGATGTACTTTAATTTTTCTACATTGGTTTGGGATTTTTCTTGTGTCGTGTTTCCACTTTACTACTGTTTCTGTGCTGCATAAATACTTTTTGGGTTTTTTTGTAAATATTTTTATCGGTTTTTGGTACAAACATTAGGTTCCTTGCCTTAGTCTTTGTACAATCTGAGGATACATATGTTGTCCATACATATTATGTAGCAGAGTGTTTACATCTTGTATTCCGGTGGCAACTTATATAACCATTATTATCAACTTCAAACTTGCCTAATTCCGTAGCTGAATATTCCCCCTCTCCCCCGCCCTCTCACCCCACTCAGCTCAGTAGACCGCTTGCCTTAATACTTCAACTTTTTTTTATTTAGAAAAGAGTAATGTCACCTGTTCCGCATCCTAGTGTTGTATTTTGAATTCCTGTATTATTATTAGTTTGGGGAGCATTGATTGGTGTTTTTATTGCTGCTTGCATACCCTTAATATCTGCTAGCACAGCCGTCCATGCGGTTAAGTCATCTTCTAATTTTATGTCATGCCTGACCTTTTTCATATGTATTGCTTCAGCCGTCGCCCATTCACATACGTCCTTTAGCCACATGTATATGTGAGGTGGGTTGGGGCTCTTCCGGGAGATAGCAATTCGTTGTTTTGAAGGTATAAGTCCTAGCATTACTAATCTCCTACTTAACGTTTTGTTTTTGGGGGTAGGTAAAAGTCGCAAGATCACTGTCTTTATTTCTTTAGAGATTTTCCATCCTTTGGCTTCTTCCAGTTTACCTAGGATTTCAGTCCAGTAGGAATCTATGATCGGGAATTGCCATACCATATCTATAAAATCCGCCTCCCCCTCCTTACACCTGGGGCATTCGGCTGTACGGGATGGAAATATTTTATGTGGGGCTTTGGGGGAGAGGTACGTTTGATGTATGTAGTTTTATTGAATTGATTTGAACCGTGGATCACTCCCCCAACTCCCTCATGCACCTTAATCCACTCCCGCTCTGACAGGGACCCTCCCAGAACCCCCTTCTAGCGTTTCTGGACCGGTGCGGTCAGGGCTTTGTCTTCCCTAATTTCCCGGTATATATGGGAGATTAGGCGACCACCCTGTGCAATACACAGCATAATTTGGAGCACTCTTGATGTTGGTGGCTCCTCCGGAAATGTCACCCACAACTCACTGGTCATATGTGATATCTTCTTATATTGCAAAAAATGCCCTCGTTCCAATTCATATATTTCTTCCTCACTCTCGTGGGAGATGAATTGTTTATTTGAGAATAGGTCTCCAAGCGTCAGGCATCCGCCATCCTTCCATTTATGGCCGGAGATAGTGTTCGCTATTTTCGTGTATGGCTGTACCACCCAGAGCCGCATGTCTGGTGCATACGGGGCATGGCCTATCACCTTTTTGACTGTTCATTCCCGCACTTGTGCTACATGTTGGACTATGTACGGGCAGGTTTGCGAGACCCCCGCTCCTCTCATTAAGTGTGTCCCACTAGTGAGTCACCATCATATGTTCCGGCTAGTAACCTCTTCTCCCATTTATCATTATGGTCCAGCCAGTGAATTGCGTGCTGAAGCTGCGCAGCCATGTAGTAGAATTCAATGTCAGGGACTTCTAGCCCTCCATCGTGCCCTGTTCTTTGGATAGTCTTGAGGCTCACTCGCTTTCATTTTGATCCCCACAACAATTCTATCAGTATTTTATCTAATGTTTTAAAAAAGTAATTGGGGATCTCATAGAATGAATGTTGAATCACATAGAGACATCGCGGCAGGACGATAATTTTTTGCTACTACGATATTACCCATGAGCGACAGCAGCAGCCTCTGTCAGAAGCGCATCGAACCTTTCACTCCTTCCACCACTTTCACGTTCACCTTAACCCCGATAAGAACACGCGCAGTTCGCAGCCCTGATGAGTCACAGGCACTGTCCTGTTGACGAAACACGTGTCGGCTGGCGTTTGTAAAAACAAAAACAAGAAAAGAAGACTTTTATATAAAGTTTAACATTTTGTTTTCACTATACAACCGGTGCCCTTTGTTCTTCGTCTCAGAAAACTAGCTTACTTACAGTTTATTTCTATTTTACATGTGCCCAGTACCTGCTATATGGTACAGGTGTAAATCGGACAGCACTTGAGCAATAATTCTTGGAGCACACATGCGCATTCAAAGTTCAGTTATAAATATATGAAGAAATCAGCAAAAAAGTCAGTTGGGCTCTTGTTGTTCTTTTCTTTAATTCCACCACATTGCAATCCCTTTGTGCACAGAGGGATTGGAATGTGGTGGAATTTAAGAAAAGAACAAGAGCCCAACTGACTTTTTTGCTGATTTCTTCATATATTTATAACTGAACTTTGAATGTTCAAGTGTGCTCCAAGAATTATTGTTTGAATTTTGTTCAATCCCTGATTGAGTTTAGAAAAGTAGGGTGTTCTTTTCCCGTATTTTAAATGCACCAAACTGATTATTTGTGAGGCTAAATGAAGTGTTAATAACTATATGAGCTCCCATTCATCCCATACACCCAAAAGCCTATAAATTGGACAGCAGAAGGGCACACTTTGCGTCTCCACAGGACAATGGCAGCATGGCAGTAGCACAGCTAGCTTAGGTATATCAAAGAAGGCAGCAAGTGCAATCTCCCATACCCCACAAACAGATCCAGCAGGGAAACTAGTGCAGGTTCCCATTGCTCTCAGAACATGTACAGGTAAGGCAGGAGTCACATGTAGGTTACAGACACATCTCTGTAGATGGTGTTAAGCCACTGAGAGAAATGTTTAGGTAGATGAGTTTGTGAATACATGAGTTCTGACACCATTCTCATTCAAGTCACATTCCACAGCAGCATTCGGAGAGTCCACGGCTGTCACTTGAAGACCTGCGTTGTGTGTGGATCCTTCATCCGCAGCCTAAGTAACTATGGCCTACCTCTTCGCCAAGGGTTTGAATGCAGGCGCACCAGGCTCTGTGCAATCCCAGCGTCGGTTCAGGGCAGCCAGTGCCAATAAATAAAACTAACCTAAAGCAGTGTGCTGGAAACAAAGGTCAACACGTCCTGGTTCCTACCTAGAGTACCTATGGGTTTTGAAATCTTTTGCATTTCTACTTTCTCTTACCGCCCATGATGCAAATATGTCAATTTATGCAGCAGGCCTTGAACAGTCATGTATTAGTGGTAGTTCACTTTGCCAATCTGTATGTAGCGTAAGGTTTGGGTTTTCCCAATGGAATGGCTTATCCAGGAATTAACAAATGCAAAGTACATACCTAATGTAAATCTCTCTAAGTCCTGTGTTTATCGTGCATGCCTTTGAAAGGAATATCAGACGCATGAATAAACCATATCATAGCAACAGCTGCCAGCCTTGCACGCTAACCAAATGCAAAGCAGTGTGTGCACCCGAGAGTGCGGATCATGCAACCATGTGGTGTCCACAGCTCGAAGATACAGAGATGTTTAGCTTGCAGCCCCCCCTGGTCAGACTCCTTTCTTAAGCATCATGCAGCAAGAGCCGCACATCTGTGGAGAAATTAGTGCCTGTGGAAGACAAAAATGTCAAATGCAGCATCTGGGTTAACGTCAGAGAGGGATATACATACTTACGAGTGACATTTCGCATCTTTAAGTACGGGAATTGGTTTCCCGCGCTTGCTTCGTCATAGTTGCAGCCCGTCCATCTGCACACAGGGGTTTTAACAAAATACATTGCCTTTCAAAAATGTAAACACGCACGCACACGTGCGAGCGTGAGCACACACTCACACACACATATCTAATAGCAGTTAAAATAAATATGGCCCCGTACCACGAAATGTAGATCACCTCTTCCTCTAAACATGCATTCACACATTTATTACAACAGTGCAAATGTCATATTCCACTTTATTACCACAGTAGGACAAACTTGGCTTCAAACAATTTTCCTAATGGTCACCAACCTCCTCAATAAGATTTTATCCAACTGGACAAATTTTACACCTTGCATCTCGGTTTTGGTTGGATATAATTTTCTGGTAAATACCTGATTTTGTTCACTGGATTTAAGTAGTGTGAACAGCACTACCTGCCCCTTTGAATTCCAGAACTTCAAGACACCAAACTTGTTTATCTCCTACCTTTTCTATAACAGAGTATTTTATCAAAGTTCCTAAATGTTTATAAATGTTGGCTATGCATTGATGTTGTACATAGGTAAACACAGCTGTGTTACTGATCTATCTGAATATTCCTTGCCCACCCAATGAGAAATGTGTAAATGTGTGCCATCGCGTAGAGTATAGCTGTACTCCCATTTTTAGGTCTTTCATAAGTCAAATCCTTTTGATTTTAATTAACATGTATACTATTCTTATACAAAGGGGCTTTCAAGCACCTCTCTTCACCCATTGGTCTGCTGTTGTGTCATTCATGTATTGCTACCACCCACTACAGCATACAGCATGGGACGATAGGTCAACCTACTTCAGCCACCGGCTAACTTCACTTTTAGTGACTGCATTTTGCTCTCTCACAAGGAGCACATCAGCATTTATAGCTAGATCCCTTCAGTGCCAGTTTTTTGTTGCTACTTTGTAATTACTTTAGTGTTGCCTTTGTGTTTAGAGCCTGCTGGGGTAGCAGAACACTTCTGATGTACATTCCATCTTCATCAGATCTCATCAGATGCCAATGCTGTTGTAAATTCCTTTTGGAGAGTTTTTGCTTTTCTGATTTGTAATTTCACGGCATACAAGATTGTTGTCTCCATTTGAAAATGTTCTGTATGAAGTTATCCTCTTTTTACTTTTTTCTTCTCCCCTTCTTTCTTTCCTAATGCCTTTCTTTCCTATGTTCTTCTATCTTTTGTCATTTCTTTCTTTCTTTTTTCTTTCTTCCTTCCATTTTCTTTCTTTCTTTTCTTTCTTTCTTTCTTTCTTTCTTTGTTTCTTTCTTTCTTTTTTCTTTCTTTCTTTCTATCTTTTTCCTCTTTCCTTCTCTCTTTGCTTACTTCTCTTTTCTTCTTTCTTTTTTCTAATTTCTGTCTTTGTTTGTTTTCTCTTTTCTGTCTTTGTTTGTTTGTTTGTTCATTTAGGGCCCGATGTCGGTCGGCAAATACCGGTCGGTAACGGCCGATTTCGGCCGTTACCGACCAGTATTTGCAAATGGAGATGTAGGGGGCATTTTATTTACAGAATCGGTATATTTACCGATTCGGTAAATTTACAGAATCGGTAAAATACCGAATCGGTAAATATACCGATTCTGTAAATCAATATGTAGGTGGCACTGTAATCAGTGCCACAGGCCCTTACCGAATCGTTATTTACCATGGAATACTATTCCATGGTAAATAACGAATTCCAGTGTACATGCACATCTGTGCATGTACACCTGTGCCATGTGGCACACAGACATGCCCTAAGGGCATGTCTGTGTCACATGGCACACAAGCCAGAAACAGGGGTGCAACAGCAACAACGACATCACCCTTTCGCAAGACCTCTGCAACTCCCTTGCCACGTTCTTCCACCGCAAGATCACAGACATACACAACAGCTTCGGACCCCAATCTCCACCCCCGGACACCAACCCAACGACCCCCACCAGCACCATCAACTCCTGGACCCCCATCAGCAGTGAAGACACCATCCACATCATGAACACCATCCACTCCGGCTCCCCCACAGACCCGTGCCCTCATGACATCTTCAACAAGGCCGACACCACCATCGCACCTCACCTACGGAACGTCATTAACAGCTCCTTCATGTCAGCCCCCTTCCCAGAAAGCTGGAAGCACGCTGACGACACCCAGCTGATACTCTCCCTTACCAAGGACCCAGCCATCGCCAAATCAAACTTCCAGGAAGGAATGAAGGAGGTAGCTGACTGGATGAACCACAGCTGCCTCAAACTCAACTCGGACAAGACTGAGGTCATCATCCTCGGACAATCCCCCTCAGCATGGGACAACTCCTGGTGGCCCTCGGCACTGGGCACCGCACCGACACCCACAGACCACGCACGCAACCTGGGTTTCATCCTGGACAAGCCGCTCATAATGACCAAACAAGTCAACGCCGTCTCTTCCTCATGCTTCAACACCCTACGCTGGAAGAACCACCAAACTCCAGAACCGTCTCCAGCGAATACAAAACGCCTCCGCACGACTCATCCTTAACATCCCCCGCCACAGTCACATCTCAACCCACCTGAGAGATCTCCACTGGCTCCCCGTCAGCAAAAGGATCACGTTCAGACTGCTCACCCACGCACACAAAGCACTCCGCAACCTGGGCCCGGAATACCTCAACAGCCGACTCACGTTCTACACCCCCGCCTGCCAGCTCCGCTCAGCTAACCTCGCTCTCGCCACCATCCCACGGATCCGCAGAACCACCACCAGAGGAAGATCGTTCTCCTACCTGGCAGCACCCACCTACGACTGACCCAGGATCACCTCAGCTTCAGGAGGCGTCTCAAGACCTGGCTCTTCGAGCAGTAGCAGCACCCCGCACCCCCAGCGCCTTGAGACCCTAATGGGTGAGTAGCGCGCTTTACAAATTTTATTTTTGATTGATTGATTGATTGATTTAGGCTTGAATGGGGAACCCCAAACCTCCAAGATCAGCAGAAGTGAATCACATCGGGATCAGCAAAGCTCTCTCTCTCTCTCTCTCTGTAGAAAAGGATTTTCTCCAAGTGCCCTAATCATGCATGCAGTCCACTATTAAAGGCGCTAGAATTTCAATTAGCTGCAGCTGTGTGCATGTTGTGTCTAGAGCATGAGCCGATCAGCCCGATTAACAGCTTACATTGTTATGGTAACCTTGGAGGTTTCTGCACACATTGTACAGACTGAGGTCGCGATGTAAGTCTAGGTATGCTGAAAACAACCCTTTCTCATGTAAATAAACATTCAAGCAGGCTAACTTACAACAACAGATACATGCAGTGTTGTGTGCAAAAGCTGCAAAATGGCGTTTAAACATCTAATAAGCTTATGCTAACATAACAATGTGTGCACGCAAGGCCCTGTCGTCACTACACCCTCCCCTGATCGGAACACGTACAAGAAGGGAGGCAATTTAGGAACGCAGAGTTCAAGTTCGAGTGAAACAGAATCAAGTTCAAAATTTGCCAAAACCTATAATTGGGAGTAATAAGTTCTGAACAGTCCAAAAAATTGAAAAAACTACAATGGGAGAGTATACAGCTCAACCGTAAAAGGGAAAAAATAGCAAAACATAGTTGGAGCATAGGTCGCGGTAAAGTTGGACAAATGCCAAATCAATCCAACAGTTTATAGGCACAGTATGTTGCAACCACTTCCAAGAGGAAGTTGTTGTTATCTTCAGAAAACAATTCAGCCATCCAATTTAACAACGTGAACAACGTGAAGGAACATACATGTTCTTCGACAGCTGGAACCTCTAGCACCATCAGAGGACAACTCGGGTGTCCTTCAAGATAACTGCGTGCCAGAAAGTCATGGGCTGCAGCCCATATGTCTCGATTGCCTAGGACTCCATGTGCTGCTGCACAGGCCATTATTCCGATACCAGAACCGTCTAACTCATGAGCATATAAAGGACTCATCAGTAGATCATAATCTGGGTTAGGAGACACTGTATTGCAGAGACACAAATCCAGAGCCCATTCAAAACAGCAATCCAGGCAATGGAAAACAGGTTGCACGCATGTAAAATAGGAAAACCGGAAGGACAGTCCATATGCTACACTCAAATTGGCTAGAGGTAGCATTCCATAGTATTCAAGCATCCGGTTGCGAAGATGGAGCAGTCGGGGCATGTTATCTTGTGACACAGGATGTGCAGCCATTTTTGAACAAGCAAATTAACAGCAGCACACCAGCAGCCAAGGCGAGAATTAACGGTAAACCGCTGAAGAGGCTGGAGAAAATAGAATGAAAAAATGCCGGTATCAGCCCTTATATAGATTGGAATGAAGTCACAAGGCCAGAGCTTACTAAAACATGAGCCAAGCCTGTGGTCGACAAGGCATTGAACATAGTGTGAATCAAAGAGCCGAAATGAAGTGGGAGATCAGTATTTAAAAGCGCATGCACTTCAGTGAGGGCGTTTGCCAAATGAAGCACAAATGTTTCACAGGATGAAGTAAGGGCAATAAAGCCCTTATTTGATTCATCTTGTTGAACTCTGCTTTCAAGGTCAGAATGGAAGGCCAGATGGATACATCGATCTGCCCATGCGGAGGGGTGAAAAGCACATTCTTACAGCAGACTAGACGTTGGGGGACGGTCACAATGTACGGAATCCCTGCCAGCATACCGCAGCAATCTTCATTATTTAAAAGTAAATAGCTACAGTTTGCAGGCAACATGAATGTCGGTGTTAGAACTGGGACTGGATCACCCTTTAAAATGCAGGCTAAGTTCGGAGCCATCGTGTTACAAGAGCCGTGCAATTGTATGTTCTTGCAAACGAGTGAGTGATCAGGTGTAGAAGTGCATTCTTCTCCCTTTAAATAAACCTCTTTACCCTCCCTCAGGCACCTATAAGTAAATGGCAGAGACCAAACTTCATGTAGATATGCGCTACCCAACGGTTCATTTCTGCCTATGGCATAATGTTTCATGCATGAACTGAATTTAAATAGGGGGAAAGGCAGCGTTATTAACCCATTAATGAGCCATACAGCTGAATTATTTTCGGCAACAGAAAAAGGTAAAGGTTCCAAATTTTCAATATGCAAAAGTGAATATGCAGCACCCTTCATTGACATAAATTGCTGTTTTTCAGTTAAATTAAACAGCAAAAATAAGGAGGAGAGGTCCATGTAGTCCAATGGAACTTTACCAGCTTTTAAAGTTTGTAAAGTCCAAGTAAACTGCATAATGGAACGTAATTGATTTTGACAATGGTACAAAACAGACACTTCATCCTGAACAATATCAACACCAGATTAAACAATATTATCTAACATATAAATTCGGGAAGAGAGAGTATTAATGCACTTGTCAACGACTGCAAGCACTTTTTCTAAATTTGCTTGATCTATAGCCCGCAACCTAGAAGCAGCCTCAATTTGAGACAGTTTCCAAACTTCATTGTAAACAGTATATATCCATTTTTTTTACCTTCCTCCAACAGGGCCTCTTACAAAGTCATTCAAATCAACATCGTCAGATGATTTGGATAAGTGAAATTTAACTGATGCTAAAGTGGAATGTTTAAGCCAGTTCTGACATAACTTGCCTACTGAATAGGTAGTAACAGAATGAGAGGTTTCAAAACGGGGTTCCACCCTAACCTGTGTATAGCCAGGGGCCAGACCCAAAAAACGATGTTGGCCTTAATCTGCACTTTTCTGCCATAACAACCAACCCTCGGGATCCAAGTTGGAAATATTAAAGGAGGAATTTGGTAACAGGGACTGAAAATCATCAATGGACATATCGATGTGATCGTACCATGTGGGGTATTCTCCCAACTCAGGAATGGAAGGAGCATTTCATTTTTTTAGATGTAGCCAATCAAAAGCTAGTAGTTTGTGAAATAGTTGAGTTCAAAAACAACATCTGGTTCGGGATGAGACATGCACGATACAAAGCTTCAGTGCCCTGTACTTGCCAACTTTTAGAACCCCAAACAGATTTAAGTTCAATAGTATCTTTTCACAGCTCATAGCTCCCTATAGCCAATTGATCAATAAAGGACTTCAAATACAATAATTTAGTGTGGGTGAGTCTAACTTTGGAAGAGGACTTAGAAGTCATCTTAAAATAAAACGCATCAGGATTAAATTGATTAAAATCAGTAAAATAAGTAAACTTTTTCAAAAGAGTTTTCAAGCTGCCCTCATGCGGTGCTGGACAATGTTCTCATTGTATATAATTAATCACATTTCTAAATGTGTTTGCTTTATGCAGAAAATGATTACCATAGTGCTAGTAGCAGAATAAGTCTGCATAATTAGCTGATTCTAAGTAGAAATCTTCAGCATTAAAGGCAACATAATATTTCAAATCAGAAAAAAGAGCCTCACCGGCTTGGAAATCCCAATCATCAGAGCGTATGTTTTGTTTTACAACATCCCCCATTGAAACACGAAGTACATTGGGGACATTTATGACCTCTGCAGGGCCATGTATCTGAAATTTGACAGCATCCCAGACAATCCCATGTAATACAGGCCAAGCGCGATGTTAACAAAAGTCTGGTCCCTTTTAATTATACATGATGAGGAGTGGGGTGCCAAAGTTCCAGCATTTAATCGCATTGGAGATCGTTCTTTTACCTAATGTCCATTAACAAGACGGAAAAGTACAACTACAAATCCAACTGACATGAATAAAAAAATTGAAAAAAGCACCAGCCAAATGTAAGTCCAAGGGGGTATCAAAAAATGTCTTTTAAACCAAACAGCAAAGATAGAAACTTTTGATGGGGACTTAGAAGTTGTATTCAGTGTCAAATGAAAAACATGACTGATTAACAGTATCTGTGAGAACACCTGGCAACAACACATCTGTGGGGTAAGTATACTCAGTATCTTCAAGGGGATCACCAGCCGGTGGATTAAAAAAAGGATTAGTAACTGTAGATATCTCGGTGTCAACGTCAGGCCTGTTGGTACACCGCGGAGCCAAAACAGAATTTCCCAGCATTGCTGGACTAGAGACCGCTGGAGTGATACTAAAAAGAATCAGCCACTCGCTGTAATTTGACATTGTCAATGGAGATGTACCTGTTTTCCTTGCGACCAGGAAGTGGAGGTAAAATGACTGTTCTTGTACCCTGCACTCCAAGCACAGGAACTGGTGCACGATAAGAGGGTCCAAACTTCTTCTTGTTCTCCACCTTCTCACGGACCAGGTCACCGACTCGGGGTAGTCAGCCAACTACTGGAATCTGAAGTGTAGCATCAGATGTGAAGGGCAAATGCTCCTTTGCAAGACTGTCACAGGTCTTTTGTAGGTTCTGTAATACAGCAGAATGATCATCTACGTCAAAGGGTGCGGCAGACGCCGCCATGTCTAGATCCTCAAGTTCCGGAGCAAACATTTTGATGCCAAAGAGCATTTTGTATGGGGTCCACCCACCCAGAGACCATCAAGGGAGATTTTTAAGTGCACGTTGAACGCTATAGAGATGGGCCAGCCAGTTCCGGCCAGTACCTAAAACCCTAGATGTCAAGGATTGCTTTAAGTCACAGTTCATTCACCCCATAGCGCTATTACCCTCAGGTCTGTGTCGAGATGAAAATTTGACCTGGACCCCCAATGAACCCATGGCATCCCTGTACGCCTTAGAGGCAAACACTGGACCTTGGTCCTAGTGAAGGGTGCCACATGCAAAAATTCCCACAAAGACACGCAAATCCCTGATGACAGTTCGGGCATCAGCACTCTGTTTCGGCCAGAGCCAAATAAAGTGTGTGCACGAATCCAATGCAACTAAGATGTACTTATACGCAGTATCTGAGGACAAAGAACCGCAGTGATCCAAATAAACACACCCAAGTGGCTTAATAGATATGTACAACTGCGTCTGGGGTGGGCGCGCAGCAGTCGAAGGCTTGATCTACTGGCATATGTCACAAGAAGGACATGATCACACATTTATTTGTACAATCTGCGCCACCAGTAACGCTGCTGTAAGAGGGATACAGTCGCTGAAAGGCCTGCATAGGCCGAGGCCATGCCGTCGTGAGTGGCTGTTATCAAGGCTTGCCTGTGGTCTGCGTTGGGAATCAGTCTGTCACCAACGTCATTAATTCTCACATAGGGAGCTTTATTAGGACTTAAATGATAAGAGTATTTAGAAGGGAAACCTCTAGGGTAATTACCTCCCTTCTCTGTTGCAGCTATGGCCTGAAAGATGTCATCATCAATCTTACTGGAACGTGTAACTGCTGCTACTACATATGTTGCTACTGCCGTCTTAGCTGCTTCATCAGCAAGAAAGTTACCAACAGCGTGTACCCCCACGCACTGGTGACCAAGAGTATGTATTACAAACAAGCGTGGCAGACGTTCTTTAAGCTCCACCACTCGTACCCATAGCATTTTGTGTTTGATAGTGCTACCTTTGGAATCACAATATTCATTCTGAATCCAAAAGAATAAATTGTCATTGTACAACTGAACACAGTAGTAAGAGTCACTTACGATAAGAGTAGTCACACTAGGATCAGAATACTCCAGTGCAAGCACCAGAGCACATAGCTCTGCCAACTGGGCGGTACAGTCCCCTAATGTCTGTGTACGCACGACATCGGACTTGAACTCTCCATTCACCATTGTACCCACCACTATTGCGCAAGCTGCTGAAGAAGCATTCTTTGAATCCGTCGCCGGTTGCGCCGAACTGTCTGTGTAAATGATACAATGGAAATCCTCCAGCGGGCGCAAAGACAGAGGAGCCGGATGAACGAATTCATACTGCAAGTACTCCTGAGTTTGCAAAGAGGAATTAAAAAAAAATGTGACATCCGGAGACATCAAGGATGTTGCCCATAGTATCCAATTCGGATGCAAAGCTTTTGAATTTGTTACACAGGCCTTTGTCACCGCCTCATGGGCAGAATACGGTGTAACAACCAACAAGCGTTTTCCCTGTGACAGCGTTCTTTCTTTTAGAATCGCCATCTCCACTGCAGTCAAAACGTTTTCAACAGTGGAAAATCGCATTTCAACCAAAGTGTACAAGTGTGACTTGTAAGTAATAGGGACTGTGTCATCCTCATTAAAAGTCAGGTACATGAAACCAACTGCGCCCGACACAATTCTTATCACCAGGTTTTTTTTGGTTGTCACGAGTCAGTAGGTATTTAGATTCAAGAAGATCAGACTGGAAAGATTGCAGAATAGCTGAATGTTCTGGCAGCCAGCAAGATTTGGTAAAAGTAGGTCGTATCAAGGCATAAAGCGGCTTGATACGCTGGGCATAATCGGGTAAAAAAGAGTCAGCATATTCAAGGTTGTTGATACCATCTGGTACCCTGGTACAGTTAGGAGTTCGGGGGGGGGCTTTGTGAGCCAGCTAGGAACCAGGCCAATGTTTCCCGATTTTATGCATGAACTGAGTTCCCATATTTTGAAGTATATATTGTCCAGACACACAGTCCTACTTAATTTGTAGGAACTGTATAACATGTTGCAAAAAATGTTGTAGGTCAGGCACTTATTTAATGGGTCTCCTGAGTAGTTCTTGTGTGTGCACAAGGTTCCCATTTCATCTTAAATGAAGACATCTGTGGTGTTAGGTATTAATCCCCCTCAGCTTAGTAGGATACTCCCATTTTAGCCTGTTGGTTGTTCCAGCTTTATCCCACTATAGTATTTTCCTTTCTTTGAATTCCATTTAATAAATATGGCTCTAGCGGCTATAAATCCTGTTAACTGCAGACATGCTTTTACAGCATTACTACTACCACAAGGTCTCCCAGTTGGAGGCCCACAAGGCATACAAACAGAGGTAGTCTACCATTGGGTTCACTTTCCTGCAGTCAATGGCACTTCATAGACATTTACACAATTACACTCCAGCTTCATTACCATGTCAATACAGAGCTTATGAAGATTGAGAAATACCATTAACATATCAGGAACATCAGAATTGGCTCCAAGGTGCCCACCCACATACACCACACAATGTAAAACTGGGTCCTCTGAGCAATGATGGGGTGACCTGGCCAGTCCTAACCGGCTATACACCATACCTAAACTTAGCACAATTAAATGTTGCAGACCTCTGTGCTCTTTACACAGGTCTATTTAGACAATATAGACATTTAATTCAGTTTGCAATTAGTGCAATAACAGCTACCCCAGCTAGGGCTGTCCAAGCTGTGCCTGCAAATAGTCCAGTCACTATTAATGCAATTGTGGGTAAGGTTCTCACCAGACAGGGGGAAATTCAGTTCTGGACTGCACAAAAATAAAAACAACCTGAAGCAGTGTTTCCCCATATGGGACCCCGAGACAAACAGAATTTTCACAATGAGTTTACCACTTGGTATGGTTCCCCCAATAGAGGATTGTGCAGCTTGGGGCACAGCCTTTGCTACCATATATTTATAACACATGGTAAACCATCCATTGCTGCTTTGCCTGAGGTGCTAAAACAGATTAAAAATGAATACAGGGCAGCAGCTGCCCTGGGTTTGGGGATGAAATTATTTGAAAAGTTTGCCATAGTTTCCTCAATTATTTTAAGTAATATTAAAGGGGAGGCAGCAGCAATGGCAGTCCACCAATGCATCACACATGTTCTCGTTGCAGACCAAGAGCGCAAATTACCAAAAATGATTGCTGAAACCTAGACATCTATCGGGCGAGATAATCAGGGAACCAGCCCTTATAAGCTGTAGCTCAAAGGCAATTCTGAAAAAGATACTACCAAGCAGGCACCTGAGTCTTCTAAAAAATACTGGGACAAACATAAAAATAGAGCAAAAACATGGGGTGGATAACCACAACTGGGGTCCACTGAAAAGCATTATAGTTTACATGGCCCTGACACAAACAGCCCGATAGGTGTACGTATATGGATGAACATCATTCTCATTCCTTTCAGGACTCATCCGACAAATGCTCAGAGAGAGGGGGATGACAGGAGCGCAGGAATGAAGAGTATGTGAAACCGAAAAAGAACACACAATGCTGATCTGACATCATCATAAAAAAGTAAGAGAAACTTCCTCAACAAAAACCACAGAAAGAAGAAAGTGGCAGTAATTTCCACTAAACATGCCACACATATTGAGAAAGCTACTTAAGAAGAAGACGTTGGCATTGACATTGCTAGAAAGTGCACCAGAGGGCAAATAGTTTGATGGAATCTTCAAGAGTTTCTGGTTTCAAGAGCAACTAATTAATTTATTTAAGTTGAAACACCAGGTCTGTAGGTTAGCCCTGCTGACACTTTATGATTTGGACATTCAAATTGAGGGTGACATATTGTGTACTATTAGAGTAATATTCTGAGAAAATTTAACAACCACTTATGTCATTCTCTTGGCTGACATAGATTGGCTGCCTGAGTTTGTTAGAAAAGTCCTACAAGGCGAAGATGCCATTATACCTTCCTTCTCTGTTCTTGTTCCTGAATTTGTCAAACAAGTGTAAGCCAGAGAATGGGCCTTACACAAGCCCCAGCAATATACTGCAATTATGCAGGCTGGGATAATGACTCGCCTTATCACATTATACCCATGAGGTCCAGCCCGCAGGCACTACCACAATATCCAAATAAACATGAAGCAAAACGCTGGTTAAGGAAATTCTCTTACAATTGGAGTATCAAGGTGTAGTAGATCCTTGTATTTCAGCAATGATCAATAAGTTATTTCAGGTAGCCAAACCGGATCATTCCTATCATTTAGTCTTAGACTACAGACATTTAAACAATCATACATTGCAGCTCTCATGAACAATATAGTGCGTAAAAAATACAAAACCACTTTGGACATTTCCAAAGGTTTTTTTCTGCCAAAATATAGCTTTTGAAAGCAGAGATTTACCCGCATTTACCACTTTAGGAATCCAGAAAAAAATTCTGTCAACTTTCTCAGGGGTATAATAACTGTCCAGTTCTGTTTGCTGCTCAAGTAACGACAATTCTACATGACACTGATTCAGAAGCACTGCCCTTTGTTGATGACACATACCTCATAGACGTTGACTTAAGTACACATTGAGTAGATCGCATAGTTTTGGGATTTGCTGAGCATAGCTACGAATTCAAAAATCAAAAATAGCTTTTCTTAGTGTCCTGTTTTTGGGATACAAGTTGTCAAATGAAGGCAAAAGCCTTGCACCACATTTCTTGGAGAAATGTGCCATCTTGCAACCACCAAACACCATAAACGATTAGGTTTACTCAACTTTTTAAAACATACATTCCAGATTATGCACAACGGCTTAAACTGTGTATGAATTGATTTGTCCTGATTTCTCCAGTGCACATTGGACATCAGAACACTGCAAATTGACATGCTTGCATCCAACACTTACACACTTGTATCAACACAAATAACTTGGTGATCCACATAATTACAGAATCCACTGAATATACACGTCACCTTTAATGAGGGTGATAGTGTACTGATCGCTTATAAATTGCATTTATATTCTAATGCTGAAATGTGTTTTGACTAGACAAAAAAAATACTACCTCCGGTTCAGATAGCTGGTATAAAGGAAAGATTGTTAGCAATGGGGAAATGCATAACTGTAGTTACTCCCATACAAGTCTTAGAGGCTGTCACCAAGGCAAGCGTTCCTAATGCAAACGCCTTACATCCAAGATGGATACAATGGGCCTCTGCCTTAATAGTTACTGATGTACAAGAATACCCTGTGTCCAGTGACCTATTGCCTCTTGATCAGTATGATTACATAACATATACTGATAGTTCAGTTCAGCTCGCAATTGGCAATAAGCAACAATATTCAGCTGCATGTACTGCAGTGTACGGTGTCATGAAAAATGGAGAATTCCATGTTATGTTATGTTATGTTAGGTGCTATTTGTAAAGCGCACTAACGCCGAAGCTTCCTGGCGCTGCTAGACAGAGTAAGAGAAGAACGAAATACATAGCAACCTATTATAAGGGTGGGAAGAGATGGGTCTTTAAGTGTTTTCTGAATGAGAGAAGGGAAAGGGAAGATTTGATAGACAGAGGAAGGGAATTCCAAAGAATGGGGGCCAAATGAGAGAAGCGGCGACCACCAAATTTCTTGGTTTTATTTTTTGGGGAGATTAGTAAGTCATTGCGGGCAGGACGGAGATTGCGTGTGGGGCAGTATGGTCGGATGAGGGAGTTGAGAAAACCTGGGCTGGAACAATGAAGACATTTGAAGGTAAGACATGCCACCTTAAAGGCGACCCTTTGATTAATTGGGAGCCAATGGAGGCTGTGAAGCAGAGGTTTAGCGGATTGCCATCTAGGTAGTCCATGGATCAGGCGAGCTGCCTGATTTTGGACGACCTGAAGGCGGTTTAACAAATAAAGTGGAAGACCGTGGTAAATGGAATTGGAGAAATCAAGACGGGAGAGTACTAGTGAGGTGACAGATTGGGTGAGTGCCGCAGGGGGAGAAGGTGACGGACTTTACGAATCCTCCGAAGTTGGAACATGCATAATGAGATCACCGCTCCAACTTGGGCTTTGAGGGAAAGTTCGACGTCAATGATTATGCCCAGACTTTTTATTGTTTTAGCTGGGGTAGGAGGGGAGCCAAGCTCCGGCGGCCAGAACTGAGGGCCCCAATGAGTGTGGCTTAGGCCGGGGAGAAGGAGCTCAGTTTTTCCTGGGTTCCGTTTTAATTGGTTCTGATCCATCCAGAGTTGTATGTGGGTCATTACTGCGTGGAACGTATTGATAGCTAGTGGGGAGTTAAGTGAAAAGACGAGCTGCAGATCATCAGCATAATTGAGGGTTGTGATGTCCCATTTGAGGAGGGATTGGATCAGTGGCCGAAGATACAAATTAAATAGAAGCGGGGAAAGAGAGGAGCCCTGGGGGACTCCGCAGAACGTAGGAGATTTCTTGGCCATATAGGGACCCAGGCGGACTGCCTGCGTTCTTCCAGTAAGGAAGGATCTGACCCATTCGAGAGCAAGGCCGCGGATGCCGGCCTGCTCGACACGGTGGAGAAGGATGTTATGGTCCACCGTGTCGAACGTGGCGGACAGATCCAGAAGGACGAGGGCTTGAGGATTCCCGATGTCGGCGTTGCTCCTGAGTGTATCGAGAACTGCCAGAATGACCGCCTGGGTCGAGTGGGCAGGTCAAAAGCCCGCCTGGTTAGGCTCGAGGTACTGGGAAGATTCCACAAAGTTTGATAGGCAGCGGGTGGCATGGGCCTCCAAGATTTTAGAGAAATAGGGAAGGAGGGAGATGGGACGATAGTTCGATGGCTCGGCAGGGTCAGCACCCGGCTTCTTTAGAAGGGGCACCAAGATAGCCTCCTTAAAAGAGGTGGGGACGCTGCCACTGGTGGGCGAACTATTGAGTAAGTGTAAGATGTTATCTGGCAGATTAAGGCAGATGCTACGCAGAACAGAAGGAGGGCAGCAATCATTGGGGGAGCCCGATTTCACACGGGTGGCAAGTTCCGCTAGGGAGGTCGTGTCTAGAACAGGAAAAGTAGTGAAGGTCAAAGTGTTATTAAGGGAGGGGTCCAGAGAAGGAAGCTGGGCGGGGGGAGGGATAGATTTTTTAATTTTGATGACTTTTTCCAGAAAAAAGGAGTTCAGGGTATCACAGGTAGCCTGGGTAGGGGTCTGAGCAGGGAGTGATCTTTCATCAGCGGTTAGCTCGTTTAGAACTCTGAACACTTCCTTAGATTTATTGGTAGCTATAGCGATTCTGTTGGAGAAGTAGTCCATTTTAGCTGACCTAATAGCAGATTTATAGTTATTACGTGTGGCCAAGTAGGCAAATCTGGCTGAGTCAGAATAGTCGCGCCTCCAAGTGCGTTCTGACTGGCGTGTTTTTAGTTTCAGGGACTTGAGAACATCGGAGAACCACCTGTGAGAATACCGATGCCTAGTACGAGGGAAAGTGACCAGGGGGGCGAACTGGTCACTGGCCGACTCCAGCCAGGAACCTATTTCCTGTTCCAGATGATCGATGTCGCTGGAGAGGTGGAAATCGGGACAGGATTCGGCGAGGGCAGAAAGAAAGCCCTGGGCATCATAGGAATTCCATTTTTGTGACTGTCCCCCGGCCATTAGGGGAGTAAAAGTCTGGCCGGTGACTGTGATGGTAGTATCCACCAAGTGGTGGTCAGACCAGATGCAAGGAAGAATAACTGGTGGGGACAGGGCCAGGTTACAGGACCAAATCTGGTCCAAAATATGGCCCTTAATGTGGGTAGGATGAGAGACGTGCTGAGTGAGGTTCAGATTCGCAAGAGTCTCGAAGAGCTCGATGGCGTGAGAGCCAGCATTAGGGTTGTTAAACCAATAATTTAGATCGCCAAAAATGGCGAAATCAGAGTGTACTGTTAGTAACGCGGATAGTTGTTCACTCAGGATGGAAGGAAAGGAGGGCATAGAATGGGGAGGCCGGTATAATAGGAGAAAAGTGAGGGCGCCAGTGTCGGTTTGTACAGTAAAAAGTAAGTTCTCAACCCCCGGTAAGACGAGGGAGTTAGAGGGAACAGAGGTAAGGCGTTTTGATATAATGGCTGCCACCCCTCCCCCGGGCCGGTCGTCAGGGCGGTCGGTATGGAGAATGTAGTAATCAGGGGGAGGGCAGCCAGAATATCAGGGAGGGCCTCGGAGGTAAGCCAGGTCTCCGTAAGCAGGAGCAGGTCGGGGTTGGAATTAGACAGGAGAACGAAAATGTCCTCGGAGTGTTTCACTAACGAGCGGGTGTTTAGGTAAAGTACCCTGATCGAAGTGGAGCTCTTGCTAGGCGTAATTAAGGGTAGATGTCCGTCTGAACAGAGTTGGTTATGGCGCGAGATGCCGAGGGCAATTGTACGTCGGATAGCGGTAGGGGGAGCCGTGAAAGAGGGATTTTGAAGATCCCTAAGGGATTGGGCTGAATAGGTGATAAGCGGAACAGAATGCCATGCCCCATGGCCCGGTCTGGTGCGGGCGGGCGCAGACGGGCTTGCCCTAGGCGCGCCTTCGGCGCGCAAACGGAGCTCCCGCTGCGCTCGTCCGCTGCGCTTCCGGTGTATACACATATTTATGTTAAGTGTGAAGTTGCTATGGGCGTGGCCTAAAAGGGGCGTGGCCTGTCTCGTGGCCGGGAATGGCGGTTCTGTGGGACAGCGCGTCAGCGCTAAGATCCGCTGTGCGCGTCAGCAAGTTTAACAAGTGCTTCACACAGATTAAAAGGTAGGAACAAAACAACAAGTTATTATGACACTCAAAGTTTTAAAAAAGGAAATGTGTGCAGAGTGAAGCTCCCGGCTTTCCGCCTCAGGAGAGAGTCTATCTAGCACATCGCTCGTGATCAGCGAGTGCTTTTAAGCGCGGCGGGGTGGGCGTGGCCTAAAAGGGGCGTGGCCTGTCTCGTGGCCGGGAATGGCGGTTCTGTGGGACAGCGCGTCAGCGCTAAGATCCGCTGTGCGCGTCAGCAAGTTTAACAAGTGCTTCACACAGATTAAAAGGTAGGAACAAAGCAACAAGTTATTATGACACTCAAAGTTTAAAAAAAGCAAATGTGTGCAGAGTGAAGCTCCCGGCTTTCCGCCTCAGGAGAGAGTCTATCTAGCACATCGCTCGTGATCAGCGAGTGCTTTTAAGCGCGGCGGGGTGGGCGTGGCCTAAAAGGGGCGTGGCCTGTCTCGTGGCCGGGAATGGCGGTTCTGTGGGACTGCGCGTCAGCGCTAAGATCCGCTGTGCGCGTCAGCAAGTTTAACAAGTGCTTCACACAGATTAAAAGGTAGGAACAAAACAACAAGTTATTATGACACTCAAAGTTTTAAAAAAGCAAATGTGTGCAGAGTGAAGCTCCCGGCTTTCCGCCTCAGGAGAGAGTCTATCTAGCACATCGCTCGTGATCAGCGAGTGCTTTTAAGCGCGGTGGGGTGGGCGTGGCCTAAATGGGGCGTGGCCTGTCTCGTGGCCGGGAATGGCGGTTCTGTGGGACAGCGCGTCAGCGCTAAGATCCGCTGTGCGCGTCAGCAAGTTTAAGAAGTGCTTCACACAGATTAAAAGGTAGGAACAAAACAACAAGTTATTATGACACTCAAAGTTTTAAAAAAGCAAATGTGTGCAGAGTGAAGCTCCCGGCTTTCCGCCTCAGGAGAGAGTCATCAATAAAAAACATTACTCACTAGGTAATTGTACTGCTCAACTGATGAACTGAAAGCTGCCACTAGAAAATACTGATCCTGAATTCCCCACACCCATAGTGTGTGATTCATATTATTATTATTATTATTTTTTATTAAATACCAGGTGCAACTTTCAAAATAGCAATTCATAATTACAGATCATTACAAAAAAAGTTTTTGATTAAATAAGGCCGAGACTGTGTGCATACATAAATAGAATACATCTATACATAGAAAACTTCATTACATAAATAATGGGTGGGGAATTGGCATGAGAGGCTAAAACAGTCAGCAGGTATGTATTTAAAACCAATCTACGTGATAAGTTATTAATCTAAAACAACAGTACCTCACATTATAGTTTGCTCAAGTACGTAAATCCCTCCATCTTTTAAGAGGGGCCCACACATTTTGCCCTAGTGCTCTTGTTTTCTTGCCCCTTCCTAGATAAAGGGTAGATTATATATTATGGATCCCTAACAAACGTGAAAGCCACATCTGAAAGGAGGGGGCCGTACTATCCTTCCAGCCGGCCGCTAAGCTAATCCTAAGGACTGCAAAACAAATAAAAACAAACCCTTCCTCTTCTTTGTTCAATTTTAGCTTCCCATCACACCCCAGAATCATTAAGGAAGGGGATAGGCTGATCTTAATGCCTAGCAGCCCCTCCCAGAATTTCTGGATATTATTAAAAATCTCAGAGAGTTTGTTACAATGATAAAACATATGGACAAGGTCCGCTGGGCCCACCAGACACCTCGGGCATTTATCGTCTTCTCTCATACCCCACATGAATAGTTTCGCTGGGGAGAAGTACAAATTATAAATCGTCTTGTAGTGTTGTGCTTTCAAGTTTGTAGAGCGAAACCATTTCCCAGCTAGTTGTAATGCCTTATCCAGATCCGCACCCGGATCCCCTAATTTTAACATCCAAGCAGCCTCAGTTTTATCCAAATCATTTTGTAGTGTTAAAATTAATTCTTTATAGACTTCTTTTATTTGCCTATCCCCATCCAGCACGTATTCTAGCAAATGTTACCTCCTGGAGCAATGCCAGGTCTCTCCCTAATTAACGTATTATATAATTGTAGAAACTTAAAACCTTGAGTATCTGGAATTCTGAATCGCCGCTGAATGTCATCAAAATCCATCAACGTATTTCGATTAAATATGTCTCATATTCTTCGTATTCCATGGATCGCCCACATTCTCCAAAGACTATCACTACTGAGATGGGGGAACAGGTTGGAGTTCCACAATGGAGTATAATAATTCAGCTTCAGAATTCCCAACTGTTTTTGGACAAGTTTCCAAATCTTCCAAGCACTGTCTAATACTTTATATCTCTTTTTATTATAGTAACGCCTGCCAGTCTTCCGCAACAAGACGCCAATAGCTTCCTTGCCTAGCAGTAGCTCGAAAATAGAAGGAGGAACCTTATTTCCATAAACAAAATCAGCATCATTTGCTACACAATCCAACAAGATAGCCATCTGACTGAAAAGGCAGGCAATCAGATAGAATCTAATATTTGGTGCCGCTAACCCCCCCTTGGTCCAGTTGAAGCGCTAAATATTTCAAGGAGCGTCTGGATTTTCAGTACTGCCAGATGAATTTCATAAACGTTGCCTCAATGACTTTCAGTACCTCCTCACCCACCCACAGCGGTATCGAACGAAACAGGTATAATATTTTTTGGAACATCGTCATCTTAATGACATTAACCCTGCCTATTGTTGACAAGTGTATATGATCTATGCTGTTTAGCTCCGTACTGATAGTCTTAACCAATGGAATATAATTGTCTTTTACAATTGAATCAATATTGGAGCTAATCCTAATCCCCAGATAAACTGCCCAATCTACATATCTTCCATCTTGTTTCTGAATGTTATTCGTGCAGATTATCTGGGTTTTGGATTCATTTAGATGATACCCTGAGTACTGGCCAAATTCCGTAGTCAGCTCAATAAGAGCGCTCATAGCGGAGTCTGGTTCGGATGTTATTATGGCCAAATTGTCCGCATACGCCAACAATTTTGTCTCTAGCCCCTTACACACCACCGGTTTGATCCTTTCAGACCTTATGATCTTTCTTACTAAAGGATCGATATAAAGGACAAATAAGATAGGCGAGCAGGGATACCCCTGTCGGATTCCCCGGGGTATTGCTATTTCTTCTGAGGACCCACCCATTAGTTGGATTCTTGCTACCGGGTCCACATATAAGGCTTTTATAGCCCTCATTATATTGGGGCTAAAGCCCCTCTGGTCCACTATATCCCCCACAAATACCTCCAGTTGACACGATCGAAGGCCTTCTCCGCGTCCAAGAGGATCATGGCCATCTGACCCCCAGTGACAGCCTGAATATCAAACAGTGTAATAGCTTGAATATGATCGATTGTATCCCAACCTGGTATAAACCCATGCTGCCACGGGGAGACCAGACCACCTATAACCCCTCCCAGCCTTCTGGCCAAGACCTTCGAGTACATTTTTGTATCAGTATTTATGAGGGATGTTGGACGATAAGAAGCTGGATCTTCCTTAGCCTTCCCCTTTTTATGGAAAACCACGATATTGGTTCCTCTCCAGGACTCTGGGACCTTCCTTGAGCATATAATTCCACTAAATAAATCCAATAGGAGGGGGGTGAGCACATCCTGCAGACATTTATAGAACTCGATAGGCAAACCATCAGGTCCGACGGCCTTCCTGCAAGGCTTCTTCCACTTCATTTAAAGTCAACTCGCTATCAAGTGAAATTTTATCTTGCTCTACTTGTTTATGTCCGATATCTGCCTGGCCACTTTAATCCATAGATGCCCCGACATCCTCCCTATAAAGGTGTTGATACATGATACATTTTTTTAACCACCTTTCGGATATCAGTAGGTGTAACAAACTCCTGATCGCCTTCACATATTTTAGTTATTACGTTCCAACTTTGACCCTGTTTTATTTTTAATGCCAATAGTTTCCCAGCCTGCTCCCCCGCCTCGTATAACCTGGCCCTATGTATTTGATATTCCTCAGCATTTGCTTGTGCTGTCCATTTATTTAACTCTGCCTTCAACGTCAGACTTTTTTGGAGACTTTCCTTGGCCTAATTTCGCCCTATAATATCCCTCAGGTGTTGTTCTTCTGCCTCTAACAACTTCCCCACTAGCTCTTTGTGTTTTTCCCGAGCCTCCCTTCTCTGTCTAGCCGAGTAACTAATCGTCTCCCCCCCTTAGAGCCGCATTGAAAGAATCCCAAACCCAATTACGAGAGGAGCTATATCTATTAGCGGCAAATACATTTTCTGTCCATTCTATTGAGATGATCAATACACTTGTAATTTGCTAATAATCTCTTCTCAAATGTCCAGGTGGTCCTAGGTTTGGGAGCGTTATCCTGATCATATATCAAGACCAACGGACTATGATCAAAGATCATTTTTTTTTTTTAATAAGCACCCTTGAGGCTTCTGTAGAGGAGACAAGAAAGTAATCCAGTTTGGTATACTTTTTGTGCGGATATGAAAAATATGTATATCTTAGATTATGCTGCTCTTTATACCCCCACACATCTAACAAACAGTAGGAGTTAATGAGGGAGCATAAAGCTCTATATACCCTTGGTTTACTACCCAAATAATTTGTCGTTCCATTGGTATCTGTAAGGTCAGCATCGATATTGAAATCCCCACACATGATTAGGGGGGACTGCCAATTTAAGAGTTCTAATTCTAGATTGTCAAAAACCTCTGGCTCGTCTTGGTTTGAGCCATATATAGAACATACTGTGACCCCGATCTTAAGTTCCACGATTACCCATCTCCCCCCGCATCTGCCTGTGTACGCACCATACCGCCCAGACTTATTTTACCCAGGATTGCCACTCCTCTAATGGATGATGTTTGCTTGGAGCATGCCAAAAGCTCAAACCCTCTGATGCTGAGTAAATGTTTTTTTGCCCAGGGAAGATGGGACTCCTGAATACAGATTACATCTATCTGATTAGTTTTAACCAAATGCCCCAATCTTTGTCACTTAGATCAGTTGTTTAAACCCCCTACATTAATTGAGTAGATCCTAAGTTTCCCCATTAGCTCTAATGACTTGTTCCCCTATGCACTGTCTCAATATTTCACAATTTATAGCATTTATCAAAATAGTCAAACTATCCACACACTCGACTACAAAGCACCTGGTATTATCTTCATCTTTTTTTATTTTTGCCCACCCTAGAGTGAACCAACCCCGCCCCCCTTCCCACCCAACTCCCCCTCAAACCCTCCCACTCCCACCCACCCCTGACTATGGACAACCTTCACCCCCCAGGACGCTCAGATGTTAGTCTGTGCATGTGATGAACACTGTGTAGGTGGACAGTGACTACCACTCGTGACCTGTGAGTTACTAACTAACCCTCATAACACCTATGAACATATAAGCTCTACCCGATAGAGACAACAGTTACATCGCCACCAAAACCCCCTAGAATCCCTAAACCCTCACACCCCTTAACTTCCCAGCCTTTTCTTAAAAAATACAGATTACAAACACCACCCCCCCTTTCTTTCACCCCCGGCCCTCCAGGAACATCTTTGTTTGATTCATTTACCCAAGGACTCCAAATATTCCTTGGCCTTAATCTCTGACCCAAAATATAAGATGGTACCATTATTTATCACCTTCAGTTGTGCTGGATTGACCAGATACACCTGAACTTTCTTGTCCTGAAATGGTTTAATGAGCTGTCTCAGCCTCCAGCGTCTCTCTACTGTCACATGGCAAAAGTCAGGATGTACGAAAAAAGGAAACCCCCCCGCTTGATCTTTTAGCGTCTGGCCTTGCCTTGTCATAGATTGCTTGCCGCAAGATGAAATTTCCGAAGAAGACAAGTAGGGCCCGGGGTTTGTCCCCCTCTTTTGCTGGTGCCCGGAGTTTTTAACGGTATACGGTGTGCCCTTTGGATTTCTGTCGCCCAGTTCCACTCTGACAGTTCCGGAAAGGCCGCCTTAAAGAGGTTAATCACATACTGTCTGGGATCCGACCCTTCGAGTCCTTCCTGTACCCCCAGTACTCGTAAGTTTCTTAGTCTCTGTCTGTTTTCAGACTCCTCCAGTTTCCACTGCATGTCTTTTATTTGAGCGTCCTGGGCCTCCACCAGCGATACAGCATTGGCTGCGTTTGCTTCCGTCCCAACAATCCTTTACTCCAAGTCGGTTACCCTATCACTCAGATTTGAGAATGCCTTGGATAGTTTTCTCAGCACCCCCTGCATTTTCCTCATCCCCGCCTGGGCTTTCCGGCTGTCTTGTCTAGTATCCTCCCTATGAGCCAAGATAGCCTGATGTATTATGTCCAGAGTGGGGGGAAGAGCTTCCTCCAGCAAAGGCGCCTTTCTTGCAATGCCTGTCAGCGGGGTAGTTGAGGAGTGATCCCACAACAAGTCATTTTCACCCCTATTGCGACTCGACTTATTCCGGGTCTCGCTCGGCTGTAGGGACTTCACTGCTGTTGGGGGGAGCTCTGAACCACTATCTGACCCATCTGACTCCAGACTGCTGCCCCCCTGGGAAGCACTCAATAAATGATAGGCTTAGAGAACAGGCGGGGCAAGACGGCGGCCGCCTAGCCGGTCGCATCACTGAGCTGGTGGACAGTGTCAGCAGAGGTCCGAACCATTTACTGATGTGATACTCGAGGATTGGGACACTGCTTTCTTTTCACCCCCGAATCTCCCCCCAGATCCCCCCCCCAAAAAAAACCAGTTGCACATGCTCCAGAAAATAACCCAGCGAGTAGTTCTGGCAGCCGCTCGCTCGGACATAGCTCCAAGCTGGTTGAAACGCCAGATCAAGGAATACCTGTTGCAGCTGCTCAGCCGGCTGATCATGAGTAGCGGAGGGCGTTCCATAGTGATGGCTCCGAAACCGATGTCGGCGGAGCGAGGGCAAAAGCAGCTGCGGCAGCGGCGGCTAGAAAGGTGCGAGCAGGAGCAGGAGGGAGGAGTGGATTCAGCAGCAAGCTGGGAGGGCCCCCCACCGCAGGCAAACAAACTTCTCCCCCCGAGGCGCCGGCTCCCGCGAACAGAAGGGGGAAAGGTGGAGTCCCGTTAAAGAATTGGCCGGCGGCACCATCAGTAGTGGAGTTGCTGCAGAAGGGGAGGGAGGCAGGGGCCACTGGGACGTCTGGTGCTGCTACGGAGCGGGAGAGCAGCGCCCAGGGTGATGAGGTGAGCCAAGTATGTAGTCAACAGGGGGGCCCGCAAGTCATCGCTGATAACATTATTAACTCTGATATACTGGGCACCGACAGTGTGTTAGATAGAGGTTTATCCTCTTCTCTTTCCGGGACATTCATCTCTGAAACAGCGGGAGATCTCTGAGGAAATACCAGCGGAAATGTCAGTAATGTACAAGGGGGCCCAGAAAATAACGAAAAGGTGGTGGTTAATGAAACTGAGGCGCAGAATACTTGGAAATCGCAGGCGCAGGCCACTGAACACCCCCCTGATTCTCGAAACTGCTATACAGCCCTACTAGTGATCTCAAATAATGACACAGCTGAGATGACATGGCAAAATAACAGAGAGGAGGTGGAAAAAGAGCCAAGCGACTGCTTCTTTCTCTATCTGAAGGGGCAGAATGGTGTGATTCATATTATTATGTCCAGACTTTTATTAAAAACTTACATTACTGGTGTTTGAATGGATTCAGAGATTCTAAAGGAAACTCCATCAAGCATAAGCTACTTTGGGGAAAGGTGAAACTTCTTAAAGATTGCTTGCCATGGGATCACGTAATTCATACATTGAGTCATCAGCATGTTGGAATACATGTGGTAAGGAGGAAGCCACCAAATCATTAGTTCAGACTGCTGTTGCTGCTAAAACTACTCCTTCACACATGAGGGTAGATGCTGACATCATGGTTGTTGTCAATGCTTCATGCCAAGGCACTCCATTACCTAAAAAATATCCAGCAAAATACTCCTACCTATAGAGTGTTCAAAATATACCTTTTGTTCACATTTCCCGGTTGGGTGATTGAGAGGTACCAAAACAGGACTGCAGGCTAGTATTAATCATAGCTGCTCAGGAAGGATTAGCATCTGCCCATGCAGGTGTGGTAGCTAAAGTTTGTTTACTACAGAAACGCTATTAGTGGCATGGTTTGCACAAGCTGACTAAACAATATGTCCTTAGCCGTAACATTTGCCAGCAAATTAAAAGTTCCATCGCAGACACCCCTCCTAGTTTAAAATAAGTCTCTAACATGTTTCTATTTGGATCTTATTTATTTATTTATTTATTTATTTATTTATTTATTTGATTTATATAGCGCGTAATCACCCCGGGGTCTCTAAGCGCTTTATACGGTATATACCAAACAAATTCTGCAGCCGATCATCAAGTTACAGCACACCCCATGCTTGCTGAAAAAGCACTGTTTTTAATTTTTTTCGAAAAGGCAGCAAGTTGGATTCTTTGCGCAATTTGGTTGGTAAGCTATTCCAGACAGCTGGAAAGACGTTGGAGAATGCACGACCACCTAAGGTGGATAGTCTGAAACGCGGTTGGGTTAGGAGGGTGGCATCTGAGGAGCGCAGCCGTCTACCGGGCTTGTATGGAGCCAAGCGGGCTTTAATGTAACTTGGCACCTTTCCATACAGGACTTTATGCGTAATGCAAAGCCCTTCAAACAACACCCTCTGTTTGACAGGCAACCAGTGGAGTTCACGCAGTAGAGGGGAAGCATGCGTTCTCCTCGGTTTTTTGAAAATCAATCTTGCAGCGTCATTCATGACAATTTGCAGTCGGTTCAGGTGTTTTTGAGGGAGCCCTGCATATAGTGAGTTGCCATAGTCCATCCTGGCTAGGATCATGGCAGATACAGCGCGCCTCAGGGTGGCAAAGGACAAGAGTGAGGAGATTTTCCTTAGTTGTCGAAGGAGGCCCACACACGTGCCCACCACCCCCGAGACTTGCTTTTGCATCGTCAAACTCCCATCCAAGGAAATGCCCAGGCCTTTCACTACTACTGCAGGGTCTGGAGGCGCCCCTAGTTCTATTGGCCAGAACCGATCATTCCAGGGGTTGCCCATGATGGTGATTGGCAACACCTCGGTCTTATTTGGATTGATTTTCAGGGAGTTCACAGACATCCAATTACGCTGTATATCTTAGGATATTCTGCATTCTTGCATGTGCACCTGGACAATCTTCCATTTGGATGATAATTTGGGTGTCGTCAGCGTAGTTGTAAATTTGACAGTCCATCTGGTTAAGGGCCGAAATCAAGGGTTGTAAATAAACATTAAATAAAAGTGGGGAGAGGGCAGAGCCCTGTCGCACACCACAGGTAATTGGCACTGTAGTTGAAACTAAGTCTGCCAGTTGAACTTGCTGAGTTCTCACTTGGAGAAAGGAGGAGAGCCAGACATATGCTGTGCCCTGGATGCCTAAGTCCCTCAGCCGCAACAACAATTGACTATGACAAACGGTGTCAAATGCTGCGGAGAGGTCTAATAGCACCAGGGCCCCAGGGAGTTTCTTGTCAGCTCTACGCCTTAACTCGTCCAAGATGGATAGCATCACTAGCTCCGTGCTGTGATGCGCACGAAACCCTGCCTGGTTTTGCTCAAGTAAGACATTATTCTCCAGATGATCGGAGAGATGAGTAAGGACATGCTGCTCCAGAACTTTGGCCAAGAATGGTAGTTGAGAAATAGGCCTAAAGTTCTTTAGATTCTTAACGTCCGCCCCAGTTTTTTTCAGCAGGGGGATCAACCGTGCCTCCTTAAAGGAGGATGGAACCAGTCCTATTTGCAACAAATTGTTAAGTAGAGTCAACACATCTTCCTCAATACCTGGCAGAGCTAACTTAAAAACCCCCGGGGGACAAAGGTCAGCCTTGCGAACTTCTGAATGCAGATGGTGCGTTTAAATTTATTCTCTTGGCTGTAGATTCAAGTTCTAGATTTCTATTGGTGTGACCACAGTAATCGGTGGCGCTTGAACTGTTATTAAAGAGTTGCAAGTCTTCATCGGGATATATGCAGTAGCAACATTCCACTCGGACCAGGGACCAGTGTTTACCTCTATGACTTACTGCGATAACATGGAACCCTGGATGTTGCTGTGCATTATTCCTCTCCCTATCATCCTGTATTAAGTCCAGGTCATAGTTGGATTCGTCACTTATATGGAGTCCAGAGAACTTTAAATAATCTGCTTAGGCAATATTTGGGTTGCCAGACTCCCTACAAAGTCCTTTTTGGGGTTCAGATGTATGTTTCAGATCATGACAACCCTGGTACAGTGTTATTACATCAGTGAGTGTTTCGCTGTTTTATAGGAACTACAAGACTTCCAGGATGAGCGTTCAAATGAAATTTCCAAACGTTCTTCCACTGACAAAGTAAAGGAGCAACCAGCAACTTCTAGCTGGATCGCTAAAGTTGGGAATCTAGTTCAACAGAAGATTGCATATAGAAAAGAAGTTGAACCATCATATCGAGCACCAGTGCCCGTCCTTGGTATTCCAGGTACCACAACTGTGAGTTTTGCCACAGCTTGCTTGTTGTAGAAACAAAAGTTTTGTTTCAATAGAGTTTGATTAAGCTACACCATGTGGTCTGTCCTACACAGTAGGCCATGAGGACTCCTTGGTAGTTACTTGCCTCCTCTCGCTTTCATACAGGAAATCACTTTACAAGCATTATATAAAACAAATATTGCTTCTCCCTGGCTGGTGGCTTCAGTTGCTGTTTTACTACTTCTTATTACTAATGCTGATACAGGATGCACATAAGATGTGAATTTATAGGTTTCTACTGGTGCTTCTTACAACAAAGTTGTTTATTACCATCCACCTTTGGAGGTGCCTACCAGTTCTTCTTTACCACTTGAGGTTCGTGATTTTACACACTGCCTCTTGTTACTTTGCTGACATTAATGATTTTTCTGCAGATTCCAAGCATACTACACTGTATGGTGTGCATGTGTTTCTTTTTTGGCTGAAACAGATTCCTCCATAGTCCTGTATATGGATTTCTATTTAACTGCTTTTCTTATTCATTTAGATTGGATTTGTTTCAATCTTTTTCTTGCTTCGCAATGGACATTATGTTCCCGAACACTCTGCCGCAGACTGGAAGATGAGGTAAGGAAGCCTCATTCTTCTTTACATAAAGCGGGAAGAGACCTGTCCCTTGTGAACATTTCAGCATTTCCTATCTCTGATGGAATTGTTTGGGATACAGTCCCATTTGATATTTTTGGTCCTTTAGAAACTTTGCAGATTCCTTTAGTGTTTAAGGTCGCTATGGAGGAAATAGTTATTTCTGGATATATCTCTGATGAATGGGATGTATATACTCTAAAGAGCATGCTTCCTAAACTAGAGTCTTATACAGTATGAAGATTTGTATTTAAATTCTGCAAATTATGGTGAAATGTTTTGTTATCATTATGTCCACCACTACTTACACACAGAAAGCACTCCAGGCATAGCAATGGGAACGTTGTCCAACACCACCATTGGGTAGTTCAAAAACATACTTGAAGCATATTTTTCTGGTCACAACCCTTTTGACCCAACATTTTTATGACTATAAGCATACCCCTTTCCTAGTGAAGAAAAATGATGCTGACCTGAAAAAAAATGTATTCAGATTTAATTATTTCCCAGCTGGCCATACACGGCTATGAATCTATCTAGCTTTCCCTCTATTGCCCATTTTAAGAATAGGCAACACATTGCAAATTATACAGAAGAACAGCTCAATAGTGTGGCGCAGAATGGTACATATAATTTTTCACATTCAGGTTCAGATGAGTGGTTAGTGTGGCCAGTCAACACTAATGGTTGCAACGCATGCTTTTAAAATTCCTCAATGAGTTTCAAAGGTCACAGAGCGGACCTCCGATACATGCAGTCACAACATTCAAGGGTGGTTACAACCTAAGGCGTAGGAAAGTTATGCCAGCAATGGTTACAACATTCCACCTTATCTGCAGTTAAGGAACATCTAGCTCTCCTTTCTGATGATGGATTTACAAGATGTATTGTTGCGTCCTAGGTCACCACGTTCTAAATGGTTCATATATGCCACTTACAGTGAACTTCGGAACATTTCTCTGTGAACTCATACGATAATGGCATGACTACATTGTTGACTCAAATGTATTCTTTGAATAATATTATATTATCTGCATTCAACATAATACAGAATGACATGTCTCTCTTCCAGCATAGGCAAAGTCAGCAGCAATCGACTATGCAATTGAGTTGGACATTGCAGGTTTTTAAATCAAACTTTGTGCCTTAGAAATATTTGAATGCAATAAAATTGCTTTTGCCTTATAATTTAACACACACACAAAGCACAAAGACTGATGGCAAAAAAGATGCAACTTATAAAAAGCTAAACATAGAGCAAATAGAGTAATTGCCTTTTACAGTAGCTGAGACAACCATCTGCTGTATGGTTGAGCCATGGTTTCATTACATTGCCAATATCAACATTTCAGTTTACATCTTGTCTGAAACATTTTCAAATAGGCTGATATGAAGCTTAACGGGAGAGTTTCATTCACAAAAAGTGGGTTTTACTCTTCGATTACACATTTTTGAATTGCGAAACTGAAGTATTAATTAGCAAAAACTAATATGACACTTTGTTCGACCATTTATTTGTTTGTAAAGAGGTGACAATTCATGCGATGTGCAATGCCTCTGTGGCCAATTTTGCATGTTATCTAAAGGGTGTCCCAGTCCTCTTCTTTGAGCCAGTGTTCAGAATTTTTTCAAATGGAAATGATTTGATCCAGAATGATTACGGTTGTAATGGGATTAAACCGGATGTGCCTTATGTGGTGACGATTTCCAGGGTTGTGTCTTGTTGTACTAGTGTGGTATTTCCACATACGTATGATTAGGGAAGTTACCTTGTGGCCTTCAATTACAACTTTTAATATTAACTTTGATAAGTTAAGTTAACTTAAAGCCTTATTGTTTCAAAAGGATGTTGCATTAACATCTGCTTGAGAATCTTTTGATCTTCAAGTTGTATGGTCTTCCTCTGAAGTCCAATCACTATTGCGCACAAAGTTGCAGCAGCATTTTGGTGAACTTGTACACAGGAGTAGTACACTTTTTAAAAGTGATTGGGTCTGGCTTTGTTAGTACTTCCCAAACTGTATTCAGAGTGATTCTGTCCTTTTTGCACTCTTTAGTTTCCAGTGTTTGCGGAGGCATACCGCTAGTGTTATTCCTGCACATTGCTGTCTTGGTCCTATTTTTGGTGCTTCAGAATGGTCCACCTTGAGGCCAAATGGTGATGGACTTACCACACGTCCTGCTTTGTTTTAAACACATGATACAGTACTTTGGAGTGTCTTTGCTTCAGGAATTGAAAGGCAACTGGTCCTTGTCCTGTAGACCTGTGTGGTTACACTACATGAAGCCTGTGTTCCGCTGTCTCTGGTGCCCTTTCGAGTGTGTACTAAATCTATGTCTTGCAATCAACTAGTAGAATTTATGGATATGGATATGGATCTGCAAGTGCGTACAGTGAGGGCTCCTTTTAGTGCTTTCCTCTGAGACAACCATTGCGGCAGAATGCTTATCTCCAACCAGCATGGATGCTTCAGCTCATGAATTACTGGAGGCTCTGGCTCTCCTACTGCGGTTACAATACCGGCTACCACACCATCAGCATCCTCTGATTGGGCTGGATATGACCATGTCTGTTCCTTGGAATTTGCTCTTCAGGCCACTGTGGATATATCATCTATGGAAGTGGTTTCCTTCCTGGATCTCACTGACTCTATGAACTTGGGAGCCACTCTGGGAACCGCCTCGATTTTTTATTTGGCTCTTTATTTTTAAAGCAAATTGACTTTCAATTATTTTGTATTATTTGCATGTTTTTAATAGGGTTTTTACAATGGCTTTCATTTGCTTTTGTTATTAAAGTATATTTTATTAGCATTTAGTTCACATTTTAGGCTAGTTTTTCTGCTTTTAGCTGTCCCTCTCTGGCCAAGGAGAGGGTGTGGTGATGTACAACAGGGCCCACTTTGACTCTCCATTTTAGTTTCACAATTTAGCTTGACATAGTTTTCTAATGTGGACATTTTACATGCTTTACACTTACATGATAATATACTAAGAATCTATTCTACACACATTTAATTTCTTAGTAAGCATTATTATTGTGTTATTTGTGCACTCGGTCCAAGGCTAGGCACATGGCACTTGATGCCCTTGTATTTAGAGCGGTTGGAGACAGCTTTAAGTCTCCAGGAAAAACCATTGCATCAGCTCTGCACCTTTGAAACAGTGTGACTGGAACAGTGCTTTTACTATATAAATGGCCTCTGTGTTACATTTGGCAGAGTAGCACTTCTCCTGGGATTGTCCAGGAACTTGACGCTCTGTGACTCAGATACAGTCCAGCTGACTCTGACCTCTATCCTCCAAAGGACAATAGCCTGTTCCTGGCACATCATATTCAAGTATGGAGAATTAGGCTAACCCAATGGATCTGGCAGAGGATACTCCCACTATGCTCTCGATAGTATAGGTAGGAGTATCATCATATAGTAATATGATAATGGTTGAACTATCTATCTTGTTCACCATTCTTGTAATGCTGAATACAGTGCTTTGTTTCTTTTGTCTAACAATTGCAGCACACTCTTTCTATACAAGACTACCATGTTTTAATAAATGTTTGAAAAGTCGATTTGTATATTTCCTGTGTGTACTTTGGTCATGTAAAAGTAAACAACGAAAGGGTAGATCAGTTTCAATGATTTCCTTGGGGAATAAAGAGTGTTCACGTTTGAGGTTGCTGATACCATCTGTTACCTTGGTAAGCTTAGGAGTTCAGGTGGGGCAGTGTGAGCTAGCTAGGAACCAGGCCAACATTTCCTGATAATATGCGTGAACTAAAATCCCATACTTTGAAGTTTTTGTTGTCCAGATACACAGTCCTACTTAATTCGTCGGAACCATATAACAACTTCAGGACACCAACAGTGACAATGCTTTGAGGGCCCTGCATTTCAATACATGTTTAGACTCTGAACTCTTTACCTCACTCGATTTCCTCTTTCACATGGTTTGAGTACAGCAGCAACCTACGCCAAATTGTGAATTTTTCTTGAGGATTTTCCTTACCATTTCATTGAGATTTTCAATTCTTCATTCAGCATCTGTTAAGACGCTTTTCGCAGCCTTGTTGAACACAGATGTAATATATGCAGATATGCTGGGCTGTGTGAATTATCTTCTTTGCCCCTGTTGAAAATTCCAGCACCTTACTTTTATTTTGGCTGATAAGCTTGTTTGTTTGACACTGAAGCATGTGAGCACTTTAATCTGGCTCACTTTTGGACCCTCTCTTTTGGGCTCTTTGAAGCCTACTTATTACCACAGTCACTAACATAAGTCTTCTAGTCTTTGAGGAACAGCAACTTGTGTGCATCATCTTTCATCAATACCCTTGATTTCCTCCTTTTGCTTTCCTGACGACTATTCCTCTGACTGATTATAATCCTGGGTTAAAACATCAACAAACTTTGGTTAATGGACTGTCTTTTCTTATTAATACCCGATTCATTCGTGGTCCTCAACATGCAGACATCCAGACAGATAGTTACTATAATTTTCTGTGTTGAATATTCAAAGTAGCTCCACATTTGAATTTGACACACCTGAACACTGCATCATCACCATACTTCACAATGTTGCATGTTGTATTTACTGTCTGCATATGTATTTATACATATATATTTGTATTTCATGTACAAACTCTTTGTCCCTTATAGTGCTTTGTAACATTGATTATATATTTTGAAACACTGCTTTCTTGGACATCCACAATACAGATAGGTTGATGGCCCACTGACTCACACGCTTTAACATTATAGAATTACTCGAAGTGAGCCAGTTTAATTTCAAAACCAGACTATAGAATGCTATGCCACACTGATAGCACTATTTAACACTACATAACACAGAAAGCACAATAGCAAATCACACAATCAAACACCACATGACACTAGGTCACACAAAACATCACTACATCATAGCACACTGTCACACACAATATACCAATATCAAACCATGGCATAAAGCAACACAACACATTACACTATTCCACACAATAGAAAATGACACTATGTCACACTACATAAAGGAGCATACCACTTACAACATACCATCCATGCCTTTGACACCACAATACGGCACATGATCACACAGCACCACACAAGCCTTATCTCACCCAGAACATTCGGGCTAGCAATACAGATCAGCAGTTTACACCATCTAACACAGTACCGAACAAAACAACTCCACTCTACAACATAGCATACATCTCACTGTAACACAATTAGGGCCAGATTTATCATCGTATTGCGTGGCCCTGCATTGCTTGGAAAATCTGGAATAACACACCTGTGCTACTCTGCCCTGGGAAGACTTTCCATGGGAGGAGCGTGGCTGTTCCCATCCATCCACCCAAGTATTGTGGTGCATTCCCAGATTTACTAAGACTGGTAAACCTGGGAATGCATAAAAATACTACATCTTCCCAGGGAAGGTGCAACTAGGAGAAATATCTCTATGTTTCTTCATTTCCTATTTCTAAGTGTGCAGCATTCTGCACACTTAGAAAAAGGAAAAAAGCTTCTTCTCATTGTTTTTGTACAGGAAGGTTCACCTTCCTGCACAGGAACAATCCTGCCTGCAACGCAGGCACCCTTACACCATGACGAAATGGTGCCTGCATTGACGCTAGGCAGCAGGTTGTGTGCCAGTGCAGGCAGAGAGCAGGAAAGCGGCATATATTGGTAAATATGTTACATTCCTGCCCTCTCCCTTCTCATGCAACGCAGTACAGCAAGCTATCTTGCTGCATTGTGTGAAATATTGGTAAATATGTCACTGGTATGGGAAATACACCATTAAATACACATTAAACTATAACACATTACACAACATTTTGCAGCACCAGGTCAAGGACCAAATCATTATAGATCATAGAACAATATACCATACCATAACTCACCCCACAAAGTGCACCATTTCTTGCTAACAAACACTTATATCCAAGTTTACACACAGACACACTGCATTACCATTCATCAAAACATTCACAGATTTCAGCATTAAATTGTTTTTTAGCTGAAATACTCATCTAACGTTACAAAACAAAAGTAGTGGCAGAACTTTGGAAAGTCTAACTGGTCACCTTTCAGTAGCTGATTGCTGTTTTCATATATTAAAGTGATTCCAATGAGGTGACCTCTTTGCCCACACAGTGGTAATACCCTCAGTTGATGGGTTGGTGGAAGAGATTTAGTCCCCGTATTTAAACAGAATACAAACAGGGTGAACATATTAATTGCTTCACTGAGTCCTTCTGCAAACTGGGATGCAGCCTGAAAATTACCAGTGGCTGAGATTAATTCAAGAATTACATCCATCACTTTTTGTATACTTCATTGCAAAACTTGAAATCAGGCCCTTCGTTTCCAATTTCAAAAGGATTTTGAAATGTACAAAACACAAGTATTAAGTAATCTTTTCAACAAGTTTCCTGATTCATGTGACTTGGTGTGCCATTTCGCTAACCAAAGCACATGAAAAACCTTTCTTCATGGTCTTGCTTGACAGCACAGCTACACAACACAATTATGTGATGATCAGAAGGAGATGGACTTTGATTGGCAGAAGTTCTATGCTTCACAAAAAAGAGTGCTTGCTCTCCACACAGTGATCACTTTATTTATTTATCCAGCTGCCTGAGCTTGAACTTTCAGCGGTACACCCATGACATTAAAGTGTCCAGATAACTGTACAATTTATGGTGTTTTCTCGAGCCTCAGCACAGATTGGGAGAGGGCTGACAGTAACCTGCATGATTTTATAGATCTGATGTGACAGTGCAACTGTCACCTGACCTTTTAACCACCACTGATATTATTATACAGTTCTTTGCTTTCACACAAATACATATCCATTACCATGCTATTTACAAGTAAAGCTTCACATTACCAGACATCCTTTCTTTAACCCCTCCGCTGCGCTGAACGTTCCGCGCTGGCGCGGAACGTTCTATTGCGCGGGCGGGGCCGCGACATTCAGCGGATGTGTGCAGCACTGCAGAGGTAGTGCACGCGACGTCCACTGAACGTGAGCTGCACTTAACGGGTTAATGTCAGACCTATTGGCAATGTGAATGCTTGCTTTAAAATGTGCACAAGGAAGTTGTCAAAGGTGATCATATGGTTAATAAAAAACCTTGTTAAATTGCTTCTATCAGACATGACTTGCAGATAGGTCATAGTGTAAACTGTTTTGCATAAAAGCTTCACAACATTGAAGTATCTAAAGCTAAAAATGACCCTCACCCCTTCACAAACATACTATATGCTCCCTCTTGCTTTTAACCGAATAACTTTGCCTGAAATGTAATGAGATCACCAAAGACATTGGGTGGCACTGTAAATAATTTTGCCAACGAGCACTTATAGTTTTACAAATGAAGCAACAGCTGGAACTATTTTAGGGCTGGGTGGTGAACTCCGCTCCGTTCGCAGAGGTTGCAAAGTTTTCTGCACTCCACACTTCACGAAGCTTACAGATTACAGAAAACTCAGCTCCGTGATGTGCAGCAGAGTTTTTTCACCATTCCTGCTCGCAAACGGTAAGTTCGCGAGCACAAGCGGTAAGTTTGCAAGCGTGAGCTGCTGCTCGGGTAGAATTTCTTCTACCTGAGGGGCCGGAAGACCAGCGCAAATGGTGGTTCACACTGCATTCTGCCACTTGCGGAACTTCGCTGAGTTTTTTTGCCACTTCGTGGAAACTTGAAATCAGGTCCTTCATTTCCAGTTTCAAAAGGATTTTGAAATGTACAAAACACAAATATTAAGTATTCTTTTAAACAAATTTCCTGATTCGTGTGAATTGGTGTGCCATTTCGCTAACCAAAGCACATGAAAAACCTTTCTTCGTAGTCGGGCTTGACAGCACAGCTACACAACACAATTATGTGATGATCAAAATGAGATGTACTTTGCTTCCACTCACGTGTTGGGAGCCATGGGTACATGTTTTGATTGGCAGAAGTTGTATGCTTCCACAAAAAAGTGTTTGCTCTCAACACAGCTGTGATCACTTTATTTATTTATCCAGCTGCCTGAGCTTGAATTTTCAGCAGCACACACATGACATTAAAGTGTCCAGATAACTGTACAATTTATGGTGTTTTCTCTAGCAGCAGCACAGATTGGCAGAGGGCAGACATTAACCTGCATTAATTTTCAGATCTACTGTGACAGTGCAACTGTCACCTGACCTTTTAACCTCCACTGATATTATTTTACAGTTCTTTGCTTCCACACAAATACATATCCATTCCCATGCTATTTACAAGTAAAGTTTCACATTACCAGACATCTTTTCTTTAATGTCAGACCTATTGGCAATGTGAAGGCTTGCTTTAAAATGTGCACAAGGAAGTTGTCAAAGGTGATCATATGGTTAATAACAAACCTTGTGAAATTGCTTCTATCGGACATGACTTGCAGATAAGTAATAGTATAAACTGTTTTGCAGAAAAGCTGCACAACATTGAAGTATCTAAGCTAAAAATGACCCTCACCCCTTCACAAACATACTAGATGCTCCCTCCTGCTTTTAACCAAATAACGTTGCCTGCAATTTAATGAGATCACCAACGACATTGGTGGTACTGTAAATAATTTTGCCAACTAGCACTTATAGTTTTACAAATTAAGCAACAGCTGGGACTATATTAGGCCTGGGCGGTGAACTCGGCTCCGTTCCCGGAGTTTGCAAAGTTTTCTGCACTCCACGCTCCGCGAAGATTGCAGAGTACAGAAAACTCCGTTCCACTATGTGCATCAGAGTTTTTTCCCCGTTCGCGAATGGTAAGTTAGCGAGCACAAGCGGTACGTTGCGGGTGCGAGCTGCTGCTCGGGTGGAATTTCTACCCGAGCGGCAGGAAGACCAGCGCGAATGGTAGTTCACGCTGCACTCCGCCACTTGCGGAGGTTTTTTTGCCACTTCGTGGAGTTCCGCAAAACAGAACTCCGCAAACTACGCCCAGGCCTGGACTATATAGCAGATGGAGCTACTTGACAGCGTAGCGGTGTGCATTAGTAAACAGTGATTCTTTTAGTCATGTGCTTAGCCCAGACTCTCTCTACCTGGTGTGGTGCAATGTAGGATGTCTTTCTAATATGTTTGTTTGTCCTCGTTTACATTTCTAATTGTCCCAGCAGATAAGATAACATACAGAGTTCAGTGATTTTTCTTTGCAGAACAGGTGGCAACATGTTTGAAACTCCCAAGCTGGAGTGGTGTCTTAAGTGATAGTGCCTCTGAGGGCACAAAAAGGAAAAGGATAGGTATGCACTGAGTCATCCTGCTAGATCACTTAACTGGTCTCAATACCCTGTCAATGGACCACTTCTTTTGTAGGTCTAGCTAGAGAGATATTTCACAATCCTAGCCAACCAGCATGAATCTGGGAGGAATAATTCCTCCTTATGATGCTATTGTGAGTCTGATGCAAATTGCTTCTGTGATCCACATTTTCTGTACTGCCTCACCACGCATTGAAGCATTTTGACATTTTGACTACTTACATGGGCATTTTGACTACCTAGATTGGGTTGCTGTGCAAATTACAATCTTACAATCTCAGATGCTTCTTATATGTTTTATGGTTCTGAGGATAACCCTTAGACCAGTGGTTCCCAAACTTTTTTGACCTGTGGCTCCCTTGACCTAATTGGCAGTTGGCCGTGGCTCCCCACCAATTTTTTTTACCCGCGCACCGTGTGCCACGGCGCACCCTTAAGGCAACCACTGGTCTACATGAAGAATCGAGCCTAGACGTGATGAAGGATTCAGAGAGTAGCCATCACTACAGGGCATAAGGCACCCACCCAATGCTCTCCACCAGGCCTCTGACCCTTCACCCACCCAACGCTCTCCACCAGGCCCCTGACCTACCACTCACCCACCCAACGCGCTCCACCAGGCCCCTGACCCTGCACCCACCCACCCAACGCTCTCCACCAGACCCCTGACCCTGCACCCACCCAACGCTCTCCACCATGCCCCTGACCTACCACTCACCCACCCAACGTGCTCCACCAGGCCCCTGACCCTGCACCCACCCACCCAACGCTCTCCACCAGGCCCCTGACCCTGCACCCACCCAACGCTCTCCACCAGGCCCCTGACCCTGCACCCACCCAACGCTTTCCACCATGCCCCTGACCTACCACTCACCCACCCAACGCGCTCCACCAGGCCCTTGACCCTGCACCCACCCACCCAACGCTCTCCACCAGACCCCTGACCCTGCACCCACCCAACGCTCTCCACCATGCCCCTGACCTACCACTCACCCACCCAACGCGCTCTACCAGGCCCCTGACCCTGCACCCACCCACCCAATGCTCTCCACCAGACCCCTGACCCTGCACCCACCCAACGCTCTCCACCAGGCCCCTGACCCTCCCTCCACCCACCCACCCAACGCTCTCCACCAGGACCCTGACCCGGCCCCCTCCTTCGCAATGCTCTCCACCAGGCCTCTGACCCTGTACCCACCCAACGCTCTCCACCAGGTTCCTGACCCTCAGGCTCCAAAGTCAGAAAGGAACGTGGTTTAGTGGCTGAAAACACAATTAGGCAAAAATCACCACTGGTAATATGGAGAGTTAATACTAACTAATCAACAATGGTCTCCAGTAACAAGGAGCACTTACTTATGCAGTCGTTCATATGAAATCCTCCACATGGGCCAGTGCCAATGAACAAAGTGCCAAAACTCAGGCCACTTGAAAGCATTTCACCTATCCCTGCACAGGAGCAGTACTCGCATACAAGGTGCCAAAGTCCAGGTCACGACTTGGCACTCCAACCATTCATTCACAAGTTCTAGTGCCCCTGGAGTGTACAATATGCCAAAACCCAGGCCATTAGTAGGCTCCCCACCCATTCCTCCACACGTGCAGTGTCCGGTACCATGTGCCACACCAAGTGCCACTTGTAGCGCTCCACCCATTCATCAGTGTGTCATTGTCTCGGTACAATATGCCAAATCTCATGTCACTAGTAGGCTCTCCAATCGCTCCTCCACCTGTGCCAGTGCCCCTGTACAACGAGTCAAAACTCAGGACACTTGTAAAAACATACACAAAATAATGTGCCCTTGTGTACTGAAATTGGTGCTGACGTGAAGTGCTCCAATACCTTCGGGTCGAGGTTGCGCTATATGATACGAGAAAGGAATCCTACATTTAATAAATCAGCAATTGTCCTATTTTCATAAACTTGGGCTCGCAAAAATGAAAGGCTCCAGAGATCTAAAAATGAATACGAGGAGACGAATTAGTAATAACCCCCACCACTGCGAAATAGACTTAAACAGGTCTCTTAGCCATAGGTACATCGGGATGGGGGACAATAGACACCTTTCTTACTGATGCGGTTCCGTTTCACAAGATTGTGATCGGAACTCTGCTTAAATATCGGCTCAGTCAGCCGGAAAGTGCACGCCCATGCTTGGTTGAGCTGCAGCTGAGTGCTGTTCCCTCAGGAACCGAGCGGTGGAAGCCCTGCGTGTCATATGCGATGGCCGTCTGCTGGTCAAGTGAACACTTCAAGAGGATCACATGACCTGGCAGCACAAAGGAGGGAGAGGAATTTTGGCTGCAATTTCCACGACCACATCCTGGGCCGCGGTGCGGCGCCCCTGGCGTCTAATCACGGCGCACCGGGGCGCCGCGGCGCACACTTTGGGAACCACTGACTTAGACTAAAACACAGGGGCCAAAATGTCAACATTTAATAAATGGTCTTTAAGTGACTTTTGGACATTTAATCGCAACATAGCTTGAAATCCGTGGCCTAACTGTCATAAGTGCCACCTATCTGCGTGTTATGGCGTGAAAATATTTGGTTTTGTGATTTTTATCCTAAGTGGTTGCACAGCACGCTTGCACTGCTCTCATCACCACATGGTTTTTGCACTTTTCAAGTTTTATGATGATGTGGTAGCCGAATATCATGGAATTAATGTCAGCTGACAAAAATATTATGTCCTAAATATGGTTTGGTTAAAGATAATTGTTCCCTTGGAGATATTCTACATAGAATTCACACACTTATTCTCCACAAACAATCACTCACACTACGTTTGGTTAGAATTCAACTCGGGATGCTAAAACACTTATTGAAACTATTTAATTCACAATGTCACAATATGTGGGTCCCTTGCTCACTTTGCCCTGGATTCAAGCTAGCCTGGCTGATATGGGGTATTACCCCGAAACTGGTCCCAGGATGCTTGTTTCCAGTTCAGGGAAGACCTGGCTTGGCAGTTCGGGCTGAACTGTTCCCATTACGCACGGGGTCAAGACTGATTTGCGTATAGCTAGGTATGAAATGAGGTGGCGAAGTGAGCTAAAGAACGATGATGGATTCAACCCAAATATGTGACTGGGGGTGAGTGTCTGAAAAGTTTCAGCGCTCCGTCCATCATCTCCTTGTGTTTGCTTTACAAGAATATACCCCATGAGAGTTAATAATGGAAAATCTACAACAAATTGGATATTTTTGTAAACAATATTTAGGATACAATATTTATGTCAAGCGATATTTGTTAATAATAATCTGACATTTATTTGTTAATAATATTCTGACATATATGGGATACATTACCCCGTCATACATTATAAATATATTGCAAGTGACTGAGGGGAGGGAGTTTGTGACCATACAGAGGATTGAAGCTGACAGCAGAGTTCCTTTCTATGGTCTTTGAACTCTGAAGTGACTTGCAATATCAGTTCAGTTCAGTCCAAAAGTCTTTATTTCGAATATCGATTCATAAAAGACAATACATAGAAAAACACCAATATTTTATAAAAACATAATAATAATTATCATCTAAAAGTTTTATCTCATTTAAAAAAAAAAAAGTATTAAACAATTTGATAGACAGTTTAATAAAGACTTCTAGTTATAATAACAATCAATTTTATAAAATATGTAAAAACATAGACATTAAGAGACATTGGGGTTTCTAGTTCGAATAATCCAGGCCCATCCTAGATACTTGGCCACACTGATCACCACCATCTCTGATGTGTCAGAGCGAAATATCCTCATGGCTTCTACAAACCCTTTGATTTCAAGATTATTACATATTGGTTTGAGCCATTTCAACCGCGGAATATGGTAGGCTGGGCATGCAAAGAAAAAGTGGCCCAGGCTTTCCGGGTGGTCAGGGCACCAAGGACAGATGTGATTTGTATTCCCAGACCATTTCCCAGAAAAGGAATTAACTGGGAGTGATCCGACACGGAACTGGTGGTATAGTTTCCGGTCAAGGGTTTTAGTGATCACATCCCAGTAGGATTCTAGAGAGGGGGTCAGTTTGTGTACCAGAAAATGCCCAGTTAGATTGGAATCATCGGACTCGGCACCTGCAAGATGTTTTATTGCGGCCCAGTATAAATCCTTAAAGTCCTGTTTAGAGGGAAAAAGGGAATCCCCTGGGTTGGACCAGAGGTGGTTGAGACCCATCTCATCCAGCACGGATTTTACTTCCCTTAGCCAAGGGATTTGGGAAGCCCACCACAATGACCTAACTTCATCCAATTCCTTGGCAAAAAGGCTAAGCTCTGGAGTAGTCCAGAGCCGTCACCATAGAGCCACCAGACGGAAGCGAGCCATGTCACTGAGGGGTTTGCAGCCCAAATCCAACAACAATGGTTTGGTGGGTGTAGATTGTGGGAGACCCACCAAATTGCGCAAAAATTTATTTTGTGCGTTAACAAGGAGAGACAGATCTTTATACCCCCACACATCAGCGCCATATAATATGGCTGTGTTGATTTTCGCTTCATATATTTTTATCACCGGGGCAATACGTTTGGTCAGGGACTTTTTTTTTGCTCCTGTAATAAGCAGCCCGAAAGGCGGGCAAACTTAAGATATAGAGCCTCAATCTGAGGTTTCCAGCTAAAACGGTAGTCTAGGGTCACACCCAAATACATCATTGTATCCACTTGTTCAATCAGGGTACCATTCAAAGTAATAGAGCTTTTAATGGGACTTTTATTACTGAAAACCATAAATTTTGTTTTGTCAGTGTTGATCTGCAGATCGTTGACCCTGCAAAACTCAGCAAACTCGCGAAGTTGGGGATCACAGGCCAGGTGCTAAAGTGGCTAGAATCCTTCCTGTCAGGCCGTACCCAGAGAGTGCAGCTAGGACACCAACTGTCTGAGACCCGCGAAGTGACCTGGGGGGTGCCTCAGGGGTCGGCTTTATCCCCCCTGCTTTTCAATATCTATCTACAACCTCTAGTGGAGGAGCTTATGAGTATGAACTGCGAGATTTTTAATTATGCAGATGATACACAGCTCTTAGTCCGGCTAGACAACACCATTGAGGCCCAGGAATCAGTGAGGAACTTGCTCTCATTCACATTCAACTGGATGACTAACAATCTGCTGAAAGTGAATGCTGACAAAACTGAGGTGCTGGTGGTCAGCAACAAAGAGGATCCCTGGAGTGACCTGTATTGGCCCCCTGAGCTGGGAACCACCCCGTCTCCTGGCACCGTAGTAAAAAGCTTGGGGCTAAGGATTCATGCAGACCTCTCAATGGCCCCTCAAGTCTCTGCTGTCGTCGGTTCCTGCATTGGTGTGTTGAGGCAATTGCGCAAGCTAGTTCCCATCTTATCTGCCTCCACCCTGCAATCGATCGTATCCGCCACAGTCATCTCGAGACTCGATTATGGCAACGCCTTATACCTGGGCTTACCACACAAGCTGTTGAGGAAGCTGCAGGTAATACAGAATGACGCAGCTAGGCTTATCCATTCTGTGCCTAGAAACTCGCACGCATCCCCCCTTCTTCAGAAGCTGCACTGGCTTCCAGTGAAATTCCGAGTCCAGTTCAAATGTCACTGTGTGGCCCATAAGGCACTTTTTGGGAAAGCCCCAGAGTACATTAAACAACGTCTGAAGAGATACATTCCTGGGAGACCTTTGCGCTCAGGAACAACCTCCAACCTGATTCAACCTAGGTTCAAATTAAAGACCAAAGGGGGCAGGGCCTTGTCTGTGCTTCTCCCACAGTTGTGGAATGAGCTCCCGCCCACCTTGAAAGAGGAATCGCAGCTTCTACCCTTCAGAAAGAAATTAAAAACTTATCTTTTCAGAAGGGCTTTCATGGCATTATAGGAGGTGGAACAACTGAGGTTCTAGGAGCATTAGTGTGTTATGTTTTTGTTCTGGTAAGCGCTTAGAGACCGGCGGTGATAGGCGCTATATAAATACTCCCTAATATAACATAACATAACATAACAAACCTGCTGAGGGCTGTTTGCAACCCCCTACGAGTTTTTGAGAGAAGCAGGGTGTCATCTGCAAAAATCAACATCGGGTATTTAAACCCGCCCAAAGATGGAGCATCGGTCGGGGTATCAGAAAAGAATTTTACAACCTGATTAATAAACAAAAGGAATAAAGTGGGTGCCAACACGCATCCCTGTCGCACACCGCGTGTAACTGGAAAACTATCGGTCACCTGACCTTGTTTACCCCATCTCACTTTGGCGAAATTTTCATCATGAAGTCTAATCACTAAATCAAGAAGTTCAGAAGGCAGACCCATGAGTCTCAGGGATTTCCACATTTTCTCTCTTGGCACTAAATCGAAAGCTGATTTAAGGTCCACAAATGCGGCATAGATGGCGCCACCACCCAGCTTAACAACCTTCCAAAACAACATGTTAAGTCTAAAGACCTGATCTAGGGTGCTGGTGCCCGCTCTAAACCCGGCTTGCATGGGAGATAAGATATTTTCTTGCTCCATCCACCCTTGGATTCTCACTAGTACCATCCTGGCAACTATTTTTTGGATAGAATCTATCAGGCTTATGGGGCGATAATTCCCCGGAACTGAGCGGTCTCCTTTTTTAAATACTGGTAGGATCTCCGCTCCTTTCCAGGATTCCGGAATCCTTGCCCCTGCAGCGATTGCATTTACAAGCATGGTTATATAGGGAACCCAAATGTCAAAATTCATTTTAAAAAGATCAGAGGGTATTGCGTCCATCCCCGGCGCTCTACCTGAGTGGACTGTACCCAAGGCATGTTTCGTATCAGAAATATTAAAAACAAGTGAACAATCAGGGTCAGAAGGCAAGACTACGTCCAACTCTTGATGAGAATCCAGTTCTACATCCAGAGCTCTGAACTGCAATGAATAGAAAGCCACCCAGTCTTCCACTGAGACATGGTTCACGGGGGTTTTGGAGTCGTTGTTTGCACCCCACCTAACAATTTCCCAAAACTTAATTTGGTTAGATGTTAGGCAAGCCGAAAGGAGCTCTGACCAATGACGGTCCTCCCACTCCTTCTTTGCGGCCCATAGCGGTTTTTTATAGATGAGCCGGGCCATTCTGATAACTGCAGTGTCTCTAGATTTAATCGCTGAGATCAGTCTACTGTGTGCTACCCGACAACTTTTATTATACCATTTAGTCCGGACTTTATCCTCCCTTGGTAATAATGGGGTTGTTAATAGGGTTTTTAATTCCGTAAAACACTGGACATGAAGATCACTAATCTGGAAGATAGTCCCCTGTGTGGATGATGCAACCTCCATAGCAGCCAGTGTCTTTGCCACTTCTTCCTCTATACCTTTAATTATGTAGGGGTCTGCAATTACCCTAGACCATTTTACTCTTTTCCTGTCATTACACAATATGACCTCAGACGTTGAGCAGGTGGTAATAGGAGGCCCATCTCCAACGCCTAAAAGCTTGAGACTCAACGAAAGGGGGTTATGGCCGCTCTCTGGGCGTACCACAACCTCCATATCAATAACCTGGGACCAGAGCTCAAGTTTAACAAGAAAATAGTCGATACGACTCTTACAGACCCCATTATTAAAGGTCGGTTGGCCTGATTTATCGGAGGGTGTGCGTCCATTAGCAGCACGCAGCCCCCACTCTAAACATAAACCCTGCCAATGGAGTGCTGCCTCAGTGCCCCTGACACCCCTTGTTATTGACAGGGGCGGGATGTCCCATGCCATATCTTCATCAACCCCTAGATCCTCCCCCACACTGTTCAGAGGCTCAAATGAACAGTTCAGGTCACCAGCGACTAGAAGAAAGCTATCACTGCCGATTCTCCTCAACAGTGAATCCAAATCGTCTATGACTGACTGTTTACGACCTCCAGGGCGTCCTCTAGCGTATATATTTATGAGTACTAGGTCCTTATTGTTGTCTCTGCTACACTTAATACATAGGAGATCCGGATTATCTACCGAGATCTCCAATAGACTAAGCCCCATGGACTGTCTAATCCATACCACTAACCCTCCTGAGGGGCTACCCTTTGGGCCCTGTATAGCCGGCTTGTAAAAGTTTAGGTAGCCCGTCCTATAAATCGGGGAAACTGCCCAACTTTCCTGCAAAATAACAATATCAAAGGAGTCAATAAAATCGGCCCAATCTTCACTATCCATACGACCCCTTAGACCTGCCATATTCCAGGAAACTATTTTAGCTGTCCCCACTTGATTACAAGCTGGGGCAACATGTAAGGTACACTTATCCTCGTCTTGTTCAACATTCGCCGTCTAAGGGGGGCTAGATCTCGAGGGAGATGAGTTAAGATGTGATTCTGCATAGTCCTTGCTATTACCCTCCTTCATGACATTATATTCTGGGGAGGTGGAAGGTTGGCTACAACCTATGGTATCCCTACTACTGGAACTATCTGGACTACAAACATACCCCAGTCAATCCACACATTCCAACCCAGACAGTGGATCGAACCTATTCGAGAGACACGGGTAGAAGGGCGAACCAGGAAACCTCTCTACCACGTTTCTCCCCACCGGTGTATGAGATGGAAGATTTCTGGGTGGGGGCGGACCATGCCTTTTAGGGTAGAAGTAAGACAAGCTTAAGGATTGTACATCCCCTATTCTTCCAAATCTTGCCTCCCTACGAATATAGTCAACCACCCATGGATCCCGGAAATTTATTAGGATGCAATCGCCATCCAGATCCTTTGGGCAATAACCCACCCAATCAACTCTGCGGACTGTCAGAATCTTTATAGAAGAGGAGGGTGGGAGGGGGCGATTTTTACTAAGCCAAAAGGCTACCTTATTCATTAGGTCTTCATGGGATTCCGATTGTCTATCCCTTAAGGGTGCAACACCTGTCAGGACTATAGTATAAGGTGTGGAATCGAATGGTAAATCAGCTGGGGGAGGCCCTCTTCTAGTAACTCTCTTCGGTGGATGTGTGTACCCTGCTGCAGCACCAGTACTAGTATTTTGGTGGGAAGACGGTTTAGAACTACCCACCCCTGAAGGAGAGGCCTGTGCAGAACTCACAGGCTTGGGGACAGATAGCAGTGATAGCCCATGAGATTTATAATTTGCCTTCTTAGGTATAATAGTTTGGGTAACCGGGGTAGAGAATTTATTTAGTACACTAGGTGGCTTCGAAGTCCTGGCCTTAGGGACCGGTCTGGTGTCTCCAACTTTTAACAATTCCCCAGTTGGAATAGCCTTAATAATTGTATCAGAATGGTCTGAGGATTTTAGGTTGGGATGACCAGGGCCACTAGAAGAGACCGAAAGCTTAGCCTGTTGGCTAATCAATTTTTTAAGTAGACTAGAATTATCTTTGATGTTGGTCTCTAAATTATCAATTTTTAAATTCAAAAGTCTAGTTCTATCTAATACCGGGAGTAAAAGTGTCTTAACTAAGATTTCCATTTGTGTTAGCAAGTCAGCATTATTCCCATTCGAATTGGCTATACTGAAGAGGGGCCCCTATGAGATTAGAAGCAGAATTAACAGAGCCACCCGATGGGATAGTAGGTAATGGATCATCCCTTGTAAGGAGAGTTTCAGACACACACAACGATGGGCTGATGGTTTTAAGTGCCTTTGAAACTCCACCTTTCTGCCGGCATTTAGTGCGCTTCCTCTTACCAGGGCGATTCATCTCTAGAGTCTCATCAACAGAGGAGGAGTCTAGAAGTGAGGGTGTAGCAGATAGAACACTATCCTCTATACCACTCACAGATGAATCTGTATTACCAATATAATTGTCAGAAATACAATGCAGTAGAGGGGATCCTTCAGTATCATTATGTATTTCAACAGGTACAAGAACCAGATTAGGGGGAGGTGGTTGATTAGATGTGGGACTTGGTATTGTAATAATGTGCCCCAATGAAGACCGTTTCCCATTTATTAAATCTAAGGACAGCCTTTTTTCAGCAAAAGCTATTTCTTTTTCTAGAATACCCGTAGCTTTAGTTATAAAAGCATCTAATGGGCCTGATACCACCCCCTTTGAGGTCTGAAGTGCTACAGATCGATCCTTACCCGAACGTAAGGGCATGATGAAAAGTTGACAGGCTATACAACCAAGATACGGAAATTGCAAGCACGAAGAAAGCCCAACGACAAATATAACTATATAGGTGACTAAACCACTTTACCACCCAATAGTGATAGGCACTAGAACTTAGTCCAAGGGCCATGGGGGGTGGCCCAGCCCGGCCCCCTACGGCCCCTGACGGTCACAGACGGTCCCGCCCTTGTCCCGGGCTTCTCCCGGGAAGCTCCCGCGTGCTCCCGCGCCGCGGGGTTGACACTTGACTTATATACGTGGAGTGTAGGAGTGGAAGCTGGGCGTGGCTAGCAGGGAGAGCGGCCAGGTGGCTGTAGGCACGGGTTTCCGAGGCTTCTGGGACCCGAAGTCCGGTCCCGATTGCTCGCAGCCCTGCAGCACACAGTTCAGCCTCTGACACAGTTCAAGGTTCCCTTGAGGCAATAACAGCGCAGCGGGACCCGCGGAGCGGGTACCGCAAGTTGTGGATGAAGAAAACGGCTAAGAGAGCCCACCGCAACAAACAGCAAGGTCTGCAAAGTATCCCGCGGTGTCCAGCAATGCGAAGCTTTTGAATGTGGAAACTGGGCGTGGCTAGCAGGGAGAGCGGCCAGGTGGCTGGAGGCACGGGTTTCCGAGGCTTCTGGGACCCGAAGTCCGGTCCCGATTGCTCGCAGCCCTGCAGCACACAGTTCAGCCTCTGACACAGTCCAAGGTTCCCTTGAGGCAATAACAGCGCAGCGGGACCCGCGGAGCGGGTACCGCAAGTTGTGGATGAAGAAAACGGCTAAGAGAGCCCACCGCAACAACCAGCAAGGTCTGCAAAGTATTCCGCGGTGTCCAGCAATGGCGAAGCTTTTGAATGTGGAAGCTGGGCGTGGCTAGCAGGGAGAGCGGCCAGGTGGCTGGAGGCACGGGTTTCCGAGGCTTCTGGGACCCGAAGTCCGGTCCCGATTGCTCGCAGCCCTGCAGCACACAGCTCAGCCTCTGACACAGTCCAAGGTTCCCTTGAGGCAATAACAGCGCAGCGGGACCCGCGGAGCGGGTACCGCAAGTTGTGGATGAAGAAAACGGCTAAGAGAGCCCACCGCAACAAACAGCAAGGTCTGCAAAGTATCCCGCGGTGTCCAGCAATGCGAAGCTTTTGAATGTGGAAACTGGGCGTGGCTAGCAGGGAGAGCGGCCAGGTGGCTGGAGGCACGGGTTTTCGAGGCTTCTGGGACCCGAAGTCCGGTCCCGATTGCTCGCAGCCCTGCAGCACACAGTTCAGCCTCTGACACAGTCCAAGGTTCCCTTGAGGCAATAACAGCGCAGCGGGACCCGCGGAGCGGGTACCGCAAGTTCTGGATGAAGAAAACGGCTAAGAGAGCCCACCGCAACAACCAGCAAGGTCTGCAAAGTATTCCGCGGTGTCCAGCAATGGCGAAGCTTTTGAATGTGGAAGCTGGGCGTGGCTAGCAGGGAGAGCGGCCAGGTGGCTGGAGGCACGGGTTTCCGAGGCTTCTGGGACCCGAAGTCCGGTCCCGATTGCTCGCAGCCCTGCAGCACACAGTTCAGCCTCTGACACAGTCCAAGGTTCCCTTGAGGCAATAACAGCGCAGCGGGACCCGCGGAGCGGGTACCGCAAGTTGTGGATGAAGAAAACGGCTACGAGAGCCCACCGCAACAACCAGCAAGGTCTGCAAAGTATCCCGCGGTGTCCAGCAATGGCGAAGCTTTTGAATGTGGAAGCTGGGCGTGGCTAGCAGGGAGAGCGGACAGGTGGCTGGAGGCACGGGTTTCCGAGGCTTCTGGGACCCGAAGTCCGGTCCCGATTGCTCGCAGCCCTGCAGCACACAGTTCAGCCTCTGACACAGTCCAAGGTTCCCTTGAGGCAATAACAGCGCAGCGGGACCCGCGGAGCGGGTACCGCAAGTTGTGGATGAAGAAAACGGCTAAGAGAGCCCACCGCAACAACCAGCTCCTTGCAATGGAGAACAGTAATTATTTCATTGCTTGCAACACCATTACTCTTCACACAAACTGCTTAGGTCCTTAGTGCCTTGCCCTTTCATATATAAGAGATACAATGGTTGCTAATTTGTTGTTCAAAAGTATATAAGAGATCATTTAATGCAAATCAGATTATTAAGAATGGTTTATTCTCTGTTATGATCTACTGCATGCAAAAAGTAAACATGTTGCCATTGACATCTCCTTTCTGCGGATGACTTTCAACAAAAAGATCAGCTAAAAAAAGCCAGTGTTTGCTTTCGTTTGTTTGAATAGCAACTGTAATTATGTTGTGTAACCTGGCTTTCAACTTTGGCAGTCGGTAGGAAGCAGTATGATGTCACAACTCTCCTGTAATAAATAAGATTACAGTTGGGCATCTCCATAATGTCGTTATAATTGTTTGTTATTGTGTGTCACTGGAGACGACACAACTGGACTGTAATAAGGAAATTAGAGACGGGCTTTATAAAGGCATTGGTGGTTTCCCCGTATTAGACAATCATTATGATTTGTTATTTGGTGACGAAATCTTGTGAACTGATTTTGGAAGGGAAAACGTGGCGTCATTTTTTTATGACTTTGGTGTTTGTTATAAACGAGTGTCTCACCTTGCACTGGCAAAACTGGTCATGCTTCACCATTGTTTATATGCATTTCAGGGTTGTTTATGCACATACCCCAATGTGTTTTGTAGGTACTTAACAGGTTGCTGAATACACTGAACTCGACTGGGCCTCACAGCAGGGTGAAAAGGAAGGTCTTGAAGAAGAGCTGTGAGGAGAGAGGTCTGAGTTTGCCAGTCTTGGAGTATTATTGCTGTAAGACCCAGCTCCAACATGTGGCCGAACTTCAACATGTATACTGGATGAATGGATTAACTTGACAAAGGGCAATTGATCACCATAGGGTATGCTAATGGCTAGGTATGGTGTAATAATACTGTGAATTCAATATTGTCCTGCAATAATACTGTATGCAACATATTGTCTCCCACAGAATTGTCAAGGTAAGTCTATATAGGTAATTAGAACATTGGAATGTGGAGCACTCCATTGAATATAATGGAGTGCCCTGGTCGCATACGGGATGGTAGAAGCCCGCAGAGCAACATTCTACTGTTGTTTTCGTTCACAGCTGCTGCTGTGAACAAAGGCCTCTCTGAGAAGCCTTTGTTTTTAGTAATTAGAACATTCTGCCCTATAGGAGAGGAATATTCTAATAGCTTTAGAGCCCTCCTAGCAAGTTCTATTGGCCATTAAAGGCCTGCTCCCTTGTTAAAGGCCTTCTCCTGTAGCAGGGGCGGCTCCTCTGCTATGGCGGAGCAGCATCGCCACACTACTTTTAAGCAGTGTGAAGAAGAGATGGACAGGTGGGCGGGGCTGCTCTGCTCACGGAGCAGGGCAGGGGAGGAGTGGTTTTCTCACTCCTAAGTGTGTAATGACTGCTTAGTTGGCCCTCTCGGGCTGCTCAAACAAGTCATGCACACTTCCCTGTGCTCCATGTAGGCTGCATTACAGCATTCATGGAGAACATGCCCACCCCTCCAGCCCCTGGTTAAGCGCTGTGTCATGGTGCTCAGACCAATCACAACACTGCATTACCGCGTTGTGATTGGTTTAGCCGAGAGAGCCTGACTGCCTGCTTCCTGTTCCTGTAGTCAGAGACAGGAGAGCAGGAGTAGCGACACAGGGCCGACCTCAAGGTAAGTTTATGATTTTATGCTTTTTTCTTTTATTCCCCCCGCGAGCCATGCCGGCCACCTCCGTCCTTTGGTTCGCGCCTTTAACACTGGAGCAGGTTGAGCTCTAAGGCTATAGTGAAGGTTTATTCTACTTAACTTCACATGTATGTACTTGACAATATCTATATCTTCAAAGTACATGGATTTGGAGCGGAGAATAGTAACTCAATACTTACTATTACAAACCTTCTGTGACAAACGTTTGGTTGTCAATATGCTGGCACAAGATGCTCATGTACTCCATGGTTGTTGCACAGGTACCACTGTGGGGTCTCCCACATTTCTAGAGGGCATCAAAGGATATGCATATGTCAAAGCGGCAGCTAAGGTGGAAATGCAAAATAATGAATAACCTTTCTGAGAATGGACTCTTTTTGATGTCCGACAATGCCAGGAAAGGGGTTGATGACTTGAGCCAACTGATCGGATTATTCGGAAGCGGAATCGGATAAAGGCAGCAAAGGACGCATTGACACTTGCAACACATTTCCAGATAAGCCACTGACGAATAATACCTTGCAGAAAATGATTTACGTGGCTCTGCAGAACTTTATTTATAGGGCGCTCAGGGCAGATGATGCAGTCACACACCTGGGAGTGAAAAAAAGACGGGATTGTGCACAGGAATGGATCAGGATGGGGTTTAAGGTTAAAATATGTCGCCACTGCAGATTCAAAGTCGAAATGTAACATACTATATCAAACATACATGATCCCAGTATTACTGCAGAGACTGACAGGGATAGGGAGGTAGGTGCCCCACAGCATAAAAGGAAGGAAGCTTATTTTACACCTGAAGTGGGATTGCTCCAAAGTGGCAACATCTCGGAATGTTGTCAAGGACAGACAACTTCGAGCACTAAACGCTTGGCATTAATTCCCAAACCTACTTGCCGTAAGATTACACACAAGCTCACCTTGCGGATGCTGACTCTTGTGAAAATACATATAAATATTAATTGGCCATGATTTAGAACTGGGTGTCTGATGCTGGAGAGTGGTGAGAGGTAGAAACGGTGTGTATGGGCAACACAAGAAAGAATGACACATTTGGTGAATGATCTATGTAGGGCCCTTCCAATTCCCATCCAACATGGGCCTGCGTGGTGGCATCCACCTATATATTCTGCTAATATTCATACACAGAGCTGCTTCTTAAAGAAAAAGTCGCATTGAAGAAGCCGTTGTAACTCTGCCTATGCTCATTTATTAGGAATATTTTCAGTAATGATTTGCACTGCTGCATATGTATCGTTAGTCCCATGCCCTATTTTACTACTGGATATGTTATGACTGGGGTTGTTGAAAACTGGAAAACTATCAAAAAAAGCTTCTTTTTTAAAATGCCCTCATCCGCAGAAAATAACAAGGTGAAAAGTAATTTACTCACCTAACTAGAAATGTTGGCATTAGGGATTAAAGTGTTCTTGTTCATTTCTCAGGAAACTGAGCTCCGAAAGGAACAAGCACAGCTCTCCCTTAAGGCTTCCTGGAAGACATTATATTGTGCAGAACGGTATTCAGCTTCCTTCTCTTTTCACGGCCATGTTTAAAAATAGCTCACACCGTGGGGATAAGTGCAATTGTTTAGACCAGAAGTGGTTTTAATCAATGCTAACAGGAACCTCTTTATCTTCCTACAATCAGCAACAACTCAGTGACTTGGAATATGGCTATTAACCATTAGTGATTGGTTTAGTTAGGCACCAGTTGTCTTTCTCTATAAATTCGATATAGGTAGTTAAAATTAATTTTCGATTAAGTTCTTGCCTGGAAAGAATGTAAGGCCGAGGTTACAATATCTCATTCATACTTTCAGGCAAACATTCTTCTGAGGGAAGCACGTCCCCTATACCTGCTGATCTGACAGAACATTCAGCTGCACTTTGTAAGGATAGAGAACCACCTGTGTGGTTCCAAGACCGAAGCAATTGATGGGACGTCTGGACCGATCACGGCCTCGCTCTTATCCTAAGGTGTGGTACCAGCATATCGTCTGACGTAAGTATCGCGTCCTGGGGGCGCCGCCATATTGCCAACCAGCATGGCTGCTAAGGTGGTTTGCTCCGTTCCCGCAATGAATAATTCGAACTTCTAGTCTCCTTGCACAGCGCCATCCTATTTTGAAAGCAGTGTGGGACAATCCGAAATGCCAGTGGATTGGTCTGAGAGCAGCATCAGCGTGTTTGGACACTTCTGACGGTTGAATAACCTTATTACATTTAATTATTAAGTGCTAACATTTAATTGGAAACAGGTAGAAATAGTTTGTTTGGACAGAAATTAAATATCATTTAAAATCCTCTTTAATGGTAAAGTCAGGTTTTAGATAACAATTTCGAAATTGCCAGTTTGAGAAAGTTGAGATTTTCCTGCTCTCATTTTCTTTAGGCCTTGGAGAGGTTTCCAGCTGCCTGAGCTTGTTAATTTCTCCTGCATCAGGAATGCATATTGTGACAGAGAGTGAAGAATAGAACCTTGGTGTAGCAGGGAGAGGGCCATACGCCCAAAATGTGAGGGGCAGAGCTGTCCACTGCTCCAATTACATTTCAAGGAAGCTGCCTCAGCACATTCACAAAGAACTTGACACCAGGCTTTAGTCAATTCAGAAATCTTGGTACCTGGGCACAAAGGAAGGAAATTCCAGACACATCTGTGGGTGGAAAACACCAGAGGCTGCTTCTACTTGAAAGCAGCCACCAGGTATAACTAGTGGACCAACAGACCCACTCTTCAGTACATTCTTACTGTGGAAGATTACAGAAGAACTGCATTGTACTCCAAAGGACTACCCTGCTGCTTGTTTCTTAGAGGATTTGTTACAGGAATTGTCTCAGTCGCTTACCTTAAGAGATGCAGCGGGCCCTGCAGAGACGATATGGAAATGAATCCCTCACCCTGATCGTACCCACTAGTAGTATATAGTTGCACAACTAAAAAAGGGAAGATGGACCCTTTATGATTGGTGCTATTGGTCCACTGTCAAGTTGTCGACCTGGAGTGACCTGACAGGGTGTTGAATATTCGTTGTACTGAAGCGATCGTAAATGTTGCTTAAGATTGATCTCTTCAGGCGTTTAAGTCAGTAATATGTAAGGTACCTGTGACTATAGTTCTAGTGCCCAGTAATATTATAAAATTGTGAGTTCAATATGTTCACTAGTGAAGTTTGAATATTTGTTCAAATCCCAAGTCAAATATCTGTTCAAAAACAAAGTGCAATTTTTCTTACCTTATCTTCTTTTTTTCGTTTCGTTGCAGGTAACTGTGGTGTGGGCAGGAAACAGACGTTGTGATGATGCAGGCAGAAAACAGACAACTTTGTAAAGTAAGTGATTTTCTATTCCTTGCTACCATGTGGTCTGCGCGATGATTCTCTTAGAAGCATACAGGGAACAGGAACGGGTTCGTCAATGCAAGTGGGAAACCACTGTAACTGCAGAAATCTCTCGAGGCAAAGGGTGCCTCTGGGTTTGGGCTCGGTTTAAGTAGTGAACCACCGGACCACACCAAGATGGCCACTAAGGCTTGCTGTGATCCTGCGAGATCTTGGCAAGCCTCTATGTGTATTCAAGATGTGGTCGCTTGCTGTGGTATTTCTATGCACAAACTTCAATGATCTTGGCACAATGGTTAAACAGTGATCTTCGGTGGCATTGTAAAGAGAAATACAAATAGTAAACATAAATAGAAATAATAATCCCCAGGAGTACTGTGAACAGAAATATAATATTATTGGGCGCATAGAATCACATATAATACACATTTCAAATAAGTGCGCACAAGCTCAGGTTTAAGCAATGACTGCGCGCCTAATTTAAAATAACCTAAACCATGCTTCTGCATGTCGTAGGAGAACATATATATATCAATGTGTATTACAGGTACTGTTCCCGACAGTACAGCATGGTAGCATGTCAGTGAAGCAAGGTGAGGGCTAAAGGGGGATATTCTTGACAGGATTGTCCTGCTGCTTGAGGATTACCTTGTTTCACAGAGAACTGCCCTGCTGCTACATGAGGACTTCCATGCTACTTGAGACCTGCCCGGGTCTTCAGAATGCTTCTCTGCTGCCTCAGGCTTGCCTTTTTTTCAGGGGACTGCCCTGCTACTTGAGACTAGCCTTGCTGCTTGAAGGTGAGAGGACCATCTCCTGAACCCAAGACTACGAGAGTGATTCCAAGGGTCAGTTGGCTGTTCTCCCACCTGCCCAGCTGCCTTGATGCAACTGACACGCCTAGATCTGCTACTAGACCTGCCTGGACTTGAAAGTGGACCTGCCTGAGCCCTGCTGACCTCCGCTTAAGTGAATTCCCAATCCCCAAGAGGTGCCTCCCCAGGTCTTGGACCCTTGGCTGGCATCAATTGAGCTCTTTCTGTGGAATTGTAAAGCTTTTAATTCTGTGCGCCAGACTTTGAGAAGGTAACTTTTTAAACTGGACTGTGTGAGGTCTGTACTTTATTGCGATCTGCTTTTTGTCATTTTTTGTCGTTTTATTTATTACATTTTACTTTATTTTTCTAAACTGATTTGGGATATTTCTCGTGTTGTGTTTTCTCTTTATTATTGTAGGTGTGCTGCATAAATACTGTTTAAGTTAAGCATGGCTGCTTTTGTGCCAAGCTACCAGAGGGCTCAGCGCAGGTTAATTTAGTGACTTTTGTGGGTCACCCTGAAAAGGTTTGTGTGTTGCTGGTTAAGTAGGGTTTACCCCCCAAACCAATAACTGAAGTGAGTCTCATTGGTGTTCAGTGGTGGGATCCAGTACTTGTGTTTGTGTGGTGCCAATCAGTGATTTTGTGTACCACTATAATCCGATTATAAATTATTTTATACCAGATTTAAATTCTTTTAAACTTTTTTTTCTGAATAGTCATTTTCCCAAATTCAGTTCCTGCCTCACCTTTTTTGCACTTTTGACTTTTTGTTGTTGAACCTTTGATACCTTGCCAGAAGGATAATGAAACCTAACTGCCTATAATACTACAATATGAGGGGCCTGAAGGAGTTCTGCAAGGAGAGCGGGCTGGCCAAGAGAATGTCATATTCATTGGTTACATTCTGCCGTAATATTACTTTAATAGCACACAGTATGTCTCCTCCAATTTGTATGTCTAAAGCATAGAGTCTATCCGGAAGGCTTAGCGGCTGATCTGGAGTTTCTACTTGTACGTAGTCATAAGTAAGTCTCACCACCAGAAACTCTTGAAGAGTCTGGTGAAATATCATGATATCTGCGATATCGGCTCCCCTTGGCCCTGTTTTCAGGCAGGTCGCTCACCCACGCCGCACACCACCGCCTGTGTGTCCGTGCCCTGAGCCCGCTGCTTCCTGCCACTTGCCAGAAGTTCAAGGCTGGCCTCCACCAGATGCTACCACCTGCGCCCCATCCCTGGTGGCCAGTGGCAGGTCGTAAGATCTCTGCGCTCGATCTGCCCCCTGTCTGCCTTGCTGTAATTGCGCTTCTGCTCCTGTATGGGTATTAACTGTATTTCTCTTTTTTCCTTTTTTGCATTGTTGTACTGTTTGTTCCCTTTTTTGCATTCTGTACCCTCTGTCCGCTCTACCCTCCCGTTTTCCCACCACTGCGTCCCCTGCGGCCCACCCCCCTGCTCGCCCATTCGCCGCCCGCCTCCTAGCTGCTCCTCCCTACCACCTCCCCTTATATGGCGGCTGCGCCGCTGGTGCGCCGCTGGTGCGCCTAAGGCAAGCCCATCTGCGCCTGTCCGCGCCTGACCACACCCAGCACCAGACCCTCTGGCCCCCGCGAACGCCACGACACCCGACTCCGTTACGACACCAACACCCTCCACGCACTCAACACCGGACGAGTGCACACTGGCTTCCTGGCCACCCCGAAGCACACCAAAGGAGCCTTCTCCTGCCGGAGCTGCAGCTCCACAAACCTCTGAGCCGCCAAAGCACCCACTGTGACAGGATGCAACCACCTTAGATGCATACTACTGAACACACGCTCCCATGCAAACACGCTGTCGAACTCTGGGATCTGCTCGACACATCCTCCCCGGACATCGCCTATCTGACAGAGACCTGAATGAACGCCTCCTCGGCACCCGACATCACCATAGCGATCCCGGACGGCTACAAGATCACCCGCAGGGACCACACCAATGGAGTAGGAGGTGGAATCGCCATCATCCACACTGACGACACCCTCAGCACCGCCGAACACCTACACTTCCAGATCCACACTGATCCCAACATCACCCTCAGAGGAACGCTCGTCTACAGACCCCCTGGACCCAGGCCTCAGTTAAGGGACTCCATCGCCGACTACGTCAGCACGCATGCCCTTGCCTCCACAGACTACATCCTCCTTGGAGACCTGAGCTTCCACCTTAAAAACAACAACGACACCAACTCCCCACCCTTATTGACAACCTCGCCAACCTCGGTCTCAGACAGCTCATCACAACACGCACCCACTCTGTCGGCCACACGGTTGACCCCATCTTTTCCGCAAGCTCCCACATCACCTTCAGCCACACCACCAAGCTCCACTGGACCGACCATCGCTGCATCCACTTCACCTTCCGGAAACCCACCACGAACCACCACACTCAACAGATCCACTGCCGCAGCTGGAGCAAAATCACCAAGGACTAGCTAAACACCACCCTTGCCCGTAACCCACCCACCGACCCCACCAACACCGCCGCCCGCAACCTCAGGCGTTGGATCGACGACTGCGCCAACACTCTCGCCCCGATCAAGAAACCCTCCAACAGAGGCACTAACAAGAAAGCCAGCTGGTTCACAGCGGACCTCCAGGACTCCAAGCAAACCTGCCAAAAAACAGAGAATAAATGGCTCCGCGAACAGACACCAGACAGCCACGCAGCCCTCAAGAACGCCATCCATAGACACCATCACCTAATCAGATCTGCCAAAAAGGCCTCCTTCAAGGACCACCTTGATAATCGCACACAACAGCAAAGAGCTCTTCAACATCGTGAAGGAACTCTCCAACCCTAGCTCCAACACCAAAGACATCCCAGCATCGCAAGTCCTGTGCGACTCCCTTGCCTCCTTCTTCCATTGCAAGATTGCAGACATCCACGACAGCTTCAACAGCCTGACCGCCCGACAGCCACCGACACCTCAGACCACACAGACACCACCCACATCGACCTCCTGGTCACCTGGACCAAAATAAACGACGACAACACCATCAAAATCATGAACACCATCGACTCCGGCTCTCCATCCGATCCATGCCCACGCCACATCTTGAACAAAGCTAGCGCCACCATCGCACTGCATCTCCGCAAGGCCATCAACATCTCCTTTGAGACCGCGACCTTCGCGGAGAGCTGGAAGCACGCCGAGATCAAAGCCTTACTCAAGAAAGCCAAGGCAGATCCGAGGGACCTAAAAAACGACCGGCTCATCTCCCTGCTCCCATTCCCGGCAAAGGTCATCGAGAAAACCATAAACAGACATCTGACCCGCTACCTCGAGGAGAGAAACATTCTGGACCCGTCCCAGTCCGGGTTCCGCAGCAACCACAGTATCGAAACTGCCCTCATCGCCGCCACCGATGACATCAGGGCCCTACTGGACAACGACAAAACCACGGCCCTCATCATCCTGGACCTATCAGCCGCCTTGAACACTGTCTGCCTCCGCACCCTACGCACACGCCTCTACAACGCAGGGATCCGTGGCAAGGCTCTGGACTGGACCACCTCCTTCCTCTCCGGCAGAACCCAGAGCGTCTGACCCCCCTTTCTGTTCTGAAGCCTCCGAGATCATCTGCGGCGTACTTCAAGGATCATCCCTCAGCCTGACATTGTTCAACATCTACATGGCACCGCTCGCCCACGTCGCCCGACTGCACGACCTCAACATCATCTCTTATGCCGACAACACCCAGCTGATCCCCTCCCTCACCAAGGACCCCCTCTCCACCAAAACCAACCTCCCTGAAGGAATGAAACCCATCACAGTCTGACTACTTGACTGTAGAAGGGCGTGGTACAGAATATCTATATCTATCCAGCTGATTAATTGTATCACAGTTACACAAACTATAATGTTTTTCAGAAGACTCTGGTTGCTGATATCCAGTCAGTGTTTTAGCGTTAACATAACATGACACACATAACATGTGTATTTGTAAAGTGCACGTTCACCTCTATGGGTATCTTGGCGGTGAATAACATACATTTTATCCCAAAGCTTTTTAGAAGAATCAGGTGTCTGCTTGGCAACTTTGGCATCAGATATTCCTTTAAGTTGTGGCTTATAAGGCCTGGTTCCCAAACTGTCATAGCCTATAGATGTATAGGTTTCAGAAATTAGTTTAGGGACCTTGCATTACTGATCTGCTGAGGGAAATGTAGTGAGCCATTGATGTATTTCCAAAGAAGCTGCCTCCTCTTTAATATTACTTAAAATGATTGAGGACACTGTGGCAAAGTTGCCAATGAATTTCATCCCCAAATCCAGGGCAGGAGCTGCTCCATGTCCAGCTTGAATCTGTTTAAGGACTTCAGGTAAAACAGGAATTGAAAGAGTACCATCAGTGATGTAGATTACCCCAAATACAGCACCCCGCATATTACACTACTCTACAGGTGGAACCATTCCAAGTGGGAGACACATAGTGAGAATCCTATATTTATCATGTCATGGGATCCCATATGGGGAAACACTGTTGCAAGCTGATTTGTTTTTGTGCAATCCAAAAAGGAATTTCATAATTGAACTAATTGCAGGCACAGCTAACTGAGCCTGACTAGCTTAAGGCGCCCTTGCTGGGGCAGTACTGATCATATGCATAATAAACTGCATCAGATGTTGTTACAGTCAAACCAAATGGTTTAAAAGTGCAAGCGTATCTTGCTGGTTTAATACCTGTGCATTTGTAAAATGTTTATAGCCTGCCATGACCGCCCAGGTGCTCCATCATTAGTGAGAGGAGACAGTCAAATATTGTGGACTGTATGTAGGAGGGCGCCTTGGAACCAGTTATGATGTTCTGGGTAAGTTAAAGGCATTTCAAAATATTCATAAGGTCTATATGCAGCCTGAACTGCAACTTCAGTCTATGTATAAAATGTTTGTGAACTGGCACTGACTGCTGAAAAATCCACCCAGGAATAAAAAACTTCACATTTATATGCTTCATGTGCTTCAACCACGAAGATAACTTTTCCACCGCCATTGGCGAGCCCATATCTAGTTAAGTGTGCAGTTACTGCTTGTCTGAAATTAACAGGAATAATTACTGGTTGTGACGTATTTAATTAAAAGAATTGAACGAAAGGAAATATTATACAGAACAATCTTTTTAAAACAACCAAGCTTGGTTAACCTACAGACATAAATAGGTGCGTTCTATTAAGCTGAAGGAGGATAAACCCTTGTCATCATGGACGTCTTCATATTGAGGTAATAAAGGAGCCTTGCGCACACACATGTAAACTACTCAGGAGGCCCCATAAATAAGTAGAAGACCTAGAACATTGGTGGTGCCATGTTATACGTTTCCTACGAAGTTAGTTGGACTGTGTATGTAGAACAACAAAACGTCATAATACAGAGACTTATTCTTCTTATATATTGAGTAAATGTTGGTCTTTTGGCTACCTCACAGTATCACATCCAAACCCCTAACCTTTCAGAGTTATAGATGTTACTGATAACCTCAAACATGGCCACTCTGATTTTCCAAAAAATCATGGAAACAGACCTAACTCTTTGTTTTGTCACCTTTTCATGCCCAAGGTGCCACAAAGAAAAGATACATTGATGCATTTTCAAATGTTTATTGAAAAGCTCTAATCTTTGTAATTAAAACGTGAACTGCGATCATCAGAAAGATGAGACACATAATTGTTATAAGCATTATTAGAATAGTAAAAACACAAACAATTCAACCATGTCAATTGCTCATAATGTTACTAAGGTTATTCCTTTCTATCACTAATTTCCCTATGCTAAGGAGAGCATGTCAGGAGTATTCATCTGCCAGGCCTATTGGAATGACCCAAACCGCATACCTTGGTACTGTATGTCAGGAAGTCGGCCTCTGTAAATTAACGAATGCACCTGTCTAAATGTGCAGCCTGCACACTTCTTTTGCGCAGCTATCTTCCTTTGCAAGATGTAGGTCAGCGACAGCAGAACTGCATCTCATTCACAGCTCACTGCAGTGTTTCATTATGACTCTGGTGGGAAGTGAACCTCTCACCAATTTCAGCATAAACGCTGTTTAAATAATAAAATGGAAAGCTTGTCACAATGTGCCAGAGGTGCAAAACAACGTATGTAGTTAGTCTGGGGAGAAATTGTTGTCTCCTATGAGCAAAAAATAAAGGAAAATAAAACAAGGATTGTTCTCTCAATAGTGCGACCCTGGGACTAAATGTGCAGACTACAGGGCAACAATGTCTATCAGAAATAACTGCGTGCATGGCACATTCACGCAATAGGGAAAACATGTAAATCACTTGTGGAAAATTATGATGAGTTAAAACAAAAAGCTAAAATGGAGACTAAATGTAAGCTAAGCTACATAACTAACCCTCTAATGCCCTCCTCTGAGACTTAAGTACAGACCATACATGGGTGATCACTTACTTCCCCTAGAACCTGTCTTTGTCACAAGTGAACTTCACATTGCAAAAGGCTCACTGAGTGCAGTTGATGATTCTGATGACTGATAACTCACCCAACTAAAGAACCAGACTCTTCCCTTGCGGCTGACAATCATACCTCACATTCTACTGTTTCGATTTACTCCTCTGGAACTGGTATTGATATACCCTACGCAAGCAAATAATAGCCATTCAACTACCCAGTGCCTGAAATCTTGTCTAAACCTAGCAAATAATTAACACAGCCCGCGCTTCTCTAAACCTGTGAAAGTAGACATCTTTTCAAAAGTTTTCCAATCCACAACAACTTCATGTACGGCCCTTCCCAGTGATTTAAACTGAATTTAACACATCTCAGCAAAGTTGGGAAGCCTATAAAAGAGCACCTCACATAATCTATCAGTAATCTCTGTCAGTGTGAAAGGACTCAGCCATTTCAATAAAAGAAAGAAAACTACCTATATTCCCTCTGACTAGATATTGGTTTTATCCAAGGCACCCATCAGAGGAGAGTGGATGGGTAAGGAGTACCATGCAAGTAAAAGCAACCTAGGGAATGTCAGTAGTTCCCCTTCCAGATCATTTCGTAAAGGGGACGTCCCACGCCTGGTTAAATGAGGACTGCCTCTTAAAGTTCATAAAACATTGCATGACCTACGCAGCCACTTTTCCATCATTAAAGCCATGATGTAGAACCAAACTATGCTCATAGGATCAATCTATGTACCGCCGCACAATAAATGTAACCTCCTATGGGCCAATGAAGAAGCACTATGTCTAGGTACATCTGGACTTCATGAACCTCCTAAGGAACAATGGAGACTAAATATGTCCAGGTACAGATTCTCAAAAGGCAAAAGACAGCTGAATGTGACCCTTCACATACAGATAGTGGAAAATGAAAACACAGTCGGGCTTTTCACAAACTGCATTTTGTAGAATTCTTATTAGTACTACAATAGTATCACTAAATACAATATGCTATTCACAAGCTTACAAGTGTAAATCTCCACCTCCTATCTTTTCTATGAGAAGATTCTCACATGTCAGTTTACAGCTTTGTAGTGAATGTGGGAGGGAGCAAGGAATGGCTGTTCAAAGGGGCATGCTTACTACTAAATATGGGAAGGGTTTATTGAGGACCAAGGAGGGATTTAAGGAGTCTTAGGGAGGGATATAGGTAAGGATATGCACTCACACACAAAAGAGTATCTCCATTGCTATTCTCAAACTGCACTTCTAAAGTTTCTGCAATTAAAAAGGGACCCAAAACAGTAGTAGTTTACTGCAGCTCTTAACTGGTATAAAACCAGCGCCACACATGGCCAGCCACTGGTACTCTGGAATTTTGTGACTAGCCCAAAGTGGTAATGTTGCTCTAAAGGGTAGGTGTAAACTTACGTGTGAAACCTACTCACAAGTGTAAGGTACCTTCCTGAATAGCCCACAATCTCTTCTACCCAGGCTCATATGGGGAAAGTGAATATGAAACCCAGTTTACAATAAAAGGGAAGAAATACATGCACAGTGTAACTTGCAACCAAAGATAAATGACTTGACTACTCCACCCATTCTCAAGAAGTACTCCACCTTGTGCTTAAGGTGAAATATGATCTCAACAACATATACAGTTCAAAAGTGCTAAGAGCTATGTACTGCCTTAGACAATGATCTGCGAAAAGAGGGGAAATAAACGGGCAGCTGCTGGCTGTACAGCTGAGGAAAGCAAGATGCCCACCCCTTTAGTCCTTCCTTGCCCACAATGGTAGACTCGCACACCCCCTAAATATACTTATCACGTTCAACATCTTTTATAAAGATTTATATTCTTCTAAATGCCAGAATGCTACATCGGAGGCAGATAAATATATGTCCAAACTAAATTAGGATACCACAACTGACACTTGATCTGTGGGAAGTGTTTCCACGTCTTGCATGATGACTACTGAGGTGAGCTTATCGTGTTATGGAATGCATTGCTTAGCAGTGTGATGGATGAAGAAGCGTGAGAAACAGCACAGAGTTTATGGTTTTTAGTAAGCTGAAGGATTTGAGCATCTCTTCAAGTCCTTTTATGGTATTTCTTACGTTCATAGCCCAATTAGCTGGTTGCTGCCCTGAATTGTCCATGCTGAGAGATTTTGTTTGAAGTTTATGGTCCTGGGCAAGCATAGGTCAAAGGGAATATGGTGGAGAAATATGCTGGGATGGACTTTATTGATATCATCCGATATCTGATTGTCATTTTGAGATGTCAAGAAGTAGTCAAAGTATTTAACTTTTTGGGACCTAAAGTGGTGCATTTTTGCAGTGGACTGGTACAGTACTGGGTGATAGGCATGCCCCTAAGCAGTTTTTTATATGAGTGTGAGAGTGTCAAACAGTAAAAGGGAATTATAATGCAGCCTGTACACACTGGCATTGACTGGCACACAGCTGAGTGTTGTGGTATTAGTGTGGGTTATATATTGTTATTTATTATAATTGTATTTATATAGCAATTACCCCCCTCCCTGATGAAATGTTGTAGCTCTTTACACCAGGCAGTACGCTGCTCTGGAACTCAGAGTTCTACCAATTCTTATTTTATTTTTTGGAGTCATTGTTGGTTATTGAAATTATTCTTGCTCTTTTAATGAAACTATGCTATGCATTTACTCTAGATTCTACCTGGTAGAGTAAAGTAATAAGAGTTAAGTGTGATCTTTAGTTGGAGACGAGGATATGTGAATCCATGCATTGGACTGCGTTATTAATCGGTGAGCTGCTGTATTGTTAGATTGCAGGGACATGATTTTTAAAGGAGGAATTGTGATCTTTGAAATGAGGTGTAGGCAATTTGAAGAGATAGAATAATAGGGATTAATGCAAGCATGCATATAACTTAGAGTAGGCTATGATTAGAAAGGAAATTGTTATAAAACAAGGGGTAACCCAATTATAGTCAAAGGACCTGGGTATCAAGTGTTATAGTTAACAGTTGGTCCTAGACGTAAATTCACCATACAACACAATTCCTATAGTGCTCAAGTAATTCTTTACACAGTCCGTTTTAGATTGAATCACTACGGTTGTTAGAAAAAACACGACATGATAGATATATTAGCCCAAGATATCAATTGATACATATGGAAACACTGAAACATAAAAGTTTTAATCGAGTCCAGCCGGACTCTCTTATTTAATATACATTTTGAAAAAGATTGACAAATTTATAAAATTATTTACAAAACCAAGGGGCTCTAATAGCAGTAAAAGTGCACAGAGAGCAGTGAAAGTAAGTGCTCAAGTGATTGATCAAAGAGATCAGTGAAACAAAGTGAAAATGATTTATATACAAGAATGAGCCTGCCCTGACTATAAAAGCTCGCAAAAAATGTAACTCTTTTTCACTGGCTCGTGGTGTTAAAGTCCTCCGTATTCCTTGATTTGCACTACTAGCAAGGGGATTAGGAGGGGGGAGGGGGGTAGGAGATAACAGGTGCAGGCTCCAAAGGAGAATGTCGACGTTTCGACCCACAAAGAGAACGGGTGAATGAATTCCTCAGAACAGGGTCTTCATCAGGACGGGATGAGGAAAGGGCAAAGGGTAACTCAATGTGCACGTAGGTTAAAAGGACCCCAATGTTGGTTCGGCAACTAAATTGAGCAACACCACTTATACCAGCGTCGGAACACCTTACACGACATTATATATGGTGCCAACCCGGCTTTAAGTTTTGGTGCGGACAAACGTCGCACGTGTGGTGGCGTACCACATAAGGGTGCCCACTGACATTGGGGTCCTTTTAAACTACGTGCACATTGAGTTACCCTTTGCCCTTTCCTCATCCCGTCCTGATGAAGACCCTGTTCTGAGGAATTCATTCACCCGTTCTCTTTGTGGGTCGAAACGTCGACATTCTCCTTTGGAGCCTGCACCTGTTATCTCCTGCCCCTCTCCCCCCCCCCCCTCCTAATCCCCTTGCTAGTAGTGCAAAACAAGGAATACGGAGGACTTTAAAACCACGAGCCAGTGAAAAAGAGTTACATTTTTTGCGAGCTTTTATAGTCAGGGCAGGCTCATTCTTGTATATAAATCATTTTCACTTTGTTTCACTGATCTCTTTGATCAATCACTTGAGCACTTACTTTCACTGCCCTCTGTGCACTTTTACTGCTATTAGAGGCCCTTGGTTTTGTAAATAATTTTATAAATTTGTCATTCTTTTTCAAAATGTATATTAAATAAGAGAGTCCGGCTGGACTCGATTAAAACTTTTATGTTTCAGTGTTTCCATAGTATCAATTGATATCTTGGGCTAATATATCTATCATGCCGTGTTTTTTCTAACAACCGTAGTGATTCAATCTAAAGCGGACTGTGTAAAGAATTACTTGAGCACTATAGGAATTGTGTTGAATGATTAGAAAGGAGGCATTCGTAGGATGGAAAGGAAGGAGAGTCATTTGAAAGAAAAAGGAGGGATAACTTAACCCCTCCGCTGCGGCGAACGTTCCGCGCTGGTGCGGAACATTCTATTGCGCGGGGGGGTCGGAACGTTCAGCTGACGTGCGCAGCACTACCAAGGTACTGCACGCGACGTCCGCTGAACATGCGCCGCACTGAAGGGGTTAAAATAAGTTTTAAGTGAAAGTCAGTTATTCATGCATGGTTTTTAAGAATAGTGTGGAGTCTTTTTGAGACAGCGTGCAAAACTGTAGAATGAAACAACATGTATTGCTATTTCATTGCAGGCCATCAAAACACTGGCCCACATACCACCATCAACAATGGGTAAATAGAATTCAAATAAATATGGTTTCATTTTCTCATAAAATTCAATCAAAAGAAAACACTAAACAATAAGGATGTATTTTACATGTTTGTGCTAGAGAGGCTCCTCCCCTTTTCCTTTGATGATCAGAGCAGGATGAAGTAGGATAGAGTCTGTTTTAGTGAGTTTCTAGTTTCAGGGCAGGCAGCACTGGGGCTGTTTCCAATCCGGAGCACCAACAACATAGATGTAATGAAGTGTAATATAATGCTTCTGGCCGTTATTCAGCCTTCCTGTAGTAGTAAAAACCATGCCTAGAAACTTTCTCATTTGCATAATAGAAACTGCAGCCCTACCCCTCACACTTGCCATCTAGCAAACATGCAGTACTCAGGACGAACAAGTATTCAGTGCCCCTTCCTAACAAGACCATCATTAAATTTCTAAGGGGAGCCTTGTCTCCATTATTTCTCTCTTCGTTGTTTGGTCTTCACTCTCGAGCCATAGAAATACAGACAATACACTTCCACTGTCTGGGGAGGTGATTGCATCAGTTACAATAGCTAATTGTGGCTAAGTTATAAAAAAAAAAGCCCAGGCTTTCCTTATCAATGTTGCACTGTTTCCTTTAACCTTCAGCTCAAAATCTTTTTTTTGTATATGTATCCTGCATTACACGTCTCTGGTGCACAGGAAGCTAAAACTCACATGGGTCTCTACAGTACCAACTACCCTCAGTCACCCTTTTAAAAGTGTTTAAACATATTTCAACTTGCAGTCTTGTCCAGAAGATGGCAGAACCAATAATCAAGGGGCCAGAGCATCTACACAGCTTCATTCATTCATTAATGCATCTTGTAGAAAAATGGGCACGCTAACAGCACAGTAGAAAAAGACATGTAATCATCACAAAAGTTACAACAGCTGCTTGTTTTCTATATTTTTTTTTGCTACCATAATCTTGCAGCTTCAAACTACTGTAACACCTTTTAAACAAATGAAAGGGACTAAGAGTTTTTGGCCAAAAGGGAAAAGGTGACAGCACAAACTTAATAATGTAGCCTAGTTATAGGGTGAACAGTAAGTGCATTTTATTTTGTTTAGTTGCTTATGAAACGAGAGCTGGCAACATGGACTGGTGTGTGAAGAATATAACTCACATTCACCAAACAGGTGGCACATGCATTGATGACAAATGACTAGCTATCGCCAACGAATATAAAGCATTACTTGGGTGACAACTCTTTCAACAATAAAAGAGATCTGTAAAGGGGATAAGGATACTGGAATATCGACATTCACGTCATAACATTTGTGGTCAACCGCCTGCCAATCCCTGCAAAAAGTATGGTGAATATGGTCCTTACAAGGGGGTAAGCCATGAGTAAAGATCATTGGTGCCTGTGTGATTCAGGAACAAAATAGATGAGTAAGAGGTCAGTGCCAAGATAGGTGATGACATGTAGGTGACCTGTTTGATCACAGACAAGGCCCATGCAACCTTTAACCCATCCGATTGAGAAAAGCCGAGTAACAATATATATATGGGTCACGGTATCTGAACAGCATGGAAACAGGAATTATGAAAATCATTTTCCATGTAGCCCCTCCATTGGCCAAGAATTAACCAATGACGATGGTAAATTCATGTTTTAAACCACTGGACTTGTGTGTACCTTTACATTGACAATCTCATAAGCACGGATGAAGGCTGAAATGCCGAAACGCGCCAGCGGAGAATTGTGAAAAAAAATAATGTTTAAACAACCCCATGAGTGCTTCATAAAATCATTGGAGTTGTTGTGGAACACGCAAGTGTCACCCTCTCCATTTGGAAGCAGCTGTGTTGAGTGTGGTGGCTGCAGGTGGCTTAATTGCAAGGGAATGTATATATATATATATATATATATATATATATATATATATATATATATTCACTGAAAAAAACATAGGTTATAGACCATATATAGTTAGGAATTAGCATTTAAAAAACCTTATTTTACTCACACAAAACCATTGAAATTCCATATATAGTTAGTTGCACTAACTATATATCGCGCACCCGCAATCCACTGCTGATCATGTCACATATTACATCATTCATGACATGGTCAGTGACATCACTGATGACATCACTGATGACATCTCACATGACATCACTGATGACATCACTGATGACATCTCATTTGACATCATTCTTGTGCTAATACGATAAACCTCTTCAGACTCTAATAAAACCTTAGATACACTCAGTGTATACAGACACTCACACACTGTTACTCATCCATGGAGTTACTCACACACCTAGTCAGTCATGCAAAGAATCAATCACACCTCTATTTCCTCAACTATACAGTTATACACACCTTACTTATTCAAACATATACTAACACATATTTACTCTCTTATACAATCCCTGATACAAGTTCACAATGATCCATACAGCCACTCACACATTCAGTGGCTCTCATGCACAGTTATTTATATATGCCAACTCTCACATGTACTGTGTTTTACATATGTACTTACTATGACATGTAGCATTGACATATCCATTCACTCATCAATACACTCATGCACACAGTCAACCGCCCATGTAGCTGTTTCCACATGCACTCTTGAACTCATACACCTAGTGAATCAACTGCTCACACATCTATGCACAGAGTCACACACCTCCCAGCCACCCCCACACAAACTCAATCTCCCATACAAATACTTGGGCAACCAATCAATAACATATGTAGCCTCTCGTATAGCTAATGATCCACACATGCAGCAGTTTACATCACAACAGACATACTGAAGCAAACATTCAGGCAGTTTAGTCACTAACCCATGCATTTAGTACGACACATTTATTCACTCACTCATACAGTCAGTCACGCACCTACTAAATCCTTCATCGAGACACTTATACATCCACTCATTCTTCAATATATCTAACATATTTAAACTTTACAGAAACACGCAGTCACTGGATGATGTCATCAGATGATGTCATCAGTGATGTCATCAGTGATGTCATCAGTGATGTCACTGACCATGTCATGAATGATGTAATATGTGACATGATCAGCAGTGGATTGCGGGTGCGCGATATATAGTTAGTGCAACTAACTATATATGGAATTTCAATGGTTTTGTGTGAGTAAAATAAGGTTTTTTAAATGCTAATTCCTAACTATATATGGTCTATAACCTATGGTTTTTTCAGTGAATTTCAATGGTTTTTTAATAGCAAATATCATAAGCTGTCGAATGTCAAGTACGTGGTAAGTAAAAACATTTTCGTGTTTATGCACACTGATCTGCTTTGAATGCTGCCCCCCACCCCTCATTTCTATTAGGAGTACTCTCTCTTTGCAGATAGTGAAGGGTAGTTAACGCAGGCCTTTGCCCCCGTTGTAATCCGTCGTGCCTGCTTCTCTCTCCATTTGATTGATTGTTCTCTTTGGTTCATTCTCTATTTACAAACAAGCACAGAGTCGCAATACTCTGTTTAGTCTTTGCAGATAGCGAAAAATCGTGTAAAAAAAGAAAAGGAATCGAGCAAAATCAGTAGGCCACTAATGGGATCTCTTTTTGACCTCCCTAAAATAGAAACATTAGGAACAACCTGTTGATAATACCAATGTGTATGTACATAAGCGGCGTTCATTTGTGTTCACAGTACCCCTTCTTGATTGTTTGAATCGAGCATTGAATTGTTCGAAGTTGGTTCTCTTAAGAATCTTCTCTGCCTGCAAACGAGGAAGAATAGGAATATTCTCTCTCCCTTTGCAGATAGTGAAGGGTAGGTAACGCAAACCTTTAACACGTCGTGCCTATTTCGTTCCTCATTGATGGATTGTTTCCCCAAACATTGACTGTTTGGGAATTGGTTCTTTTTGGAGGTATTCCCTGTTTGCAAATATACGTAGGAAAATCTTTGCAAATAGTGAAAGGGTACGTAATGCGGACCTTTCTCCCCCGTTGTAATCTGTCATGCCTATCTACTCCCCACTGATTGATGCACCTGTTTCACCCGGACCATTTACTAGAGATACGTCATCTGGCCCGACCAGAGAGCACCCTAGTGAAAAGGACATATGCAATAATAACGAAGTGATCACTGTATCCTGTTAACAGAAACTTTAGCATGAAACAACCTGGAAAGAAAAGAATAGGAAAACGAAAATCAGTAGGCCACTGATGAACATAAACTTTTATTAAACAACGAACAAAGAAACGATAACATAACGTAATGATAAAACCTATTAATGTCCTAGAAACAAGAAAACGTTAGAAATATGCCAGTGGTGAGAGACCAGAAAAACAGTAAGAGAAACCAAATCACCCCTCGCTGTCCCACCGCCTGCCACGCCAAAAAAATCGATAGACTAGGGAAAATGCAAGTCAGTAGAACATCCGCCCCCACTCTGGAAACTTCCAAGGTGGGGCAGGGTTGCGGCTACGCCCAGCCGGGAGCAGCCCATATAAGGCGGATCCCGCTGCCACGCCTCGGCCAGGAGATCCTAACGTAGGGTGTAGCCGGAGGAGAGGCCGAGGCCAGCGGGACCCGGCCAGGGGATTGCCTTTACAACGCTGAAGAGTTTCAGGGGGGGGGAATGTCTCCTCGACCCTCCCCTCTCTCTCCCAGTCCGGCCGCGGTGGCCCTTGAGAGTTGGAGGTAGTCCCGCCACTTGCTCTTCCGGTCCGGCCACCAACGGTCGGGGGGCCGAGGCCGACGAGATCCGGCTGCAGCCGATAAACCAAGAAACCCGTTCATGGGGCCAGAGCCAGGGGCGTCCGGCCGACATCCACCGGAAGCCCGGCCCGAAGACGGACGGGACACTTCTTCTCTCTTGAATAATGGCTGCGACAACACTGGGGGGGGATGTCTTGCACATGCCTCCGACCCCCCCCCCCCTCGTCCTCATCGCCTGGTCCGGCCATAACAAATCTCAAGCGAGACGCCGTGGGGTGCACTGGGAGGGAGAGACGATGCGAACAGGCCTCTCCCGCCTCCCCAGTGGAGGCTTCCCACCTGCACCCTCGGCGCTCCAAGCGCCCGGAAAAGGGTTCTTCCACTATGGCGATGCTGCAACGTCTCGCCCGGCAGGGTGGAGCCCGTCCGCTCATTTGACCCCGCGATCGCCAGTAGCTACCGAACTCTCAAAATGGCGGTCGACCTGGCAAGAGCGGACCCAGCATAAAGAAATGGCCCGGTCACTGGTTGACTCCACCACCGTAGTCCTCCACGACCTTGAAGATTCAACAGGAGCCGCGGGAGTCTCCGACCCCCGCAGACACCCCCGATGGGGAATGACTGCCATAATCGCCCGTGGAGTGACGAAACTGTATCCGCGGGACGTCGGCGCTCCCATGCTGGCGCCAGCCTCACTTTGAATTACTAGAATCCTGCAGACCTCAGTTCCGGTGAAAGCACACTGTGACCCGGTAGGAAAAATTGTTGCACCCCCTCCCCTTTTTGACTGATAGTTCAAACCACCGATCCTTTCCTTTGCCCTTTTAACGGAACTTTGGACTGCCTCCCCCTCTTTTACATTTTCTAGAGAAAACAAAACATTAACCACTACATTAGCATAGCAGTTGACACCAGAACTGTTTTCAAATTGAAAACCAACAACATCTTCAACAGAATCCTTTTTGTTTCTGCTGTGACCCTGCTACAGCACAGGCATTGTCCCCAGCAGTAATTCTGCAATGCCGGTAAGAATAGCTGTGGTGCCTACTGGACTCACTCACCCCTGCGGCGCCCCACGCCGTTATTTGCTGGGCGGCAACTTACTAGACATCACTTTCGTGCCATCTAGATTTCAGCGCGTTCTGCTGCCTTGGAACTATTCGCACAACAGACTGCTACTGACGACCCACCCCCAGGCAACATCTTCTGAATTTTCATAATTTGAAAGAACTAGTAACATGTCCTCATCAGGAATTCAAAAGAAATTGCCACGGTCTCTTCGTTGTTTAAATGTTTTTACTGTTTTTGTTTTGTTGTATATATTTATATGTTATTAAAGTTTTATATTCCTACTACTTTGTTGGAGTGCTATATATTTTTAATGTGACACATAATTGTAAAAACTTTGATGTACAAAGAGTCATTCCTGGAATCTTCCGCTTCAGGCTCGGTCCCCTCCACAATCACAATACAGGATGGTTTTCAGATAGTAGGAACACGTGTGGTGTGACGGATCTCATCGGGTGTGGGCCTTGATCTACTATAACTCCTTTAAAGAGGGGTGATTCTTTACAGCTGGAGCCATAAACTACATCTGCAGGGCTAGCTGATAGCCTGGACAATCGGACACAGAGGAAGAGGAGTGTCAGAGGGTGCGGTAGTGAATAGGGCGAAAGGGAGGTGTCGGGCGGGCACAGAGTGTGATTCTCAGGGAAGAGCAGCGCAGATGGGGGGAGGTTTATTGCCCATGCATAAGACAGAGAGCGGGGGTGACCAGTGCCTGGGGAAGATGCTTGCGAGGGTGGGGAGCCATGCTACGAATCGACAGCGTGCAGAGAGTGGGTCTGGTCAAGGCATCTAAAATGGCTGCCGTGCACGACAAAAGTGTGGCATTTCAAAAAAGGCAAGATGGCGCAAACAATGTTTTTCAACACTTCCTCATTTCCTTCGAATCGAACGTTAACAGACGTTGGTGCATATTACCAAAGTTAAGCGATATTTATCGCTAACGATGCTTACCAACGAATTTTTTACCGCTAAGCATCGTCAGAAATTATCGAAGATAAACCTTGCTATTATCAAGGTTTATCGCAAATGCGATAAAAAACGGCCGCAATGCATGAATATCGCTAAAAAGTCAGCGATATTCATGCATTACCGAGCTAATGCTCTTAGCCATGTTATCCACCTCCCATTGGATAACATGGCTAAGAACTGCTCAGGGCAGGTATAACTTTTTTGAGATATTCGCGCTTAGCGCGAATATCTCCAAAAGTTGGTAATAGGAGATAGATATCTTGCATGTTGTAATGCAAATTATTGTGGTATATGGAACTCATACCATAATCTCTCAGGAAAGCAGAAACTGATCCTTTTGGGACCGCCTGAAAAGGCCTACGGGGTGAGGGGTACTCTACTTTGCCCCCTTTTCACGTTCCGAACTATTTTATTTTACTCTCTTCTGTAATTACACAAAATAGCAGCGATAAGATGCATCGGAGACACACAGTGAGAGAAAGGAGGCCGGAGATGAAGAAGAGATGTCAAATACACATTGGAGATAATATAGTGGCAGAAGGGAAGTAAATATGAGTAAACTTACCATGTAACATAAAAATGTTGCACTCTATACTATAAGTCTCATTTTATACTACAATCACTTCGCTACAACCTCATAAATTAAAAATAAAAATGAATAATATCTCAAACAATTTTTGATTTCTAAATATAAATTTATTCTTCAGAATTTTCTAAATTTGAAAGAACTAGTAACATGTCCTCATCAGCAATTTCCTCATGAAAAGTCTGCAATGATGATTCTTGTAACTCTATGGTCTCCAAACATTCGATAAATTCGCCATCAACAGATTGATCAAAAAAATCATTCAAGTCATCTCCTCCTTGTGACAATATTTCATTATTGGTGCTGTCAATTTCAATCAATGTAGTGAAATCATTCAAGTCATCTCCTCCTTGTGACATTATTTCATTATTGGTGCTCTCAATTTCAATCAATGTAGTGGAATCATTCAAGTCATCTCCTCGTGACAATATTTCAGTATTGGTGCTCTCAATTTCAATCAATGTAGTGGAATCATTCAAGTCATCTCCTCCTTGTGACAATATTTCATTATTGGTGCTGTCCATTTCAATCAATCTAATGGAATCATACAAGTCATCTCCTCCTTGTGACAATATTTCATTATTGGTGCTCTCAATTTCAATCAATGTAGTGGAATCATTCAAGTCATCTCCTCCTTGTGACAATATTTCATTATTGGTGCTGTCCATTTCAATCAATCTAATGGAATCATACAAGTCATCTCCTCCATGTGACAATATTTCATTATTGGTGCTCTCAATTTCAATCAATGTAGTGGACAATTCAAAAGAAATTGCCACGGTCTCTTCATTGTGAGCCATTTTATTTTGAAATTGCTTGCTGTAAATTGCAGAAAAAAATATTCACTTTCATTTATCGTTTTTAGTAATACATAATATAAAACTAACTTTATCAAGTATTTAGTATAACAGAAAGGACTGCAAATAAATAACAGAAAACATTTTTCAAATTATCTTCAAGTGTACAACATAGTTCCCCTTACAAATTAACAACTCACCTTTTTAAAAGTAGGAGAAGTGTTAGTACTGTGTAAATCAAACACCAGAAATTCACCACCAAAAATTCCTCACAAATGTACCTCAGACAGTAGTATCACAAAATGGCTGTGGTTTCCTCTCATTTGACATATATACATAACCAATTAACTTTCATCACACACAAATACAAAACCAAAGTAACATTTTAATTGGTTTTAAATTTCAACACTTTCAAATGTGTTTTCCCCATGCAATTTTCCATAGGACATTTACATACGTCTACAGCCTGAATGGCTGAACGGAATTACACCAAACTTGGCAAATTGGTACATCAAACCTAAGAGGTCAGGAAGGATCTACTATGCCCCCTTATGGTCATTTCCCCCTTCGCTTTGGCCTCCTCTTGTCTCTCGATCCTACCGAGAGACAAGATGGCGGCCGCTACGGACTGTTTGGAATGTTGACAGACGCCGGAGAACCAATCAGCTTTGCAAAGCTCCGTAACGCGAAAAGTACGCGAAGCGGAGCGCTGTTACAGATATATATCTTTTTTTGAACGTTAATTTCTCAAAATCCACTGGAGCACATATATTGAGACCTAGCAAAGGCACATCGGGCTACCAGTCCCTAATATTTTGCCAAGTTTCGTGCAAATCCATTCAGCCGTTCGATTATTGACATTTAGATACGTCTACAGCCTGAATGGCTGAACGGAATTACACCAAACTTGGCAAAATGGTACATCAAACCTAAGAGGTCAGGGAGGATCTACTATGCCCCCTTATCGTCATTTGCCCCTTCCCTTTCGCCTCCTCTTGTCTCTCGATCCTACCGAGAGACAAGATGGCGGCCACTACGGACTGTTTGGAATGTTGACAGACGCCGGAGAACCAATCAGCTTCGCTTCACAAAGCTCCGTTGCGCGAAAAGTACGCGAACTGGAGCGCTGCCCGGTCCGCTGTTACAGATATATATCTTTTTTTAAACGTTAATTTCTCAAAATCCACTGGAGCACATATATTGAGACCTACAAAAGGCACATCGGGCTACCAGTCCCTACAATTTTGCCAAGTTTCGTGCAAATCCATTCAGCCGTTCGGGCTAAAAGTGAGGCCAACCGCCCTATGGAAAACTCAATGTTAAAAACACGTTTTGGGACCCCCCTTTTTTCTCGACCCCCCTGGACGAACCCCCCCCCCAATTTTCAGGGGCTGCTCAGAAACAAAATGTGCCATTTTCCTGAAAATTTCAGCCAATTCCGTCCACAAACGCCAAAGTTATTAGACATAGAATTTTCAAAAAACCCATAGAGAAAAAATCCTAACTATATATACCTACTGGCGACCGCCAGTAGGTAATATACATATATATATATATGAAATTAGCAGCTCCTCCTCAGCACGTTCTGCGCTCGCAGACACCGCCTCCACGCCAGCATGAAATGAGGAACGGACCAGCAAAAGTCAGCAACAGATGGTTTATTCCAAAAACAGAACCAGCGACTAAGCATGAGCGCAAAATTCGCTCCGATCGCGGATTTTGCGGATTTTCGGTAAATCTGCGATCCGCGAACTCTCGCGAATTTACCGAGAATCCGCAATCCGCGATCGGAGCGGATTTTGCGGTCAAAAGTTCAAGCCTAACATAATTTACGATGGCGCCGGCAAGCTGCCAGCGCCATCCTCAAATGGTTACTTAATTAGCTTCGACAGGAAGCTCTAACAGATAAGATAAAGCAGGGGCTCGAGCGCCTGCTTTATTTTATCAGTTGGAGCTTCCTGTTGAAGCTAATTAAGTAACTTTTGCAGGATGGCGCTGGCAGCTTGACGGCGCCATCGTAAATTATTTACATGGTGTGTCTTCTTGAATAAATATGTGCCCTAGTTGAAGCTTAAATTCAGTGACTCATTCATTAGCCCAAAAATAATCGTGAGCGTTGTGGAGGCTGGGCAGGTGTGCCTTGTTCCCAAATATACCATGGGAAATCCGCTGTGATGCTGGCCAGAGGCCTTTGCATCTTTGGCTTTCACGTGCGCAATCCCCCTGCTGTTCCTGTGACCAGGGGCTTCTGTCTCTTAATCTGCTGCTCTGATCGGTCTCTGACCTTTTGTATACACACAAGGGGCATGTGCGCTCGCATGGAAGCCCCGTCCGTTTGGCCCCACCCACACACTCGAGGTGTGCACCCGCCCGTCTTCCCGCCATTTACCCACTATGATGGACATTTCACTCAAGGGACCCCTGCGCACTTCGGCGCGATTGCATAGTAGTAACACACACTTGGTCGCTGGAACTAGTTGAAGCGCAAATGCAGTGACTCATTCATCAGCCCAAAAAAAATCGTGAGCGTTGGGAGGCTGGGCAGATGTGCCTTCTTCCCAAATATACCATCGGAAATCCGCTGTGATGCTGGCCAGAGGCATTTGCATCTTTGGCTTTCACGTGCGCAATCCCCGTGCTGTTCCTGTGACCAGGGGCTTCTGTCTCTTAATCTGCTGCTCTGATCGGTCTCTGACCTTTTGTATACACACAAGAGGCATGTGCGCTCGCATGGAAGCCCCGTCCGTTTGGCCCCGCCCACACACTCGAGGAAGCCCCGCCCCCAAATCCGCCGATCCGCAAAATCCGCGGATTTTGCGGATCCACGATCCGTGAATCCGCAAATTCGTGAAGCGTGGATCCGCAAAATCCGCCCATGCTTACCAGCGACGCGTTTCGAGCTGCTAAGCCCTTGATCACGCTGCAACATGTTTAAAGGTAATAGTGCTTTTTTATATGCTTATAGTGACAATATCACCGCCCCCTAGTGGTGATCACCGGTGAGCAACAAATAATGAAAACATACTAGCGCCGCTAGTCTTTCTTTGTTTTTTTCACACATAGTACATAGAGTCAATGCAATTCCTGGTTAAATTCAATTCTCTTCTAAAAATCACATTGTAAAAAGGTTATCTGGCAACCACAATTATTCTATGATATACTCTTTGTGTGCAAAATAATGCATTGTAGCAGCGAAAGTCTAAAGTGCAAATAAGTGTATAAAAAAGTGCATCAAATTGGAAATATGTATAGGAGGTGCTAAGTGCAAGGAGAAGCCGCTTTACCATAAAACTAGAGATACCTAATGCTACTTATTGATTAACTTTTTCAATTTCATAGATTCACAGATCTTAGCTGTGTTTACTAACAGGTTCTCTAAAAAGTTATTAATGGTAAAAGTGGATATCAAAATTGTATTGTAATATATGTATATATGTATATATATGTATATATGTATATATATATATATATATATATATATATATATATATATATATATATATATATATATATATATATATTTACCACAAATGCCCTAGAGCTTTTCAGGACACACTCGTGTTCAGCCTGCCATCCGGCCTCACTGGATTATCTCCCCGATGATTCACAGGTGTATTCTGATACCTGCCTGACGCGTTTCGAGGCCAGTTGCCTCTTAATCATAGGCGGCTCGGTATGTGAAATCAGAGGCTTCATTTTATTGGATATTTACACGCATGCCTTCCATTGGTTAAAGGTTCACATTGTTGTTTTGTTGCATGCTGGGAAACGTATTTTCTCAAAGTCTCTGAGTCACATACTTGTTTCGAGCGATTATTTCATTCCTAAGTGGAAACCCGTGTCCCATGGAGAGTTCATTAAATCCGGCTTCACACGCTGAGTAGAACGGCAAAGTTCCGATCCACAGCCTCACCAGTCCATTACCCGTTCACGGTGACTGGAGATGGTGCATCCTGACGCGGTAAGGACCCCGCGCTGCATAAATTTACCACAAATGCCCTAGAGCTTTTCAGGACACACTCGTGTTCAGCCTGCCATCCGGCCTCACTGGATTATCTCCCCGATGATTCACAGGTGTATTCTGATACCTGCCTGACGCGTTTCGAGGCCAGTTGCCTCTTAATCATAGGCGGCTCGGTGTGTGAAATCAGAGGCTTCATTTTATTGGATATTTACACGCATGCCTTCCATTGGTTAAAGGTTCACATTGTTGTTTTGTTGCATGCTGGGAAACGTATTTTCTCAAAGTCTCTGGGTCACATACTTGTTTCGAGCGATTATTTCATTCCTAAGTGGAAACCAGTGTCCCATGGAGAGTTCATTAAATCCGGCTTCACACGCTGAGTAGAACGGCAAAGTTCCGATCCACAGCCTCACCAGTCCATTACCCGTTCACGGTGACTGGAGATGGTGCATCCTGACGCGGTAAGGACCCCGCGCTGCATAAATTTACCACAAATGCTCTAGAGCTTTTCAGGACACACTCGTGTTCAGCCTGCCATCCGGCCTCACTGGATTATCTCCCCGATGATTCACAGGTGTATTCTGATACCTGCCTGACGCGTTTCGAGGCCAGTTGCCTCTTAATCATAGGCGGCTCGGTGTGTGAAATCAGAGGCTTCATTTTATTGGATATTTACACGCATGCCTTCCATTGGTTAAAGGTTCACATTGTTGTTTTGTTGCATGCTGGGAAACGTATTTTCACAAAGTCTCTGAGTCACATACTTGTTTCGAGCGATTATTTCATTCCTAAGTGGAAACCCGTGTCCCATGGAGAGTTCATTAAATCCGGCTTCACACGCTGAGTAGAACGGCAAAGTTCCGATCCACAGCCTCGTGGTAATGGACTGGTGAGGCTGTGGATCGGAACTTTGCCGTTCTACTCAGCGTGTGAAGCCGGATTTAATGAACTCTCCATGGGACACGGGTTTCCACTTAGGAATGAAATAATCGCTCGAAACAAGTATGTGACTCAGAGACTTTGAGAAAATACGTTTCCCAGCATGCAACAAAACAACAATGTGAACCTTTAACCAATGGAAGGCATGCGTGTAAATATCCAATAAAATGAAGCCTCTGATTTCACACACCGAGCCGCCTATGATTAAGAGGCAACTGGCCTCGAAACGCGTCAGGCAGGTATCAGAATACACCTGTGAATCATCGGGGAGATAATCCAGTGAGGCCGGATGGCAGGCTGAACACGAGTGTGTCCTGAAAAGCTCTAGGGCATTTGTGGCAAATTTATGCAGCGCGGGGTCCTTACCGCATCAGGATGCACCATCTCCAGTCACCGTGAACGGGTAATGGACTGGTGAGGCTGTGGATCGGAACTTTGCCGTTCTACTCAGCGTGTGAAGCCGGATTTAATGAACTCTCCATGGGACACGGGTTTCCACTTAGGAATGAAATAATCGCTCGAAACAAGTATGTGACTCAGAGACTTTGAGAAAATACGTTTCCCAGCATGCAACAAAACAACAATGTGAACCTTTAACCAATGGAAGGCATGCGTGTAAATATCCAATAAAATGAAGCCTCTGATTTCACACACCGAGCCGCCTATGATTAAGAGGCAATTGGCCTCGAAACGCGTCAGGCAGGTATCAGAATACACCTGTGAATCATCGGGGAGATAATCCAGTGAGGCCGGATGGCAGGCTGAACACGAGTGTGTCCTGAAAAGCTCTAGGGCATTTGTGGTAAATTTATGCAGCGCGGGGTCCTTACCGCGTCAGGATGCACCATCTCCAGTCACCGTGAACGGGTAATGGACTGGTGAGGCTGTGGATCGGAACTTTGCCGTTCTACTCAGCGTGTGAAGCCGGATTTAATGAACTCTCCATGGGACACGGGTTTCCACTTAGGAATGAAATAATCGCTCGAAACAAGTATGTGACTCAGAGACTTTGAGAAAATACGTTTCCCAGCATGCAACAAAACAACAATGTGAACCTTTAACCAATGGAAGGCATGCGTGTAAATATCCAATAAAATGAAGCCTCTGATTTCACACACCGAGCCGCCTATGATTAAGAGGCAACTGGCCTCGAAACGCGTCAGGCAGGTATCAGAATACACCTGTGAATCATCGGGGAGATAATCCAGTGAGGCCGGATGGCAGGCTGAACACGAGTGTGTCCTGAAAAGCTCTAGGGCATTTGTGGTAAATTTATGCAGCGCGGGGTCCTTACCGCATCAGGATGCACCATCTCCAGTCACCGTGAACGGGTAATGGACTGGTGAGGCTGTGGATCGGAACTTTGCCGTTCTACTCAGCGTGTGAAGCCGGATTTAATGAACTCTCCATGGGACACGGGTTTCCACTTAGGAATGAAATAATCGCTCGAAACAAGTATGTGACTCAGAGACTTTGAGAAAATACGTTTCCCAGCATGCAACAAAACAACAATGTGAACCTTTAACCAATGGAAGGCATGCGTGTAAATATCCAATAAAATGAAGCCTCTGATTTCACACACCGAGCTGCCTATGATTAAGAGGCAACTGGCCTCGAAACGCGTCAGGCAGGTATCAGAATACACCTGTGAATCATCGGGGAGATAATCCAGTGAGGCCGGATGGCAGGCTGAACACAAGTGTGTCCTGAAAAGCTCTAGGGCATTTGTGGTAAATTTATGCAGCGCGGGGTCCTTACCGCGTCAGGATGCACCATCTCCAGTCACCGTGAACGGGTAATGGACTGGTGAGGCTGTGGATCGGAACTTTGCCGTTCTACTCAGCGTGTGAAGCCGGATTTAATGAACTCTCCATGGGACACGGGTTTCCACTTAGGAATGAAATAATCGCTCGAAACAAGTATGTGACTCAGAGACTTTGAGAAAATACGTTTCCCAGCATGCAACAAAACAACAATGTGAACCTTTAACCAATGGAAGGCATGCGTGTAAATATCCAATAAAATGAAGCCTCTGATTTCACACACCGAGCCGCCTATGATTAAGAGGCAACTGGCCTCGAAACGCGTCAGGCAGGTATCAGAATACACCTGTGAATCATCGGGGAGATAATCCAGTGAGGCCGGATGGCAGGCTGAACACGAGTGTGTCCTGAAAAGCTCTAGGGCATTTGTGGTAAATATATATATATATATATATATCTCCAAAACACAAGTTGCCCTGTTTGGGAAGCCACACTCGGGAGGGTTAAAACACAAATGCTACCCGTGGCACTGTAACAGTCTGCTCCACGCCAACCCTTTCAGCTTGCCAGATGCGTTTCGGGCGTAACTGCCGCCCTTTCTCAATGGCTGCACAAATGGAGGACAAGACTTCTGTATAATCTTACACAGATGGCACTGTTGCCAAAAGAGTGAGCGACACAGGACTACTCCCAGGGCGGAATGCTGGGGAGGTACACACCTGATAAGTGACTCTGGGATAGTCCCAACCTGATTCACTACTGGACGAAAGTATTGAGTACAATGAGAGAAACTGCTATGATAGCAGGATGTCTGACATGCCAGGCACTTCTTTTTCACACCTCTGCCCTAAAACCAGAGACCACTCATCTCAAGTGTCAAGAGGAACTAATCTGTGCAAATGATACTAGACCAAACTAATGGAGGGCCAGGGACACTTGACAGATACCGATAAATAATCGGACAACACCTCCCTATCAAGCTCATAGAGGAGTATCCAGGATTTGGTTATATTATTGGTCGATAATGTTCTATAGGTAGGAGAATTTACTGAGAGAGGGCAACTCATAACGCACATATTCACTTGTGGTTCACACATTTCATAGCACTTATAATTGTTAACAGCTGCATAGTATTGTGCTACACAGCAGACACAGCTGCTGGCAATGAAAAGTGGCGGACGGCAGGACAGCAGCAGAGGGGGAGAATTAATAATAACAAAAAAATGGACATGATGCTGCTGGCTGCCTTGCACCTCAGTGCTCCTCTACTTTTGGCTCACAGCAGTCTCTGGGACACCATCAGAGACTGGGACACCAACAGAGACTCCTCATCTGATTTAACGCTGGCTCAGGCACAGGGAGTCTGTGCCGTTTCTCCACCTGGCTGTGAAATACTGCTGGATTGGAGAAACCTAACTGTGCATGTCTGTTTGACCGGCCTAAGATGGCTGGCCAAACTGACATGCATACTTATAAGTGCACCCCACTCCACACCTCCTCCCACTCATGGCCCGTCCCTGCCCTCGCTGCACATGCTTGGCTCAGCCAGCAGTTGAAAAATGAAAACGGTAATAAAATATAATTTTAATTTTTTAGCTGCTGGCTCTGAGCCGGTGGGGTGATGCTCCTCCGCCATTGTGGAGGTGTTGCAGCTGGTACACAGGATTATACAAGATGCAGATATCCTTTGGGTATTAACCAAACAAGGATATACTACTCTGGACCTGGGGCTGTTTGGAAAGCAATGGGTGGGAAGGGAGGGAAGGCAACATTTGATGGAAAAGGGATGTCCCTAATTGAATTCCTTCCTATGGTACACACATTCTATACAAGTTAAAACCTTAATGTCAATTAATAATGTAAGTAATCCCAAGGTAAATTGGAACACACTTTTAATGCAAGGTGCAGAGGATCAAGCAGAGGAAGTTGTGAATAATAGCAAAGAGGTGAAGATGATTCTTCTAGAAATGAGGAATAGCCTTATAACTGACACCTGATCAATATCCGTGTAGATTAGCATGCCAAAAAGATTGAAATGGCAGAATGTAGAATATCTAACCTGGGAAATGGCACAACAGCCTCAAATGAATCCCTAATGAGAATTGAAAGAATACCCCATTCAGCCATGTCTCAGCATAGCCTAATTGCCAAGGGCTAAATCGCCAAGGCAAAGAGGAGTGGTGACTATGGGTACCCCGTCACGTACCTCTCTCAAAGGGCAGGGACTCAGATAATATGGCCTGTTTCCGACACATGCAACAGGCTGGGTGTAGAGTAGTTGCATCTAGGACAGAAAGACCAGCCGAGCCCTATCCTGCTTAGCACCTTCTTGAGATATTCCCAGTTGAGCGTGTTGAACGCTTTTTTGATATCTAATGCTACCAATGCAGCCTCCAGGTCTGTATAGTGTAGTAAATGAGACAGTCTCTGCAGGTTCATCTGTGTCTCCCTGCCTGGCATAAAACCACACAAAATCCTCACAATCTGTTAGCAATAACCTTTGTCAGGACCTTAGTGTCAACCCCTAACATAGACAGAGGCCTGTAATCACATTCTCCACCCAACCCCGATGGGCTTCCATGCTCAGCATAGTACGGAAGCGGCATTTCTGGTGGTCATAGAGGAGCTTAAAACTAGATAACGGAGGCTCTGCTCCTATCCTATTGCTTGAATTGAGTGCAGCATTTGACACCGTTGATCATGCCATCTTGATAGATAGGCTAAGGAAAGTAGGAATTCAGGAAACAGCAGTGGACTGGCTAAGCTCTTTCCTGGAAAACAGATCTTATCAGGTGATGGAATAAGACTGTTTTTGAGACAGTTTGCCAACTATATGTAGAGTGCCACAGGGATCGTCACTTAGCCCTACTCTATCCAACATATACGTTAGACAGCTGGCCACTATAGTGCAAGAGTTTGGCATCTCACCTGTCTCATATGCAGATGACACCCATCTGGTTCTCTCTTTGACAAATGGCCCCAATTCTGGTAACCAACAACTGGTACCCTGTTTCGATAAAGTGGCTCACTGGATGGTGAACTGTTGCTTAAAGCTAAATGGATACCAGACTGAATTAATGATATTAGGAAGCGTGACCATTTCCAGACCTTTGGATAGCTGGCCAACTGGTATGGGTAACCCTCCTTACCCCAAATCCTCTATAAAGAATCTTGGAATTTGGCTGGATAGTACCCTTGCAATGGACTACCATGCAGATACACTATCTGGAATAGGCTTAGGGCTACTCAGAATGATCAGGAAGATACTCGCACTGTTCCCAAATCATTTATGAAAAATTGTGATTCAGTCTCTCATCGTCTCGCATTTGGACTATGGCAACTCTCTATATGTGGGCTCGCCTAAGTATGTAATAAAGAGGCTTTAGGTGGTGCAAAACACTGCAGCCAGGCTCCTGCTAAAGGTTCCAAGCTACGTTTCAGTAAGAGAATCCTTTAAACAGCTCCACTGGCTGCCAATTGAGGCAAGAATCAAGTTCAAATCCCTCTGTATTGCTCATAGGGCCATAAATAAAAAAAGGTCCAGTAAGTAAGAAATTTGGTATCTAGCTATGTTCCAACCAGGCTCTTAAGATCCTCTCAACTAAATCTCATTGGTGCGCCCAGAGTCAAAAGGAAAAGATGGGGAGGAAGATCTTTCTGTGGATTACTTCAAGATGATCTCTCCTTTAGGAAAAAACTCAAGACATACCTATTTCCCCTCTAAATGCACCAGTAGGCATAGTAACTCTGTCAGCCCTCACCAGTGCCGGGAAGCAATTGGTCAGCCATGCGCTTTACAAAATCGAAAATATAAACATAGGAACCAGGGTCTGCTGTGTCCCCACCTGGCTTAGAGAGCAGGACAATCTGGACCTCCCTCATGGACTGTGGCAGCACCCCGTGCCGCCTCTACTCCTGGACAGTCTCCAATAGGTGGGTTAACCAATAATTCAGAGAATGATTGGTAATATTCCACCGGGAGTCCATCCTGGCCTGGCACCCTACATCACACCATATCCCTAACTGCCTCTTTCAGTTCCTCCATCCAGAGATCTTCCTCTGGCCCTCTCCCCTGCTGTAAGTCGGGGAAGCACAACCCCCTCCAGGAAACGTCCAGCATCCGCCAGTTAGTTCTGCACCACCTCAATGTACACTGCCGCCAGATGATCCCACACAAGAGGGTTAATGCATGTATGCATCACGGCCACGGTTCTGCCCCAGCATCTCAGTGTTAGGATCAATGGGGGCAGGCGTTCCCTCTTAAGCAGCCATACAAGTAGTCTCACCGACTTTTCCCCGCCCTGTGCAGCCGATCATGGTATACCTCATACCGAACCAGTCAATCCAACCTGTCACAGATCTCCCCTATCTTCCTTTGGCCCGCTAACAATGCTTCTGCCTCCTTCCCACGACATGTGCATCTTGTTGGAGGTCCATTAATGACCTCTCCTCCCTGTCCAATTCTGCCTCGAGGTGGCGGCGTGTATCGCTGATCCTAGGCATTCACTCCCCAAGTGTCACCACTTTCTGGGCACCCTCTTTCCCCTTCTCTACACTGTTGACAACCCCCAAGTGCCCTCAAAGTAACCGACCATCACTTCTCGGAGTTCCTCGCTGAACTAGACATCCCCCCAAATCTCCAGGCGTAGGCGCCACAAGGGCACCCTCAGCCTAGCTCTACCTACTCCCCACTCCAAAAGTAGTGGTGCACGGTCTGAAAGGAATCTGCCCAGAATATGTAGAATGATCCAGCATAGTGGCTGACTGCTCCTCCGACAACAGAAACCTGCCAAGGCAGCTATATGCTTCATGCGCCTGTGAGTAGCATGTGAACTACCTAACTCGGAAGCGTCTCATGCCAGATATCCATACAGTGTATGCGCTCAATTATTACCCTCAGCTCTGTTGACATTCTCATCCTCGTGTGGGGCCGCGGACACTGCCTATGCAGTCGCTCATTCAGAATACTACTAAAATTTCCAACTCATCGGAGGGGGTTCCCAACAAAAGGGAGCAGCTCATCTTTATCTTGATGTAGAATCCACCATCATCAACATTTGGTGCATATACATTACAAAAACACACCTCCACACCAACTAACAGACCAAACAGTAAGAGGTACCTCTCTTCTACATCAGCTTTAAATTTACAGACCTGGAAGGGGACATGTGGGCAACCCAGATCATAACCCTTGGGCCATAGTTAGATGTGGCAGAGTACAGTTGCCCTCTCCACTTTCATTGCACTTTCTGTACCTCACATTCCATCAAATGAGTCTCCTGCAGCATAGCAATATGTATGCCCTACCAGCAGAGATACGTCTGTTTCCTATATCATTTAGCGTATGAGATGAACCCACTAATATTTCACGTCAATAATCAAAAATGTGCATCCATAATGCCTCAAGCTACATGCCAACCCCACCCCCACCCCCACCCTCTTCCCCAACCCCCACAATCCACAACCACCACAAAAGGAAGACAACAGCATTGGTGCTGTACACCAAACTGTTATTATAAATGGGGTGACCCAGAAAAAAGTCAAGGGACCTGGGGGGAGGGGGGGATATTGGTATAAAGGGATGCTATAACCTCAAATATGCCGTGGTACCTTCTGCAATATTTGAGGGACACGATGCAGGCAATACAATTGGTTGATGGATAACCTTTCAACCAGCGAGAAGACCTTTTGGTAACAATGGATATAACATCCCTTTATACCAATATCCCCCAGGCTGCAGCCCTTGACACCATCAGAAAAGTACTAGATGAGCGACCAAGACCTTACCAGGTCCCCACCAGCTTCGTAATAGACCTCCTTGAAATCGCTATGAAAAAGAATTTCTTCTACTTTGAGGGGGATTACTATGTGCAGACTAAGGGCGTAGCCATGGGGCCAAGTTTTGCACCTGATTTGGCCATAATCTTCATGGACACATATGAACATGATTTTGTCTTGAACCAGAATAACCCATACAGAGACTTTATCAAACTATGGCGTCAATATATAGACGATGTCTTGATGGTATGGAATGGGAATGATCAACATTTCACTAACTTCCATACATGGTTGAACAGCAGGTTAGAGGACATTCAGTTCTCCCTGGAATTCAGTAACAACAAAATTAACTTCATGGATATTACCATAGGAGAAGAGGAGGGCAGGTTACACACCACACTTTACAGAAAGCCCAGCAAAAAGAACACCTTGTTACGGTATTCAAGCCATCATCCACGCAACCTCAGGAACGACCTCCCTTACGGGCAGTTCCTGAGGTTGCATAGGAATTGCAGTCACAATGTGGACTTTTTTGAGGAGTCAGCTGTGTTGATGGAACGCCTCATTGATAGGGGATACCCTGTAGCCTCCTCAAAAAAGCATGAAAGAGAGCATGGTTCTGCCACAGGGAGTTCCTGTTGGAACCCAAACCTGGTAAAATTAAAGAAAAAACGAGAATGACTTGTGTTACTACCTTTAACACCAGGAGTAGTGACATCAAAAAGGTCATTAATCGCTATAGGCATCTAGAGGCTGATGAGATCGGCATTCCTGAACCGCCCATGCATGAGTTTAGAAAAGGAAGGAGTGTGAGGGACTATGTGGTCCAATCACTACTCCAGAGGAAATCTAAAGACAACCAGACCACCCTCTCGAACATCCCACCAGTGCAAGGTAATTTTAAGTGTGGCTCATGCAAAGCGTGCCCCATGACCATAGAGCAGAAACAATGTACATACAATAACCATACACACACTATGCAGCAACACACAAACTGCAACTCTGTGGGCGTCATCTATGCCATTGTATGCCCATGTGGATTTCTGTATGAGGGTCAAACTGTGCAGAAGATCAAAGCATGGATCCTACAGCATTGCAGTAGGATACGTTGCAAAGTCCAGGGGGTGCCACTAGTGGAGCATTTTGAGAGATTTGGTCACCCCCCAGAGAGCCTGATATGGTGGATTATAGAAAAGGTAACCATAAATCCACGGGGAGATAATTTCTCCAGCATCCTCAGCACCAGGGAGTGCAAATGGATGCATATTTTTGGGAAACATCCTTTACCACGTTACAAAGACTTGCGCTGGAGGGCGCTGTAGGATAGGGAATAGTTTAATTTACTATCCAACTCCTTCCCTACTATCCACTGGAACTGGAGTTGGAATAGTAAATTAAACTATTCACTATTCAGCGCCCCCCAACACAAGTCGTTGTAACGACTTGTGTTGTAAAACCTGCGTAGTAACGGTACGCGTTGTACCGTCATACATCCCATTAAATTGATACTGTGAATAAAGGGTTGAATGAATATGAGAAAATCACGAGGTAAATGTCTACATTGAACAACGGTTAGCATGTTATACCAATCTGTTTTTGCTTTGCCTATATGTAAGTCATACCATGCATAGTCCAGGGACACACTGACACTATGGTATATAGTTGCTTTTTCAACGCACAACCTCCCAATTGGACTAAGCACATTACTTAATGCTTTTGACTTTTCTAGTCTGTCTACCAGACTTGTCGCCTTGTATATATGTATAATACACTTGTATTTATTGTTTTCAATTCAACACGCTGTATTGCGTATATTTGTACTGTAATTATTGTGGGTAGGTATTGTAATTCCACTTACACGCTGTAATGTATTTTGTGTTGCGATGCAATGTACTCTAATATTTCACACCTAGAGCTCTGTGCCTATTTCTCAACCTTTGCTTTGTTCATCTATTTTAAACAATTCCTAGTCTTTCCACTTTAGCCCCGTCACTTTTTTCCAGCCGGCTCTTTTTTAGATAGATCCTTATCCCTATGAGTCTGTTTTCCGTTGATGTTAGCTCGGTTACGGTGCTTGACACGTCAGCTCCGTAACGTGTGACCGGGAGCTGCATGCACGCCGCGCCCCGGTCAGCTCTTTCATTATTTAAAAGCCGAGTCACTCCACAGCTAGGCAGTCTTAGTGACGGAGCCCCGAGAGGAGCACACAGTGCTTTTGAACAAGGTATGTTGATGCGAGGACGCGTATGTTAAGGCTTGTATCTATTCTACACGAGTAGCTCTCATTGTCTGATGCCATGCCCAATTTCTCTCTCCAGGCCAACAGATTAGTTTCGTGGACACTGTGTGTTAAAAACTTTGAACTTGTCTGAGCCTCTCACCGCCACAACCTTAGCGGGTGAGTGGACTCGTTTGTGTATGGCTGGTATTTCAGTTGCGTGAAGTTATCGTCTTGATTAGATCTTTGATCTAATGTCCTGCCACCATTTGTTTATTTTAGAATTGCAAAGGGATTCTTCCCTTCATATGGACGTTTTTGGTACGGCCAGTTCTAACTTTTGAAATTGAAGTTATGGCACACCATTAACAGGTGAGTGCTGTATTTGAGGGATTTTTTAGATAATCCTATTCCCCAGTCTGACTGATGTAGACTCATAGGGCCAGATGTATGAAAATCGTAATTACCGATTCATAAATACCGAATTTTACCGATTCGGTATTTATGAATCGGTAATTATGAAGGAGGGAGATTTAGGAAGAATCGGTAATTGAATTACCGAATCTGTAAAAATCGGTATTTACAGAATCGGTAAATACCGATTCGGTATTGCCCATTGATTCCTATGGACCTTGAAGCCCATAGGAATCAATGGGCAATACCGAATCGGTATTTACCGATTTGGTAAATACCGATTTCAGCAAGGGTGCAGGGGGTGTCACTTTGACACCCTCTAGCACCCCAAATACAGGCATGTGTGCCATGTGGCACACAGACATGCCCTAAGGGCATGTCTGTCTGTCACATGGCATAGGTGTGCATGCACACATGTGCACGCACACCTGGATTCGGTATTTTACCACCCAATTGGATTGGGTGGTAAAATACCGAATCTGTAAGGCCTTTGGGACTCAGAAGAGTCCCACCTACATCAGGAAATTACCGAATCGATAAAAATACCGAATCGGTATTTTACCGATTCCGTAAATTTACCGATTCGGTAATTTTACCGAATCAGTAAAATAGGGCCCCTACATAACAAATACCCATTTACCGGTCGGTAACGGCGGAAATCGTCCGTTACCGGTCGGTAAATGGCCACCTACATCGGGCCCTTAGCCTTATACATTTTTTCCTTACAGGTTGCCCACCGTATCGTTGGGGGCGCCATTTTCTTTAACTTAGGTCAGTACCCTTTACCACTATGGTCAATTTCATTGACAATGTTTGTACACTTTTAAAGCAAGACTTTGATCCTATTGTTACTTCACAGGTCCCCTCCCTGTCCTGATGGAAACCCGCAGCTGAGGAGTTTACTCACCCTTATTGCACCAGGGTCGAAACGTCGACGACAACCCCCTCATTGGGGTCTGTACCCTGTGTACTCCCCTCCCCTCAACCATGATCACCGATGAACTTTTGCTGTGTCACGACAAAACAAGGATAAATGCTATGTTTTGAAAGACAGACAGGGGCAGGCCCTTCCATGAACTAAGGACTTTGGCCTTAGCTTGATATTATACAGAAGAATTATTGTGTTCTTATTATTCTCTCATACCTTCTTTTTCCTTTTCACACGAGCACCAATCTCTTCACTTCTCTTCAGGCTACTTGGTGGTAACCCCCTCAATATATGTCCAATTATTTCCTAAAACCAATGTGAATACTTGCTGAAAATTAATTAAATGTGTTTTTGGCATTTGCCATATCAGTGGGTACTGTTTTCTATTTCAAATGTATTTGGCTATTGCTTCTTTTTTCCATTACAGGATTTAATCTCATAAGAAATACAAAAACACTTGTATCATTTATTGTAACGTCTAATATCAACATCTAGGACCACTTTGTTTTCTGTACCAATGTACACCAAACTGTAACATAATATCCCATACCATCCTCCGGGTAAACACAGATAAACAACTTGTTCCCCCCCAAACATCTCAGCCCTGCTACTCCCCTCCCCCCTTTAGCAAATCCTCACTCTTATGCGTCTCAACTGAGGTCTGGCAGGTTTCCAAGCTCATACACAGTTCTTGGTAATTTTCTGGGTGTTGACTCGCACAGTGCCAGCCACAGAAGCAGTCGGTCCTGAGTGTAACAAACCCGAAACATACGTCTGCCAGCACACTCTATACAAACCCACATGACCTACACACACAACCATGTACACACATCGCCACAACACTCAGTCACCCCTACCGCACTCACTCAGCACCAGACAACCAGTGCTACGGAGGGTGTGGCCCATCCTGTTTACTCAGCACATGCTCCTCAGCCGCATAAACCATCATATTTCTCACATAACATACTAGCCAAATCGCCAATCTGCACAAGAGGGACTCCCAGCGGACCTGCAGGCCTGTGTCCCTAAGAGACTGATCATGAAGCCGCCCAATCAAGAAATGTCAGCATATATTCAACCAGCACAGAGTGGTATCAGTGTCACTTTGAGCCAGCACTGTGTCAAGTGCCTCATAGTGTTTCCTTCACCACATCTGCTACACTTTTGTCAGAAGTAGTGGTGGTCACCACTTCAACAAGGGATGTGGCCTCCACTCTTTCTGATTGCTGCCAATGTGCAATCCTGATGGACCACCACCCGGGCGGATCCCTGGGAGGCCCTCCCACCCTGTCTCCTGCATCTTCCCGCTGGCCTGAGCGGCATGCACCCTGGGTCCAGTTGTTTGGAGACACAGTAGACGGGCACTGGGTTCCAACCATCTCCTCGTATTTCCACCCAATCCCACACCTGCTCAGGGGTGTAGGGAAGAAATGCTTACGGTCATCATGGTGTATTTTCAACTTTGCAGGGCGAGACTAGTATGTAACGCCATCCCATTGCTTTTAACTTTTGCTACAGTCCCCCAACAGTCAGTCACATTTGCTGCACCTGTCGTGTGTAATCTAGGAAAGTACAGATCGCACGATTTTCTAATGCAGGATCCCCAGCATGTCAGATCATCTGCTGGATGGCATCTCTGTCCCTATAGTTGAGCATTTTTGTGATTATCATTCTTGGGGGCACCACCACAAGCGTCCTTTGCCCCAAGGCACGATGTGCCCTTTCTATCACAAAAAGGTATGACAGCTTTACAGATGGGATCACCTATGCCACACATCGCTCAGGAAAAAGTTCTGGGGTCTGTCCCTCTGCACCTTCCAAAATATATTATTGGGAGGTGATCTTGATTTTACACCAGGCTCTACATTAGACACCCCACACACCGAAAACACATTTCCCCTTAGAAGTGCTCCGAGATCAGTCAATCAACAGCATTTGTAATGCGCAACACTGTCACCTCTAGGGGTATCTGGGTGCTAGATAGGGTGTTCCCAATTTAGATGCATTCAGCCATTGCAGAATTTTTTAGGATAAATGATAGTTCAGTACTCCAATATTCTACAGTTTGGGAAACATTCAAAGTTTATTTCAGAGGCATTGTTATGTCAACATAATCTGTTGTATTGTATTCTATTGTAATTGCATTTATATAGCGCTTACTACCCCTGATAAGGCATCAAAGCACTTTTTCGGTGAGTGGCAAGCTACTCCCGAACCCAAAAAGGATTAGTGGTGAATTAGTATAGGGAAAAAATAAATAAATTTGAGCGGTGGACATGCATGTTTGTTATTTGAATTGAAAAAGTATAGTTGAGGGATAGAACGAAGAGGGAAGGGTTTGCACCTATGTATTTTATTTATTTTATTTACAGGCTTGTATAGCGCTGGCCTCGACTCCCGGAGGAGTATCTCCGCGCTTTTGACTTCTACCCCATTGAGTTCAGGAGAACGTTAGCTGTCTAGAAACTGAATAAGAGTGTTTTTAACATTTTCCTGAAAGGAAGATGGTCCTTACATAGCCTAAGGGTGTCAGGGAGACTGTTCCAGAGGGACGGGCCAGCTATTGAGAGGGCTTTGCTACCCTGTCTTGCCTTCTTGGCTCTAGGCACATGTAGAAGGCCTTGTTCGCTCGACCGAAGTGAGCGGGAGGGTTTATAGGGGACAAATTTGGTTGCCAGATATGCAGGTCCCATACCATTAAGACTCTTATGTATGGTACAGCATACCTTGAATTTTGCCCTCTGTCTAACTGGTAGCCAATGGAGTTTTGTCAGTAGGGGCTTTGAAGGTGTGCGGGGAGGAGCATTCAAGACCAAACGGGCAGCCGTGTTCTGGACCACCTGCAGTCTTGTCATGACTCCCTCATTGGCAGATAGCAGTAAACCGTTACAATAGTCTAAGCGACTCATGACTAAAGCTTGTACCAGCATCCTTCTACTAGTGTCTGGTAAGAGGGGGAATATTTTGCGTAGCATACCAATTATGTGGAAGCAGGATCCCACCACCTGGTTGGCATGTTGTTTGAGGGTAAGTTCCTGGTCTAGTCGGACCCCCAGATTCTTAACAATAGGTTTAGGCTCCGGTACTGGGCCAAGGTCTTGTGGCCACCAGTCCGGAGTCCAAAGTCGTTTTACCTCACCAAACAACATGACTTCCGTCTTTCCAACGTTGCATTGTAAAAAGTTGGAGGACATCCAATATGCCACTGCTTTCATCCCCAGGGAGAAGGAATTCTTAACCTCGGGGGTCAAGGTTTTAAAAGGAAAGAGGAGTTGAGTATCATCCGCATAGGATATTGGAACGAATCCATATGCTCTCAAGATGTTAGCCAGGGGTGCCACATATATGTTGAAAAGAGTTGGGCTCAGACATGAGCCCTGTGGCACCCCCTTGGAGATCTCAACTTCCTCTGACCGAAAACTCCCCATAGTTACTTGCTGGGTCCGATTGGTTAGAAAACTTCTCAACCATGCAAGGGCTTCATGTTTCAGGCCGATGTTCTCTGCTCTTGCTACCACTGATGGGGCACTCTTCGGTGGGTAGCACGCTGTTCCTGAACCCAAGCAGGATTAGTGGGGAAATTAGTATAGGGGAATATTAATTAATTTGAGTGGTGGACATGCGAGTTTGTTATCGGTATTGAAAAAGGATAGGGGTGGGATAGAAGAGGGAATGGTTTGCTATCACATTTATATAGCACTTACTACCCCTGACGAGGTGTCCAAGCGCTTTTCGGCAGTTAGCAGGCTACTCAGGAACCCAAGCAGGATTAGTGGGGAAATTAGTATAGGGGAATATGAATTTGAGTGGCGGACATGTAAGTTTGTTGTTTGTGTTGAAAAAGGATAGTGGAGGGGTAGAAGAGTGAAGGATTTCCATGTTTTTCGTTTTGTTTGAGCTCATAGCAGTAGTAGGAGGTTTGGGATGAGTAAAGGGGAGTTGGAGGGGTGAGAGCCACAGGGAAGGGTTTAGAAGGGTTTGTTTGGGAGATCTGAAGAGTAGAGGAGGGATGAGATGATGTAAGGAGGGGTAGAGAAGGGATCCAAAGAATGGAGTTTGGGATGAGTGAGAGTGGGGGTAGAGGATATATTGAGAGAAATAGGTATAGGTCTAGAAAGGTTTTTTTGGGGGGATCATAGTAGTTGAATGGGGTTTGGGATGAGTGAAAGAGTGGAGGTAGAGGATATATTGAGAAGGGTAAAGGATGAGAAATAGGGTTGTGCATTGGAGAGAGTAGTAGATTGAGGTTTGATATGAGTCAGAGTGGAAGCAAAGGATATATTGCAAGAGGTATAGGGTGGGATATAGGGTAGTGCATTTGAAGATGCTGAATCAGAAGCAAAGTAATACATATAAAGATACATAAGTCCATAGAAGTTATATAGGTATAAGGAAGGGAATATATGTGGATTTAAGCTGTATTTAATTAACTCAGACTTTCAAGTGTTTCTGTATTTAAAGTTAATTTGTTTTTATTATTATTTAAAAAAAAAATGGTTGCAATTCAATAGTGAATCAGTTGTAGATAAACAGTTATATGATAAAAGATTTATTTATTTATGTATATGTCCACGCTGATGAACAGAATAAGGTTCTCTATCTCCAAAGCCAAAGCATGAGCTGAAAATCAGGTTGGTGAGATTGAGGAATCTGTTCTTTGGTGATAGAGCATAGTCAAGAAAGGGCAATCAAGAGTAGTTATGCAGTTGCAGCTCCTGCTGCTATACAGGGAATGAGGGGCAGTGTGGTGGGGTGGTTTTTAATGCCATTGTTGCTGATCCCTCAGAGTCCATTCTAAGGAATGTTGGCAAAATAGTTGTGGTTTTGGACAGACTGAGATGACTTTCTTTGACTTGCAGGCTGTGCTCTAGAGAAGCCATAAAAAAATACAGATGTTAAGCAAACCGGCTTACCAGGGAGGCTAGTCTCAGCAAGGAAATTGTGGTTCTGCTCTATTAAAACATTCCGATGAGGAGTTTGTTCTCTTAAAGAAGTCGCTCTACTTCAAACGGTATGTTGCTCATGATAGACTGGACATCTCCTGAAAAACTCATAGACCACACCCAGGTGTTCTCTGCAAGCAATGAAACCTATGAACAAGGGTTCTGTGCAAGTAGGCAAGCACCCATGAGATCCAGGCACTTGGATTCAGGTTGGAATCAACGTTTGGTAGCTGTTAGTCTTTGCATTTCCTGAGAAAGTGTGCATGACCAGAATTTGGCTGCAGAGGTTTTGTATTTTTTTTATTTTATGTTTACGGAACTCTGTGGAGGTCCACATACACTGAGAAACCAGCAACACAATAATAAGGGTTCTATTTGATAATAAAATTAACACAGAAGGGTGTGGGTGTCCTTCTCCAGAACACATTCCCTTTTATTGTTCAACATATCTTACATGACCCGCATGGGCGCTTTGTGGCGTTCACTAGATGCTGGGAGGGACGTTTACTTAACATTAATAACATTATTTCATTGTACATCTTCCCTACACTACACACAATGCCACTTACAGATTTGGGCTCACTCATTGTAAAATTGTCACAGAGAGAACTGATCATTGGGGGTGACTGTAATGCAGCAATTGATGGGGAACGTGACAGATGGCCGGTGCAGGCTGTGATCCCTCGGGGAACCTATTAGCAGATTTATTAGTGGCACTAGGCCTCGTTGATGTTTGGCGAACACACAATCCTAACACTAACCTATTCACTTTACACTCTGGGGCACACCGTTGCCTCCCGCGTATAGATTATATATTTGGGTTGGTACACTATTCTCAATTGTTCGGAGATGTGGGGCTCCTCAAAAGAGGTATCTCAGATCACTCCTCGATTTGGGCGATCTACGGTGCAAGGCCTGACCCGATGGGCCGCGTTGCCCTGCTTGATCCTTGGTTCCTGAGGATTGCGCGCATTCACACCGAATTACAAAACACGCGGAGCAGTACTTTTGAGAGAACAATTGTACTGTGTACTCAACCCGAGTCCTCTGGGGGCCTTACAGTATTATTACTGGGCAGCACAGCTAGCGGTGGACAACCACTGGCTACTCTGGCCGCTGGATGACCCAGCTTACCGAATGGACTTGCATAATATGGCAACAGGCGGTTACCAAAGGTCGAAATATGGAGGAAAGCATAGTATGCCACCTTATACCCTCACCTCGCTAACAATCAAAATCTCGAAAATGACACTGATGACATTGGGTTGGCATGACAGAATTACATGAGCCACCGCTCCCTGGGACTCAACACACCTCGGCCTACTGGCGAGGTACCGGGGTTCGGATAAATGGGACCTCATAGGCCTCTCACAGGTGGGCGACACATGGACTAACACAGGGATTAAACAGTTTACTTTGTTGCAGCAAGAACACGAGTTAGCATCCACAGAAATATTCCGCTACCACCAAATAAAGCATGCTTTGAAGCGAGCAGTCCTACAATGAGAGATCCTGCCGGACTCGTCCCCACTAGAGGACAGATTGCTCGATGTTTATATGCCAAAGAAGGCAATCTCCTTAACCTGTCAGAAAATATTAAACAATTCCCCCGAGAATTTAATGAAACTCAGAGATAAATGGGAAGGCGACCTAGGACAGATGGATGATGAAGAATGGTTGGAGGCGACTGCGTCCCCCAAAGAAGTAGCTATACGTTAATCTTTCCGACTAGTCCAACTGAAAATCCTCCATAGAACGTATTATGCCTGCACCACTCTTGTAAAAATGGGAAAGACAGCCTCACCACATTGTATCAGGGGCTGTGGGAATGAGGGTACTTTCTTCCATATCTTGTGGGACTGCACCCTAGTCCAGTAATATTGGGGAGAAGTGAAATCTTGAGTGGACTCGGTTCTTGTCGAAACGACTGATAGTGCACCCCGGCTGAGCCTGTTAGACATATGGTAGTTGACAGATCTTACTAGAGGAGGAAGAATAATGGTCACAATTGGCCTCATGTTTGCGGAGTGCAATATAGCAAGAAAATGGGGCTCCAATTCTAGGTCAACCCTGAGGGAATGGGAGGAGGATATGGACTGGTGTATGCAAGCAGAGCAATTGTCTATGAGAGCAGAGGATGCCCCCATAAGTGGCTAGTGGAAACTGGAATAGTGACAGAGGGATGCTGTGTCCACCCATCCAGGCAGTCGCCCAGACGGAAGAGGAATGACACCGCGGTGAGGGGGCGATGCCCACGACCTACCATTTGCTATTCTATGTACTTGATGATGTGTGTGTGTAGATAATTTTTATTTTTTTATGTATAACCACGATTATCCATCTGTGAGAACTAAACGGCTAAAAAGAATTATAAAAAATTGAAAAAATTAACACCGAAAATCTTCCTACCCGACAAGGCATCTGCGACTCCTAAGCGGAATCCAACAGTATAAAAAGTCTTCAGATTAAAACATAGCAATATAATATACAGTACCAAAGGATTAAAAATATCCTTCATGCCCTTATTTATCACTCAGGAATCAATGACCGGATGGATACCCATCTTCAGACTGCAAGCTTCCCTATCCCTTGTGAAACTTGTTTCCCAAGTGGCCTGTTTCAGGGTAGCCCTTAATTGATACTGAGATAAGGTAAAAAGCAGAGATTGATCAAATTGCAGCAAATCAATTGCAGTCCTAAAATTTCCAAAAATTAATGACTGCTCTTTCAAACATTCTAAAATTTATTTCTGAAGTAAAGATCTTAGTGTGCCAAAGTCACCTTTTACCAAACCTAAGACCCAACGCACTATCCCAGTGAGACCCTGTGGACAGGTACTTCTAAATCCAAGTTCCAACCTGAGGGCGGCTGCGGAACATGCCGAATTAACTGAGGCTAAACTTCTTAAAATTCAGCCTTCCGTTGCATTTCAAAATCTCCATTTCTCTACATTGATCAATTCCATACCATATAGCAGGGAGGGAGGATTTGTGCACAAAACACCTCCAATAAAAGTGCAAAATGTCTTTTTCCGGTAGACCTATAGAGGGAACCCAAGCTTTTCCCCTGAGTGGTGGCTTTTGAGATATTATTTTCCATGTGGACTTTATCACTTAGGTTACCCCACACTATTTTTCGTAAAAAGGTATATCGTTTTACAAGTTCCAATTTTTGGCCAGCTACAGACCATACAAAATGTCCATACTTCAGCTTCTTTCATCCTTGCATACACATAATTTTACTTTTTGATATATTATTCTTTAAATGGTAAGCCTCAACAAATTCATGGAGTGCCTGCAGATGACTATTTAATCCCCTAGGCGTTAGATCCAAAATTATTATGTCATCTGCATAGAGTAGACACACAACCAGGTTTCCCCCAATTACCAAGGCAATGCCCTCACTTTAAGCCCAATAAAGAGGGCGATTGGATATATATAATGAGAAAAGCATGGGAGCCAATAAACTTCCTTGTTTTAAACCATTTGTGAGGGGGATAGCTTGTGAAAGACCTCTTTCTCCTCCCATTAAGACCCTACACCAGGTATCCATTTGGAGGGCATGAACTAACTTCACAAGAGTGCCCGACATACCCAAATTTAAAAGCTTACTCCACAGCAAAGGACGATCTACTTTGTCAAATGCTGTGCAGAAGTCTATAAAAGATGGATACACCCTTCCTCCTCTAATTTCAACATATTTTTCATGTATTAACTGGAGGGCAGTTAAATTATCAATTGTTCCATGTTTCGTTCTAAACCCAGTTTGCTCCAATGGTAAAATTTTAGTGGCATCCACCCAATCGCTAATTTGGGTTAAAAGGCATTTAGTGAAGACTCTACCCACTGCATCTACAAGCGCAATCTGATGATAATTTTGAGGAAGAACTCGGTCTCCTTTCTTGAACAATGGGAATATTATACTTCCCTTCCAGGAGGGGGGAACCATTTTATTTTCATAACAATACTTAAAAACCGGGCAAAGAATTTTGCTCCACAGTGTACTGTTTTGTTTTATGACTGTAATTGATATTTCATCTGGGCCCATTGCTGCTGAGGTATGCATTCCCCTGATCACCATTTCTATTTCTTTTTCAGAGGCCGATCCATACATAGTAAAGTCTTCCTTTGGTGCTAGGTGCTTAATTGTCACCTCATTTGCTGCATATAGATCCTAAATAAAGCTAACCCATTTATGTTCTTCAATAGCCACAGGTAATGATTGGGCTCTGGATCCACAACCCTCCGCAACAAGAGACCAAACAGTTCTTAACTGGCCTGTAGGAGCTGCTTCTCTAAGTTTTATCCAAATGCTGTCTTCCCTCTCCTTTCTTAACCTGGCATTTAACCGATTCCTCCTCCTTTTTAATAATAATTTTCTATAATGTCTTTCCGAGGAATAACTCAGATACTGTTCCCTAACTAGAGTATTTATTTCAAGATTTAATGGCAGGAGGAAACGGGGGACCACTTTAAGACTTTTCCTTTGATTCACATTCCTTGCAATTTTACACTGCTTGTTGGATAAATGTGTTAAAACTTGCTATTTCTGTTCCTGTCCAGCTGGGCAGTTTCTCTAAGGTAGACTCTACTGTCAATGCCTAAATTAGCCCTGTTATCTCCCTCTTTTCTTGGCAAAGCTAGCAGATTTGCCATCTAATGCCCAAGGGTCAGGAGAAGACAAATTCAAATTTATACGGAGAGTTAATGACTTGTGATTACTACAAAAGGAATCAGAAACGTTTAAGGCTTTCGACAGGAAGTAAAGGGCACTTCCCACCACCACGTAGTCTAAAATGTAATTCCCCTAGAGGTTTTACACGTAAAAGCTACCGTTGAGTCCGATGGAAGTCTCCCATTTACTATAACACCATCAACCTTTTTTAATTCAACAGCTAACATTTTCCCTCTCTTGTTGGTTCTTATTTGTTGTGGAATAAAAACTTGCGGAATCCGCATGGATTCCTCTTCCTCTTTGTCCCGAAATCTGTCCAGTGTAGTTATAGATCTTACAGTTCAGGTCTCCTACCAAAACTATGTGAGGGGGAGATTCTGTATCGTTAACTTTTTTAATGTAGGAGAAGACCACATTTAGGAGAACATCATAAGGAGCGTCTGGCAGAATATAGGCATTTACCAACATTAATGGTGGACTTTTCTCATTTTCATTGGGGTTAAACAATGTTACTACCAGAAAAAGATTGCTGGGATCTTTGTTGCAAGCATAATTCCATTGTATCCTATTTAACAGTAGACAGGTCACCCCCTTTGCGTGTCCATTCCTGGAAGGTGTTGCTTCACAGTCTAAGGTGTGAAATTCCTTACATATCAAATCCTCTGTGCATCAAGTCTCCTGGAGGGCACACCACATTGTCATTTAAAGTACTCAAATAAAGGAACTTCTCCATTCTATTCTTTATTCCTGCAGCATTCCAGGATATGATTTTTAATGTGTTGCTAGTAGGATGGCCATTGTGAATGATTACTGTTATGCACACTCGACAGTGCACTGGGTAACAAGTTCCATTTGTGGCTCTCATCTTCAAAATTCCACCTAAGGAAAAGGGAGGGGCATTCTTTAAATGACACTTGTCTACCATATTTATCAATGTGAAGGTTGATTCAATCTTTTTTCCTCTCTTCTTTTCCTTTGTCCCATTCTTTTTCAGATGCCAGACCCCTGAAACATCATGTTTCCCAACGCTTAGCTGGGTTTTAAAGATAGGAAATACTTCCTGATCTGTCCTTCTAGGTGAACCCTCCAAGCTTTTTACTTTTTGTGGGGTATCGGAATTGGCTTGTATGGATTCAGGTATAAGTTCAGGAGTCCTCTCCGACATCTCAGCTTTATTCGCTAGCTTTTTACTTTGGGGATTACCATCCTGGGCATTAAAAATGGTTCGACAACCAGTATCCACATCAATGCCTCAGACGAATTCATTCTCTAATACCCCTTCTACTTCCACTTCCACTTCTTCAACATGGTTTTTTAGGCCAGTCTCCCTTTTCTGTTTACTTCTTTTTTTTTTTTTAAAGTTTTTATTGAGACCAAAACACAGTCACACAGCATCATGCCAACAACCCTGAGGCAGGCCGCTATCAATCAGCAAATCAACATGAAGGATGTATTATAGTCCACAGTATACAGTGGACGAGCAGCAGTAGCATCTCAGGAGCATCAACAATGAGCATATGTAACAGCAGGAAACATAATTGTGTACAATTTCCGGTAGATAGGCATGCAACAGTCAGTTATCAATGAAAAGGAGAGCAGGTCAACTTTAGATATATGAATGCCCAAGGAGCAGAAAGATGCACATTTCAATTCAAGGAACGTCTATCCACCAATGTCTCTCTCCCCCCCCCCTCCCCCACCCTCACCCAAAAGGAAAAACAGCAATAAAACCAAACTCTGGTGCATAGGCTAAAGCTACAAACGGGCATTAGGTCGGGTGTATGGAAGCATTAATGTCATATAGTGGGGCGACACAGAGCGAACATACTGGCATAGTCAGTAGGTCATATAGCAAAGGGGACCTTGGAAGCGCAGGGGGGGGAGGAGGAGACCACCCACACAGGGGGGGGGAACTATACAGCAGTCGGGAGACGCAAAATATCCCCAAACACGCATGACCCCCTCATATCGGGAGCGCGTACATAGAGTGCAGCTACTCCCCAGGGCATGTTGTCGCAGAGGAGTGCAGCTGCAGGGAAAGTGGGGTCATCCCATATCATCAGATATCGCTCCCGGTAGTGATTGTGTAGAGTCCGGAGAGGATGCACGCTCACGCGTCCATCGCGTAAAGGGCTCCCAGATGTCTCTAGGTCTGGAAGCAGAGGGCATTAATTCCCAGTAGCGCTCAAGCTGTGTGTTTCCGTATGTCACATCTCGAACCCATGCAGCGAAGGAAGGAGTCGCTCGCCTACCCCAGTGCACCGCCACCTGTCGCTTAGCATAAAGGAGCAGTATCGCATGTAGCTTTCTGTGTGCGGGTAATGTGTCATGAACCCAACCCAGTAGCCCCAGTAACGGGGACGGTGTGTCTGACCTGTGAAGTATCTGGTTAATAGCAGTGAAGATGTCTAGCCAGAATTGCTCAAGTTTAGGGCACCTCCACGCAACATGTATAAAGGAGGCAGTTTCGTGTCCGCACTTCCAACAGTCAGAGTCTTCCCTAAGACCCATGCGGTGCAGCGAGATCGGCGTGCGGTAATACCTGTGTAGAAACTTAAAATGTACCAGTCTCAGCTTGTAATTGGGCGATAACATCTCAAGTTGACCACAGCAGGAGTCCCACTGTTCCTCTGTAAGAGGCTCCTCTAGGTCTGCATTCCAAGCCTGCATTGAAGAAGGCACTATGACGGGGGATTGGTCCTGCATACAATTGTACAATCGGGACACAAGTTTTCTGGGGGAGGGTCTCGAAAGTAGATTTTGAAGAGCCACCAGCTGTGGTGGTTCATCGGGGAACTGGGGCCACAGCGCTTTACAGGACGCCCTCAGTGAGTGGTACAGAAGTAAGTCAGAAAATGACTCCGGGTGTCCCTCCTCACATGTGCCCAGGTCTCGAAAGGTGCCATTAGGGTACAAATCAGCAAATGTGTGCAGTGTCTGCCCTCGGATCTTAAGCGTGCCACCGCCCGCACACAAGCAGGGTAACATAGGGTTGCCTCGTAGCGGGATCGCTGGTGCATATAGTAGGGGTAGTTTGGCTCTGTTTCGCAATTCGCGCCACGTCCAGCGAAGTAGTGCCACCGTGTCCACATCTTTTGATGGGCGAGACACCTTGCCATATAACGTCACATTCAAAGGGGATGGAGCCGCCGCAGCCATCTCCACAGCAACATGCGGCTGGTAAGGGGTGGGAAAAGCCCAGAAGTGCAAAAACTGAGCCTGTGCACATAGTGAATAGAGTTTCATGTCGGGAACCCCCAGACCGCCCTGCCGCAGCGGAAGCGTGAGCAGCGCCCAAGATGTTCTCGCCTGGCCACCAGCCCAAACAAGTGTCAGAAGCAATGAGCGTACTCTTGCATGAAAATGCGCCGTCAGCGGTATGGGAAGATTAACGAATAGGTACAGAAACTTGGGGAGGACAACCATTTTCGCCAGTGCTATCCTTGCGACCAGTGATAAGGGCAATTTGTTCCAGATTGCCACTTTGCCCTCCAACCAGTCCACTGCTCTTCCGAAATTGAGAGACCACAATTTCTGCAAATCTCGGCTAATCCAAACCTCGAGGTATTTCACAGCCTCAGCTTCCCAGCGCAGCGGGTAATCAGAGGGCGTCTCTCGCGTGGTGTCAGTGAGAGGGAAGACTACAGATTTCGACCAGTTTATGGATATCCCGGCCAGGCCCTCAAAACGGACAAATTCTCTCAATAGGGGGTTCAAGTTGACTGAGGGATTGAGAACATACAGCGTGACATCGTCAGCGTATAAGGATATAAGTAGGCTTCGTGAACTGAATCCTATCCCCCTCGCTGTGTGATGTTGTCGAATCCGAGCGGCAAGTGGCTCCATTGCTATTGCAAATAACAGCGGGGACAACGGACAGCCCTGCCTGGTCCCGCGGGATATGGCAAATGACTCCGAGACAAGCCCATTTATGCTTACTCTGGCTCTTGGCGCGACATAAAGCACTTTAATCAAGTTTATGAAGAGGGGACTGAATCCCATTCGGCTCAGGATCCTAAATAGGAAGGGCCATTCTAGTGAATCAAATGCTTTGGTAGCATCTAAAAACGCAACCGCAGCTTGTGTAGAAGGATGCAGGTAGTGAAGGACAGAAAAAATCGTCCTGAGGTTATGGGACGTCGCTCTGCCAGGTATAAAGCCAGATTGATCAGGGAGCGCCACCATCGGTAGTAAAGGCTGCAGCCTGTCCGCAATGATCTTAGCGTATATCTTCGCATCTACGTTGATTAAGGAGAGTGGACGGTAGGAATCAAGGATCAGGCTATCCTTATCTGGTTTGAGCAGCGCTATAATCAAAGCTTCGCGCATTGTCTCAGGTAGGGTTCCCAATTCTAGGGCTTCAACAAAGACTGAGTGCAGTTTGGGCGCCAATTCCTCAGTATATGCCTTATAAAAGGCCGTAGTCAGACCGTCTGGGCCCGGGGCCTTGCTTGCAGGCATGCTGTTAATCACCTGGGCTATATCTTGGACAGTTATGGGGACGTCCATATATTTGCGGTGGTAGTCATTGAACCAGACAAGGGCAATGGAGTCTAAGAAAGTTTCCAGAGATTCAGGAACTGTGAGTTGCCTGGAGGTGTATAAAGATTCGTAGTATTTAGCAAACGTTTCAAGCACCCTCTCCTGACCAACTATCATAGTTCCTTCACTATTTTTAATGGAGTGTATGTAGTGAGTTTGAGTGCGAGGAGCGATCATTCGCGCCAATGTCCTGCTCGGCCTGTCCCCCTCCCCGTATCTACGGGCCTCAGCCTGCTTTCCCAGGAAGGCAATCTCCCGTTGGGCTTCCTCATTAAAGGCGAGCAATTTTGCGTTCATATGGCCCGCCGTTTCCGGAGATGGATCACGGCAGAATGTCAGGTCCAATTCACGTAGTTCCGACTCAAGTTTGGTCAGCGAGGTACGAATAGAGCGTAGCACTAGCAATACATTGACCACGGATAACCGCCTTGAAAGCGTCCCAAACTGTAGCCACCGTGGACGCTGACCCCTCATTTTCTGCAAAATAGTGCACAATATCTGCTCGGATTTCCTCTGTGAAGACAGTGTCAGTAAGGGCATAGGGGGGCAGTCTCCAAGCAAACGCTCGCCGTGGGACCCCGGGTATCTTCAATTCTAACTGGTAGGGTGCATGGTCAGAGAGTGACCTAGCTTGTATGGAAGTGTCAATCGTCCACCTCGCCACTGCCGGTGACACCAGCCAGTAGTCCAGTCGGGACCAGGCTGCATGATGGCTTGTTATACATGTACCTATAGCATCAACTGGATGTCTAGCCCTCCACACATCAGATAACACCCCTTCTACCATCACATCCAGAATGGCCTGTCGGGCCCCAGCGTGTGTAGGCCTACCTACACCCCTCCTGTCCAAAGCATAATTTAGTGAAACATTAAAATCCCCACCTAGGACAATATGCGAGCAATCTAACATCGTTATCCGGGCCCAGACACCTCTAAAAAATTCTGGGTCATCTACATTGGGGCCATAGATGGCAGCAAGTATCAATGGTCTTCCTTGTAGAGAACCATGTACAATGACATATCTGCCCTCCCCATCTAGTATAACATCATGCTCACACCAGTCCAGGCCTCTGCAAATGAGTATCGCTACACCTCTGGCATAGTTTGAAAAAATAGCAGAGTACACCTGTGCCCATCTGGAGTGTTTCAATCTGGACGACGGGGTAGAATTTACATGAGTCTCCTGCAAAAAACATATGTCAACATTGTGTCTAGCAAGCATGCCATGCATCAACCTGGCTTTTTTATGATCCCCCAGCCCTCTTATATTCCAAGTCCACAGCTTAACACTCCCCATGTCGCTTCACATTTAGAACACAAATTGTTAGTCCAGTATGCGCCTCCTCGTCACCAACCCTCTTAGCCCAATTCGAGTGTAGGGATGTTGTATGTGTGGCAACAATCCTATTATATTCTTTAGAGCACCAACTATGAACATTCAGCAAACAGTGCAACCCCCCCGTCACCCCCCACCCTCACTAACCCCCCAATTAGGTCGTGATAAAGCCCAACTATCGAAACCCATATCGTGCCACAAACTAGACACTCAAACAAAGGGAGACACCCCGTGAGGCGTGGTGCTCCAGGCTTACACCCCCGTTTACACAGGGTGGCTACAATCAAGTATGTATTTCCTTGTCCCAATTGGTTATCAGAACATAGGGTCGTAACAGGAGTATATATAGGACATTTACAAACGTACAACCCAGCAGTTGCTACAGCGTTGTAGGGTAATTAGGCGGGCTTGATCTGTTCGTCTAGGCACGGCATAAAGGGCAACAAATTGAAGAATGGGGAAACGACCAATAAAGCAATACTTTAGAATTGAGATAGAAATCACAGTACTGTGCCATTCCCAGTATATTAGTCATTATCACTAAGGCGATCAGAGTCAGATTCAAGCCTCGGCGACTTGCGCCTCGCCCCCGGTCCACTAATGTGTTTCGCAAACTTCAGTGCTGATTTTGCGTCCGTGAAAAAGTGTGGGGTGTGATCGTGAATTACCTTTAGTTTAGCTGGATACAAAAGTGCGTATTTGATGTTAGCTTGCAAAAGAATTTTCTTGTCTGGCAGGAACTATTTCCGCGCCTGGACCAGGGGGGTAAAGTCAGGATAAAATGAAATGTTGTTACCTTTATGGGTAATCTTACCCTTCTCCCTAGCGAGGCGCAGTACAAGGTCTCTGTCTTGGAAGTTAAGCAATTTAGCAAGAATGGGACGGGGCGGTGTGCCCGGTGCCGGCACCTTCCCAAGCGATCTGTGCGCGCGTTCAACCGCAAACATCTGCGAGAGGTGCGGGTCGAAGAGCTCATGAAGAAGATCCGCCACAAACACCTCCATCTTGCCAGTGTTATCAGATTCAGGAATTCCTGTGATGCGGATGTTCGATCTTCTGGAGCGCGCCTCCAAATCGTCCGTCTTGGCTCGCAGGGATTCTAGTTCTTTTTCGATGTTGGTGATATGCTGCTTTGTATGCTGCTGAAATTCGCAGCACTCTGTTTGCCTGTTCTCTAAACAATCCAGCCTCGTTTCGTGAGCATCCACTTTAGTTTTCACCGATTCCAGCTGTGAGGACATGGCATCCAGTTTAGTGTCAATACTCTTGAGGCTCGCACGAACCTCCATCATTAGAGCCCCAAAATCCATGTCTGCGTCTGAACTCTGTGATACTGGTGCTCCCGCAGCTTGGTCCGCCGAAGTTGGTTAATCAGGGCTTTTTTGCTCAAATGTGATCTTGGGCTGTTTTGTGTCATTTTTCCCCATCGTGTAGAGAAACAAGTGGCACGTGAGGAGTTGCACAGAAAATCAGGCCTTTTGGTGGCACTCACAAGCAGAGCAGGGCCGCTGCAGGTTGAAGGTCGGCACAGGATCGTAGCGCATCCAGCTGTGTCAGGCCTTTCGAACTATGTATGAGCGTCCGCAAAGCAGTGTAGGTAGTTAGGTGGTGACAGATGCACAGCGTGGTGCCAGACGGGGATTCTAGGCTTACAAAATGGCGGCAATATGGGAGCCTCCTCTCACAACAGAGGTCCGCGGTCTTTTAGCAGTTTCGTGCCACGTTGGAATTTGTATTAGGCGGCCAGCAGTCCCAGGGCACTCGTTCTGCAGCAGAGAAAGGGACCGGCGCAATGAGATCAGGCACCAGCTGCAGCAGAGTTCGCGGCAATCAGGGTTAGCGGGCTCCGTCTAGAGGGGCCCTCCAGTATCAGGCAGATCTCAGCGACATGGAACACTTAGTGCGGGAGTCGGTTCAGGCCTCAGCCGCCGCACGCAATTCACAAAGAGGCCGCCGACAAAATGGCCGGTATTCCGCAGGCCCGCTCTTGAAGTCTCCCCCGGGCTCCACAGCAGTATGTAGATTAGCGCGGTGGAGACGCCTCTGTCTCACTGCGTAGCTAAGCTCGGTCGCGACTCACCGGCAGATTGGTCGGGTGGTGGCACAGACTCTTCGCGGACTTCGCAACAGTCCAGCCCGGGCTCCGGACGGCCTTCCAATCCCCGGCCTCCAGTCCGCAATGCAGCCCGGCGACGGCCCCACACCAGCGGGGTTACTGAAGGAGTGTAGAGCGCCAAAGGCATGGGAGGTTGCATCCGTGTCCTGCGGCCATCGGCATTCACCAAATTCAGGTCGGAGGTGGAGGCATGCGTCTTCTACCCCCGCACCGTTTGGTTGCAGCAATTCTGGGTTCAGGAAAAGGATTATGAAAGGATTCGTTTGTGTAGCCGGCGGAGCGCACTCACAGAGCGGCCATTTCGCTGCCTGGTTGGCCACGCCCCCCCTTTTCTGTTTACTTCTTAACAGCACCTTTAATATTTGAGTTATTGTTTCCAACACACAGTCAGAGCCGCCTACAAATATTTCTAGTAACTTTAGGATAGAGGATAATAGTCATTCTAGGCATGTTACCGAATCCGAGACTATTACCGCTTTCCTTAGGGATTGACTGGGTTGAATGTCACTAGTATCTAGATCAGGACTCAGAGAGAGGTGTGATTGCAAGAGAGAGTTATTAGAGGGGGTACTGGTAAATAATTTCAATCCTATAGGAGCTATTACTACTGGGGTATCTGCAATCTCCATGATCTTACTAGTATCATGAGAGATATGTCTCCTACAGAGCTCCAAATACAAAATCGTCCTTATTTTGAACATCCTCTACTAAGCAGGTACCAAGGGGCTCTTCTAAGTTTACATGTGGGGTTCTGTGTAGGGTTCTCTGTGGGTTTCCATTTGCCTTCTCTGATGACGGCAAGAAAGAACCTGGAGATAACAAAAGGGCAGGAGAGCCTTTTGGACCCCCAGAGCACCGTACTGGATGCTTCTGGGATTCTAATAGCTCTCGTCCCACGGGCTTGGCTTCTACAGTATGTGTTTGACACCCCCAACAACATTAGTGACAATGTTAAAATTAGTATCATCACTCCTGCACATATTGCACCCCCAGCAGAGGCTTTGAAACCAGCAGCCTTGCACCAATAGTCACAAATGATAACCTATTCAAAGTAAGAGGGGATGAAGAGGCGGGCACAATGTCAGTCTCTAACCACATCCAGGCCATTTGCATTTTGAAGGCCCAGAGGTTCACCTTGGTAGCTTGGCATACAAGAAAATTACATGTGATACATGAACATCAACATCAAAAACAATGTTGAAGTTGAAGAAACACAGGTTAAAAGGAACACAATTTAATGACCACCATACAAAATTTAAACAATACTGACACAGAAATCAGGTGGAACAAAGCAAACACAATGAGATGATGGACGGAGCGCTGAAACTTTTCAGACACTCACCCCCAGTCACAGATCTGGGTTGAATCCATCATCATTCTTTAGCTCACTTCGCCACCTCAGTTCAGACCCAGCTATATGCAAATCAGTCTTGACCCTGTGCCTCATGGGAACAGTCCAGCCCAAACTGCCAAGCTAAGTCTTCCATAAACCGGAAAAAAGCATCCTGGGACCAGTTTCTGGGTAAAACCCTTCATCAGCCAGGCTAGCTTGAATCCAGTGGCAAAGTGAGCAAAGGTCCCACGTCTGGGCATACCCTGCCAACTTAGGGCGAACAAAGCGAACACGAGGAGATGATGGGCGGAGTGCTGAAACCTTTCAGACACTCACCCCCAGAAATCAGGTGGTACTTTAAAAACCAATCAGGATTGTTTATTTCTCTGAAACGAGGGAGAAGGCAAGGAAACCATGCATATGCCAAAAGTTCTCCTTTAATTTTAGTGGAAGAACACAAGTCATCCAGTTAAAAGGATAGTCAAGATGCTATGCTCCAGGGGAGGTAAAGACTCCAGAGGAAGGAAAACAATTTATTAAGATGCAGACAAATGAGAATGATGAGAAAGCCAACCGATGGTGGCTAATCCAAAGTCCATTGTTAAGTCTATTAAGCACTGGCAGTGTCCACAATAGACACACAACAACAAATAGCTAAAAGATAGCTACCTGGAAGCAGTCCTAAAAGTGAACCACAAAAGAGCTAGTTGAGAATATCATTTTTTTTTTAAACAACCACTCGAAGGCAGCAATATTTTTTTGGCACTGAATCCAAACAATATCTCCTAGGGAATGGGGTAGGAAAATGCTTTAGTTCCATAAATGAAATGAAAAAGGAACTTAATTAAGCGCACTGTGGCCAAGCGGCTTCCTGGCGCTGGGGGTTAGGGGAGGAACAAGGTGGGGGGGGGGAGGGGAAGAGGAAAGGGAAAGGAGGGAGAAAAAAAACGGTTTCGACACTGCAAACAGAGGGGCTAGCCAGGGAAGGCCTGAAGGAAAAGAAAAGTTTTTAGTGCTTTCCGGAAAGCCAGGTAGGTGGGAATTGATCGGATGGAAAATGGAAGACTATTCCAATACTGCGGGGCTAGCACCGAGAAGCGGGTGCCGCCGATGCGAGCTTTACGGTAGCGGGGGATTTGAAGAAGAAGTTGAGAGGACGAGCGAAGAGTGCGAGAGGGAATGTAAGGAGTGACCAAAGAGACAATAAACAAAGGGGCAGAGTGGGTGAAGGCTAAGAAAGCTAAGCAAGCTAATTTGAAAGAAGAACGGAAGCATACAGGAAGCCAGTGAAGGGACTTAAGGACAGGCGTGATGTGGGAGAATTTGGGGAGATGAAAAATGAGTCGGGCGGCCTGGTTCTGAATGGCCTGGAGTCGGCGCATTTCATAAGCGGGGATGCCGGAGTAGAGGGCATTCCCGTAGTCGAGACGGGAGGTGATAAGAGCTGAAATGATAGATTTAAGGGCGTCAGTGGAAAAAAAGCGGGATATCTTACGAATGAGGCGGAGGGATAGAAAGCAAGATGAGATTACAGCACTAACTTGTGAATGAATGGAAAGGTCACTGCTGACTTTAAGGCCTAAAGTACGAACAGTGGGAGCTGGGGTAGGGGGAGTGCCAAGAGGGAGGGGCCAGTAAGAAGGGGACCAGGGATTAGAGGGACCACCAGTGAGGACAAGCGCCGTCTTGTCAGGATTTAATTTGAGGTGGTTCATGATCATCCAGTCCGAAATAAAAGTTAAAGTGGAACTAAAAAAAGAAGAAGAGTCAGGAGTGGAAAGATCAAAGATGAGCTGGAGGTCATCAGCGTAATTATACACGGAGACCCCCAGCTCACGGAGAGAAAAAATAAGAGGGAAGATGTAGAGATTGAAAAGAAGCGGGGAGAGGGAGGAACCTTGGGGGACCCCACACACCAAGGGGCGGGGAGGGGCAGAAAAGCCGGCGAACTGAACTGCCTGGGACCTACCCTGAAGGAAGGACTTCAGCCAGGATAGTGCAGGCCCCCTGATGCCGGCTGCGCTGACACGGTCGAGAAGGATGGTATGATCAACCGTGTCAAACGCAGCCGACAAATCGAGGAGCACCAGCGCCTGGGGGAGGTTGGAGTCAGCCCTTCCCTTAAGTTCATCCAGGACAGCAGTGATGACCATCTCGGTCGAATGACCCGGGCGGAAACCCGCCTGGTGAGAGGCCAAGAGGCCATGTCTCTCGATGTAAGAGGAGAGGCAAGAGGTGACATGGCTTTCCACAATCTTCCCCAGGTAGGGGAGGAGAGAGATAGGCCTGAAATTAGAGGGTGAAGAAGGATCAAGACCAGGTTTTTTTATTATAGGAAAAACAGAAGCTATTTTGAAAGAGGAGGGAACAGATCCTAGGGCCAGTGATGAATTGAGAAGTGTGAGAGGGGGTCCAGGGGAGTGAGAAAAAAGAGTTTGAAGGATCCGGGCCGGCGCAACGTCAGCTGGCGATCCCGATTTGACCTTGGCCAGCAGAGCAGAAAATTGTTCAGTGGTAATGGGGGGAAAGAGATCTAACGAAGAAGGCGGGGGAGGGAGAGGCGGGATAACCAGGGCTTGGGAGACTACAGGAATGTTAGCTTTGATTACGGAAATTTTGTCAATAAAATGATTATTGAGGGAGAGACAGAATGAAAGGGAGGGTGCGACGCTAGCGTTGGTACGGTCGGACGTGGCCAGTTGTTTCACGAGTGAAAAAATCTCTCGAGGTTTGTTGGAGGAGCGAGCGACTTTTCCAGAGAAGTATTCCATTTTTGCCGAGATGATAGCTTTTTTATAATCGTTGAGTAGTGACTTATATTTAGTGCGGAGGAGAGGGCAGTAGTGATGCCTCCATTGGCGTTCTGATCGCCTGAGGTTGAGTTTTAACTCTTTAAGTTCACTAGTGAACCACCGGTGGGCCTCATGGGGCCGACCAGATTTGATGTTTTTTAGAGGGGCGACGAGATCGCAGGAGGTGGATAACCAAGCACCAACCGCATCAGCTTGGTCTTCCAGGGAAAGGTCGGTCAAGTCAGGTGTGGCGGAGGCCAGAGAAGAAGAGAGAAGGGAAAGATCAATCTTATTCCAGCAACGGGCTGTCAGGTTTTTGGGGTAAGGGATTTTGGGATAGGAGGAGAGGGGAATGTTAAAAGAGATTAAAAAATGATCTGACCAGAGACAGGGGAGAATAGAGAGAACAGAGAGGGGGCAACGCAGGGACCAAATTTGGTCCAAGGTATGACCCTTGACGTGAGTAGGTGAGAATACATGAGGAGAAAAGTTTAAAGAGCAGAGCGTTGCAGAGAAGTCTTTAGAGGTAGGGCTTTCTCGAGGATCGTCCGGCCAGTAGTTAAAGTCGCCTAGTAGGACAACTGTCGAGTTGTTAACTGAAAGAGTGGCTAAGATATCTTGAAAGAGAGGAACAAATTGGGGCATAGGCAGAGGGGGCCGGTAGACAAGAACAAAGGTAAGGGGGTCGGTGAGATTGGTGGACCGAGCGACCAGAAAGTCCACATTGGGAATAGGAGAGAGGTCAAGAAGCTGAAACTTCAGCGTAGACCGAATGATCATTGCCACTCCACCGCCGGTCTTGCAGGCCGGTCGGTCTGCACGGAGGGCATAATATGTGTCAGGGAGAATGGTGAGAAGGTCGGGGAGAGAATCAGGAGAGAACCACGTCTCCGTAAGGAAGAGGTAATCAGGGGAATCAGAGGAAAGAAGGTTAAAAAGCTCAATCTGATGCTTAATAGCTGAACGGGTGTTTAACAAAAGTGCCGAGGCTGCAGGGGGTGACGATGGGAAGGGAGGGGTTGCTTGATAAGTTTTATGAGGGGGAATGGGGGGTAAGGGAAAGGAAGATGAAGTCGGACAAGGAGGTGCAGAGATGCCAAGTGAAGCAATACGCGCAGCTAACGGGGGAGAGACAATGGAGGGAATCATGAATGCAGATAATTGGGCAGAGGTATATGACACGGATTGGGCAGGACCCGTGGCCCCTGGTCCCGGCTGGTCGCGGACGGGCGCAGACGGGCATGCCTTAGGCGCGCCTTTGGCGCGCAAACGGCGCGCCCGCTGCGCCCGTCCGCTGCGCGAACGGTGGAAGCACATGTTAAATAGGGTTGCAAAGGGGTGTGGCCAGAAAGAGTGGGCGTGGCCGGGGGAGCGGCCGCTGAAGGCGGCGAACGGGAAGTCCTGGGTCCGCTGCAGCGTCCAACTCGGCTGCGCGGGAGGGCTGTGACAGGGAGGGATCCCTGGAAGCAGGTAAGGGTATTTTAAAATGAAGCGCTGAGCGAGCGCTGTGCTGGCTGATTAATTAAAAGGAAGTCAGGGCGTTAGCTAGTGCTCCCGCGGAAGGCAGGGAGGAATCCGTTGTTTGCTTGAGCTTGTATTCAGCTCCTATAAAAGGTCCCAAAGGGGCGTGGCCGGAAAGAGTGGGCGTGGCCGGGGGAGCGGCCGCTGAAGGCGGCGAACGGGAAGTCCTGGGTCCGCTGCAGCGTCCAACTCGGCTGCGCGGGAGGGCTGTGACAGGGAGGGATCCCTGGAAGCAGGTAAGGGTATTTTAAAATGAAGCGCTGAGCGAGCGCTGTGCTGGCTGATTAATTAAAAGGAAGTCAGGGCGTTAGCTAGTGCTCCCGCGGAAGGCAGGGAGGAATCCGTTGTTTGCTTGAGCTTGTATTCAGCTCCTATAAAAGGTCCCAAAGGGGCGTGGCCAGAAAGAGTGGGCGTGGCCGGGGGAGCGGCCGCTGAAGGCGGCGAACGGGAAGTCCTGGGTCCGCTGCAGCGTCCAACTCGGCTGCGCGGGAGGGCTGTGACAGGGAGGGATCCCTGGAAGCAGGTAAGGGTATTTTAAAATGAAGCGCTGAGCGAGCGCTGTGCTGGCTGATTAATTAAAAGGAAGTCAGGGCGTTAGCTAGTGCTCCCGCGGAAGGCAGGGAGGAATCCGTTGTTTGCTTGAGCTTGTATTCAGCTCCTATAAAAGGTCCCAAAGGGGCGTGGCCAGAAAGAGTGGGCGTGGCCGGGGGAGCGGCCGCTGAAGGCGGCGAACGGGAAGTCCTGGGTCCGCTGCAGCGTCCAACTCGGCTGCGCGGGAGGGCTGTGACAGGGAGGGATCCCTGGAAGCAGGTAAGGGTATTTTAAAATGAAGCGCTGAGCGAGCGCTGTGCTGGCTGATTAATTAAAAGGAAGTCAGGGCGTTAGCTAGTGCTCCCGCGGAAGGCAGGGAGGAATCCATCTGGCTGATGAGGGCTTCCATAAACTGTGTAAGCGGTGTTCATCAAATGTCCATGCTTCAAAAGATGCTGGGAAAGCAAATGTTCAGATCTCAGTCAGCAGTTTCCAAACTGCAGATCAATGTCCACCCCTGGTGCTTCAATAGAGCACATCAAAGACACATTCAATTAGTATTCGTTGATCAACATTCATACAAGCAAATGTAGAAGAGTTACCAAAATGTAAACAACTGCAGAAGTTTACAGGACGTTATTATGGTTCCATAAATGCAGAACTTACATCAGCATTGCATTAAACATTTAGGTGCCTTGGAAAACAACCGGAGCTGCTCCTCTCACCAGCAACCCCTAAACTCGCTTACAAAGTCTGCAACCTACTGAGCAATTTTCCAGGGATAAAAGTACAAAAAGCTTTTGCTTATATACAAACTAAATGAATCAGTGGTCCCACCAACAGATCTACCCATGAAAAGCAAGTGAAAAGAAGTAACCTACGGTTTCGGACATCTGTACTGTAAGTGCTCGATCAATCACCAAACTGCCAAAAGTAGTGGATATTTACGCAGAATAAAGCTGAACAAAATGTTTGGCTATTCTCTTCATCAACACTACATCAATCTGCTCTGATCAACTACAAGCAAATTATAGGAGATTCAACAAAGCTAAATGAGAAAGCTTTTTTTTTTAGCCCAAAGACAACACTAGGAAATGGAGGATGAATTTATTTTGCTCAATAGTATCCTCAACCTGGACCCCCCCAACCCCCATGTACCGTCAAGGTGTTCTTCTTGACGGACTGGAGGAGCCTGTGGTTGGGAGGATACTTCTTATGGTATCGGTTTAGGAAGTCAACTTTAACCACGTGCTGAGATATGGTGTCCTGAAACCGATCAAACACCTGCCATTGGTCCCTGTTGGTCATGTTCTTTTGATTAAGCATGTGTACACAAATAAATAAAACTTAATTGGACCAGCAAGAACGTTCCCCAGCTTTAGTGGAGCAGCTGCATAGAAAACTGTGAGGCATATGCTCTGTCCAAAATAAATACATAGCAAATACAAGGAGCGCCATAACTTTTCAGACACTCACCACCAGTCACAGATCAGGGTTGAATCCATCATTGTTCTTTAGCTCACTTCGCCACCTCAGTTCAGACCCAGCTATATGCAAATCAGTCTTCACCCTGTGCCTCATGGGAACAGTCCAGCCCGAACTGCCAAGCAAGGTCTTCCCTGAACCGGCAACAAGCATCCCGGGACCGGTTTCGGGGTAACACCCCTTATCAGCCAGGCAAGCTTGAATCCTGTGGCAAAGTGAGCAAGGGACCCACATCTGGCTGATGAGGGCTGTTACCCCAAAACCAGTGCCAGGATGCTTGGTTCCGGTTCAGGGAAGACCTGGCTTGGCAAGAGATGAAGCACAAAGCGACGAGGGGCAAATTTCCATCATTCATTGCTGACCTGACAGTATCTACACCACTGACACAGATGAACCACAGAGTCTAGATGGTGGGTCTCCAAACTGTACAATATATTTTCTGGGATGAATGAGAGTTTGATGAACCATGTCTGAAACGTGCAAGAGAATTATTTTGTTTTGGAAACTGGGGAGAGATGCTGGAAATACTGCAGTGCACCAGCCTAAATGAATCCCAAAGAACTACAGGCACAAGCTTATCCATTTTAAATGTATAAATATAGTTTGGTTCACGTTGGTATTTCTACACAACTTTGCCCCATATTGATCTCAAAGTGCCAGCGCTGTTCACATCTACATGTAGACATTTTCATTTAGCGTGGTTATGCCTCGGTATAGTGGCACTTTGGAAAGCTGTGGCAGGTGTGATTTCCAAACTCATCCAAATGCCGCAGGAGTTTTCTCCTCTAGAGCTGCTCCTTGGGCTTGTGGCTGATGTCCCACACTCGACCAGGAAGCTGACAGTAGTAATGTCGTAGGTGTCCAAACGTAGAATTGTCAAATCATGGGTGAGGGGGGCCAGTGTCACCTATACAGGCCTGATTGAAATATGTTGTTCTTTGAAATGAACTGCTGAACCATAATCAAAACTGCAACCCAAAAGACATTGTGCAATGTATATTGTGGGTCCTCTATGGATTTTTCTTGCAGATCAAGATAGGACACTGAGACCTGACTAAAGTTGACGCGTTGCTAGTGAATTGGAAATATGAACCTATGGTTGGCTTGTATTCTGCTGTTCTGATCCCACTAATAGAAACACGAGTACATTTTGGTACATAGGGGAATGCTTATGATTTGCTATAACAGATATAAGATTTTAGTTTGTAGATTATGGCTTCTCACTTTCAAATGCATGTTTTGAATCTCTGTTATGTATGAATTATGGAGCTTATCCTGTACTTCAGCGGCTGATTTAGTGATTTCTCCTAAATAAAAACTAAAATAAATAAATATTGTGTCCTAAATATCAATTTCAAAATGTGCACCCAATGGGGCAATATTTTTGTAAACTTGATTTAGGGCACAAAATGTATGTGAGACAATATTTCTGCATAAGATATTCTGCCATAGAAACTATCCTAAGGAGTGCGTTGAAATTAGAGAGCAAGTGCCCCAGCTTGTCAACTGGGAGATTGCAACTTACAATCAGGGCCGGCTCTAGGGAGGTGCGACTGGTGCCACCGCACCGGGTGCTGACTTACTGGGGGCGCTGTGTTTGTAAGTTTATTATTATTTCAAAGTACCTGCTGCCGCGTTGGTTTCCTCCAGCATGTCCAGGCAACCCCAAAAAATATCAGGATAACTCATGTGATTAATGTCCTTTCTGAAGAGAGATGGAGTTTTGTTTAATTGGGGTTTTGATTCATTATAGTAGAGCAGGGGGCTAATACCCATGTTGCAAAAAACAAGTACCGTGCAAATTACAAAGTGCATAGAATGTAAATAGGTCAGTGGGTTACAGCCTTTAAAAGAGACATCAATTTGTTACTTGCAATTTAAAATCCCTAATTCAAAGCTGTTAACTGTTATCAAAGAACTGCTACACGCTGCAAAGTTCCGATTTGAGCAAAGATTAATTTTGCAAAAATGATTAATTTGGGTAGAAAGCTATTCTCATTATTAAAGAGAACCCCCAACTATGGTGTTCCTTTTTAAATTTTGAGTTTGTGATTCTCTGGACCGGTTTGGAGACCCCTGCTCTAGACCAAGCACTAATAAACTGCACTGCGTACCAGTATTGATGATGTGACTCCTACACCTCGTAGTCCTCTGTCTTATGTAACATTTCCTATATACTAATTTACCAACGTATGATTGATTGTCTCTCTGTAATGTGTGTGTGATGCAAAGTGCTCTGACACCCTACACTGGTATGAGTGCCGCTATGTATTTATCTAAGAGAGAGTTCCATATATGCATCTGAGAGAGAGAGCGGTTATGGAGACTTGGGCACTGTTAAAGGGTGGTGGTGAGGGAATCCGTGGTGGAGGTGGTCATCGGGGGGGCGCCAACAAACATTATCGCACGGGTGCCACCAGCTCTAAAGCCGGGACTGCTTACAATGGTATATGAACTGTTCAATAGTTTTCTTGCATTCCCAAAACAAGATGTACAGGGGCCATTTCGCCAGACTGATTGAGTCCCAAAGAACCTATGACAAACACTAAATAGCAAAAGGCTATAGTCACTTTTCAGGATAAAATGAAGCTGTTTAAAATGTTTTGAATCTCAACAGAGGCCAGAGTCGCAGCTAAGAAAAAAAAGAGAACTAACCTATCAGATCGCTAGAGGCGCCTTTAGCTGCTAGAATGCAGGTTACATAGCCCTGCTTGTGGGCTGCAGAGCATACCTTTCCTAAAGTCAAGTAAATCAGAATGGGACAGTTTAGCCAATAATGCTCATGATTGCTTTAAAGTTTCTAATTTTTAATGTATTTTGTATGATATTAGAAGTGTCTCCTTGTGTTTGCTTACTAGGCACCTTCACTTGTGGGGCCTGAACTTTGATCTATGATTTTTGGGGAAGCAAAGAAGTCACCTGCAGTTGGGATAAAGAGTGTCAGTCAGTCAGTCAGCCAGTCAAAGTAACGTTTATTTAGACCACAGGTCTTTAAACAACATAAAAACATATACATTTTATAGGTGTTCTAATATCATGCCAATTTCATCAACAGTTACCATTAAAATAGATATCCTGAAGAAAGCAGAACGGATTTCCGTACACTTCAATTCACAATCACACAATTACTTGATATATAGATCAAGGTAACACCCGTATATAAAATAGATAAACAATATAAAAACTAAAAACTAAAAGAATTATCCTTCCTAAAAAGATTTCATCAGGTAAAACTAAAACCCAATTCCATCATGGCTTCCAATCTTCAATTTCATTTTTCCTTAAAAAACTTTTTTTATGGCATTCATATATCTCTCACCGTATATAAAGAGTGGTGTGGGGGGAAAAGTTAAAAAACTGCGAGTCATGTCTTCTCTCACTCCATCCAATCAGAGGTGGTGGTTAGTTACCTGCAGATGAACCACTGGCAGCCTCCTTAGCCATGGCAGTCAGTGGAAAGAAAGGATTTACAGAGTCAAGGAGTCACAAAGACTTTGAGTATGGAAGCGAAATTGCATTACCTAAACATCATAAATTGATAGTCATACATTCCACACTGTATTTGGAAGACAGCCTGCCATTCATACATTTCTGGGTACAAAGTATTTATTACATAAGAACTTTATCACGTGTTACTCAGCATTGACATATGGTACCAAGATACCTGGGAGGCTACGGGTGATCGTGAATGTTGTATGGAATTGTTTGCTAAGGGTCTGTTTAGATATCGGTTCAGGTTCTCATCCTTAGCCACCATCAGGGCATGAATATAAGTACATTGCAGTTCTGCATCCCAGACCTGCTCAATCCAACAGTCAAATGACTTTGAGTGTTGGGACAGCAGGGCCTCCTTCGTTATTTGATAAAACATCTGTTTTTATTTATTTATTTGTATAGCACCAGAATTGACCCCCGAAGGAGTATCTTTGCGCTTGGAAAGGCAGCGTATGGAGGACTATCTGCTGATAATCAGAAACAAAAGAGAGTTGTCTTGAACTGTTTCCTGAATTAATAATGGTCCGAACATTTACTAATAATTCATAAAACTAATACCTGAGCCATGAAGTCCTGTTATTCTGCCACAGGAAAACGTGTTCAAAATGGTGTCAGCCATGTTGGGAGGATAAAATGCCCACATGCCAACATAAGTAGTTCATTCATTCACCATCCTCCAATAAATGCACCGTCTTCACCTTAGATCACCATATGCCCTATCAGCCCATATACTGAAGAACAGATCTTTAGTTTTATTGATCTTTCTTTGCCCCGTGCAATCTCCTGCTTAACAGTCAAGGCAACAGATGCCTTGAGTTGGCCTGGAACTATTTTTGATGCTGGGACACAAATGTGCTGAATGTCAGGATGAATTTCCTCACCGCTGACAGCATGGATGGCAAGTAACTAGGGTAGAGCTGATGGCAGCGCCAAGGTGACTAGAGGTTACCACCCAGAGTAGGGGAAGGCAGTATATCTGGACACCTGCATCAGACAGTTTTTGGACTCCATTTGGCCGAAGAATCTTGAATCATGAGCTGCCTTTTTTTGCTTCTTTCTTGTTTTGAAACTGTTGTTCTGTAAACTGCTTTAACATCCATTTAGACGCATGATATAAAAAACTGCAATAAATAAATAAATGAAGCAGTATTTTCAGTACATTTGTGTGACCACAAAAATGTTATTGTCTCCAGTCACTAAACAGATGTCTATTGCTTAATCTTTTCTAACGTATTTGTTGCCTAGCATGGACATGGCACAGCTCTAAAGTCAATGAATTGGTTAAGCTTTTTGATCCACACGTAAGTGTTTCGTGAATTGTTCCTTTCGCAATTTTATGGGCTAGAATCAATACAAAAAGGCTTCGATTTCTTCGCTGATAAAAAGATTTCACTTTACCCTGAGGCATTCACAATGTATAGGCCTATTTCCGATATTATATTGTCACTCGAGATCACAGAGAGATATGAAGTGAAAGACTAATCCAAATTGGTCCATTGGAAGTCCTTGTGGACATTCAGAGTAAGGGTAAAGGTGATCACTCTGTTGCCATTGACCTCCTAAATCACTCCATTGGCTGAGTAGTTTGTTAGGAGTGTTGAGCGGGCAGGTCTGGAACAGCCTTATTGGTGTTCCACAATGATTGTATTTGTCAACTAAATCATATACTTTTGTGGTAATTGTAGAATATTACAGGCTTGTGCCTTCTAATACTCACAGATTATTTCTCAGCCAACCTCTCTTGCTTTCAAGGCATTTACAATGATATTCAAAAGATGATGATGTCTGGTTGGCTTAGTCTCAAAGGTGCAAGACCTCTCTCAGACTGCAGCTGATTCTGAATACTTTTTTACATTTTTTATTTTTTAAGAGTTTTATGTATTGCAAACTAGACCTGAGGCATCAGGTATCAGAGCGCTTTACATGAGCAGCAGTTTCGTTACAGATTAACACATTCATTTTTGTTATGCACGGGGAGATTAGGAGAATCACAGGATGTGTAGCATCGTTGCCGAGACTAGAACCCGGTTCCCCAGGTCCGAGGTCAACCGCTCTAGCCGTAAGGCTACATCCTCTCATACTTATTCTTTCTTTATGAGTAAACAACTTTTGATGCCTACTTTAACAAATGTGAAAGCTTTGGGTGCCTACCCTAATCTTTTGTTTTCCAAGGAGACCCAGGTCAATGCATTATGACCTCCTCTTATTAATATTTGCAGCTCCTTTAGAGGGTTAGGCTGTTTTTCATTGAGGCTGCCAAACTCCAATATTTGAATATCATCTATGCTGGTCCACTACAGACTCTTTTATACTGGGCCACATATGGTACAATCTCAAGCAGTGTCAGGATCAGTGGAATAGGAGGCACGAGACCAACAGGAGCAGGAAAGAGACACAGCAAAGAAAGAAAGGAGGAGGAAGAAATGGGATTGGAGGATTTGACCAATTGGAATGAAGCACTGAGGGAAGGTGGAAGCTCCCTGGGGAATTTAATAACTATTGCTACCTTGTCTGCTTCTTTGTTATTATCACCTTCCCTTCCTTATTTCCTCCCCTTTGCAGTGTTTAGTACAGTTGGCGTATTGACTTCTGCATTGGCTGTCTAGTCAAACGCAAAAAACAGGAAATGGCCTTTACAACGTGGCTTCAAGCACGCTTTCCGTTTCACCACAAACTAAAAAACACTTGCCCGAACCACGCATATGTGTGGTTAAGGCAGATGAAGTTCTAGCTTACTGAGAGGACGGGGAAAGGAAGTGGAAGGGAGAACCTGCACGAAGGACGGGCTCGTGGCATTGTAAACTGGGCTGGGTCTCGGCGGTATAGGCTTTAATGAAGGGGCCGGTTTAAGGACTCAAGGAGGAGGGGCCGAAGGGGGTTGGTTTAAGGGAGGGGCATGTTTTAGGGTTTACGGTTGGGGGCCTGTTTTAGGGCTCAGGGTGAGTTTGGGGTAGCAGTAGTTTTTAAGGGAGGGGGCAGAGTTTTAGGGCTCAGGGCAGGGGGAAGGGACAGTTCTCAGGGCAGTGGGCAAATGGTTGGGGCTCAGGGCAGTGGGAGTCGGAATAGTTTAAGGTTTTAAGGGTGGGGTCATTTTTAGGGCTTGGGGTGGTTGGGTTATAGAGCAGGGTCCAGAATTTTAGGACTCAGTGCAGAGGGTCTGGGTGTGAACTTTACCACACATCCCTTTACCAGACATTCCTTTACCTCGAAATTGCTAGGTAAAGGCAGGCTTAGTAAAGACTTGCGTTGTTTAGATGCATTCGTTGTTGGAGCTGCGTGGTAGAGACATGCATGTTTCAGCCATGTGTGCTTCTGCCATACAACCCCAAAAAAAAACAAAATACAGGGACTGTTTGTTTGGATGGATTTGTATTCACACTAATGCTATGTAGTATGTGAGTCTAATGATTGAAGATGCAATACATTATCCTTTACTAATTATTGATGTAAGCTGGGTCTACATAGGCACTGCAATAAAAGGTAATTTACTTTCCTAAAATGTCCTTTGAGTGTTATATCAGGAGTCCCTGAAATATGTAGGAGGAAACATAAACAGAAATTCAACTACAATTGTACGCCTCAAAGATTTGTGTTTTTAACTTACGATCTTCGAATTTAGCAATGGTGAAGGGGTTTGATCAATTGAGACAGCCTTTTCACACTTTATATTATTCTAAACACAATGATAAAACATGAAACAGAGATCTCCATGAGCTTAGGAAATAGTTAAACCAAAAGGGAAGGAAAGAAATGGAAACGGAAAAGAGAAGAAAATAAAACAAAGCAAAGGAGAGAAACTGAATGGAAAAGGAAACGATATTGTAAGGTTATAAAAGAAAGTTAGGTAAAAAAATGAAAAGAATCCAAAAGATAACTATTTCGGACCTAAATGTCACCACAACATAACAATTTGGGACCTCAAGATCAATAAAATAGTAGTGCAAAAAGTGCTCCTTGTTAACTTATTATCTTTTTTCAAAATAACGCAAAGACTATTGCCTTGCCTATTTTGCATCAATTTTCCACTTTCCAGTCTATTCATTTGTAAGCTTAATGGTTCTCGGACACTTTTCAGTAGTGTATGTAATTTACTGTCGCCAGATGCGCTGTAATATTTTATATACTTTTTTTAAAAAAGTATTAAAATAGTGTGCACAGGGTATTTTTCACAAATGGTATGAAAAAATTGTACAATTATTTTCATATAGAAAAAACCCCAATGCGTGTATCTTAATTACTCGGTGGTCGGATTGTTTAAAAAAGATAAATGAGTGTTTGACCCACGAATCGGAAGGATGACACTTATTAGATCTAGGCACTCTTATTTCAATCTATACTATACCCAGCCTTAGTGAGTTTCCTGGTCGAGTTCTGCTCTGATTTTCAGCTTTTAGATTCATTATTAAACAGTGCCTGTGTGCATGTGTGTCTGTGCATGTAATCTATGATTGCTATAGGATCATCAATGGTAACCTAGGCAACGTGGTCCACAGTGATAGCGATAACAATATTCGGGCTGGAAGTTGCTATACTCAGCAAATCACCCAGTCAAGGATTTCTTTTTGTTATTCATAGTCTGTTGGCACTGAAATGAAAACTGATGGAAAACTAGTGATGTACTAATGCAAACATCTATTATTTGACAAACTCCATCTGGCACGCAGCCTTTCATTTATGTTCATTTCCATTTATTCGTGGAAGGTCTGTAAAAGCATACGTCATTCTTGTCCCCTCTTACTTATTTTCGCAATGAAAATGAATATTTGTGCAACGTATTGGCAGGGGCGTGAAATAACATTTTAAAGGTGTACGCCGGTGCCATTTGCATCCTGTGGGCAAGTCCACTGAACAATGTCTCTTACTCCCAACCTTTCCCCCTAGCCCCTCAAAAGACCCGAAAAAAATCGGCTCCCAGCTTAACAATGTCACGTGTCATTTTTAATCAACTTGCACTAAGGGCAGAGCTATCAGTTGCCAGGCAACACACAGGTGCCACTCCAACGAAGAGCCCTCATTGGGCACTTCATACAGTGGGATTCACTCAAACTTCCACGCGAAAGTGTAAAGCGGAAAGACACTGGGGCATATTCACAAGGAGCCATCGCTGAAATACTGGCAGTTTTGCGCAGTCAAAGTTGTGATAAATTTACCCCAACATTCATAAGCAGGTGCTAACAGCCCACAGCACCAGTTTTCCAGCTATAGCAGCCGCCAAAAACATCGCCACAGAGGACCCCCACAAATATCGCTAATGAGATGCAGAGTAGGCATTCCAGTGCCAAAACCCGCAACAACACCACACCTCAACATTCACAAAGACCAGACAGAACCGCACAAAAACCACAAAACGCACGATAAGCCATGTTAGCAGCAGGAAATTTACACCTGCTCTGTCCTGGTGTAAAGTCGGATGGCAGCCTGCACCACAAAAGGGAGCACAGCCCACAGCCACACCTGAAGACAAACAGATGCCATGGAGCAACTGAACATGCAGCACGGACACACAAGAGGGCCACAACACCCACCGACACCACAACCAGTCCCGCAACCCCCCCACCCCCCGAGGCCACGCCCAAAACCTGACCAAAAATCTGCACACCAATACCACGAAACACAAAACAAATATGTTGCCTGAGGTCGCACAAGCAGGAAAATCAACACACATGCGTCGCCAGAAAATGGAGATCCAGTCATACAGCAAACCAATCACCAACACAAAACACCATACAAACAACAGACAAAACAACCGTCCTGATGAGTCCTAGCAGGTCCACACTGGACAATCTGTAGGACAGAGCCTGGAAGACGAAATCCAACAGAAGAAGGTGTGCCATGCGCCCAACAAAGGAAAGAGAGGGAGAGAGCGAGGGAGAGAGACCGAGTGAGATTGCACAAGCAGCGCCAGGCCTTGCAAGGCACCTGGCACCACATGCCAACATGTGTGTGTGTGTATCGCCATGCGTACACCATGAGCCCAAGGCCGTGTCCCAATTCCAGCCACAAAGCCACATCACATTCTGAAAATGCAAGCAGTAGTCAGACAAGGCAGAAGGTTGGAGGACACCTTCACCTCTGACCTTGTTCCAGAACGAGCCTGGAACACCCTGAAAGAGATGCCATGGCAGATGTGGATGACTCCCACAGTAAGCATTGTGCAAAAGAACCATCTGACTCATCCACAACCCCACACACAGACGCCCCTGCCTGAGGTACCCCCGCATGGGATGGCCTTGACTGTCACGGAAAGCGCAACCCATTTTGCAACCATTCTACCCAACTTTGCACATTGCTCAGAGCTGTGGCATATCCTCCACACAACTGTCGCAGTACAGAAGAGGGCCGGTTCCACGAGATGCACCAGGGCAATGGCAGGCCATACCATGCACAACCCCCATCATGTGGAACAATACCGTGCATGCATGCTGCATTTACTGGGCGCAGTGTCACTGGCAGTGCTGCGGATCAATTACCGGCTCAGCTTCCACATTGCCTACGTCAACTGCGTCCAGCCCTGGTTCCACTGCCGAACATGCACATTTGAGTGTCCCTTGGATGTCTGCCTATCCAACATGACGGTAGCTGAACTGGATTATAAATTGTGTCTGCGCACCCTGTTGGATCACAAACAGGAGTGTAACGAGGCAGCCATGCATGAGATGCCTTGGCATACTGCATATGTATTGGCAGTTGTGCATGAGAGATTGCACAGTTCCTCAGGTGCAGTGACCACATAGAGGCGCTACCCTATTGGTCTGTCTTGCGGATTGGTGAAACGGCGTGGGCTGAGCACACCTGCCTGGAGCAGTTAATGGATTGGCTCACGCTGGTTTTTTCTTGAATACGACAACAACGTACTATTGGAACACATTGCATATGAAGCTACGCGCGCACTGATGGACGAGTAACTATGTTCCTGCAGCCACAACTGATTGCCACCCACAACACAGGTCCCAACAACATGTTGCATCGTGAGGATGGCTCACATATCCCAATCCAACAGAGGACGTCTGCCATCATCTGAACTCTGGATGCATGTGTGTGAAACAAGGCGTGTGTACACACACCTGTGCAAGGTGAGACAGGTCCATGGTCGTAGCTACACAGCTTAGTTTGGCAATGTTGCCAATTCAGACACACTGCTGGGGTACAGCACACACACAACACTGTGGCACGACATGTGAACCTGTTGGACCCGTTCACCTGAGCACTGTCAGCAGAGCAGACAATAGGCGCACTCCAGTGGCAGAGCACTATGCAGATCCCAGTTAGTCGTGCCCCCTCACACGATGCAATGGGCAGATGTCAACCAACATCTGACTCATCCAGCAAGGTAAGGTGGGCTGGGAGCATTGCCATCCATTCTGATTTTTGCGCATTGTTGCAACAACAATGTATGAACCTCAACATGTACCCATGCTGCGTGCAAGTGTCACCATCATGTCCCTGCCTGTTGTGGCCGTTGCCTCGTCAGTACCGACAAAAACATGCCAATAAAATCCATGCAACCCACTGGTGTCTAACAGTGAGGTGTGTTGATTTGATTGTCCACTCGTGTGCCAAAATGAGCATTGTCCCTATACAGGGAGGGACTGACTGACGCATGTGCAATGGTGGTGTGTCCCTTTTGCAGGTTCAACCTCTGTGAACCAGACATGGTTTTGGGATAGGTGCTGGCCGACATGTGCACATATGTGACTACAGAAATGTGAGTATGGTGTGCAACCTCTGGCCATGTGGAGCAATGCCATACATCATAACAGAATGTGTCCACACAGAAGTGTGTAAGTGGGTATGCAATGTGCTGTTCTGTTGTCACATGTGATGTAGGCCACCACTCCTGGCCTGATACTGTTTGGTCAGTCCTACCTACAGCCATATTAAACACATGGACGTGTGCCTAGTTTGGGGGGTCGTGAGATTATTGTTGGTGTGCAATGGGGACACAGCTACTACTCTCCTTCGCAGTCAACCAATTTGCCATGTGTCTCAGGGATACACAAGCGCATAGATGTAAGTTACCATGGTGTACCTTCATGTGCAATCATTGTCCCAACATCCAGCCATACTTCTATACGTGAGAGTACATAGCAATGACACATCTGTGTGATTTAGAATATTTTATTCACATTCAGGTGAGTGACTGAGCTGGTGCTGTACATGGCCATCCAAGCCCATATCACATGGAAGCCCAGTGGTGAGACAAACACAGTCCTATGGGGATTGAGAAGTGGGAGAGTGCAGCCCGCGGCAGGATTGCTGTGTGATTGGTCAGCAGTGATGAAATGCCAGTCTGTGTCGGGGTCCGGGTGCATGTTGCAGAGTGTTCCGGGGGGTCAATATGACGTGTTTCCCAGGGCATGATGCATAGGTCATATCCAGGCAGGGACTGGGCATATGGCGATGATGGATGCTACTGTCTCCTTCCTCACTAAGTAATTCCCATCCCCATCTTACTTCCCTGATACGGGTTCTGTGTCGGTGTGTGCGGGGTCCGTGGCGGGGTGATGGCTGCATCACTGTGTGCCACTGACACAACAGACAGTGAAGGGGATGGTGCAGCATCACTGTGTGCCAGGGTCATATCAGGGCTCGGAGCTGTGTGTGTCGATGTTCCCGCTGCAGTCATCTGTGACCAGCTCAGTGGCAGCAATGGCAAGATGAAGTACTGCAGGGCATTGAGGTTCCCAGTTACTACTCACTGGTGTCCAGCCATGGCAGACAGACTTCCAGCCTGCATCTGCTCCATGGTCTCCATTGACCTCTGCATCTGTGCTAACTCTGTGCTCTGATCGCTGGTGCCTGTCAGGCCACACAGTTCTTGTATTAGATTAATTGCCCCAGCGGGGTCAGCCAAGGTCTGCGTTGGAGCATGGTACGTACAGGGGGTGTCCGATTGGGAGTGCACGTGGTCCCTGATGGGACTCAGACACCCACGTATGGCCTCGAGTTTGGCTGCCACGAGTTCGAAGTCCACCTGCAACTGGTCAGCCAACTCCACCTGACAAAGCTACATACGTTGTTGGAACTCCATGAATTAGTCAGGGGTGCTGGAAGACAACCGTGGTGATGTGTGTTTCCTGCTGTGTGGTTCTTGAAGGTGGTGGGGTCTCCTTGGGGCTGCTAGCTTGCCCTGCCTCTGGGGATGGGGTGCAGAGGCTATTTACGATCCGTTGGAGGGTGTCGGTGCAGATGACCAGGGGGTCCTCTTCATCGTCACTGAAGATATGTCTGGTCTGCTCTGCAGGAGGTGTTGTTTGTCCCTATGCAATGTGATAGGGGAGATGTAGGTTAACAGAGTTGTACATGTATGTTAGAGATTTTCAGATGTTTAAGTTCAGACTGCATGCCAATGTACATTGTGACTGTTTTGGTGTAGCTGGCTATTTGAAGGCAGTCAGTGTGTTTTTCAACTACATGACGTATGTGTGGTAGTACCCGTACATTGTCATCACACAGGGTCAGGCAATGCCTGATCTGATTGGACAGTTACTACGCACGTACCAGACCTGTTGTGAGTTGCGTCCTATGGTGCTGGTGTTGCACTTTGTACCTCATTGCCATCATTGCTGATGTTCTGTGATTGCTATGTGTGTGCTGCATTATGGTGCAGTTGCCCCTGCAGCTCTGATTTCATGTAGCCTTCTCCCTTTGAGGTGGAGTGCCTTTGAATTGTGTGCTTTTTGGGGCCTGTTTTGTTTTTGACTTGGGTCATATGTGATCTCGGCCAGATTTTGTGGAGCATTGTGGTGCATTATTCGTCTGCTGCGTGTATTGGACAGCATGGGTTATGTGTGCACGTGGACATGTTGGAGTGTGACCTACTCCTTTACCGATGTGATCTTCACTGGGCTACCTCCATGTCGATTCGTGGGCCATCTCATGTTTTTGGGCTGCTGCCATACTATCGGCCATGCAGTGTTACTTGCATAGTCAGTGTGGATCAAACAGCAGCTGCTTTGCTGGAATCATGTAAATGTAAATGTAAATGTAAATGTTTTTGAGCTTGTAAAGCGCACTGCTACCCGTCCATAGGTCTCCTGGCCCTGTATAACTCTGGGGAACCCGTCCTGGCTTTCCCTGTGGGATGGTCCCTTGCTGGGAGTCCCCAAGGTGGAGCCAGGCATCCCCGGAATTGGTGGGGCCGTTGTGGAGATTAGGCAAGCTAATGCCCAGAGTTGCCGAGTGGAACCTCTGATTAGAGTAAGCACCAAAGCGAGAATTATCGAGTCCGCTGACCAAGGTTCACGACCCTGCCGCGTCGGGAATTAAACCCTGGTCCCGGGCGACTTCTGCTCTCGGGCCTGCCGCCTTTAACCTGTGAGCCACACTACTCCACCTCGGCTCTGAGTGACATGATCCAGGGTCATTGTGGGTGTGCAGTGTGCTATACATAATTGTGCATGTGTGCCATTATGCCCATCTCCCCCTACCCCCCCTTGTCCCTGGTCGTTACTCACCCTGCTGCTGTTGGGTCAGGTCATATCGTGTCCAGGCCCCCAATTCCTGCCACCGTCTCCACACTGCTGTCTGTGGCCACCATTTCCTCCAGCTCATCAGTCACCTCCTGTGTCGCAGGACTCCCACCTCCAGTCGCCCTTGCTGCCTTCCTGTTGGCGGAGAGCTTCTCCTTGGTTTGGCTGTGCACTTCATACCAGCACATCTTGACCTCCTCCAGTGACCTCCTCGCCACTTCGACTGCATTGACGTTGTTGAAGATGGCCTGCCATAATTGCAACACCAATAAATTGCATTCTGCCCCTGCGGGCAGTTCTCTTTAAACTGAATTAATCTTTGTCATAGCGATTTTGTTTTACAACATGTACTTTGTGCGTTTTCACACGGAATTGTGAAAACGCACAAAGTACGTGTTGCATTTATTTGTGTTGCAAGAGGAAATGCCCACTGAGGCGGAATTGTATATAGTGTACATAGCGTGCTCATACAATATATTGTATATACTGCGACAATATCACCACAGGCGGAAATATTTCAAATCATGTGTTTGAAACATCAAATTCACTTCAATGTGACCAAATTTGACTGTGAGATAGAGAAAAACGCTTGAAAATGCAATAGTTTTTATTGTTTTAAAATGGCTGACAAGCTTAAAGGTCTATACTTTGTGTTGGGACAGGTAGTTCTACCTTTATTGTTATGTTTTTGAGCACTATATGTTTAATTGTCAACAAACTGCAAATCACCCGTGACCAAGGTGCGGCTGCACCGAAACGCATTGACCAAGGTGCGGCTGCACCGAAATGTGGTGGGCGTTTGTTTGTCATTTTGTTTTAATAATCTCACACTAATGGAGCTGGGCTCAAGACTGCTTTTTTGAAGAAACTTAAAAAGGCTTTTGTGAAAAAATTAAGAGGATCGCCTCCTCGCTCGAGCCCCCCATTGTTCAAGTGGCCAGGAGATTGGCGAATTGTGTTTTGAATTAATTTTCTCTCCGAGAAATAATCTCCTTGCCCGCCCCTAGAGCTATCGTACCTGAAATCTGACACGGTGAAGGTGCTCATTCCGATACTCGTTGTTTCCAGCAAAAACCACATTGGGTGGCTAGGTTGGGAGAACAAGGCAAAGAAGTTGGAGCCTTTTGGAACGTGGAGAAACTGGTACTGTAGTTTCCTGAATGCAGGTGGAACCAGTGCGATCACAGCGGCGGACTGCAACTGAGGAAAAGCATGAATAACTTGAGGGTATCAAGCTGGGAGATTCTCGGAGGGTGAGTTTTCCAGACAAATATACAAAATGAGCCTGGCAAACAGAGAAGCTTCACGGCGGGAGGCAGCTGAATTGCTGTTTGTCCCTTTAAACACAGAAACATCGACTCTGAGCAGACCGGGTGAGGTCACAGCATGGGATTCGGCAAGCAAAAAAGAACTGTGGAAATGCGCCAAAATAGAGAAAGTAAAGTGGTGGGAGGCCACCACTTTACAAAAATATGTAGACCACGAGCGCTTATCTCGGGGTTTGCGCATTTTCCTGACCCCAACCTTTAGCGACCCAGACACCGAACTAATAGAGGAATGGGTACAGAACAATCATGAATGCTCGACGGTGATGTTAAAGTTACTGATCAAATATGCTTTAAAAGACACCGCAAGATTAGCAATAGAGATCCACCAGATTACATCCCAATTGAAAAATCAATATTCTGAAAATGACTTTGACATCGAAATGAAGAAATTAACTTTAAGATTACAGAAAGCAGAAGAAGAAATAAAAATAAAAAAACAAAGCAAATTCCATCGCGTCCAGCTAGATTATGAACGAGGACAAATTTTTACGTTTGGAAGAACTAAACCAAAAAATATTGGGAACGCCAGAGGACAATCAACCTGTACAAACTGTAGAGACTAATGAGACCAGTGAAAATAATGCATCACCAGGAACAAGTACTAGACCTATGAGGTTGGAGGAAACAACAGGAAGGTCAACGGATACTGAAGGAGTAAAATCTAACATTTTAAAGGAGTTCTCGCTAATGGCACAGGGCAGACAAGGGCTGGGAAGCCCAGGGCCCCAAAAATCACCAAATCGAGTTCGCGATCAAGGCGCCAGAGGCGTAAGCAGAAGAGGCGCGAAGAAACAGAGTGTTCTGGATGCCTACATGAGAATGACAACCAGGGGCAAGATGGTCAAGAAATAAAGGACAATCATACAGTGGTGAATTTATCAAATATACTGTTAACCTTTGATCAAACTGAGGTTTTGTCATTAGGGCTCACTTTTTGTCCATCTAGTAATTTTAACTACACTGAAGGGAGAATTGATCTCTTTCATTTTGTAAGAAAGTTAAAGTTGCGAAAATGGTTTCAGAATAGGCAGGCAAATACAGCAGTACATGCTGCCGACTCCACCAATTTAGCAATTGGTGATATAGATTTTTTACACGCAATGAAAGGGCTAGAAAGAGATAATGATGAGGACATAAGTGTGTCTGATTGTCTAACTGAAGAGAGAATAATCTTTGATTGTGGCAGTGGCAGCAATTTCAAACCTAAGTCCAGATAATTTTTACCACAAATTCATAACAAAGTAATCGAAGTGCTTGAGAAGGTAGTCATTAAGGAATTTTAAAAAACTAGAAAAATCTAGCAAACCCAAACACAACAACTTAACCCAGAGACAGCAAGGGGCATTAGAAGAACTACAAAGCAATAAAGATGTGGTTCTTAAGATGTCCGATAAGGGTGGGAACGTTGTGTGGCCCATCAATATGTATGTGAATGAGGGCAAAAGACAACTGGGTGATGAGGAAAGTTACAAGATCAGAGACAGATCTAGTTATGAAAAAAGTAACAATCATTATCAATTGCATTTGTTTCTCTGGAAACAAGAAAAACTACTTTCAGATGAAGAATACAAATTTCTTAAATGTGACCATGCCAAACTTGCAGCATTATATTTATTTATTGCCCAAGTTACAAAAGAATAATCCTCCAGAACGACCTATTGTGTCCTCCATTGGAAGCACTTACGAGAATACTTCTAAGTATATTGACCATTTTCTGCATCCCTACGTCCAAAAACAACCCTCGTATCTACAAGATACACATGATTTTTTAAAAGTCATTGAAAACGTTCAATGGGAAGAGAACATGTGGCTAATGACACTAGATGTCAATAGCTTATACACTTGCATGCCACACCATCTAGGAAACAAGCTAACCAACATTTTTTACAACAGCGGGATGTGAAATACTTTTGGCATACAGAAATGTTAATAAGCATGATGCAAATCTGTCTCTCAAACAACTACTTTCTGTTTGACCACGTCATCTATTGCCAGGGACTGCTATGGGAACCTGCTTCGCCCCCAGTTACGTGGGTTTTACTTGGGCTGGTGGGAGGAGCAGGTAGCCGGTAACATCTTGGCCTTTACCCAGAATGTGGTCCTCTGGGCCAGGTATATAGATGACGTTTTCTGTGTTTGGAAGGACAAAAAAGATGATGCCACGCAATGTGTTGCCAAATTGAACAGAAATGATTGTAATCTAACATTTACAAGCACCATGGTTGGACCTGAATCCAATTTTGAAGAAGTCAGTGGGGAGTCAACCTAAAATCACCTTTAGACAATGTCCAGCTCTTAAGGATATTCTTTGTAGTAGCACTATAAAAGAAAGAAAAAACTCAAGAGCAATAAAGGGATTTGTAACATGTAAGTCATGCAAAGCATACAAAAACTACGTACACAGGAAGTAATTCACTTTGTCTAAGAATCACACACAATATGTGATTGAAAAGCATTTAACTTACAAATCAGACTACTGTGTGTGCACTCTATGTTGCCCCTGTCAACTTGTATATATTGGAAGCACTATATACCAAGTTAAAAACGAGTCTTTGAACACACCAGGGCAATCACCAATGAGGATAAACAATATCCAATTGCAAGGCATTTTAAACAACTACATCATAAAAATGTCAATGCTTTACAGTTCTGTGCCCTAGAAAGAATTCCAAAATCAGAGAGGGGAGGGGACAGAATAAGAGAGATGTGGCAATTGGAGTCCAGAATGATTATTAAATATGACACGGTACAACCACTAGCATTAAATAAGGATGAGGAATTGTCAATCCATCTAGGTTGAAAGTGCTGCAATGTTTTTCAATGTTATTGCTATGTACCGAGAGCTCAGATGTGTTGTATTATATTCTGTAAATATTGAAGCTACAAGTTTGTTTTAAACGTTCACATACATCATAGTGATCACAAGTTTTTGCATTTTTTGTAGGAGACAAACTGTCAGCACAAAAAAATGAAGAACAATGAAATGATCGAACTTTGTAATTCAATGTGAAGAGTAACAACAATCTCTCAGGAATAAGGTTCTACGTAGTGAGTTAGTTTTCAAGGAGTGGTCCTTTATGAAATCTAGTTATATGCAATGAAACGCCCACTTGGGCGAAACTGTGAAAACGCTCAAAGTACATGTTGTAAAACAAAATCACTATGACAATGATTAATTCAGTTTAAAGAGAACTGCCCACAGGGGCAGAATGCAATTTATTGGTGTTGCAATTATTTGTGTTGCAAGAGGGAATGCCCACAGAGGTGGAATTGTATATAGTGTACATAGCGTGCTAATACAATCTATTGTATATACTGAAACAATATCGCCACAGGCGGAAATATTTCAAATCATGTGTTTGAAACATCAAATTCACTTGAATGTTTGACCAAATTTGACTGTGAGATAGTGAAAAACGCTTGAAATGCAATAGTTTTGATCGTTTTAAAAAACCTGCCAAGCTTAAAGGTCTATACTTTGTGTTGGGACAGGTAGTCTGACCTTTATTGTAATGTTTTTGAGCACTATATGTTTCATTGTCAACAAACTGCAAATCACCCGTGACTAAGGTGCGGCTGCACCGAAATGCGTCGGACGTTTGTTTGTCATTTTGTTCTAATAAATCTCACGCTAATGGAGCTGGGCTCGAGACTGCTTTTGTGAAGAAACTTAAAAAAGCTTTCAGGTAAAAAAAATAAATATATATATATATATCCATACTAATATTATAAAGAGAGAGCCCAAACCTTTGAGGCGGGTAATCTCAGTAACTACAGCACCAATCACAACACCCAATACAGCGTTGGAAAGGGCAGTTGCAGCAGAAGGACATAGGCTATGCAGATGGCCACCATTTTTAAAACTTTTTTTAGAGTTTTATATAGCGCGAACTTGACCCGAACTGAATCAGGTATCAGAGCGCTTTACATAGCACCAGTTACGTTACAAGAGGACACACATTCATTTTTGTTAGGCACGGGGAGATTAAGTGATTTGCCCAGAATCACAGGATTTTTGGCGTTGTTACCAAGACTCGAACCCAGATCCCCAGGTCCGAGGTTGAGCGCCTTAGCCGTTAGGCCAACTCCTCTATACATTTAAAAGGTAAAAGAACCGTGCCAGCAAAGTAGACCCTTGTGGGCGTGTCTGCGTTGTGCTGTGGGGGTAGGCTGGGGGCGTGACTAACAATGGGGGCGTGTGGTATGGCCATCACATCATGGGCTGTGGGCGTGTGCTGGGGGCGTGACAAACGCTGGGGGCGTGTGTCCGCCCTTCATGCCATGTGAGTCGTACATACAAGCGCCAATTACGTTGCTGTGCAGCATCAAGGGGCACACTGGGGGAGTGAGAAACGCTGGGGGCGTGAGAAACGCTGGGGGCGTGTGTCCGGCCTTCATGCCATGTGAACGCAATTGCGCCGCATCAAGGGGCACGCTGGGGGCATGAGAAATGCTGGGGGCGTGTGCTACGTTCCGCCCTTCATGTCATGTGGGTCGTACATTAATCAGAAGATCGTCTGCTGTGGCCGTGTGCTGGGGGCGTGACAAACCGTTCACCTGAAGGCCTGGTAAGTAAGGTTACTGCAGCCTCTCCTGCGCGCTGTTACTGAACCCTCTCATTCAACGAAATTACACGCGCCTGCTACCATCAACCAGGACTCTAGCCGGGCTCAGGCGGTGGATCAGTACACTAATTACACAAGCCTGATAACATCAACCAGGGCTGCAGCTGGGGCTCAAGTGGGGGAATATGCGCCTGCTAACATCAAACAGGCCTGCATCTGGGCCTCAAGCGGGGGAACACGCAAATGAGTGTGTCTGCGGGGACAATTACTGCTGTTGTATAGCTCCTATATATCCCTATATCGTGTTAAGTTAGCATAGGTACGTTCGAGATTTAAACGCCATTTTTCCTTTCTTGCAACTTCTGCACACGACCCTTATTTGTTGACTTAGCTTTCAACCTAGTAGTTTGCCGTGGTGAATGTGAGAATAATATGTTATTGCTCTGATATCTACTTTGTTTAATAAAACATGTCTGCACGGAGAGTGCTGAAGTTTCAGGAGCAACACGATATGGAATTGTTATGAGGTCTGATCTCCACGCCTTCATAGTCATAACACAAGTGCAGCCTTTGCCAACTTGGGCTTGAGGCGGGATTGATATTGCTTTGCACGAGAATTGTTAACACACTTGATGCGGTGCACATGCAGAGAGAGCTGGTGTATGCTGATGTGATTCCTTCATGCTAGGACACTAAGGTATGGGCCCGCCCTAAAACAACCCAAAGAGACCTTCTTAGATAATAATATAATATATGTGTTAGGGAGGGTGAGATATAAGTGTTGTTAACTCTTATTCATTACAGCATGTTAACATGCTGTCACCATTCGCTTTTTATGTCTTAGTAACTATGCTGATAATTTTGCTACTGATAATAAGTATACTTGTATTATCAAAGATACTGCGCCTGAGAAGACGGCATTAGTAAATAAACATTTCAAATGCACATGTGTCTTCTTTACTCCATGTTCTGGTTTGTAATGATAATATAACGAAAGAGTGTTCATGAGTCCCACGTACCCTGAGGTACTGTAAGTTCATGTTCTGGTTTGTCTAAACATTGGGTGTTTGATATGTCCAATGAGACACTGTAGCTAGCTCGGTAAGGGGTGAGTTGGTTGCTAAGGTAAGTTTTGGGACACCCTAATTTGCCGAGGTTCCACTCCTCTGTGCACAGTTCTGTGTGAGTACAGAAACCCTGCAACATGGCGCCCAACGGTTTCGGTGGTCTTATATCATGACACTCGAGTAGTTTATCGTTCATGCCTTAACCCCTTCACGTCCGTTTCCGGAAAACGGGGTGTCGGTGAAACCTACCTATTTTTTGAAATAGGTCTTTATTCAAGCTTGATTCTTTCTTAAACGGTTTCTTTGAATTACTACCCAGTTGTGCTACAAAGTATTCTTTGTGTTTTCTTATTTCCAATTCTGTAATGGCGGCAGCGGTGGCTATTGCGCAGCATAGTCGCGTAGCGGTACGCAACCATCTTCAGACGTACCAAGTCCCAGTAGATGGGATGGCTGTGATTTTCGTGGTATGTGCAGATCCGGCGTTTCCTTACGAGTTGTTTTACTCTTGGGTTACGTTTCCGGCTGTGGACGCTAATTCTGGTTTGTTCCACTCCTACACCGCCTCGGATGTCCCGGCTGAATATACGCCATACAGGGCATTGGAAATACCTATTGATCATTGGCAGCATCGAGTTTGGTTTGATGGCGCCCTCCCCCACTCTATGTCCCCTGCGAGGTTAGGCCCACTCTCAATTCCAGGTACTAATTGGCCTGCGTTGGGTGGCTTTACCCCGCACCCGAATCACGGGGCTTGCACCCTGGCAGAAATTCGCAGGCTGCATGTAGTTTCCATTTCCGTGATTCGTGCTTTAGTGCAATACATCGGTCGACATCTTCCTGGTGGTCCCCAGGGGGGTGCGGCCGCTCCCATGGAACGAGGCGGAATGCGTCTCAATCCAGTGATGGTAAATTCGGTTTTTGGTGCGCGTCCGGTTGACAACGATGACTTCCCATTCTGGCTAGCAGAGAAGTTTGATCAACTGGAGGCGGTTTTTCCGAATTCTACTCCTGCTGATAAACATAGAATGTTGACGATTACTCTACCGAAGGATATTACTCCTGAACTTGCTGACTGTGACAGCTGGGGAAAAACATTTGCGGCAGTTTATACAAGGTGCTTCGGCACCCCGTCTATGACTGCCCTGCCTGAAATCGTTAGACGTGTTCAGAATGATCACGGTCCAGAGGCAGCTGTTGAATTGGGTATGCGCCTGTGTGGTTCTTTTGAGATTGTAAGTGATCTCATTCTCTCCAATGTTAAAGGAGATGCAGTTAACTTTCAGGTGTCGAATGCTTTGGCTGCTCTGCCCGATGCCGACAAACCCCGCCAGTTAGCAAAGATTGTGGTGGCCGCTTATAAAACGATTGGCCGCACAAGTAGAGGTCTGAAATATTTTCCAGTGAAGGAGAAAAAACAACCACAGGGACAATCTGCAGTGACAGATGCCCAGCCCAAGTCCAAGAAACAAAATTGGCCTAAAAAACAGACACAGGGGAAGCAGACAACGCAGACTCAGGGTACTTTTCCTGCAATACAAGCTCCTGCGCCACCCGAAAAAGTTTATGATTTGCGCGACCGCGCGATGATTAAATCGCCTGATCGTTTTCAGGGTTCTGATCAACGCTCTCCTCGTTCCTTTCAGGACACATCGGCCCCGAAGACCGGTGGAGGAGGAGGGGGTGGACGTGGACGTGGTGGCCAACAAGGACGTGGCCAGTCCCGCCAGACGGACGGCGCAGTGAAGCAGGAGGATTCTACGCCTAGGCGTCCGCAGTTTGCGAAAAAGAAAGTCGCAGCCTTAACAGCGCATCGATATGCCACAGATAGTGAGAACGCGGCTTCGGAATCTGACGTGGGCTCTGACCTTGCTGGACAGCGCGGCGGAGATACCATTGTCAGAGAGGCGCTGCGTCCACTACTGAGGGTGACAGCGACTGATGTCTACGTTGTGATAGAAACAGCGGATACTAGACTTGCTCCCCCTGAAAGACTATATGAAATTGTCCTGTTAATTGAAGGTGACATACAGCGTACCGTTAAAGGTGTATTTTGGGAGAATCTGTCTTCTACATATGATATTTTACTTTCGGAGGCTGACTGGCCCCCACCTTTTGTGCTCGCGGCGCCGCGAGGGGAGGAGGTAATCCTACCCAGTTTCGCGAACACTGTCTCGAAAGAGCATGCGCAGCATTTTGCAGAAGAGTGGGCTCGGGCTCTCGCGCCGGCTCTGTACCGTAACCAATGTGGTTGGGATAAATTGTCGCCTTGCCACGAAATTCCGTTGCGGTCTCAGCCGCAGCCTCAACCTCAATATCCCATTCGGCGTGAAGCAAAATCTTCCGTCGCGGAAATCCTTGAACAATTGGAATATCAGGGAGTTATTGAAACGTGTGTGTCACCGATGAATAATCCCCTTTTTACTGTGAATAAACCTGACGGATCATATCGTTTGGTTTTGGATTACCGGCATTTAAACTCGCATTGCCGTAACTGTGCAGTACAGAATACCCACGGCTCTGCCCTAGTGGATAGTCTCGTGCGTAAGCGTTTCAAGACAACGCTTGACATATCCAATGGTTTTTATGCCCACAGTTTGGACAGCTTTAGCTCCCAATGGACAAGTTTTACAAGCGCTGGAGTCCAAAAGCAATTCCGGCGTCTTCCAATGGGCTACAAGAATAGTCCTGGTGTATTTACCGCTCGAATTGTCTCTATTCTGGAGGCACTCAACCCTGATGCTTTTTCGTATGTGGATGACATATATCTCACAGACGACGATATTTGGGAGCATCTGTGTCGTGTAAATTCTCTTGTTTGCAACTTCGCAGACATGGGTTACAAATTCAACTTTGCAAAATCGCACATTGCTGAACACACAGTGTTGTTTTTGGGCTATGAGCTCAACAATGAAGGTAGAGGTTTGGCACCTCACTTCTTGGAGAAGTGCGCACAATTGCGCGCACCGACAACTCTGAAAAAATTACAATCCTTACTGGGCTTTTTGAATTTCGGCAGAACTTACGTTCCGGAATATGCCCAGCGTATCAAGCCTTTGTATGCTTTGATACAACCGACTTTCTCTAAATCATGCTGGCTGCCTGAGCATTCAGCCATTTTGCAATCTTTGCAGGCTGATCTGCTCGCTTCTAAATATTTACTGACTCGTGATAACCACACCAACCTGGTCATAAGAATAATTCCTGGGACGGTGGGTTTCACGTACCTCACTTTTAATGAAGGTGACACGGTACCTATTGCTTACAAGTCACACTTGTACACTTCGGCTGAGATGCGGTTTCCCACCATAGAAAAGGTTTTAACTGCTGTACAGATGGCTATTCTAAAGGAACGAGCTCTGTCACAGGGGAAACGCATGCTAGTGGTAACACCCTGTCCTCATTTGGAGGCAGTCACGAAAGCAAGTGTACCAAATTCGAAGGCTTTGCACCCTCGGTGGATTCAGTGGGCTGCGTCATTGTCATCCACGGATGTCATGTTTATTTTTGACGCTTCCTTACGGTCGCAGGAGTACTTGCAGTATGAATTCGTTCACCCTGCTCCTCTGGCGATGCGACCTTTGGAGGACTTCCATTGCATCATTTACACTGATGGGTCGGCGCAGGTTGCGCATGGCTCTAAACATGCCTACGTTTCCGCATGCGCCATTGTGGTCGGTGCTATGTTGAATGATGAGTTCATATCCAGGGAGGTACACACGTTGCCCCTGGGCGATTGCACCGCACAATTGGCAGAGCTTCGTGCTCTATTACTAGCTTTGGAGTACGCGGATCCAAGTGTTACTACTCTAATTGTAAGTGATTCTTACTACTGTGTCCAGTCTTACAATGAAAACTTGTTCTTTTGGATTCAAAATGACTTTCATGATTCCAAGGGTAGCACAATAAAACATAAAATGATCTGGGTTCGAGTGGCAGAGCTTAAGGCTATGTTGCCACTCGTTTATGTGATTCATACTCTCGGTCATCAGCGCTTAGGAGTTCACGCTGTTGGCAACTCGCTTGCTGATGAAGCAGCGAAATCAGCAGTATCTACATACTTAGTTGCAGCAGTTACTAGGTCTAAAACCAAGATTGATAGCGACATCTTGGCAGCGATTGCTGCCTCTGAGAAGGGAAGTAAACATCCTTCGGGATTCCCTTCGAAGTATAAATACCACTTAAGTCCCGAAAAGGTTCCTTTTGTGACAATTCCTGATGTTGGGGAACGGCTGATTCCCAACTCGGATCGCAGAACAGACTTGATTACAGCGGCTCATGAAGGTGTGGCGTCTGCGCATGCGGGCGTCTCAGCCACTGTAACGCAACTACAACAACGTTTCTGGTGGCGGGGACTGTACAAACAGACGCGTGATTATGTCCTTCTTTGTGACATATGCCAGCAGATTAAACCTTCAACTGCTACGCGTCCGCCACAGACTCAGTTGTACATTTCTAATAAACCACTAGGCTGTGTTTATTTAGATCACTGCGGTCCATTTTCATCTGATACTGCGTATAAATACATCTTAGTAGCAGTTGACTCATGCACACGCTTTGTTTGGGTATGGCCACATCGCAGCGCTGATTCCCGGACTGTCATCAGAGATTTGCGTATCTTTATAGGGATTTTTGCCTGTGGTACCTTCCATTCGGATCAGGGTCCGGCTTTCGCCTCTAAGGCGTATAAGGATGCCATGACTTCGATGGGGGTCCAAGTCAAGTTTTCGTCACCCTACAGACCCGAGGGTAATAGTGTAGTTGAACGAATGAACCGTGATTTAAAGCAATCTTTGACAGCCCGAGTTATAGGCACTGGCAGAAACTGGCTGGCTCACCTCTATGGCGTGCAGCGTGCTCTTAATAATCTCCCTAGAAGGTCTCTGGGTGGGCGGACCCCATACGAAATGCTCTTTGGCATCAAGATGTTCGTCCCTGACCTTGACGGTCTAGATTCGGTGGTTCACGCCACTTCCTTTGACGCAGATGAACATTGCAATGTTTTACAGAATCTACAAAAGACGAGAGAAACTCTTGCAAAGGAACATTTGCCCTCCACATCGGATGATGCGTTGCAGATCCCGGTAGTTGGCTGGCTACCCCAAGTTGGAGAACTGGTTCGAGAGAAGATCGACAACAAGAAAGAGTTTGGTCCCTCCTATCGAGCTCCAGTCCCAGTGCTTGGAGTGAAGGGCACAAGAACAGTCATTCTACCACCACTTCCAGGTCGTAAGGAAAACAGGTTTATTTCTATTGACAATGTCAAGATACACAGAGTGGCCGATTCTTCTTAGCATGACACCGGCTGTTTCCTGTCCTTCCATTGTGAGAAATTCAATTATGCCCACTGCTTCTAATAATGAACCTGAGGTGGCCATCGAATTACCTGCTGTTTCCAGTCCATTATTGAATAATTTACCAGGAACTAACCTTGATGAGACAGACTATACATACCCCACTGATTTGTCCATGCCTGACCTGCAAGCTCGTTTAGCCACGGAATCCAGATTTTCATTTGACTCTGCTTCCCTTGCCTCGAAAAAACCCTCTAAAATTGCAGTATATGCTAGCCTGTTTAAAAAACATTTTTTGATACCTCCTTGGATATACATTTGGCTGGTCCTTTTTTCAGTTTACCTTTTTATGTCAATTGGTTTTGTGTTTTATTTTTTTCGGATTATGAATGGACACTATGTCGAGGAGAGAACTTGCATTACTCATTTGAATGGAACTTTGGCCCCACTTTCCTCTTCACATTCTACACACAGATTAAAAAGAGACTTGACTTTGGTTAACATCACAGCGTGGCCTGTTCTGGATGGAATCGCGTGGGATGCAGTTCGTTTTCAGATTCATGGCCCAACGGAAGTCGTTAATGTCCCTAATGTACTAAGAGTTAATATGGGGGATGTAGTGAAACAAAACATTCGTTCTGATGATTGGGATGTTTATGCTGTGGAAAGTTTGTTTTCTGATTTGAAATATTATGCTGAGGATTTATATTTAGAATCTGCTAATTATGGTGAATTGTTCTGTTACCAACATTATGGCAATCACTTCTTACACAAGACATCTTCCCGAAGGGATGCGGTTAATTTTACTCAGTGGGAACATTGCCCAGCACCAACACAAGGGAGTTCAGAAACGTTTCTTAAAAAGTATACTTATTTCACTGACTTTAATCAGTCCAATCCCGAGTCCTTTTATTTTAAATTTCACAAACAGCCACTGTCCAAGGTTCGACTTACAAATACAAAATTGTTATACTCAAAGGCCTTCCTGGATCAATTAGTTACTGGAGGGTATGAGTTATGGAAGGATACAATAGACCTTAAATCAGTTTGGGGCTCAAGGGCCTGGCAGGTACAAGGCACTGAGGCTTTGCACCGTGCATGTCTCATCCCAAATCATATGTGGTTTTTAAATGAAACCATTTCCCAGACCACATGCTTTGGATTGGCTACATCTAAAAGGTTAAACACCCCGTCTTTCCCGGATTTGGAGGAATATGAGAATTGGAGTAATTTTACTAAATTGTCCATTAGTGATATACAGGCTCTGCTTCTGAATTCCTCCTTTAACATTTCCAGTATGAATCCCAAGGGTTGGCTGCTTTGGCACCGTAGTGCTGATTCTTGCCAAAAGAGATTTTTAAATATAACTGACGGTTTTAAGACTGTTAGATCTGATCCCCGTTTTGATTTGAGTCATACTGTCACCTCTTACTCAGTGGGCAAGTTGTGTCAAGCTTGGCTGAAACATTCAACTTTACCTGCGGTTAAGTATCACCTTTCCAAACTGAATGCAGACGTGGATTTGAATGATTTCATTAGGGGCCCAGCTAGTGGCAGGTCGAAAAGGTGGTTATATGGTGTTTACAATGAAATTTGGAAACTCTCACAGATTGAGGCTGCTTCACGCCTTAGGGCTATTGATCAGGCAAATCTTGAGAAAGTGCTTGCAGTGGTTGACAATAGCATTAACGTGCTTTCCTCTAGAATTTACACATTAGATAATATTGTGTCGTCTGTTGTTGATATTGTACATGATGAAGTATCTGTATTATACCATGGTCAAAATCAATTACGTTCAATCATGCAATTTGCATGGACACTTCAGACTCTGAAAATGGGTAAAGTTCCCTGGGGATACATGAATGTTTCTTCTTTATTTGCACCGTTTAATTTGACAGACAAACAACGCTTGCTTTCAATGCGTGATGCTTCCTTTTCTATGCTCCATATTGAAAGGTTGGAATCTTTACCTTTTTCTGTGGCAGAATCCACTGCTGCTACGTGGCTTATCCACGGTTTAATAACGCTGCCTTTTGCTTTATATAAGTTTTCAAATTGTATGAAATATGTGCCAATAGGTCGTTTTGAACCCTTAGGTAGCGGTTTTCTTCATGAAGTCTGGTCACTCCCATACACATACAGATGTTTCAAGGATGAACAAGAGGTTTATCTGACAGGGGATGAGTGTACTGAGACGCCAGATCATTCTTTAATGTGCAGACACATACAGTTACACGGTTCATGTAACAAGGACCGACCGAATATGGCTTGCGTTTTACAGGGCACGCCAGTTCCTGCTATCATCCCCACGTTTAAATTGTTAGAGAATGGTAGTTATTTAATGCTCAATAATGAAAACTGCTGTGGTTTAATTAAAGGTATAGCTTTCATAGTAACGGTTAGTGAGCGAGTTATTTGCTGCAGAAATGTTCTTTATCCTCCCACACGTGAACATAGGGAGTCTTCCATTTGGCCACAGATACCGACCTTGGGAGCAGAATTCAGCGGCATGGCTAGAATAAGAGCTCTATTGTCCCAGAAAGAGGTGGCCTTGAGCTCGGCCCGTGAAACTTTCGTGCTTCACATTGCTAACACCCGTACGGAGGTTCAGGCTCTTTTAAACACTGATTTGCCTTTGCATTTCGGAGCCATGGTCCGTTCTATCTTTAACGCATCCTCCACAACGGGCCTAGCACATTTTTTTAAAGTTGTTAGCGGTGGTCTCGTGACTTCCTTTGAGAAGATTTTTGGAGTCATCCCTGCCTTCTTCCATTCTATTTTTTCATCCTTATTTGGAGGGTTCCCGTTTTTGCTTGCATTAGCGGCTGGCGCATTGGTGGTTTTCTGCCTTTTTAAATATGGATGCCCTTCCTGTGCAAGACCCCGCGCAACAGCTACTGACGCGGTTTCGCAACCGCATGCTTGATTACTATGGCACACTGCCGTTAGCGACTCTAAGCACGGCGTTTGGATTATCTTTTCGGTTCTCCTATTTCACCTGTGTCCAGCCTGTATTTCGCTGTCTGACCTGTGATTTCCTTTGGGCCATTGATTTGTGTCTCTGCGGACCAGCATCTTCTGACGTCGATTTTGATCAACTGATGAGTCCTATCATTGCTCACGAGTTGGTTTGTTCTGACGAAAGGATTATGGCCTTGGCGGTGGCACATGGACTAATGGGTCCCTGGGATGTGTTGTCGGCAGCGCAAAATTTCTTGGAACTAAGTTTTCTTGAGAACACACCGAGCTGTCCTCTGATGGTTATAGAGGATCCGGTGCTGGAAGATCACGTATGTTCCTTTCATCTTTTAAATTGGATGGCTGAACTGTTTTCGGATGAGGACAGTGACTTTCTCCTGGAGGCTGTTGCAGCTTACTTTTCATATACAGTCTTATCATAGACACTGCCTCAAATTGGCATGCTGATTGATAGCATTTCCTTGATTTTATTGACTTTTGGTCAAGACATTTTATTTTTGCTTACCTATTGGCTTGAGCCACAGTATACTTGTGGGCTATTTTTTAGCATTAGTTTTTATAAATTGAATTTTTATTCATGCTCGTTTATAATTGGATTCTGCTCTCATATGATGGCACTTCTGTTATCTTATTTAGGGCCAGATGTAGGTAATTTTTATTTACCGACCTCTTAAATACCGAGTCATACCGACTTGGTATTTAAGAGGTCGGAAAATAAAAATACCGAGATGTAGGTAATTGCAGATGTGCAATTACCGAATCGGAAACAGTCGGTAATTTCCGATGTGGTAAATACCGACCAGTCAATGCCCATGCATTCCTATGGGCTTTGAAGCCCATAGGATTGATTGGGCATATACCGGTCGGTATTTACCACATCGGAAAATACCGACTGTCACAAGGGTGCAGGGGGTGTCACTTTGACACCCTCTGGCACCCCCAAAAGAGGCTCGGGTGCCATGTGGCAGGCATACCTGCCCTAAGGGCAGGTCTGCCTGTCATATGGCATAGGTGTGCATGCACAAATGTGCATGCACACCAGAAACGGTATTTTACCATCAAGTAGTATTTGATGGTAAAATACCGATGTTGTACTGCTTGTGGGACTCAGAAGAGTCCCACCTACATACCAATTGTCCGGAATCAGTAATGATACCGACTCGGTATTTTACATACTCGGTAAATTTACCTACCGGTAAATTTACCGAGTCTGTAAATTACAGGGACCTACATGTCAAATTGCTTTTACCGGGTGGTAACGGCCGAATTCGGCCGTTACCACCCGGTAAAAGCCTACCTACATCTGGCCCTTAGTCCGTTCTCGGATCATGGGGGGGTGTTGTATAGCTCCTATATATCCCTATATCGTGTTAAGTTAGCATAGGTACGTTCGAGATTTAAACGCCATTTTTCCTTTCTTGCAACTTCTGCACACGACCCTTATTTGTTGACTTAGCTTTCAACCTAGTAGTTTGCCGTGGTGAATGTGAGAATAATATGTTATTGCTCTGATATCTACTTTGTTTAATAAAACATGTCTGCACGGAGAGTGCTGAAGTTTCAGGAGCAACACGATATGGAATTGTTATGAGGTCTGATCTCCACGCCTTCATAGTCATAACACAAGTGCAGCCTTTGCCAACTTGGGCTTGAGGCGGGATTGATATTGCTTTGCACGAGAATTGTTAACACACTTGATGCGGTGCACATGCAGAGAGAGCTGGTGTATGCTGATGTGATTCCTTCATGCTAGGACACTAAGGTATGGGCCCGCCCTAAAACAACCCAAAGAGACCTTCTTAGATAATAATATAATATATGTGTTAGGGAGGGTGAGATATAAGTGTTGTTAACTCTTATTCATTACAGCATGTTAACATGCTGTCACCATTCGCTTTTTATGTCTTAGTAACTATGCTGATAATTTTGCTACTGATAATAAGTATACTTGTATTATCAAAGATACTGCGCCTGAGAAGACGGCATTAGTAAATAAACATTTCAAATGCACATGTGTCTTCTTTACTCCATGTTCTGGTTTGTAATGATAATATAACGAAAGAGTGTTCATGAGTCCCACGTACCCTGAGGTACTGTAAGTTCATGTTCTGGTTTGTCTAAACATTGGGTGTTTGATATGTCCAATGAGACACTGTAGCTAGCTCGGTAAGGGGTGAGTTGGTTGCTAAGGTAAGTTTTGGGACACCCTAATTTGCCGAGGTTCCACTCCTCTGTGCACAGTTCTGTGTGAGTACAGAAACACTGCAACACTGCAGCCTCTCCTACTCGCTGTCACTCAACTCTCTCATTAAACGGATTAACCCGTGGCTGATAACCTTCTCATTCAACGACATTACACGTGCCTGCTAACATCAACCAGGGCTGTAGCCAGGCTAAGGCGGAGGTTCACTACACCAATTACACGCGCCTGCTAACATCAACCAGGGCTGCAGCTGTGCCTTCTCCATCCCTATTCTAATGAAACAAAAAATGTTGTCTACCGTGAGATTTTAAAATAAATTGCCCTTGCCAAATACACACATTACACACATTCTATTTCATACCCGGACAACGTCGGGATGGGCTGCTATGATATATATATATATATATATATATATATATATATATATATATATATATATATATATATATATATATATATATATATATATATATATATATATATATGTATATATCAATACATTGCAGATGTTCAGATGAATAGGAGCACCTCAACACATTCCATCTGACATAGAGGAAGCCACTAATCACACAGCAACACCAACATGACCAGCGCTAACTTGACGCAGAGCAGCAGTTTTACCATTGCCTAATTTCAAAGATCACTCAGAGGAGCCAACAACAGCTGGGGACTCACCACAACCTGATGTGAGATACAACTACATTCGCAGGAACCTTATCCAGTGTAGTCTTAGTACTTCAAGAGCAACTAGTGCTGGACATATAACGCCTTCTGATGGTGGTCAAACATCAGCGTTGTTTGGTGGCTTAGAGGCCTCAATGTTGGGAGTACAACACCTATAAAGCAAAAATATCAGATCTATCAATAGACAAATAGTGGCCATGAATCAAAACTTTGCACATTTGATTCATGGTCAAGAAAAGATGAACGACATCTTAGAGGCAGGACAAAGTCACTGCAGACTAATTTGACAAACTAACTGAGGAGATTACAACATTATGTACTGTTTTGCATCAAGAAAAAATCATTGGTGCAGTTTTCATCAGCACATGTCTCATGTAAATGGCTTAGCTGAACTTCTAACCATCTGACACATGCTACTGGGACTTTATCTAGAAACACAGTGAACATGCAGGTGGAAATGAGGCACTTGAGCACCGATGTAGCAAGCGGTCTTGTGCAAGTAACAAATACATTGGAAATCATTCAAACAAGCCTAATTTCTGAAACTAGTAAGATTGTTTGGGGGGAATAGTGAGGAGTGTTCATGCCTTAGTAGGCGTTCTGTTACTAATACCATTAATGCTCAGCACACACGCAGGCAAGCATTAGGTGGTGATATGTCTACTCTTCGTCCAGCTAGTATCACTGAAAAAGGTAGATCAGTTAGAGGCAGAAGGAAGAATTATGTTGTTTTGTTATCTCACCATTGTTTTCATTCTGTAGTTTATAAAAAGAAATGTTTGGATAAAAAACTTATAAAACACTTAGTTATCTTTGGTGTTAAGATTAAAAAGATAAAAGCAAGTATATCAAATCTGAATAAAAGGAAATTTTTTGTTCAGTTGCATAGCAGCAATGGTGTCGGGTATTTTATGTATCATTACTCCTATTTTGCGTACTTTAAAAATAATGTGTTGATATGTCCATACAATTTGCTTTGCCCACAGCAGCACGAGCAACATCTGGTAGTAGCTGGGGTAGTGGACCGTCATCCTCATAATCAGCATCGATTGGAACATTGGGGACAACCCTGCTTATTGCTAGATTATACAGCATAGTGCATGTGGCTAATATTTTTCAACATATATATATATGAACTATACTGCAGTGCTCCCCCACTTTTATGTAAAAACCTGGATCCTCCTTTCAGGATTCTAAAGGTTCTTTCAATCACAGAACGTATGCACTTGTGCACTCAATTGTATCTGGGCTCACTTCTAGTGTGGGAAATAGATATGGGGTCATTACCCATGGCTGTAAAGTGTAACTAAAGCAATATTTGTAATGTATTTCATATATGTGCTAAATATTAAACACACTTACCAAGCAACTATCCATCTCCAAAGTCACCTCTAGGAAGACAATAATTAATCCCACCAAGCTGGAACATGTTAGAGTTGTGTGCGCTACCTTGAAAAAAGATTTTTGGTCTGTATTCACACAGGAGAAATCACATACAACCTGGATAATGAGTAAGTGGGTAGCTTTACGATTGCAATATAGGAAGTCATATGTATATGGTATTGCAATACGAATTCTTTCAACATAACCAATAACATGAGAGAGAAGGGCAATCCAATAAAAAAAGTTTTGCCTCTTGTAATTCATGCTGAGATGTTTTTAAAAAAATGAACTGATACATTTTCGACAACATAAAATCTAAAAATCTGCGGAAAAACACAGGATAAGGCACTCTGAGAAACTCCTGCAGCAACTCCAATTATACTATGGTAAGTACCAAACCCCAACAGGAGGAAGGAATAAAGAACTTGGACATGCGGTGGAATTGCTTCTAAACGTCATTGTAAATCAGCAATAAGATCAAAACTGATCTGTCATTTAAATCTGGATTTATCATTGACCTCCTCGTCTGTCTGCTCAAACAGGGTTATCCTAACGCTAAAAATCATCTCCTGTCTCCAGTGGCGGCTACCGTAAATAAAAAATGGCGAAGGAGCCCAAATCACCATATGTTCGGTAGCGCGACTGCTGTGGCACTCCTCCTAAATTTCCATGAGCAGGAAGGTAAAGGAAGACTTCCTTCCAGCTTGTCATATGCTGTGAAAAAAAGCTCCAGGATTGGTGGAGGCAGACTCGCCCAGCACTCATTTTGAGGCTGGGGGCCTGTCCCAGGAATCCCCAGGCTGGTTAACTGCCTTTGGATTGCTGGGTCTAAAGTGTGTAAGCCAGCGCATGTCAGGCTAGCATGTCGCAAGACATGCAGTATTTAGCCCCGTCCCCACTGTGAGCCAGTGCAGTGGCAAATAAATAAAATGTAATTGACATGCCATTTTATCTATTTGTGTTTGCCTGCTGCACTCGCAGCAGGTGGGACGACACTCCACAGCTCCCGAGGAGGAACCACCCCTGCCTGTCTCCTCTCAATCTCGTCCCCAACACATAACATAACATAACATGTACATTTGTAAAGCGCACGTAGCACCCAAATGGCCATTGTGAAAGGGCCTGATGCTTTTATAGGGCTGTTTATATAGTTTGCAACTGTTTCGAGTTGGTGGTAAATTGCACATGCAAAAACACCATTTGTGCAACTAGTCTCAATTTGTGAATGATTCAGACACACAAATACTAAATGCTATTAGGAAATCCATAGCGATTCAGTATGTGTAGTTGTAAAAATAACGATTCGGAAATCAATTGGTTCGCTAGAAAAGAGAAGTGAATGACTTTCATATATACCAAAAGGCACTTTTGTGCAAACAAATGGCAAGTTTTCACGATTTATACCTTTTATGAACACAAAAATCCTTCTACATCTGGCCCTATGTTCGTGGCTCAGTATTCTCGACTCAGGTCGATATGCTATTGTCTGAACAACAGACAACCCACAAAGTGCAAACCAGCAGTCCGTGGTAGTGCAAGAGACTCATCAGGGAAAAATGTGTACAGACATAGAAAATCATCTGGTAATAAACTAATAGCTCATGCATGTGTATTCTCCCTTTCCATGTTATCCGGCAGAAATGGCAGCCAGTCAGTACATTGTTTTTCAAATACATTATATACCTGTTTATAATTTTGTTTCTGTTTGGTGGCATTTTGTACCATATTTCTCTGGCTGCTGCTCATTGCTGCCTTAAGAAATGATTTTTGGTAGACAGAACAAACTGAAGAAAGACATGCACACAAATACAGAAAGACATACCCATCAAGTACTGTCAGGCACCATCACCACTTTCTAACTCAGCATCCACAAGGTGTAACATCACAATGTATCTGAAAATAAAGACCGAGGGCTGTCCACATGTCAGGCACCAAAAGTTGCCATCTGTCGCAAATAATTACTCTGAGTATTTAGGTTCACTTTGTTCAGGACTTGAACCCAGTAACAGCGCTAGAGAGACATGTAAAAAGACCTCCTCTTTTCTCAGGGAGACCAAGACTCCATCACTGACTGACAACACCTTTTTGATCCCGCCCACTCAATGGTCCGTCTTCACGCCGATTCAGGAAGCAGAGATCGTCACCCTGATCGCCAACGCCAAACCATCATCCCACTCCCTGGATCAGCTTCCTATAAATCTGGCCAGAGTCCTGAAACACACCCTAGCCCCAATTTGGTGCAAAATCATCAACAGCTCCCTGAGCTCGGAAAATATCCCAGACTGCCTCAAGGTCGGCCAAGTCACGCCGTTACTAAAAAAAAACAGGGTTGGACATAGAAGATATGAACAACTTTAGACCTGTGTCAAACCTTCCTCTCTTATCCAACACACTGGAAAAATGTGTTCTCCCACAGTTAACCCAACATTTAGAGAACATCAAGCTCCTTGACCCCCACCAATTGGGTTTCAGAAAGGGATGCAGCACTGAAACTGCCATCCTAAACGTCATAGACGATCTACACAAATCACTTGACTCAGACCAATGCTGCCTTCTCATTCTCCTTGACCTATCGGCCGCGTTTGATACTGTTGATCAGGCATTGCTCCTAAAAGACCTTCAAGAAAGAGCAGGCTTGGAATTGACGGTACTAAACTGGTTCTCCTCCTTTCTACACAATCGCTCGCAAAGAGTAAAACTTTGAATCTGACCCCCTACCCGTCAGTAGAGGAGTCCCACAAGGGTTAGTACTCTCCCCCCAACTCTTCAATATCTACATGGAACCCCTCACCACAATACTCAGGAATTCAAACATCCCCTTACACCTCTTCGCTGATGACACGCAGCTCTATCTGGAAACCACCTCTATGGACGACATTCTCAAACTCAATGACACGCTCAAAGACGTTCAACAATGGCTCTCACAGAACCACTTGAAGCTTAATCAAGAAAAAACTGAAGTTCTACTCATCTCCAACAGAGACGAAAACCCCCAATTGAAGAATGGCTCAAAGCCATCGACGCCCTCAATGGCACCCTTAAGCCGAAAGATTCGGTCAAGACCCTAGGTATCACCTTAGACCCCAAACTAGACATGAAAAAACACATCGCGAGCTCCGCCAAAAGCGCTTTCCTCAATCTGAAACTTCTCTACAAAATTAAACCCTTCCTGCCTCCAAAGGACCTTCAACAGGCCACTCATGCACTGGTGCTTTCCAGTATCGACTATGGAATCGCAGCCCTGACCGGCTCAGCTAAATCACACCTAGGCCCCTTGAAAACCACCCTCAATGCCGCGGCTAGAATGGTCACAGGAACCAAGAAATTCGACCACATTTCTCCCGCGCTCAAGGATCTGAAATGGCTCCCTATTGAACAACGAGCCAACTTTCGAACAGCATGTCTTACACACAAAGCCCTTCACACAGGCAAACCAGAATACCTGGCCGCACACTCAAAAGGGCTGGCCAGTCCAGGATCAGAAGCTCCAACACGCTTCTTCTCATTCCTTTGAAATCGCGGAAACGCAAAACTATAAGTAAATCCTTTGCGGGCAATGCACCCAGGATATGGAACGCCATCCCTCCCCACATCAGAATGACCTCCCATTTCCCAAAATTCAAGACTTTACTCAAAGTCCTCTTCCTTGAGTCCACCTGAACTGAATGGGGAAGATCATAGACCTTATGATCTGTACGATTATGTTATTTGCAATGCCCTTAAGTTGTTCAGATGTGGAGCCTTCCTTTGCAGATAAGGCACATTGTTGTACCTGTTGTGAAGCGCTCTGATACCCTTGGGTCCAGCTAGCGCTATACAAAACTTATAATAAATAAATAAATAAATACCTCCTCTCAGCTCGGTGCTCTCTTCTCTGATGACCTCACAGTATTCCACCACTAGAGGAAACACGAGACTTGGAACCCCATGAGCTCACCAGCAGGCTCAAGCTCAAATAACATAACATTCCCCTTTCCCACAAAACCCAAAAACAAACTAAAGCGAAATAAAAACATAATTACTGCAAAGAGGTGTAAGACCCCACAATACATCCAGTACATCTGGATTATAAAAAAATACAACAGGGTTAGGCAGCAGACTGCCGGTGAAGTTACACAATCATATGACGTGTATATGAATAAAATAACCATCAACATGTAAGTTTGACATATAAGTGTTTTTTAATCATCCAAACGTTTAGGTTTGACACAGATCCTTCCAGCTCTAGAGACCTCCCTCCCTTGGTACCACTCATCTGTCGAGTGACCTTCCCACACTTGGTAACACTCATCTGTCTATCACCCAGACGACTCTCCCTTCCATTACATTCGAGCTGGCTCCTCGCGAAACAGGAAGAGGATGCGCACTCACCCCAGAACTTTGAGGTGAGTGGACGCGTAATGGTGGGTCATTGTTGCAGGTTTCTAAAGGTGGCTTATGGCAGCACAGCCTCACTGAGGAAATCACATCCTCAATCCAATCATCAATGAGCAGAGCTGAATTACATAAAATCCTAACTACTCTAAAGGGGACAGAAAATTGACTTTCCCACTTGCGTGTCATCCTTCCTTTCTTGACATTGACAACGTCAGCTACACACAAACACACCGTCTTAGCTCAATGTGACTAGTCATACCTGTTTTTATATTTAGTCTGACTAATCTCAAAAGAATCTCTCACTTTGTTTGCAGACCATGAGACATTTTTGGTACAATTCAACAACCCCATGTTGTTCTTAGTACGTAGGAAACACCCTCTCATCAATTCCAAAAGAGAATGCCCAGTGGATTCACAACGTGTAATCCTGTATGTACTCACCGTTTTCCTAAACTCATCCTCCCAATCCATGTGATTGCTGGTTGGCAATTCAATATTGCCCTTTATCACTTTGTTGAAGCGCTAAATGCTTCCATTCCCTTCTGGATGATAAAGGGAAGTGGTTCTATGAACCATACCTGCTTCCTTTAAGAATTAAAAAAAAATATCACTGACAAATTGTCATTATTGTCCGAAATCAAATCTTTTGGTAAGCCTTCACGTCCAAAAACTTCAGCCAAGAAATACAACAAGCTATCTGAATTCGCCCTCTCAACCACTTTGACTACTGGCCACTTAGTGAAGTGATCGACTAAGACCAGAATGTATTCCTGCAAACCATTGATATCTCTCACTGAGCCAAAGATATCAATTCCCACTCTCGCCTACGGCATGCTTGGGATAACAATGGGGTGAAAGGGTGATTTGTAAGTAACCAAACTCTTATCGGAATTGGCACACGCCACACATTCCCTGACGACCCTTTTGATGTCCTTGTCTAAGCCAGGCCACCAGTAAGACTGCTCGAACCTGCATTTACTCTTCACAATACCCAAGTGACCCTCATGGCAAAGATTGATAACCTTGTCACGGAAAGCCTGAGCTGGGATCAGCCTGCCACTCCTGAGCAGTAGATCATCCTCGACAGACAATTTGTTCCTAACCTCTCAAAAAGGAAGCAATACTTTACTTAAATGGTCTTTCTCTGGCTACCCTCCATGAATAAAGTCAACAACAGTAACTAACTCCTCATCCTGAAAAATACTCTTTATCCATCCATCGTGAGAAATACTATGCAACTCTTCACCAAAAATTGTCGCCACCAACCAATCATCCCACTCATTCTTGGCTTCATCAATGACTGGTAACGGACACCTGCTTAGGAAATCTGCAATTCTATTACATACGCCGGGCACATACTTAATCTCGTACACAAAGTCCAACATTGCACAGACATGCGTGAATCCTGGGAAACACATTGTTAAGCTTCTTGGATGTGGGTTCTTTAGTGAGAGGGTTATGGTTCTCACAGTGACATGTACCCCACATGTACCCCACATATACTGTCTAAAGTGTTTGAGTCCCCTCTCTCTCAATAACGGAGTACTTTTTCTCCGTTGGAGTGAGGGCTCTGGAAGCAAACGCAGCCACATTCTCTGTCACTTCCTCCTGCACTTGGGATAGAACAGCGCCCAGGCCTCTCCTGCTGGCATCTGTAGGGATAAAACTCTTGAATCTAGGTTCAAACCCCTTAAGTGCGGGTGCTGAACAAATATCTTTCTTGATGCCATCTAAACTGAATTGGCACTCATCAGTGCAAACAAATTTGCACCCCTTTTATAGCAGCTGTCTAATGAAAAACATTTTGTCTGAGAAATTGTAGACAAACTTAGAATAAAATTGGGTCAGACCTAAAAAAGATCTGACCTCCTCTTTGTTCTGAGGAACATGTGCTTTTCTGATGGCATCCTCCAATTCGGACCTCGGAAAAATCCCTAACAAACTGATTTCATGCCCTAAGTATGTTACGCTTTTATTCGCAAACTTGCATTTGGACTCTTCCGCAGTCAAACCATTCAGCTCCAGAGTCCGAAGTACCTCCACCAGAACTTTGTCATGTTCCTCTCTATTCATTCCCATGACAAGAATGTTATCCTGGAAGAAGACAACATTATTCATGTCCTCAAATACTAGGTGCATGAGATGTTGGAAAATGGAAACGGCAGATGCCAACCCATATGGGACTTGTTTGAACTGGAAGATGCCGACTGTGGTGACAAAAGCAGTTAGATGTCTACTGCTCTTATGCAGTGGCAACTGATGGTAAGCGGAGTTTAAATTTATTGTAGAGAGCCATTCCATGTTTCTTGTAACTGAGAACAACTCTGAGATTCTGGGAAGAGAGAATAAATCTACACAGATGATTTTATTGAGCTTTCTTAAGTCCACACATAAAAGGATCCAGCCGTTAGCCTTGCGGGCAACTACAAGGGGAGAAACCCAATCCGAGGACTCAACACGCTCAATTATCTTGTTGTCCACCAACTTCTGAATTTCACCACTCATTTTTTCCCTGACACTCATAGCAATGTTTCTCACCTTGTGGATACAATAACAAGCGTTCTTCTTCAAAATTATCTTGTGTGAGAAACCTTTCAGTTCACCCACACTCCCAGTGAACACCATAGGAAAACGAGTTACCATCTCAACACACACATACTCCTTCTTTTACCGCACACTTAAAACTGGATCAGGGCTGTTGGGATCAAGTACAATACCCAACTCTCCTTGGTTACACCAACCAAGGACACATGGTGCTGATGCAGACACATAAAACTTGCATTTTGCTTGTCTCCCTTTAAACTTAAATAAAAGCTTGCGAAAACCCAATAAATCAATGGGCTCACCCATGTAGCTCACAGGGTAAACATCAGTTGTTTCTAACTTCTCACAAATTTTGACCTTGAAGGAATCCATCCAGGTATTATTATTAATGATGGTGTACAGTTAACCTGAATCGGCCATAAGGGTTACCAACACGCCACCAGCAACAATCCTGCATACAGGTTTTTTTCCTTTGTCTGCCCTCTGCACTGTAAGACTCCTCGTGTAAACACAGAACATGTGAGCCATCAACACCAGAATCCAAACTCTCCTCTCCCGCCTCCAACTCATCAACCAAACATTTCACAGATTTGGACTTCCAACAAACATGTACATAATGGCCAGTTAATTTGCACGTCGCACACTTCTGCCTTCACGCTGAACATCTTTTATCATGTGCCAAATGTGAAGAGCTACCACATCTGTAACATTAATCTTTTAAGTCAGAAAACATCTCCTTTACGAGTTCTTTTCCATTTTTCTTCCTCTCTTGTTCGTTGACATGTGAATAGCTCCCTTTTACAATACTGACCATCTCTTCGCCATTCTAAACTTTACTGGAAGCCACTACAGCCTTGACACTCCTAGAAGTAAGTTCAGCTTTAATTAAAATAGCAGTAATTTCACATAGACTGGCATCTCCATTGAACCAAAGTTTGTCCTGAAGCTAAGGGTTGTTATAATGCATGACTACCTGGTCCTGAATCAATTCCTCCTCTATCACCCTAAACTCGGAAGACAAACTAGTTTCCTTAAGGCAGCCACTTAGCCTAAAAGATTAATCCAAAGGGCCATATTGTGTTGACACAAAATGCCATAAAAGGGTGGAGTGCCCTTAGGGAGACATGACAGTTGGTGTACAGTTTGAGTCACAAGGTTGGATGTGGACAGAGGGGGGACTTCATAGTAAAAGGAGAGTTTGATCCATGTGGGTTGAACATAAGTATTATGGAGTCCTGTAATTACACTAGTGGTGGCTCGCCCATGTTCAATGTCAGCAATTGAGCTAGTTGCCTCACAAAGGAATTGCCACTTCAGATCCATGAGGCTTTACTACAAAAAGAAATTAAAACTGCATGTGTGATGGACCCAGAACCCCATCGAGCATACAAAGTGTACGTTTTTTGATCTGTGTTTGCACTAGCACTTCCTGAAATTGTGGCTTTCAGGTCTTCATTTGAGCGCCATGCATTCATGCCCGAAAACCAGTGTCAGTCCCTTCCCTTACACTTATAGTGTGAATTACAGCACATAAACTCACAAAAAGATCCCACGGGTCTTGGGTGCATGAAATGTACTTACCATGCTCGGTGGGACCCTTTTAAAGAACGGTTCCCCTCACACACCAAAGGTGTCATGCTTCATCATAGGGGTGCCTTCTTGTGTCAAGAGCCTAATCGTGACACAGGCTACAACCCCCTCGCTACGAGGGAGGAGCTCATGGATGTTTTTTTGCAAGAGAGGATTGTCCTTAAACCCTACGTGAGCGTGGTGTGTTGAAGGTGAGGTGCAGTGCTACAGTGAATGGTCATTTAATCTGCCTACAACGTTAGCTTAGGCAAACCTAATTCTACTACCCTGTGACAGGATTAAAAACAAATAGCTTGTAATGTAGCTGCCGACATTCGAGACAGCTGCATCCAGAAACGATCAAAGTGTTTCGGCCTGTGGTCCTATAAAAGTGTTGTGGCCTTCGTCAGGATCAATTTAAAGCTACTGAAAAATAGTGAATAGGTGAAACAACAAAAGTGAAAAAAAAACAATGTACACCGGTATGAGATACTACACCAGTTGTCCTCTTGTTCAGCAGGTTCGTCGGTGGAACCTGTGGTGAAGCAAACAGATTATGTTCCATACCAATCACAATGTGATCAGGAGGATATACCACATGGTAATATCACAACACATTAGACATACCTTGATATTGCTTTAAATAAAACAATCAAAAAACCCTAAACTATTAATGAGTCACCTCACCTACAACAGTCAGGGAACATACCACATCTATACTGTGCTATGAGACGAAGGTACATACGCCAATCATCCTAATGGATAAAGTGGTGGCTTTAGGGTCAAGCGAAGAAAAAAGTACAGTGTGGTTAAAAATATCAAAGAATATGTTCAACAAGAGTGTGACCAAGGAAAGTGAAATGTGAGCTGTCCTGCGAGTAGCCAGTAGTTTTTCTATTTCTGGGGCTGGAGTTTATGCTTTCACAGTCCACAATGTAGAAGGCACCTTTCTCTTTATATGGTTCAGATGTAAGACAGCCTAGGACAGTAAGACCAGATGTTCACATCCTAGACTACACCACAGATTTGTCCCTGCAATAGAGAAAGGAAGAAACAAACTCTGGGTATTATTAAGAAAGTTGCAACAGCCCAGGCCACACAAGACTCACTATCCACTCCTCCAAAGTAAAGACAGGCTGTTGAGGAAACTATTTCTTGCAACTGTTAAATTTGCATAATTCATGGGCAATACACCCTTCCATGTGCAAAAGGCTGTCTCTCTGTTTGGGGGTATTAAAGGAACAAGTCCAGAATCAATTCTGCCACAAGGAGGATGAGGTCAACAGGACCTGTTCAGGTTTACTTACACCACATATATGCTATTGCAGGGAAATCAATGTCTCTATTCCCAGCTCATCGCTTGATTAGTGCAGCCACGAAAATGGTTTCCAGAAAAGGCAAGTCAGGGAACTTGGCACTTGCTGTCATCATCCCCCATCCCAGTTAAAGAGAATATAATGAAACTTCCCTTCCCTAAGTGCATCACATAGGGATCCTACCTCCTGGTCCAAGCAATGACCACAATTTGTGTGTGCCAGTTCTTTGCCTCCTGTGCTCTCCCCACCTGTAGTAGTGTAGAAAACTCAATGAGGTCTGCATTCCTGAATTTGGGTGGGCAAAACTGTTTAATGTAGATTTGGCGTCTCTCTTCCAAGTGTCTCCTGGCCCCAGCATTTAGAAGCCATGGGTCCTTATTCATAACAGTGCACCCCAACAGCCTGAAAACACAACTACCTTTTACTGGCAGGCTATGGCACTGCTCTGCTCAGGGGTGGTATGACCCATCCATCTTTGCAGTAGGGAGGGGACCCCTCACATGGAGGAGTGTGGCTCACTGATTAGAGAGGCAGACCCTGATGCAGAGGTCTGGCCCGGGACCAGGGTTCAATTCCCGTCGTGGCAGGGTCTTGAGCTCAAATGTCTGCGGACCCGATAATTCTCGGCACGGTGCCTACTCTAATCATGGGGTCCCACGCTGCAACTCTGGGCAATAGCTTTCTTAGTCTCCACACCGGCCCTAATCGCTAAGGATGCCTGGCTTCATCAGGGGGGTGCCCAGGAGTTGGGCGCCTCACAGGAACATGCCAGGACGGGTTCCTCAGCGGTTTATTCAGCGCGGGGGGACACTGGTAAGTGTAACCATGCGCTTTATAAGCTTCAGAATTACAATTACAATTACATTGCCATTCTTACCATTAATGACTAGGAAACCAGGTAAGGAGCCAAACCTGTGAACTAAGGGCCGCCTCTCCCCAACAGAGTTATTAATCATTACCTCCAGAGAGATCATATAGATTTCTAATGAAGTATGATGTGGGACTATGAAATTGGATCTCAGTTTTAGCCGACTATCTGAATCGGCTGTTAAGCACGCTTCTCAATATTGGGGGTTCCTAGTATTCATGGTGTGATATTATCTACCCACGGTATAATGCTCTTCCTGGCATAATGGTGGTAATTCTTCACATACTATGGACATTCTTGTTGGGGTGCTGCCACCCCTTTTTATAATGCCGCCAATGGCATAATAGTAATAATTCACGGCATACAGTGTAAAACTTAGCCTGATAGTGCCAAACCCCATGTATAATGTTGGCCATAGCATACAATGATAATTCTTGACATTTTGTGAACTTTGATTGCCATTATGGTGCTTGCTCTACCAACAATGTGTTCCTAAAACTAAAAAAGATGGTATTTCACAACAGTAATAGAGATTTATGGTATGAAAACAACAATATTTTATTTTGGAGGGTTGTTTTAATGTTTGTATTTGATACCAAATTGTGTGTATTTTAGTAAGCTGATATTTAGAGATAAAATGACTGTATTTCGAAATATATATTTAATTCTGCTATTTGAATCATAATTGTTGTTGGTGTCTGAGACATCAGCCTTTAAGAATGATGTAACTTGTCTGCTCTCTGACTCTGAGCAACAACACTGCTACATGAGCGTGTTAAAAAAAATGTTATGTTAAAATAGGACTTTTATAGCGCAACGGCTACTCCAAGGGAGTGTCCCGGCTACAACCCCCTCGCTACGAGGGAGGAGCTCATGGATGTTTTTTTGCAAGAGAGGATTGTCCTTAAACCCTACGTGAGCGTGGTGTGTTGAAGGTGAGGTGCAGTGCTACAGTGAATGTGACACACCTCACAGGGGTATAACACAGGCCCCCGCAGCCCCTGCAGTGCGGGGGGGGGCCCAATCTCCAAGGGTTTCCCTCAGAACAGCTTTCTGGCTGCAGAGCTCCTGATTGAGCACAGAGGGGGCCCCTCAACGTGCCTTGCAGGGAGCCCCCCTCAAATTTCGTTATGCCAGAGACACCTCAATCAGGAAAAAGCAGCTGTGCGGGGGCACCCCTGTAAAAAGGAAAATAAAAATAAGGCAGGACACAGAAGCCAATTGTGGATCAGCGCAGAGCTGGGCAGGAAACCAAAAGCAGACCTGGCAAAATGCTCAAAAAAGCCATGATCCCTTCCACCTTTCTGATCTTTCTCTCTCTCCCCTTCTCTCGCTCTCCTCTCTTTTTCCTGAAGTCCCGTTTCTCCCATGTCTGCTGCAATTACGTGAGGAGCTGGTGAAAGTGGCAGAGGTGCAAGCAGAAATTCCCTGCCTGATAAACTATACTCAGTGGCTCCAGCCCACCAGGGACATACAGGCAGTAAGGCCTGGATCCATGTTAAAGTCCCGGGTCATGACCCACCCCTTACACTGAGCCAGGAAAGATCAGAGAGCTTGATGCTCTTCCCTGAAAAGAGTGGAGTTTGGGGAAAGGGTGGCAAAAAATTTGAAAAAAAGGAAAACAGACGCAGTGGTGAATTCACTTGTGGGACAGAACAAGTTCAGTGTTTTCACTGTGCTTTTTACTGCCACGGCATAAATATATTATTATGTATGTATTTTGTATTATATATTATACTAGCATCTCGTCCCGACGTTGTCCAGGAGCAATCATGGCTTAGGGCCCCCGCCCGCCCTGACGTTGTGCAGTATTATGCCTCTATGTTTACTTTGTACGCTTTTGTAACCTGTCCGCGTCACTGCCCACGTCACTTTTTCCTCCTGTAATGCCCCGTTTGGTACCTTCTCCCGATTGTCATTTTAGCTTTAAGCTGACCGCTCCACTTTGTACGCTTTTGTAACCTGCACACGTTTCTTTTTCCTCCTGTAATGCCCCGTTTGGTACCTGCCCACGTCACTGCCCATGTCACTTTTTCCTCCTGTAATGCCCCGTTTGCTACCTTCTCCCGATTGTCATTTTAGCTTTCAGCTGACCGCTCCACTATGTACGCTTTTGTAACCTGCACACATTTCTTTTTCCGTTTGGTACCTGTGGCTTGCTCACCGCTCCTCTCCGCCGCCGCTCCTCCCTCACGTTTGCTTTGCTCACTGCTTACTTGGTGCCCTACCTCATCCGCCGCTCCTCACTGCCTGCCCGCCGATCCTCACCGCCTGTCCCCCGCTCATGTCCGCTGCTCCTCCGCTCGTCACTGCTCCTCCCCGCGCAGATCTCCGCCGCTCCTCGTCACTGCTCCTCCCCGCGCTGTTCGTCGCCGCTCCTCCCCGCGCTGATCTCCGCCGCTCCTCCCCGCGCAGATCTCCGCCGCTCCTCGCGCTCGTGTACGCCGCTCCTGATGTAAGCATGCACGTCGCGGCCGGCGCTACTTTGAAGGGACTACTTTTTTTTAACTTATATTTTGTAAATAACTTATTTTTTTTACATTTATATAGCCTATGTCCATCTGCACACCCTGAGGATTACAACGATGTATCGGGTGTGTGGATTGGCGCTGTGGTTCCTCAGTTTACCCGCCTCAAAGCCTCAAAGTTCTTCCTTTATAATAGTAGTATAGATTACACTACCCATATACATATACATATTTTTATTATTTCATATGAAATGTATAAATGTATTATTAAATCCTATATTATATTACACTATATTATGTTATATTGTATTATATTATATTAGATCATGTCAATAACTATATGTATCTTATGGCAGAGAAATAAATGTTATTTACCGCAACTATAGTAACATACATATATTCACACATTTGTGACTACAGTCCAAATGTCAAATTTGAGTTTATTATCACATACAGCAATATTTGACATTAGAAAAACATTGTTTACTGTCTCATAGATTGCATTTAATAACTATTCAACATGCTTTACCTTACTGCACACATTTTTTCTCTTGAATCTTAATTTGAGTTAAGTACTTTTTGGTAAACTAAGGACCCATGGAACAATGCCATGGCATAAACTATTCATGTAGATGCTCAGAGTATAATATGTTGTTCATTACCATTATCGAGGGATGAGAGAAGCATCATGGTATAGCTGAGGTTTTGCCTCCCATGAGTCATGCCCCAATCCAGTTTGAAGCAGCCACCCTACCACATTAAACGCAGAGACAGAAGTCTGGTTGGAAAAATAAGGTTTCTTCAGCAACTAGACAGTGGATACACAAGAGTTGTCTTGACATCCTGTTTCCTTCTTTCCAAATGTGCACCAAGTGTTCTATATAAAACCTAGAGACAGAAGTCTGATAGGACAAATCAGGGTGTTTTAGTACCAGACAGTGGACACACAAGAATTGTCTTGGCATCCTTATCCCAACCTTTAATGTGTGCTCCAAATGTTACATGTAAACCCAGCAGATCTGCTGAGCAGGATTTGACACTCCAGCAGGATTTGACACTGGAGTGTCATGAAGGATACCCACACCCCCACTCTTCATATTCTGTAAACTTCATATTCTGTAGAGTCATCGCTGTCCATTCAGGTCAGTCTATTACTTGCTCCTGGGAGGTATTTCACACCATTTTCATGCCTGTTCAAATGCTAATCACTGTTTGGGAGAAGTTAGATAGCAAATGAAAATTATAACCCAGAATCTTCAGACCGGAAAAGAATAACTTTCTAAAAGTTACTTTTTCCTTAATATCTATTAAAAGACAACTTCACCTTTGAATTGCTTTTTTAAGAACTATTAAATATAGTTGTTTAAAATGTCTTCCCACTAGTCCCAATCCGGAAATGCAGCTAAGCTTCCCACAGTGAAAAAGTAGTTTGGGAGCAAGTCACTGTAAGGACATATTAGCATTACATTTCTATAAGTCTTACTTTTAAATACCATGTACCCTGCCTTGTGGGCTACAAGATCTACATAGATATCGAGAAATAATGCAAGCACAAACTAGGGCTGGAGCAGTTATAGTTATTATTATTGCAATTATAGGATATTCTCCAAATATTACAACCAGCTCGCTGCGGGAGAAATGTCCATTTATCATTGCCTTAGTAGCCAGATCACTGATACTTCAGAATTGGCGAAGTGAAAATATCCCAACATTCCAGCAATGGGTGACTAAAATGTGTAGAGTTCTAAACCTGGATAAAAGATATGCTTTAAGGTCTGGCTCTTATGCTAAGATCAAAGCCCTATGGCAATTTCTTTGATGTTTTCTGGAGGATAAAGTAGTCTAAATGAAAAAGTGATGTTAATGAATAACTGGAAGGCCTGAGGGGAAGGTGCAATAGTCAATTTTATTAACTATATGGTAATATTCTTTCGCTAAATCTATATATAATGGATTACTCCCCCGTCTTTTTCTATTATGTTTTTAGGTATATTGTCAATCCAGACAACATTGTATTTAAGGAGTTTGTGACCTGGAAAAAAGTTATGCTTTAAGGCCTGACTCTTATGCTCAGTTCAAGGCACTATGGGAATATGTTTTCTGGGGCATAAAGGAGTCTAAATGAAATAGTGATGTTAAGGGAAAACTGGGGAATGTGCAATAGTCTATTTTATTAATTGTGTGGTAATATTCTTTCCCCAAATCTGTAAATAATATATTAATTTCCCACGTCTTTTTCTATTATGGTTTTGTGTAATTGCCAATCCGGACAACATTGTATATGTATGATCTTTTGAATACACTCTCCAAAACAAAAAATATAATTACAAAAAAGATCTACATAGAGATGGCATTTTTATTCAAAAGGGAGGTTTTGACCAGTAAACATGGTTTATTTTTACAGTGCTACAATCAGACTACACTAGTAGACCTAAAGCCATGTTTATACTGCCACTATAGTGGAAAGCACAATAGATGGTGCAGCACACTAGTGGCATTTAACTTCCTGGAACTGGGTACATTTTGTTCCATATACTAGGCACTTAAATATAACAATTAGGACTGTGCCCCTTTGATCATGTTTAAAGTGTGAGCACAGACATGTTACTACTGGTTACCAGAGGTAAAGTGCACAAAGTTCTAAGGCCAGTAAAACTATTTTGTTCAGTAAACAGCAAGAAATACGGAAAAGGCACATTTTCTACACCCATATTAATAATATTGAATGCATGCTTGTGATAGTTATATATTTCAATCAGTAGAGTATCACAATGTAACAAATATTACATGTGTTTGTTCCAGTAATGCTAGGTATGCCCTAAAAGTATGCCCTCTCTTCCTGTCTCCTCTTCCCACTTCAATACACAACCACACAGCCTCACAGCCTCAAAAAAAGGCTACTAATGGCCCACATATGTATGAGAATCAATCAATCAGTGAAGCGCACAACTCAGCTGTGAGGGCCTCAAGGCGCTGGGGGGCAGGGGAGTACGAGCAGCTCAGTCTCATCTGAAGAGCCAGGTCTTGAGGCTCTTCCTGAATGTTTGCCGTGTGGGGGTTTGTCTGATGCTGAGGGGGAGTTTGTTCCAGGTCTTGGCCACGTTGTAGGAGAAGGCTCTTCTTTCCGTTCTGGCTCTGTGGATACATGGGACAAGGTTGGCGGAGCGGATGTTTCTCTTGGGTACGTAGAAGGAGATTCTTTTGTTGAGGTATTGGGCCTGGTGTTGTGGAATGGTTTGTAGGCATGAGTGAGCAGCTTGAAGGTCACTCTCTCTTTTAACAGGGAGCCAGTGGAGGTCACGCAGGTGCAGGGTAATGTTGCCTTGCCATGGGATGCCGAGGACAAGTCTAGCTGCGGTGTTCTGGATGGTCTGGAGTTTGTGGAGTAAAGATTTGTTGATCCAGGCAAAAGGGGCATTCCCATAGTCCAGTCTGCTGGTTGTGAGTGCGTGGGTGATGGAATTTCTGGATTTGGGGGGATCCATTTGAAGGTCTTGCGGAGGAGGGTATTGAAGCACGTGGAAGAGATGGCATTGATCTGTCAGTCACGGTGAGGGAGGAGTCGAATATGATGCCGAGGTTGCGGACATCATCCGTGGGTGTGGGAGGGTTGCCGAGGGCAGAGGAAAACATCATTGAACATACTTTTGGTATCTCCAAGTCACACTTCAGATATATTGACCATATAGGGAGTGTTTAGATACTATCCAGAAGTAGTGTGCAAGATTATAGTATCATGTTGCATGTTGCACAACATAACCAGATGATAAGGTTGACATGTAGGCCTGACCGAGGAACTATAGCCTCATACATTTTTCCAGGGAAGGACACAGAACTAAGGTCATATTTTACTGGCGCATGATCTCCTAGTGGTCTAATGTTTCACCCTAAGTGCTATGTTTGTTGCTGCATGACCAGACAGTGTTGAATCAATGATAAATGGCCGATATATACCATCCTGAGACACTACTGTTTCACTGACATGATGTCACATCCAAAGGAACAAGTCTCAGTGCACTATGCTTCGACTAACATATCACTCACTACATCATTTATAGATTACTTGTTATGACTATTTAAATAATTGAAATAAAATTACATGTTCATGCCACATTAAAACATCTCACATAAAATAACATCTTCATGTTACATTCAAACTTCTCAAATGTAGTCTATGTATAAAGTAAAGTTGATTACATACCCACATCTTCATTAACACACAACTTCTAAATTCATTTACATTTTAAACTAATTCTCAGACAAACCTTTAATTCCACAGACATTTCCTTTTCATTTAGTATTATACAAATGTATTCCATTTATGTACCCCATTTCTGCTATGTTGGTGGAGAACTTCGTAGCTGTAAGAAATCGGGTTATTGGTTGAGTGGGGTGGAAGTCCCACTCAGGCAACAACCACAATACTTGTCAGGGTACACCACAAACGTCATTAAATTAACATGTGCTTAACCCTCCGGCAGCTTGGTGCATAGCAGTCAGGTTTAACTTAAAGGCAAAGTATTATGCAGCACACAAACTGTAATAAGGGAAAACCACAACACCAGAAAAATCCCAAACCAATTTATAAAAAGAAAGTACATTTTAAGTAGACAGAGCGCCTAAAAGAAGAAAGCACAGTTCGCCGTCATCTGGTCGGTCTAGACTGGCAGTAAGCCATGACTTCCAGCTGACCACAATGGAGTGCTGGCGGTTCAGGGACCAGGTTAGTCCCACTGAAAAAATTACCTTCTCAAAGTCTGACACAAATAGTTCTGTTCACAGTGTAGGAGGCTGTGAGGAGTAGGGAGAGTGCCATGGATGGTCGTTGGTGTAGTGTGAAGATCCAGATGAGCATCATGGATGGTCATTGGTGGACCTTTGCATTGGAGGTCACTGCATTAGTGGTTGTCACGGACGGCATAGTCTTGCCGTGAATGGGCCCTTCCACGAAGAGACCACAACTTCAGTATTTCTCCTTTTTTTTAAAAGGAGTACACTCTGATCCCAGGTAAGGGTTCACTACCTGGCAAGGCACCTCTTGGGTACCAGTGATACACTCTAGCAGAGGCCAGCAGGTCTCAGGTAGGTCTAGTGGTATGTATAGGCAGGTCCAGTTGAAGCAGATGAGCTGGGCAGTTGCAGGGAGGCCTCTGGTGCTTGTATCTGTATAGCTCAAAACAGGATGCCAGCCAACAGACTCTTGGAATCACTCAGGTTAGCCTAAGATAAAGGGAGCAGGTTTAGTCTTCTTACTCAGAGAGCAGGGCAGTCCTCTGGTAGCAGCACGGCAGTCCTCTAATGAACAAGGCAGGCCTCAAGCGACAGGGCAGTAATCTGCTAGCAGAAGGGCAGTCCTGTGAGGAACAAGGCAGTCCTTCTTCTGTAGTGCCCACAGGCCCTGGAATATACTGAAGAGTAACTCAGGAGGTCCAATATTTATAGACCGGCCAGCCTTTGAATTGGGGGGATTCCCTGTGCTATCATCGGCTCTTGTTCTGAAAACTTCTCCCCCTCCCCTGCCAATACTCTAAGAATTCTGGGGTGACAAAAGACTGGTTTCAAGTTCCTTTGTGTGTGCTGAGTATAAGTGGGGCTGGGTAATGCTCCGCCTCAACCATTTTCTCATGACGGCCCATCCTGTCCACACCTAATCCCCTTTTGTCTCACTGTGTGGGAGGAATTTATTTATTTATTTATAAAGTTTTATATAGCGCGAACTTTACCCAAGAGGATCAGAGCACTTTACATTTAGGATTGTTACGTTAAAAGTTACATCAGTTACAAGAACATAGAAAGGTACAGTACACAAAATAATGTTGCAATAATTCGTAGGAGGGAGGGAAGGAAGGAGTAAGTAGCAGGCAGACGAGGAGGAATTGTGCCCAATATCCGGCTGGGTAAGTGACGGTCAGGGGGAAAACCAGGGCCCATCTCTTCAATAGCTGTCTAGCAGCTCCACCAGAAATCAGCCATGGTGCTCAGGTCTCAGCAAACAGGGGAACCAGTTTTGAGTTTATTTGATTTGATAAGTTTATATAGGGCTGGCTATACTCGGAGGTATCAGAGCGCTTTACCAGAGGAAGTTTGTGTTACAAGCTATATCAGTTACCATAGCATAGTAACGTAGTAAGGTACAGTACACAAACAACGAGGTTGAAAGAATTCGAAGGAAAGGAGAGGAGGAAGGAGCTATAGCAGGGAGACGAGGAAGAACTGTTCCCAATGTCCGGCTGCTTAGGTGACAGTCGAGGGGGAAACCAGAACCAATCTCCTCATTAGCTGTCTAGCAGCTCCACCGGGCATCAGCCATGTAGCTCAGGTCTCAAAATTCAGGATTAAAATATCTTAGACCTGAAGGTATCAAAGCGCTTTACATGACATCCTTTTTGTTCCAAAATTACATCAGTTACAGGTTACCTCGGTTGCAGGGAGAAAATATTGAGATTTTTGAGGACGAGGTCAGAGGAAATGTAGAGGGGTAAGGGGTGGGGTAACAGGGTAACAGGATATTGGGTGTCCTGTGCTGTAGCTGTAGCTGTAGGAATGTACAAACCCCAACAGCAGAGCCGTTTACAGTCATCTGACCCAGGACACTGACAGAAGGCACAAATGGGTAGGCCAAGAAAATGCCAACTCTCTAAAAGTAAAAGCAACAAATGATGGATGAAATGCTGAACAATGCAAACATTCACCCCCAGTCACAAAGATCTGGGTTGAATCTATTGCTCTTTTTCTCACCACTCCACCCTAGTTTGGACCCATCCATATGTAAATCAGTCTTGACCTTGTTCCTCATGCCCGAACTGCCAAGTCTGGTCCTCCCTAGACCGGAAACAGGCATCCTGGAACTGGTTTCAAGGCATCACTCCATATCAGCCAGGTTAGCTTGAATCCAGTGGTGCAGTGAGCAGGGGACCCACGTCTGGGCATACCCTTCCCACTTAGGGCGACAAAAGCAAAAGACAGAAATGATGGATGGAATGCTGAGCAATGTACACATTCACCCCCAGTCACGAAGATCTGGGTTTAATCCATCATTCTTTTGCTCACCTCGCCACCCCAGTTTGGACCTAGCCATATGCAAATTAGCCTTGATCCTGTTCCTCATGGAAACAGTCCAGTCCAAACTGCCAAGCCAGGCCCTCCCTGGACCAGAAACAAGCCTCCTGGGACAACTTTCGGGGCACACGGGGTCTGAATGTTTGAGGGCCTCATAGTGAATGTCACGGAGGGACGGGGCCCTGCTAGGGGCCCCCAAAGTCCGTGTCTCACAGCCTTTCAATGGCAGGCAGACCGCAATTGAATGGCTATCTGAAAGGGGCATCGTAATCTTATTGTTGTGCCTGAGCATGCACTGCCCTATTGTAGGGTATTACATTCCGACCAGAAGCGTCGGTCGGCCCCTCTGCCAACTGCCTCTGACCGCAGTGCATCATAATGTGGTGGTTGGACTGCACCACCAGATGTCGGTTGGACCACAACTGACTGCTAGGGGTTGCGTTCTGACCGACATTATAATGAGGCCCTATATTTTTTCAATTTGAATAATTTGTTTGTGAATTTGTTCCCCATTCGAGGATCACTGACATAATATTGGTGCATACAATATCAAAACACAAAAATATCCGAACATAAATATCATAAACAAAAATATAGACTTCCTGTACTTAACTAGTGAGACCACAAAATTGATTTCTACTTAGATGGAAAACACAAATATCGAGACAAAAAATATGACATATCCAAAATATGGATTCACACAATAATTACATTATCATTAAAAAATATAGAAAAATTTACTTTTTAAAAACATTTTATATACATGTTTTAATTAAATTATACCAATATATTACATCACCAAAATATATACCATTCATCCCAATAAATGATATAATTAAAATCATAACTATACAGCCAAATAAATTAGCATTAACTATAAACAATTAGACAACAACCTAAATATGAGGAAATATACATATAGAAATAAAATAAAATTAAAAACTATCAAACTATATATCATACATTATAAACAAACCCGTAAACTAGCGTTTACCATAGAAGGACGTAACTAATTTAAGAATATAAAACTCAAACTAAACCAACCAATAAAATTAAAGTATATGCAAATTTGACCAATAAAATCAGACACGCAATTAAATCAACAATATAAAAGGCACACTAATTTAAACAACTAAGGGCCTAATCATGATGTCGTATTGGTCTGGAACCACCCGACCTTAGGCCTGCGGTTCCGACCGCATGATTAGAATACAAATGCCCATTGAGTGGGAACAAACATGTATTTTACAATGGAAGCTTGTGCTATTTTAAATGTAAAATTGTAAATAATTAAAAAAACACTCTCCAACTTCTAACTCTTTGCATATACTTCCTATAGAAAACACTATGACTTGGAAAAGTGATATACTGCCACAAAAACAACTATCACAAACCAGCAAAAAGATATTTAAAATTAAGTATACATAAATTAATAAAAACAATAATCTCTATCAAATAGTGAGTGAAAATGAACCTAATGACCTCAACCTCTACCAACAAATAAACATTTCAAATTAAACAGAAAAGAAAGCACCTGCTCCACGCTAGAACACCTCCAAGGGAAAAGCTGCAAAACAGTGTGAAAAATAGAAGCAGAATGTACATGTAAGTATACAGAAGTAGCACCATCATTTTACATGTATATTCTATTTATTTCTACAATTACACTACTTTCAAATACAATGACAGAGAGAGCAAAATAAATAACATTGCCAAAGGAAAGCTGGTATTAAGTCACATGGTATACTCTACACCTAAAGTCAAGAAAGTGCATCAACAGAAAATATAAATTGGAAATGTACCAAATATTATTCTAATGCATACTATGGGAGGGGAACTACAAAAGATTATGTAATTCATGTAAAAGAGCACAACCGGTCACTAAATGTGACATGAATAGAGATGAGGGGGTGTTGCAGGATATAAGAGAGGCAAACCATAGCTCCTAGAAACCTATAAACAAAATCCTTGAAGATATGCAGCTTAAAGTCCCCGAACACATCACAGGCCAACTACCAGCTATACCCACTTCAAAACATTTAATTGCACAGACTAAAAAAGCCAGCAACGATACTCGTCCTGCCCCTAGAAGGTACCAGACATATAAATACCTGAACATATAACAATGACACATAATGAGGAACCTTTACCTTTATATGCTAACATAAAAAATGAGCAACAAGTCCTAATATTCTCCACAGCAAATAAACTAAGCCAATGTCAAACATGGATGATTGGTGGGACCTTCATAGTCCCAAACCATTCTCTCCTATATACACCATACATGGTAAATATCAAAACATAAATATCCCTTTTATATATGCCCTACTACCAAATACACAAAGCAGCACTTATTCCAAACGTTTATACCACTTTAAACGTAAAAAAATCTGCTAACCCCAAAAAATAAGCATAGACTTTGAGCAAGCAATGATTCAAACTATTTTAAATATTTACCCCGACACAGCCACACAAAGCTATTACTGTAATTTCCTTCAAAACAAATGGAGACAAAGTCAACACTCTGCACTAAGGGCCTGATTACGAGTTTACCAGTCCGACCTCCGGACATCCACTGTGGCGGTCCGGAGTAAGCCGCCAAGCCAGTGCCATCCAGACCACCAAACGCAGCCAGGCTGATGTTGGTGTGTCGTCGGTGGCCCTGTGGCTGTATGCTTTGGCTCATTTTCAACCTACAGCACATGCTGCCGCAGTGGCAGCGCTGCTTGCACATCAGTGCTCTGTGTACCATGCACTATGTCATGCATGGCACACAGAGGGGGGCAGAACATGTGCCCCCATGCACACCCCCTCAGGGTAAAATGCCCTAGTGCCATGTTTGGGGCCCCTTTCCCCTTTCTCCTGTCTTTCTGCCATGAAAGGTTAGTCGGAAAGGTATTTGTAATCTGCACGGTGGTGACGGCATCGGCAACGCCACTGCTGACCACCGCTTTACCCATTACCGCCCAGTCGTGATCTAGGAACCGGGCAGTAGCTGAGGTCTTGTGTCGAGCTGGTGGTAGTTTGACCGCCAAACTCATAATAGGATAATCTGATAAAAGGATGACAAACTAAGCCCCCTTATGGATCATTTCAAAGACACTTGGGTTGGCAGGCTGCATCGCCCTGGACACAGACGCCAGCCAAAATACCAAATACCATGGTGAAATGTGCATGAAAGCACCTTGGCACTGAAAGCTTAACCAAACAATGCAGTAAAAGGACAGCACAATACCCTCCAATCCACACTAGCCAAAACCCAACCTACTCTCTATAAATGTATACAAGCACTGTAAAAACAGCAAAGTTGCCAACAACTACGAATGGAGCAATCTGTAATCCAAATAGCCCCTAAACTAAGCAAACAAACTAAAAGAAAGTACACAATGCTAAAATTTAAACTCAAACTCTTCCTACATAACAAAGGAGAAGATTACTTAGAAATAATAGTCAAAAGCATGTTATAAAATAAGTATTAACTTACAAAGCCCCCCCAAAAACTGTCACAAAATATAAACCAACATGACAAATCTTTTTTTATATAAATAATAAATATGATACTTTATCACATCAGTTAAATAAAACTCGAATGTTAATTAGAACTGAGATAATAAAATAATATATACATTATTTGAACAACAAATGTAACCCTCATCAACTACAAAACACATTCAATCCATCACATCAAATAAATACAACACATAAGACACACAATTCCAAATAACAATCACATAATATTTACACAAACAATAAAATATAACATTTACCACCCAAAAAAAACTAAATAAATAAGACGTACAGTTGTGTAGCTGCAGATCTTTCACTGTACCCATGTAGTAAAAAAACAAAATCCATCAAAAGCGGGACAAATATTGTCCAAAAAGCCCGAAACAAATGCAAAAACAAGAAGAATCCAATTGAGATCCCTCAAAGCAATCCATAGTATCTAAGAACCATATAAAAAAACGAAATGCTCCAGAAAACTTGAAAATAAAAGGAAATCAAAGTGAAAAGCATTGGTATATTATAAACCAAATATTTTTTCCTTTAAAAAAAAAAAAAATGTTAACTTCTAATGCCCGTAGGGCATGGTTGTAGACAAGAACCTGTAAATTAAATTAGAAAACCCACCAGCAAAAAACACATTATATTCCCAAAAATAAAAATACCTCACACTTGATCATCAAAGTAGCGTAACACAATCTAACATAACATAACAATACATTACTAAACCAGTGTATGAAAATCCAAAATTACCAACCAGTGAAAAACACTACTACTAGTACAACTAAGGGCCTCACGACGATGTCGGCGGAAAGATTCCGCCTGATACCGTTTCGGATTCTGGAACTAACCAACTTGCAGTAAGCGGTTCCGCCTAACCGATTACGATGCAACCGAACATTGTTCAGTCAGAGTGTTATGTTATGTTATGTTATGTTAAAATATTTGTAAAGCGCTCTTACACCAAGCGGTTTCATGGTGCTGGCAGCGGGGTGGCAGCGGTAGTAAAGAAACGGAAACATGTTCTGAATTCAGGGTAAGAAACTACAGATCTGAGTTCACTCGGGAGGGAATTCCAGAAATGGGGAGCCAGAAAGGAAAACGGAAAAAAAATGTTTCCGTTTAAAGGACGGAATCGTGACCAGGTTGAGGTGGGAAGAGCGAAGTTCGCGTGCAGGGGTATAGCGGTGAATCCTAGAGGAGATGAAGGCTGGGCTCTGGCCAGCAAGGGCTTTAAAGATGGTACAACCCAGTTTGAATATGCAGCGTTTAGCCACCGGGAGCCAGTGAAGGCTTTTCAATAAAGGCCATACGTGTTGATGCTTAGGCTGATGGAAAATAAGCCTAGCTGCTTGGTTTTGTACCAGCTGGAGGCAGCGAAGTTGGTATGCTGGGATGCCAACGTAGAGTGAGTTTGCATAATCAATGCGAGAGATGACCAGGGCCATGATGACAAGAGTAAGGGCCTCAGTGGTCAGGAATCTACAGATCTTCCAGGTTCTGCGGCGGTGGAAGAAGCAGGAGGATACTACTGCACCAATCTGGGACTTCAGGGGCAGATCATTGCAGATTAAGACCCAAGGCTTTTTACCGTGTCCACTGGGCATGGGGGGTTGCCCAGGGGTAGTGGCCAGAAGCTGGAGTTCCAGGGGTTTGCAGCACCTCCCGTCAGGATTAGCTCAGTTTTATCCGGATTAACTTTCAGTTGATTGGTGTACATCCACTCGCTAATTGAGGTCATGGTAGACTGGAAATTGGTGACTGAGGTAATAGACGAGTCAACGTCGAGCACCAGCTGAAGGTCATAAGCGTAATTGAAAGTTATGGCCGGGCTATTACGTAGGGACACAATAAGGGGTTGCATGTAGAGATTAAACAAAAGAGGCGATAGGGAGGAGCCCTGGGGGACCCCACAGGTCAACCCTATTTTTTTGGCTGAAAAATTGGCCAAATGGACTGCCTGGAATCGCTGATGTAGGAAGGAGGAGATCCAACTAAGGGCCAGACCCTGGATACCAGTGTTACTGACCTGGTCGATCAGGAGATTATGATCGACCGTGTCAAAAGTGACGGACAGGTCTAAAAAGCACCAGGGACTGGGTGATTTTTTTGTCGGCTCCTCTTTTAAGCTCATCCATGACTGCCAGGATGACAGATTCTGTGGAGTGGACTGGTCTAAAACCCACCTGCCGAGGGTCAAGGAACTGAGAATGCTCAATGAATGAGCTGAGGAAGTTCGTAACATGGGCCTCCAGTATCTTGCTGAGATAGGGGAGCAAGCAAATTGGGCGAAAATTGCTCAGTACCGACGGATCGGTGTTAGGTGTTTTTTAGGATCGAGACGATCACCGCTTGTTTAAAGGTGTCTGGGACTATGCCTAATTTGAGGGAGTTATTCAAAAGTGAAATGGGCGGGTCAGGACAAGCAAGAAAGGCCTCTTGTAGAATGTGGGGGGACAGCAGTCATTGGGGGAACCGGAATTCACCCTTTTTAGGAGGACCAGGAACCGCCCTCTCGTCCCCCTTCTCATGATGCCCCCTGAGCGACCGCGCAGCGGACGCGCGCAGCGGGAGCACCGAATGAGCGCCAAAGGTGCGCCAAAGGTAAGCCCGTCTGCGCCTGGACCGTGCCCAGCGCTAGGACCCCTGGCCCCCGCAGACCCCAGCCCACCCGCCGGACGTACGACGCCGCCACCCTCAACGCATTCAACGCCGGCCGAATCCCAGGATGCTACCGAGCCACCCCGAGACGCACCCACGGACCCTTCTGCTGCAACGTCTGCAAGGTCACCTGCATCCGGACCAGCACTACTCCTGCACCAACCAAGACCAAGACGAGCAACAGCAGCAGCCACCTGAAATGCATCCTGCTCAACACCCGCTCCATCCACAGACACGCCATCGAGCTCTGGAACCTGCTCGACACAACCTCACCAGACATCGCCTTCCTCACGGAAACCTGGATGAACGCCTCTTCAGCGCCCGACATCGCCATCGCCATCCCAGACGGCTACAAGATCATTCGAAGGGATCGCATCAACCAGACCGGAGGAGGCATCGCCATCATCCACAGGAACACCATCCGCATCACGACCAACACCGACGACACCCTCGCACCCTCCGAGCACCTGCACTTCCAGGTCCACATCAACCCCAAGACCACCCTCAGAGGCACCCTCATCTACAGACCCCCGGGACCACGCACACAATTCAGCGAAGACATCGCCGACTTCATCAGCCCGCACGCCCTCCCCTCCGCTGACTACATCCTCCTCGGGGACCTCAACTTCCACCTGGAGAACAACAACGACCGCAACACCACCACCCTGCTGGACAACCTCGCCAACCTGGGACTCAAGCAGCTGGTGACCACCCCCACCCACTACGCCGGACACACACTCGACCCCGTCTTTTCATCCTGCAAGGACATCGCCTTCAGCCACGCCACTGGACTCCACTGGACGGACCACAGCTGCGTCCACTTCAGCTTCAGAAGGACCACGATCCACCACCATCAGCAACAGGTTGCACGCAGAAGCTGGAACAAGATCACAGCCGACCAGCTCGCGACTTCCCTGAGCAAGAACCCACCCACCAGCGCAACGAACCCAAGCCAGGCGGCCACCAACCTCGCGAAGTGGATCAGCAACTGCGCAGACGACCTCGCCCCTCTGAAGACCCCGCCTAGCAGACCCGGTAGCAAGAAAGCCCCATGGTTCAACGATGAACTCAAGAGCTCCAAGAAGAACTGCCGAGCCTTCGAGAGAACATGGCGCAGAGACCCAACACCGGACAACATGACTGCCCTCAAGCGCGCCACCCGAAAACACCACCAACTCATCCACGCCACCAAGAAAACCGCATTCAAGGAACGACTGGACAACAACGCACACAACAGCAAGGAACTCTTCAACATCGTTAAAGAGCTCTCCAACCCCAACGCCGGTAACAACGACATCACCCCTTCGCAAGACCTCTGCAACTCCCTCGCCACCTACTTCCACAACAAGATCGCGGACATACACAACAGCTTCAGCACGCAACCGACACACGCCACGACCGAACCACCGCCCCCCACCACCACCCTCCGCGCCTGGACCGCGATCAGCACCGAAGACACCGTCCGCACCATGAACTCCATCCACTCCGGATCTCCTACCGACCCCTGCCCTCACCACGTCTTCAACAAGGCCGATGCTGTCATCGCACCCCACCTGCGGGACATCATCAACACCTCCTTCGACACCGCTACCTTCCCGGAGAGCTGGAAGCACGCCGAACTCAGCGCTCTACTAAAGAAACCATCAGCCGACCCCACCGACCTCAAGAACTACCGCCCCATCTCGCTGCTCCCGTTTCCTGCTAAAGTCATCGAGAAGACCGTCAACAAGCAGCTGGCCGCCTTCCTCGAAACGAACGGATCCCTCGACCTCTCGCAGTCCGGCTTCCAGGCCAACCACAGCACCGAGACCGCCCTGTTCGCAGCCACCGATGACATCCGAGCACTGCTTGACAACGGAGAAACAGCAGCCCTCATCCTCCTAGACCTCTCCGCGGCCTTCGACACTGTCTGCCACCGTACACTAGTGCAGCGACTCAGCAGCGTCGGAATCCAGGAGAAGGCACTGGAGTGGATCATCTCCTTCCTCGCCGGAAGGACACAGAGAGTCCGCCTCCCCCCGTTCAGATCTGAAGCCACCGAAGTCATCTGCGGTGTTCCTCAAGGCTCCTCGCTCAGTCCAACCCTCTTCAACGTCTACATGAGCCCCCTTGCAGACATCGCACGCCAGCACAACCTCAACATCATCTCCTACGCCGACGACACCCAGCTGATTCTCTCCCTCACCAACGACCAGGCCAGAGCCAACCTTCACGAAGGGATGAAGGAGGTATCCGAATGGATGAAGAACAGCCGCCTGAAACTGAACTCGGACAAGACGGAAGTCCTCATCCTGGGATCCTCACCCTCCGCCTGGGATGACTCCTGGTGGCCCCCCGCCCTAGGGAGCGCACCCAAACCAACAGACCACGCACGCAACCTGGGCTTCATCCTGGACTCCTCCCTCTCCATGACCAGACAGGTCAACGCCGTCTCCTCGTCGTGCTTCAACATCCTGCGCATGCTACGTAAGATCTTCCGGTGGATCCCCACCGAGACCAGGAAGACGGTCACCCAGGCCCTCGTCACCAGCCGTCTGGACTACGGCAACTCCCTCTACGCCGGAACCACTGCCAAACTCCAGAAGAGACTCCAGCGGATCCAGAACGCCTCAGCTCGCCTCATCCTGGACATCCCCCGTCGCAGCCACATCTCCGGACACCTGAGAGACCTGCACTGGCTCCCGGTCAACAAGAGAATCACCTTCCGACTCCTCACCCACGCACACAAAGCCCTACACAACCAAGGCCCAGGATACCTCAACAGCCGCCTCAACTTCTACGCTCCCAAATGCCAGCTTCGATCGACCGGCCATGCCCTCGCCGCCGTCCCCTGCATCCGAAGAGCCACCACAGGGGGACGGTCCTTCACCTACCTCGCCGCCAAGACATGGAACTCCCTCCCGACCCACCTCCGCCTGACCCAGGACCCCCTCGCCTTCAGGAAGCGACTCAAGACCTGGCTGTTTGAGCAGTAGCGGACCCCTCTCCCCCAGCGCCTTGAGACCCTCTGGGTGAGTATTGCGCTATATAAATGCCTGATTGATTGATTGATTGATTGATTGACAGCGCTAGCACTTTCCTGTGGATCAGAGGACCAGTAAATAAAATTGCAGAGTATAATAATTCTGGCTTGGTTAATGACTAACTGGGAAATGAGTTCACCTAATAGTTGAGGAAATGAGGGCATGTCATTTGGGAGGCGATAGAAGAGGGCACAGATAAAGGGAGTTTTGGGGGATTCGAATTTTAAAATGAGGCTGTCGACCCGGGGTATATTGCTGACCACCAGAGCAGTAAATCTGTGCTTCTGTAGAATGATGGCTGCTACTCCACCCCCTGACTTTCCCAGCCTGTTGGCTTGGAGTATATAATAGCCTGAGGGGACTGCTGCTAAGATGTCGGGGGTAGATTCGGCTGTAAGCCAAGTTTCTGTCAGAAGAAGGATGTCAGGTCTGTCAGAGTCGAGCAGTTGGAAGATCGCAAGTTGGTGCTTTACCATAGAGCGGGTGTTTAGGTAGATGACGTTGAGGGGTCCTGACGCCAATGGGTCAAGGTAGGGAGGGCGAAGGTTTTTTGCTGGCAGAGGGAGAGCCCTGCCCGGTGGACCGGAGTGAGAGCTCAGGAAAGGAGTCCCTGGGGATAGAATGCCTGACTTCCTAACCAACGCCCTGACACCTGGACTGATGGGCCAGTTACCATGGAGTTTGTGTAACTGGAGTGCAGTGTAGATGATAGAAGGGGCATAATGACTGGCCCCTGGTCCCGGGCGTGCGCGGACGGGCGCAGACGGGCTTGCCTATGGCGCGCCAGCGGCGCGCCCGCTGCGCGCGTCCGCTGCACGCTCTGCAATGAGGTGGCATTTATGTAGAGGGCGGTGAAAACACTAGACTGCCAACTACCTGGAACTGCCTGTTTTCCCTCCACTCAATCCGGATTTCCAGCCCGCGGTGGACCGGGGAATGAGGCCGGGGGTGGGGCTTGGGTAAGAGCAGCAATCACGTAAGTGAGATTCAATTTTTAAAAAAGATACAGAAACAAAGTACGTGTGATTTTAAAATAACATGCGACCAAACAATTCAAGCGTCAATCAGCTAGCGCTGTGGCAACGTTAGTACAGTTCAAAATAGCACCGCTACTTTCCAACGCGTCCTATTGATCCCTATGGGAGCCCATGTTCCGCCTGACAACACAGGCTCCTATGGGGAAATAGGGTGTGTGTGTAAAACCCTGCACCCTGTGGCAGGCCCCCTATGGTGCCAGCTACACAGTGCAGAGTTTTTCAGGGGCTACCTTAGGTACCCCTTCGGCCCCCAACCGGTTACTTTCCAACAGCCTTTTCATTTCAGAATGGCCGACTTGGAAAGGCTGTTGGAAATAGAGATCGTAATCGGTCGGTCAGAAACATTGTCCCTAGCGCTGCACGATGCGGTTCTGCTCAACACAACGTCTCTGCGAGCCAGTGAGAACCGATTTGGAAGGACCGCATTGTATATAATCAGACTGCGAACATCGCAATCGGTCCGGCGAATTGTGAACCGACCAAGTCAGTTGGAAGGGTTCCGCCGCGGTCTTGGTCATTCCGACTGTCGGGCGGAGGCTTTCTGCCCGACAACAGCATGAGGCACTAAATGTACAAAACCCTCCAAACAACACTATACCTAACTTCTAGACCTCCCCTCTAACCCCACAACCTTCAAAACCCTTTAAAAAATCCTTAAAAAAGGACTTCCCTGTTCCGACGAACAGCAGGACTTACCACAACCTGGTTTGTATTGTATTGTATTTTATTTATTATTTATAACACGCAACTGTCACCCTACGGATATCCTGGCGCCCAAACAGGAAAGTAGTCAGGTTTGGGTAAATAAACTAAACATGACACAAATAGATAAATAAAATAGAAGGTAGCTGTAAAAAAAAAATGGCCTCTAAATGACACCTGACTTTCTGATTAGAAAGCTACAAGTAGTCCAGAATGCGACAGTGAGACTCCTCTACAACATCCTGAGGAGGCTCAGTGTTCGTAAGCAATTGAGGGAGCTCCACTGGCTTCCAGTAGCCCAAAGAGTGCGCTTCAAGGCTCTAGTACTTGTATATAAAGCCCTGCATGGACCATGCCCACCCTACCTGGCAAAAAGATTTGCTTTTTACTTACCGACCCGTCAGCTGCGATCTGCCTCCCGAAAGCAGGTGGTCGTTCCCAGATGTAAGAGAGTTCGCCTGGGGGGGCAATCTCTGACGGTAAGGGGAGCTCAGTTGTGGAACGCCCTTCCTGATGCTCTAAGACATTCCCCCAACTTGACTAATTTTAAACAAATGCTAAAAACTCACCTTTTTATACATCTTGAATAGCTTTTTTCCTGATCTCTCTGATTCAGTCTCCTCACCGCGCCAGGACAGTCTTGACTAGCAGTGCGCGTAATAAATCGATATATAACATAACATAACATATAACATATTCAAAAGGCACTGCAAGTGGAACACCAAAGCCCGTCATTGCACGGCATGGACTGTTCAGTCCATGCCATGCAGGAAAAGGGGTGCAAGAACACGGGGGCACACCATGTGACTCAATGCATGTATCCCCAGGACCAGTGGGAACAGCTTAGTTTCTTCACCATCAGTATTTTCATGGTGTGAGTACCACCTTGAGTCCGTTGGCTGTGAGGAACCTTGTAATATGCTTGGAGGTACCGCTAAGCATATGGTCGCCACAGACCGCTGCACCACCCCAGAGATCTATATACCCTGATGTTGCACCAATCCTATGGCGGGAGGACTGCCATAGTCTAATACAGTGCTCAGAACGCTGGTGCGGCGGTCCCTCCCACCACCGCACCTCCACCCCAGGTTTGGCAGTCTTATGGACCACCAAAGTCGTAATTAGGCCCTAAGTGTACTCAAATAGTATCATTGTAACGTCAGATCAATTTCACACCAGGGACATATCTCAGTCCATGTGATTTGGGGTGGGGGGGGGGTGGTATAAGTCTGAGATTTCCCAACAATGTCCACAGTCTAACCACCTAAAAATGATGATGCAAAGATAAAAGAGAGACAGGGAGGTTGGTTCGGTTGTTTCTCAACAGGAGTGTTGAAGAGGAATATTAGGTGACAGTATTGTCAGGAGGAGGTAAGACAATACCCTGAAAATAAAAAATGCACAACATTCTTGAAGCCCTTCAAATCCAAGCATTGAAGTCTACTTATTGCATAAAAAAAGTTTCAGTAAACCTGAGAGTACCCAGATTGGCGAGTTGAGCACATCCAAATAAGCGATAATCGCGAACGTCTTCCCACCATGGTTTAACCCCTTGCGTGCTGCGCACATTTTCACCCCTGTGCACGCGATTTAAATAGTGGGTGGGATTCGGACAGCCCTTGGCCGTCCTCGGCACATGCCCACCACGACTAAGCATGGGCGTAAAATCCGTTCCGCTCGCGCAATTTGCTGATTTTCGGCAAATTCACAATCCGCGAACTCTCGCGAATTTGCCGAAAATTCGCAAATTCGCGCGAAGCGGATTTTTTTGCTTGGTCGCGCTTGACAAATACAATATTATACAATTTTGCGGCGCGCGGCGTTCACTTACCGTCATTCAGCGTTTGAAGAGTTGTTTTTCTCCATGTTTGCGTGTGCTGCGCCATTTTGGATCTTGCTGCGGGATCCCGCGGGAGTTTGTCGACCGCGATTACTTCATCGCGGCTTACCACCTTGCACAGCGAGAGTTTGTCAACGCGAGTACGTCATAAAGGCCCGTGATCACGCATCGCGGGAGTAAACACTTGCGAACACGTAGATGCGGCGGGCAGCGACAATCTCGCAATTGCGAGATTGCAAAATTTGCAATTTCGCACAAGAAATCCACCAGCAGGCAGGTAAACCTTGAAAATGATGATTTTTATCAGAATAACTCCTCAGGTTGACATTTGCCTGCACTTTTGTTTGCAAAGAGTCCATTTTGGGGGGATGGGAGGAAGGAAGTGCCCCACAGTCTCCAACTTCCTGTTCCTGTCCAGCAGGCTCCTCTCAGTGCTTTGTTCATGTCCTGGTCACTTTGATTTGGATCTTGACCTGGAAGGATTACTTTTTGTGGATGCTGCTGGATATTTGGATTTGAGGCCTTTTTGACTTTCTTTGGATCACTTTTGGATTAGAAATTTCACAAGTAAGTTGATGTTGTTTGTTTGGGGCATTGCAGTTGCTGCAACTACAATTTTGGAACTTTTTCAGTACATTAAATAAAATATATTGTGGGTAGCCACAGTATCCAGTAGGACCAGGGTTAGTTATGGTTGCATGATGCAACTGTTTTGTTGAATTTCAACATCATTTAGGGCATGGATGGCATTGGATTGTGGTGATTTTTGTGTGTTTTTCGATTTTTTGGCTGTTGTTGGGGCCTTTTGCCCAGGGGTACTCAGTGGTGCATGGACTGAGTCTTTCTGTGGGGTCTCTTTAATGTAAACATCATGGAGGGCATGGATGGCATTGGATTGTGGTGATTTTTATGTGTTTTTCGATTTTTTGTGGTGTTGATGGGGCATGGCCATGTGGGTGGGGGCCATTTTGAGGACTGGTACAGGCAGGGCCTGGCCATGTGGTGGGGGTCAATGGGCCATTTTAAATCCAGGCAGTGTGCTTTGTGCCATAGGCCTGCATCCAATGTGCCTTGCTTTCATCCATTATGCCCAGGGGTACCCAGTGGTGCATGGGCCTAGTCTTTCTGTGGGGTCTCTTGAATGTAAACATCATTGAGGGCATGGATGGCATTGGATTGTGGTGATTTTTGTGTGTTTTTCGATTTTTTGTGGTGTTGATGGGGCATGGCATATGGGTGGGGGCCATTTTGAGGACTGGTACAGGCAGGGCCTGGCCATGTGGTGGGGGTCAAGGGGCCATTTTGAATCCAGGCAGTGTGCTTTGTGCCATAGGCCTGCACCCAGTCTGCCATGCTTCCATCCATTATGCCCAGGGGTACTCTGTCAGTGGTGCATTTTATTGGTCTTTCCATTTTGGGGGGTGGGTATAATAAAAAATGCTTACTTGCAAACTATTAATTGAAGCGCTACATATGCAACATTTATTTAACTGATGTTCCTCTGGCTTCGTTTGCTTTTAGGTGCAGAAAGACGAATCATCAGCCTCATCGTTCCTCATCAGTGCCAGGAAGAAGTCCTGCTGCGGTGTGTGCAGCACAACGTCACGTGTGGCCACAGACAACTCTGCAACTTGTGCAACTGCGGCCTGCTGTTCTGACATCTGAAGAAGATGGCACCAAAAAAAGTTGCCTGTAGCTCCTCTAGCAAGAAAGTTGCCAGTAAGGAGCAGAAGAAGCAAGTGGCGCCACTTACCAAGGAGACTGGTGTGACGACCGCCACATTTTTTGGGTGAAAAAAAGAACGCCTGCAGCAGCAGCGGGGTCTGCTGGGGACCAATCTGCGAGCAGCACCTCCGCTCCATTGGGCTCAGTGCCACCACCACCACGCCAACTTAGGTCCAAGCCCCTGAGTGCTGCAGAGGCAGCCAGTATAGTTGTTCAATCACCATCGACCAGTGATGTTGGCTCATCGCAAGAAAGTAGCAGCATCCCTCAATCAACACAGGTTGTTGTAACTCATCTGACAAGTGTTCAACAACCACAGCCGCAACAACAACCACATGTGCAAGTACATGTGCAAGTACAAGCCCAAGTACATGTGGAAGGAGAGGCGGCGCATGGAGAGGCGCAAGCAGAGGTGCATGGAGCGGCACAAGTGCCCACAATAGTTGTTCCTCCCGAAGTAGGGGCACATCAGGAAATCGACATTCAAGCCGAGGTATCATATGAGGAAGCCACTCCTCCTGATGATTCATTGTCTTCCAGATCCCTAGCAAGGAAAAGATCAAGGATGGTGTCTACATCTTCTTCAAGCCCCCTTCCTTCTGATGATATGGACGAAAATTGGGAACCAACAGGCCTGTCTGAGAGTGAGGCATACCATGATCTGACAAAGGTAGCTAAGCGTAAAAGGAAGGTCCCCGAAAGTCTCAGAGTTATGGAGTGTGATGATGACGCTGAACAAGAAGTGGCGTATACTCCTGCTGAATGTGCTGATGAAGACTCTCACGACGACGACGCAGTCATCATAGATGTCACTCCAGCCTCAGCGGGCATGCAGCAAACAGACATTTTTACCCTATCTCGAAATGCTGCTGAGCGTGATGCTGGCGACGTGTCAATGGGACCACCACCAATGCAGTTAACTAGTACACCACCACCTACAGCTTCCATATTTTCTCGCCAGAAGGGACCTCCATCCACCTCGACCTCCATTTCCTCAATTAGTGGTGCTTTAAGTGCACAACATACTAAATTTCGGCAACACACATCCTCCACTTCATCTGGCATTAGCAGCATTCCCAGTATCGCCTCCTCTGCCCTCCACAGACATTTGAAGTCCGCTGTTTGGGACTTCTTTAGTGTTAGCCCAACAAGGGAAAACATAGCCATTTGTACCATTTGTAAGGTTCGAGTTAGTCGTGGTAAGCTTGGTACCAACTATGGTACCGGAGGCCAGAGAGGTCATCTTGAGAGACAGCACACTGTCAAATGGCATGCGCACCTAAGGGAGATCAAGGCAGCCTGAATTGCAAGTCAACAAATTGTATCCATTGATGTTTCATCTGCTGATGACGAGGAGGAAGAAGCGTCAAACATTTCTTCAAATACACCCAGTACCCCTGTCAGCAGCACACCCCCTGGAAGATATATGAGCCAAACTAAGAGTGTGGGAGAGAGTGAGACACCAATGCGAAAAAGTTCATCATCACTGAGTGTAACTGGGTCGAAGAAGTCATCATCATCCCGTAAAATGGTTCAGCCCACCATTAGAAGCATGTTGTTTTCAGATGCGCCATTTGAACGCAACCACCCAACGGCGCGTCTGTATAACACTAAGCTGGCTAAAAATCTAGCGCTGGACCTTCTCCCTTTTTCTTTTGTGGAAGGGGTGGGTTTTCTTGAAATGGTGGCAACACTCTGCCCTAAATGGAAGGTTCCTAGCTGGTTCTATTTTGCCAGAGTTGCGTTTCCAGCACTACATGAAGATGTGCTGGAGGTGATTGGGGCAGCTTTGCAGAAGAGTGCTGTTCACACTATACATCTGACAACAGATATGTGGACCAGTTGCGCAGCCACTGATTACATGTGAATCACTGCACACTGGGTCTCTTTTTCAGGGGTAAAGCAAAGCTAAACGCAGGTGTTGACACGGACAAAGTTTATAAAGCTGCTCGGAAACATGCAACAATAGCCATGTTTGCCATGGAGAAAACTCATACAGGAGAAAACATTTTGCATGAGTTTAACACAAAGGTCTTTGAATGGCTGTCCCCAAGAAAACGCATGATTGGTTATGTTTCCACGGATAATGGCGCCAATGTAGTTAAGGCCATGGATAAGGGTAACTATTTCAGAGTGCCGTGTTTGGCGCACTGTATAAACCTGGTTGTTAAAAAATTCTTGAGTGAAGAAAGTCCAGTCTCCGAGTTACTGACCACCTGCCGAAGAATGTGCACACATTTCAACCATTCTTTTAAGGCCCGGAAGCAGCTGAGGTGCCTGCAACATGAACGTAAAGTGCCAGTGAAAGCACTCATCCAGGAGGTGGCAACACGTTGGAACTCAACCTTCTACATGCTTGAGCGTCTGTATGAGCAGTATGCGGTAGTCGATCAGTATTTCTTTAAACTGGGTACACCTATGATAGACATGAGGATACAGGTGGAGCAATGGGAGCTAGTTAAAAGCCTGACAGACATGCTTCGTCCTTTTGAGGTCTTCACGCGTGCAGTCAGCAGGGAGGACTGTAATTTGGGGAAAGCTATCCCATTGTTGCGCATGCTAGAGCACCAACTGAAGGCGGTGTCTTCGATGGAAAGGAAGAAGCATTGGAGTTGGCGGAGAAGTTATTACAGCGCCTACTTCGCGATGAACGTCTTGAAAAGATCCAGACAGAACAGCATTACATTTCTGCTACTATTCTGGATCCACGGTACAAAAAGGCAGTGGCAGGCAGAGTATTCTTTCCTTTTGATGACGCAGATGTTACAAAGTACAAGAATTGGCTAGCTGTGTCAGCCACTCGGTTTGAAAGAGAACGGCAGGAAATTGAAGGAAAAGGCAGTACATCAGCAGGCCATCCGCAGTCAAAAAAATCCACTTCTGCATCTGTGGCTGTGGCAGAAGTGAGTGATTTTCCCTCTCAGCCGTTAACGACACCAGCAACCGTATCATCTGCACCAGACACAACAGTAATATTGTATGAAGAAGAGGATTGGCTAACTGAGCTTGGGTTTGCTTCTCAAATGGTCCCAGAAAAAAGTAAGCAAAGTGGAGAAACCCTGGAGAACCTTGAGTCGATGGTGCAGGCCTATCTGAATGACTCAACAGAGGTCCATCTTTCTCATGACCAATTGGCGTATTGGCATGGAAAACAGATGTGTGGCAAGAGATCACCAACCTGGCTATAAATTAGTTGTCTTGCCCACTCGCAAGTGTGTCTTCTGAACGTGTTTTCAGTGCTGCTGGTGGCATTGTAACTTCCAAAAGGACTCGCCTCTCGCCCAAAAATGTGGAGAGGTTAACAATGATCAAGATGAATCAGCACTTCGTACCACCAGATTACAAAATACGAGAATGCACGCAGGAAGAAGACGAGGAGGACACCAACTTAGATGAGGGAAGTTCTTCCCTGTTAACTGACCTACTCCCGTCTGAATTAGCAGAGTTTGAGGACGAGCTCTTCATCCCTGACACCGAGCCCTGAAAATGAGTCAATGAATCACTAACTTTCTTTTTCGTCCTTATTCACTTTTATTCCTGTGTGTCTGTCTTTCTTTGTTTTGCAAAATCTATATTAAAAAAAACTTTAATCACCTAATCACAAAAACAAGCCCATCAGCAGACTGTCTTCACTTATTTGCTTATTGATTTGAAGGTGCCGCAGTCTGCATTCCTCAGGTTCACAAGTTCACAAGAACATGCTCCTCTATCCTCCTCCTCCAGACTCCTATTTCCCTCAAATCAGATGGCTGGATTATGCCCAATGAAGAAAGACTCTGCACTTGTGGGAGTGTTCTACTTCTTTGCAGGTGAGTTGACGGGTCTGGGGCATTGCTGTGAAGGTCTAATACCGGCTAAAAGTGGTTTGGAGAAAATCGGAGCAGAAAAAGTTTTTGCGCTTTTGGTCACTTGCCTGTCTTTGTGGTGCTGTTTGGAGGGCTTTTAGGTTGTTGGGGGTGGGTTTTGGGGTATGTGAGCACTGCTGGCACATCCTAATGTTGATTGCATTTGTTTTACAGGAAATCCATGGTGGAAAGGGGGAGTTAGGGCCTAGCTGCAGAGCTCATTTGGACTGCATTCCAGGTAGGCCCACAGTTTCCTAAGTGTAGCTTTTCCCGGTTTTTCTTTTCGGCTTTTTGGGGGGTGAAACTTGTTTTTGCTCGGGTTCACGGGTCTGGGGGCCTTGCTTGGAAGGTGTAATACCGGCTAAAAGTGGTTTGGAGAAAATCGGAGCAGAAAAAGTTTTTGCGCTTTTGATCACTTGCCTGTCCCTGGGGTGCTGTTTGGGGGGCTTTTAGGTTGTTGGGGGTGGGTTTTGGGGTCTGTGAGCACTGCTGGCACATTCTAATGTTGATTGCATTTGTTTTACAGGAAATCCATGGTGGAAAAGGGGAGTTAGGGCCTAGCTGCAGAGCTCATTTGGACTGCATTCCAGGTAGGCCCACAGTTTCCTAAGTGTGGCTTTTCCCGGTTTTGCTTTTCAGCTTTTTTGGGGGGGGGTGAAACTTGTTTTTGCCCAGGTTCACGGGTCTGGGGGCCTTGCTTGGAAGGTGTAATACTGGCTAAAAGTGGTTTGGAGAAAATCGGAGCAGAAAAAGTTTTTGCGCTTTTGATCACTCGCCTGTCTTTAGGGTGCTGTTTGGGGGGCTTTTAGGTTGTTGGGGGTGGGTTTTGGGGTCTGTGAGCACTGCTGGCACATTCTAATGTTGATTGCATTTGTTTTACAGGAAATCCATGGTGGAAAAGGGGAGTTAGGGCCTAGCTGCAGAGCGCATTTGGCCTGAATTCCAGGTAGGCCCAAAGTTTTCCAAGGGTGGCTTTTCCCGGGTTTTGCCTTTTGGCTTGTTGGGGGTGTTAAACTTGTTTTCGCCCGGGTTGACAGTTCTGGGGCTATTGCCGGGAAGGCCTAATACCCGAAAGAAAGTGTTTTGGAGACAATCCCTGGGGAAAAAGTTTTTGCATTTTCTGAGATTTCGCTGACTCTACCGTTTTCGGGGGGCTGTTTGTGGGGGTTCCTGGTGTTTGTGGGGGGATTTACGATTCTTGGAGCAATGCTGGGTATGGATACTTCTGCTTGCTTGCAAGTGGTTTGAATACAATCCATGGTGGGTAAGGGGGGATTTGGGCCTACTTTACTTTCAAAGTACGTTTGGTCACCATTTTCTACTAGGCCTCTGACAGGTAGCAGTATCGCACGTTTTTGAGATCTGATTGGGGGTCTTCTACATTTTTGCGACTGGGTTTAGTAAGGGTCTGGGAGCACTGCTGGGAAGGTCTAATTGTGTTCTAAAACACAGTTTACAGTATACCTAGTTTGAGAGGAACGATCCGCTAAATTAATTCGCCCATACTTATTTATCCTTCAAAAGGAGACTCAGACAGAGTACGCACTTTCAAAAATATTGTACTGTCTATTAGGAAACTCAAAGTGTGACTTTTTGCACTACACAGCGTACATACCTTATATTTATGTGTCAGTGGTGTTCTAATATAACTTCCTGTTTTTCCATCAATAATTACAGGCCGGGTTTCAGCCTGTGCAATGGGAAAAAAAGATGAAGTCAGGCTTCACATTAGTGAGCCGCAATTCAGCATCCGCCAGGCAGGCAGTGGACAGGGTGTCTTCTGGTCACCGACATTGATGGACGGAGCGTCAGATTGAATGGAGGAGTCCCGCTAATAAGAGGAATGGTTGGATGCATGAAACTTACCAAATTCAATAGGACAACTACAACAACATACAGATACAGTATCCGTTCTTTTCTGAATATCTTTTAAGTAATGTTATTGCTGTGAACTTCTATGAGTGTGACTCTGCATTTCTTTGATCTCTGCTTCTAAATTCATCCCTACAGCCATTGTATAGGTTTTACTTCTGCTATTTTTTAAACCTAATTTAATGTAACAAGTGTTTCTCTGAGTGCAGAGATAGGCAAGTGAAAACGCATAATTATTACTGCAGCCCTGTACTGTCGCATTCTTTCATTCACGGTTGTCGAAAGTACTACTTACTTTTCAGTAACCATGCATGCAGTAGTGCATGCACTTCCTTTATGTCACTTAAAAGATTTATGGATAGCTTTGTACCCAAAGATTTGTTTATCTTCAATTATTGTTTGTCCATGCTGTGCTTTTTTTTTCTTCTCTCAACAAAACTTTCCCAAAAACCCCCATTCCCATCCATTTTCCAAACCCTAACCCTCTTCCCCCGGGCTGTGTGGTTTTGATTGATGTGTGACTAAATGACAGCAATAATTTCACACACTTGCTGGGGAGGATAAGGTCATAGCAACAGGCTGGTGAAGGAATCCGAAGATATATTCTTACTCAGCTGGACACTGAGTCACTATTGGCAAATGAAAGCAGATTTTCATGTGCGCCATCAACTTGATTGGTCATCAAGAACATCCTCCTCCTAGACGTGGCAAATTATTACGCTGCTGTGTCCTTCACCTTCAGTACTATTTCTTGTAGTAGTAGCCAATGTCAAAGAAATTCTACGCAAGTACTAGTTATACTTTCAATACTTTACCATTTGTTAGAATACATTGTGGCACTGTTCTAGTGTACTGTCACCTGCTATAATCTCTATCGTACCGTTCTAATGCTACGGTAAGGACAAACAAGGTTTCATTTTCTTTTTTTTCAGATGCTGCAACTGCCACTGTGTAACACCACAAGTACCACCGCAATGATGGCATTTCATCCGCCCAGGATTGCCAACCTTAATCGCCATTTCCCGTGCAGCCAGCCCTGTGCCTAGGCCTATTTCCAAACACAAATTACAGGTAAGATAAGCGTTTGGGGGGAGGTAGTATAATGGAGTATTAGGAGAGACAAGAGACTGACGGTCCTAGTACTATTGAATTCACTACTCTGTGACAGGCACTTAGTTTAGAAAACATTTGGGCAATTACTAGTACTTACACAACTTGAATCAAGATGCCACTTAAGTTTCAGGAAAACAAACTTACTGTTAAACCCCCACCCACCAGCCTCAAAAGCAGTAAAAAACACGTATGCTAAGATAAAGTTTAAAGTATATTTATATATCCCTAACATAAATAATCTCCCGCAAGACCCAACCCACCCCCCCTCCCGAACCCCAACGGAAGTCCGTGAAAACTAAGTCCAAAAAAGTAGAAAACCCAACTCCCAATTCCCACCCCCCAGAAGTCTTTAAAAAAGGGGCAAGGGATAGTCTCCTCCTACTGCTGGCTGCTTTTGACTTTTCGGGCCAGGTCGGCATGCTCCTTGCAGAGGGTCTCGAGCAGGGTTTTGGTGTTGAGAAGCTCCTGCTCGTGGTAGGACACCCTAAGTGGAAGGCGGTGCACGTGTGCCTTGCACCTGCTGTGGGGGGCAGCTGATTTCTTTGCTGCTCGGCGGTGGCGGGTGGCTGCGGTACCCCGGCTCCGTACCGCTGCAGACCTGCTGCGCTGACTGGCTGACCCAGGGAGCGCGGAGGAGGATGCAGGTGTCGCCGTGGATGTTGTTGACGTACTCTGTGTGTCCCCCTCCTCCTGGGCCACCGGCCGCCGATATTCGGCGACAGTGGCCTCCAGCCTCCGTTGCCCGGCCCTTTTAGCCAGCTCCTTCCATGTTGGTTTGGAAGGAGCATCTATATGAAGAAAGAAAGACATAGTCTGTAACCAATGCTCTTTAAGATTAACACAAAATGATTTAGCAGAAAGTTGTGTCACAGTAGAACTAGCAACTTGCAAGCGCAGTACATAACTATTGTGGCCAGTATCTATCTAACCTCCCACTTCTTCATCCTTGCTCTAACATTAGTGGGAGTTTAAGGAATCAATTCTACGAGCACTATGGACTCACTCCATTAGAGTCGGCTATGACAGTACACCAGTCTTATTCTTCTTCTTCTCTCTTGTTTAGCAAAATTGGTACGTTAACTTCTGCAAGCCGGCATAATGCCAGCGCAGTCAACTTGCACCCGAGAAAAACAGACGCCCGCCATGATGAGTGAGACAGACTTGCGTTACTGTACCAGTCCAGTACATGCAGGTGGTGATGCTCCTACTTTTCTATTACGGGTGGCACTGAGAATACTCTGTTACAAGGGCTACTGCTTAATTAATTTAACTTTCACCCTACAGTGCCAATTAATACTAGAAAAGAAAAATGAAGAAGATAAATAATCTGATTATCTATCACTGCACATGGTATGTATTTGCTTACGTATGGGATGACTTTAGGTGTTTTGCTTTTTATTGAGTCAACAGTGATACATCCACACATGAATGACCGAGTTCTACTAAACTTATTAACAGAGGTAGTGAGTAGCCATACAAACTACTGCTACTGTTTATGGTAGTATTCGGACAAAATTACAACTTCTTTTCCTTGCCTTTCCTACACTGGGACGGACGTGCGGGTGCTGTGTTACATGCTTTTCAAAGTAACACTTAGTTCATCCAGTGACCGTCTACTCTCTCTAGATACACATATGCTATCTAAGAGTCAGATAGTACCATGATCCAGGCATCCATCCATTCAAACTATATGTCAATCATTCTTCTTCATGTCTCTCATCTGGACAAACCTTACGTTTTCTCACGGGGAAACAACCTTTTCATTTTATTTGGGAAACCGCAAGCCATACATCCGTGCTTGACTTGCATTTGAATTTCAACCAAACAATACATTGCGCACACATACAGTTTCTGTTTCACCCACCCAGGCTGTTCTCCTTCCACCCATCCTTGCTTCATCCTTCACCCAGCCATGCATCATATTCCTTCCCAGCCACCTCGGGCACCAATCAAACACGTACCATTCTTCTTTGTCAGTCATCATTACTTTTAACTTGCTCGTCCTTCCACACTTACTTACACCCTTCTTTCGCTTTTCGTTCATCCCATCCATCATCCATCTGATTTGGATTATCGAAAAAAAATTCACCGCTGAGTTAAAGTAAATTTAGAGGAGGCTACTACCTGGTTGATAAAAACGTTGTTCTAAATTTGAAAGTCTGCTTAACAGTATAGTAACTTAACTGTAGAACATATATACTACACCTGTGCAGAGAGCACACTATGCAGTCTGCAATCTCAATAAGTAAGGAATATAAGAGCTTACCACTGCCCGCCACTACCGTGGCAACCCGCACAGCAGTTTCGGCCGGCACTTGCACCGCCTCCTCCCCAGAAGTGTCCTCCTCCACCTCCGCGCCGGACCCAGCACCAGATGTTCCACCTACAAAGTACATTTAAGAATGTTAGTAGTCATAGACATACACCACTCACTAGTATTTTGTCTAGGAATGAAGAAATGTGAATACAGAAACCAATCTAATAATTTGTAACTGTCTACTCTAAAGTAAAAATGTCCCTTTTTCCAGGGAAGGGTGTTGTCTTGCTGCACTTTTTGGCACAACTTATGAATGCTTGCTTTTAACACGCACCATTTTTCTCATAACAGACAGAAGCTTCACTTCTAAGAACAAATCATCATCACTAGGACGGAGTGACCAACGATTCAGCCCCAAAAAGAAAAATTAAAGTTCAAAGCAGGTGAGGGCTCGGCTCGCCCACAATAAATGTGTGAAATAAATCACTAAGCACTTTTCCATTTTTAATCAACCGTTTATGTTTTATGACAAGCTTGATTTTATTAAATATCTTTACTTTTAATATAGCTTTAAAACTTAAATAGACTCTGTGGTTTTTGGTCAAGAGTGAATGAGCAAAAGGTTTTGCAATTTGCAAGCATGAGTCCATGCCTCTGACACTTCTGGACTCTGACTCCGTACTCTTGTCCTGCGTTGGATAATCATCATTGGGGATCAATCATCGATGAATTCGGGAGCTAAATGACTCTGCCACACTATCTAGTCAGTAAGGAGATTGGGGGTTCTTCAAAGTCTTATATCACTGAGGTATGTGGAAAGTCTACCTGCGCCTATTATAATTGATAAACAATGCACTATTTAGTGCCCATAGTTCTGTTTGTGCAGATTTGTCCCTGCAACAGTAGTAGTATGGATTGTCCTCCTATCCAAACCAAAAGTAAAGTAGTATCTTATTCTTTCTTGGTGGTCATTCACCTTTTTATTGTTGGTAATTGTCAAAGCATAAACATTTAGAAGACTTGAAAAGACATTATGGACAATCCCAGAGGACTGCATGGGAGTTTCGTTTAACACCTTTTGCCAAATGTGCAATCTTAGTTAGCTACACAGACAGACTAATAAGAATAATCTAGTAATACCACAGGGAGTCATAGTAGAGGCAGGATAAGAATTTAGATACAGTCTACAAGAAGATCAAAGAAGATTTAGAAAAAATCGAATGAGTAACGCTAGGAAAAAGTAGGTACTCTATATTAAAATTAAAACTTACCGGGGCCAGCAAAGGAGCCCTCGCCTGACCGATCCTGGCCTTGAACAGCAGCAGCAGCCGATAACCCCTCCTCCTCTGTCCTCTTGCCCCTGGGGGGAGCTGATGTACAACATGAAAGAAAGAAAGACCCGAAAACATGGATGATTGTTGTCAACCAAATCAAACATTTCAAAAGAACAATAACAAAATATTTTGGCGAAATAGCAAATAGACAACTATTCCACGGGATATATTGACCTATCTCATGTGGTCTACTATGATATTAGTATTGCTTGATTTGCGGACCGTCGATTTGGAAAGTTATGTAACTCACTAAACAAACTACTAAAAAGGTTCGCCTAGGACTGGCAGGCAGCAGTCCGCAGCACGCGAAGTGACAGACAAACTCCATCGTGATTGCAGATCAGCGACAACACTAAAAAGTTTCCTACTACATTAACCAGTCATTAAAATACTCAAACTATCAATCCACCACCACTGTTTCTTCTTATTGCCAGGTGTACAAAGGAAGGACTGGGCTTGAGTCTGTAGGGGCAGATTTACAAGCCCCTTGCGGCTCTTTTGCTCCATTGTGGCGTGACTTTTGTGACGCAGAGGCAGAACAAAAGAGGTGCCATGGTGCGGCGTATATTAACAACGTGACGCATAGGGGAGATGCATCACGTTGTAAAGCCCTGCGCCATCAGGGGGCGTTCCGGCGCAAGGGAGGGCGTTCCTGCGCAGGAACGCATCCTAAAAGTGGCTGAGGGAAATCTACAAGATTTCAATCAGTCACTTTTAGGACAATGATGCGTCACTCAAACCCTGCGCCTTCTTGAAGCAGACGTACGGCTTGACGCAGCATTGGGGAGATAGGGCACCTCAGAGCATTGCTGGAACTGCGCCATCGTTGTGACGCAACTCCAGCAATGCGCCGCCTTTACGGCACAGATGCGTAACGCTTCGGTGACGTTTTGGGCCCATGGTGCGCCGCATTGTAAATACGGCGCACCATGGGTGGTGGTGGCGTGGTGGTGGTGTGGCGCACAATTACTGGCGCATCCCCAGTTCTTTAAACTACACTCATACATAATTTTTCAGGCCAATGAAATGAACACAAAATCGAAAACAAATAAGCATAATAGCAACGCTACTGAGAAGGAGAGCAGTGCACCTGAAATGCACAGAAGATTTTGAAATATAATTTACCTACAATGTAATCGGCAGCATTATTGCTCTTGGTAAAAAACAAAAATTTGCAATATATTAACACACAGAGCAGGAGAAAACAGAGTAGTGATGAAATAGCTACTACTACTCACCAAGCCCGGGGATCTCGATGCCGAGCAGGTCGAGCAAGTCACGTTCCCGGTCCAGGAGATCCGTCCAAGGGTGGGTGCCTGGTTGTAGGTGCACCGGACCCGAGAGTGTTGATACATGGCCCGGCACACCTTCTCCTACCGCTTCCGGCGCTCCCGGAGCCCGTAGCCGCTAGCGATCTTGCCGCCTGCCATGATGGTCCTGGGGAGGCGGCGCTGGACATAAAACACTAGTGTGGCCACCTCCTCCGCGCTAAAGATCTCCCGTGGCATCACTAGCTCCCCCCTCAAACGCCCGCACGGGAGCCGGGCACGGGGTGCGGGACCCTTCCCCTTCTCGGGCTGCTTCCCGGCTCCCTTTACCATGGTCTGGGCAGAAAGGAAGGTAAATAATAAATAAGAAATAGAATAGGGAAGAAGAAAAGAAAAGAGTTTAAAAAAGTAGTTTAAAATTAACCAAAAGTAGCAGAAAACACAAAAATATAGAGCTAGAAAAATAGAGGGATAGACAATAAGTAAAATAGATTAAAAAAAACTTCAAACAAGCAAAGATGGCAGAGATTGACAGAGGATACAGAAAGCATGCCCAGAACCATAGCAATGAATGAAAAACAAGATGGCCGTGCCCGTTCACGACCGCGTGGGTAAGTTCGCGCGAGATTTCCCTTGCGATCACACGCGAACTTGTACTAGCAAACCGCACACTATGCGAATTTACACATAGCGCCCGGAAACGGAAATACTTCATGCAAACAAGATGGCCGCGCCCATGTGCGACCGCTAGGGTAACTTCGCAACGTTGCGCTACAAGCGGCTTGCGAAAACGCAAAAAATCACGCGAACTAACACGGCTTCCGAATTCGATCTCGCGCAAATTCACGCCCCGCGAATCGCGCGAAATTGCAGAAAAACGATTTTTGCAAAATTGAAAGCACTCAGCAGGTGCAAAAGTTCAATCTTATCATTAGTAACCATTCCCTGTAGTGCTTCCTGAGGGGCCCCTCCAGAGTTCAGTTGCCTACTTGCAACTATTCTATGACCCTGCTCTGACCCTCACAGCAGGTTCAGAGAATAGCTACAAGTATGCCACAAAGGTCCTGTTAAAAAAAATTACACTGCAACAGAAAGCAATTACAGATAAGGAAGCAGGTGCCAGACTGGAAGTTCAAATTCAGTGACATATTAATCAGCCCCTAATTCATTCATGTCAGTTGAGGCAGGGCAGGTGTGCTAACGAATTTTACAAAACTGAAAGCACTTAGCAGGTGCAAAAGTTCAAGCTCATCATTAATGAGGAAGCACTTACAGCTAAGGAAGCAGGTGCCAGCTCAAATTCAGTGACACATTCATCAGCCCCAAATTAATTCATGTCAGTTGAGGCAGGGCAGGTTTGCTTTTCCCCCCATAATCTACAGTGATGAACCAGAGGGTGGCATGGGTGAGCCAGTGGGTGGCAGTGGTGAAACAGAGGGTGGCAGTGGTGAAACAGAGGGTGCTGTGATGAACCAGACGTAGAAACAACATGGTAAAAAACCCTTGCAAAATGGCAGAAACACTTGCGAATACAAAAATAATACGCAATTTTGCGGATTGCGAATTCGCAAAATTCGCCCATGCTTAACCATGACACATGACGGCTGGGGGCCGTCCGAAGCATGCAACGGGTTAAACATTCTGCAGGCTGTATTTAATGTCAGCATGCGCAAGTGTTAATTTACAATCTTGTGAAGCTTTCACTCTCCCGCAAGCACACTTTTTCTATAGTGCAATCAGGGCTGCATGCTTCACAGAGCAACAGGTATGTTTTGGGTGAAGGTTTATTTTGCTTACTGCATACCTTAACAATGGTGGGGTGTTTGAACAGGTTAAATGGTCAAGCCTTGGCTTCAGCTGCTGTGAGAGAGCTAGAAGGCCTAGTATGATGGTATATGCTGTAACTGGTTCCAAGACTGAGGACCTGGTTTAGATATTGACGGTCTTACCACTCTCCCATCATGGCGGCGGGACCAAATACTCTGCCAAGTTGATGATCTTTCACCCGCTGTATTTATAATATGCATGCAGGCTGACTCATCGTCCATGTCAATGGAGTTTCCCACCACCGTTGTGCTCACCGCTGCCAATGCAGCAGACCCAATGCTGGTGCATAGTACTCTGTCACATCAGGGTGGCAGGTTCCCACTGAGCAGATTTAGGTTTCACAGTTGTGCTGACAGTCTCCTAGCGGCCGGTCCCTGACGGAGGGAGTCCGTCATGGTATACTCTCTACAATGCCCCTTCACTGTGGCCATTGGTTGGGTTCTATTATCACACACCTGATGTCCATTGGCCAAATGGAAACACCTGCAAACCACACTATAAAACACACCCCATTTCAGACCATGATCCTTTTCCATTCCAGCTCCCCCACAAAATTTACCATCAGAACATATGCCAGCCATGTGAGGCTATTTGGTTCCTTTTCCCTATTTCTTGTCCCTTTATCTTATTTCATTTATTTCCTTGTGGTTAATTTATTTGAGTTCATCATATTTCTTTGCACAATGCGAGACCCCAAGCATCTCTGTTTTATTGAGGCAGAATTGTCGGTCCTGGTGGATGAAAGTAGAGCCACAATTGTGACGCTAATTGGGCACTTCCTTCAACACACCTTGTGGGGGAGGGTGCTTTCCTTGGCCTCCAAGCATCACATGGAGGCCAAGAGGACTAGTGGTGATTCTCCCAGGCCCTCCTTGCAAATCATGCCATGGGAGGAGAGGGTACTACATCCTGAAGGCTTGACAGGAATACCTGGTGGGGTGGAGTGGAGTCTTGTAAGGTACACTTTAAAAAGTCCCACAAAACTTCAATGTCCTGTTTGTTCTCTACTCAGCTATTGCCAATGTGTCCTGCACATATTTTCCTAACATACAAACCGCAAAGTATCAGTATCAGATCATTTGGATTGTTTGTTTGAATGAATTGAGTTGCAGCAAAGATTAAAGGTGTCAATCTCCATTACATGACACATGATGGTATGGTGTCTGTAAGTGTTAGAACACCAAATAAACCATTAGCCAATTGTGTCATATTGCAAGTGCCTGTCCCATCTGAACTGCATATTTTCCACAGGTATGTTCCACTAACCCTTTTGCAAGTGTTGGGAAAGTATCTTTGAAATGACTACAACTACCGTGATGCCCTATTTCTGTTTTGTTAAAAGAATATTGCTTGCATAATCTCTTGTCTAACATTTTTCTACATATGATAAAGTGTCTAGTACCGTTCAATCCCCAATCAGTTAGTTATTTTCTGAGTGTTGTCCTGTTCTTCTCAACCAATTGAACTGATATCATGAGTTTCACAAATCAAACTGTGTTGACATGAAAAATGTAAGATATGAAAATGACTATGCTGAATATAAGTGGTACTTGTAAAACTTGACGCTGCACCGTTCACAAGATGAATAATGCCAAAAATTGATCCAAGTTGTTTAAATGTCTGTTTTGAGGTCAGCTTGGCCTTGGAATTGTCAATTACACGTTTCACCTCTCCACTGTGTTGGGTTGTAATGGTTGGGAGATGTGAGCTCTACCTCCTAATCACTTCATAAGTATTTCAGCATATTGTATTACCTGCTTATTTGAAGTTATACTGTTTGAAATTGCAAAATGTTAAGGTAATATATCCAATACCACTGACACCTAAAATTATAATAATCTCTACCTTTTTTCTTCTAGTTATCTACATTGTTATTCTCCAAAGATTTCGTTGCAAAATACACACCTTTGCTAATAAAAGATTTCTCAGTTTCTAAATAGGTCCAAGTACCAGAGCATGTGGGCAACAATCAGCCACTGAAGAGACCTCCACTCCAGCCCAGGATCAAGCTTTCGGTGAGGACAACACTCCTGGTAATCTAGATGACGATGACGAGCCTGGTCCATCTAGTCAGCCAGGCCAGATAGTTCCAGTGAGTCTTACAGGGGCTCACAGTGATACCTCCCAAACCAGCTGTAACACCTCTGCTAACCAAAGCATCCACTTCCTAGGTTCCTATCACTATAACACCGATAATGTGCACCCCAGTCCTGGGTAATGTTGAGAACACAGCCAGCAGCTCCAGCTCACCCTTTATACTCTGTTGGTTAGCATGTATAGTTGTATTCTTTGTCTCAAATAGACTCTCCCTGTTATAATATTTGTCTCTCTCATATGCTTGTTTTATTATTCTTTTTGGCTAGCCTCTATCGCCGAGTTTGTCCTTCAGTATTTCTGCATGGGTTTCAAAGTCTATTTTGTTCATACAGTTTCTCGTCAACCTTAAGAATTGACCAAAGGGTATATTATCCCTCTGGCAGTTGAGATGGTTACATAAAAGGGACAGAAGATAGTACATTTATATGTAGAAGCCCTCATGCTTATACAAACCCATTTTATTTTTAGTATAGGGATGTTACTGTTAAAGCTGATTGGATCAGTTCACTTCTTGGCAATACCAAGTGGAAGTATGAATTTGAATACACGCTGATTTAGTGTACTTAAAAAGGATTGAAGACTCTGTAAGCGGATGGATTTTTTTGGGTATCGGTTAATTAATTCAGTATAATAGGGGGCACTTAATTGAGGCTATGTATTTCATTTTAGATAAGAATATTCCCAAAGACCATCTTGAATAACGTACAAAAGGTGGTGGATCAGCCCAACGGATTGAAGATAAAATGGGCCATAATGCACCATGAAACGGGGGTGCAGATAAGTGACTGTAAATCAGCATTTATAAAAAAAATGATAGACTATGTGGATAACTATCAAAAAAAGGAAAAAAATGTATAATAGTTCTCTCATGAAGACACATTCATACAGTCTTTTTTTGTGTTGTATTGCTTTATTACGTATTCAAACAGTTGAACACAGAAAACGAACTTGGATTGTACATACGCTGTTCTGGGTTACATGTACATAATCGGTACATACATGTAATATGCCGCCATAGATTTGACACCTTGATCCTACGAATAACAGTCATACACTACAAACTTTAAATTAGGGTAATAATGGGGAAATGGGAGGGTAGGTGGGGAAATATGGGGGTAGTATGCATCTGTATAATTCCGCTTTCTTGCTTCCTCCCCTTCTTGTCTGGATGAAAACTACCACCCTACCTCAGCTCATGTTCCACTTCCCCTTGTCCCCCCAGGATGCTTGGAGATGGGAATGGGTTATATTGTTAGTTCCTCATTCACCATTTGAGCGGTCAACCGGAGAGCAAGGTCAGGGAGTGTGTGGGGGTGAGGGGTAGGGTAAGGCGCCGATATGCCCTGGCGAGGGAGCACTGACAAAGTACGAGGTCTATGATAATTTGGCAGTGCGTCAGTCTAACCCTATGGCCATGTGGCAGCACGGGGATGTACATGCATGTAGAGGTGTGCCAGAAGGGGGAGGGATATGGAGAAGATGGGAGGTGAGAACAGCACCTGATAAGAATAATAGTAATGTTGGTAATGAATGTAATAGTAATAAGAATAACAGATATAGTAACATTGAGAATGATTATAGTGCTGAGAATAAGGCTGAGAATACCAAAGCAAAACTAAAGAAGGGGGAATAGAGGAGTGAATGAATGGAAGCAAATAGAAGAGTACAGCGGGAAGAGGGTGGGTCAAAGGGTGAAATTTAAGGACTGGCGATGGCTTCTAGAGCAGCTGTGGCACTCTACGCATTCAATCACCAAAGCCCGCTGCAGCAGTGGCTGCATCCGTGTCCTGTGCCTCTATATGTAGGAAGGGTGTCCATATCTCTAGAAACATGTCTAAATGATCCTGTAAGTTGTATATGATCCTCTCATGAGAAGCCGTTTGGGTCATAGCTCTCCGCCATGTCTCTTGTGTCGGGGGGGTCACTGCCCTCCATTGGAGTAGTATGCAGGGTTTTGTCGTAGCCAAAGCTGTATGAAAGAGGTGGCTTGGGGCCTTGATAGTTCTGGGAACCGCTGCAAGTCATGCAGAAGAACTTCAGGGGGCGTAAGCGGTAGGCAGAGTGGCATGGTGGCTCTCAGGGTCCATCCCTTGTACTCCCAAAAGGCCGCACTGAGGGGAACTCACAGATGATATGTGCTATGTCGCATCAGAAGTTGGGACATCTCCAACAGTTGGCAGTTGGGAGAAGACCCGCTCTGTCCAATTTCGTGGGCATCTAGTACCAGTCCTGCAAAACTTTAAAAAGGCGGAATTTCATCTGCACCTCTAAGATATCTGCCCATTTGTCATCTTCGTATGTGATCGCACGTAGCGTCTGTGCCAAGGGAGTCGAGAAGTGGTGCAACGATAGTGCCCAATAGAGAAGGGACATTACCCCTTTGTACCTCCCCCAGCTGAGAAGGAATGACAGCCCCGGTGGTGAGGTCAAGTTCCACGGGGGGCCAAAGCACTGCCTCAGACTGTGTTGTAGTTGTGTATATCTCCAGGATTGTGTGGTAGGAAGACCGTACTCATCCCCAAGTTGTACCAGCGGTTTCAATGAACCGTTACAGATAAGCTGATCAATTGTATGGATACCCGCCGCCTGCCATACCTGCCACCTCAGGCCCTTCCCCCCTATACATATAGCATCATTCCGCCGAAGTGGAGCCTTCTCATGCAGACGGGCATGAGCGCCCAGTAGTTTGTGGGCCCCATGCCAGGCCATATGCGTGGCGGATATGATGGGGTGTTTAGTACCACTGTTCCTGTGCTCTGTCATATATAGGGCAGATAATCCTGTCTTGGCTGAAAGTAGGTGGTATTCCAACAGAACCCATTGCGGCTGGTCCGGAAAGTCTGGTAAGAAGCACGCCATCTGGGGGAGATGTAGAGCCAGCACATAGAGTTCTACGGATGGGAGGCCAGGTCCCCTGTGGGTGTGTCGAGCTTTTAGCTTGGAAGCAGCTATGCACGGCTTTGAGGAGTCCCACACAAATATCTGGATCTTTGAAGTCTATCTACCGCAAGGTTGTGAGGGGCACCTGCATCAGAAGCATCCCCAGGCTATAGTTAAAGCGCGGTAGCAATACCTGCACTCTACCCCACAGCAAAAGTCCCAAGGCCTTCCATTTCTCAAAGTCTCGCTGCATCTGGGTAATCAGTGGGTTGAGATTGTCCTAAATCATGCCTGCTAGGCCTTTATTGACAAGAACTTGCAGATACTTAAGGTGCAATTGTTGCCATCCGCCCAAGATGGGAAGTGCTTCACTTTTGCTCCAGTTTATCTTATACCCAGAAAGGGAGAAAAAGTCGTCATTAGCCTGAAGTAGAGATGGAAGTGAGTGGGGCAGGTCCGTGAGGGTAAACAAGATATCATCTGCATATAAATACAGTTTGGAGTCACCAATCGGAAGTGGAACTCCTGTGATGGTGGCCGAATTGTGCATTATAGCGGTGAGTAGCTCGATAGCCAGGAGGAGGAGAAGTGGCGGGACGGGGTATCCCTTGCGCGTCCCTCTATGTATTGGAAAAGGGTCAGCTAGGAATCTGCCACAATTCACTTGTGTTGTGGGGTTCCCATAGAGGAACCCATAGAGGAGGCGCGCTTTAGCTATAAATTGAGACCCGCGGCCATAGTGTTCCATCACTCGGAAGAGGTATTCCCACTCGATCCGGTCAAATGCCTTCTTCGCATCGAGGGAAAGGGCAATAGCATCCACAGGAGGCCCTTGGTGGCCCACAGTGCATGGGCAAGAGTTCCCAGAGGACCGGCCCGGTACGAAACCCACCTGTGAGGCGTGTATTAGGGATGGCATGACTTTGCGGAGGCGTACAGCCAGGATACTTGCCAGTATCTTTATATTGCAGTTTAACAGCGAGATAGGCCAATAGCTTCTGCACTCCAGGAGGTCCTTACTGGGTTTGGATAAAACGGCTATGACAGCATTATTGGAGATGAGGCCCAGGGAAGCAGACTGCAGGGTAGTGACCACCTCTTCACCTGCCCAGCAGTAAAACTCCTCCGGGAAGCCATCCTCGCCAGGGGCTTTGTGATAGGGCAGCTTTGCTATCACTGAGGCTATTTCCTCTTTGCTGATAATTCCCTCCAATAGCTCCCTTCCTTTGTCCAAGAGGTAGGGGAGTTTCGCCTCCAGCAGAAATGAGCCCAATCCGTCTGCCTCTATTGGCGGGCCTGGGGTGTACAGGGTTTTATAAAAGGAGGCAAATTTGTTGGTTATGTCCTGGGGTCGGGTAAGAGTATCACCCGTCGCTGATCTGACAGCCAGAATAGCCATGAACACCTCGCGTTGGTGGAGTTGTGCTGCCAAGTGCCTCCCTGCTTTTTCCCAATGCTCATAGTGCCCCACCTTTATTCTCTGCAAAGCATATTTGCTTTGGTAGTAAAATGGCTCTTCAAAACCATCCATGCATGCTCCAGAGATTTGCGATGTTGTGGTGTGGGACGTACAGAGTAGAGACACGTATACTTCCTGATGTCAGCTTCCAGCACTCTTTGCTTGTCGGCTTGAGTCGCATCCCTCATGAGTCTGCCACGTATGGTGGTCTTTGCTGCCACCCATAGGGTTCGGCTGGAGTCAACTGAACCCTGATTGTCTGTTAGGAACTCTGTAACTCGTGTCTATAAGAGAGATTTACCAGTGAGGTCATGGTAGCGCTGGACATTAATTTGCCAGGGCTGGCGTCCATGACTGGACAGTCCTAGTTCCAGGGAGAGGAGGACAAGAGAGTGGTCCGAGATGGCCACCTCCAGAATTTGGGATTCCTGGGTAAACTGTACTTCCCTGTGGGAGGTGAGAAAATAATCAAGGCGGAGAGCGTGCCGTGTACCTGAGAGGCAAAGGCTTATTCCGTATCTGTGAGGTGACTCAAGCACCAGTGATCTACCAGGCCATTATCTTGCATCATGTCCTCCAGCAAAGCCCTGTCGGCTGCGTTGCTCCTGTCCAGCGGTCCAGTCCTGTCCAAGATCGGGTCCCTCGCTAGATTCCAATCCCTGCCTTTGAGTAATTGGGAGGTGCCTATTTCTGACAGAACTCTATTTAACTGTAACAAGAACAATTTTTTCACCCGTGTTGGATCTTAGACCGACCCCATGCATATGTGGTGATCATCTATCTCCAGCTTTGCGTAAGCGTAGCGTCCATCAGTATCCATCCAGGTCTTCGTCACTGTCGCCAGAAGGGATTTCCAGATGAGAATTGTTACCCCGCACTTGCGGGTTTGGCCCTCTGTTCCAAGAACCCCAGTCTGCACACTACTGTGCATCACCCTCCCTACCCAGTCTTGTTGTAACTTATCCAATTCAACTGCATCTAGTGTTTCCTACAGTAAGGCCACATCTGCACGTTTAGATTGCAGGTATGCTAAGATTTTTTTCCACTTTATGTAGTGCGTGAGACCGCAAACTTTCCATGTGACCACTCGAGTGGGCTTGGGGAGGTCATAATGCTTTGTGCAGCGAGTGCAGATCAGGGAGGCCAGCGCCATGATGTGAGCCCTGCTGGGAACGGATGCAATGTGTGAATAAAGCCAAGTGACAGTGGGGGGGGAGCTTCGGTCTCCCCGAAGGATTACAAAGCTGGCTATTTTGTAGCATGTTCAGGTATCTCTTTTAAAGAGAAAGAAGAGAAGGGGGGAAATACCGACAGTAGGGACCCAAGGAAGAAAGGATGGAGAAAGAGAATACGAAAGAGGAGAAGAGAGGAGAGAAAAGAGGAGAAGAGAAAGAGAAAAAGGAGAGATAAAGAAAGAGGGGGGTCGTGGACCCTCTGACACGTCCTTGACGATTTGGATCTGTGAAGTCGATATGGCTGCTGGTGGGCAATAAAGGGTCCTGTAAAGCAGAGTCCCGTAGGGGCGTCCCAGTCTGTGGGGGAGGGGCAGTGGGGAGGTGCTAGATTAGCGCAGTGAAGGTACGCAATGTCCGATTAGGATGTGTCGAAAGGGGGGAAGAGGGAGAAGGGTAGAAGTGGAAGGATAGGGAAAGAACAGTAGGTTACCTTCTTGGCCCTTCGTGCACTGTGAGCACTATCCTGTCTAAGGCAGGTCTATACTTGGCAGAGCACTGCTCTGAGGTAGTACCATTCTCCCGCAGCAGGGTGAGTCGCTGTGGGGAGTATCACCATTGTATATAGAGGATGGTCTAGTAAAAGGAAAGCAAGTGAGGATGGCTCAGGATGGGGTGAGGATGTGCAACACCCTACTCGCAGGAAGACGCTACATAGCTCCTGTATGTGGTGTCGCGGGGGCTTAGGGGCTCGTCATCTGCATGAAACCCTACCAGGCATGAATATGTATACTGAGATGTATGATGATGTGGCTCCCTGAAAAAATGTCTAGGTCAGGTGTGGGACCGCTGTCACTATCAATGTGCATAGGAGGCGGGTGGTGGTGAGCACAGGCATATATAAATGTAAGTGCCCCTACTAAACAACGCCATTATACAAGCAATGAAATCAAATCAACAACTGTTTTGGTGCAGTACAAAGAAACGTCTATAAACTTCCATAACTCAGGTATATAGTGTGAATGAGTGAAGTGGAGTAGTGTAACCCTCCAAGACCTGAGACCCCCCACAATACAGTACAGTGGATAGGATACTCAACTGCCCGTTGATCAGACATCTTCCAACTGCGCCGTCTGCTGCATTAACCTGGGCCCTCCACCACGGGCCCTCCGCGCCCCTGGTCAGGTTTAGTTGTTGGTTTCAAAGGCAAACGATATTTGTCCCTCAGTGGTTCATGAGCAAAAGTGGCCGCCGCATGGAGTGCGGAGGCTCTGTCCTCATGGGTGCGTGCCATTCTGTCCTGGTCCCTGCCACGGTGCCATATTCCTCCATAGGTCTGTCTCCTGCTCTCCGTCGAATGGGATGGACCACGCGGTTGGGAAAGTTCTGAGTTGCCTGTGTGCCTGTCCATGTCCTGACATGTTTAATTGTTCAGAAACAGGCGGAGGTCCTCAGGATCATTGAAAACCCTAGAATCGCCATCCTTGGTGATGCGGAATCTCGCCGATTCGCCGATTCGAAGAAATCATATTTAATGTCAGCTGTCGGAGCCTGGGCCTGAAAGATAGGAAGGTTTTGCGGCGCTATTAATTTCTTCAGTAAAGTCAGCAGCCATCCGAATGCTGTAGCCGTCCTGGGTGAACGACCCTTGGGCACGTGCTGCTGCTAGGATTTGCCTCGTCTGGGCATGGCGTAGAAAACAGGCAATAAGCGGCCGTGGGCATCCGGTAGAATCGTTGCGTAGCAGTCCTATGCGGTGGCCCGTTGAATCTCCAGGGGTGGATCAAAGGTGGCTACAATATGTTTTGGGAGGGTGTCCTTCAGAAATGCGGCAGCATTAGGGTCCTTGACGGATTTCGGAAATCCAAAGAAGCGGATGTTATCCCTGTGGCTGAGGTCCTCCAAGTCAACAAGCTTGCTTCAGAGGAAGAGGATTTCTCGATCTCTGTCCTGAATTGTGTTCAGCCAGCCCTCTACAATTGTCAGCCTCTGATCCAAGGCCTCCCCACGGGTGTGGAACCCAGCCAAGTCCGCCCATATTGATTTGTCTTCATCCGCTAGTTTGGAGATATTAGAGTCCATCCCCTCCACTTTGCAACTGACTGAGGAGATCTTTCGAAGAATGGGGCCCATAGTGACATCTGCTGCCGGGGTCACTGGGGGAGCCAGAGTAGCCGCTCGCCATTAGGTTGTCAGCTTGCACGGCCATGGTGTGCGGTTGTTGTATCAGGGCCTACATGAATAACAGCTGGCTGGAGGTCCTACTTCCTGATTTTGCAGTGGTCATTCATGCCACTGTACTATGCTGTGCCGTCACAAATCTGAGGGGGTCGGGTGGTGGGGGACACACAATCCGTCCACTGAGATATTAAGGTGCTCCTTAAGAGATCACACCACTGGATATGAGGAGCCTTGGTGTGCCCTCTGCAGGCCCATGGTTGAGAGAGGTCTGTAACCACCCACTAGCGTAACGCAGTTCGTGGTACATATCCCTGGTCGGTGGGTGTAGTTGTCGGCCTCTGCTGGGCCCAGGCACTCAACATGACGTGCGCAGGCCACTCGCTGATGCTCCATGCACCAGGTGTGAGGGTTTAGGCAGAGGGGTCCACTGTGCAATAAGGGGAGCAAGGAGCAAGGTATGCTGATGACATCCAGATTCTTTTTTCCTATAATGAGTCATCTCCCACAACTTTTGATCCCCTAAAAATATGTCTAAGAAATATTTTGAAGTGGATGGACCTCAATTTTTTGAGACTCAACGCTGGTAAGACCGAGGTCCTTTTTTTCAACCAACCTTCCCCTCTTGCCTCTAATCTTTGGTGGCCGGAAGACTTGAGTCTAGCTGCTTCCCTTAAGGACTCGGTCAGAAACTTAGGGATTAGATGGGATAATCGCTTATCCTTCGCCAATCAAGTCCACACAGTCTCTGCTGCTTGCTTTTGCAAAATTAAAATGATAAAAAAATTCAGCAACTATTTACCCAGCAACACCCGAAAAACCATAGTCCAGGCGCTCATAACATCGCACTTGGACTACGCCAACGGACTCTATCTGGGCCTGACAGCAGGACTGTGCCACAGACTCCAGATAGTTCAAAATGCCGCGGCCCGTCTGGTCTGCGGCATTCCACTTAGACATCACATCTCTCCGTATCTGCGGAAGCTACATTGGCTGCCCATCCCTAAAAGGATTGTGTTCAAAGCCATGACCCTGGCCTTTCGGACTACTAAAGGCCTAGGACCAGCCTACCTTACTTCTAGTCTTCGCCCATACAGTCACTCCAGAGCCCTTCGCTCCAATACCAAACAATTATTAGTCATTCCCAGATTCAAAAAAGCCTTACAGGTATGCGCCACCAATCACTGGAATAAACTTCCGCTTTCCCTCCGTCTGATTCAGTCGGAATCTGAATTTCACAGATCCCTCAAACCTTTTCTTTTCTGCTAGGATTCCCTCTTCTGTACCCACAGTTATCTGCTCACCAGCGCCGGGACACCCCGTTGGGGTAGCTGCGCGCTTTATAAAATACACAAATAAAGGTATGGAACCCAGGTGCACATGCAAGCAAGTCTGGGGGGCCCTGAGAAGCCTCTGGCCCTCACCCTCCTGTCATCATGATTCAGTCTTGCCCTCTGTTCCCTCTAGTGTGGCTCAGCCTTCCTGGTTTAAGAGTATGCTCTTGCACCTGTGGGAAGTGGGCTTCCGCTGACCTAGTGCTTCCACTGCCCCACACTGTGAGCAGGGAGCTGAGGAGTGGTCACACTGACTGTGTTCTGTGGGGTTCTGAGCAGCTGAGTGGGTGAGCGGCACTCACCTTCCGTGCTGGGGGGGCAGTCCGTGTAGTGCACTGGTGCTCTGCCGGGTCCGGGAAGCAGCCCTGGCTCGTTAGGATCACGTTGCTGTTGTGGAGGGTGGGACCAGGCAGTCACGCTGGGCCTTGGCTATTGTTCCACCTCCAGGCCCACGAGCTATTTGTTGGTCTGCCGTCTCTGTCCAGCGCTCCTCCACCCAAGCACTGGGAATGCAGCAGCAAACTGGGAGGGCCCCTGCCTCTAGGACCATTGAAATAGGTCCTGCTTCAAGAGGGCACTTCAGCACCTCAGGTAAGTGGTCCACCGCTGACCTCCCGCTTCCTCTGATTCCCTGCTGTGGGGAATCCTCCGTGTCCATGCTGTTGTAGAACATTTTAGGACCCTAGTGTAATTTTCCAGATTCATGCCCTTATATAGGTATAAATCACCATGTCCATATATAGGCATAAAAATCATAACCATATTTAGACATAGCTCTTGCAGTCCAAACACGGCATGGCTACTTCCACTAGTTCCGAAAATCCACAACGATTTCTTGGAAAACTCAGCTTCAGCAGCTAGGGACTTCCCCTTGCTTGAATATTGATTTATCTAAGAACTCATGGAGTTTTCAAAGAACTGAGACTCTTTGATGGCGTTATTATGTCCACCTTTACGTCACTCTCGGCACCTTCAAGGTATAAACGGAGAGGAGATGGCCTAACGGCTAGGGCGCTCGACCTCGGACCTGGGGAACTGGGTTCGAGTCTCGGTAACGACGCCAAAACCTCCTGTGATTCTGGGCAAATCACTTAATCTCCCTGTGCCGAAAAAAAAAAATGAATGCGTGTCCTCATGTAACGTAACTGGTGCTATGTAAAGCGCTCTGATACCCGATTCGGTTCGGGTCTAGTTCCCGCTATATAAAACTCTAAAAAAAAATATATATATATACCCACACTTGCCTTAGCAAACACACAGTGGTTTGGAGCAGTTCGACTATCTACTTGCCCAACGCATCCTGTTACAGCAAGTGCCGAAGTAAGCCAACTCTCCAGCAGATGCACTGAGAGAGACGCTGTCTTTTCTCTGGCCAAGCTATCCTTGTGGGTTGTTGGGAAATCGAGTCCTGAGACTGACCTCCTTCATTCTAAACCAAGGTACGGAGCTGTTTAGACCCTAAGAGACATCTTGGATAGATTCTTGGCAAAAAGAATGCTAAATTTCTGCTACACCTCACTTACTTACTTCTTCCCTCGTACTAGACTTAGGTTAGGTACATCGGGATAGGCGTATTTTAGAAGCACCGGTTGAGAACTGTTTAGCCTTTGTTATTTTATGTATGTATTTATCTATGGTCTAGAAACCATACCATGCTCTTAAAGTATTATTATTATTATTATTTTTTTTTTTTTTGCATAGCACCAGTTACGTTACATGAGGACTGATAAAAGCTCAAGAATCAGATAAGTTGTAGAAGGAGCTTTAATGTACATCCATCAACAGGTAGAGATTACAGCCAACTGATTCTTCAACAATTGGAATGTAATCATTCCATTAATGATGCAATCAACTATGACACTTTTAAAGATATAGCAACATAACACATCCCCTATACATAATAAAAGAATAAAATGAATTCTTTGCTATGAGGTAAAAATAATAACTTTATAAGAAGATCATATAATAACAGAAAGAATTACTAATACATCACATAATCATTGAACTTCCTGGGAAGTTGTAAAGACCTCCTAGGAGTAGAAGAAGAAGCATTGGAATTGCTGGAGAGACTGGAATTATCATTGAAATGATTTCTGACATCATTGCACTTGGTTAGTTTAGACATTATTCCAAGTGCAACCATTGTCTAGGGTGACAACATACTATCAAGGGTGTCATAATCTGGCCAACCATTCCTGATAACATTCCTCAGCAATTGAAACACAACATCATTATTAATATTCCTTGACCATTCCTCCTCGGAAATGCTAGACTCCAAAACCCAATTTATACAAGTAGCAACTTCTGCAACACAATCTCTATCAATGGGAAGACGTGACAAGCAATCAGCAGGTTTATTGTTCAACCCTGGAATATATTGTACAATAAAGTTGAACTCTTGCAAACCTTCACTCCATCTTTTCAACCTTGGTGTCATATGATCACTTTGATGACATGAAAAAATTTGAACCAGGGGATGATGATCAGATTTAACCACAAATGGAATCCCCCATAAGTAAAATTTGAAGTGATATATAGACCAAAATACTGCCAACGCTTCTCTTTTGATACAAGAATAATTATGCTCAGCTTCCTTTAAAGCTCTTGAAGCGAAAGCAACAACAACTTCTTCACCATTAACAACTTGGGAAAGCACAGCGCCTAGTCCTTTAAGGCTGGCATCGGTAGTCAAAATAGTTTTGAGTTTTGAGTCAAAATGACCTAGAGTTGGCATTTTACCTATCTCTTCCTTAATCAATTCAAAGGCTTTCTCGCAATCACTAGACCAAGAAAAATGTACACCTTTTTTCAAAGGAGACCTAATGGGCTCAACGAGACTGGCAAAACCTTTAACGAACTTGGAATAAAATTCCGCCATCCCTAAAAATGATTTGACCTGATCCTTATCCACTGGACTAGGTGCTTTAACAATGCTGTGTTACAAACAAAAAAGAGAGTAAGGGAGTTCGTTCACTCGAAAGTGAACTAGAGACTTCTCCTATTCCCCTGGAGGAAATGTATCAAAAACAATGCGAGGAGTATCCCCTATGAGGTTGAAGAACAGACGTATCTGGAGGACCGGTTTTTGGCAACAAGGAGGAAATTCATCCTTTTGTTTAAAACCCCTCACTCACCACCTAGTGGTGACATGCTTCATCATCGGGGTCCACCTTGGCGTCCTAGCGACACCAAGGTGTGCTGCGACACCTGGACTACAGTGGAGCGGGTTGTGACTGTGGGTGCAAAAAAATAAATGTTAAAAATTGTCCTGGTTGTACTCAAAAAATTAATTTTAATTATAGAGCAACTGAACAATGTTTAAAAATATAAGGGCGAGATCCTGGTAGGGGGGTTACGACCAAAGGGATCTCTATATGTGTTGAGTGGTCAACATGTTTCTACCTTAAGGGCTGTTGCCCGGTATTCGTCAGGACCAGAATAACAGGGGGACAGGAGGTGCGTGCTCCCTAAAAAGCACACCCGTTCCTTGATCCCCTGTGTGCCTACTGGCAAAAATGGCCAGTGGTAAATGCTGCACAATACAATAAATGGGCAGGCGAATAAGCAAACAAGAGACCTGTAGGGAGAGAAGAATGGGTAAAAAGCAATCAGGTATTGAGTGATTAACTTACTCTCCTGTAACGTCGTGCAGTTTCTCAGTGAAATGGAAATATAGTGCCAAAAGAAGGGGGGGGTTGTGGTCTCCAGATAAACATAATACCGTCGTGATGGAGTGAGATATTAGTCAACATCTATGCCAAGGAGTAGGTGCACGCGAGTTGCATGCAGTGTAAACACGACACTGCTGGATAATTATATCGAGTATATAAAGTGCCGATATCGAGGAAATACAAAGGGTGGCATTACATGGATCGTATTTATCACGTGGTGCCTTTGCTAATTGCAGGGTGATAAGTAACATAACGGTTCCTCTGCCATTGTGGGTGAATACAAGGTGGGGTGATCAAAGGCATAGCGGTAACTCGGTGGTGCTATATGTATTTTGACAGCATCTGACTCGTACATGCGAGTGAATAACATTTAATTAACATACATGACGAACATACATGTAACACTGAGGGACAAACATCAGCCCAAATGGCATAAAACTGGGCTTACTCGGATAAGAGCTCTCAGCGCTTCAACGGGCAGGGCGTAGGGTCAATGCCTATAGCGTAACATATTTCTGTAAGGTTAAAGAAAGCGCGGGCGTTGTAAATTTCTGTGCCGCTCAAGGCGCTCTGAGAATGGTGAGCGGTGCCCTCGTGGACCCGGTACTAGATAGTGTACCCGGGTGCTAGTATTGAGATTCTACTTACAGTTACTGGCAAGGGAAATCAGGTTCGACCTACTCCTCGCGTCCTCTGCTCGGCTAGTAATTGCGAGGGCAGCTGGACGCGGTAAAGAGGAGTTGGCCGCTTCTGCATTCGGGCGCGGCCTGGGCGGGTATGGGGGCGGGGCTTACAGTACGTCATGGCGTGCTGTCGGTAGCTAGGCTACCGTAGGGAAACAGACAGCGGGTTAGGTTGTTGCAAACCTCAGGACAGGTTAGGTAGGCTCGCGGAGCTGCGCCGCAATGCTGGCATCGATGTAAATGTAGCGTGCAATACACGTCAAGGCATGTGGTGTAGAAATTAATTGCACAGCCTAGTGAATTAAAAGAGATAAGGAAGGAATACAATGCTGGCCTGGTAGTGGAGCAGACATTAGTTGTGTGACCGGAATAAGGTCAAAGGGCGGCATGACACCACAGTTAATGAAATCAGCCTACCATGGATTTATTGACATTGTTGGGTCACGTGGGGGCTAGACATGTATGCGGGCGCCAAAATGGCGCAAAAAGCCTAGGGTAGATCATATGAAGGCCATGTAGTGTGAGGAACACTCAGTTAGAGGCTCAGCAGGGCAAAGGTTCGATATGTGCTGAGAGTATCATATGGCAGCTGTGCTCATTTCTTAGTCAGTGGTCGAGGCGACCAATGGGAAAGGAGTTTCACTTCAGCACCGAGTTCCATGGAATATTATCGTTGAGTCCAATTTTGTGAGAAGAAAGACGATAAATCCATCGCTGCTCTTTTTCAAACAGTCGTGCTTGTGCATTAGGGCCTGGTTGGATTTGCTCAATTACCGTCCATCTCATGTCGTTGGGGGTGTGATGCGCTGTAAGAAAATGGTCAGTGAGCCTGGTATTCGTTTTTTTGCATCGGATTGTGCTACGATGTTCCGCTATTCGTTGTTTGACTTTTCTTGTCGTCATCCCCACATATGGCTTGTCACAACTGCATCGGATCAAATAGATGACAAATGTACTGTTGCAGTTTGTGTGTGATCTTTGTTGCCAAATTTTGCCTTCCTCAAGGTTCAAAGTTTTTGTGTTGTTGGTGAGGTGGCAAACGCTGCAGTCACCACATCTGGAATGTCCGATCACTGGGGGTAAGCCCCAAGCGTTGGTGATGGTTTGGTTGGTTGTTGTCATATTCTTTATAGGTCTGGTGTTCACCAAAGTGTCTTTTAGGCTCCGTGCCTTTTTGTAAGAAAACAGTGGCCTGTCCCACTTGTGATTCCCCGTGTGTAGTATTGACCAATGTTTTCTAATACTTTTGCTGACCTGGTTGGACACCGCATTGTATGTGGTCACGCATGTGAGTGGGAGCTCCTCCTCTGGTCTAGGTGTGTCCTCTAGCAAAGCTTGTCGTGGCTGGTTTCTTGCCCTTTTCTGGCATCTCCTTGTGATCTTTTCGGGGTAACCCCGGTTAGTTAGTTTCTCCGTCAGATCTGCTGCCTGGGTTTTGTAGTCCTTTAGTTCGCTACAGTTCCTCCTAAGCCTGAGATACTGGCCGTAGGGTAGATTCTCCCTTAGGGGGCGGGGATGAAAACTGTCAAATCTCAGCAAGTTGTTTTTCGCCGTGGGCTTGAAGTGGGTTTTAGTCTTAAGCTTGTCTGTGTCTCTTTCGATCTCAATATCCAGAAAGACCATTTTGTCTTTGTCAACACTGTGTGTGAACCTTAGGTTAGGGTCACACGTGTTTAGCCACCTAATGAAATCCATTAGCGTTTCTTGCGGTCCTTGCCAGATAGTGAAGACGTCATCTATGTACCGCCTCCAGAATTTGATGTGGTTGCTGTAAGGGTTGTTGGGGGTGATGACATATTTTTTCTCAAAGTCATACACGTAGAGGCCCGCTACGCTGGGAGCGAAGACACTTCCCATGGATGTCCCGCCTATTTGGAGATATAGTTTGCCATCATGTTCAAAGAAGTTCCTTTTAAGAGCGAGGGTTGCGCACTCTACAATGAACTCTCTCGGTGTTGTGTAATCCCATGTGGAATTGTCCAGTGTTTGCTTGAGTACTGTGATGGTGGCGTCTTGGGGTATGTTAGTATAGAGACTCTCTATATCTAGACTCACAAGGATGTGGTCTGGTTCAATCTTGATGTCTTCCAACATAGTCAGTAGGCTTTTAGTGTCCCTCAGATAGGTTGCAGTATTTTGTACAATAGTTTTTAGGAAGTGGTCACAGAAGCTTGATAAGGGTTCCAAAAGCGAACCTATGCCTGACACGATTGGTCTGCCAGGCGGCGGGATCTTGCCTTTGTGCATCTTCGGGACTACATAGAAGTAGGGAATCTTACCCTCCGTTTTGCAGAGGTAGTCCGCTTCCTGTTTGGAAATGTGGCCTGACGCCTCTGCTGTTTCCACCATATTAGTTATTTCCACCCTTAGGTCATCGGTGGGGTCGGCTGTTAGCCTTCTGTAGTTGGTGTTGTCCCCCAGAAGGCGTTGGCATTCGATGTCGTAGTCGGCCTTGTTCATTATTACCAACCCCCCGCCTTTGTCGGCTGGTTTTATTATGATAGAATCGTCATTTTTTAAGTCAGCTATGGCTTTGGTCTCCGCTTGGCTGTTGTTGTGGTATTGTTTAGTGACTGCTAGTGCTTCAATGTCGTTGAATACAGCTTGCTCGAAGGTGTTGATCTCCACCGGGATTGAGTGTGGCGGGGGCGTGAAGGTGGACCGCAATCTAAGGCCTGTTTCATTCTTGGTTTCATCAGATTCAATGATGGTGGTTTTTTCAAAATATGCTTTCAGTTTGAGTTTCCGAAAGAAAGCGGCCAGCTCACAATGTAATTTGAACTTGTCCAAGGCTGCAGTGGGCACAAAACCTAGACCTTTATTTAGTACATTGGATTCTGTAGTTGTCAGTGTACGTGAAGATAGGTTGGTTACTAGTTCCTCGCTGTGCTGGGGCCTGCTTTGTTGGCTCCCGATCTGCTCCTGGTTACGCTGCCTGTTGTGTCTTCCTCCTCCCAATGGACGTTGTTCCCTCGTCTGTTGCGTCCCCTTCCGCGCCTGCCTCTGCTCTGAAAAGGAGGGCGGGACTGGTTTTGTTGGAAGGGGAACTGTTGGAATGGTGGCTGCCAACCAAACATTGGGTACTGTTGTGGGTGTTGGTAAGGGTGCATCAACGGTTGTTGGAATGGATGTTGAGGGGGGTGGTTAAATTGTGGCCATTGGTAATTCCCTCTATAGCCTCCTTGTTGTCTTTTTCTGGGTGTCCCACTGTTGGAGCTACCGCTGTTGTGGGAACTGTTAGTGGTATCACTTGATGCGTCTGAGTCCTGGTCCGGGACTCCAGTGCTTTTGAAATCAGGGTCCGAGTATGGATAGACTTTTACAAAAGAGAATTTCTTCAGATCTTTCTGAAATTTTTGAACCTTTTGTTGGGTAAGGTTTTCCCTGTATTCGGCTATTTCTTTATTTAAGTCATCTAGCTTTTTTTTGTATCCAGTGATTCTGGCTTTAATTTGTGTCTCGGTGACTTGAATCTCCACTTGGATCTTCTCCGACAAGCGTATGGCCGTTTTCAGAATTAGTATGATCCAATCGTGGGTGCAGTGCCACGCAATAAGTGCCCAATCTTTTCTAAACTCGGGGTCATCTAGGAAGATGCGTGGAGCGTTTGTAACCAAGAGGCCCTTTGGAGCTATTTTGTTGGTAACATATTCCTTCAATATTGTTCCATGTAGGATAGTCCTGATACGGTTCCTTTTCATTTCTGTCAGTTTTTCCCATTCACAGGTTTGTGATATGGTGTTACTAATGTTGGCGTCCGCAAAGACACTGAGATCACTCATGATGGAATCTATCTCATCGGTAGAATACGTAAGTCCTGTGTATTCCGCCATATTGGCTGTAGGTGTGTTCCTCAGAAATTACAGTGAAAAACAGTTTAAAAACTCAGTGGTAAAACCGTGGTGAGCTTAGTAAAAAACTCTCGCAGCTGTGCGCTGCCAGGAATGTTACAAACAAAAAAGAGAGTAAGGGAGTTCGTTCACTCGAAAGTGAACTAGAGACTTCTCCTATTCCCCTGGAGGAAATGTATCAAAAACAATGCGAGGAGTATCCCCTATGAGGTTGAAGAACAGACGTATCTGGAGGACCGGTTTTTGGCAACAAGGAGGAAATTCATCCTTTTGTTTAAAACCCCTCACTCACCACCTAGTGGTGACATGCTTCATCATCGGGGTCCACCTTGGCGTCCTAGCGACACCAAGGTGTGCTGCGACACCTGGACTACAGTGGAGCGGGTTGTGACTGTGGGTGCAAAAAAAAAAATGTTAAAAATTGTCCTGGTTGTACTCAAAAAATTAATTTTAATTATAGAGCAACTGAACAATGTTTAAAAATATAAGGGCGAGATCCTGGTAGGGGGGTTACGACCAAAGGGATCTCTATATGTGTTGAGTGGTCAACATGTTTCTACCTTAAGGGCTGTTGCCCGGTATTCGTCAGGACCAGAATAACAGGGGGACAGGAGGTGCGTGCTCCCTAAAAAGCACACCCGTTCCTTGATCCCCTGTGTGCCTACTGGCAAAAATGGCCAGTGGTAAATGCTGCACAATACAATAAATGGGCAGGCGAATAAGCAAAAAAGACACACCTACAGCCAATATGGCGGAATACACAGGACTTACGTATTCTACCGATGAGATAGATTCCATCATGAGTGATCTCAGTGTCTTTGCGGACGCCAACATTAGTAACACCATATCACAAACCTGTGAATGGGAAAAACTGACAGAAATGAAAAGGAACCGTATCAGGACTATCCTACATGGAACAATATTGAAGGAATATGTTACCAACAAAATAGCTCCAAAGGGCCTCTTGGTTACAAACGCTCCACGCATCTTCCTAGATGACCCCGAGTTTAGAAAAGATTGGGCACTTATTGCGTGGCACTGCACCCACGATTGGATCATACTAATTCTGAAAACGGCCATACGCTTGTCGGAGAAGATCCAAGTGGAGATTCAAGTCACCGAGACACAAATTAAAGCCAGTATCACTGGATACAAAAAAAAGCTAGATGACTTAAATAAAGAAATAGCCGAATACAGGGAAAACCTTACCCAACAAAAGGTTCAAAAATTTCAGAAAGATCTGAAGAAATTCTCTTTTGTAAAAGTCTATCCATACTCGGACCCTGATTTCAAAAGCACTGGAGTCCCGGACCAGGACTCAGACGCATCAAGTGATACCACTAACAGTTCCCACAACAGCGGTAGCTCCAACAGTGGGACACCCAGAAAAAGACAACAAGGAGGCTATAGAGGGAATTACCAATGGCCACAATTTAACCACCCCCCTCAACATCCATTCCAACAACCGTTGATGCACCCTTACCAACACCCACAACAGTACCCAATGTTTGGTTGGCAGCCACCATTCCAACAGTTCCCCTTCCAACAAAACCAGTCCCGCCCTCCTTTATTCTGGTCCTGACGAATACCGGGCAACAGCCCTTAAGGTAGAAACATGTTGACCACTCAACACATATAGAGATCCCTTTGGTCGTAACCCCCCTACCAGGATCTCGCCCTTATATTTTTAAACATTGTTCAGTTGCTCTATAATTAAAATTAATTTTTTGAGTACAACCAGGACAATTTTTAACATTTATTTTTTTGCACCCACAGTCACAACCCGCTCCACTGTAGTCCAGGTGTCGCAGCACACCTTGGTGTCGCTAGGACGCCAAGGTGGACCCCGATGATGAAGCATGTCATCACTAGGTGGTGAGTGAGGGGTTTTAAACAAAAGGATGAATTTCCTCCTTGTTGCCAAAAACCGGTCATCCAGATACGTCTGTTTTTCAACCTCATAGGGGATACTCCTCGCATTGTTTTTGATACATTTCCTCCAGGGGAATAGGAGAAGTCTCTAGTTCACTTTCGAGTGAACGAACTCCCTTACTCTCTTTTTTGTTTGTAACATTCCTGGCAGCGCACAGCTGCGAGAGTTTTTTACTAAGCTCACCACGGTTTTACCACTGAGTTTTTAAACTGTTTTTCACTGTAATTTCTGAGGAACACACCTACAGCCAATATGGCGGAATACACAGGACTTACGTATTCTACCGATGAGATAGATTCCATCATGAGTGATCTCAGTGTCTTTGCGGACGCCAACATTAGTAACACCATATCACAAACCTGTGAATGGGAAAAACTGACAGAAATGAAAAGGAACCGTATCAGGACTATCCTACATGGAACAATATTGAAGGAATATGTTACCAACAAAATAGCTCCAAAGGGCCTCTTGGTTACAAACGCTCCACGCATCTTCCTAGATGACCCCGAGTTTAGAAAAGATTGGGCACTTATTGCGTGGCACTGCACCCACGATTGGATCATACTAATTCTGAAAACGGCCATACGCTTGTCGGAGAAGATCCAAGTGGAGATTCAAGTCACCGAGACACAAATTAAAGCCAGTATCACTGGATACAAAAAAAAGCTAGATGACTTAAATAAAGAAATAGCCGAATACAGGGAAAACCTTACCCAACAAAAGGTTCAAAAATTTCAGAAAGATCTGAAGAAATTCTCTTTTGTAAAAGTCTATCCATACTCGGACCCTGATTTCAAAAGCACTGGAGTCCCGGACCAGGACTCAGACGCATCAAGTGATACCACTAACAGTTCCCACAACAGCGGTAGCTCCAACAGTGGGACACCCAGAAAAAGACAACAAGGAGGCTATAGAGGGAATTACCAATGGCCACAATTTAACCACCCCCCTCAACATCCATTCCAACAACCGTTGATGCACCCTTACCAACACCCACAACAGTACCCAATGTTTGGTTGGCAGCCACCATTCCAACAGTTCCCCTTCCAACAAAACCAGTCCTGCCCTCCTTTATTCTGGTCCTGACGAATACCGGGCAACAGCCCTTAAGGTAGAAACATGTTGACCACTCAACACATATAGAGATCCCTTTGGTCGTAACCCCCCTACCAGGATCTCGCCCTTATATTTTTAAACATTGTTCAGTTGCTCTATAATTAAAATTAATTTTTTGAGTACAACCAGGACAATTTTTAACATTTATTTTTTTGCACCCACAGTCACAACCCGCTCCACTGTAGTCCAGGTGTCGCAGCACACCTTGGTGTCGCTAGGACGCCAAGGTGGACCCCGATGATGAAGCATGTCACCACTAGGTGGTGAGTGAGGGGTTTTAAACAAAAGGATGAATTTCCTCCTTGTTGCCAAAAACCGGTCATCCAGATACGTCTGTTCTTCAACCTCATAGGGGATACTCCTCGCATTGTTTTTGATACATTTCCTCCAGGGGAATAGGAGAAGTCTCTAGTTCACTTTCGAGTGAACGAACTCCCTTACTCTCTTTTTTGTTTGTAACATTCCTGGCAGCGCACAGCTGCGAGAGTTTTTTACTAAGCTCACCACGGTTTTACCACTGAGTTTTTAAACTGTTTTTCACTGTAATTTCTGAGGAACACACCTACAGCCAATATGGCGGAATACACAGGACTTACGTATTCTACCGATGAGATAGATTCCATCATGAGTGATCTCAGTGTCTTTGCGGACGCCAACATTAGTAACACCATATCACAAACCTGTGAATGGGAAAAACTGACAGAAATGAAAAGGAACCGTATCAGGACTATCCTACATGGAACAATATTGAAGGAATATGTTACCAACAAAATAGCTCCAAAGGGCCTCTTGGTTACAAACGCTCCACGCATCTTCCTAGATGACCCCGAGTTTAGAAAAGATTGGGCACTTATTGCGTGGCACTGCACCCACGATTGGATCATACTAATTCTGAAAACGGCCATACGCTTGTCGGAGAAGATCCAAGTGGAGATTCAAGTCACCGAGACACAAATTAAAGCCAGTATCACTGGATACAAAAAAAAGCTAGATGACTTAAATAAAGAAATAGCCGAATACAGGGAAAACCTTACCCAACAAAAGGTTCAAAAATTTCAGAAAGATCTGAAGAAATTCTCTTTTGTAAAAGTCTATCCATACTCGGACCCTGATTTCAAAAGCACTGGAGTCCCGGACCAGGACTCAGACGCATCAAGTGATACCACTAACAGTTCCCACAACAGCGGTAGCTCCAACAGTGGGACACCCAGAAAAAGACAACAAGGAGGCTATAGAGGGAATTACCAATGGCCACAATTTAACCACCCCCCTCAACATCCATTCCAACAACCGTTGATGCACCCTTACCAACACCCACAACAGTACCCAATGTTTGGTTGGCAGCCACCATTCCAACAGTTCCCCTTCCAACAAAACCAGTCCCGCCCTCCTTTTCAGAGCAGAGGCAGGCGCGGAAGGGGACGCAACAGACGAGGGAACAACGTCCATTGGGAGGAGGAAGACACAACAGGCAGCGTAACCAGGAGCAGATCGGGAGCCAACAAAGCAGGCCCCAGCACAGCGAGGAACTAGTAACCAACCTATCTTCAAGTACACTGACAACTACAGAGTCCAATGTACTAAATAAAGGTCTAGGTTTTGTGCCCACTGCAGCCTTGGACAAGTTCAAATTACATTGTGAGCTGGCCGCTTTCTTTCGGAAACTCAAACTGAAAGCATATTTTGAAAAAACCACCATCATTGAATCTGATGAAACCAAGAATGAAACAGGCCTTAGATTGCGGTCCACCTTCACGCCCCCGCCACACTCAATCCCGGTGGAGATCAACACCTTCGAGCAAGCTGTATTCAACGACATTGAAGCACTAGCAGTCACTAAACAATACCACAACAACAGCCAAGCGGAGACCAAAGCCATAGCTGACTTAAAAAATGACGATTCTATCATAATAAAACCAGCCGACAAAGGCGGGGGGTTGGTAATAATGAACAAGGCCGACTACGACATCGAATGCCAACGCCTTCTGGGGGACAACACCAACTACAGAAGGCTAACAGCCGACCCCACCGATGACCTAAGGGTGGAAATAACTAATATGGTGGAAACAGCAGAGGCGTCAGGCCACATTTCCAAACAGGAAGCGGACTACCTCTGCAAAACGGAGGGTAAGATTCCCTACTTCTATGTAGTCCCGAAGATGCACAAAGGCAAGATCCCGCCGCCTGGCAGACCAATCGTGTCAGGCATAGGTTCGCTTTTGGAACCCTTATCACGCTTCTGTGACCACTTCCTAAAAACTATTGTACAAAATACTGCAACCTATCTGAGGGACACTAAAAGCCTACTGACTATGTTGGAAGACATCAAGATTGAACCAGACCACATCCTTGTGAGTCTAGATATAGAGAGTCTCTATACTAACATACCCCAAGACGCCACCATCACAGTACTCAAGCAAACACTGGACAATTCCACATGGGATTACACAACACCGAGAGAGTTCATTGTAGAGTGCGCAACCCTCGCTCTTAAAAGGAACTTCTTTGAACATGATGGCAAACTATATCTCCAAATAGGCGGGACATCCATGGGAAGTGTCTTCGCTCCCAGCGTAGCGGGCCTCTACGTGTATGACTTTGAGAAAAAATATGTCATCACCCCCAACAACCCTTACAGCAACCACATCAAATTCTGGAGGCGGTACATAGATGACGTCTTCACTATCTGGCAAGGACCGCAAGAAACGCTAATGGATTTCATTAGGTGGCTAAACACGTGTGACCCTAACCTAAGGTTCACACACAGTGTTGACAAAGACAAAATGGTCTTTCTGGATATTGAGATCGAAAGAGACACAGACAAGCTTAAGACTAAAACCCACTTCAAGCCCACGGCGAAAAACAACTTGCTGAGATTTGACAGTTTTCATCCCCGCCCCCTAAGGGAGAATCTACCCTACGGCCAGTATCTCAGGCTTAGGAGGAACTGTAGCGAACTAAAGGACTACAAAACCCAGGCAGCAGATCTGACGGAGAAACTAACTAACCGGGGTTACCCCGAAAAGATCACAAGGAGATGCCAGAAAAGGGCAAGAAACCAGCCACGACAAGCTTTGCTAGAGGACACACCTAGACCAGAGGAGGAGCTCCCACTCACATGCGTGACCACATACAATGCGGTGTCCAACCAGGTCAGCAAAAGTATTAGAAAACATTGGTCAATACTACACACGGGGAATCACAAGTGGGACAGGCCACTGTTTTCTTACAAAAAGGCACGGAGCCTAAAAGACACTTTGGTGAACACCAGACCTATAAAGAATATGACAACAACCAACCAAACCATCACCAACGCTTGGGGCTTACCCCCAGTGATCGGACATTCCAGATGTGGTGACTGCAGCGTTTGCCACCTCACCAACAACACAAAAACTTTGAACCTTGAGGAAGGCAAAATTTGGCAACAAAGATCACACACAAACTGCAACAGTACATTTGTCATCTATTTGATCCGATGCAGTTGTGACAAGCCATATGTGGGGATGACGACAAGAAAAGTCAAACAACGAATAGCGGAACATCGTAGCACAATCCGATGCAAAAAAACGAATACCAGGCTCACTGACCATTTTCTTACAGCGCATCACACCCCCAACGACATGAGATGGACGGTAATTGAGCAAATCCAACCAGGCCCTAATGCACAAGCACGACTGTTTGAAAAAGAGCAGCGATGGATTTATCGTCTTTCTTCTCACAAAATTGGACTCAACGATAATATTCCATGGAACTCGGTGCTGAAGTGAAACTCCTTTCCCATTGGTCGCCTCGACCACTGACTAAGAAATGAGCACAGCTGCCATATGATACTCTCAGCACATATCGAACCTTTGCCCTGCTGAGCCTCTAACTGAGTGTTCCTCACACTACATGGCCTTCATATGATCTACCCTAGGCTTTTTGCGCCATTTTGGCGCCCGCATACATGTCTAGCCCCCACGTGACCCAACAATGTCAATAAATCCATGGTAGGCTGATTTCATTAACTGTGGTGTCATGCCGCCCTTTGACCTTATACCGGTCACACAACTAATGTCTGCTCCACTGCCAGGCCAGCATTGTATTCCTTCCTTATCTCTTTTAATTCACTAGGCTGTGCAATTAATTTCTACACCACATGCCTTGACGTGTATTTCACGCTACATTTACATCGATGCCAGCATTGCGGAGCAGCTCCGCGAGCCTACCTAACCTGTCCTGAGGTTTGCAACAACCTAACCCGCTGTCTGTTTCCCTACGGTAGCCTAGCTACCGACAGCACGCCATGACGTACTGTAAGCCCCGCCCCCATACCCGCCCAGGCCGCGCCCGAATGCGGAAGCGGCCAACTCCTCTTTACCGCGTCCAGCTGCCCTCGCAATTACTAGCCGAGCAGAGGACGCGAGGAGTAGGTCGAACCTGATTTCCCTTGCCAGTAACTGTAAGTAGAATCTCAATACTAGCACCCGGGTACACTATCTAGTACCGGGTCCACGAGGGCACCGCTCACCATTCTCAGAGCGCCTTGAGCGGCACAGAAATTTACAACGCCCGCGCTTTCTTTAACCTTACAGAAATATGTTACGCTAAAGGCATTGACCCTACGCCCTGCCCGTTGAAGCGCTGAGAGCTCTTATCCGAGTAAGCCCAGTTTTATGCCATTTGGGCTGATGTTTGTCCCTCAGTGTTACATGTATGTTCGTCATGTATGTTAATTAAATGTTATTCACTCGCATGTACGAGTCAGATGCTGTCAAAATACATATAGCACCACCGAGTTACCGCTATGCCTTTGATCACCCCACCTTGTATTCACCCACAATGGCAGAGGAACCGTTATGTTACTTATCACCCTGCAATTAGCAAAGGCACCACGTGATAAATACGATCCATGTAATGCCACCCTTTGTATTTCCTCGATATCGGCACTTTATATACTCGATATAATTATCCAGCAGTGTCGTGTTTACACTGCATGCAACTCGCGTGCACCTACTCCTTGGCATAGATGTTGACTAATATCTCACTCCATCACGACGGTATTATGTTTATCTGGAGACCACAACCCCCCCCTTCTTTTGGCACTATATTTCCATTTCACTGAGAAACTGCACGACGTTACAGGAGAGTAAGTTAATCACTCAATACCTGATTGCTTTTTACCCATTCTTCTCTCCCTACAGGTCTCTTGTTTGCTTATTCGCCTGCCCATTTATTGTATTGTGCAGCATTTACCACTGGCCATTTTTGCCAGTAGGCACACAGGGGATCAAGGAACGGGTGTGCTTTTTAGGGAGCACGCACCTCCTGTCCCCCTGTTATTCTGGTCCTGACGAATACCGGGCAACAGCCCTTAAGGTAGAAACATGTTGACCACTCAACACATATAGAGATCCCTTTGGTCGTAACCCCCCTACCAGGATCTCGCCCTTATATTTTTAAACATTGTTCAGTTGCTCTATAATTAAAATTAATTTTTTGAGTACAACCAGGACAATTTTTAACATTTATTTTTTTGCACCCACAGTCACAACCCGCTCCACTGTAGTCCAGGTGTCGCAGCACACCTTGGTGTCGCTAGGACGCCAAGGTGGACCCCGATGATGAAGCATGTCACCACTAGGTGGTGAGTGAGGGGTTTTAAACAAAAGGATGAATTTCCTCCTTGTTGCCAAAAACCGGTCCTCCAGATACGTCTGTTCTTCAACCTCATAGGGGATACTCCTCGCATTGTTTTTGATGCTTTAACAATGCTCTCAGCTAATTCTAATTTGGGCTGAATTCCATTCCCAGAAATAACGTGTCCTAAATACGTGACAGACTCTAAACCTGGGCAATCGTCTTTTGGATAGGTTTGCTCTTAGAACTTACACTGACTTTAGCCACTTCTTCATGATATTCACCAAACAGTTCGTCTTCTTCTAACATATGTACAGAGTCAGAAACTTTCTTTTTACCATCACTAACAGTGTGACTATCATCTTCTTTATTCTTTCTTATTTCTTTAACCCATGTAGAGGTGTTCTCCATTCCCTCTACTATATCTAAAGCTTCTTTCAATGTGGGATTTTTGGATAATAACTTCTCCTGAACCCTAGAGCTGTTTGTGCATCGAACGAGTTGATCTCTAACTAGAGATTCGGACAAATCACCAAAATCGCATGTTCGAGAAAGAGTTTTCAGAGCTGCGACATATGTCCCTACACGTTCATGAGAACCTTGGACACGAGTAAAGAATCTATGTCGTTCTAAGACAACATTAATTCTTGGACCAAAATACTGTTCCAACATAGTCATGGACATCTCGAAAATATCTGCAGGTTCCCCATCAGCTCCACCCACAGGTATACTGTCCATACTGTTATAAGTGTGTCTGCCTTCAACTCCTAAATTGTGCAATAAGATGGCTTGTTTTCTAACAGCTGAAAACTTTTCTCCACCAATTGCAACTAAGTATGAATCAAATAGGATTCTCCACCTTTTCCAAGGAAGAATGGGTTCACCTTCCTCCGAAAGAAATGGTGGTGGTTGTGACATGCTAGATGTAGTAGCCATGGTGAAGATATAATATACTATATTAATGATGTCTTAGTAATAACAATAAGAATAAACTCAAATAATGAAATAAAAATATAGGCTGTGTTAAGTGTCTACAAAACACTTGGATTTCTAAATAACAATTGTAAATATGAAGATGAAACACTGATGTGTGAAGTACAACATAAAAACATGAATGTGGTCCAAACCTTAAGTAAGAAAGTGCACAATATCATGAAAATGATAATCCATATATAGCTGTGTGCATCAGCGTGGAATTAATAATATACCTATTCTTGATGCACAACCGTGTGCATCGGCGTTTAAGAGAACAATTGATGTGCAATCGTGCACATCGGCGTTGTGGAGGCAGTTATAACAACATTGACGATAATCCAATAATGTATGTTGTTGCACTTTGTTTATTTGCGCGTTGTATGGGACAGCCTGGTCTAAACGCTTTGCTGTAAACTTCCGTGAGAAAATTCAAGTAGATTGCGCTGCCGTGCGCATCGGCGTTACCATGGTGACCAGGATAAACAAAGATGGCCGCTGCTGCGTGATGACGCTCCACGCGATTTGCGTGATGACGTGATTTACGTGGTGACGCTTCACGCGACTTGCGTGCTGTTCGAGGGTCAAGGCTCTACAGTGCGGCAAGAGCGAGGACAGAAACGCAGCAAGACACGCACAATGGCATCCGCAGCTGAAGTCACACGCTATGGCTCGCAACAGTTTCGAATACAAACAAGGAATAACGGTAAGCGCCAGTGAGGCGAGGACGATACCTTTTTCTTCAATTTCGATGGTTTTAAGTTCATAAGCACAATGACGTAAAAAGGCTCAATGTTGTCCAATGTAGAATCGTCCAAATGCAGCAAAATTTCTCAACGAAAGGAAACTTTATCAACCAATCCAAGAGAAGAGTGTAGATTCATCCAACAAGGTGCAGATAGGAATTTGGATAAAAGTAAGTCCATGAGCAAAATCTAAGTAGACTGAAAGCAAGTATTTAAGTCCAGTTCAGGTTAATGTCCAGTATGTAACATCCAATCAAATGTTCAAAAACGATAATTCGAGCAAGGCCAAGTCCAAAACGAAATTTCCATGGTGGGGGAGTTGATGGTTGTAAGTGCTTGTCCCCAATCAAGCCTAGGTCCTCGTCGCCAGTGATAAAAGCTCAAGAATCAGATAAGTTGTAGAAGGAGCTTTAATGTACATCCATCAACAGGTAGAGATTACAGCCAACTGATTCTTCAACAATTGGAATGTAATCATTCCATTAATGATGCAATCAACTATGACACTTTTAAAGATATAGCAACATAACAAGGACACACATTCATTTTAGGCACGGGGAGATTAAGTGATTTGCCCAGAATCACAGGAGGTTTTTGGCGTCGTTACCGAGACTCAAACCCAGATCCCCAGGTCCGAGGTCAAGCGCCGTAGCCGTTAGGCCAACTCCTCTCCACTTTATAATACTCTTCTTGCCCTACGCATTATACTTTACAGCCAGTATTACGATTGTAGCAGTTAATTTCTTCTGCATGAGAAAGAAGACTGTTCAATAAATACTTTTATTGAAAACGCCCGTCTCTCTATTTCTCTGCACCTCTGGTGAAACGAAGCATGCACGAATGACTGAGTAAAATATCTATCTATTGTTTCCATGACTCTGAAGATCAGTTTTATCTTGAGGAAACAAAGTTGTCATGTTTATGCGGTTGTTAGAAACTAAATTCTTTCTTGTGAACTCGAGAAAGTTTCTAGTGACCACTGAGCTAGCTGGCACTCAAAATTAAGTCTAATATATTTGATAGCGACCAAGTAGATCTAAGTCCTACGTCACATCTATAGGATATATTATTCCAATGAGCAGAGCCTATTGGGAATATAGGAACTACACTACATGGCGCCCAACGTTTGGTAAGGCACTAATTTAGCGCTAGATACTAGAGTAACTCAGTCGTTCTTTTCACAGGGACCCCTTTTTCCCGTAAAATACTCCAATAGACGTCTGGAGTGGGTTAAACTATAAAATATCCGGCATAACTGAGTAGGACGAAAAATCCTATGTATTAGTTTTTGGTTTGTTCAACGTTGAAGGATACAGTGTTCCAAAATATTGTGCTCCTTATCTTTGTTTCTTTGAAACTTGCTCTACAAACTTTCAGTCAACAAAATGGCCGAAGATGATAATCCCGGGGCCAGTGGAACTGCGGTAAATTCAAACCAACCAGGTCTTGACGTTACAGGTTTCCAACAAAATGACGCCGATGCTATAATCATCCTGGAAAACGTAAGGAAAACAATAGCTATAAAGCTCATAGAAAACAGCCTATCACCGAGAGGTGGTAGGGTTATATTTGTCATAGAGGCACATGAATATCGACAGACAGAGGTATTCTACTCATGGATTATCTTTCCACTATCAAATCCAACAACACATGTGTTTCACTTCTATAAGATAGAGGAACACCCAGCAGAATACGTTCCTTTCGAGGACATTGAAATTCCACTAACTTACCAAGAGCATCAGCTCTGGTTTAAAGGCGCCCTACAACATCAAAATCACATTACAATTACGCATAGACAATTGGTACAATATGTCATGCAGACTCTAACAGTCCAACCTGCTAAAAGAATTCCACAGCAAACCCTTCATCAAGGGAACACAAACAAAATTACACCACAGACCATACAATCAGTCATTGGTAAATTACCGACAAAAAGGGAACAAATTCCATTCTGGTTAACTCAAAAGATTGCTCAGATCGAGGCAGTATTTGCAGATAGTACACCTCATGAGAAACACAGGATTCTAACAATCTGTTTACCAATGGGGATTGCACCACATCTGGAGGACTGTGACACTTGGGAAACAGTCTTTGCTGCAATCTACACAAAAACACATGGTGTTCTGTCCATGGCGGTAATACCAGACGTCCTGAAACAGATTCAAAATGAATACGGGGCAGAACCTGCTTTAAATCTCAGTATGAAATTACCGAAAGATTTCAAGCAGGTCTCAGCTATAATATTAGCAAATATTAAACGTGAAGCAGCATCTCTGGCAATCCGCCAAAAATTAAAAGAACTTGATGTAACTGAGCAACCATATGAACTGGCCAGAATAATAGAAAAATCGCATGAAGAACTAGGAAGAGATAGTTTGGGAGGGAAACCAGAAAAACCCGAACTAACAGAGAATCTTGAAAAGGTTTTCATTAAAAGCACACTCACTTCTCCTATAAAGAAGTGGGAAAAGAGGAAGGTCTCCTCAAAAGGAGCCCTCTGAAAAGAGGTATAACCTCAGAAACAGGGAAAATTTAAGAAAACCTGATAGATATCAAGATACTGATACACGTTCCTCTCGTACCTTTCAGACTTCCTCGCAGAAATCCAAAAGAAGAGGACGATCAGAACACAAGGAAGAATGTGTGTCCAAAGACGATCAACACGTTCCAAAAAATAAGAAAACTCAATTCACCAAGATGAAGGTAGCAAGTCTAAAAATCAGACATGCCGAGGATCTTGAGGACACAACTCAAGAACGGGGAGTGGGCCCAGACAATGCTGGACAGCGCAGCAGAGTTTACCATAGCTCGCAAGATCCTGAAGGATCATCTGGAGACAGTGGACCTGAATGAATGCATTCAGGTTGAAACTGCAGATACCAGGGTTAGTGTACCACATAACTTATATGAAGTAACACTCAGAATAGAGGGGGATATAACTAGGAAAATAAAAGCACTCTTTTGGGAAAAACTATCTAAGGGTTATGACATTCTTCTGGCTGAAAAAGATTGGCCGCCTAAATTTGTCAGGGATTGCCCACATGGCGAAGAGAGTATTATGCCAGCCTTCTCAAATCATATTCCTATTCATAAAAAATACCCCTATGCCAGAAAATGGGCTGTGGCCCAGACTCCAGCGTTATATAAAAATCATGTGGGATCGGATGAGGATTCTCCTCACCATAGGATCCAGTTAGAAAATCAACCAACTGCTCAGAAGCAGTATCCTGTTAAACAAGAATTTAAAAAACAGGTCAGGGAGATCCTAGATCAACTTGAATACCAAGGGGTGATTGAAACATGCACCTCGTCCATGAACAATCCTTTGTTTCCTGTCTCCAAACCGGACAATACTTATCGTCTAGTTTTGGACTACAGATATTTACATTCTTGTTGCAAAACCTTTGCAGTACAAAATGCACACAGTGCAGCACTGATGAATAACATCATGCGCAAAAAATATAAAACGACTTTAGATATTTCAAACGGTTTCTTCTGTCAAAACATTTCACCTGAAAGCAGGTACTTGACCACTTTCTCAATTATGGGGACACAGTGTCACTTCTGTTTTCTCCCACAAGGATTCAAGAACAGTCCTGGGTTATTTTCAGCTAGAGTAACAGAATTACTGCAAACATATGATGATGAGGCATTATCATATGTCGATGACATCTATCTTACAGACGATGATTTGGACAGGCACTTGAACAGGGTAAACACCATAATACTAGGCTTCGCCTCTGAAGGGTATGAATTCAACTTTAAAAAATCAAGAATTGCCCACCTCAACATCCTATTCTTGGGATACGAACTTTCAAGTGAAGGCAAAAGTCTGGCAGCAAACTTTTTAGAAAAATGTGCGCTGCTCCAAACTCCAAAAATGCTGAAAAACTTACAGTCAGTTCTAGGATTTCTGAATTTCGGAAGAACTTACATTCTAAACTACGCAGAAAGGGTTAAACCTCTCTGCGAACTAATCAAACCTGATTTCAAACCTACTAATTGGACTCAAAAACACACAGAAATTTTGCATTCAATACAAACAGTCATGTTAGCAACAACGCATTTACAGACATGTGTAAATGAACGAAACCTTGTAATCCGAATCATCCCAGGGAGATGCGGATTCACATACCTAACCTTTAATGAAGGTGAAAAGGTACCAATAGCTTACACATCACATTTGTACACACAAGCTGAAATGAAATTCACTTCAAAAGAAAAAATTTTGACGGCGGTTCAAACTGCAGTAGCAAAAGAGAGAGCCCTCGCACAGGGTAAACGCACAAAAGTCATTACTCCTGTACCTGCCTTAGAGGCAGTGACGAAGGCAAGCATTCCAAATGCAAAAGCTTTACAGCCAAGATGGATACAATGGGTTAATTCTCTTGCTGCAACAGACTTTGAATACGTTTTTGACGTCTACTTGAAGAATCAAGAATTTCTCCAATACGAACAAAAATGTCCTCTGCCCACTGAGATTCTGCCTCTAGAACATTACCAATGTATAATTTACTAGCAGCCCGTCCCGACGTTGTCCGTGTATGAAATAGAATGTGTGTAATGTGTGTATGTGGCAAGGGAAATTTATTTTAAAATCTCGCAGTAGACAACATTTTTTGTTAATTAGAATAGGGACGGAGAAGGCCCAGCTGCAGCACTGGTTTATGTTAGCAGGCGCATGTAATTGGTGTAGTGATATGCCGCCTGAGCCCGGCTACAGCCCTGGTTGATGTTAGCAGGCGCGTGTAATGTCGTTGAATGAGAGAGTTATCAGCCGCGGGTAAATCCGCTTAATGAGAGAGTTGAGTGACAGCGAGTAGGAGAGGCTGCAGTAATTGTCTCCGCAGACACGCTCATTTGCATGTTCCCCGCTTGAGGCACAGCTGCAGCCCTGGTTGATGTTATCAGGCGCGTGTAATTAGTGTACTGATCCGCTGCCTGAGCCCGGCTAGAGCCCTGGTTGATTTTGTTGAATGAGAGAGTTCAGTAACAGCGCGCAGGATGAGGCTGCAGTAACGTTACTTACCAGTCCTCCAGGTGAACGCGTTTGTCACGCCCCCAGCACACGGCCACAGCAGACGATCTTCTGATTAATGTACGACCCACATGGCATGAAGGGCGAAACGTAGCACACGCCCCCAGTGTTTCTCACGCCCCCAGCATGTCACGCCCCCAGCGTGCCCCTTGATGCTGCGCAGCAAAGTAATTGGCGCTTGTATGTACGACTCACATGGCATGAAGAGCGGACACACGCCACCAGCATTTGTCACGCCCCCAGCGTTTGTCACCCCCAGCACACGTCCACAGCCCCCGATGTGATGGCCGTACCACACGCCCCCAGCATTAGTCACGCCCCCAGCCCACGCCCACAGCACAACGCAGACACACCCACAAGGGATTACTTTTGTTGGCACGGTTCTTTTACCTTTTAAATGTATAGAGGAGTTGGCCTAACGGCTAAGGGGCTCAACCTCGTACCTGGGGATCTGGGCTCGAGTCTTGGTAACAACGCGAAACATCCTGTGATTCTGGGCAAATCACTTAATATCCCTGTGCCTAACAAAAATGAATGTGTGTCCTTATGTAATGTAACTGGTGCTATGTAAAGCGCTCTGATACCTGATTCAGTTCGGGTCACGTTCGCGCTATATAAAACTCTGCAAAAAAAGAAAATATATATATGGTGGCCGTCTGCATAGCCTATGTCCTTCTGTAACTGCCCTTTCCAACGCTGTATTGGGTGTTGTGATATGTGCTGTGGTTACTGAGATTACCCGCCTCAAAGGTTTGGGCTCTCTCTTTATAATATTAGCATGGATACAGACGGATCAGCACAACCCGCAATTGGGGGAAAACAAGCTTATAGTGCTGCATGCGCGTTTGTTAAAGGTCGCTGGCGCGATGGTAAATTCAGACCTATGGTCACAAAAACTCAATCCTTGGGAGACTGTACAGCTCAGCGAGCTGAACTCCAAGCTTTCAAGATGGCGCTTGAAAATACGGATTGCGAATTCCCCACTAGTGTGTGATTCGTATTACTGTGTCCAGTCTTAAAATGAATATTTGCAGAACTGAGTTCAAAACGGTTTCAAAGACGCAAAAGGTGGCACAATCAAGCATAAAATGCTTTGGGAACAAGTAGTTCTTTTACAGAAAGAACTGCAAAAGACTCACATGATCCTTACACTGAGTCATCAGCGTGATGGCGTTCACGTTGAAGGGAATTCATTGGCTGATGAAGCCGCGAAGGCAGCTGTGCAAACGGCTTCTGTAGCTGCAATGACTCGTTCAAAAACACATATAGACGGTGAAACAATGCTAGCTGTCAATGCCACAAGCAAAGGCTGCGGTGCAGCGTTACCTTTAAACTATCCACTCAAATATTCATGCAGGTGCCACGTACAAGATCAGTCACCTGGGGTGATAGGCGCTTTTTGGTGGCCACTCCAAAACTTTGGAACCTTCTGCCAACTGCCATAAAAGCTGCTCCGAATCTGATTAGCTTCCGTAGGCTCCTGAAAACATGGTTGTTTAACCAGTGAGAAGACGGTAGGATGATGAACTTTGTTGCTCCACAGCGCCGAGACACCTTCGGGTATTTGTTGCGCTATAAAAGTTGCGTAAATAAATAAATAAATAAATAAACAAAATTGATGCCTACTCCGTTCCCTTTGCTCGAATCCCTGGAGTGGGGGATAGGGTAATTCCAAACAGGAATCGGAGAGGTGCTTTGATTCAAGAAGCACATATGGGAGAGGGTCTGGTACATCAAGGGATCTCAAAATATCTACTAGAGCTAAAAGAGATGTACTGTGGGCCAGGGATGAGCACCCACATTTACGAATTTGGAATTAATTGCGATACCTGTTACAGAGATCACAGCTAGGAGCGCCACCAGATTCCTGACTACAGTGTAGCTAGCCCAGTACAGACACCATTGTTAGATAGCATTAGACTAAACACGCTCAGACATCCCTATGGACAAAAGCGGCCCCACAAGTTTTAGAACACGGGTCATTTAGATGTGGCCTCAGCGCTCGGCTGACGCCTGAACTGTTATAAAAGATATGCGAGTCTTTATCGGCACATACGCAATCGGCACGCTACATTCTGACCAGGGACCTGCGTTTAGCTCTCGAGCTTACAAGGAGGCCATGGCCAGCTTGGGCGTTGCATTGCGATACTGAAGTCCATTCCATCCTGAGGGAAATTCAGTTGTGGAAAGAAAAAACCGTGACATAAAGCAATCTATAACAGCTAGGGTATTCGGCTCGGGTGACGGGTGGGTCAAACATCTAATAAGTGTCCAACGTAGTCTTAATAATCTGCCAAGAAATTCTCTGGGTGGAATCACTCCATATGAAATCCTTTTTGGTACTAGAATGATGGTCGAAGACCTCTATCGTCATACTCTATCGTCATACTTCAGTGGTAGAACAAAAACCCTTGGATATCAAAGATCGTTTGGCTGTTTTACAGGACTTAAATGAAACAAGAAGAAGTCTAAGCAACACCATACAAAAGCCAACGACCACTGAAGAAAAACCACCTGTCCCAGCAAGACCTGTCTGGATTCCAAAGATTGGGGATCTGGTCAGAGAGAAAATAGCAGATAAGAAGGAAGTTGGGCCTTCTTACAGAAAAACAGTACCTGTACTATTAGTCCATGGAACAAGAACAGTGTTACTGCCGCCCCTTGCTGGAAAAAAGGAGAACCGGTCCGTATCAATTGACCTGGTAAAACCACACCATGTGGCTGATAATAAGTAGCAGGCCCAGTGGACTCCAAAGATGTAGCATACGACCGAATCTTGCTACCATCCAAAAGGTTCAAACTGAAAGACTCATCACCTTTGAAGAATCTGCAGTGAGAAAAGAAGGACTATGCAACAAAGCCATGGAACTTGTGCCTCTTGAAACCCAAGTATCAGTTCGTCAAGAAACTCTCATCTACCATGAGGTAGCATCTGACTATACTAACATGTCAAGGGAACAAGTAGCTCCAGCGATTTCAAATAATCTGGATTCAATACCAACCATTGACAGTACTGCTTCTGGCTATTTCTTCAACTTTGATACCTTTTCTGAGGATCCAAGTGAACCTGAAACAACGCCAACAAACAAAACCTTCCAGGATCAAGTAGAAGAACTTTTTCACCAGCTTGGAAATACATATCTGGTTTCACCATGAGTTGAACTTTGGATTGTGTTAGGTTTACTTTTTCTCCTACTATTGCTCATTCTTGTTTTAAGTTTGGGAAAGCTAATAGATGAGAAATATAGTAAAATGGACACAGCAAGTAAGAACATCAACTTGCTCCTGAAACCACACAAATCTTCTCATTGTGAGCAAAGTGACCTGTCATCAGTAAACATCACAGCCGTTCCTCTACCTGGTGGTATAGCTTGGGATAGAACTGATTATGACATTTATGGCCCTGTTGAGCTGTTGAAGATTCCACAGCAATTTAAGGTTTCCTTGAGTGATTTTGTTTCACCGGGTACATTTTCTGATGATTGGGACTTTGACACTGTTAATAACATGATGGCAGACTTAGAAATGTCAGCAAAATTTGCAAAACATGAATACTTAGATGGTTCATCAAATTATGAAGAAATGCATTGTTTTAATCATTTTGGTCATCATTATTTGCACAAATCTGCAAACCCCAGAAATGTTTTAACTTATAATCAATGGGAACATTGTGCACGACCACCAAAGGGTAGCTCTAAAACATTTTATGAAAAATTTTCATACTTTACAGGTTTTAATTAACCCTGGGCGTAGTACTTCGCTACGCCCACGGAGAAAAAACTGGCAGGTACAAGGTTTAGAAGCATTATTCAGAGCCTGCATCATCCCAGAACAAATAATGTCCTTAAATGAAACTGTTCAACAGACATCTTGTCTTGGCTTGGCTAAGATAAAAGATTTAAACAAACCGTCCATACCTAAGCCCACACCTGTTAGTAATAGAAGTACAGATGAGGAGGTAGACCTAAATTACATTTTACAATAAAACAGAACTAATCCTGATTGGATAAAATGGTTAATCTGGCCCACAGACACGAATAACTGTCGAGATAGATTCCTGATTCTACTGATGAGGGATACTATCCCGAAACACGAGCCATGTCTCGTGTCTAGAGATTCTGGAAATATCAAGTACTTACTTGCACCAACTTTGGTGAAACACTCACAAACTTTTTCCTAAACTCTTCAAGTTATACGCACTGCATATACCAGAATGCAGAGGGGCGATCTGGAGGAGAGGCTAGCAGTGTGCTCCCATCGTTGTTTCCTGTTAAAAGGGCTCCCGTGAGCCCCCAAGCTGACGAGCTTTTGGAGATGCACCTGCGCGCCTAAGAGGCAACGAAGCCTGTGACGGCTGTTTGGCGGCCTTCTCAACCACCCCAGAACTTTTCTCTACTGATGAGGGATACTATCCAGAAACACGAGCCATGTCTCGTGTCTAGAGATTCTGGAAATATCAAGTACTTACTTGCACCAACTTTGGTGAAAAACTCACAAACTTTTTCCTAAACTCTTCAAGTTATACGCACTGCATATACCAAAATGCAGGGGGGCGATACGGAGGAGAGGCTAGCAGTGTGGTCCCATCGTTGTTTCCTGTTAAAAGGGGTCCCGTGAGCCCCCCAGCTGACGAGCTTTTGGAGATGCACCTGGGCGCCTAAGAGGCAACGAAGCCTGTGACGGTTGTTTGACAACCTTCTCAACCACCCCAGAACTTTTCTCTACTGATGAGGGATACTATCCCGAAACACAAGCCATGTCTCGTGTCTAGAGATTCTGGAAATATAAAGTACTTACTTGCACCAACTTTGGTGAAACACTCACAAACTTTTTCCTAAACTCTTCAAGTTATACGCACTGCATATACCAGAATGCAGAGGGGCGATCCGGAAGAGAGGCTAGTAGTGTGCTCCCATCGTTGTTTCCTGTTAAAAGGGCTCCCGTGAGCCCCCAAGCTGACGAGCTTTTGGAGATGCACCTGCGCGCCTAAGAGGCAACAAAGCCTGTGACGGTTGTTTGGCGGCCTTCTCAACAACCCCAGAACTTTTCTCTATTGATGAGGGATACTATCCCGAAACACTAGCCATGTCTCGTGTCTAGAGATTCTGGAAATATCAAGTACTTACTTGCACCAACTTTGGTGAAACACTCACGAACTTTTTCCTAAACTCTTCAAGTTATACGCACTGCATATACCAGAATGCAGAGGGGCGATCCAGAGGAGAGGCTAGCAGTGTGCTCCCATCGTTGTTTCCTGTTAAAAAGGATCCAGTGAGCCCCCAAGCTGCCGAGCTTTTGGAGATGCACCTGCGCGCCTAAGAAGCAACGAAGCCTGTGACGGTTGTTTGGCGGCCTTCTCAACCACCCCAGAACTTTTCTCTACTGATGAGGGAGGCTATCCTGAAACACGAGCCATGTCTCGTGTCTAGAGATTCTGGAAATATCAAGTACTTACTAGCACCAACTTTGGTGAAACACTCACGAACTTTTTCCTAAACTCTTCAAGTTATACGCACTGCATATACCAGAATGCAGAGGGGCAATCCGGAGGAGAGGCTAGCAGTGTGCTCCCATTGTTGTTTCCTGTTAAAAGGACTCCCGTGAGCCCCCAATCTGACGAGCTTTTGGAGATGCACCTGCGCGCCTAAGAGGCAACGAAGCCTGTGACGGTTGTTTGGCGGCCTTCTCAACCACCCCATAACTTTTCTCTACTGATGAGGGGTACTATCCCGAAACACGAGCCATGTCTCGTGTCTAGAGATTCTGGTAATAGCAAGTACTTACTTGCACCAACTTTGGTGAAACACTCACAAACTTTTTCCTGAACTCTTAAAGTTATACGCGCTGCATATACCAGAATGCAGAGGGGCGATCCGGAGGAGAGGTTAGCAGTGTGCTCCCATTGTTGTTTCCTGTTAAAAGGGCTCCCGTGAGCCCCCAAGCTGACGAGCTTTTGGAGATGCACCTGCGCATCTAAGAGGCAACGAAGCCTGTGACGGTTGTTTGGCGGCCTTCTCAACCACCCCAGAACTTTTCTCTACTGATGAGGGATACTATCCCGAAACACGAGCCATGTCTCGTGTTTAGAGATTCTGGAAATATCAAGTACTTACTTGCACCAACTTTGGTGAACACTGACAAACTTTTTCCTAAACTCTTCAAGTTAGACGCACTGCATATACCAGAATGCAGAGGGGCGATCCGGAGGAGAGGCTAGCAGTGTGCTCTCATCCTTGTTTCCTGTTAAAAGGGCTCCCGTGAGCCCCCAAGCTGACGAGCTTTTGGAGATGCACCTGCACGCCTAAGAGGCAACAAAGCCTGTGACGGTTGTTTGGCGGCCTTCTCAACCTCCCCAGAACTTTTCTCTACTGATGAGGGATACTATCCCGAAACACGAGCCATGTCTCGTGTCTAGAGATTCTGGAAATATCAAGTACTTACTTGCACCAACTTTGGTAAAACACTCGCAAACTTTTTCCTAAACTCTTCAAGTTATAAGCACTGCATATACCAGAATGCCGAGGGGCGATCCGGAGGAGAGGCTAGCAGTTTGCTCCCATCGTTGTTTCCTGTTAAAAGGGCTCCCGTGAGCCCCCAAGCTGATGAGCCTTTGGAGAGGCACTTGCGCGCCTAAGAGGCAACGAAGCCTGTGACGGTTGTTTGGCGGCCTTCTCAACCACCCCAGAACTTTTCTCTACTGAGGAGGGATACTATCCCGAAACACGAGCCATGTCTAGTGTCTAGAGATTCTGGAAATATCAAGTACTTACTTGCACCAACTTTGGTGAAACACTCACAAACTTTTTCCTAAACTCTTCAAGTTATACGCACTGCATATACCAGAATGCAGAGGGGCGATCCGGAGGGGAGGCTAGCAGTGTGCTCTCATCGTTGTTTCCTGTTAAAAGGGCTCCCGTGAGCCCCCAAGCTGACGAGCTTTTGGAGATGCACCTGCGCGCCTAAGAGGCAATGAAGCCTGTGACGGTTGTTTGGCGGCCTTCTCAACCACCCCAGAACTATTCTTTACTGATGAGGGATACTGTCCCGAAACACGAGCCATGTCTCGTATCTAGAGATTCTGGAAATATCAAGTACTTACTTGCACCAACTTTGGTGAAACACTCACAAACTTTTTCCCTAAACTCTTCAAGTTATACGCACTGCATATATCAGAGGGCGATCCGGAGGAGAGGCTAGCTGTGTGCTCCCATTGTTGTTTCCTGTTAAAAGGGCTCCCTTGAGCACCCAAGCTGACAAGCTTTTGGAGATGCACCTGCGTGCCTAAGAGGCAAAGAAGCCTGTGACGGTTGTTTGGCAGTGTGCTCCCATCGTTGTTTACAGATGAGGAGGTAGACCTAAATTACATTTTACAATAAAACAGAACTAATCCTGATTGGATAAAATGGTTAATCTGACCCACAGACACGAATAACTGTCGAGATAGATTCCTGAACACACAATGGTTTACAGTAACTATGCCAGATCCAAGACGTTAGGCTGGACGTTACAAAACCTTTGTTCAGGCTATGTGCCTTGGCGTCTAATCAACACCACGTCATTGTTTACCGGATTTAACCTTACAGATGAACAAATCTCTTTGGCACAGAGGGGAGCAGACTATACGGTGCTGAGCATAGAAAAACTGGAGAGATTACCATTACCGTTTCTGAGAAGCCAGTCGCGAATGGATAATACATGGCACCATCACGATACCAGTGACGATTTTCCAGTTTCAGTACTGCTTAAAACACATACCAGCAGGCCTGTATTAAAGGTTGGGTAAAGAATACATAAAGTCGACCTGGGATTTACCATATACATACAAATGTTGGAGTGGAGAAAAGGAGGTATTTCTTAGTGGTAAAAGTTGCAAAACCACATTGAGCGGTACACTTCTTTGTCAAGGCATTAATTTACATGGAGCCTGAGATGGTTCTTCAAACAAATGGGAGCTACAAAATGCTGAATGATCACAGCTGTTGTGGAATGATGCCAGAAATAGCCTATCCCGTTAGTGTGTCAGCCAGGGTCACTTGCTGTATGCAAGTATTGTTTCCGAACACTAAGACAGACGGGGAGTCACCACTATGGCCTTCACTGAACATCTCTTCTATACGAATTGATACTTTAAGCAGAATGAAAGCCATTCTTTTACAAAAAACTGTGCCACTGACCTCATCCAGAGAGTCGTATGATCTGCAAGTTGCAAGGTCCTCTGCGGAGATACATGCCTTATTATCAACGAACTGCCCCATACATTTTGCAGAAATGTTAGTTCGTATCTTAAGCATGACTGATACCAGTGGTATTGTACATGTATTTAAGACGATTTTTTCGGGACTGTTAGCACCCTTTGAAGCAGTCCTAAGCATTTTTCCAAACTTCATGCACTCTGTGTTCGCCGGCCTGCCTCTCATCTTGGGACTCGTAGCAGGAATACTATGTTTATTCCTCCTGCTCCCTTATGGCAAGTCCGGTCACCAGCGATACCCAGATTACCATGGAGAACGCTCTTCTGGCAATGCAGTATTGTGAACGCATAACACAGATTCTTGGCTTGGCTCGTTTGAGAGATCTGAATACCACGTGGTTCCTGTCATTCAGACCAATCTGGCAAGATTGCATTTTACCTGTTATACGATGCCTGCTTTGTGGAGAAGAATGCCTGTTGGATATCTGTCTAACACTTCCATCAGCAATGCCAACGGATTTTGACGCCTTACTGGGTCCGATAATGGCTCATGTATTGTGTTGCCCCCAACGGCTACCAATCCTGATGACGGCATTCATAGAGATCTCACCGACAATTCCAGCTGAAGGTGAGGTGCGGACCAACAGGCACACAGGTACCATCTAATGCGAACACTGCTGATGCGGCTGACGCTGATGGCGATGCTTCACATCTGTGTACGATTGATCTACTTAATGAAGTGGTTCAACTTTCATCTACTGTGGTAGACGATTTCTTTGCCAGCCTTGACGATTTAATGTTTTCTCCTGACACCAAGAATAACTTTTAAAGTTAGCACACAGCGTTCTTTCAACTCTGAATTCGACCTTCGCTTATTCAAAACAAAAACTTCTAACTTTGGAACTCTATTTTTCTATGATTTGATTTCACATTTTCCAAAAATGAACTTTGGCACAAAGCAATCTGCTTAAAGTAGAACCATTCTTAGAGAACAAGAATTCTTTGAACACTTCCTAGAAACAATATTGGCCTTATCAAGAAACCAAAACAGTTTATATATTCTGCTATGGGATGGTCTCGACCTTTTTTCAGTATTTAGAGCCGTTCCATATATGTAAATTTTATGATTCATTCACTTAGCAATACTAACAACATTCTACATGATTGAAATGAAATCATTGCTTTTCAAATACGTTCAGTATTAATGCTCATTTTCATGTGCAACCATTTAAAATGCATTTTTATGTATTTTTGGGTGGGATTGTAAACACATGCTTTAGATATGTTTTAATGCTTAGATTTAGTAATGTCGAACATAATAAAGTGGCGTGGGTGTTGTAGAACATTTTAAGATCCTAGTGTAATTTTCCCTATGTCTGCCCTTATATAGGTATAAATCACCATGTCCATATAGAGGCATAGAAATCATAACCATATTTAGACATAGCTCATGCAGTCCAAATACGGCACGGCTACTTCCACTAGTTCCGAAAATCTACAACGACTTCTTGGAAAACTCGGCTTCAGCAGCTAGGGACTTTCCCTTGCTTGAATATTGATTTATCCAAGAACTCATGGGGTTTTTCAATAACTGAGACTCTTTGATGACGTTATTATGTCCACCTTTACGTCAATCTCGGCACTTTCAAGGTATAAAAATGCCCACACTTGCCTTAGCAAACACACAGTGGTTTGGAGCAGTTCGACTATCTACATGCCCGATGCATCATGCTGCAGCAAGTGCCGAAGGAAGCCGACCCTCCAGCAGACGCACTGAGAAAGACGCTGTCTTTTCTCTGGCCGAGAAATCCAGCTCCAGTGTTCCCAAGCTACCCTTGCGGGTTGTTGGGAAATCAAGTCCTGAGACTGACCTCCTTCATTCTAAACCAAGGTACGGAGCTGATTAGACACTGAGACATCTTGGATAGATTCTTGGCAAAAAGAATACTAAATTTATACTACACCTCACTTACTTCTTCCCTTGTACTAGACTTAGGTTAGGTACATCGGGGTAGGCGTATTTTAGAAGCACCAGTTGAGTATTTTTTAGCCTTTGTTATTTTATGTATGTATTTATCTATGGTCTAGAAACCATACCATGCTTTTGCAGTATTATTTTATAATACTCTTCTTGCTGTACGCATTATACTTTACAGCCAGTATTACGATTGCAGCAGTTCATTTCTTCTACATGAGAAAGAAGACTGTTCAATAAATATTTTTATTGAAAACGCCCATCTCTCTATTTCTCTGGACCTCTGGTGAAACGAAGCATGCACAAATGACTGAGTAAAATATCTATCTATTGTTTCCACGACTCTGAAGATCAGTTTTATCTTGAGGAAGCAAAGTTGTCATGTTTATGCGGTTGTCAGAAACTAAATCCCTTCTTGTGAACTCGAGAAAGTTTCTAGTGACCTCTGAGCTAGCTGGCACTCACAATTAAGTCTAATATATTCGATAGCGACCTAGTAGACCTAAGTCCTACGTCACATCTATACGATATATTATTCCAATGCGCAGAGCCTATTGGGAATATAGTAACTACACTACAATGCAAGATGGGGGCCGGGGGCTGTGACACACTCACTTTGGTTGGTGGCTATGAGAGCAGGGTGGCTGGAAGTGCAAGTGGTGCTTGTCTGTCACTCCAGGGCAGTTCGTGTGATACGATATGGCGCTGCCTGGTGCAAGGAACAGCCTCAGCTTGACAGGATCCTGCTGCTGGTACAGGAGGCCGAGGCTGATGGCATGCCTCCAGGCCCTAGAGTCGTTCGTCGGTGCACAGTCCCCACTGCGCACTTCCCAGCTGTAGCGATTATACCGAAGCAATCCGGGAGGGTCCCCGCATCTAGGGCTGCCGAGATGGTGGTACTGGGCCGCCTCTGGAATGTTGCATTCCCCGCTCGGAGGCTCCCTCGGAGTAGAGCTCGTCTCCTAGGTGAACATCTTACTCCATGGCCAGACCACGCCCCCATTTCATACAGATGACCTAAGCTGGTTTGATTGATACCAATGATAATAGTAAATAAAAGATGAATTAATTTTGAGAAAATTTACCAGATAGTCATTTTACGGAACTTGTTTATGTATGTATGTATGTATGTGTGTGTATATATATATATATCAGTCAGTCAGTCGAAAGGCTTTATTTCGATAAAAAGTTATCATAAAAGCTGCACATAAATCAAATACATCACGTTTAAAAGCTAAAAGCAAGCATGAACATACAGGAAAAGTTTGACCCAATAGAAAAAGTTAGTTAAAAGTTTACAAATTTTCAAAGAAGTTCATTTAGCAGTTGGTTTAAAAAAAAGAATTAAACAGTTAATTTTAGCCTTTTGGTTCGAATTGACCAAGCCCATGATAGAAATTTAGCTAGGGCGCAAGCATAGGTGGCACGACTGTCAGACATTAATATCCGAATTGCGGCCATGTGGCTCCTAGTGCCCAACTGCCGGCATAGATTTTTGAGCCAAGCCCTCCTAGGAAGGGCATACTCTCCACACTCAAACATAAAATGTGCCACTGTCTCTGGTTTGCATAGGCATACTGGGCAAAGTTCTGTAGTCTGTGCAGGGGATTTCCAACGTGAAGTAAGATGGTACAAAGGAAGAGTTCCTGCTCTAAATTTGAAGTACAAAGCCCTATCATAGGGTTTTTCAATGATATCAAGGTACACTTCTCGTTTGGGTTGGTCCTTAAACTTCAAGAAGTCCTCCGTAAGTCTGCCCATAGTGGTGCTAGTGTTCCTTTGTAGCAAAATCCAGTCCCAATAAAGTTTCTTAAGAGTTGACTTCGGGGGTGAGGATCTGTTGACCCACGCTTCATTTAAGCCCAGATTTAATAGCAATGTCTTAATATCTCTCAGCCATTTAATTTTATGCCACCCTGGTAATGACATGATTTCTGCTAAACCTTGCGCGTATTTGCCAAGTTCCTCCACACGCCACAGTCGTGCCCATAGCAAAAGTGGACGGAGTCTTGCAAGATCATCAATTGGGCGACATCCTAGGTCCAACATTAGCGGGACCGTGGGGGTACCCTGAGGGAGTGACATAATCGCTCTACAAAATTTCTTCTCTGATCTTGGTAAATCGTCAGTGATGGATGAGCCCCAAAGTTCAGCCCCGTAAAGAGCAGAACTAACCCCTTTAGCCGAATAGATCTCAAGGACTACAGCTATTGGTCTTATTGTGCAGGAGCGTTGTTCTTTTAAAAGAGCTCCTGTTGTCCTCTTGTGGGTTAACAACATTTTGTCCAAATGTGGGGACCATTCCATTTTGTGTGAAAGGCGAATACCAAGATAGTCGAAGACTTCTACCCTCTCCAGGGGTTCAGCGTTCAGGGTAGGGGAGCGGACTGGTTTTTTAGGAGGATTCAACACAAGGTATTTTGTCTTGCTTGTGTTGATTACCAGGCCTCGTTTGGAGCAGAAGGATTGAAAGTTATTTAAGAGCCTTTGGAGGCCTATTGGGGTTTTTGATATTAAAAGCGTATCATCCGCGAAGAGGAGGGTAGGTATGCGTTCACCAGCCAGGGATGGTTCATCTGAAGGATGTTCCCGGAGATGCTCAACCACCCCATTGATGTAAAGAGAAAAAAGGGTGGGAGCTAACACACATCCCTGGCGGACACCTCTCTCAACCGGGATGCTACTTGTTTTTTCCCCCCCTGGGCCCCACCTAATCTGGGCAAAGCTATTTTCATGTAGCCTAATGAGTAGTGATAGCAAGTAGTGGGGCAACCCCATGTCAGCCAATACACTCCATAGGGTCTCCCTAGGTACAAGGTCAAAGGCAGTCTTTAAATCGATAAACGCGAGATAAAGACTGCCCTTGCCTATAACCACGACTTTCCAATACACCATCATTAATCTAAAAGCTTGTTCGATTGTCCCGGTGCCCACTCTAAAACCCGCCTGGTAGTCAGAGAGGATTTTATTTTCATCTACCCAGTCTAGTATTCTGACCAGTAGGACCTTTCCAACTACTTTTTGGCTAATATCTAGGAGGCTAATAGGCCTATAATTGGATGGATCATCTCTGGTGCCTTTTTTATAAATAGGGACCACCTCCGCCCCTTTCCACGAAGAGGGGATAGTGGCACCCCTACAGATGGAGACAAGTAGGGAGTGAATCAGTTTTCCCCACTTCGGGATGTCAAATCTCAAAAGGTCACCAGGGATACCGTCCGGGCCTACAGCTTTTTGGGAGATGATAGTGCCTATTGCATATTCCACTTCTTTAATTGTGAAGTCAAAATCTTTAGGATGGGTATCCCAAATTGGAGGGAACGATACTGGAACCATAACCCCCCCTTCAGGATCACTGGAAGCAATGGGAGTAGAATGAACTTCTTGGCGGGTATAGAGCTTTGAGAAATGGTTAACCCACGCCTGACTTGGGATATTACAAGTAATCAAGTCACTATCTGGCCTATTTCTAGCTCTTATGGTGTCCCAAAAACATTTTGAATCTTTCTTGGAGCTTGCTTCTTTAAGGGTAGACCAATAGGCCTCTTCCCACTCCTTTTTCGCCTGTACCAGTGTTCTCTTGTGCTCTTTCCTGGCTATCTGTATCAGGGTTTGAGATTTGCCTTTAACAGCCTCAATTAGGCGAGACTTAGCTTTCCTACATGCTGTGGTATACCAGTCATACATGCCCTTGGTTTTATGTTGGGACATATTCCTCCCTGCGGAGCCCTTTACCCAGAAAGCTTCGCCTATATCCTTGACAGCTGCTTCAAAGATGGGTGTTGCCTTATCTGCTAGCGAGGCCAAGTTAATGTTATCAAGCTCTCTTTGTGAGGCCATAAGAACCTCGTCTATGCTGGAAAGTTTGTCAGCATTACTGGCAACTTTATTCCACTTTATGCGTCTTCCACAGGAGGAGACAGTAATCTTGTGTATGGATGGTGCTAACAATGCACCATTGGGCCAGGGGTTCGCGATAGATAGGGAAAGCGAGTTATGGTCGCTTTCCACAGTTGGTGTAACTACCATATCTTCGACCAAACTCCAAAGTTTTAAGTCCAACAGAATGTAGTCAATCCTCGAGGTATGACCAACTCTGTTGAACGTAGGAGCACCCATCCGGTCAGAAGACGTGCGGCCATTGGTGGCTCTTAGCCCAAACTCTAAAGTCAGTGCATTTAACTGCACTGCACTACGAGTCCAACGCTTAATCGGAGGGATGGAGAGTGTGGGGATACCCCATCTACTATCTTCTTCACCCAGGTCAGGGATACCATCTAAAGGAAGTGGCTCGTAGGTGCAATTAAAATCGCCTGCTACTAGTGGATGATTAGCTTCCTTTTGGTCCCTAAGCTGCACCTCAAGATCAGATATTACAGATGAGGTGCACCCATTTTTTGTGCCTCTAGCATAGGCGTTATAAAGAGCTAGAGACAAACCTCTACAAGGGTTGGACAATAGAATACCTAAGATATCTGGGTTGTTTATCTGCTTAGATGTTATTCGGCAGTTAAGAGAAATGCTTACCCAGATAATGAGGCCCCCCGAGGGACGCCCCTTCCCATGTCTGGGTTTCTCAGCTGGGACAAAATAGGTTACGAACCCAACCCGGTGGAGTGGTTCAGTGCTCCAGGTCTCCTGGAATATGCAGATCTTATGTGCTTCAACCAAATCACTTCACTCGGGCAGACCCAATTTCCGATGGATGCCCGCGAGATTCCAGCTAAGGATTTTTATTTTCTCCTTGGTGGTTTCTCCTCCAATGCCAATAATATCGATGTCAGTTGGAGGATCTAAACGTTCCCTCTCTAGGACAGAAGATGTTAACTGAGTCTGGCTAGTGGCCATCATAGTTGGAGGATCAGGGCATATCGAATATGATGTAATTTGAAAGCCCTCCTCCTCACCCCTATTGAGGTCCAGATTTAAGAAGGAAGTTTCATCAAAGGTGAGTCAGTCTACCTCATCAAGAGCACAGAATCTATTCCAATGGGTAAACTGAGATACAAAGGGGTCAAATAGAGGAGGTGGTCTTTGCCATGGTTGCTGCCACTGATGAGCAGTGTGTTGTGGAGCGTGTGAATACCCTCTATTAATTGGATAATTAAATCTAGGGGGGTGTTGCCTTGGTGACATGGGCAGAAAATAGGACAGAGGAAGTGGATGAATTTGGGTAGCTGGTCCACTACTAGGTGCATTACATATATAGTTCACTACCCCTGTATCCCTGAAATTGACAGTTACAACATCTCCTGCTATAGTCTTGGTATTTCTGCCCACCCACTCTCCTCTTCTGACTGCAAGTATATCACCACGCATATGAATGGGTAATGGTTTATGCAGCTGAAGCCACTGTGCACACTTATTTTTCAATTCAACAAAGGTTTCTCTTCTACCCTCCTTCAGTGGCGGTACGCCCGTCAGTACAACCACAAAGGGTGAAACTTCCGGTGGCAAATTAATTGTCTTAAAGCGAGCCGGCCTTGTTTTTGAATCTTGAGTCTTGTTTGAGGAGATAGCTGATGTTAAATTAGTGTCCAAACTTTTAGAGCCCTTTTCTGGTTGGTTAGGCACTTTTTTAGGACCAGAGGTTGTTGATAACTCCGGGTTAGGGCCAGTAACGCTAGGAGTTGGGGGAGATCCAGCAGCTTTATCCTCCTTTTGAGACAGATGTTGCATTGCTGCTCCTGAATTATCAGGTAAAGTTTTGGCCTTTGTGGTAGGATCTTTTAGAAATTTGCTACTAGTAGTATTTCCCGGGGGTACATCTTCTTTTGTTTTCCCGTGCGTCTGCATGGGCACATTTCCATTTGCCATGTTGGACCATTTTGTGTTAAATAATGATGTTAATCTGTCAATTTTAGACATTAAGGGCTTAATATGGGCCATTAACGTTGCTTCAAGGTCCGATTTTAGATCTGCTACCATATTTTCAACCCAACAAGGTATGCCTGATGCAGAATTTGGGGCGGGTGACACTAAGTTATGGTTCCTAGTGTTTTTTATAGGCTTTTTCTTTGTTTTAGGATTGTGCTTAGTAGAACCTATATTTCCTAGTTCTGGTGATACACTGACTAACGTTCCATCTACTCTTAGGGGAACTGAGTCAGATAACAAATTTAGAAAGTTTCCCTGAGGTTCGATTAGAGGCTGACCGCATGGAAGATCAATATAAATATATGGTTTAACAAAGTTGCCCGAAAGCTAGTTTTCAGGGGCACTCAACAGCTTGCCTTGTCATCCGACTATTAAATATCAGCTCACCCTCTGTTCCGAGTTGAAATATATGCCATATATATATATATATATATATATATATATATATATATATATATATATATATATATATATATATATTTATTTACACATATATATGGCATGGGGTGTTATAGTTAGCTGGACATTTCACTCGTACAAAACCATTGTAATTCCTCTGTTATAGTTAGTTGTACTAACTATAACTTGCGCGCCCGCAATCTACTGTCACATATTACATCATTCATGATATGGTCAGTGACATCACTGATGACATCACTGATGACATCATCCAGTGAATGTGGTTTGGTTTGATATTTAAATAAGTATTATATATATATATATAGGAATCTGCATTAAAGAATGAGTAGAAGTATTAGTGTCTGTATGAAGAATTTACTAACAGTGTGATTGACTGTCTAAATGACTAATTTAAAGTGTCTCACTAAATATATGGGATAGTGATTAAAGTGTGTGAATATTTGTATCAATCTGTGTCTTGGTGTGTAAACTACTGCATACATTGATTACTACCTATGTGAAACTCTGTATTCGCTTTTAATTAGTTAAGTGAGTATTTGTATGGGAGAGTGAATGTATGTGTAGTTGGGTGGAAGGTGTGTGATTGTCCAAAGATTTGTAAATAGTTGATTTAGTAGGTATATGAGGTTATGACTGCATGTGGAAATAGTTGTTTGAGTGAGTGAATATCTTTATAGGTGAAATAATGAGTAAATATATTTCTCAATGATACATGTCCAACAAAATAGAAATATAAAAGGCAGTGTATGTGACAGTTCTTGTATTTAAATAAGTATATGTAAGACTCAGTGATTGTATAAGTGACTGTATGGAAAACTGTATAGTTGTAATAGTGATTTTAAAACACACTAAGTATTACTTTCTATGTATATGAATACATAAATAAGTGTTGTATAAGTGTGTAGGTGAGTAAATGTAAGTATGATCAATTGTTTGCATAAGTTAGAAGGATGGCTGCTTGACTGAATAGGATGTGTGCTGCTGCTGTTCTTGTATTTTAATAAGTATATGTAAGACTCAGTGATTGTATAAATGACTGTATGGAAAACTGTATAGTTGTAATAGTGATTTTATAACACACTAAGTATTACTTTCTATGTATATGAATACATAAATAAGTGTTGTATAAGTGTGTAGGTGAGTAAATGTAAGTATGATCAATTGTTTGCATAAGTTAGAAGGATTGCTGCATAACTGAATAGGATGTGTGCTGCTGTGTAATGTTAATATAGGTGTATAAGTGTATTTAATAGTGTTGTATTGATGTTTGTCAGCATGTATGAGTGAATCTATAGGTAAGTGTTTAGATGTGTGTGTAGATAAACAAATCATTGAGTGGGTTTTTAGGAAGTTGTTTTGGTGTGTCATTCTTTTAACACTATCAATGCTAAGGCAATTCCTCCCGGATGCTGCACTTCCTTGAAACCCATTGTTCATGACGAGCGCAGCTCGTCATAAGCACACAAGCAGTGTACTGCATGACGAGCTGAGCTCGTCAAGAGCATGGAAGGGGTTAACGACGGTACTCTATATTTTATAGTGAGTGATGAAAGGTTATACTAGTGTATGATAAGGTGTAACAGATTGTCACGCAGATGATGTAATCAGTGATGTAATCAGTGATGTCACTGCCCATGTCATGAATGGGTTGTGGGCGCGCAAGTAATAGTTAGTACAACTAACTATAACGGAGGACTTTCAATGGTTTTGTCTGAATGAAATGTCTAGCTAACTATAACACCCCTAAAACCTGTGGTTTTTTCAGTGAATTTCTAAGTTTTTTTAAATGCAAAATCCTAACTATAACATGTCTGAAACCTATGGTTTTTTCAGTGAATTCCAAAGGTTTGTAAATGACAATTTTTAAATGTATACATTTTTATATTCATTTTTTGGATACTGATTTACTACATTTTTTACAAACTACTTATTTTTAGATATTTTATTTTTTAAATTACATTATAATTACATTATACATTACATTACAAAATATACTTTCTCAGAATGAATTACTTAGTTTAAATACTTTGCAAATAGGCAATACACTTTTAAGTTCAGTAATTACAGTTGTTGCAATCGGCAACCCAATTTCAAACACAATGCAACATTGAGCCAAATGGGAATTTCTAGTTAAATGCAATTAGTTACTTTATGGATTACTTTTCTAACCACAGGACTGGATCCTAGATTCAGTCCTGGGACATCTCCTGTAAACAGTTGAGTAAAAGCGTTTTGGTTACAGTAGTGATATTTAAGGAATATTATTGTATTTTAAAAGTTGACAGAAACTTTTTCACATAGAGTCACCAATGTTATCCTATGGGAGAAAATTCACTTAGCAGGTTAGTAGTGTTATCGTTACTTTTTCTTACTCAGTGGTGGATCCTGGATCCAGCACTGGTGCATCTCCTGTAAACAGTTGAAAGAATGTGTTTAAGTTATACAGGCAATTTTTAAGGAATATTTGTAGTTTATGAAAATGAACACTTAGAAACTTTTCTGGTGAAAACCAGATAAGGGATTCCTATGGAAAAAAATACAAATTCCTGGTAAGTACGGTTAGAATTACTTTTCAGGGTCAGTGCTGGGCTAAAAGATACAGCACTGGGTTCTCTCTTGATAACAGGTGAGTAAATCGGAATTCGTAGTTTGACTGATTTTAGAGGAATATTTTAAAGTTTCAAAACTCCACACTTAGAAGAATTTCCAAGTGAAACCAGTCAATGTTAGCCTATGGATGGAAATTCAAGTTACTGGTAAGTACGTTTAGAATTACTTTTCAGGATCAGTACTGGGCTCAATGCTGCAGCACTGAGGTCTCTCCTGATAACAGGTGAGTAATCAGTTCGGCTGATTTTACTTTGGTCCAGTGTATGTAGAGCCACTTTCCTACACCATACCAGTAAGCACCACAGATCTGCATAGCAGAGAGATGTAAAAAAGGGCACAGCCTAGACCACCTCTCTGCAACGCAGTGGCGCTTACTGGAAGCACCTGGTGGGCTAGTTGGTCCCCAGGGTCCCTCAGAATTGAAGGGGAATTTTTTCCCCAACTTAAAACTCGCCACAGGGCGTGTTTGCACATGTCACCTCAGGCCCTGTACCCCCCCTTCACCACTGTGTAAACACGCCCTGTGGTCGTTCTAAGTTGGGAGATTAAGTCCCTTTGAATCCTGAGGGTCCCTAGGGTCCAACTAGCCCACTAGGTACCTCCAGTAAGCGCCACAGAGATGCATTGCAGAGAGGTGTAAAAAGGGGCATGGCCTCTGAACACCTCTCTGCAACACAGCTCCCTGGCGCATACTGGAGGCACCTTGTGTGCTAGTTGGCCCCCAGGGATTCTCAAGATTGAAGAGGAATTAATTCCTCAACTTAAAATGCACCACAGGGTGCCCTGGGGACCGCCACCCCCCAGGGCCAGCTCCTGCAGTGTCTGGGGGTGCCCACCCCTGGGACACTGTAGTTTGTAATGACAGGGTGGGAGCCTCATGGGTCCCACCCTGTCATTGCAAACTGCCACGCGACCCCCCTCCCACCTTTTTCAAAGCCCCGGGGGTGGTGGTCCCCGGGGCTGGGGGGTCCGTCACGGACCCCCCATTTTACATATTTAGAGCCCCGGGGAGGTGGCGGTTCCCGGGGCGTGTGGGGGGCTTGAACCCCCCACACAGGGTATTTTTTTTTTTAAAAGCCCAAGGGGGTGGCTGGCCCCGGGGCTGCGGGGCCTGAGAGCCCTCCCACCTAATTTCAAGAAGCCCCAGGGGTAGCGGTCCCCAAGGCTGGGGGGGCCTAAGAGCCCCCCACACAATTGAAAGATGCCCCGGGGTGGTGGTCACCAGGGCTCGGGGGCCCCTCTGAGCCCCCTTTTAAATAAGTATTGCCCCTGGGATTTGGCCCCACCGGGGGCCAATTACCAAAGGAGCGTGGGAGCCTGCACTTCAGGGTTGTTTTTATCGACACGATCCGTGCATCCTGCGCAGATTTTGCAGATTTATTTAAGAAAAATAAGAATTTTGGGTCCTTGGGGTCCTTGTGGGACCCCCTGAACAGGCCCAGGGGGTCAGGGTGTTTCTACCCTGACCCCTTTTCCCGTTTTGCGTGTTTTTTATTTAGGTTTCTTGTGCCTCGGTTCTCCCGAGGCACAAGATGGCTGCCAACACTTCCTGGTTTGGAGTGTTGACAGGCAATTAGCATACAGCTTGTGCTCGGCAGGGTGCGCGGATCCTGCACGGCCATAGATAGTCCTCATGGACCTATCCGCTGCATTTGACACCGTGCCCCATGGTCACCTCCTGCAGAGACTGAGGGAATGCGGGCTTGACAGCACAGTGTTGAAGTGGTTTACTTCCTTTATAGAGGGCAGAAACCAGGAGGTTTGGGCACCCCCCTTTTCGGCCAGGGTGCCGACTTTGAGTGTGGGTGTGCCACAGGGCTCTATTTTGAGCCCAGTACTCTTTAACCTATACATGGCCCCACTAGCATCATTGGCGGAAGATAATGAGGTCTCGATAATATCAAACGCCTTTGACACCCAATTGCTGTTCACATGCAGGAAGGGTGAGGAATTCAATGGGGAGAAGATCCTAAAAGAAACTTTTGCCTGGTTTAAACATAACCATTTGAAATGTAACACAGACAAATCTGAAATCATCTTCTTTGGCTCCCCCCCGTTGGATGTCTGGAACAATGGTGGCCCCAAGATATGTCGCCTCCACAGTCCGCGGTTAGGACTGTTAAAAACTTGGGTGTAAAAATGGATGGTGCCATCTCCATGAACATGTTTTGGTCTGCTGAAGATGCTCCGGAGGTTTTTATTTCTACTACAGATCGAACACAGAAATATGGTTATTCAAGCACTTATTATCTCAAGGCTGGACTATGCCAACGTCCTATATCTGGGCCTTCCAGAATTCTTACTTAATAAACTGCAGGTGGTGCAGAACACAGCAGCCAGGGCTGTCTTGAGCCTAGGGCCTTGAGACCGGATCTCTCGCCATCTTAAGAATTTGCATTGGCTACCGGTACGCAGTAGAATCCGCTTTAAAGCTCTGGTTCCTCGCTTTTAAGGCCCTGCATGGTATAGGTGCACATTATATCTCTAGGAGAGTCTCTTTTTATGTACCTGGCAGATCTCTCAGATCTGCCCATCCACATCTTATGGTCACCCCTAAACATTTTCGAGCCAGCAAAGGCGGTCGCTCCTTTCAAGTGCTAGTGGCTGGACTGTGGAATAAGCTGCCTCTCTCACTTAGACAGGTCACTAATCTGCTTGCTTTCCGGAAACAACTGAAAACCTGGCTGTTTCAGCAAATAAATTAATAATTACATTGTCTATCTGGTCTTCTTTTTTCTCTTTTCCTTGGTCTCCGCCTGCTCTGGGCCTTCCTCTGTCTTAAGCGCCGGGACACTCTTTTGAGTAGCTGCGCGCTTTAGAAATCCTTTTTAACATAACATAACATAACATAACATATATATGTACATTTAATTGTCATTTTCTCAGGAACTACTGAACGGATTTACACCATTTAAGCAAAAGGCATGAGTCTGACCCAAGGACTACCTCCTTGCCAAATTTGATGTAATTCCGTTCAGCAGTTCGGGCTGTAGCCGCGATGAACGGTTCCAAATTGCATGGGGAAAACACGTTTTGGGACCCCCTTTTTCCCAGTCCCCGCTTCATGAATCACCCCGAGACTTTCAGGATAGGAGCGGACCGTAGCGCCCGACCAGTTTTGTAAATTTCACGAAGATTCGTCAACCGGCGCATATTGTGGATTTCCTATGGATAATAGGTCCTAACAATAACTACCTACTGACGAACCCCAGTAGGTAATATATATATATATAACGTTCAAAGTCACCCGACAACTCAACCAACACAGACCTCAGTTCCAGCATGGACAGTGGTTCTGAATCCGACGCATCCAGAGGGGCACCGCGGCTGGGGTTTACCCGGTATACCCTGGCACAAGAATTGGAATGTATTTGCCAGGACAGACGGGATACATTGCGCCCCAGAATACCACTTCAAACAAGAGTGCAAGCACCAAGCGACGAGAACGCAGGAAATGCAATGGAAGGCGCAAAACCCAAGAAAAATAACTACAAGCGGTGGAACTCCAACAAAAACAAGTAAGCAATGTACCTAATACACTTGAAAATGGCTTGTCTGTGATTAATCTTACCTCTACTGCTCTTACTGACTTAGAGAATCGAATTTTGTCGATGGGCTTATCCTTTAGTCCCCCGAGCGACTTCAACTACGCTAACACAAGAATAGATCTTTTTAAATTTACGCGTAAGCTTAAGTTGCAGAAACACTTTGCTAATAGCAAGTTACGTAACACAGTAGGAAGATCAGTTGCTACGTCAATAACTAGGGGGTTAGCGGTGAATGGTATCCCTCTAATGCAGGATCTGGAGGCGTTGAGATCGGAACAATCTTCCTCTCAAAACACACAGGAGGAGCCAACTGCCCCTATTGGCAGGTTAACTAAATTCAAACCGCGTTCCACATTCACACCTGTAACGCCCTACGACAACATCGACATTTTTCATGATGCCACTATTAAAGAAGTCAAGACATTGCATGCAAAGGCATTGAAGTCTAAACGATATAACCAAAGGTGCAACAATGATTATTATGAACTGGTCAAAAGAATTCAAAAGGACGGCAACATGATAGTCAGACAATCTGACAAAGGCGGAAACGTCGTGCTCTGGCCTAGACATTTTTATATGGAGGAGGCGGTCTTGCAACTAAATGATTCAAACTGTTACAAGCACTGTGATGTAGGGGTGATGAGAAAAGCGCAATTTGATTTTTATTCCATGTTAATGGGTTGGCGGTCGAGTGGGCTCATTAGCATGGATGAGTTGAAATATCTAAAGAATGACCACCCAATCACTCCTGTTTTGTATCTTATCCCCAAAGTGCACAAAAATGCTGTCAAACCGCCTGGAAGACCCATTATTTCGGCATGTGGGGGGTTGCTAGAGAATGCTACGACCTACATTGACTCATTCCTACAGGAATATGTTGCAGCACTCCCATCTTACATCCAAGATTCAAGTGACTTTTTGAGAAAAATCAATGATGTAAAGTGGGAAAAAGACTATTGGTTAATAACACTCGATGTAACATCGCTTTACACCAGTATTGTGCATGCAGACGGAATGAGAGCTATTCAATTTTACCTAGGCCAGTGCCCGATTGAGCTTGTTGAACACAACAAAATGTTGTTAACCATGACCAGTTTCTGTTTAAATCACAACTATTTTATGTTCCTCAACCAATATTACCAGCAGGTCAGGGGTGTAGCGATGGGGGCCTGTTTCTCTCCTAGTTATGCCTGTCTGCACATGGGCTACTGGGAGAGACAGGTCCTCCATGGTGATCACCATGATATCTGCACCCGCCATATCATAAGATGGTATAGGTACATCGATGATGTCCTGATGATTTGGCGTGGGTCTTATGAGGAGGCAATTAACTTTGTTGAAACCTTGAATTGCAATACGTTTAATTTGGCATTTACATCGCATCTCAGTCAGTCTCAGGCACACTTTCTGGACATCACGATCGAGGTCAATCAGGACAGGTTGGACACAAAACTGTACAGAAAGCCCACTGCGGGCAATACTGTACTGCATGCTGATAGCCATAACCCCCCCGCACCTGATCAGAAGCATCCCCTATGGGGAGATGCTCAGAATCAGGCGCATTTGCAGTACAGATAACCAATGCAAAAAGGCGCAGGCAGCTAGTAAACAACGGTTTCTAGCCAGAGGGTACAAAGAGAGTCTAATTGACACAGCTATCAACAAAGCAAATGCCCTGTCCCGTAACGACGCTTTGATCTATAAAAAAGCTCAGAGATCCTCAGTAACCAAAATACCTCAACCAACAAGACTCATCTGGACCTACAACAGACAACACGGTGCACTAAGGAAGATAGTTAACAAACATTGGAATCTGGTTAGGTTAGATCCAGTGATTGGTGATTACATGCCTAGCAAACCAGCGATCACTTTCAGGAAGGCGTATTCTATGCAGGATGCCTTAGTTAAATCGAGTCCTGAGGTGATCCCCCCTAAAACTGGATGGCCGCCAGCAAAGGTTTTAGAAAATGTTCCAGTTGCAAGGCATGTTTGCAAGGAATTAATAAAACTGAGTTCCTAACTGCATTTTCCATGGTGCCCCGTAAAATTAACAAACAACTTACGTGCAAGAGCGAGTACATGGTATATGTGCTGGAGTGTCCGTGTGGCCTGCAATACATTGGAAGTACCAAATTGCAGGTCCACAAGAGGATACTCCAGCACATAAGGGCCATCAATATAAATGATGCCACGTACCCAGTTGCCAGGCATTTTAAGGAGTACCACAATAACAACAGTGGACTCCTCAGGTATTATGCCATAGACACGGGGGGACCGTTGAGGAGAGGCGGTAACAGGGAAGGTATCTTAAGAGCTTTGGAGACCAGATACATTTTAGAAATGGATAGCAAGACCCCTCATGGCCTCAACTCCACAGAGGATTTCTATACTTGTCTCTAGTCAGCAGTGTATGTCTTCCAAGTAGTTGCAACCATTCATGTTGTATGAGATATATTTTTTCACAGCTGCTTACCATGATAATATTTGTATTTTTTCATTGTTTCAACTATATATGTATTAACAGTTAGGTTGATCAGTGTGGTCCAAATTTAATGATATGTCTGGTTCATTCCTGTCGGAATATGCATCACGTTGTATAGATTATGCATAATCTATATGTAAGATTTCACCGTAATTGGTTTTAATCAGTATATATAATTTCACAGCAAATAATTTTTGTTTCTTTTATCACATATGTACAAAGAAATTGGCTGTCCGAGGTTAAATAAGTGTCTTAGGTAAACCCTGTGTTCAATATGGGGTTGGGTGACTCTGAAATTGCTTAACATCAGCAGAGCCACTTGTGACTAGAAATAGGAAGATGAAGCAGGGGTAAAGGGATTAATTTCTTTAGCTCCATATGTCATGTATTTAAAGTACAGTAAACTGATATTAATGGTAATTGTGTATTTAAACACAATATCCCATGAATTAGTGTGTCAAAATCAATCGCATTGAATATAATAAAAAAATGTTTTAAACATAAAAATATTTATTAGCTTTTATTCTGGTATTTTATTACATAAAATATAGGTTTGGCACCTTTCACTATCATTATCAGATTATTACATGTATTTATACAGTGATTGTTGATAATGTTCTTGGGATTACCTCACTATTGCACTTTACACAACATGTTTTCTATGTCCATTGTCAAAAGACACCTCTCATTACTGTGTCAGCCAATGAAATATACTGTTACGTTTGCACTTGCACTTTAAATTCAGCTCACTTCTCTCATTGCGTCATGTGACCAAGGCCTCTGGGCAGGCCGAAACGTTATGCTGACGAGGTGTGCCAAATGAAAAAACTCACCTGCATCTTGGGTCTTCTGTTTCTCTTTCTGCCGCTTTTCCTGATTGTGGGCGTGCTGCTGATTGGAACAAATAGGCATATATATATATATATATATACATATATATATATATATATATATATCATAACACGGAATCCCGGTGAAAGCCAGTACCTGCTCGCGAGTGGGTCGTTTTCAGGGTCCCGGAAGCCCAATATAACTAACCAAGCATTTTCCCATCAGGAAAACACGTAAACGACACGCCAGGAGTTGCTGTGCTCGAAAATTTATTTGGCAGCAAAACAAACAACGCGTTTCACCTCACGGCTTGTTCACGTTTGCTGTGAACTCCAAACCATAGTCCTTTTACATTCTCAATTAATCATCATAAAAATAGGACTTATTGTGCACACCTATAAGTGAAAGTATAGCGGACATCTTGGAACAGGAAATACCATCATTTTTATGCCAGTTATGGTCGTGACTTAAGATTTATAAAGCTGTATTGTAGCCATAGTTCATAGCATCTTACTTCTTATGGCTTGACAATCCGCTATGATAGGTTCAACTAAAAAAGGTTATAATTCACCAAAATTATTTTCTCACAACCAACAACATTATTCAATCCATATCTATCCATGTTGGTATAAGGTAGTTATCTCAATTCATCATGTGGTCAAATAAGAAAATATGGGCCCACAATTTCGCCCCAGTGGGCGTGAAAACTCTATGTTAGATGGGCAGCATAATATCCTTTCCTCAATATACATCACATTATAAACAATGGCATGGCATATATCAAGCCCAAGTGGGCATTTTACACATATATATCACATTGTAATTAAATCTGATGACCACTTGTTTATCGTGTCCTTTTGAATTTCAAAAGTAGTAACCTATAACTTGTTCTTGGCTGCTTGCTTCATGCGGTTGATTTATTGTCATATTAGATTTAAATTAAGTCACAAAAGTCTCTTCCGTGCCACACATAATTTTTCTTGAACTGGCATTTCAATGTATAATTGTTCCAAATGTCCATAGTTGTCGAAATAAATTCTGTGAAATTAAAAAACATATATACAAAGGTTTTAAAAAAGACGACTCTAAGCTGAACAGCTACTTCTTTTTTCAGATTTTTAGCAATGTCCAATATACAAGCTGATTACATTTTCTGCATTTTTATTTCTCCAAATGGACAGAAAGCTCCTCATGATTATTCAAACCCTGAGGGAATGTAGTTTCAAAGTCAATGATATACTTAGATTCCATTTTACGAAGGCATGTAGTTCTATCACCCCCACGTATTCCCAGGTCCACTTTGTCCAGTACCACCATTCTTAACAGGTTTTCATCTTGAAAATGATATTTAAAAACATGTCTGGCCACTGGATATTGTATGTTGTGGTTCCTAATAGCTCTAAGGTGTTGTAGCACTCTTTCTTTGGCTTTTAGGGTGGTACTTCCTATGTACCATTTGTCACACGGGCAAATGAGTAAATAGACACAGTACATAGTGTTACATGTTACTGTTTTCTGTATAGAGAACACTCTCCCCGTACCTGGTAACGTCACCTCTTTGCAGTTAATACTGTTTAGGCAGGCTTTACACGATCTACAGCACCTAAAGCCTGGTATATCATTGGGTGTGTTAATGCTGGTCACGGAATTGGGGCTGAGTTCATCTCTTAGAGATTTACTCCTTCTAAACGTAACTTGTGGGTTATCATTTAGATGTGGTTTCAGATGTTGATCAGTTAGCAACACGTGCCAATGTTTATTAAGAATCTTCTTCAATGCCATGGCTTGACCTGAGAATGTAGTAATGAATCTAATGTTAGATTCAGTGTTGTTGACTCTGTTTGTATCTAAAAGTTCTTTCCTCTCTTTTGTTTCTACTCTCTTCACGGCTCCCTGTATGGTTTTCTTGTTATACCCTCGTTCTTTGAAGCGTTTGATCATTGTTACTTGTTCATTATCAAACGCTTCCTTGGTACTGCAGTTACGTTTGGCACGTAACAGTTCCCCATAGGGGATACTGTCAATAAGGTTTCTGGGATGTGCACTCCTTGCATTCAATAAACTGTTGCCGGCTGTTGTTTTCCTATAGAGACTAGTCGTCATCACTGTCCCTCTGATTTCAACTTTTGTGTCTAAAAATTCAATTTCTGATCTGTGTATATGCTCAGTGAATTTAAGATTCATTTCATTGGTATTCAGCTGGCACACGAATCTTCTTACTGACTCCTCTGTGCCGTTCCAGATCAAAAAGATATCGTCGATGTACCTCAGCCACAGGACAACTTGGTTGTTAAATTCGGCAATTTCACTGGACACCTGCTCCTCCCACCAACCCATAAATAGGTTGGCATAACTGGGGGCGAAGCAGGTGCCCATTGCCGTGCCCTGTGACTGCCGGTATACCAACTCATCAAAGATGAAGAAGTTATGCTGTAAGCAAAATTCAATTAGCTCCAGCAACATATTTGAATTCTCCAAAAACGCAATGGATCTGGATTTCAAAAAGTGTCCAACCGCTTGTATGCCCAGATTGTGTTTGATGCACGTATACAAGCTATTTACATCTAGGGTAACCAAGATGTAAGTTGGTTCCCAAACAATACCTTCTATACTTTTTAGTAAGTGTGTGGTATCTTTCAGATACGTGGGTAAAGCCACTACAAAAGGTTGTAAATAGTAGTCAATATATTGGGAGTTTTTTTCAAGAAGTGAACCTATCGACGACACAATAGGTCTCCCTGGTGGATCAGTGGCATTTTTATGCACTTTCGGGAGTAGATATAGAATAGGAGTTCTGGGATGGTTACATTTCAGAAATTGATATTCTTCCCAGGTAAGCAACCCTTTGTCTTTGAAGTTCTGTAATTTATTTTCAAACAGAGCTTTAGTAAGTCTTACCTCAGAGAAAGAGCTTGCCTCATAGCAGTTTACATCTTCTAACTGTCTATGCCCTTCTCTCAGATATTTCTCTTTTTCTAAAACAACCACGTTGCCCCCCTTATCCGCATGGCGGATGACAATATTAGCATCATCTTTGAGGCTTTTGATTGCATTGTGCTGTGCAAATGTCAAGTTCTTTTTATTGTTAGGCATACGATCATGTCTCAATCTTTTAAGGTCTTGCAAAACTCCCTTTTCAAACACTTCCACTGCCTCACACATGATCTGTGGAATGAACTTAGATTTTACCTTAAAATCACTTCCTGGATTCACACAGGTATCAACATCATTATCATACAGAAATTCATTGCTGTCAATCCTACCTGATGAAATCATTTCCATTAATTCAATATCATTGAGATCCAAATTGCTTACATAGTTATTTCCCACCACTGTAGGGGGCCTAGGAGGGTGAGTTGCAAACCATTTTTTTAATTTTCAAAATTAAACTTTCTTGAGAAATAAAACAAGTCTATTCTCGTTTGAGCATAGTCAAAGTTATTACTAGGACAAAAAGATAGTCCTAATGAGAGAACCTCATGTTCATGCACATTCAAAGGTCTATTAGATAAGTTGATTACCGTCATTGTTGTTTCTTGTTGCCCCTTGTTGCCATTTCCATGGGCTGTTTTGCGGCGTTGTTGTCTGATTTTTGCTTTTTTGTTCCTTTCGGTCTTCCCCGATTTCCCCTGCCGCGTCCTCTTTGGTTTCCTTGGTCTTGTTGCTGGTCTGTCCGTCCCTGATTTATTACTTTGAACTGTAACAAAAAACGTTTCCTTATTTCTTCTTGGTCATCCATGGCACTTTGATTTAATCCCGTGGTAGAAAGATCTTGCATGCTCCCATCTGAGATGTCACTCTCTTCTGGTTCTGTTTGTGCCACTGTTAAAGCGCTTTTGTTCACTCTCAGGGTTGATTTGTCATACAAATGATCATATTTTTGGTGGAAGGTTAAAGTACGACCCGCCTGGTAATCTTTATAATCCCGCAGGAATTTTCTCTGTTTCTTTGCTGTTATTTCTTCCTCCAGTTTGTGCATTTTTATTTCCAAATTTTTAGTATACTCATCAAAGGCATCCTTCCCAATTAATGGAATTATTTCCGCAATTAATGCTTCAATTTGTTCCAATAGTTTCTTCCGGTCTTTCAGCGCATATTTAACCAAAATGCGCATCATTGTCATTGAGCATGCCACCGAGTTGTTGGACCATTCATCTAACATTTCCGGGTCTGGATCCTCAAATGTGGGGACAGTAAAATTTCTCAGGCCTCGCAGCACTCGTCCTGCATCAATGTATCTCTGCAGGGATTCTGCTTCCCACCATTTGCCAAGTTCTTTTCTATTTAGTTTTTCCAATTTTGAAAGAAGCATTTGTATTTGTGCCTCCTTACTCATATTGGCTGCTTGGGTTTTTGGATCACTAGACACTCCGCTTTGCATGAAAAACAGCTTGTCCGCTGCCGCTTTGCGTCTTGAGTCCATTGCTGCCATTTTTTGTTTTAGCGCACACGTTAATTTGTAGAAACTCCTGCCGATTTCGGAGGACGCCTCCTCCTTTTAATAATCAGTCTCTACCCTGCTCGACGTGTCCTGTGCCAGACCGCCTTCAATACCCTCACGTACTGTTCGGAACACCGTCGCAGTACCACTTCACGCCCTGGAAACCAGGGACAATGTGAGTTCGCGGGACCTCAATCCGGCTCACTCGCACGCCACCGGTACACTCAAGTGTCTAGTAGACCGCTACCGATGTCCGTATTTCCGCGTCGGGTCCTTCGGCAGTTCTGAACTAACAGGACCAGAATCCTTTTCACCATGTGTCGTCCTTTCGATGTAGCGAAAATTGCCAGTTCTTTTTCTTTCACAGATGACAGAGCGCGGTTTCAGTATTTCTCGCTAGCGCTCATTCAAAGACGTATTCTGGGCTTTAGAGTCGGGCAGGGGAGCGGACCGGCAAAAGTAAACAGCATAACACGGAATCCCGGTGAAAGCCAGTACCTGCTCGCGAGTGGGTCGTTTTCAGGGTCCCGGAAGCCCAATATAACTAACCAACCATTTTCCCATCAGGAAAACACGTAAACGACACGCCAGGAGTTGCTGTGCTCGAACATTTATTTGGCAGCAAAACAAACAACGCGTTTCACCTCACGGCTTGTTCACGTTTGCTGTGAACTCCAAACCATAGTCCTTTTACATTCTCAATTAATCATCATAAAAATAGGACTTATTGTGCACACCTATAAGTGAAAGTATAGCGGACATCTTAGAACTACATGCCTTCGTAAAATGGAATCTAAGTATATCATTGACTTTGAAACTACATTCCCTCAGGGTTTGAATAATCATGAGGAGCTTTCTGTCCATTTGGAGAAATAAAAATGCAGAAAATGTAATCAGCTTGTATATTGGACATTGCTAAAAATCTGAAAAAAGAAGTAGCTGTTCAGCTTAGAGTCGTCTTTTTTAAAACCTTTGTATATATTAAGCATGGGCGGATTTTGCGGATCCACGATTCACGAATTTGCGTATTCACGGATCGTGGATCCGCAAAATCCGCGGATTTTGCGGATCGGCGGATTTGGGGGCGGGGCTTCCATGCCAGGACCATCGTGCCAGATTGAACCCTGCCCTTCATATTTATTCAAGAAGACGCCACCGTTTTGTGCCATACCTCTACTCAACTGGAGTACTTTCTACTGGATAATCAGTAAGTGCTACCTCGTTGGGTAAATGTATAGTGCTTCTACTACACTACAGCTACCTAAAGTGCCCGAGAGTTGTCAACAGCGACCAGGTGTGTGTTACTATGCAATCGCGCCGAAGGGCGCAGGGGTCCCTTGAGTGACCTATCATACTGGGTAAATGGCGGGAAGACGGTGCACACCTCGAGTGTGTGGGCGGGGCCAAACGGACGGGGCTTCCATGCGAGTGCACATGCCTCTTGTGTGTATAAAAGGTCAGAGACTGATCAGAGCAACAGATGTAGAGACAGAAGCTCCTGGTCACAGAACAGCACGGGGATTGCGCTCGTGAAGGTCAAAGATGCAAAGGCCTGTATCCAGCGTCACAGCTGATTTTCGACGGTATATTTGGGAAGAAGGCACACCTGCCCAGCCTCCACAACGCTCAGGATTGTTTTTGGGCTGATGAATGAGTCACTGAATTAAAGCTTCAACTAGGGCACATGCTGTATTGATATCTGTAAGTGCTTCCTGTTGAGGTGTAATTTTTGTGCCAGGACCGTCGTGCCAGAATGAACCCTGCCCTTCATATTTATTCAAGAAGACACCACCGTTTTGTGCCTGTTGTAACTAATTTACGATGGCGCCGGCAAGCTGCCAGCGCCATCCTAAAATAGTTACTAAATTAGCTTCAACAGGAAGCTCTAATTGGTAACATAAAGCAGGCGCTCGAGCCCCTGCTTTATCTTATCTATTAGAGCTTCCTGCTGAAGCTAATTAAGTAACTTTAGGATGGCGCTGGCAGCTTGCCGGCGCCATCGTAAATTAGTTACAGACCAGCAAGGCGTGAACTTTTGACCGAGGAATCCGCCGCTCGCGAATTGCGGATTTTCAGTAAATTCCCGAGAGTTCGCGGATCGCGGATTTACCGAAAATCCGCAAAATCCGCGATCGGAGCGGATTTTTCGCTCATGCTTAGTATATATGTTTTTTAATTTCACAGAATTTATTTCGACAACTATGGACATTTGGAACAATTATACATTGAAATGCCAGTTCAAGAAAAATTATGTGTGGCACGGAAGAGACTTTTGTGACTTAATTTAAATCTAATATGACAATAAATCAACCGCATGAAGCAAGCAGCCAAGAACAAGTTATAGGTTACTACTTTTGAAATTCAAAAGGACACGATAAACAAGTGGTCATCAGATTTAATTACAATGTGATATATATGTGTAAAATGCCCACTTGCGCTTGATATATGCAATGCCATTGTTTATAATGTGATGTATATTGAGGAAGGGATATTATGCTGCCCATCTAACATAGAGTTTTCACGCCCACTGGGGCGAAATTGTGGGCCCATATTTTCTTATTTGACCACATGATGAATTGAGATAACTACCTTATACCAACATGGATAGATATGGATTGAATAATGTTGTTGGTTGTGAGAAAATAATTTTGGTGAATTATAACTTTTTTTAGTTGAACCTATCATAGCGGATTGTCAAGCCATAAGAAGTAAGATACTATGAACTATGGCTACAATACAGCTTTATAAATCTTAAGTCACGACCATAACTGGCAAAAAATGATGGTATTTCCTGTTCCAAGATGTCCGCTATACTTTCACTTATAGGTGTGCACAATAAGTCCTATTTTTATGATGATTAATTGAGAATGTAAAAGGACTATGGTTTGGAGTTCACAGCAAACGTGAACAAGCCGTGAGGTGAAACGCGTTGTTTGTTTTGCTGCCAAATAAATTTTCGAGCACAGCAACTCCTGGCGTGTCGTTTACGTGTTTTCCTGATGGGAAAATGGTTGGTTAGATATATATATATAGAAACCTTGTCCTTGGGAACTGTTGGAGCACTGCGAGGAGGCTCTGTCATCTTTGCTGCCTGTCGTTACCGGATCCCTGAAGTCGGGAAAGACCTCACATCTTGCCAGACCCGCTGCGCGGGTCCCGCTGCGCCAGCTGACTGTGGGGCGTTTGGAGGGGAGTCGGACATCGTTGAACCCCTTTCACATACCGGCAGGGCTGCGAGCAGCCTAGCAGGGACTCCATTGCCCAGGAGTCCCTGCGTGCTACACCTGTGGCCGCTCTCCCTGCCGGCCACGCCCCCTGACATCGTGTAAAGCTGCTGGGTTCACTCCACCCATTGGGAAACCTTGTCCTTGGGAACTGTTGGAGCACTGCGAGGAGGCTCTGTCATCTTTGCTGCCTGTCGTTATCGGATCCCTGAAGTCGGGAAAGACCTCACATCTTGCCGGACCCGCTGCGCGGGTCCCGCTGCGCGGGTCCCGCTGCGCCAGCTGACTGTGGGGCGTTTGGAGGGGAGTCGGACATCGTTGAACCCCTTTCACATACCGGCAGGGCTGCGAGCAGCCTAGCAGGGACTCCATTGCCCAGGAGTCCCTGCGTGCTACACCTGTGGCCGCTCTCCCTGCCGGCCACGCCCCCTAACATCGTGTAAAGCTGCTGGGTTCACTCCACCCATTGGGAAACCTTGTCCTTGGGAACTGTTGGAGCACTGCGAGGAGGCTCTGTCATCTTTGCTGCCTGTCGTTATCGGATCCCTGAAGTCGGGAAAGACCTCACATCTTGCCGGACCCGCTGCGCGGGTCCCGTTGCGCCAGCTGACTGTGGGGCGTTTGGAGGGGAGTCGGACATCGTTGAACCCCTTTCACATACAGGCAGGGCTGCGAGCAGCCTAGCAGGGACTCCATTGCCCAGGAGTCCCTGCGTGCTACACCTGTGGCCGCTCTCCCTGCCGGCCACGCCCCCTGACATCGTGTAAAGCTGCTGGGTTCACTCCACCCATTGGGAAACCTTGTCCTTGGGAACTGTTGGAGCACTGCGAGGAGGCTCTGTCATCTTTGCTGCCTGTCGTTATCGGATCCCTGAAGTCGGGAAAGACCTCACATCTTGCCGGACCCGCAGCGCGGGTCCCGCTGCGCCAGCTGACTGTGGGGCGTTTGGAGGGGAGTCGGACATCGTTGAACCCCTTTCACATACCGGCAGGGCTGCGAGCAGCCTAGCAGGGACTCCATTGCCCAGGAGTCCCTGCGTGCTACACCTGTGGCCGCTCTCCCTGCCGGCCACGCCCCCTGACATCGTGTAAAGCTGCTGGGTTCACTCCACCCATTGGGAAACCTTGTCCTTGGGAACTGTTGGAGCACTGCGAGGAGGCTCTGTCATCTTTGCTGCCTGTCGTTTTCGGATCCCTGAAGTCAGGAAAGACCTCACATCTTGCCGGACCCGCTGCGCGGGTCCCGCTGCGCCAGCTGACTGTGGGGCGTTTGGAGGGGAGTCGGACATCGTTGAACCCCTTTCACATACCGGCAGGGCTGCGAGCAGCCTAGCAGGGACTCCATTGCCCAGGAGTCCCTGCGTGCTACACCTGTGGCCGCTCTCCCTGCCGGCCATGCCCTCTGACATCGTGTAAAGCTGCTGGGTTCACTCCACCCATTGGGAAACCTTGTCCTTGGGAACTGTTGGAGCACTGCGAGGAGGCTCTGTCATCTTTGCTGCCTGTCGTTATCGGATCCCTGAAGTCGGGAAAGACCTCACATCTTGCCGGACCCGCTGCGCGCGTCCCGCTGCGCCAGCTGACTGTGGGGCGTTTGGAGGGGAGTCGGACATCGTTGAACCCCTTTCACATACCGGCAGGGCTGCGAGCAGCCTAGCAGGGACTCCATTGCCCAGGAGTCCCTGCGTGCTACACCTGTGGCCGCTCACCTTGCCGGCCACGCCCCCTGACATCGTGTAAAGCTGCTGGGTTCACTCCACCCATTGGGAAACCTTGTCCTTGGGAACTGTTGGAGCACTGCGAGGAGGCTCTGTCATCTTTGCTGCCTGTCGTTATCGGATCCCTGAAGTCGGGAAAGACCTCACATCTTGCCGGACCCGCTGCGTGGGTCCCGCTGCGCCAGCTGACTGTGGGGCATTTGGAGGGTAGTCGGACATCGTTGAACCCCTTTCACATACCGGCAGGGCTGCGAGCAGCCTAGCAGGGACTCCATTGCCCAGGAGTCCCTGCGTGCTACACCTGTGGCCGCTCTCCCTGCCGGCCACGCCCCCTGCCATGTCCCAGCCCTAATTTACAGGGAGGAGTAACCGCTGCGCGGTAGCGCGCGGTAGCGACCGGGGCGAAGACCGGGGCGAAGACCGGGCAAAGAGCGGGCCCTCTGAGGCCCTCGTTGGCCAGAGCAGGCCGGGCTGGGCCTATCCCCTAACATCTGTAGCTCAGTGACCCGTGCTCAGCCATACGTGGGATATGTCGACTGAAGAGGAAACCCCTGGGAAAAAAGGAAGATTACGTAATGGGTCATTGGATAATTATTTCCCTAAGGTTCGGAGTGAGGGCGAAAAGGATTCAACCTTAGATGAGCGCAGGGTTGAGCAGCGTCGCTCAGTTGAGAGCATGAAAAATAGACCCCTCCTTGATAGTATTCCTCTCGTTATGACACGGGAGGGAGGCTCACTAGACATGAGTGGGGATAATGCTAGTCAAGAAGGTGTTCCCCTCTTGCTTCGTGACTTTTCATCCACACCTTGTTTGCCCTCGGACAATAGTATAATTGTTCCCCCTACCTTTGGCCCTGGTCGCACCGCTGTCACAGCCAAGCCTAGAAACAGAAACCGAAGCACTTAGTTGTTGCCCAGATTCACCGCCCACCGCCAAGTATAAAAAGGAGGAAACTAAGGGAAGCACCAGGTAAGGCCAAAATCCCGCATTCTGATTTTGGCAAAGGGCTAAAACCCCTCGACCAAACTGAGAGTGCACTAGTAGAAGGGCTGGATCTCCCACCAGCAGTAGTACCGCCTTTGGAAAACAGTTTATCTGAAGCAGCTGCACAGTCTGTGGTTCCTGACATAAATACTGGGACTATAGCAATAGATACTCCATCTCCCCCCTCATTAATAGGGAACTTGGAGTTTCTGCTGAGATCTCTCCTTTTACCTATTAATGAGTCCATTAAAAAGGTTGAAATTAGACTGACCATTTTGGAAACTGCTATAAACAGCATGGCCACTCGGACCAAAGCCCAGGGGAGCGGGGTGGCGCATTCCACAGCTCAGGCCAAGCTCCCTACTACTACTGTGTCTAACACCCCAACTGCCCCATCTCACCCGGTCAAACACAAGCCACAGCCACCGGGTAGGGTCGACCCTCGTTCCCAAAATCCACCTCCTCCTAAACATCCAATCATACCAGCAACTGAAACAGTAGGCGACCCCAAAAAGATAGTCTCAATGGGCCCGAGAATTAATAAACAGTACGATCAAGGGGTAAGTAGATATATTAGAGACCTACGGAAAAAGGTGCCACAAGTGGAGATTCCCCCAGAAGCAGTGCCCTTTGTGGTGGTTCTGACTGGGGTCCCCCCATTAGCTGAAAACAAGAAGGAGGGGCACGTTGATCTTAAAAATAAAATTATCCACTGGTTGAGGACACATAGGCCCATAGCACCCAATATAGATGGGGATATAGTACATGTTAGACGGATTTACTGGCTGGGCAGCAGAAATAAAGATATAGAGGGGGACCTAGTGGTGGTCAACTTTAGAGACCCCCGGGCTGTAGATTATATCCTAAATTGGCCACCTGGAAACGGGGACACTCGTATCACTCCTCGGGCCTTAACGCACTTTTACCCCAGGTCAGAGGCCCTTGCTCCTAATTATCCAAATAATCGCCACTCCCATAGGCCCCCCCCTATCTTGCCTTATAACAATATTTTCCCTCAGTATGGCCAACACTTTGCCTTGGTGGGCGATCGCCATCCTGCCTGGTCCATGGTGCCCTATAGGCACACAACGAATCATGGCACCAGGATGGAACATCTCAGACCCTTTACCCCCTTGGACACCTACAATCGGTTTTCACAGCTCTCTGGGCTGGAAGATTGCGATTGATGTTTAGTGCCCAGGGGAGAGAGAAGTAATCTCCCTGGTGAGGAGGCTCCACGACTTTGTGACAGTATAGTCACAGGACAAGTAAGATCACCCTTATCCCAAATTTCCATTACTAATATTGTCATTGAGGCTTCCCCGGTAGCCGGGAGTACGGCCAGTATGGCTAGCTGTCCAGCAAATCCCAATCCCGTGGACCAGGAGTTGGGTAGTTGCACGACCGCAGTGGATATTGAGGGGGTGATAAAGGGGATTCATACCAAAGTGTCCTATGGTTGACGGGTAATAAACCTGCTATCCTGGAACGTAGCGGGGTTTAAAAGGAAGCTAGATATACGGGAATGGCATACATTCATCGAGAAGTTCGATGTTTGTCTGTTTCAGGAGACCTGGAGTCTAATACCCTTAAACAAATCAGGGTACACCACATACTTTTTGCCAGCAGTAAGTAAAGGGAAGGGCAGACCGGCAGGAGGCCTCATGGTCTGGATAAAAATAGACCTAGACTGGGAGGTCAAACGCCACAATATGGAGTGTAGTGATATTCTCCACCTCTCTTCTAGAGGAAACACAGAGGGAAGTAGGCTTGATTTATTTAACGTGTATGCCAGAGGGGCACCTGGGGACGCCGCTTCCTCAATTTTATCTGCTCTGGATTTAGCCTTAGCTAACTGCCCTTCATCAGCAAAAACCATTGTGGGGGGGGATTTCAACTGTACGTTTGAACCCCTCCTAGGAGATGACCCCCTGAGTATTGAAGACGAAGATTTAAAATGGTCCATTCCAACCCTATCCCTGCCCTCTATTAACAAATGGTCAGCTAGGGCTATCCAAATCAATGCACTAACTAGGGATCATAAGCTGAGAGCCCTCAATGGTAGAACCCTATCCGACCGGGCAGGTGCACTGACTTACAATAGACTTACTGGGCCGTCCCGAATTGACTACATCCTAATGGATGTTAGTTTGTGGGCAGACCTTATTGATATGGAAGTGCTCCCAAGTCAGGATAGCGACCATAACCCCTTGTGTTGTAAGTTTAACTGGGGCAGCCTTAAAGATAAGAGAGTGAATGCCCCCATAAAGTCAACTAAAGAGATCATCCCATGCAATAACAACCGCAGATTGAAATGGGACAAAGCTAACCTCAAGGAGGTTGACCTAGGAACGATTAAATCCCTGGTGGAGGGCCTGAATTCTGACCTGGTGGTTTGGGACTGTGAAAACCAGACTAGTACGTTTCCTCACACTTCCCTTGACTCATTTTATAAAGCTACAATTGATCAAGTTGGCCATTTTTTTACCTCCAAAGGGAAAAATCATAGGAAAACTGTTACACCTCCCATCTCAAATAAACCATGGTACTCAGTCCAGTGTAAGGGCAAAAGGAAACATTTGACAAAAGCCCTGCTTTCTGGGGATACTCTGCTGGTTAGAGCGGCCAGGAAGGACTACCAGAAAGCACTATCGCTGGCTAAACAGGAGTGGGAGGAACAGCACTGGCAAGACCTATCCAATGCTGTGAGCAGGAGGAACCCGAACCTGTTTTGGGATCTAATTAACAGAGCCAGGCAGGGGAAATCACAACCATTAGCAGCTCACATAACCAGCCAGCAATGGTTTAATCACTTCTCATGTTTATACGGTGGTAATGAAGAGTTGGACAGCCCTGGGGTAGCTAGTTTTAGCGTTGGGGATACCTCTGGGGCGGATGAACTCCCATTTACTGCCACCGAGGCAGCGATGGCGATTAAACGGTTAACCCCCAAGAAGGCGGCCGGTCCGGATGGGATCCCTGGGGACCTGCTGATTGTGGAACCATTGGCTTGGGCTAACTTAATCGCCACAATTATGAACCTGATCGCCAGGGGACACCCGGTGCCGGACTCCTGGAAGGGGGCTGAGGTGGTAACAGTGTTCAAGAAGGGGGCAAGAGATGATCCTGCGAACTACAGACCTATCAGTTTGATAGATATAATCCAGAAAGTGGTCGGCAGGGTCATCATTTCAAGGGTAGACGATTGGATGGAGGAGGCTAGTGTTCTCTCCCACCTTCAAGCGGGCTTCAGAAGGAAGGTAGGCACGATGGACCAGGTCTTTCGCTTTTTTGTTATCTATTGGAAGGCAGTCACCATCAAGAAAGGCAGTTTATACATGGCCTTCATAGATCTCAGGACAGCTTTTGACCTGGTCCCTCGGGCTAAATTATGGAAGATCCTAGGAGAGATGGGATTTCCTAGTAGACTTCTGAGTCTAATCGTAAAGCTCCACGAGGGGAACTATGTGAGGGTCAGATGGGGATCCCAGGGACAGTTAACGGATAGGGTCCCGGTTAGGAGAGGAGTACGCCAGGGCTGTGTTATGGCCCCGACTCTTTTCTCCCTATTTGTGAATGGAGTGGTGGACCTTCTGAAAGGGGAAGAGTCGGATGCCCCATCCCTGGCGGGGGAAAGAATCCCCACCCTACTCTTCGCCGATGACACCCTATTGATCTCCAAATCCCCAGTGGGTCTGCAAAAACTCTTGGACCGATTTAGCTCCTTCTGTATTAATAGAGGCTTAATTATCAACACCTCGAAAACGAAACTGATGGCATTTTCCCCCTCCAAAAGATTTAGAAATAACTTTCTCCTTAACGGGGCCCCCCTGGATATGGTCGATTCATTTGACTATCTTGGAGTTCGCATTAACAGTCGAATGACTTGGAAGGACCATCTGGCCAAAATGTTACTCAGTCACCAAAGAGTATCTGGGGTGACTTTGAGGGAGCTCCGCGAGTCATGTAGTAAACCCGTTTCCCCGGCCATGGCGATTTATGAGGGTCAGATTCTCCCGGCGGCATTATTTGGCTCCGAGCTCTGGGGGTTCGAAAATGTGTCAGACCTCTCCACAGCAGAAAATAGTGCTCTGAGGAAGGTGGTGGCTCTCCCCGCTTCCACACCATTGATCCCCCTGAGACTAGATTTGGGCAGAAGAGCCCTTAAGGATTTGGTAAGACTACGCCCATTGCTCTTCTGGACCCGTTTAAGAAGGACTGAGGAGCTTGCTAAATATGCTGCAGGGTTGGATGATCTTCTTCTGCTTGACACTGGAAATAAAATAGGATGGCTGAATAATGTGAGAAACCTGGTTCTCAAATTAGGACTAAGTGATGCTTGGGAGTCTCAAACGCCGCCACCCAAGGAAATGATTAAAAAACTATATTGGGACTGGGTACAGAGTGAGGCACTGAGGGGTTTGGATGGAGGTTCACTCACGGTGCAATTCTTGCAAATTAAATGGGTGAAAAAACTGGAACCCTTCCTCGACCTGATTACCAAACCCCTAGATAGAGCGCTATATCTAAAACTGAGGTATGGGACGCTCCCGGTGTATGACTTTACGGCGAGGTGGTCCAACTCTGGTGCCCCACTGCGTTCGTGTCCAGGCTGTGCAGCACCCAAGGAGACTGTGGCCCACTTATTCTTTGCCTGCCCTGCCTACAAAGTGGCCCGGAAAATCTGGCTGAAACCTGTGTGCAGGGAGTTGGGGTTGAGGTGTCACAGTCAGGCACTACGTGTACTTTCTTCAGATTCATCATCCACCTTCATGATATGCGGGGTGGCAAAATTTCTGGGTAGTGTGTGGGTGACGCGCTCCCGGTTACTGAAACTGATTCTTAGGGAACCAACGGTTTGATGTTGTAACCGTTGTAGTAAGCTAGTGACTGTGGTGCATTCCTTAAACCCAGAACTTTCCTCTTATATGCCGTAGCATTTTAAAGTTTTAGCGGGAGAATTGATAAAGATAAAGTTTTTTGTGTATGTATTCTTTTATGGTGATCAAATTTGCCGAATAAAGATTATTATCTCGAATATATATATATATTCACCAAAAAGAGCCCAACCTCGTCTGACTGCAAGAAGCTGACTTTATTCGTCACACCCACAGCATCACATGACACACTTAAGAGTCCTGACGCGTTTCAGCATTGTTCCGCCTTAATCATAGGGAGGTGTGTCCTCAGTAAGTTCCAAGTGGACTTGGTCCCACAGTGTTTGGACTGCGGGTTCCAGCATGCAACAGGTGAGTATTCAAAAGTTTAGTTTTGCTTAATAGCGTGATTTCACCCAGTGCCTTCGTCGATAATTGCACAATGCTATGAGATGTTGCGGTGTTCTCAAAAATAATTGCTTCCGCTGCGAAGTTGTAGGAAACAGGAAAGCATCCTTCTCCTCTCCCTTTCTTAACGGAGTGCCACATTGCCTCGGAAGTCCATAAGTGGCTGGCAGCACCGCAAGCGGGTCATCCCCCTCAATTAGTATTTCCACAAAAAAGAGTTCCATTTACCGGGGGCCCGACCCTGCAGGGCGGGCTCTTGAAACCAGGAATGGAGATCCTGCTGCTTCAACAACATTCACCAAAAAGAGCCCAACCTCGTCTGACTGCAAGAAGCTGACTTTATTCGTCACACCCACAGCATCACATGACACACTTAAGAGTCCTGACGCGTTTCAGCATTGTTCCGCCTTAATCATAGGGAGGTGTGTCCTCAGTAAGTTCCAAGTGGACTTGGTCCCACAGTGTTTGGACTGCGGGTTCCAGCATGCAACAGGTGAGTATTCAAAAGTTTAGTTTTGCTTAATAGCGTGATTTCACCCAGTGCCTTCGTCGATACTTGCACAATGCTATGAGATGTTGCGGTGTTCTCAAAAATAATTGCTTCCGCTGCGAAGTTGTAGGAAACAGGAAAGCATCCTTCTCCTCTCCCTTTCTTAACAGAGTGCCACATTGCCTCGGAAGTCCATAAGTGGCTGGCAGCACCGCAAGCGGGTCATCCCCCTCAATTAGTATTTCCACAAAAAAGAGTTCCATTTACCGGGGCCCGACCCTGCAGGGCGGGCTCTTGAAAGCAGGAATGGAGATCCTGCTGCTTCAACAACATTCACGAAAAAGAGCCCAACCTCGTCTGACTGCAAGAAGCTGACTTTATTCGTCACACCCACAGCATCACATGACACACTTAAGAGTCCTGACGTGTTTCAGCGTTGTTCCGCCTTAATCATAGGGAGGTGTGTCCTCAGTAAGTTCCAAGTGGACTTAGTCCCACAGTGTTTGGACTGCGGTTCCAGCATGCAACAGGTGAGTATTCAAAAGTTTAGTTTTGCTTAATAGCGTGATTTCACCCAGTGCCTTCGTCGATAATTGCACAATGCTATGAGATGTTGCGGTGTTCTCAAAAATAATTGCTTCCGCTGCGAAGTTGTAGGAAACAGGAAAGTATCCTTCTCCTCTCCCTTTCTTAACGAAGTGCCACATTGCCTCGGAAGTCCATATGTGGCTGGCAGCACCGCAAGCGGGTCATCCCCCTCAATTAGTATTTCCACAAAAAAGAGTTCCATTTACCGGAGGCCCCGACCCTGCAGGGCGGGCTCTTGAAAGCAGGAATGGAGATCCTGCTGCTTCAACAACATTCACCAAAAAGAGCCCAACCTCGTCTTGGAAAGTAATTCTGTATATTTTGTATTTTTATATTACATTTGGTTGTAAATAACTTGTCCTGAAGAAGGTGGTGGGCATCAAGTTTAAAACCACCTAAACGCTGCGTTGACAATTTGTATTTTGCAACAGATGATTATTTGTGTTTTGTAATACATGTGAGAATTATTTGACATTCTTTTTAATATGTTTTATGATATATATGATTTTATTGTTTGATGAAGTCTATGCATGATGTCTATATATGGATTTTTAATGCACTTTTTATTACAAGAATCGTTGGAATAATATTTTATTTTGATAAGAATTTTGAATAAATAAAACATCTTTACATATAACTTGGTTCAGTGTTGATAATAAGCAGCAATTGCACACAACGATGCATCAATAGTGTGTATAATTAGAGGGACTGACACAAATAGGGACTCATTTTTGTTCTATTTATCACTCTCACCAGGCCACCATCGACCAAGTCTTGGGGGCCTATCATCATTGCCAAGACATGATGGGTCATGCACTCACTGAGCTCAGGGAAATGAAGCAGTTGCAGAGGGAGCTCAATTATCAGATGGAGGCTCACAACTCCAAAATGGGCTTCATGACTGGGGTGCTGCAGGACATTTACACCCATATGTGCAGGGTTTGCACAACACTATCTACCCATTGCTGTAGTCCTACAACATCTGGCCCATCTACGTCTCCCATAGCCACAGGAAAGGAGGAACTGCCACACGAAGAACCACCTGCAGCCACCCCAGGCCCTGCAACTGTGGATCCCCCGCAAGAGGGGACATTCGGGCATATTAGCAGGAGATGATTATGGCAAGACCTTTGCCACCAGCGGCAAGAAACCCCTATCCTAATTTCCCCCAGTGTCTGCCTACCATTCACTCTGCGGACTATTTTTGGACGCATTTGCCTTTCTGTTGACATTTGTATTTTGGACATTGGACATCAAACTATTTTGGCTCGCCAACTATGGTTGACCTCTTCACTTTTTGGTTTACTTTTGCCTTCATGTTTAGTACTTTTGCCGTCATGTTTAGTTCAATAAATTCTCAACTCAAAAGCTCATAGACTTCTAATGTATATCTCAACTTGATCAGTGCGTTTGTTTTCTTCCCTCATAACTTTACAATAACTACAATATAATGAAAGTGTAAACATAGCTAATTTGAAAGTAGGTAGGATTTTACTCAAGTTCCCAACGGTGACGTCCCAGAAATATATACCGGCAAATCATCTACTACTATGTTTTTCTGCTGGAGCAATAATTGTCAGTCAACATTTTCACTACCATAACAAACCATGCATGTCCCTAATACTTAGTACCAGCTTTTACATTTCCAGTTCCAGACCCTGACAAAATGGAAGAAGGGGATATATTTCCAAAACAATCAATTGAATAGGCAAATTATCCTTGACTCATGTCATCAGCTGGGGCAAGATCTCTGGCTCACATAAGCAATCCTGCATCAATAAAACGAATAGACAAAAACATGGCAGTACTACATTTTGTAGACACAGGATCATTCCAACCCACTTTTCCATTATCTGGTGGAATGTCACAACTAAGGTTCAGTCGTATGCCACAAGAAGTATGTCCTACAATAATGATACAAATCAACAGCTACATACACTTTAGACACAAGAGGATTTTGCCAATGTGAATGGAGATTAGCATGATTTGGCTCCACTACTACATGTGGTTTAAGCTAATGATGACACAAATATTGCCTTAGTCCCAACACACGACAGAGAACAAATCCATTGTAATCTTCAGATCTTCCATGCAATCACAGTGCAAGTTGCCTTGCTACTAGATGTGTACACCCAAAGTCTGTCTGTCTGTCCCAGGATCCACCCATGTTCCCTTTGTACTTCGAAACAGTAATGTATGCCTGTAAATTACGCAACTCTATAATGTCCAAATGAAGATGACATGGTAAAGGATCCTAAATCAGATAAAAAACTAAAAGATTAGCAAATCAAGCATAATATAATAGACACATTACTATGTCAACTTTTGAAGGACACAGTTTCACAAAACAATCAGAGATAAACAATTTAACTGAACACAGTAGTCAATGTGTCAAGCCTTTGATCAACAAACACCTTTGGCCTGATTTTCCCTGAACTTGCCCTTCATAACAAATTATCACCACACACTTCTCCCATCATCATATCACTAGTTGGTGTAACGGTGAAAGTTATAAAAAGTAAACATATACTTACACTCATGAGAAGAAGTTGTCAATGACATCGTGACCTAAGTCAGCCCCTTCCTCTTCACCATTGTAATCTTCATTTGGCATTTCAGGAGCTCACCCTGTAGATCTTCGTGGTCTCAAACCTCTGCGACGTAAGTGATGTTCCGTCGAAGGGGGATGTTGTGGAGCATGCACCACGCCACAGTGATTTTGCACACCTTATCGGATGAGTAGAGGCGAGTTCCAGCAGTTTTGTCTAGACAATGAAATATTGCCTGTAGGAGTCCAAAAGCCCGCTCCATTAGCTGCTGTGTTCTTCCATGGGGCTCATTGAAGCGTAATTCTCCTGGCGTTCTTGGATTCCTCAGTGGTGCCAACAACAATGATTGGTTGGGATAAGCTCAGTCTCCAAAATAGAAGACAAAATAAGTGCCAAAAAATGAAACACAATTAAAAACAATTGAACTAGAAATTGTCCAAACAATATTATGAAAGATTGTACTGACAACAAGCCAGGCCTTCTCAGGCCCAAGTTGTGACATTTACAGGGGTATTGAGCTCTGCCGTAGTGCAAAGGATTCGTGTGCAGAGCTGGGGGAAACACACACAGACGCTTGTGATGTGCAAACTCCTGCCTCGTCCCCATACTAATTTCCTATTCCCAGACCAGTCCTTAGCACACTCACACATTTGCATGCACCCACTTACACAAACTCAAGCAGCACACCCACACTGAAAACCAAACACCACAAAAACACAGGTGTGCATGCAAACATATAGACACCACCACCAGCACAACCACAGACACTGCATCCACCTCTACACTCACATGCTCTACCACCACCAGCACACCTCAGACACCGCACCAAAAACCACAGTCACATGCACTACCACAAGCAAACCCTCAGACACAGCCCCCACCACTGCAGCCAAATTCACCACCACAAGCACATCCCCCAGACACTGCATTCATCTCCACAGCCACATCCACCACCACAAGCACCCCCAGATACTGCATCCACCACCACAGTCAGAACCACCAAACCGAGCACCTTCATATCACACACACTCACAAAACAGAAAGGTCCACACGCACCCAAACAACATGCACCGACAGAGCAACACACACCCAAACATGCACAACATACACTAGAACCACAGGGATGTACGACATTACAACGCATGCTTTTACATCGCATGCTTTTACAACGTGAGTTTTACAACGCATATCATTACAACGCATAGCGCTTTGGGGTTCTGGATAGTGAATAGTTTAATTTACTATTCCAACTCCAGTCCCCGTGGACACTAGGGAAGGTGTTGGACAGTAAATTAAACTTATTCCCTATCCTAGAGCACCCCCCAGCGCAATGCGTTGTAATGGTTTGCGTTGTAAAAGCTGCGATGTAAAAGCATTGCGTGGTAAAAGTTGCGTTGTAAGTGATGTTTCCCGAACCACAGACATCTGCACCCTCAATAAGCGCATGCACAACAGACACTTCCACCCCCTCAACCTCCCAACCCCAACTCCCTCCCGAACATCCTACCCATTTTCCCCATATGGGTCTTATGTTTGCCCTTGCCCTGACCTCTGACTCCTGCCACAACCAAACCCACCCCTCACAAACACACACCTACCCCTTACACTCCCAGCCCATCCCTTGCACATCCCAACCCACCCCTCAAAAGACAGGATTCACCCCTACTCCAAAGCTCCCCCTAAAAAACGCAAAGGACCCATCTCAAAACAAAGGCCACCCCTCCCAAACCCACCCCGGAAACAAAAACCCAAGGCTACCCCACCCAAACCCATACCCAACTCCCCCCAAGTAACATCTATGAGGTGCCTGCTCTGCCCACTAGATGCCCCTTCCCAGGGAGGTTCCCCTGGCAGTGCGATTGGAGGTAAGCTAAGTGCCATGGCACACCTGTGCACAGGACTTTCTGGGCACCATTTGGTCTGTAATTTGCCTTGTTTAAAAAAGTTGAGAGATGAATCTCATTGTGAATAAATCACAATTTTTCTTTTCACTAAGTTTGTCCTGGCATTCATTTTCCTTTGTAATTGTTTGATTCCTAGCAATGTTTCACTGTAAAATGTGTAGTTTATATTTTTCTTTATCTTGATGGCAGAAACTACTACATAATTTTTATATGTCTACTATTTTAAGTGCATACACTGGTTCACATGGTATGTGATGGTCATTTGAATTTAGGTGGAGTCATTCAACATAATCATGGACACTTGCACCAACACATTATGCATTGCACCTTGTAATATAATGTGGAATTTTAAACTGTATACAATACAGGACTTGCACTAGACAAGGAGAAATATTGCATGGATGATTATGTAGACTGCTTCAAATTTGGGACTGGCATTGATTTTCCAGGTAATCTACAGGGTGAGGGTTACAGCTTATCTAGTGCAATGTCTACATGATGGTATATTGCACTTATCCCAATGTTCAAGTTCAAGTTTCAATCTTTATTTCGGTCAAATAGACCATCAAAGATATACAAATAAACACAATCATGTAAAACATTGGTTAAAAAGTAGGCCTGACAATATAAAAAGGTCCATCAGCAATATTTGGGAAAGATAAATGAAATAAAGTAAAATGTAATGAAGTTGTTATGGGCCCAGCTCCGCTTTCAAGATGCGGGTGCGGATAAACCACATGGCTGTGAGGTATTTCGCCAGTGCAAAGACAGTTGGAGGTGAAACATCAGTTTTTAAAATTCTGTACTTGGGGGAGAACTGTCTGCAACCAAAGTTTCTGATGAGGGGGACAAGCCAGTGTTTCCTGATGGCTCAATAGGCCTTGCAAAATAGAACCGCATGTAAGTCACTTTCCACGGCGAGAGCACATGCCGGGCATTGCTTTGTAGTTGGTGGCGTTGTCCAGGAGCTGGTGAAAGACCTAAGGGGCAATGTGCCATATCTCCACTGGTGAAATAGCTTCCTGGTCAACACAGGGGTCATCCCATCCAGAACCTTCTCCAGGCCGTAGGAGTCTTTGCTCTGGATGAATAGAGACGTCAGTGAGCCTTCACGGTTACTGTCTAAAGCAATAGTAAGTTTTAGGTCATAATAAGCCTTCGACAGAACTTTGCGTGGTATCCTGGCAGATGCGTTAGCTGGGTCAGTCCATAGTTCTGGGAACCCTAGACTCTCACACGATGATTTTATGTATTTTAACCAAGGAATCTGCATAACTTTTGGTTGGGTTAGAAACTCCTTAAGCTCAGACCTGTACTTGATAAGTTCCTTGCTACTCCATATCTTTCGCCAAAATGTTAAAGGTTTAAGACCCAGTACCTCTATAATTGGTCTAAGTCCTAGGTCTAGCCTCAAAGGTAGCAGCGGCGTGCTTGATGGAAGTGCAACCAATTGTCTGATGAATTTGTTTTCGGTTGTCATCAGATTTCGGGCTGAAGTGTGACCCCAGAGTTCAGCCCCGTAGGTTACAGCACCCCGGGCCTGGGCTTTGTAGATCTGGATGACTGGGCCCAGTGGGCGATGTGTTGATTTGGTCATCATCCTTGATATGCCTCCCGCGATCTGCACCAATTTCAAGTTGGCCTTGGTCTGATGTGGCCCCCATGTCATGTTCTCATTTAAGGTTACACCTAGATATTCAAATGTGGAAACCCTCTCTAATCGTGACGGGCCAAGCAATGGATTTGGACGTGTCCTCGGGGTGGGATTTAGGATCATGAATTTGGTTTTTAGCGCATTGATCTCTATACCCCTCTCCGTACAGAATACCAAGAAAGAGTCAAGAATTCGCTGAATCCCCATTGGGGTTTTGGACAGCAGCAGGGTGTTGTCGGCAAACATGATTGCGGGTACCCTGCTGCCATCCAATTTGGGGGCATCGGTGTGTTCAATCCCATTCAGGTGGGCGATTACACCATTGACAGAGAGGCAGAACAGGGTCGGTGCAAGCACACAGCCCTGTCTCACCCCTCTGTCAACGGGGAATCTGTCTGTTATTTCGCCATTTCTTCCACACCTGACTCGTGCAAAGTTGTTCCGATGGAGTCTCTGTAAAATTTCAAGGATATCAGGTGGAACCCCCATCTCAGCAAGTACACTCCACAGTTTCATTCTCGGCACAAAATCGAAGGCGGCTCGCAAGTCCACGAAAACCGTGTACAAGCTGCCCCCCTCGAGTAGCGCCGTCCTCCAATAGATGAGGTTTAGGCGGAAAATCTGATCTACTGTGGACACCCCCTTTCTAAATCCTGCCTGGTAGGGACTAAGAGTGTCAGTTTCTTCCAACCAGGCCTGAAGGCGATCCAGCACAATCCTACCAAAAAGCTTCTGGGACACGTCTATTAAGTTAATGGGCCTGTAGTTGGCTGGGAGCAGAGGCGAGCCCTTCTTAAATATGGGAACCACCTCTGCCCCCAGCCAAGTACTAGGAATCTCCATGCCCAACAGGACAGCATTGAATATTGTGACAAGATAGGGGGCCCAGACATCAGGCTCCTGTTTAAACAGGTCACCTGGGAGACCATCCAATCTGGGGGCCTTACCAGATGCCAGTCCCACAATGGCTGCTCGCACCTCCTTTAGTGTAAACAAGTCGCCCCTACAGTGGGTGGGCGTACTTGGGGGTGGATTGCAAGTGTCCCCAACATCCAAAGTGTAGAGCGACTGAAAGTGCGCCTGCCACACCCCTGCTGCAATATTTGGTTCAATTGCTGAAAGTAAGTTCCCAGAGCCCCCATTGACAATTCGCCAAAACTTGCGATAGTCCCTGGTAGCTAGGGAACTAGAGAGTTCCTCCCACTGGTCCTCCTCCCATTCAATCTTTGCCTGGGCGACCAGTTTCTTGTACGCCCGTCTGCAAGCCTGAGTCTCCCCTCTGCCTTTGCCCTCCTTAATACACAAAGAGGAGTTCTCCCTTTGCCTTGCGGCATGCAGCATTGTACCATGAGGACTTGCAATTTGGTCCCCCCCTTTTACATTGGGCTTTGGTAAAGAGATCATCCGCCATGGTCCTAATAAGATCCTCATGAGCCAAATATATTAGTTTGTGCGTGTCCTCATTACAAATTTCATCAGTTAGGACGCCCACTTTTTCCAAGATTGGAATTATTCCAGCATAGAGCTTTGGGAGCTTCTCTCGGCTAGCAACTAGTTTTTCCCACCTAATTCTCCTTCTGTTGTTTTCAAGGAGAAGCTCAGGTTTGGTCACCGCCATGCTTTGATCACTGACCTCCATACCAGGGTGGACAAAATCTAGTACTAGAGCATTGTGATCGCTGTCAGCTCTTTCTGCTACCCTAAAGTCAATGATATGCGACCATTCGGAAAGTTGTACAAGAACATAGTCCAAGCGGGACTCCCTTCCCACTCTGTTGTAGGTGTATCTGCTTGGTATATCAGATTTGATACGCCCATTGCAGGCTCTAACTCCATGGTTAAGGGTCAGAGCAGTAATCTATAAGGCTAGAGGTGTCCAAGCTCTGGGAGGAGGTGCCACTACTGGGGGAACTGCCCACCTACCATCCTCTTCCATGGAAAAACCCTCCAAGAGGCCTGCTAGGGGCTCAAAATGTGAATTCAAGTCCCCTCCAACCAAAAATGGGGTGCCCCTCGGAATTTCACTGAGGTAAGCCGAGAATTCCTCAATGGTAGGTGATTCACGTGTAATGTTGACTGGCCTTGAATAAACATTTATTACGGCAAGTCTTGCTGAGTTAGGCCATACCAACAAAACCACTAGTATGTCCTCAGATGCCAGTGGGAGACGTACTGCCTGACAGCCCAAATGGGTCGCCACCCAAGTTGTAAGTCCGCCAGAGGGACGGCCCCTTCCCGCCCATTTTGCGGGAATGGAAAATGCCAGGTAACCTCGTCGGGAATATTCTTCCCTCGCCCAGGTCTCCTGGAACATACATACATCCCCGGTGTCCACAAAAGCGGTCCATTCCTGTAGATCTAGCTTGTTACCTAGGCCAGCCACATTCCATGAAATTAACTTCAAGAGTGGTGGTTTTGAAGTCGGGACCAGTTTTGGGGACATAACGTTGTTACTTGAGTTAGCCACAAATGTTACCACGGGAGTCCGATCCCCACTAGGGGACCGAGGATCCCTAGGAACCCTTATCTCTGAGTTTATAGGGGGGTGTCTGCATTAGTTCGACTTTTCTCGACAGACTGGCCCAAATCTAACATTGTGACAGATGTGTGTCCAGGGAAAATAAGATCTACCTCCGCACCCTCCCTGAGATACGAGCTATCCCCGGTGGCAATCTGCCTGGGCTGTTAATCTATCATATCCAAGTAGCTGTACCTATTAGACAGGGGGGGATATGTGTGATGTTGTAATCTGGGGTGGCGAAAATCAATTCTCTCTCTTCTCTTCCAACCGCCTCCCCCTCTTTGACAAATTTCCCATCCCTCTTCTTCGGTGTTTGGAGGATAATACACCTGTTGGTGGCGACTAGAATAGTAAAAGTCTCCTCTTCCGCCTGCCTCAGGGGGACTCCCCCATCCCTCTTCCTCATAGGTATACGGCAGCCGGGGGTAGAAAAAGGATAGGGGTAGGGACTGGATATTGGTTCCCTGATCCTCATAATGCCAGCCACAAATATGAGAAACGGTCATGGCGTCTCTGAAGCTAACCAGGACACAATCTCCTTTGATAGTTTTTCTAGTAGTGCCCACCCATGGTACCCTTCTTACCATAAGGACATCACTAGTTATAACCTGCGGTAAAGGTCTGTACTTGGATAGCCAGTCTGGCGCATTGTTCTTAAGAGAGGCGGTGGATTCTATCAGCGTTGTTTTTAACTCTGGCACCCCCGCTAAGATTACTGTGTACTGGCTGGCCTCTGGCGGCAAGTGCACTACTCTTGGCTTTTTGTTTTTCACTAGAGCCTCGTCTGTCAGTGTAGCTGCTTTTTGGGTTAGGCTAGAGGCAGGAATGTTAGCCTTAGGCTGATTAGAAGGGGTTTTGGGGAGGGGACCTGTGGGTGGTTGGGAGTTGCTATGCTAGTACTAGGTTGCATGATCTTATTTGAGGGGGCAGTTGATTTACCCTGGTGTACTAAAGGACCTGTGCTTTTCACCGTCTTACTGTTGGCTGGGGCACCGCTCTTAGTATTAGTCTTAGTCACTGTCCCTGCTCTGCCACCCTTGTCCTCTATTTTACTGTTGTTTTTTGGATAATCGGCTATTAGGGCCGTAAATTTCTCAATGTTCACTAGCCTGGCTTCCATTTTAATAAGCCGTGCTTCTAAAGGGCACAATAAGGTTCTCAAAAGTGATCCTATGTCGGCCAAAGTAACATCTTCGCCCGAGGTGTCATGGGGATTAATAGTGGTATGATCTAGAGACACAGCGATCTGAGTCTCTGATAGGATTGCCTCAGCTCCCTTAGTAGATGTAATCCCCATTATGCTCGGTCCAGGACTATTTATCTTCGGGTGGGATTTTTCTTTGATGTTTTTGTCTTCCTCCCACCACTTTTATGGGCCCTATTTTTCACTTTGGGTACTGCTCCTTCCCTTAACCCCTGCAGTGTAGCTCTATCATTTGTATTTACCACGACTAAGTCTTGTTCGAGATTGGAAGTTTGGGCTGGCTGGAGTTGGACTATTGGGAGGTTTAACAGACTCAGGTCGTCAAAATCACTTGCTTCCTTTGAACTGGTGTGGGAGCTAGAAATGGACAAGTCTAGATCCCTATTATGCTCGCCACTCCCAGTTGCCCCGTTGCTAGTGCCAGTTTGCTTAGTGCAAGTGGGTATGTTAGTTGGAGTCTTGGCTTGTGCAAGGGGGCCCAAAGATGACCTTCTTACCCAGTCAATTTCTTGGGAAATGCGCCTCTCAAGAATTGTAATTTCGTCAATCAATAGTGACCCCGCTTTGACAAAATAATTGTCCAAAGTACCTTTATTGGCTCCGGTAGCCGCCTGCGTACTTTTGCTCCTTGTTTTCATCGTAGTCATCCTTGGGCACGATAAGAAGCAATAAATTCCAGGAAAGGTTGAAAGGGAGGTGGCCCGGTCCGGTCTCTACCGACCTCTAACGGCCTCAAACGGCCCGCCCTTTGCCCGGGCTTAGCCCCGGGCTCAGTACCGCGCGCGTCCAGCGTGCGCGGGGATATTAGTGTCTTATAAGAGGGAGTTGGGGGCGGGAAGAGACACCAGGTGCGCTATGATGGCGGAGCTCTGTGCACCCTGGGTCTCGCAGTCCCGTCCCCATCAGCAGCGGTCAAATCCCGATGTGTGGGTGGTCCTCCGTCGTCAGGCACGGCAAACCAGGGAAGGGAAAAGAAACAGGAACCCAGCAACAGCTTCCAAAGTCCAAGGCTGCGAGCGGCTCCCGCGGAGCGGGGGCCGCACGCCTTATCAAGCTGGTCAAACTGATTGGGAGTTGGGGGCGGGAAGAGACACCAGGTGCGCTATGATGGCGGATCACTGTGCACCCTGGGTCTCGCAGTCCCGTCCCCGTCAGCAGCGGTCAAATCCCGATGTGTGGGTGGTCCTCCGTCGTCAGGCACGGAAAACCAGGGAAGGGAAAAGAAACAGGAACCCAGCAACAGCTTCCTCAGTCCAAGGCTGCGAGCGGCTCCCGCGAAGCGGGGGCCGAGAGCCTTATCAAGCTGGTCAAACTGATTGGGAGCTGGGGGCGGGAAGAGACACCAGGTGCGCTATGATGGCGGAGAGCTGCGCACCCTGGGTCTCGCAGTCCCGTCCCCGTCAGCAGCGGTCAAATCCCGATGTGTGGGTGGTCCTCCGTCGTCAGGCACGGCAAACCAGGGAAGGGAAAAGAAAAAGGAACCAGCAACAGCTTCCTCAGTCCAAGGCTGCGAGCGGCACCCAATGATGCGTAATGCATATGTTTTTATTGTGATAATTTTCGTAATTTATTTAAACACATCTGTAAGGTAAGTGTTTGATTTATGATTTGATAAGCTTTCTTGTGTAAGTGTCCTTTTTTTTAAGGCAGCTGGCACCAAATGTATGAACACAATACGTTATACAGGTGTTTTACTTTAAATTTCTTGAATGTTAACATTTGAGACATATGCATTGCACATTGGTTTACTATTAAGTGTGAGGGATTGAATAATGCACAATTCCTGAGCAAATGTGAACAGCCAAGTGAAAAGGTAACAGGTAATGGGGGTGGTTACCTTCGGTTCCGGAGACAACTGTGTTGATTAGCATTGTCATCAGCCAGTAGCAGCAGAGGAAGGACATGTAGAATTGGGTCCATGGCGGTACATTCACACACTCCCTCTCAGATAAACAAACTCACCTGCAAGCATGCATACACTATACATTTAAAAGCAATTTTACATCCCTAAACTGGCAGATAGGGTCATATTCCCGCTCATTATATTCAATTTTCTTTTTACACTAATAGTGAATAATATTTGTCACTATGGGCAAGACGTATGAACACATTTTCCCATAGACACAGAATGGGTCAAAATATACTAACACAAAACCAGGAAAATGGAGCTCCAAACGATTCCCATTAGGTCGAGCTGCTCCTATATTCCAGGTACTGCTTTTGCCACCTCTGAGGCAAGGGCTCACTGAAGCAGTGGCAGGTGTAGCAGGGGCAAGCCAGGAGTCGCAACTGCAACCCTTGGCAACCCCTAAATAGTGTCCATGGGTGTGTCTCTGAATTTCTATAGATTTCTCTGAGTTAAGGCATGGCAGAATAAATCGACAACATAGAGAGGCAATCTCTGCTTACTGTTACCTACTTACAGCTTCCGGCCACATTACATTATTTGTTTTGTATAAATGGTGTATTATATAAATGTAAAAAATATGTTGTTAATGTATTGGTTTATTCTATGATACAGTTCTCACCCACCGTTACATAGGGTCAATTCACTGCATCAAATGTATCATGCACTTTCTTAACTTCAGAGATATATGTGTTATATATGTATCATATTCAATCCTCTTCACTTATTTTTTTAAATAAATAGAATAAAAGAAATATCCATGTTTTAATCTGTGTTGTGTTTTGCACTGAGCCAGGGTTATCACCCGTTTTTCTGATGTCTGACCAGCCAGCACGTTAACTGAATCCTAAATACTGCCTAGGAAATTTGTTGCATTCCAAATTGCACTGTCTACATTTCATCAATTAATTTGGAAAGATTCTGCGTTAAATGTATGAAGGTGATGTAATTTAAACACACATTTTTAAAAACACAGGTGCTCAGCTCATAGCTGAGCTCTTCTTTATGATGTCCCTTAAAGACAGAGTTGTAGCCTAAGGACCCAAAACCTAGATTTTCTCTTCGCAGAATGGTCGACTCCCAGCCTCACATTTTCCCCATCACATAACGCGTTTACTGTGCAAAATGTTTGTTTTCATTTCAATATTTCCCTCATAATGTGTTCAATTATACAGTCTTTACAGAAATACTCATATGATAATACTAGTCTTCATGTAACTATTATCAATGTGAATCTCCAACAAAGAACATTATTTGCAACAAATATTTGGAGTGCTCAATTTTTGGTTAAAGTTTTTAGAGAACCTTGTGAAACAAATACTTACATTTGGCTTAGTGGGTAGTTCATTCCTTTCATATACTCTAGTTTTAACACATTTCTTTTGCTGAGGATATGTGAAGGCAAACATTTATATTAAGCTAGCAAAAACATGTGGTACATTATAGATTTGAAAAGGAGCACATTGATTCAACTACAACCGTGCTACAAAATTATTTTTGAACCAGAGGAGTTTTAATTACATGTCATTAGATTGGCTCATTAGATTGGCTTATTAATGTATATGTTATGCTAATTTGCTTTTTAAGCACTGTAATTTGCCAGCTAGAGGCTTGTGGCACTGAGCAGCTCCCCAAAACCATATAATAAATTTATCTGTATGCATTTAGAAGAAGATAATATTCATAAAAGCTATTTCTTTTTCTGTTTCCTGAATATTACATGGACATTTTGTGTCCAAGAGAGGAAACTAAGCGTTTAACATTCACAATAAATGGAAGTAGGTTGTGACTTTCAAGCAGCAACGGGCGGTGCAGGTAAGCACGCTGGGGCGGGGTGGGAGGAATACGAAGTCGACATACGGCAGAATAGGTAAAATAAAATAAATAAATAAAGCCTATTCCATCGTCTGTCGACTCTCCCCAGCCCCACCCGGCTGCGACTGCTTTCAAGTTTCCAACATTTGAACACAGGCTTTGACAATGGTTATATGCCATTAGATGTTCATCTAGATACAACGCTTGGATTATCATGTATGTTATATTATATGAGTTTGCCTTGTAAGCACTTTTATTTGCTGATGTTTAGCGTCTGGAGAGATGCTCATCATAAGCTTATTATACTGTGATCTATATTAACTAAGGAGAACACAATATTTGGGCAGAGCTTTGACTCAATCTGCTTTGTGAATGTCACATGAACATCTTGTATCTGATAGCAGAAATTAAAGGTTTGATATTTTCTCAAAGTGACGTTGGATATCACTAACATGTTACTAGCACCTGAGAATAGACTTTGACAATGGATATATGGTAGTAGTATGTCTTGTTGGAATCTAGCACCATTTCTTCTGGTGTTCTGGTAACTATCCGTAAAGTTTCAAATTGAACTCACTCTACACCTGGTATTCAATAACGTTCTTTCAAAACTGAAAGGACCGGCTCTTGCCATTGGCTTGGTGATTAGTTCTAGAGCTCTTGCTGCAGTGCTCAGAAGTCCTTTGGGTACGGCCACTACACATCAGAACAGTCAATCCTTCTCTTCAGAGATGGAAGAGGTCACATTTACGTCCCAAGGTTTATGCATTACCCTCATCCATTTTTTGTTACGCTTTCCTAAATTTGGAGGCTTGATAACCTCAATACCATCTAGACAATTAATATATCAGGACGACCAGCAAAATAAATAGCACAACAGTAAATGAATTAAAATGCACATTTAGCTGAGGATAAAGGACCCCTTCTATACTGGCATGGAAAGTGGTAAATATCTGTCATTTGGAATTGGCTGGCAAGGCGTTATGTGATTAACGAGAAAGAACTTTGAGAAAGACTACTGAGAGAGGGGCTTCGGTCTAACCATATGTTAATCTTCTTTTCAGCATTGGATTAGGCTGAGGTTGTGTGCTTCCACCAGTTGCATCTCAAGAAGTGAATTTTAAGTGGGGGGGGCACAAACTGCACTGGACAACAGTTACAAGTTCAGGGGCTGCCGACAATATATAGCAGAGAACTCTGGGTGGTTCCCAGGTTTAGGTGGAGAGTTGCTCCTGTATTGAGAACCCTAGAACACCAGCAACTCTCTGAATTTTTTCACCTCAAATGTCTGCTTTTCTCTCAAAGTTTTTAAGCATAGGATTAGCACAGTGCCTTCCACACTGAGATAGAAAGGTAAAAGGCGCATATTTTCAAGGAAATGGTGGAGTGTGACGCTATGGAAAAGTTTGCAGTGCCACGCTGTGCCATTTTCAAAATGCAGGGATGCATTGTATTCATAGCAATACAGCGCACCCCTGTTCTTTCCCTAGCGCTGAAGCAAAAACAGCTGCCTAGCGCCAACACAGACCCCCTGCACCATAGTGCAAGGTTGCCTGTGTTGCAGGAAATGATTGTTTATGTGCAGGAAGGTATCCCTTCCTGCACATCAACAACCAACAATGCTGAGTTGTTACTTTCTGCAGTACACATAGAAGTTGCAAATTGTCATTATTTAATGATTGTTTATGTGGATAAAGGAACGCCTTTCTGCACATAAACAATCATTAATGGTGTTTTGCTCTTTCTATGTGTGCTGCACAATGCAGTTGTGCCATTCTAACACCGCCTATTCCGTGGCGTCAGTTTTTGGTGCTGCCTCAGATTTACACATCCTTGTAAATCTGGGGCAGCATAAAAAAGCACTGGGTGTTGAGGTGGAACACCCACAGCAACACCCATTGCATGCTCCGTTCAAGCAGATAACGGCAGGAAAGGGTACAATATTTACAAAGCACTGTTAAGCAACAAAAAGTGGCTTAACGCCACTTTCTAACTATGGAGCAGGGCATTGTGCCACAGGAACGTCGGTAAAAGTGACATTCCTGTGGTGAAATCCCCTTCTAAATATGCCCAAAAGTATTTTGCCATTTCTACAGCAAAGTCTGTAAACATAGGATTAGCACAGTATTACCCATGACAAGCTGTAAAATAACAAAAGCTTTTTTATCACTTCATGACCAGTTTTACAATTTTAGATTGGTAAAATACAATCCAAGCCAACCTGAAATTATTAATATCAACCCTTAACACGTGTTTCGCTATCACTATAGCTCTTCAGAGAGGTTTAACTTTGTCCAGACACTAGGGAGCACCCAGTATAAGTCAAAACAATACCCTTTCAGGCATAGAGTGCTGCATAAATTATGCAAAAAAAGAAGCAGAGAACTGTGAGTAGTTTCCCAGTTTAGGTGGAGAGCAGCTCCTTCATAGATCACCCTAAAACACCATCGTCACTCTGAAATTTGCTCACCTCAAATGCCTGCTTTTCTATCAAACGTTTTTAAGCATAGGATTAGCAAGGTGGCATCCATGGTGAGATAGAAAGGTATACAGTAGTTTGCCATTTCTACAGTAAAGTCTTAAAGCATAGGATTAGCACAGTTCTATCCATGCAAAGATGTAAAATGATAAAAGACATTTACCACTCTAGGCACAGTATTACATCTTTGTATTGGTAAAAGTACCTTCCAAGCCAACCTAAAATGAATAAAAGCAACCCCTGACACATGTTTTGCTATCATTATAGCTCTTTGGAGAGGTTTAGCTTTGTCCAGATAGAAGGAAGCACTCAGTATAAGTCAAACCCATTCAGATGCCTTAACTGGTTTAATAATGCCCTAATTACAAAGATTCTTAAAGTGTTCAGGCAATTCCCAGCTGACAGATAGGGGTACACCTCTTAACTTATTTTTGGTTGGAATGGCATTCTTCTTCATTTGAATCTTGTGAGAAAACCCTTTCACTTTTCCTAACACTTTCCTGAACACACCTTTATGCCTGTTTAAGATATTTTCAATATCCTTTCCGTTATTTTTCCCTGTGTTGTGTACTAGTAATAAGTCTTCAGCCATACACACTTGTACTTTGGCATCAGGTTGTAGTGTGATATCGAATTTTCCCTGATGTTTCCAACCCAGCTCTTGTAATCCATCCCCCGCTACATACACCTAACCACTAATGATTTTGTGGTTAAAAGGTATCTCAGACAAGACATATCCCAACATCTTGATTTCCTTCCCTCCAAACCCATAAACATGTATGTCATTTCATTCTAAAATGTGATCTTTCCATTTAAAAAAAAGAAAGAATCTGAAAGTATGGTATATGGGGGGGGCAGAGTCTGCCATGACTTCAACTTTCTTCCCATTAATACCAATTACACACAACAGGGGTACATAAGGTTAAGTGTCAACACTATTTTCGTCATCTGTTTTATCTACCACCTGAGTGATTAAGATATCATTCAAAGTACCATCTTGTACACAAAGTGTGGTGTGTTGAGAAGCAGACACCTCCACAACATACTCTCCACACTTATCAACTAAACTGGATACTCCCCTATTGGTACTCTGACACATTACTCCAAAATGTCCCATTTCCGTACACTTAAAACTCTGCCTTTTGCAGGACAATTCTTGAACTGAAATGAGTGTGATTTAAATCCACACCTGGTGCACTGGATTCTATTGTTGAATGAAGTAGGAAAATTAGGTTTAACAGCTATTCCTTTAGATAAAGTTGACGTATGACTATTTTTCACTGACAAAGCAGCTACACCAATACCAACCTTCTCTACATTAATGGTATTGAATGAAGATATGGGACGTTCCACACTTTTAGCGATTTCAATTGCTTCTTGTACAGTAGGGTTACGTTGCCTCAAGAGTAGCTCTTCTATTTTCTTATTAGAACAACAAATTATTAATTGGTCTCTAATATATGTGTCTACTTGAGCACCAAAATCACAATCTGCTGCAAGGATTGTCAAACTAGACACAGTGGGTATCAACAGATTCATCATAGTCATAGTCATAGTCAAATATCTTTATTTGGCTGACTAGCAGTCATAAAAGAATACATCATAAAAAATGTTTAAACACAAATTAAAAATGTGATACAGACAATATACGGTACACTTCAGGACAGTGGTAATGCATAATCAGAGTGTAACAGAGGTGATTAATTAAGTTAATATTTCTACAAAATAGCAGCATGATCTGGAAACAGTATGTGATAAACCTTGTGTTAAACTCCTGTCCCATGGGCCATAAAATCCTAAAATAATTCATTACAACCCGAGTAAAAGAAATAATGTCCCAACAACATTATGTAAACGGACAGCTGTAGAAATATATCTGTAGATCATTAAACAAGTTAATTCATCATTTAAAAGCTGGATGACACTTCCTGATGTTTAAAATATTTAAAAGGGGAATAATAAAATTGTGCCTTGGCTTGATATAAAGTTGACAGAAAAAAAGGAAGTGAAGCGTGTTCTGTGTAGATTTGGAATCACAAGGGCAAAGACGCAGTTTAGCATCACAATAGGCTTTACAGGGATAAGAAACCAGAAGTGCAAGATGCCAAACTGAATCTAATGAGATAAAAGAATTTGGTATGACAGAAATAAAAAGAGAGATGAGGCTCAACACATGGAGAAGGTACTAGAAGCAAGTGTTCAGAAACTCTCTTTTTTACCATCCCTAGGTGCTCTCTAGACAGCTTTACACTGGTCAAGAAATCCTTTTTCAACTTGAATTTTGGGATCTTTGCAATGTTCGCTGGATCATAAAAACAATCCACCAGCCCCATTGACTTAAACTGTCTTTTTTATGTAACTAAACTCTGGGTTTATTGATGACATGTATAAAAAAAGCTACCTCTCCAAAACAGTATGTGGTTGTTCTGAAAACCTTTTTTAAGTCTATCAAGAGCTTCTAGAAAACAGTCATAGTCCCCTGCTTCCATATCCTGTTCAAACACATCCTCAGCGTCTGTACCCATCAAATTCAAAAGCAAAGCTTTTTTTCTTTGAGGATTAAAAGCTCTACCATTAATCGCTAAAAGATACATATTAAAATGTGTCAGTCACTTTTCCCACTTCATACTAGGTTGATTTGCGACATTTAAAAAATGAAGGAGGTGGGTTCCCACACACATTACTCATGTTTCACATGGCACCCTATTAAATACTATAAAAATGAAGGCAAACAAGTACCTTCAAGAATGAACTAAAAACTGAAATATTAACCTAAACTTTTCAATAAGTAGTACAACTGTAAATGTTCTATGGGAATTATAAAGTGTGTGTGTCACTGAACTAAGTTCAGAAATACACGCTGTGTAGCTCTCACCAATGGCTACCGATTATACCTCTTCAAGCATCATGTTGTGAAAGTGTGCGCATTACTGATTCTGCATGAACTCGACACGCTTCTTCGTCTTCAATCGCACGTTGAAAAAGCGTGCGTGTCACTGTATCTTCAAGCTTTGAGTGAGAAAGTGTGCGCATCACTGAGTCTGCTTGAAATAGATGCGCTGCATCCGTAACACATAATAGAAGTGCGCACCTCACTGTAGAGAAGTGTGAATTAAATCAAGGAGACACACCGTAACGTCCTTGAATTGATGCATCAATGACAGTGTGCACATCACTGAAGCGGAAATGACAAATCCAAGAGCGTCCTGAGCCCCACCCAGCCAATCTACCAGTAAAACTGGGAATAAGAGCGTTCTACGGTCCTGCCAGCCAATCCCAATGTCAAAATTACTTCACCCAATCCGTCAGTAGGGGCATTGCAAGGTTGTGTTGGCCAATCCCAAAGCCAGGATGTCTTCAATGTGTGCAGAGTTAAAGAGGACACATACAAATTGTCAGCTCTGTTCCTCCAGCTCACATCACAGCATGGCAAATCAAAGCTCCCCGTGAGCTCATTATCCAATTACAAATCAGACTAATTAGTATATCAACGGTACTTATTTTGTACAAAACTAACTAAAAATGGCTGCTGTTACTGATAACTGACCAGCATATGTTTTAACCAATTAGGTGATTTCAGTTTATGTCCAAATAGTAACCCTGGGCTTAAACCTACGCTATTGGAGCATGCAAAGTTTGTACTAATTCGCACAGTACCAATACTGTGCTTAATCACATAGTGTAGCATCTAAATGAACAATATTCTCAGATGCTTTGAAAAAGCAATTTTACATGCTTAACAGCATATAACCAATTCACAAAAATAAACTTTTACAATGAAAACATTAGGTAATGAGAGAGCTGATGATTTTGGGGTCCCCCCTAACCTAGGGGGAGCACCAAGCAGATGCCTTGAACACAAAGAGCATAAACAAAAAGCACATTTTGTTGAACTTCAGTGGTGATCCCATCATTTTAGGACCACCCCAAGCACAGTTATTGGCAAAAAAACAATCCCAACCAAAGGCCCCGCAAAGCATTATGGGACGAGATTAGCAGTGGGCAGTAAATATTATAGTATCCAATGTCAAAATAATTCTACAAAGAGCTACAGTTCACCTAGTTGTTACTAGATGTCCCTCACAAGTCAAATGCAAAGCATTGAAATTATTCTTACATCAAGCTGCAGTTCCACTGGTCGTCCCTAGATGTCCCTCATGAGTCAAATGCAAAACCATTGAAACCCTTTCATCAAGCATTTGCATTTGACTCGTGTGTTACTTATCCGCCATTTTTAAATAACCAGGCTACATGCAAATTAGTCTGTCCCTGGCCCAGTGCATCATGGGAACAGGGCAGACCAAACTACCAAGCCAATTCTTTACTGGAAATTTGCATATAGCCAGGTTCTGAACTGGGATGGTGTAGTGAGCTAAAAAACGGCGATGGATCAAGCCCTGATCTGTTGACTGGGTAGGAGTGTTCTGATTAACTCAGATACTCTGTCCATCACCACCCCCTTTTTGTAATTATTTTGGCCACCATGAGTGTGGAAGGGTATGCTCAGACATGAGTCCCTTGCTCATTGCACCATCAGGATTCAAGCAAGCCGGGCTGAAGATGGCTGTAATGCCAGAAACCGGTCCCCTGAAGCTCGTTTCCTTTCCAGTGAAGAATTGGCTTGGTAGTTTGGTCTGCCCTGTTCCCATGATGCACTGGGCCAGGGACAGACTAATTTGCATATAGCCAGGTTCTGAACTGGGATGGTGTAGTGAGCTAAAAAACGGTGATGGATCAAGCCCTGATCTGTTGACTGGGTAGGAGTGTTCTGATTAACTCAGATACTCTGTCCGTCACCACCCCCTTTTTGTAATTATTTTGGCCACCATGAGTGTGGAAGGGTATGCTCAGACATGAGTCCCTTGCTCATTGCACCATCAGGATTCAAGCAAGCCGGGCCTAAGACGGCTGTAATGCCAGAAACCGGTCCCCGGAAGCTTGTTTCCTTTCCAGTGAAGAATTGGCTTGGTAGTTTGGTCTGCCCTGTTCTCATGATGCACTGGGCCAGGGACAGACTAATTTGCATATAGCCAGGTTCTGAACTGGGATGGTGTAGTGAGCTAAAAAACGGTGATGGATCAAGCCCTGATCTGTTGACTGGGTAGGAGTGTTCTGATGAACTCAGATACTCTGTCCATCACCACCCCCTTTTTGTAATTATTTTGGCCACCATGAGTGTGGAAGGGTATGCTCAGACATGAGTCCCTTGCTCATTGCACCATCAAGATTCAAGCAAGCCGGGCCGAAGACGGCTGTAATGCCAGAAACCGGTCCCCTGAAGCTTGTTTCCTTTCCACTGAAGAATTGGCTTGGTAGTTTGGTCTGCCCTGTTCCCATGATGCACTGGGCCAGGGACAGACTAATTTGCATATAGCCAGGTTCTGAACTGGGATGGTGTAGTGAGCTAAAAAACGGTGATGGATCAAGCCCTGATCTGTTGACTGGGTAGGAGTGTTCTGATTAACTCAGATACTCTGTCCATCACCACCCCCTTTTTGTAATTATTTTGGCCACCATGAGTGTGGAAGGGTATGCTCAGACATGAGTCCCTTGCTCATTGCACCATCAGGATTCAAGCAAGCCGGGCCGAAGACGGCTGTAATGCCAGAAACCGGTCCCCGGAAGCTTGTTTCCTTTCCAGTGAAGAATTGGCTTGGTAGTTTGGTCTGCCCTGTTCCCATGATGCATTGGGCCAGGGACAGACTAATTTGCATATAGCCAGGTTCTGAACTGGGATGGTGTAGTGAGCTAAAAAACGGTGATGGATCAAGCCCTGATCTGTTGACTGGGTAGGAGTGTTCTGATTAACTCAGATACTCTGTCCATCACCGCCCCCTTTTTGTAATTATTTTGGCCACCATGAGTGTGGAAGGGTATGCTCAGACATGAGTCCCTTGCTCATTGCACCATCAGGATTCAAGCAAGCCGGGCCGAAGACGGCTGTAATGCCAGAAACCGGTACCCGGAAGCTTGTTTCCTTTCCAGTGAAGAATTGGCTTGGTAGTTTGGTCTGCCCTGTTCCCATGATGCACTGGGCCAGGGGCAGACTAATTTGCATATAGCCAGGTTCTGAACTGGGATGGTGTAGTGAGCTAAAAAACGGTGATGGATCAAGCCCTGATCTGTTGACTGGGTAGGAGTGTTCTGATTAACTCAGATACTCTGTCCATCACCACCCCCTTTTTGTAATTATTTTGGCCACCGTGAGTGTGGAAGGGTATGCTCAGACATGAGTCCCTTGCTCATTGCACCATCAGGATTCAAGCAAGCCGGGCCGAAGACGGATAGAATTTGCCAGAAACCGGTCCCCGGAAGCTTGTTTCCTTTCCAGTGAAGAATTGGCTTGGTAGTTTGGTCTGCCCTGTTCCCATGATGCACTGGGCCAGGGACAGACTAATTTGCATATAGCCAGGTTCTGAACTGGGATGGTGTAGTGAGCTAAAAAACGGTGATGGATCAAGCCCTGATCTGTTGACTGGGTAGGAGTGTTCTGATTAACTCAGATACTCTGTCCATCACCACCCCCTTTTTGTCATTATTTTGGCCACCATGAGTGTGGAAGGGTATGCTCAGACATGAGTCCCTTGCTCATTGCACCATCAGGATTCAAGCAAGCCGGGCCGAAGACGGCTGTAATGCCAGAAACCGGTCCCCGGAAGCTTGTTTCCTTTCCAGTGAAGAATTGGCTTGGTAGTTTGGTCTGCCCTGTTCCCATGATGCACTGGGCCAGGGACAGACTAATTTGCATATAGCCAGGTTCTGAACTGGGATGGTGTAGTGAGCTAAAAAACGGTAATGGATCAAGCCCTGATCTGTTGACTGGGTAGGAGTGTTCTGATTAACTCAGATACTCTGTCCATCACCACCCCCTTTTTGTAATTATTTTGGCCACCATGAGTGTGGAAGGGTATGCTCAGACATGAGTCCCTTGCTCATTGCACCATCAGGATTCAAGCAAGCCGGGCCGAAGACGGCTGTAATGCCAGAAACCGGTCCCCGGAAGCTTGTTTTCTTTCCAGTGAAGAATTAGCTTGGTAGTTTGGTCTGCCCTGTTTCCATGATGCACTGGGCCAGGGACAGACTAATTTGCATATAGCCAGGTTCTGAACTGGGATGGTGTAGTGAGCTAAAAAACGGTGATGGATCAAGCCCTGATCTGTTGACTGGGTAGGAGTGTTCTGATTAACTCAGATACTCTGTCCATCACCACCCCCTTTTTGTAAATATATTGGCCACCATGAGTGTGGAAGGGTATGCTCAGACATGAGTCCCTTGCTCATTGCACCATCAGGATTCAAGCAAGCCGGGCCGAAGACGGCTGTAATGCCAGAAACCGGTCCCCGGAAGCTTGTTTCCTTTCCAGTGAAGAATTGGCTTGGTAGTTTGGTCTGCCCTGTTCCCATGATGCACTGGGCCAGGGACAGACTAATTTGCATATAGCCAGGTTCTGAACTGGGATGGTGTAGTTAGCTAAAAAACGGTGATGGATCAAGCCCTGATCTGTTGACTGGGTAGGAGTGTTCTGATTAACTCAGATACTCTGTCCATCACCACCCCCTTTTTGTAATTATTTTGGCCACCATGAGTGTGGAAGGGTATGCTCAGACATGAGTCCCTTGCTCATTGCACCATCAGGATTCAAGCAAGCCGGGCCAAAGATGGCTGTAATGCCAGAAACCGGTCCCCGGAAGCTTGTTTCCTTTCCAGTGAAGAATTGGCTTGGTAGTTTGGTCTGCCCTGTTCCCATGATGCACTGGGCCAGGGACAGACTAATTTGCATATAGCCAGGTTCTGAACTGGGATGGTGTAGTGAGCTAAAAAACGGTGATGGATCAAGCCCTGATCTGTTGACTGGGTAGGAGTGTTCTGATTAACTCAGATACTCTGTCCATCACCACCCCCTTTTTGTCATTATTTTGGCCACCATGAGTGTGGAAGGGTATGCTCAGACATGAGTCCCTTGCTCATTGCACCATCAGGATTCAAGCAAGCCGGGCCGAAGACGGCTGTAATGCCAGAAACCGGTCCCCGGAAGCTTGTTTCCTTTCCAGTGAAGAATTGGCTTGGTAGTTTGGTCTGCCCTGTTCCCATGATGCACTGGGCCAGGGACAGACTAATTTGCATATAGCCAGGTTCTGAACTGGGATGGTGTAGTGAGCTAAAAAACGGTAATGGATCAAGCCCTGATCTGTTGACTGGGTAGGAGTGTTCTGATTAACTCAGATACTCTGTCCATCACCACCCCCTTTTTGTAATTATTTTGGCCACCATGAGTGTGGAAGGGTATGCTCAGACATGAGTCCCTTGCTCATTGCACCATCAGGATTCAAGCAAGCCGGGCCGAAGACGGCTGTAATGCCAGAAACCGGTCCCCGGAAGCTTGTTTTCTTTCCAGTGAAGAATTAGCTTGGTAGTTTGGTCTGCCCTGTTTCCATGATGCACTGGGCCAGGGACAGACTAATTTGCATATAGCCAGGTTCTGAACTGGGATGGTGTAGTGAGCTAAAAAACGGTGATGGATCAAGCCCTGATCTGTTGACTGGGTAGGAGTGTTCTGATTAACTCAGATACTCTGTCCATCACCACCCCCTTTTTGTAAATATATTGGCCACCATGAGTGTGGAAGGGTATGCTCAGACATGAGTCCCTTGCTCATTGCACCATCAGGATTCAAGCAAGCCGGGCCGAAGACGGCTGTAATGCCAGAAACCGGTCCCCGGAAGCTTGTTTCCTTTCCAGTGAAGAATTGGCTTGGTAGTTTGGTCTGCCCTGTTCCCATGATGCACTGGGCCAGGGACAGACTAATTTGCATATAGCCAGGTTCTGAACTGGGATGGTGTAGTTAGCTAAAAAACGGTGATGGATCAAGCCCTGATCTGTTGACTGGGTAGGAGTGTTCTGATTAACTCAGATACTCTGTCCATCACCACCCCCTTTTTGTAATTATTTTGGCCACCATGAGTGTGGAAGGGTATGCTCAGACATGAGTCCCTTGCTCATTGCACCATCAGGATTCAAGCAAGCCGGGCCAAAGATGGCTGTAATGCCAGAAACCGGTCCCCGGAAGCTTGTTTCCTTTCCAGTGAAGAATTGGCTTGGTAGTTTGGTCTGCCCTGTTCCCATGATGCACTGGGCCAGGGACAGACTAATTTGCATATAGCCAGGTTCTGAACTGGGATGGTGTAGTGAGCTAAAAAACGGTGATGGATCAAGCCCTGATCTGTTGACTGGGTAGGAGTGTTCTGATTAACTCAGATACTCTGTCCATCACCACCCCCTTTTTGTAATTATTTTGGCCACCATGAGTGTGGAAGGGTATGCTCAGACATGAGTCCCTTGCTCATTGCACCATCAGGATTCAAGCAAGCCGGGCCGAAGACGGCTGTAATGCCAGAAACCGGTCCCCGGAAGCTTGTTTCCTTTCCAGTGAAGAATTGGCTTGGTAGTTTGGTCTGCCCTGTTCCCATGATGCACTGGGCCAGGGACAGACTAATTTGCATATAGCCAAGTTCTGAACTGGGATGGTGTAGTGAGCTAAAAAACGGTGATGGATCAAGCCCTGATCTGTTGACTGGGTAGGAGTGTTCTGATTAACTCAGATACTCTGTCCATCACCACCCCCTTTTTGTAACCAATTAAGATGAGCGGCCATTACGGCGCGAGAAACGCTGCTATACAGAAGTAAAGTGCAAACGTTTACTTACACGATTCAACAACAACAATCAACAATTCCGCTTTTCTTCGCAAGCCGAAAATAGAAAGCACTCTGGACATCCGATTTAAAAGTGATTTATTGGCAGACCCCCTACCCCTCCAACAGACGCGTTTCACCTCACGGCTTCGTCAAACAAACAAAAAAAGCAAACACATTGAGTCTATTTGACGTTTAAAATCTAGATTGTTTCGAAATTTTTCAAATCATCATTTGTATATATGTGACCATCAAAACCCTCAACAGCATTTCTTTTGTAGGGTGACACGCCGATCCACGGCAATACAAACACAAAAACTCCTCTCTAAGATGGCCCCCATAGATACGCTATGACTGTGGTCTGTCTTCAATGTTTACAAGGCACCTCACTGAATATGTATGGCTCACCTGCGGGGCTCGACTGACACCGAGGAAGGCTTGTAGCCGAAACGCGTCTGTTTCACTCTGTTTGCATAAATAAAACGAAGTACAAGCACCAGCCCGATTACCGAGTGCTGTTTTCTCACTGAGGAGTTGAGGAATTGGAGCTGAATATATATATACTTAACAGACCAGTTTCGATAGGGGCAGTCAACTGCTATTCATAGGCTCACATGTAGCTCCTCCGAGCTGTTCAGTCCATTAGGATGCTTGCTATCTAAATTTAGAAGGTAATGCATCTTCTGATGGATTTTTCCCTATCACCTCCTCTTTTGTGTCTTGGGACTGAGTATCTGAGATCTTTAGGATTGCCCTCATGTTTTTCTTGAAAGTAGCATGCCACTGGATATGCCTGATCGTGGTTTTTGATAGCACGTATGTGTTGGAGTACCCGTTTGTGCCCTGGTAAAATGGTACTTCCAATATATCTTAGTTTGCACGGGAACTCCAACACATACACCACATGATCGGTTTTGCAGTTTAAGGTTTTTGTTATTTCTTTATTTGGCCCTCCAAAAGTTGTAGAGTAGTTTGTGGTGGTTACTCCATGTTGGCAGGCTTTACAAACCTTACAATTATAAAATCCTTGTCTTTGCGCCAACAAAGATGCCTTCGCAGGTGTGCCACATGGGTCATTTTCCACCAAAGTATCTTTCATAGATACACACCTCCTATATGTTATGAACATTCTTTTGGGGACTGGTTTCCCTATTATAGGGTCCTTTTTTATGAGGTACCAGTTTTTGTTAATAATTTTTCTTACTGCTACCTCCTGTCGATTAAAGTCCTGAATGAACCTAAAATCACTGGTTGTTTTGACAGGGGTAATGGGTTGTTTTAGTTGTTTGTCCATTAACTGTTCCCTGTCGACTAAATTGCACTTGGTTAAAGCCTTTTCTAAATATTTGTTGCTGTAACCTCTGGCTTTAAACCTACCTATACATTCCTGTTGTGCTAGTTTTAATTCTTCGCTACTGCTGCAGATTCGCTTTATGCGCAGTAGCTCACCATAAGGAATACTTTGTATTAGATGGTTAGGATGTGCACTGCTGGCGTGTAGGATTGAGTTTCCCGCCGTAGGTTTTCTGTGCAATTTAGTTTCAACATTACCTGCACTAATGAATGTGAGAAGTTGGCCTGATATGCAGTGCTCACTATTCTAGTGATCACTATGTATCAGTCCAAACAACCCTTATTGATGATTGGTTGTAAGTCAACCTTATAGACCAGCTATCCTAGTAGCATGGATACGAGCAGTCTAAGGCTAAGACTCTAGAGGGTGTGTTAAGCCAGCTGTTTTACCATCACATTACCCCTTGAACACCAAGTGAAAGGACACCACACAAGTTGTTATCAAAAATAAAGTATATTTATTTATAACAGGACTACCCTGGCTCTTTATGAGACAGGGAGCTAAGCACACAACAAAACTCTTAAAGAATTACTGAAAGTCGCACAATTTACACAAATGCCCGAGGGGCACGAAAAACCATATACACAAGAAGTGGAATGCGAAGTTACTAGCAGGTAAGTAATACTTTTCTAGACTGTAGAAACGCTAGGCCTACAATGCTGAACCCTTGGATTAGAAGCAGGAGGCCTAGGGACGCCGTGTGCAGAGTGGGAACTCTCACGCGTAATGCGGGAACAAGTCTATGGATACTAGTAATTGCAAAGTTACTGTTCTCGGGCGAACCCGACTAGGTGGGTCGAAAACAAGGGTGGATCCGAACACTTAGGGTGTTGGACTATGCTGGAGCACCGGAGTACTCAGTTTACCTAGCCCAGGGGCTGCGGCTGCATAGGGTTCAAGTTGCGTCGGAAACCCTCGTTGAAGATCCAGGAGCCTGAAGAAAGAAGTTGCTGGCAGGCGGCCAGTGAAGAAGTTCGTGGTGATCCAAGCCTGGATCAGGGAAGAAGAAAACCTGTAAGCAGAGGGGACCAAGTTCTGAATCACTAGCCAGTGATTTAGGTGGGCACCAGGATGGCACCGGACGAAGTCACCTCGACCAGGTGAGTGGGCGCTGCTGGGCTCTGCAGTCTCTCGGACCAGGAGGCATTGTCAGTGACCAGGATGGAGGTGCGAGCTGTCCCACGAAGGTATCTGCTTCTGACGTCGCTGGACCCAGGATTTGGGCAACAAGTCTTGGCAAATGCAAGCCCACGCGGTGGACTTAAAATGGAGTCTGGAGTGGACCAGGAGGGTCCAGGGTGCTCCTCTTTTGGAGGGAAGCAAGGGCTAGTCTGGAGCAACCAAACCAGCGGTGTTTGTCGTCCTGGAGCGTCGTAAGAGGGCCACTAGCCAACGGGCAAGTGACCTGGACAACGCGGTGAGCAGCAAAGTGCAGAAGGGCCCCACGCAGATCTCGTGGATGCAGGGGGGCTGAACTTCGGTGCTGGAGCTGCTCAGGGTCGGGGCTTCTCTTACCCCAAAGCACTCAGTCGAGGGTCACTCGGTGGTCGTGCTGGACAAGCGTCGTGCAGTCTTCAAAGATGGCCGGTCCCTCGAGGTCTCGTCACACCCACGGATCACAGCTGGGCTGATGATGCAGGTTGAGGTCAGAGGTGCCAGGGAAGCCGGTTCTCGTCGTGCTGGGCAGTCTTGATCCGAAGGAGAGACTTTACAGCAGACCGCGATGCTTGGTTGGTGCCTGCTGTTGCAGGGTGACTACTCCTTAGTCACAAGGGAGAAATCTTGAGAAGAGTCTTGAGGTCCTTTCGTGGAAAGTTGGTTCAGGATTCAAAGATGATCTAATTTGGAAGGGGGCCAGTTCCTACCTTTATCCTGCAAAAAGGGGCTGGCACGCGACTAAGTCCTGCCCTATGGGTGGGACTAGGAGGGGGGTGGTTACACCACTCTCCTTTGGCGGGCTTTCCCAGATCAGGGGCTGGAGTGCCCCTGGAACTGGTTCCAGCCGGCCTATGCACAGTGAGCACCGGGGTGCCACTTGCAGTCACCTTCCTCTAAAGCCCTGCCTACCTAGGATACACAAAATCCTGTCTGGGACGGTGCTGGCACCGCCCCTGGCAGGAAACCCTTTGTCCTTGCCTCCTGTGCTGGGAGGACTCCCAGCAGCAGGAGGGCAGACTTGTGTCGCGGTGGCAGCATCCATCTTGTGGAGCTGAGGCTATGTCTGACTTTAACCGGGGTTACAGGTTACATACATGTCGTGTCCCTCTAGAAGGGTGGAATGCTAACCCCGTCGCCAGAATTGGCGAGGGGTTAGTATTCCAATTCATATGACACCTTACTCGCCATGTTTTGATAATGTTATACCAAAGTTAGCATATGACCGCGAGGTACATAATGCACTTAAGAGTATATGGTATAGCGTTATCATGGAACAGCTATTAGGACTTGGTTCCGCAAGCTGCAAACGGGCTCAGCTCATGCCAGAGCACCATTTCACATTATTCCATGCACTCTGCCTTCAGGATTGTTAAGGCCTGCCATAGGAGTGACTGATAGGAATATATGTGTCCATTTTAGGTTTAGATATAGGAATACTATATCTAAAGCAAAGGGTGATTACACCACCTTGCCCCAGCTGTCAAGCAGCCAGTTGTGTCTGATTTAGTTAGTCAACCCAGGGGTGGCATAATGCATGCTGCAGCCCCTGGGAGACTTCTGGGTACACCTCAGCCCTGGGTACAGGGACTTGGAGAGGGCCCAGTGCCAATTCAGTACCTGAGTACAATTTGGAATAGAGAGAACAGCTAGGCTGTGGGTCTGATTAGCAGGCCCACAGCCAGGGAAAGTCGTAAACCAGTGAAGCAAAAAGCAAAAATCTGGGTGATCATAGGATTGCAGACCCTACTCTCCTACATGACCCCCCCCCCAAACTTTGGGACAATAAGCTAACCTTGACCAGGTGAGTCTTCTTGCTCTAAGTGGAAATACCTGGAGAGCCCATCAGCATTGCCATGATCAGTACCAGGTCTATGCTCCACTGTAAAATCCATCCCCTGTAGGGAAATGGACCACCTAAGTAGTTTGGGGTTTTCACCCTTCATCTGATTTAGCCATAAGAGGGGCTTATGGTCGGTCTGAATCTTAAAGTGAGTGCCAAACAAGTATGACCTCAACTTTTTCAGGGCCCACACCACAGCAAAGGCCTCCCTCTCAATAGCTGACCAATTTTTCTCTCTGGGGGTCAGCCTTCTGCTAATAAAAGCAATAGGCTGGTCGTTACCATCAAAATTCAGCTGAGATAGAACAGCTCCCACACCCAACTCAGAAGCATCTGTTTGGACAATGAAGGTCTTGGAGTAATCTGGACTCTTTAGGATAGGTGCTGTGCACATGGCCTGCTTTAGGTCATTGAATGCTTTCTGACAGCTTGCTGTCCACTGAACTTTCTTTGGCATCTTTTTACTTGTCAGGTCATTAAGTGGAGTCACAATGGACCCATAATTCTTGACAAATTTCCTATAGTAACCAGTCAGGCCCAAGAAAGCTCGAACCTGAGTCTGGGTGGTTGGAGGAGCCCAGTCCTTGATGGCCTGTATCTTGCTCTCCAAGGGTTGAACCTGGCCTCCACCTACAAGGTGGCCCAGGTATACAACCTGTGTCTGCCCTATCTGGCACTTGGTGGCCTTGATAGTGAGACCTGTCTTTTGCAGTGTCTCTAACACTTTCCTCAGGTGGACCAGGTGATCCTCCCAGGTGGAACTAAAGACAGCTATATCATCAAGATATGCTGCACAGAAGTCATCCAACCCAGTGAGAACTTGATTCACCAGCCTTTGGAAGGTGGCAGGTGCATTTTTCAAACCAAAGGGCATTACCACAAATTGATAATGCCCACCAGGGGTAGAAAATGCTGTCTTCGGCTTGGCCTCCTCAGCTAACCTGATTTGCCAATACCCAGCTGTCAGGTCAAATGTACTTAAGTAGTTGGCAGAAGCCAATCTATCTATAAGTTCATCTGCTCTTGGTATTGGGTGGGCATCAGTCTTAGTGACTGCATTGAGTCCTCTGTAGTCTACGCAAAACCTCATCTCTTTCTTACCACCCTGGGTGTGAGGCTTTGGCACTAGAACTACTGGGCTAGCCCAAGGGCTATCTGAGGGCTCAATGACTCCCAGCTCCAACATTTTCTGCACTTCTGTCTTGATGCAGTCTCTGACATGATCAGGCTGTCTGTAGATTTTACTCTTGACAGGCAGACTGTCTCCAGTGTCCACTTCATGGGTACACCAATCAGTTTGACTGGGTGTCAGAGAGAACATATGCCTAAAGGATTGCAGAACTTGTCTACAATCCTGTTGCTGATGTTCAGAGAGGCTGCCACAAAAGACAACACCATCTACTGATCCATCATCAGGATTCTGAGTGAGCAGGTCTGGGAGAGGGTCACTCTCTTCCTCCTGTCCTTCATCTGTGGCCATGAGCAAGCTCATGTCCTTCCTGTCGACATATGCCTTGAGCCTGTTCACATGGAGCACCCTGTGGGGGCTCCTGGGGGTTCCAAGGTCCACCAGGTAGGTGACCTCTCCCTTTTGCTCAATGATGGTGTGGGGCCCAGACCATTTGTCTTTGAGGGCTGCTGGGGCCACTGGCTCCAGCACCCACACCTTCTGTCCAGGCTGGTACACAGTCAGGACAGCCTTCTGGTCATGCCAAGCTTTTTGGAGTTCTTGGCTGGCCTCAAGGTTTTTAGTTGCCTTCTCCATGTATTCAGCCATCCTGGAGCGGAGACCAAGTACATAGTCCACTATGTTGGTTGCAGGCTTTTTGAGAGGTCTCTCCCATCCTTCCTTCACCAAACACAGGGGTCCTCTCACAGGATGCCCATACAGAAGTTCAAAAGGGCTGTAGCCAACCCCCTTCTGTGGGACCTCTCTGTAAGCAAACAAGAGGCAGGGTATCAGGACATCCCATCTACGCCTGAGCTTTTCAGGTAGTCCATGAATCATCCCTTTGAGGGTTCTGTTGAATCTTTCAACAAGCCCATTGCACTGTGGATGATAGGGTGTGGTGAACTTGTAGTTGACACCACATTCCTTCCACATTGCAGTCAGATATCCTGACATGAAGTTTGCACCTCTGTCAGAAACAACCTCCTTAGGGAAGCCCACTCTGGAGAACACTCCAACTAGGGCCCTTGCCACTACAGGTGCTGTAGTGGTCCTAAGTGGAATAGCTTCAGGATACCTGGTGGCATGGTCCACCACCACCAGTATAAACTTGTGCCCTGATGCTGTCTGGGGTTCCATTGGACCAACAATGTCAATCCCCACTCTTTCAAAGGGAACCCCCACCACAGGTAGTGGTATGAGGGGGGCCTTTGTTGTGCCACCTGACTTACCACTGGCTTGGCAAGTGACACAGGAGCGACAAAACTCCTTGGTATTCTCACTCATGTGAGGCCAGTGAAAGTGTGAGACAAGCCTGTCCCAAGTCTTTGTCTGGCCTAAGTGACCTGCAAGGGGAATCTCATGGGCCAAGGTGAGAAGGAAACCCCTCTGAGACAAGGGGATGACCAGCCTCCTGGTTGCACCAGGCTTGGGGTCTCTTGACTCAGAGTATAGGAGTCCATCTTCCCAGTATACCCTATGGGCACCTGTGGCATTCCCTGCAGCCTCAGCAGCAGCCTGCTGTCTGAGGGGTTCAAGGGAAGGGCAGTCTAACTGTGCCTTCCCCAGGTCTTCTCTGGAGGGTCCCCCTGAGCCCAGAAACTCAACTTGATCAAGTTCAAGCTCTTTAGGCTCAGTTTCCCTCAGCTCTCTCAGATCAGCCTCCTCAGAGACTTGATCCTCAACCTGGGGCAAGGGGGAAGGCAATGCCTTAACCCTACTGCTCTTCTTCTTGGAAGGTGTCTGGTCCATTGTTCCAGGATCCAGCACCTGTTCAGTGGGGCATCTTCTGGCCTGTGACCTAGTCACAGCAAGCACATGTGCTGGCAAGCCTAACATTTCCATGTGAGTCCTCTGCTCCACTTCTGACCATAGTGAAGACTCCAAATCATTGCCCAACAAACAATCCACTGGGAGGTCTGAACTAACCACAACTTTCTTTTGGCCACTTACCCCTCCCCAGGAGAAAGCAACAATCGCCATACTATGACTGGTAGTGACGTTGCTGGCATTGGTCACCAGGAAATCTGTACCTGGCATGATCTGTCCAGGGTCCACAAAGTTAGGTGTCACCATTGTGACACTGGCACAAGTGTCCCTATAGGCCTGAGCCATTTTGCCATTTATCAAAGGTGTCTGCCTGTATTTGCCCAAAGTATTGGGACTTACATCAGGGGACATATCCATATCCCCTGTACAGACAAGGACAGCCTGAGTGAGTGTGCCAACTAAGTTGTCAGACTCCTCAGTTCCCAAGGTTAACCCAACTAGTCCCTTGGGAGGTGCACTACCACTACTGACTGTACTAGGGGGTGCAGTTGCCTTAGGGGCTGTAGTGGTAGGAGTTTGCCCTCCTCTTTTGGTGCACTCACTAAACCAGTGAGACTTACTTTTACAGTACTGGCACCACCCTTTTGACTGGCCTTCTTGAGTCTTCTTTTTCTGCTGTGAAGCCTGACCCCCACCCTCTTTGGTTTGTTGGGGACCTGTTGAAGACTTCTGGTCATTTTGTTCACTCTTGGTATTACCCTTCTGGTCTGCTTTCTTCTGACCACCCTGGTTCTGGTTCTGGTTCTGCTTGATCCTTGTTCTGACCCATCTGTCTGCCTTCTTTCCCAATTCTTGGGGAGAGGTCAGATCTGAATCAACAAGGTGCTGGTGCAACAACTGGTTCTGACAGTTATTTAAAATCTGTTCTCTCATCATAAGATTATACAATCCTGTGTAATCAGTAACCTTGCTACCCAGCAACCAGCCCTCCAAAGCCTTAGTGGCACAATCCACAAAGTCAGACCAGTCCTGAGACTGAGTTTTCTGGGTGTCTCTGAACAGCAACCTGTACTGCTCAGTGGTTAAACCAAACCCATCAACCAGTGTATTTTTCAGGACCTGGTAATTGTTAGCATCCTCCACTCTTGTAGTGAGGAGCTTATCTCTACCTTTGCCATCAAAGGAGAGCCACAGTATAGCTGCCCACTGACTCTGGGGAATGCACTGCACAGTGCAGGCCCTCTCCAAAGCAGCCATCCATTTCTGGATGTCATCCCCTTGTTTAAAGGGGGGCACTATCTTTGTCAGGTGTTTAGTATCTAAACCCTTCTCTTTATCTCTTGGGAGATTGCTGCCACCAGTGGGGACTTCCCCACTCATCTGCTGCTCTCTAGCAAAGGCAAGCTTCTCTTTGGCCAGGGCAAGTTCTTCCCTTTCAATCCTCAGATTAGCCTGTCTCATCCTTGCTTCATGCTCTATTCTCTGAGGGGAAGTCAATCTCCTCTGGGGAGAGTTCCTTCTCCTCTGAGAAGAGGCATTGGAGTGCAGAGATCTATTGGAGTCCCTAGAATGAGATCTATCTCTTCTAACTCCAAGGTTAGGCCTCATTAGGGTCAGTACTGGGGGTCCCCCAGATCCTTCCGTAAGTAGGTCTAAGTTGGCCCTAGTAAGTCTGCTGACTAACTCAGACCTCTTGTCTGCCTCATCCCCAGAGAGGTCATCTTGATCCCCCTCCTCAACTCTGTCTTCAGTGTCAAGGAGGTCTGGATCTCCAATGGTACCCTCTAGGGCTGGCATATTCCCATCTAACTGAGAAATTTTTCTCGCATCATATGTCTCTAAGAGACCTATTAGAAAGGGAATGGTGGGGTTAGACCCCTGTTTCAGTTTCCTGGAGGTACACACTTGTCTCATCTCCTGGAAACTGAGAGCTGCATATCTTGATTTGACATGTGGAGGGTCAATAACCACAAGGGGAGTCTCAGTAGACTCTCCATGGGTAGACATGCTTTTTTAGTGAGGTGTAAGTGGTGCACTTACCTACACTATATGTTTACCTACTGATCCCTTGCTAGAGTTGTAGTTTAGGGTGTGCTAGGCCCTAGGAGCTACAACAGCTGGTTCAGTAGAACTCAGAGTATTCTAAGCTAAGTTATATGTACCTTAGTACTTATGTGATCTTTCAAATGATATTCTTAGGATATGTGTGGTAAAACAACAGCAAGCTCAAATCCCAACCGCTGCTCACCAATGTGAGAAGTTGGCCTGATATGCAGTGCTCACTATTCTAGTGATCACTATGTATCAGTCCAAACAACCCTTATTGATGATTGGTTGTAAGTCAACCTTATAGACCAGCTATCCTAGTAGCATGGATACGAGCAGTCTAAGGCTAAGACTCTAGAGGGCGTGTTAAGCCAGCTGTTTTACCATCACATTACCCCTTGAACACCAAGTGAAAGGACACCACACAAGTTGTTATCAAAAATAAAGTATATTTATTTATAACAGGACTACCCTGGCTCTTTATGAGACAGGGAGCTAAGCACACAACAAAACTCTTAAAGAATTACTGAAAGTCGCACAATTTACACAAATGCCCGAGGGGCACGAAAAACCCTATACACAAGAAGTGGAATGCGAAGTTACTAGCAGGTAAGTAATACTTTTCTAGACTGTAGAAACGCTAGGCCTACAATGCTGAACCCTTGGATTAGAAGCAGGAGGACTAGGGACGCCGTGTGCAGAGTGGGAACTCTCACGCGTAATGCGGGAACAAGTCTATGGATACTAGTAATTGCAAAGTTACTGTTCTCGGGCGAACCCGACTAGGTGGGTCGAAAACAAGGGTGGATCCGAACACTTAGGGTGTTGGACTATGCTGGAGCACCGGAGTACTCAGTTTACCTAGCCCAGGGGCTGCGGCTGCATAGGGTTCAAGTTGCGTCGGAAACCCTCGTTGAAGATCCAGGAGCCTGAAGAAAGAAGTTGCTGGCAGGCGGCCAGTGAAGAAGTTCGTGGTGATCCAAGCCTGGATCAGGGAAGAAGAAAACCTGTAAGCAGAGGGGACCAAGTTCTGAATCACTAGCCAGTGATTTAGGTGGGCACCAGGATGGCACCGGACGAAGTCACCTCGACCAGGTGAGTGGGCGCTGCTGGGCTCTGCAGTCTCTCGGACCAGGAGGCATTGTCGGCGACCAGGATGGAGGTGCGAGCTGTCCCACGAAGGTATCTGCTTCTGACGTCGCTGGACCCAGGATTGGGGCAACAAGTCTTGGCAAATGCAAGCCCACGCGGTGGACTTAAAATGGAGTCTGGAGTGGACCAGGAGGGTCCAGGGTGCTCCTCTTTTGGAGGGAAGCAAGGGCTAGTCTGGAGCAACCAAACCAGCGGTGTTTGTCGTCGTGGAGCGTCGTAAGAGGGCCACTAGCCAACGGGCAAGTGACCTGGACAACGCGGTGAGCAGCAAAGAGCAGAAGGGCCCCACGCAGATCTCGTGGATGCAGGGGGGCTGAACTTCGGTGCTGGAGCTGCTCAGGGTCGTGGCTTCTCTTACCCCAAAGCACTCAGTCGAGGGTCACTCGGTGGTCGTGCTGGACAAGCGTCGTGCAGTCTTCAAAGATGGCCGGTCCCTCGAGGTCTCGTCACACCCACGGATCACAGCTGGGCTGATGATGCAGGTTGAGGTCAGAGGTGCCAGGGAAGCCGGTTCTCGTCGTGCTGAGCAGTCTTGATCCGGAGGAGAGACTTTACAGCAGACCGCGATGCTTGGTTGGTGCCTGCTGTTGCAGGGTGACTACTCCTTAGTCACAAGGGAGAAATCTTGAGAAGAGTCTTGAGGTCCTTTCGTGGAAAGTTGGTTCAGGATTCAAAGATGATCTAATTTGGAAGGGGGCCAGTTCCTACCTTTATCCTGCAAAAAGGGGCTGGCACGCGACTAAGTCCTGCCCTATGGGTGGGACTAGGAGGGGGGTGGTTACACCCCTCTCCTTTGGCGGGCTTTCCCCAGATCAGGGGCTGGAGTGCCCCTGGAACTGGTTCCAGCCGGCCTATGCACAGTGAGCACCGGGGTGCCACTTGCAGTCACCTTCCTCTAAAGCCCTGCCTACCTAGGATACACAAAATCCTGTCTGGGACGGTGCTGGCACCGCCCCTGGCAGGAAACCCTTTGTCCTTGCCTCCTGTGCTGGGAGGACTCCCAGCAGCAGGAGGGCAGACTTGTGTCTCGGTGGCAGCATCCATCTTGTGGAGCTGAGGCTATGTCTGACTTTAACCGGGGTTACAGGTTACATACATGTCGTGTCCCTCTAGAAGGGTGGAATGCTAACCCCGTCGCCAGAATTGGCGAGGGGTTAGTATTCCAATTCGTATGACACCTTACTCGCCATGTTTTGATAATGTTATACCAAAGTTAGCATATGACCGCGAGGTACATAATGCACTTAAGAGTATATGGTATAGCGTTATCATTGAACAGCTATTAGGACTTGGTTCCGCAAGCTGCAAACGGGCTCAGCTCATGCCAGAGCACCATTTCACATTATTCCATGCACTCTGCCTTCAGGATTGTTAAGGCCTGCCATAGGAGTGACTGATAGGAATATATGTGTCCATTTTAGGTTTAGATATAGGAATACCATATCTAAAGCAAAGGGTGATTACACCACCTTGCCCCAGCTGTCAAGCAGCCAGTTGTGTCTGATTTAGTTAGTCAACCCAGGGGTGGCATAATGCATGCTGCAGCCCCTGGGAGACTTCTGGGTACACCTCAGCCCTGGGTACAGGGACTTGGAGAGGGCCCAGTGCCAATTCAGTACCTGAGTACAATTTGGAATAGAGAGAACAGCTAGGCTGTGGGTCTGATTAGCAGGCCCACAGCCAGGGAAAGTCGTAAACCAGTGAAGCAAAAAGCAAAAATCTGGGTGATCATAGGATTGCAGACCCTACTCTCCTACAATGAATACCTCCACGTCTAAAAACACTACACTGGTCTTGCTTACGTTGGCGGTAAAATTCAGGTTCAATTCATTGTTATTGAGTGAATCAATAAACTCTTTTGCTGCAATTTCCGTGCTCTGCCATACTAGAAACAGGTCGTCGATGAACCTCCACCAACATTTCACATGGTTAGTTAGTGTCTCAGCGTAGTTTGCCATGAGAACCAGCTCCTCCCACGAGCCCATGTGTAAACAATCGTAGCTCGGGGAGAAGCTGGCTCCCATAGCAACCCCACGCAGTTGTTGATATAACACATTTTGGAACATAAAAATGTTATTTGTTAGGCACAGTTCAACCATGTTGACAATCATTTTGTTGTATTCTGTGTAAGATTGTCCTCTTCTTGCCAGATAGTATTTCAACGCCCGAAGTCCATCTATATGTCTGATGGACGTGTAAAGTGATGTTACATCTAATGTGATTAAAAGGTAATCATTCTGCCATTGAAAGTCTTTCATTTTATTTAGAAAGTCCCCTGTTTCCTTAATATAAGAGGCCAATTTTTGAACATGATCTTGTAAAAAGAAATCCACATATTTGGAAGTATTCTCAAATATACTGTTCCTGGCTGATATTATAGGCCTCCCCGGTGGATTTGTTCTGTCCTTGTGTACCTTTGGTATGAAGTACAGTATGGGGATTGAATAATTTGTTATCCATAGATATTTGTATTCTTCAGATGTCAACAGGCCTTTTTCTCGCCAGGCCATCAGATTTACCCGAAAAGATGATTGAACTGCATTTCAGGTCATTTTGTTACTATTTCCATAGCAGGTTTTGTCATCTAGGTGGTTTATTGCTTCTCTGAGGTAATTGTCTTTTTTCCATAGAACCAAGTTCCCGCCTTTATCGGCATTTCTTACTACTGTTTCTTTGTTGTTTTTTATTTTGGTCATTAGTTGATGATATTGCAATTCTTTGGTGTACTTTCTGACCTTAGTTGTCCCTTTGTGTACTGATTTATTAAGATTTTTCAAATCAATGATGACTTGGTCTTGAAACATATTAATTGTATCCTTCAACATCAGTGGATAGAATGAAGATGGTGGTTTGAAGGGGGTCTTACATAATACAGTTGTGTCGCTTGCTGTGTTCTCAATTAAAGTTTCACTAGCCTGATTTTCCTCTTGTATCAGGTCATAAAGAGTATCTACCAGTCCTTGTGACTCTTGATTAGTATTAGAGTCCATATTTCTCTCTAGCATTGAGATGTCGGTAGATATGGAGAATTGTTTATTACTTATTGCTTTATTAGACTGCGCATGAAATTTCCTGAGCTTCAATTTTCTTACACTCTTATAGATGTCGACCCTGGATTTTGAATAGTTAAACGAACTTTCCGGGCAGAAGGAGAGCCCTAAAGCTAATATCAGTTTTTCTGCAGTGTTGAGTGTCATGTCCATCAAATTAATCATTGTCATTTCACTCGATTATTGTGTACTGCTGCAGTTTATTTTTTCCAATGTTTCTCCTGTTGTTTCTTTTGTTCTTTTTTGCTGGTTCCTTCTTCTATTTGTTTGTCGTCTCTCCCTCAGTTTCTTACTCCCCCTCGATTGGCACCGGCCTGTTGTTTCCTTGGCCTTAGCGATTGGAGGCACTCCATACACCAACAAACGACATCTTCAGTTAGTGAGTGTCTTCGGGAAGTTGCTGATTTTGTTTTATTGCGGGCTTCCACCTCTAACCTGCTCTCCACATTTGAACTTTCTTTAGAAGCTGATGTCAGATCCGGGTGTTGGTTTACACTTTCATCACTTTGTTTTACACTCTTACAGCTAGATTCATGAAGCAAAATTGCGATCGCAATAGCTGCGAATTAGCTATTGCAAAGAAAAGGATTCACGATAGTAAAATATCCAAAATAGCGAATTCGCAACATAAATTTTGCGAGTCCGCAAATAAATTCGCAGAATCCGTGAACAAACCCATTTGCGATTCGGAAATAGCGAAAAACCATTGAATCTGCGAATTTGTATGCGAATTCGCAAATTTATCGCAATCAGCAATCATGAAAAATCGCATTTAGCGAAAAACCCGAAAATCGCGATTTGCGACGCGCAATTTAAGGAGAAGCCAAACCAAGTGGTAACCAGTAAAAAAAAAATATATATATTCAAAAAAACATTTGCAAATTACAAACAGGTGCAGGGCTGACCAAACACACTTAAGGACATGCAGCTGGAGCCTGAGGACTCTCACAATGCCAGGACTCTACATGGTGGTCAGGCGGTGAATGCTACAGGGAGCAGCATGGAACAGACGTAGGATCCAGGAGTGGATATTCCGTGTGCGGGTCACCCTTCTGGGCCAAACCAGGGAGCAAATGTACGCAAAGTACCGCCTAAATGGGGCAATGATCATCAAGCTGATCCAGGACCTAGACCCCCTGATGCAGCACCCAACAAGGAGGACCAATGCCATTCCCACCCATGTGCAGGTATTGTGCAGCCTGCATCTACTGGCCTCCGGAAGCTTCCAGGGGATAGTCGCTGTTGCAGGGGGGATATCCCAGTCCACCATGTTCCGCTGCCTAAGGAGTTTCCTGGAGGCCATGCTGACCCGGCTACACCACTACATCTCTTTCCCCACCAGCCAACAGGATTTGAATGACACCAAGCTGCAATTTTACAATGTAGCCCAATTTCCACATATAATCGGATGCATTGACTGTACCCACATCCACATCTGCCCACCAGCACAAACGGAATACATGTATCGCAACCGCAAGTCATACCACTCCCTCAACATCCAGATGGTGTGCAATGCAAAGACATTTATCATGGACATAGTGGCACAGTACCCGGGGAGCACACATGACTCCTTCATATTCCGGCACAGTGGCATCCACACACGACTGGCCAGGGGAGACTTTGGTGAAGGACACCTACTGGGTAAGTACACATGCCCCACAATATAACACTGTGATAATGTAGCAGCGCCGCACAGGCACTCACCCTCTGCTCCTATCATTCAGGTGACAGCAGCTACGCGCTCCGTGAGTACCTCCTCACACCATACCTCAACCCTGCAACACCACAGCAACGGCGTTACAATGCAGCACACATACGCACAAGAAATTGCATTGAGAGGACATTTGGCCTTTTGAAAAGCAGATTCCGCATACTGCACAAGACTAGTGGGGCCATCAAATACGAGCCAGAGGTCGTGGCCGTGTGTGCAATCCTCCACAACATTGCAACCAAGCTCAGGATACCTGTAGACATCTCTGGCAGTGAGTCTGAAGGGGACAACCGACCACCTGCACATGTGCGTCACGCACACGGCGAGAATCCTGCAGAAGGACACATGCGGCGCAACCAAATCTGCATGAACTATTTCTAGTGCACCCACTCCCCACACCCATTACCTTACTCATGCATGACAACATTAATAATGACATGAGTCAGATTAAGTTAGTCAGAATTTTAGTAATTGTTACAGCACAATAAACTTGGCATTCTGCTAACTTTGCGTCATATGTCTGTCCTTCAGGAGGGCATGCTTGAAGCAGCAGCATGGCCCCTCATGTCAATGATAATGTTCAATGCCGCCTCCGGGCAGATGCTCCCAGCCTCCTTTCCCCATCGTCCTCCTGATTAGGGTGTGAGGCAGCAGAGGGCCTGCTGCTACGGCGGGGTGCAACCACCGGAGGAATGGACTGGCTGCTATGGCTGGATGTAGCCTCACTTGTGTCGTCAGCCCCCCTCGCCCCTGGCCATGGTCGGCAGCCTGCATGCCCTGGACTGCAGAAGACACATGCTCCAGAGCTCTCGCGACGTCCTGGCAGCACTGGACCATTTGGACCTGCATTGCCAAGGAGTGTCGCGAGAGCTGGGAGGTAGCGTTCCCTATAATGTAGTTCGACTGCGTGTACGCCGACAGTCGGATCAGCAGTTGGCGGTGTCTGCGGCGATTGAGATCCCGCTGCCTGTTAATGGCCTGTGTGTTGGCCTTCATAGGCTTCCTACATGCATGCAGACTACCATTCCCTGAGTCGCTGCAGGATTGACTCTCACTAAACATGTCTGGCTTAATGGGGCAAGATGGTAATTGTGGTCAGACTACATGTCCCACAATGCAATAGCGCTTTATTGATGTGCTTTGGCTGCATGACTGGGGTTTGATATGGGAGGCTCTGGAGTCATGGACATGGTTAGGGGACAGGGGGTCGCAGTCGCATGGCACTTACCTGGTGTGTCTTGGGTGGGTCAGGAGGAGTCAAGCTGTGTCACACCCACGCATGCCTGTGGATTTATTGTGTCATCAAGTGGTGTATTCGGTGGGACAGTGGGCTCCCCTCCACCTGTCGCCACACGCTCCCCCAGCCTCTCCGCTATCTTCTCCTTTGACCTCCCTCTGAGGTCATACCAGCGTTTTTTAAGTTTGTCCACGGTGCGCTGGGTGACCCCCACGGAGTTAACTCTAGCGCAGATGCGCAACCATAGCCGCCTTTTATCGGCCTCGGGCCCCCTCCTTGAATCTTTCCCAAACAGCCGATTGTAGTCCTTGCAGACTCCTTCAATTAGAAATTCTAGCTCTTGCTCAGAAAATTAGATTTTTCTTTTCCTCCCACTAGCAGATCCAGCTGCAGCTTCCTCAGACATGCTTGCCACTGGGGTGTCTCCTGCACAACTCCTGTAGGCACGCTGGAGAGGACCTCTGCTGGTGATGCTTCCTGTTCAGGCTCTCACTGCTGAATGAGGGTGGAACCTGCCTATTTCCTGGTTGTGATATCATCACTGTGCTCAAGATGCAACTTCCCATTTTTGCGATCTCGCACTTAGCGAGATCGCAATTTGCGATATCGCTATTTGCGAAATCGCAATTTCTAAACGGGTATCGGCCGAATATGTGAATATTTACCGATTTTTGTGGACTCGCAATCGGCGATTGCGGCCGATTGCGATTCGCTTTTTTTCTCGCAAATATTCATGAATGCCAATCTGCGATTTCTTAATTGCGATTCGCTTTTTCTCGCAATTTAGGAATCGCAGATTGGGACATTGATGAATCTTGCTGTAATTGTCAGCCTTTAGCGCATCAAATTTGCGAGCAAATGTAAAAATCCTTCCACACTCATAATCACATCGGTCTCTGTGAAACTTGTAAGCTTTTCGTTACCTTATCACATCATCCTCTTTATTTAAACGTTTTTTCATGTCAACTTTAAATTTTTAAATTTTCCCTTGCTGCTCCATTTTTTCAAGATCTTTGGTCACTGTTATGATGTCCTCCGCTAGTTTCACGCAGTCTTTCTCTGCATATTTAACAAGAATAAAGAGCAGTTTTCTCGAAGACTCCAAGTTAGTTTCTGCCCATTCGCACATCATTTCGCGATCGGGTGCTTCATAACTCGGGGCAATGAGTATTCTCAAGCCGCGGGGAACCCTACCGACGTCTATATAACGTTGCAGTGATTTGGCCTCCCACCAACGTTTCTGCCCCGTTCTCATAAGGGTTTCCAACTGCTTGCATTTCTCCTTTATTCCTGCATTTTTACCCACTGCATATGGTTTCTGGGTAATGAAGTCCTTTACAGGCACATTTTCATCACTAAACATTGCCGCCGCCGCCTCCTCCCTTTCTTTAAGTGCGTCTGCTGCCATAATTTTGCCTGTGTTTCGTAACTCTGTTTGATCAATATCTAACTGCGGCTGCTGGCGGAATAACAGCTGAATGGAACAATCTCCTGACACCACTCTGTCAATCAGCCCACGTTCCGCACAGCTCAAATCACTCTGCACCCAACTTGGAATTATATTTTCGGAGCTCGATCCTAACCCCTCGAAAACACCAGTCCCGCATAAGTCCCGTGCTCCGACGCATCCCCCACTTACTACTGTGCTTCTTCTGGATTTCGGATTTCTGCTCATACGTATTTGGAATTCCGTTGGGGGGGTCTCGGTTGCTGGTAATCCTTCCGGATTCGCTTTGAACGGTCGTCGCCGAGCGAAGGCTGCTTAACAGCAGATGAGCCCGTTTGGCAGAGGGGTCCGTGTAGAAGACAGGAGGAGTCCAAAACTGTCTTATTATATCCCAAAGTACTCTTCTTCCATAAATCACCACCGGAACAGAACAAGCATGGACCACAGGATTCTTGTTTAATACCGACTTGTTTTATTCAGGTTTTTCTAACAAACGGCAGCCATAATATCCATATATATGTATATACATATATTTCTATACACACACACATTTGCTTGCTTAAGATATTTAAATCTGACTTTGTGTGTGTATATAAATTTTTATATGCATATATGGATATAGATAGACGCATACAAATTTAAGCAAGTGACACTGCTTTAAATTGAAAGTTGTTTGCATAAATGAACGTCTGGCAACGTGCCAGTGGTTTACATTCAAAATAGTGCTTGTATTGCAGTTTATGCCTTGTTATAAAGCTTATGCTCAATACAATAGGTCTTAGTTGGTTGTGTAAACAAACCAGTGATAATGTTCTACTTAGCATTGGGCAAAGCTATGTGTGGTGCCATAGGTCTAATCTGTTTATGAAAAGTTACAATAAATTCAGTATGCCTGACATTTATTGTGAAAAGCATTTGTCAAAGACAGTAGGCCTTTAATGGTGGATCAATATTACACTTAAAGCCTAAAGATAGGTATTTTGTTCATGGAGTCTCGCAGATCACCATAATAGGCAGTGGGATTTGGTGTTGTTTCACCCTCTTATAAACCCTGAGGGTTGAACAATTGTGCTATGATACCACCTTGTTAGAATTTTATGACTGAATGCTTGATGGTCGCTTTGTGGTAAAGCTTATGCTCAGTACAGAATGTCTCATTGGGTTATGGTGGCTACCTAAAGAAAAAAATCTAAAGCCTTGATTTGTTCATTGGGTTAGTTATGTCTGTTTCCATTTGTGTGATCTGTTTAATATAAAAAGTTATGAAATAGCAGTAGAACTGACTTATTTATAGTTAATAACATATGTTAAAACCAACATGTCTGTAAACATAGATTTGTTGTGCCTTACGGTTGATGGGCGGTGTACAGAACACCAGGGTCAAAGGTACATATGTTTCTGGAAGTCACGTTGCTCCTGGTGGGGTTTATGCATTTGTGGGCATTGATATTGCCAGCAAGTACCCAGGTAGTGCAGACTCTGGATAGCAGGAGAGCCTGTGCCTATCTTTCTTCATCTGTATTTGCAAGCAGGCAGAGTCCTGAATGATATCAGCAGCTCTAACTTACTGCATTCAGTTTAAAGTCTGGGGTGTGGCAAAATATTTTTATCTACTCACACCCTTACCATGGGCACTTCTTCCAGAGCCTCAGATGTTTTGCTTGTGCACAATACGGGTACATTCAGTATTTGTTTTGTTATGTAACAGGAAATGCCACTATACGTCTTTCACAATGTAGAAGCATTTTTAATAATGTGAGAAACTAGGTTGTTGGTTAAGTGGGGTGAAACTCTGCTCAAGCAACAGCCATAGTCTTTGACAGGGTAAACCTAAAAAAGTTGCTAAATTAACCTGTACTTAACCCTCTGGTAACCTGACACAAAAGAAGACGGGCTTAACTTAGAGGCAAAATGTAAATGTATGCAGCACACAAACAGAAATAAAGTGAAAACGCAAGAAAAATCCAACATCCTATTAGAAAAATAGAGTACATTTTAATCAATTATTTGACCCAAAATTACAAAACTCCAATCAGTAGAACTGGAGTTATGAATTTGTAAAGTTTAAAGGTAAAACATGTGCCTAAAAGATCAAGGTTCCAACCGCGGACATCTAGTGATGTGAGACAGGGGGGAAGTCAAAAGGTACGCCGATTGTGATACAAAGTGGGTCAGATATGATGTGATTGGATTGGGCCATGTGTACGCTTACCTTCAAGCGTAGAAAGAAATCTGGAGAAAAATGTCAGAAAAGGTAACACTCAGCAGGGCAAAGCTGCTGGTGGTGTACGAGAAGTAGGTGTTGTTGGCGAGCCGCTGTCCAAAGTCGCAGAGAAGAATCCTTTTTAGGACTTGATTTAGATTTTGGCAGACGGGTTACTCCATCACAAAAGTGACGGATATCCCATCCACCGAAATATCAATCCCACAATATAAATAGGCCCTTCATATCTTTTTTTGGAAGTCGAAGATCTCCAGCGGGATGAATCTGCAGGCTGTAGTCGATGATGGCTCCATGAGGCCGGATACCTCTTCTACAAGGAGCTGCTGAACCAACTATGCTGCTGCTGTTGCGCGTTCACTCACGAGATTCCTTTTGTTTCCTTCTTGACGATGCAAACTGCCAACTCCTTCATAGACCAATCAGATAGCAAGGATGGGAACACTTGACTATGCTGATTCATCCACAAGGGAAAGGGGAAGTGAGAGAAAAACAAACAAAACACTGCTTCTCGGGGTTCCAGATGCAGTTTCTCTGGGTGAAGTGTTCTGGGCCTTTTTACATGGATTCGCGAGCTGACGAACTCTTTCTTTAAACAACAAAAAATATAACTGGTGAATTTCTATGAATAAGTTCTAAGCAAATTTTCTTATACATTCAAAAACCAGACTGTACATACCAAGTTACTTTTGGCCCATGCCAACACTTCTACAATCGTCAAGGCGACTCTTGTTAGTGAAATTCTCTTTCCTTGGACGCCTTAAAAAACATCATCATGACAAGAACATGTTAACCAGAATCTTAACTCAGTTGCTACATAAAAAAAAGGTTAGCTGATTAGTAATTAGTCTTGGTTATTTTAATTGCTCACTTCTAAACAAGTCCTACCTGACAACTGTGTTGCTGATAGCCGAACGGGGGGTTCTGAAAAGATATTTAAAAGAAAGGAAAAACAAACAAGAAATATCCTAGTAGTGACTAGAGGAGCTTAACATCTTATCACTTCTGGTGAATACTTTCAGATCCTCTGTCTTTACTTCAACTAGAATTCTCAGGATTCACAATTAGAGTTCTTTCAGTTTTCTCACAATTGCTTTTGACAATGCTTATTGTTGCCCAGTATACACTTAGAATTTACAAAATAAACAAATGAACTAAATTCTAGTGATTGTTAAAACTTCCCTATTGTCTTTAGCAATGCTTGCCTATAGTCCTTAGCAATGCTTGATCAGGTTTTTCCAACAGTTGTCTTTGCCAAGGTTTATTGATTAATTGTCTTTGTAAATGTTTGTTGAAATGACTCTTATACTTTATTCAAGTGTAACCATCATCCGCTGCTGTACAATGATTATAAGTCATTTTAAAAGTTCTTACTTTTGTCTTCCAGGAAGCAGAAACGGAAATCCAAGCTGACCTCTGAAGCGGAAATTCAAGCTGACCTGTGCCGGAAGAACTCGAAGAAGCAGCCATCCAGGGGCTTCGGAGATTGCAATGAAGGTAAGTAGAGGTGAGGAGCGAAGCCAAAGAGGAAGGGTGAAGCGGGGCCTCTCTGGAGCTCAGAATGCAAGGTAATATCGGGAAAAGCTCACAGGACCAGATCGGGGTTTTCAGAACACTTGCAGTGACGCTCAGGAATGAAGCGAAGCGTCATTGCGTGTCAGGGCAGGGCTTATATAGCTTTTGGGTGCGCAAGGGAATTAGGGCATAGGCTTCCTCACGTGAGATCCAGAAACCGTTTTAACGGTATGTACACGTGAGGAAAACTGTGGAAACAAACAATGCTGGGCACAAGATCCAACAAGCACTGCTAGCTCAAAGGAACATCAGTATTACATCAATACAGTATAGCTACAACCAACAAGCACAGATAACTGCAAGGAACATCAGCAATACAATTACACTATTCTAATTATAATCATAGTGTCTACAACAAGATAATCAGTATTATTACACCATATTGGATATAATACATGGTTCAAATGACAGCAGCATGTGACCCCTTGACAGCTGCAGAGAAGAACATAGTGGGAGCTCCTGCAAAATCAGGCTAACCGGTGATGCCACTTGCACAGATCAACGAACACATAGGACCCGCTCTCCTCTCTGTTCTGGGAGCATGTTTTGGCCCATGTTTTGGATTTGGGCTATCTGGTCATCTTTAGCACCACAGGACTGGAGTGGGACCACGTGGAGGGTCAGAAATTACTCAGGCTGGGTCCAGGTATAGGGTAATGATGGTTGGATCCTTTTCTGGTGCTGAGGCTCTGATCAGAATGCTAGAAAACCAGCCCTCAGAGTTACTCTGGAGGTCCGGGTTCATGCAATAGAACAGGGCTCTGGCAGCAGGGCAGGCCGCTGATGATTCAAGGCAGGCTTTAAGTTGGTGTAGCAAAGTAGCCTTCTAAAGTGCACAGCAGGTCCCAGCAGCGGGAAATCCTCTTAGAGTCCTTCCACAGAGCCAGAGCCAGAAAGTGAACGGAAGAGTAGCTCTGAAGGTCCTATTTTTATACCTGGTGCCTTCTTTGAAGCAGGAGAAGTTTCTAGAGGTTCCCTGTTGAAACGTACTTAGAGTGTCCTTCCTCCCTGCCCTGACTCCATCCTGGCTGCAGGCACAATGGCTAGTGTGAAGTTCTTTTCCTGTAAGTGGGCCTGGGCACAGCTCCGCCCCCATCCTGCCAGTGATGACCCATTCAGGCACACTTTGCTCTCTATTGTGTGGCTGTCTGGGTGGAAGATACAAAACCAACTACAACCAGTCAAGTGACCCAGGAACATGCTAGAGGCCCCAAATAGGGCATGAAAATGCCACCTTTTCAAAAGTGGCCTTTTCAAAATTGTGACTTAAAATCTCACTTTACAATGAAAGAGGGCTTTACATTTCTCAGACAGTGTACATTTATTTATTTATTTACTAAATAATAAAGTTTTATATAGTCCGAACATGATCCCGAAGTATATCAGAGCGTTTTACAATAGGATGGAAGGGAGGACATAAAACATGACTTTCCTATCTGCTCCCAATCAAAGGTTAGCACTTATTAAATGTAATAAGGTAACCTAATGTTTTCCTATGGGAGAAGTAGGCCTCACAGTAGTGAAAAACACATTTGTGAGTTTTTCACTACCAGTACATGTAAATCTAAAAGTACATGTCCAACCATATAACTATAATGCACCCTGCCCTAAAGGCTGTCTAGGGCCTAGCATGGGGTGACTTATATGTAATAAAAGGTGAGTTTAAGGCTTAGCAAGGGGTTTATTTTGCCAAGTCAAATTGGCAGTTTAGATCTGCTATCCGGCTGCAATGGCAGGCCTGGGACATGTTTTAAGGGGTTACTTAAGTGTGTGGCACAATAATTGTTGCAGGCCCAATAGTAAAATTTAATTTACTAGCCCTTCGTATATGGTATACCCTTTTATTTGGGACTTTTAAGTAAAATAAATATGCCAATCAGGTGTAAGCCAATTTGACCACATTTTAAGCAGTGAGCACAAGCACTTTAGCACTGGTTAGCAGTGATGAAGTGTGCAGAGTCCTAAGACCAACAAAAACAAATTCAGTAAAAACTGGAGGGGTGAAGACAAAAGGTGTGAGGGTGCAGAGAGGCTAAGTCAGACAAATAGCAAGAAAACTCGTAGTCCTGGGTTCAATCAGTAGAACAGGGCTCAGGCAGCAGGGCTGGCCTCTGAGGGTTCAAGGCTGGTGCAGTAAAGCAGCCTTCTAGCGGGCACAGCAGGTCCCAGCAGTAGGAAGTCCTCTGAGAGTCATTCCGGAGGTCCAGAACGTGATTTTAAGAGTAGCTCTGAGGGCCTTATTTTTATACCTGGTGCCCTCTTTGAAGCAGGAGACATTTTATAGAGGAGCCCTTTTGAAACGTACTCAGAATTTCCTGCCTCCCGGGCCCTGACTCCAGCCTGGCTGCAGGCACAATGGCTAGTGTGAAGTTCTTTTTCTGTGACAAGTGCCCTGCCTATTGATGTGTAAGTGGGCCTGGGCACAGCTTCGCACCCTCCTACCAGCAATGACCCATTCAGGCACACCTTGCTCTCTTTTGTGTGGCTGTCTGGGAGAAAGATACAAAGACCAACTGCCAACTACAACCAATCAAGTGACCCAGGAACATGCTGCTGGCACCAAATAGGGCATGAAAATGCCATCTTTCTAAAAGTGAACTTTCAAAATTGAGACTTAAAATTTCACTTTACATTACAAGAGTGCTTTAAATTTATTAGACAGCGAACATGACTTTCCTGTGTGCTCCCAATCTAAAATTAGCAACTATTAAATGCAACAAGGTAACCCACAGTTATCGTAAGGGAGAGGTAGGCCTCACAGAGGTGAAAAACGAATGTGTGGGTTTTTCATTATCAGTACATGTAAAACTAAAAGTACATGTCCACCCATTTAATTACAATGCAGCCTGCCCTATAGTCTGTCTAGGGCCTACCTCAGAGGTGACATGTGAGTTTAAGGCTTGGCAAGGGGGTTATTTTGCAAAGTTAAATTGGCAGTTTAAATCTACAATGAGACTGCAATGGCAAACCTGAGGCATGTTTTAAGGGGCTACTTGAGTGGGCGGCACAATAATTGTTGCAGGCCCACTAGTAGAATTTAATTTACTAGTCCTTGGTATATGGTATACCCTTTTATTTGGGACTTATAAGTAAATTACATATGCCAATCAGGTGTAATCCAGTTTTACCATATTTTTTGTGAGCAAAAACACTTTAGCACTGGTTAGCAGTGATGAAGTGTGAAGCGTCCTAACACCAACAAAAATAAATTCATTAACCCCTCCCCTGCTGATGACGGAACCGCTCCGTCATCAGCCGCAGTCGCGCTGTGCTGATGACGGAGCGGTTCCATCACGGCCCGCTCGGCATGCCTGCGCGGCGCGGATTCCGCTCCTGCGCTGAGCGGTCTATTGAGCGGGCGGGGCCGTGACGGAACCACTCCGTCATAAGCACAGCGCAACCGACGCTGGTGACGGAGCGGTTCCGTCACCAGCATGCGCCCGCCGCTCTTCCGCCCGCCCCCTTAGCACTGGCTGATGAGGATTATGAATCCGAAACCAGTCCCAGGATGCTTGTTTCCGGCCAATGGAAGACATGGCTTGGCAGTTCGGGCTGGACTGTTCCCATGAGGCACAGGGTCAGACTGATTTGCATATATCCATGTCTGAAATGGGGTGGCTGAGTGGGCTAAAGAATGGTGATGGATTAAACCCAGATCAGTTGACTGGGGGTGAGTGTTTGATTTGCTCAAACGCTCCGTCCATCATCCCCTTTTGTATCGCTTTGTTCGCCCTAAGTGTGGCAGGGTATGCTCAGACGTGAGTCCCTTGCTCACTTGGCCACTGGTTTCAAGATAGCCTGGCTGATGAGGATTATGAATCCGAACCCCGTCCCAGGATGCTTGTTTCCGGTCCATTTCAGACATGGCTTGGCAGTTCGAGCTGGACTGTTCCCATGAGGCACAGGGTCAGACTGATTTGCATATAGCCATGTCTGAAATGGGGTGGCTGAGTGGCCTAAAGAATGGTGATGGATTAAACCCAGATCAGTTGACTGGGGGTGAGTGTTTGATTTGCACAAACGCTCCGTCCATCATCCCCTTTTGTATCCCTTAGCACTGCGGCGGAATAGCCGCTGCATTGAAGGGGTTAAAAACTGGAGCGGTGAAGACAAAAGGTTTGAGGGTGCATAGAGGCTAAGTCAGACAAATAGCAAGAAATATTGTTTAATTTAGATGTGTTATATTTAGCCTGACTAGGTCTTAACAGGTTTGTATTGACGTAATTTCACCTTTGCAGAAAGAAAGTGAACTTCTGAATGTGAACCTTATGTGAATGAGCATTCTTTACATGCAAGTGTTTCTCTGTGTGCTTTTCCATGTCAATACATCAGCAAAATAGAAGCCTTATTCGTAGTGTTTTTTTACAGTATTAATAAACTGCATTAATGTGTTTTCCACCCGAGAAAGCCATGCTCAGGATGTTCGTGTCTTTGTAACATTCAAGGTACTTTGTTCCAGTCTTTTGTAGGGAACAGAAATTAGCTGAACTGTCTATTGTATTTCTGTATTATATAAATGTCATGACGTATCTTTCATTTCCTATGCACACATCTTCATTAATATCCAGCAGTGCTTAATATGAGCAGATGCTTTCCGGTGCTCAGAACCGACACTTAATCCTCTGCACCGGTGCTTATAGCACCAGCTAAGGGCACACTCATTTGGAAGGCAGGTGATTTTCCACAGGATCAGAGGATGTTGAGCCACGCTGAAACTCGAACCTGGTTCCCCAGCTCTGATATCAGCACCTGTAGCCATTAGGCCAAGTCCTCTCAGAATAAAAAGTGCTGGGGCTCTAGTCAGGAGGCGGTTTTCCCCAGCACATTTATCCTGTTAGCGCTGCCTCCTGAGGAGAGCCCTGGCACTTTTTATTTTACAAATTATTCACTGATATCCAGCTATGTAGATGTTTGGCAGATGATTTTTTTATGTGATGTATATTGTATATTTCAATAATAATTGGTTTACCAATGATTGGTTTGTGTTAATGTATTTTTGTTAATCAAACCTTATTATGTCCTACTGAGTGTGTGGCTTTCTTTGCCTAAATCCATAAAAAAGATTTTTGGGGGGATATGTTCCTGTCGTTTTGGAGCACTATTTAGAGGCAGACTCTAATTTGGCTCCCTTACTTAACTATTTCTTGGTTTTGGCTGCAACTTGCTTTAGAGGAAGCCCTTGTGTTAATTCTCTTGAATTATTTGTGTTTGACTTATTAGGATTGCCTATTCCCCATAGTTTGTGTAATAACATGTTGCCTTCTGTAATTACTTTATTTTGAATAAACGCATGATTTTGACTTGAAAACCTGACTTGTGGAGGTTGCATTATTTTAATTGGACTTAGTCATACAAAGATTCAGACAGTCTTGATCCAACTTCTAGACCCAATTAATTGGTTTAATTAGAGCTTTGGCACCTGTCCAAATGGACACCTCTGCTAATACTTTGACTGTGAGTTTTTTGATTTAGCATTTGGGATCAACTTTCTGTATGCCCTTTCAACTTTTTATCTGTCTTCATTTCTTTTTTCTCACTAGACAAAGAGCTCGAACCATTAGTACTGTGTGCAACAAATGTTACAGTAACTGTGGTGGTTTGTTACTTTTGCTTCTTGTTTCCAATTTTTCCTCTGATTAGGACTATAGTACTCTTAACGAAATCCCTTCACTTTCATCTCATGGATTTCTGCTCCTGTTGGATCCTGTCCTCAGTTACAGGGATTGAGAGAGTCAGGTTACTCTATAATTTACAAACTAGGATTTCTATTGTCTGCCTGGGGGGGGGGGGGTTTGCTGTTTGGTCTTTTTCTCTTTTAGTAGCTTTTCAGAAAGACAGCTGTTGCTTCCATGTGGTATTCAGATGTGTTAAGCAACACAGTGGCTACAAGAAGAAAACACTCCTGCTTCTGGCAGCTTCAGCAAGAGAAGAAGGTGTGACCTTTGCAGCAGTTGACAGGAGTTTTCTTACACTATATTAATGCCTGCAGACAGGTATTTTGTGTTATATGGAATCTCATATATTAGCATAGTATGCAAGGGGTTTGTATACCCTCTGACATTCCCTGGGAGTAGAAGATCTGCATTATGATAATCCTTGTAGGCCCTCTTTGAAGATGTTGTACATTGTTTTGCCAAAACTAATTTTGCACATGTTGATAATGCTATGCTTAGTACTTACTTTGCTATGTGTATATTAAAGTACATTTCAGGTCAATGTTGTATTATTTGGTTGCTGAGTGGATGTTGCTATTGCAAGGGGTCATAACAGTTTACGATGTAGTATTTGGCAGAATTAGCTAAGGTAAAGTGGTGAAGTGGAAAGTGTGAAAACTGTGACCTAAACACTTTGTGCATCTCTTTACAATATCGTCTTTGAATTTGACTATTTTGTATTGTATTGTGTTGTATTGCAGCATTTTTATAGTCCTTGCTACCACTATGTGGGGCACAGAAGCTCTTGTTTACATGTGCAGCAAGCAATACCATGTGTGGTGCATAGTTGGGAGGGTGTTTTCTGTATTTTGATACTATATGGAAAGTGTTTAATTGTTGAATGTGATGTTATGTTATGTTAAAATGAATTTGTAAAGCGCACGTACACCGGGGAGGTTTTATGGTGCTAATTCTGATTGAGACCCAAGTCCTGGAGATTGTGTTCAGAAAGCCTGTCTGAATTGCCAGGTTTTTAGAAGACTTCTGAAGCCGATGAGATTGGTGCAGCAGCGAATTTCGGAGGGAAGGGAGTTCCAGAACATAGGGGCCAAAGTAGCAAACCTGGCACTTTCAGTGCGCTTTAATCTAGAACGAGCATGTGATGACCACTGAGGTGCGGTTATCATGTTATTGAATACAGTGCTTAGCAGTGTGATGGATGAAAAGGCTTGTGTTAGGTTTGCGCGTTTCAGTATATTGGCAGCTTTGAGCAGCTCTGCTTGTTTACAATATTTCTTATGCTCATAGTCAGCTTAGCTGATTACTGCACTGGGTTTAATTAAAGTTTTTGATCCTGAGCAGTGTAGTGGCGTGCTTATTGTTAATCGTGCGAGGTGCCACGCGATGCTCTCTAGCTTCGCGTGGGGCGCCGCGCGATGCTCAGCACGATACGATTGTTGTTCTTTGAATGTAATGTTCCCGTGCGGCGTGTCCGTTCAGTGGTAGAGCCTTAACGTCCTTCAGTCACCGTTGGGCTCTCTGCTGTCTGGACGCATGGAGCTGGGGTGGAGTTATTTATGGAATAAACGTCATCGTGAATTTCACCTACATTTGTGGATTATTCTTCTTGCGACAAGCAGGCATGGTTAAAGAGAGAAGTGGTGGGGAGATCTGCTTGTATGAGCTTTTTTCTACCATTATACCATATCTGAATGTCTTTGAGGGATGTAAAGAAACAGTCATACTAGGTATCTAATTTAGACCTGCTGTGGTGGACTAGATTAGAGTACTCCGATTGGCCAATGCATCTCTTAAGTTATTTGATGACTATTATAACGTTCCGTCTCCTCACCCACGCACACAAAGCCCTCTACGACCTAGGACCCGAATGCCTCAACACGCGCCTGTCCTTTTACACCCCCACCCATCAACTACGATCATCCAATCAAGCCCTTGCCGCAATCCCACGCATCCATAGATCCACCATGGGGGGAAGATCCTTCTCCTACCTAGCGGCCAAAACCTGGAATTCTCTCTCTACCCACCTTCGTCTTACACAGAACCACCTCTCCTTTAGAAAACAACTAAAAACTTGGATATTCGATAAGTAAAGTACCCCCCCCCTCCCTCAAGCGCCTTGAGACCCTCTGGGTGAGTAGTGCGATATACAAATGTTAAACTTGAACTTGAACTTGAACTTATTCAGTTGCTGGTCACTGGTTTATTGGATGTGGTGAACGTTACTGAGTAATGGGCAATACCTGTAGCAAGTATTTTGCATTTGATAAATCTAAGCGCACAGCGGTGGAGGATGTTGGCATAGTCAAGCTTGGAGATTGTGAGGATAGCTTGTAGTTTTTGTTGGTCTTCAAGGTATGGGAAGCCACAACACAGTGCTTTCATTGTGTAGAAGTGCACTTTCTGACAGTGACACTGTTGACATGTGGAATCAAGGATAGGTCTGAATCCATTGTTACTTCTAGGATTCTGTCTACTCTTGATGTTGTTGGAAGGGCCTCAAGTTCCTTGTGCCATATCACAGTAGATTGGTATTTTTGCCATTGACCACAGTTCAAGATCTATGTGTCTGTGGTTCAGAACTTTAGGTGGTTCCTCATCATGTATCGCCGGAAAGCAGGAGTCCTGAGCGTAATATTCCGTTTTGCTCACAGAGTTTGCGAAATTTGGCAATGCAGCATTCCACAGAGAATGCAGTTACCAATAACCTCCGCACTCTGCAACGAAGTGGAATTCGTGACCCCCAATGACCCTCAAAAGCAAATGATACGTCATCCCCCAACTTCTAGGAGTCCCCTGTGCATAGTGGTTGAGAAAGGGGGCAGGGCCTTCATCCATGTCTCTGCAATCCGGCTGTGAAGGACTTAATTGTCACAACAATAGGGGTTCTTGGCCCCCAATGACCCTCAGCAGCCAAGAGGCCTTCATCTCCCCACCATTGGTGGGTCTGGAGGCCACTGTGCAGAGTGGTTGAGTAAGGGGGTGGGGCCTCCAACCATGTCTTAGCAATCCGGCTCTGGGGGACTTACTTGTCTCAACATTAGGGGTTCTTGGCCCCCAACGACCCTCAGCAGCCAAAGGGACTTCATCCCCCACCAGTGGTGTAGTGGTCCAGGAGGCCCCTGTGTAGAGTGGTTGAGAAAGGGGGGAAGGCGTCCAACCATGTCCAGCAATCTGTCTGTGGGGGACTTTCTTGTCCCACAAAAAGGGATTATTGGCTCACAACGACCCTCAGCAGCCAAGGGGACTTTGCCCCCCAAACAGAAGCGGGCCAGGAGGCCCCTGTGCCGAGTGGTTAAGAAAGGGGGCGGGGCCTCCGACCACGACTCAGCAATCTGGCTGTGGGGTCTTACTTGCCATAACAATAGGGGTTCTTGGCCGCCAACGAATCTCAGCAGCCAAGGGGACATCATTCGGGGTGGATGAGCAATACTCCACCTGCTCATAGAATTCCACGGGCCTAGAAAGCAGTCTGCAAGTTTTAATCTGTATGGTTTTCAGATCATCCATTTTTAGAATGATTTATGTGTCATATCCATAGCTGTAACATGTGATCTGAACGAGTTAATCAGGTTTAGTAAGGGGGTTGAATAATAAAGGGGATACAATGGACTCCTGAAGGGTATCAGTGTTAGGTGTAACAATCTGATGTGACAGGTGGTAGTGAACCACATTTGGTGTGCCTTCAAGGTAAGAACCAATCCATTTTAGACCATTTTCACAGTGTGCCTCAGGAATACTGAATCAATAATATAGATGGGAAAGAATATAGATGACAGAATATCAAAAATAAAATACTGACAAGTAAGAAATTCTAGATTTTTTATACCAAATGCCACATATATATACCTATGCGGTACATAAATCTTCCAGGTGCATAATGTGGAGTTCAATATTTAAAGGTCTAATCCATTTTCATGTATTCCGAGATAAGGATACATTGTAGTAGCATGTAGTGGTGGTTCAGCTGATAAATCCAGATACAAAGGGATGGCCACTCTGTTCTTGTCCCAAATGGAATGACGGTTGACTCTGCGACTCTTACTGGTTCGAAGCCAGTCAAGTCATTTTCTTCTATAAAGTTTGAAAGTTGAGTAAACAATGTTCTTTCTAGTTTTTTCACAAAAATGATCCATTTGATATGCGCCTATTGTTTGCTGGGTGGGATAGGTCAAGGTTTGTCTTTTCAACGAATGATCTAATGTGTAAGGTTTGGAGCTCAGTTGGATATAAATGTAGTTTCTGGGAGTTGCTTAATAAGCTTCTAGCTCCATCCCCTGCACACATTGTGCAAACGATAGCTATAAAAATGTTTGAAGTTGCTAGGTCTGAAGGTGATCCTGGTGGTCTGTTTGCAATTATAATGTAGAGGAACTCTTTTTCAGTGAGGGTATTGAAAGCATGTAGTGGTAGAAGATCTCTTTTGTCTCTTTCTATGGTAGTTGGATAATGTGTTGCAGTGGTATTGTTTTCATTCTTCTTAAGGTAATTTTTCTATCTTTCAAATTTTTTCAATGTCAATTCCATGGAGATAATGTCACAGAAGTCTTGAGATTGTGGTGTTACTGTGTTTCGGCACTCTGGATAGCAGAATTCTGCTAAAAATCTTGTGGAGTCCCTTAGAAGGTCAGTCGGCTTCAGTTATGCATGTTGTGTTGCCTTTTCGTTGTTGTGATGTATGTTTGGATCATTTTCACTTTTTTTTCAGAAGCAGTCAGGGGAAAACCAGCAATCTTACACAACTCAGAGTTCCATTTACCCTCAAATCACATTCAGGAAAGGTAAGACCTTAAGAAGCAGACTTAGCCCTACAGTCCCACGCACATCCAATGATTCAACCTGGCTCACCCAACACTCCATAGGTTTTTACAAATGCGGTTGTTGTGGTGTATGCAGATGGGTAAAACATGGAACTTTGGAGTTCACTTATTATGACAGAAAAAGATATGACATTAGACTCAACATTAACTGTAATACCAAGTTTGTTGTGTACATCATAGAATGCACATCTGGGAAACTATATGTGGGCAGCACCATAAGACCACTGAAAGACAGAATGAGCTAACATGTCAGAGCGTTACACCAACAAGATGTCAGATATCCAGTGGCATTGCATTCATGGGTCTGTCCATCACAAGGAATACAGAAATACCTTTCCTATTTTGGCATTGATGTAATTCAACCTAATGCGCGGGGTGGCAACAGGGAGCTCAGACTCAGGTGTACTGTAGCGACTTGGATCATGCGTCTCCATACTGTTGAACATGGTTTAAATTGTGACCATGAAATGCAATATTTTCTAGGTGACTGGAGCAATAATATGAGAATTAGTTTTATCTTGTGTACGCATATGAGATCATGACGTTCTGTCACCTCTTTAATACATTGTAAACCGGTACATCTGAGGTTGCTGCTTTTCATTAATAATCTGTAAATTTATTCAAAAATTGTCTTTGTTCACGCTGAACTATATACTATAATTTTGTGGAATTTTTCTACTGTACATGCATATATGGATCTGCGGAACCCTCTGAGTCAACCTGTTGAAATTAACATTACTCATTAGATAACAGTATTTAGGATACTTTGTTGTCACTATTGTATGTTAAACACTGATATTTGTATGACAATTCGCCCTTCAACAACTGCATGTCACAACAATAGTGTTTCCCTAGTATTTTCCAATAGTGTGCCGCAATGTGACACTGAGACCGTCAACTAGAATAATTTACCTTGACATTCTGGAACCATTTTAAATGCTGCCTTCGAAAAAGGACATAGGTGTTCCTTTTCAAAACATAGTGTACCACGTAGGGAGTAATGTTTCCCTTCATATCCACAATTTATTCAAATACTTCAATATCATGTAATGCAATGTAATGTAATGTAATGAGGTGCTTATATAGCGCTCTATCACCCGACGGGTATCCAGGCGCTTAGAAAAGAGAGTCCCCCTTGCCCTTGCTCAGTGTCTTATCCTCAACATTTTCAAACATTTTCAAACATTTGAATACATTGTCTTTTTTTAAGTACCATTGATAAATTACTTTAATTTTGCACACACAGGATTATTATCGGGCACTGTTCACTGTTTGGGACAATAAAGTTACTATACCCCGATATGTGAGCGTTCTCACTCCAGCCGGATGTATAAATACCACTTCGGGTTTCTTTGGCTGTGTCCATAATCGGAACACAGCGCATACCCTTTTTGGGTAAGAGACATGCCACAATTTTGAAATACTGGTAGTTCTTTAACTTTTAAATAAAATTCAGATATTCCGATACTGAATGTGAGATCTGCATTTCAGGTATTCATTACGGACAAGCCCATTATCACCTTCGGAATACTCACGGCAGATCTAAATACTGGATCGCCATCATCATGGTAATATCCCGCTTTTTATACCAATACATTCTCTCATACAGAGACTTTTGAAGGATGACAATTACTCCTGTGTGTCTACCTTTGATATAGGTGCATTTTTTACTGACTAGTCCATTATTATAGGACTTCAACTTGGCCAGTCGGGTTGGAATTATCATTTTGTTTCACCCTTTTTAATCACACAGTTTACCATCTGCTTCCCTCACCTTGCCCTACATTTTGTGACTTATAATTCCTGTGGTCTCCTTTTTCTTTTTACTTTCACAGACTACCGAGATCATTGTATCCATGAGACAGGTAGAAATCGTTTTTCCAACTAATAGACTTCCCCCTATCCTTTACTGCCCGTCCTTTAATGCCTTATAAATAATCTTGTGGTGCTTATGTTAGAATGCCATAAATACCTGAAATTTTGATTGATAAACATTCACTTTGAGTGTTTTTAATATGAGTATTCATTTTGCTCACACTTCACCTGCTCATCTCTTATACTATGTTTGGTAAATTAGGGTTTTCACTTCTAAGGTGTATAGTCACCTAATACTCTACATGAATTTTCCTTCTTCTATATGCATTGACACAACCACTTGCTGTTGACAATACCTTTTGTATCCTTCCCAGCCCTGAAGAAGTCGCGGAATTAATTTCCATTTGCGGCGAAACACGTGTTGGCTGGTTTCTTTTTTGCTCAAATAACATATAGAATAAAGACAAAGAATCGTTCTACCCACCAGATCTACTGATCTTTGCTTGCGAATCCACTTGAACTGTGTTGATACATTATCACTGTATAATACTTTGAATGTGTGCCCAGGACTTGGTTGTATAAGCCAGTAAAACGTTCTATTAAGAAATGTCCCTGTGCCTCACCTCCCACACGTCACTGGCTGTTATTTTCAGTGACTTCATATACCGTGCTGTGAGATCAGATCCCCCGTTAACTTCTCTCCCACAATTCCCTCGTGCAGCTCCTTTCCCCATCACCCCTTAAAGTGTCCCAACGGAAATACTCCTGCACAGATGTTTTCCAATCCAACATGTCATGCTGCCCTCCTCGTTGCGGCCCTCCCCCATGTTGTTCTCCTCCCTGCCCTTCACCAGGCTGCCCTCCCCTTGATATTCCTAGTTAAATCACTGTCGTTGTGCATATCTCTGGCAGCTTGTTTGTCCATGTGCAGTGTTCTGTATGCTAAACCAAAACATTTTGCTTTATCAACACCTGCTAGGCCATTGAATTTGATTCCAATGTTTAGGTCGGGTTATTCTATTGCACATCATTTCTCTTGTGTGTGTTATATGTGTATTGCTACTGAGGCTATGCCCCGGATATCATTTCTCCTACAATGCAGCTACCGTTCAGCAGTGAATGCTGTGCTACAGTGGTGGTCAAACTCGATCAACAAAGATGTACAGAACATGATTACTTCCCAGTCTTGTTCCCTTTTGCCGGACTCCACTTTCTGGGTCTGTCTACAACAGCAGAGGTCACTCGACCAATGGCTGCCTCAGGAAATACTGCCCATTGTCATTCAAAGGTTTCACTTCAATCAGATTGAATCAATACATATTTTTATACCCAGCATGCTTAGTAATCTGCTTTAACGTGAAAGAAGTTACAAGTTTTCGTTTTATATATTTGGTTGAGACAAACTAAAAGTGGATTCCCATTGCTTTAATTGGAGCACTTTAACACAGGAAATGTTGCCATCTCATGTCTATCCCTTGACCAGTGGACTGAAAGCTGCCCAATCTTCTCAAAAACACAATTTTGTTTTCTTGCTTATGTAGAGAACAACACCAATAGCTCTAACTGTCAAAATTGCGAGACCGATTGCATTGCAAATGCTTGTTTTACCATACTCCTGATAGGCGTCAATCCCAAGCCCCGCCCCCTTCGTACATTATGCTTATGAGTTAGCGGAATGTGTCTAACTAATTACTTACACTTACGCATTTACGTTTATGTTCTCATTATGCAGTTATTCACTTATGCGTGTGATATTGTTTGCAGTGTTCTTAGCTTAGCATGTGTGCCACCATTTTGGATTATTCTCTCTGCGTGCAAACTGTACTTGCTCATTCCCCCTCCCGTAGGAATAGGAGTAATTCCTCGTGTCAGCATATATGCATTTCTTGGTTTACTGTAACTGAAACTCCTGCTAGCGAAACTCCTTATCAGGCCGTTCTCATGCGCTGGGGATGTAGCGGCCTGGCTCTGTGTCCTTGGGAGATGATAACAAGTGTTGCTATTACAGGTGCAGATGCCTCTTGTATGAGACCATTGTCCACATCCCTGGTGGACCAGTACTTTTCCATTATGGGCGTGTTTTACTCTGCCTTCTCGTAATATAATGTATCACCATGATGATGTGAGGCAGTCCTTCTCGGCACACTCCTAGGGGTGAGGTCGATATAGGGCCCTCTCATATGGGAGTTTGTGGCCTAATAAACTTGCTTTGTTTATTCTTCTCCACTGTCCGGCTGACTTATTTTGGGTAACTATAGGTGAGTGAGGTAAGTCACTCAGGTGGTATTTTGGCCACGCTTATCAGATGGCGCCCGAACAGGGACTCCGCGATTAGGATCTTTCTCACCCGTAAGTGGGTAGCAGAAGGCCGGAGACCCCCTGGTCGGCACGGTGGGTCCGGGTACCCACTTTGATGCCAAGCTTGGTTCTCGCAGCGCTGCCCCACCCTGCTGATTGGAGGAGGTCTCGGTCCGTGATCCTACGCCGGAGTCCGGAAGGCGGAACCTTGGAGCTGACCGTGTTGGTCCAGCCAGCCGGAAGTGGAGAACGGTAGAGGTCGGGACCGCGCACAGAAGGTAAGTGGTCCGACTGGTGATTGAGGGGCCGGAGTGCTCCGTGAGACCGGTGTGTCTCTGGTGATTGGAGGAGCCGGTGTGCTTCTGGGGCTAGTGTGCTCCGGGAAACTCAGGGCGTGGATAGCGCTCTGACAGACTTGATGGAGATTGGGGAACGAGGGTTTGTGAAAAATCCGACTGGATAGTACTGCGGTTGGTGAGCGGCTTGCTGCGCGAGGATTTTGGGCTCGCCCGAACACCTAATGTGGTGATTTACGGGAGAGTGCCGGGTCCCGCGTGGTGTGGCACCTGCCGATTTGTAGTGCTGCCCGGGAAACGGATTGGTTTCCCAGTCTCGGAACAGCGAGTGTAGGCTGTTCAGTCTGCGGTAGTGTCCAGGTTTCCCAGGACTTGGTCGACGGGCCTTGTCCCATTTTTGTAACACGTGTTTTAGTACGGATTCTGTTTGATTAATATATGCATATGATATCGTGAATTTTTTCTGTGTTATTGTGTGTTGGAGGATTACAAAATGCCGTGCTTTAGTAAATTGCGGTGTTTCGGGTGTTGCGATGAGGTTTCAGATGTGAGATTGGCTAAGAGCCAACCTGCCCCTCAGGAAGGTTCTCCGAATTTCGACATGTACGTCAAACACGGCCTGCCTCCTATTTTGTTTTCCTTTTTATGGCATAAGTATACAATGGATAATGTGGATTTGCAGTGGCCCCTACTGGGTTCTTTCGATGCAGAAAAATTAGACTATTTACAAGACAAATTATTTGCTAGGCGCAGCCGCCAGAGTATGTTTGATTCTTTGCGAATGTGGCAGAAGGAGGTACGGGAACGGCAGATAAGGGAAGAGAAGGTTGCTCAGAAAAGATCGGCTCAGACTATGGCGCAAAAGGCGAGAGAACACACTAAGAAAGAGAATGAACTGCGGATTGAGCGCGCAGATAGGCGTTTTCGGTTGTTGGAAAATAAGTGCTATGTGGTAAAGGAAGAGGACGTAGACGAGATGGAAGATATTTTGAGCGCCCGACCTCCTCCCCCATATGCTCCACAGTCACTGTACCCCGTGCTCGGAGATTCCGCCCCACAGGCGGTGGTTTCAGTTCCCCAAGTCGGTGCCCCTCCCTTGTCCGGTACACCTGCTTCCTCTGCAGGGGGACCTACTTCCCCTTCTACCACGGCACCCTTGCTCCCTTTCTCGGCGGCGAGCCCTGCGTCTGCTGCGCTATCCCCGGTGCTCTCTGCTGGCCCTGCTATCCCCACTGTTTCTGCCAGCGCCACCCCTCAGAGCGCGTTGCGAACACCTGCTAGAGGAGCGGAGGGAGGTCTACTCCATCAGGTACGAAAGTTACTAACACGCGGTACTATACCCCTAGACGAGAAAACAATGGTAGCTAATCAAGCTTGTCAATGGGCCAGGAATAACATTTATTCATTAGAGGATATTTGGTCTACTATGAAGGATTATGAGCCTTTAATGCAGCAGCACGCTTTGTGGCACATGTCAACGACCCTAATAGCGTTATGGGAGCAGAGATATGGCGGTGAGGCGCCGGCGATTCTTCGCGATATTAAGGCTCATGCTTACAGGGCTAATACTGGTGCGGGGGAAGTGCTCCGTAGTCTGAGGTATTTGTTGGAATACAGGAATGAGCTAACGGTAACAGGTGAGACTCACTTCCCGGGGATACATCCAATGCGTGAGGTACACCCTATATTTCACCCTGAGGTATCTGAAATAATAGACCCGACCACCTTGGCAGTAACCAGACCACGTGTAGATGCTCATTTCCAAGAACAATGGGTGTATACGCCCTGGAAAAGGAGCGAGGTATTAGCTCTGAAAGCGCAGTTACCCGACTCTAGAAAAAACCCAACGGCTTATTACAAGGAATTAACGGAGGCAGCATCCTCAACAGTCATGACGTTAGCAGATATTGAACTGTTTTTCGGATTATTGGTTCCCGTGGATGTGTGGAGACAGGTGAAGGGTTCGGAACATAGAGAGGAGTTAGGCGGAACCTGGGCAGAATTTACAGATTGGGATAAGGAACGTAAGCCAGGCGAAAAACCGAAACCTGAGATACTAGCATTACCCGGGCGCATAATTAAATATATGCATTCACTCATTCCTCCTAAAAAGGTAGATTGGGATAAGTTAACGGCTTGCAAACAGAAAAAGGATGAGGCAGTTTCAGATTTCTTCACTCGCTTTGAGGAAACATTTATGGATTTTAGCGGGCAGGACATCTCTCAAGATGGTGGCCTGCGTCTCTTTGTCAATAGATTTGTTACGAATTTACTGCCAGAAATATCGGCCCGACTGCAAGCGTCTGAAAGTACATGGACAACATCTACCCCCTCAGGCATCTTAAGCATGGCCCAGTATTATGAACATAGAGAGAATGAGAATAAAGACAGGCAGGAAAAGAAGGCGAAAGATTTGAAGACGAAGGTTTTGTTGCAGCAAGTAGCGAAGGGCAGAGGACGGGGAGCCCCGCCCGCGTCAGGTGGTCGAGGAAGTGGTTTCGGGAGGGGAGAGAGAAGAGAGCGTTTGGGACCCAACCAGTGCGCTAACTGCAAACAGGAAGGGCACTGGTGGAAGGATTGTCCACTACTGCGGTCCAAGGCTGGACCTGGTAGGGGGCGAGGTCGGGGAGAAGCGCCTAGAGACAATAGGCAGTCCGAGGAGGGTAGGAGACCTGGAGGAAATCATTTTGACGGAGGAAGGGATAGACAGCATTCTCAGAGGGAGGGCGATGATGGCAGGGATAGACAGTTTTACAACGATGCGTACGCCGAGGATGATTTCACAGGATTTTCCTATAACTAGGACAGCGTAGGGCAGAGTGAGGGACCTGTTTCTGTGGATGTTGATCAACGTGGGCCTTATGTAACGGCAGACTTGTCGGGATCCCATCAGAAATTTTTATTGGATACAGGTGCTACGAAAAGTTCTGTAGCACGTTCTCAGGTTCCAGGGGCAGCTCTGTCTGGCAAGACTAATGTTTCAGTGGGGTTTTCTGGTACCCCGGTGATTAGCCCCATCTCTAAGCCATTGACACTTACGATTGGCCCCTTTACTGTTGACTCCCCTTTTCTTTTGACTTCGAATTGTGGTGAGAATTTGCTGGGTTTGGATCTGTTAAAAAGATTGCATGCTACGATTTACTGCTCTCCGGATGGTGTGTACCTTACAATGGGTCCTTCAGTCGCGCGTGCGCAGCAATGTTTTTCAAAGGATGAACCCCTCCCAGTTGAATTCAGGGATGTCCCTCCGAGCTTGTGGGCCTGTAGCGATACTGATGTGGGTAAGATGGACATTGCACCGGTGTCCATAAATGTTAAGGTGGGAGCAAAGCTGCCTCGCATACCTCAATATAAGATTTCTAGAGATGGAGAGAGGGCTCTGTTGCAGATTATACAGGATTTGATCGGATCAGGGGTGGTTGAGGAGACAGACTCTAACATTTGTAATAGCCCGATACTTCCGATACTGAAAAGGTCCTCAGGTGCCGAGGGTGAGAATACACCTGATGTCTATCGTTTTGTGATTGATTTACGCCATATTAATAAGGTGGTTGAGCCCCAGTACCCTGTGGTTTCTGACATTACTACCATTTTGACTATGATACCTCCGTCAGCAAAATATTTTTCAGTATTGGACCTTAAGAATGCGTTCTTCAGTATACCCGTACACCCAGATAGCAGGTACCTCTTCGGATTCTCATTGGCTGGACGCAGTTTTAGATTTACGAGAATTCCTCAAGGTTATACAGAAAGTCCCAGTATTTACAGTCAAGCATTAAAAGCACAGTTAGATGATTTGGAGCTCCCACAGGGCAATGTCTTGTTGCAATATGTGGACGATATTCTCATCGCCTCCGACAATGAGGAGGGATGCCGAGAGTCGACAGTTAAATTGTTATACCAGTTGGCTCAGAAGGGACACAAGGTGTCTCTCCCTAAATTCCAATATTGTCGACAGGAGGTTACTTATCTCGGTCACCTCCTATCGAAGGACGGGAGAAGGCTGACACCAGAGCGCATCAGGGCAATAACTAACATGACAGTCCCTAACACACAGCGAGAGGTGCGCGCATTCTTGGGAATAACATCGTACTGTCGTCAGTGGATACCTAATTATGCTTTACTGACGAAACCCCTGCTGTATCTGACCACGAAAGAAGTGTGTGAACCCCTACCTCGGACACCTGCATGCCAAGAAGCGTTTGAGTTGTTGAAGACTGCTTTATGTTCTGCACCCGTTTTGGGAACACCCAATTACCAGAAGCCTTTTGTACTCTATGTGCACGAGGTGGAAGGTTGCGCGTTGTCTGTTTTAACACAAGATTTTGGAGGGAAACAGAGACCGTGTGCTTACTTCTCTGCAATGCTCGACAATGTGGCAAGAGCGCTTCCGAGCTGTCTAAGGGCTACAGCGGCTGCTGCAGTCTCGATAAGACAGTCGGCAGGGCTCGTACTGGGTTCAGCTCTTACGGTAATGGTACCACACGCAGTGGACATTTTACTAAACAGAACACAGACGCAGCATTTAACTAGCGCTCGTCTGACAGGATATGAGATGACATTATTTGCCCCACATGTGACGATAAAAAGATGTGCTACCCTGAATCCAGCAACACTGTTGCCCCTCCCTTCGGATGAGGAAACTGGTGAAGTACATGACTGCCTGTTCCGAACGGAGGAGGAAACAAAAGGGAGAGTAGATTTGACGGACAAACCCCTAGATAACCCTGACGGAGAGTTGTATGTTGATGGGTCCTGTTTTAAATTAGCGGACGGCACCACAACAGCAGCATATGCAGTGACAACATTACACACAGTGGTGGAGACTTCTAGAGTCCCGTATAACTCAGCTCAGGCCGCAGAGATAATAGCGTTGATGCGTGCATGTGAACTGAGTGAAGGATTGGATGTGAACATTTATACTGACAGCCAATACGCCTTTGGCGTGGCTCATAGCTATGGAAGACTGTGGGCAGAGAGGGGATTTTTGACATCACACGGACAACGCATTCAACACGGCCCATTGATATTGCGCTTGTTGACGGCTCTAACGCTTCCCAGAAGGCTGGCAGTCATAAAGTGCAGCGCACACAAAGCAGTGGTTGATGATGTGGGACAGGGAAACGCGTTTGCAGATCAGACAGCCAAAGAAACTGCCAGGAACAGACTCCCGCGAATGTTTGTGGCTGGACCGGCTAGATCTGTACCAGACATTAATATGTTTTCAGATACTGTACAGAGTGTGCGAAACATACAGGAGAAAGTGACTGAGGAGGAGCTGAGGGAATGGAAGAATGGAAAGGGACAGCTGGACTCGGATGAGTGTTGGACGGATGTGACTGACAAAAGACGATGGTTGCTCCCAAATGCATATGTCCTTCCAGTGGTGACGATGGCCCATGGACCAGCTCACATAAGTGCTAAAGGAATATGTAAATTATTAGACCCCGTATGGAGTAATAAGAACATTTCCAGGGTGGCCACGCGCATGGTACAACAGTGCATGATTTGTCTAAGACACAATCCTGGGAAGGGAACACCTGTCCCTGTGGGTAACTTTGCACCCCCAACATACCCCTTTGAAGTAATACAGATGGATTACATTGAAATGGAAAGAGTGAACAATCTCAAATATGTACTTGTGGTGGTGTGCGCATTCAGTAGGTGGGTGGAGGCCTTTCCAACAAAAGACTGTACAGCCATGTCGACAGCTAAAATGTTGATCAAGGAATATTTCAGCAGGTTCGGGTTACCTAGGGTGATCTGGAGTGATAACGGTACATCCTTCAATGCAGAACTGATGAAAAATATATGTAAGGGATTACAAATCTCTCAAAAATTCCACGCAGCCTTACACCCACAGGCGGCGGGTTTAGTTGAAAGATTTAATGGTACGTTGAAACTGAAAATGGCCAAGATACAGGAAAGTACTGGGTTGCGGTGGCCAGACGCTCTTCCCCTTGCTCTACTCTCCACACGAGTTACAGTAAATTCCAAGACAGGTGTTTCTCCCCATGAAGTTGTATTCGGCAGGCCAGCAAATGTGTGGGGAGTTCCTAGACCCAAATGTTTCTCAGAGATAGACTATCCTATGTTGACAGACTACTTGTATGCCTTGACTAAAGATCTCCATTCTGTTCACCAGCAGGTAGCAGACACACTGAAGCCGCTGCCTGAGGGGCCCGGTCACGGCATCAACCCAGGGGACTGGGTCGTCGTTAAGAAGTACCAGCGGAAGTCCTGCTTGGAGCCCAGGTGGTCTGAGCCGAGGTTGGTGCTGCTCACCACCCGTACCGCACTTCGAGTGGACGGTCGTAAGGCGTGGACACATGCCTCTCATGTGAAAAAGGTTCCACTGCCTTTACCCTATGATGCCTGGGTAAGAGGTGGCATTGCAGATCACGAAACAGAATCATTGCCTAAGTATCTCCCTTTTTCTGATGCTGTGTTGATTGGGGAGGAGCACGACGACAAAGCACGGAAGCCAGCCCTGAGTACGAGTAGCAAGGCGTCTATCGGTCACGGTGCTCCGGTGACCGAAGCCACCTCTTGTTCGAACGACCAACCAATTCTGTTTTCAGACCACGAAGTGCGAGGGAGCACTCGCTATAACTTGCGGCCCAGGAAAGAGAGGCAAATGCATTGAGCACTGGAAGAAGGGCTGAGATAGGGATAGGAGTGGACTATAGTCGATAGGTTAATGCAGCAATAGGGATGGACTGCTGAAAGGAGCCCTGGTGCACTTCTGAGACATTGTTGGATGGAACATTAGAGTCAAACGTGGGCCCAAGTTTAGTGCTCCTGAGTCACTACAGTTGTGTGGCTCCGTCGAGGGAATAGGGTTTGCGAAGCTGAAAGCCTGCCTATGAGGCTTTAACGGACATAGGGAGAACAGCCCATCGAAGGGTGAAGAACCCCTCTGGCCGGTTTTGGAGTGTCTGGACTTTTTAGTAGTGTCCTTAGTTTTTGAACTTTTAGGATATCCCTTGCCCCGTTCTTTAGCAGAAATGTACCCTTTTGGTCGTCCAATACCCGATGAGGAACAGCCTTTTGCTGCTCCCCGCAGACCGGAACCAGATTCACCATGGCGTGCCCTATCACGAAAAAGTAAAATTGTGGTTATTGTAGTGCTCATTATTGTCTTCCTGATCATGCTTGGAATACTGTTTTTTCTAGACAAAGCTTACCCAGTCCACAAAATGGTCCCTACCCCTTCTCCCTTACCAGAACACAATATGGTTACTGTCGATTATGGTGAACAATGTATGAGAAAAGGTTACCGTGATAATGTCTTCATAAAAACGTTACATCATGCACACGCAGTATACAATGTGACAGATTGCTGGGTATGTGGGTTGCTCCCTTCTGCAGCGTATAAGAAGGACAGGTTATTGGCACTGCAATTGACCCCTGTGAATAGCTGCGTTGGCTGGTATACCTTGATAGGTAGGGTGAAGTTTTTTCAGCAGCCGGACTCCCTCACCCCGCGACTACCTGACAGTAGGTCTACACTGACAATGCGGGTTCGCCCTTTGCCTCCCTCATCCCTTGGGCGATTAGTTACCGATGGACGTTTTGACCAAACATTCTTAGAGACTTGCTCGAAAAAGTTAGACAAATTTCTGATACCTAATGACACTGATAAGGTACGAGAGAGTTTTCTACAGTTAAACTCTTCTCTAGCATATCGACGCCCTCCTGCTACAAACAGTAGTGGTCATTCTTTAGTGCCCCTAGCAGTAGTGGGACCCTCACCTTATTTCTGTATACAGGGTAGAGGTCCGATAAAGGTGGGTGATAGTGTTTGTAATGTGACCACCTCGATTAGGTTGACCCTTAGCCCTTCGCTTGTCACTCCCCCTAATGTCTACTTTGTGTGTGGTGATAACGGGTACCTGTGGTTGCCTGAGGGTTGGGGTGGGACATGCTACCTGGCGTATTTACTCCCTCCTGTTTATGTAGCACCTTCGGATTATCACAAGACACATAGGCGGTTTGACGCGGGGCAAGGGCAGCGAAAAAGGAGGGATCTTCAAGTTGATGACGTCGATCAGACAGACACCGCTGGGCAGCAGTTTAACGACTTTTCTAAAGGTCTGTTGCCATTCTGGGGCCCTATTTTTAATAGTAGATCCATTCGACGCCTTTCACGGGTTATGGAAAAGGTAGTGAACACTGAAGCTGATATTGCAGCTAACATGTCACTAGAGATGCAGGCTATGAGATTATTTACGATTCAGAATAGAATGGTTCTTGACGTCATCCTGGCAGATAGGGGTGGAGCTTGCCGCGTCATTGGGACGTCTTGCTGCGTATATATTCCTGACTCCGCCCCGACTGTTAACTTGGCTGTGCAGAAACTTCATAGGTTGGCTGCTGAACTTCATCAAGATAATGGTACCTGGTCCTTACAGACATGGTTGTGGGGTCTTTTCTCTTCCTGGGGTTGGAAGATATTCATGGTCATTATAGGTGTTGTAGGTTTTCTACTGTCATGCTGCCTCTGCGTTTATTGCCTTCCTCCCTGTTGCTCCATGTGTGCCAGCAATTTGAAGAAGTCTACGAAACGATTGAAACAATACCCTGTCTCCAATGCTGTTGAGCTTACTGATGCGAATTGGCTAATACTGATTCATGATGATGTTATGGTTTAAGTTCCCCTGCCCATAGATCTTTGCTGTAAAGGCCCTCCTTTTGGTTAATAAATGGAAACAAACGTGTTAGCCACAGTCCGCTAAAAGGAGGGTCTGATAGGCGTCAATCCCAAGCCCCGCCCCCTTCGTACATTATGCTTATGAGTTAGCGGAATGTGTCTAACTAATTACTTACACTTACGCATTTACGTTTATGTTCTCATTATGCAGTTATTCACTTATGCGTGTGATATTGTTTGCAGTGTTCTTAGCTTAGCATGTGTGCCACCATTTTGGATTATTCTCTCTGCGTGCAAACTGTACTTGCTCATTCCCCCTCCCGTAGGAATAGGAGTAATTCCTCGTGTCAGCATATATGCATTTCTTGGTTTACTGTAACTGAAACTCCTGCTAGCGAAACTCCTTATCAGGCCGTTCTCATGCGCTGGGGATGTAGCGGCCTGGCTCTGTGTCCTTGGGAGATGATAACAAGTGTTGCTATTACAGGTGCAGATGCCTCTTGTATGAGACCATTGTCCACATCCCTGGTGGACCAGTACTTTTCCATTATGGGCGTGTTTTACTCTGCCTTCTCGTAATATAATGTATCACCATGATGATGTGAGGCAGTCCTTCTCGGCACACTCCTAGGGGTGAGGTCGATATAGGGCCCTCTCATATGGGAGTTTGTGGCCTAATAAACTTGCTTTGTTTATTCTTCTCCACTGTCCGGCTGACTTATTTTGGGTAACTATAGGTGAGTGAGGTAAGTCACTCAGGTGGTATTTTGGCCACGCTTATCACTCCCACCTGAACTCCTTTCTTAATGTGGAACACCACCCTTCGAATGAAGAAAGTACAGCTACAGTGTTGCTTTAATTAACAGATTTGCTTCTGTTTGGCATCCCCAGTAGCCACTCCAGGGCATGAAAAGAACATAATTAGAGATCACAAAAGGCATTTTGCACCCTTGACTGCAGTCGTCTCATTTAGAATGCACATTGCTCTGTAAATATCTTTTGCAGTGATCTGATTGGTGTTCTGTCATAGACAACTGTTTCTTATTATCACACCAGTGTGAAAAAAAGGAACCGATAGGAATCTGGGGGAGTGGAGAAAGAAATGAATAAAAGAAAGTGTGTTTTCTTTTACCATTTATTTCTCTTATGTTTCAGAGTAAATACAATGCTGTATCCCATTGATCCAATTTCCTGGATGACTGATCTGCGGTTTCATTTGTGTGACTAGTAGAAACAAAAGAGGGCTACAGTCTTTTGTTGGCAATTGTTAAATTGCCTACCTTGAACCACTATCTCAGGGCTCTAGTAAGCTCAATTAAACACTGGGGAACAGCTTTTCAATTCTTTTTGCAACGCAGCAAGGCAACTTTCTGCAATGTGTTCCATGACAGGAGAGAGCAGAAATGCTCCAAATTTACAAAAATACGGCGCATTTTTGCTCTCCCTGCGCTGGCCCACTTTGTGCTGCCAAGCACCAATGTAGGCACACATGCATAATAGGAAAGGATTGTTTTTGTGTTCGGAGGCACACCTTTCTGCACAAAAAAGAATTGTTAGGGGCAAATTCCACTTTCTATGTATCGCTGCAGAATGCAGCACGCGTAAAAAGAGGAATTAACGAAGAGAAATAAACATATATTTCCTTGTTATTTCCTCTGTCAAATAGACGCACCATTTTTATGCAAACTCAGGTTTACAAGTCTTTGTAATTCTGGGTTTGCGTCAGAATTAATGAGTGGATGCATAGGAACACCCATGCTCCACTTATGTAACGCCTATCCGATGCAAAGTAACGTAACACAGCACAATGCGCTGCACTGCATTACTTAGTACTTATGAAACTGCACTAAGCCACACAGAGTGGCTTTGCGTGGCTTAGTAAATACCAATTTCTGGAATTGTGGTGCCATGCAATGACCTGCGTCACGCACGGAAAACATATGATTTTTGCAAATCTGTCTCTGAATCTTTTTTCCATTGTATTGTACACAGCTATAGACTTCAAAACAAGAACATCAAAGAACGAAGATGTTGGAAGCCAAACATCCACAATTTCCAAAAATAGTTTGGCAAATTGCGAATTTAATAAAAAAAACTGTGCAGTTTGGGGCTTTCAGAAATGAGAGATCGCACGGGCATTGGTTAACGTACATCCTATTACCTCACTCACCAAGCACATTAAAATAACATACACAAACGACAACAGACTTATGTGGGCATTCCTCAGTGTGTAGTTCAACTCGAGATGTGTGTTACTTATACAACAGTGTATAGTATCAAATGTTTGTGTAAATCTAGCGCTGTTTATGGGAGGGTGGTATTTTGAAATAGCAGTGAATGCAGCTGGACTGTGTTTCATTGTTACCGAGGTCTGGGTATATCTCCCAGCATTTATGTATAAAAGTGCCCCGTTGCGTAAGCATTTTTCGAAGTTGCTGTCTGTATGACTTGTGTGTCAGTCAATGAATGGTCGACAAACAACCTGAGCTGAGTCAGTGTGTGATATCGTGCAGAGAATGCTGCATGTTTTGAACCTGACCGAAAATCTGCAAGAGGTGTAGCGGTTGGTTTTTGGACTAAAGACCAAAAAGAACTGTTGATCTGTTTCTCTTAAAAAGCCTCCACAAATGTAGTCCTTGAGTAGAGTTTCTTTAAATGAAAGTTACCCTGTGCCTTTCTCATGCTACACTATTTGAAGAGTCCCGGGTGCCTAGAGTCCTGGTCCTGACCATTGCATCTGACTTCAGTGTGGCACTACCATATGAGAGGAGGTCTTGCTACCCACAAAATACACTATGAACCAGAAGGTCCTCATATTTAAGTGGGCGGATAGAAGGTTTATGCTTTTCTCATGTAGTGCATTTGTAGAAGCCAGCAGGTAAAATGCTATAACTGAGGAGAGTGAATGCTGAAGGGTGATGAAGGCTGTTCGGGGAATTACTTCAATCACTTCTCTTATAAGCCACACATTACATCCATGCAGGTTCTCTGCATCCTTACACGTGCATCACACACGTATCTTCACCCTATATCTTACTTCATATCCATAGGTAGCAGGAAACCAAGCTTTGCATGAAAGTAGAAAGCCCCAGTAGCTGATTTTGGGTATCGCTAAATTCAGTGTTGCCTTGAGTGTGTACAATTTACACACTTACATGTAGCAGTCAACAGAGACGAATTGACATTGTGTTAAATGCCTGAGAGGAGATGGGGCATATTTCCTTTAAGTATATGAACATAGTGACTACTAAAATACGCCTGCAAACATTGCTTAGTTTATTACCTAAATAAAATGCTTTCCCTCCTAAAAAGACTTCGGAGGGGAGATCCATATCCGAGCGAGGTGTGAATATTCAGTATACTGGTCTGTATTTGAGTGATAACACTGTCTGTGACTCATCAGGATGACGAATATAGTATTGTTCCCAGCTTTTTAGTTATATTGTAGGATATAGTGGAGGCATGAATTAAGGTAGAATACATGGGGTCGTAACTGAAATGTGGTAGGTTGTTATTCATGCTTATAGCTAAAAGGGATGAAATACAAAAGCAGATCTCATGTAGAGCCAGGCTTTCACGCACTCATGCATTTTAGTGCACATTCGTGACGAGAACTACATCATAAAGGGGGGATCAAAAAGATGTTTTGCTTTTTTATCTCACACAGGAAAATGTGCATGATTCTGCTTTCTTTGTTGTTCAACCCTCTTCATAATTGCAAGTAGTTCTGTCTACTGATTGTGGGATCTTCCTTGGAATGAACAAGTCTTCCTGATATCCAGGTTATCTTCGATGTTTTTTGTTTTGTCCAGTAGAGAATGTCAACGTTTTCCTGCTGGCATACTGAAGACAATTTCACTAATGTGCTTTTACTTGCATGGAGAGATGGGGAGCAGGGGTGGCAGTCTATAAAACAGGGTCCTCTTCTCTGACTATTCTTGCAGCTTTATGTGTACGAAGGATGGGTTTTTCATCACATGGTCCAATGAACCATTTGGAAGTTAGGTAAGATATGGTCATGTATATGAATGTGTAGAAGTTGTATTGCTGATGCATTCTCGAATCCTTGCAGCATGTGAAACTGAAGGAGGAAAGACCCCTAAGAAGAATGTGATTGCATAGTTAAGACAGGATTAGTGAGATGGTAGCCTGAACCTCCAGCTGGCAAATGCGATACAGGAAGATGTTTAGAAGGGGCTTCACGTGAATATGTTTACAAGTGGGACCAACGTTAGGCTGACATCCATTATCACTACCAGGTTTCTCACTTCTGCCAACGTCGGTGGTGACACTTCAAGTTGCTTGCACCAGAGGGACATAGACTAGTAGTTCTTCTATTCACTTCATGTTAGGATCTTAATTTTGAATTTCGTTGAATGTGATTTCTCAGCATTCGTTGGTCGATGATTTGGAGGCAGAGGTAGATTTCTGAGATGGTAGGTCCCTTTGGTTTTCAAGGTTTAAGATGACCTGAATGTGAGAAATGTAGTTGCAGCATGTTTGTCGAAGGTCATGATGAGATCCTAGAATAGAATGAGAAGGAGTTGTGAGTTGAGCAAGAATTGAAAGTCATCACGTTGATGCTGTAAAGTTATCATGTCAATGGAGCTTGCAAGCTAACCCTCTCTAGAAGGGAATGTCAGTGTACCGTAACAGTTTGAGGAGCAGACATGCAGTGGCTCTGTGCCTGCCCACCAGGATCTTCAGATGGTCCTAGACAGAAATGCAAGCAGGTGTGGGGCCTCTCATATGATGTAATGCAGTTTGTTTTTCTGAAAGTAGACTATTTTTCTTTAGTAAGTTTCAAATCTGAGAAATTGCCTCAGCTTCGATCGGTTTTCATAAAAACAGGCTTCAGCGGCAGGATGTGTTGCTTCTCAATAATTAGTCTTGATGAGAGGTTGTATATCTGTTATTTAGAGGTGTGAGGGGGAGATGCTTGACGATGGGAAGCTGTTGAAGATAGCCACAGCTGGGGTTGCAGCAACCATTCAGAGTAGAATGTACTTTGAGGTTTGTGCTGGGCAGGGACATTGGGAAATGAGAATCAAGTGCAGAGAGATAGAGCCTGTCCCGTAGATACATGTGGTTGAGGTCCACACTTTGTCAATGCTACTGTAGCACTTGTTCAGAGCTTGACAGTGAAAGAGGTGAGTTTGTGGAAGTCCTGGTGATAGGGAAGTTTCCGGTTACTGTGGTGAGTTCAGGCAGGGAAAACATTGGTTAGAGGGTGGCTGGCTCGTATGTGGTTCCAGTAGTCATTTGAGTGAAATTAAGAGCCTTCAGGTTGTAATAATGGTTCATGGCCATGCAACAATAAGCTGGGTGAAGCAAATGTTTGGGTCACCACAAATGCGGAGGTTGAGAAGGAGATGTCCAAGACAGGCATTTAGTAATGCATTTTTAAAAGGTCTATTATTTGGTGGTTTATAACACAGCATAAACACCCAGAACGTACGTGCATGCAAGTTCTGAACTAGGAGTGATACAGGATCTGTCATCACAACACTTTGAACACTAATTGTTTGTATTGATTTCTTGAAAATGTTGGCTAGTCCTCCTCCAGTCTTCCTCTGTGTCAGGATTTGATAAGCAGCAAAGGGTGTGAGACATTGCCTTGAGCAATACTAATGAGATGTTTTGTCTTACCCAGGTTTCAGTTTAAACAGTAGATCTGAGATAAGATTGAAGATGTTTAATCAGTTCTTGTTAATCAATCAAGCATTGCTAAACAGCCCATTCAGATTAGTCGGTATGTGGTGGGAGGTGAAGCGGGAAAAGGAAGAGCACATACTGTGATTGAGAGACGTATAGGTTAGAATAGGAGAAGAATGGGTTAGAAAAGGAGGGCAGGTAAAGAAGAGAGGTGGAAACAGAAAGGTGGGAGGGACAGATGGGGTGGATGTGGTAGAAACAGATGTGGAGGAATTCCCTTCCTTGTAGAATAGTCTGAGTTAGGACTTTTGAGTAGGAATTTTAAACTTAAACAGTAAATGTAAATCTGTATGTGTAAAGCGCAAACTACTCACCCTTACGGGTCTCAAGGCACTGGCAGCCATCGTGGAAATTAAGTCAGCTATTTTCCAGAACACATGGTGCTGAGCTGAGCTGCAGCCGGGAATTGAACTGTGAACCCTGTGCTTTGAAGTCAGCTGCCCTGGCCACTGCACCACACCTCTTGTAAAGTGAACAGTGTAGAACAGATGTGGAGAGCACAGCAAGGGATGGAAAGGTGAGCAGAAGGGGGAAGTCATAGATGCAGAGGAGGTTATGAGTACTTTGCTTTAATATGCTAGCTTTTAATCAGATATCTGTTATTTACAGATCAAATTGTTTATTTTTATTATTGATGTTTTGTTTATTTTTATTGTTAATTTTTATGCCAAATGGTAATCTAAACATGCAACTGAATGGTTTGCATTTGGCCACTATGGTATTTTACTGAAATAAGCTTCTTGTGCTGAGTACAAGTTTCTGCAATTGTAGTTGGCCTTAATTGCTCCACCTAGTCAATGAGCCACTCCTTTGGGGATTGCCAACTAGATAATAGTCCACCAAGCTCTCCTACTGAGTTGAAGCTGAAGCTGAAGCTGAAGCCATTTTTTTGTCCGGATAGAATGTGGATGTTTGGATTTGGGCCTGCTGGATATTAGTGAGGTATGAATTGATTGAATTGTTGGTCTCACTCTGGCATACCACACTGCAGTTACTTGGTTTCTCTCACAAACCCTTGGTAGGACCACCTTGAAAGAGAATTAGAACCTTACTGAATATGCCTTGATGATACCCTAGGCAAGCCAGGGGCGGGGGGGAGGGGGCAACCAACTCTCCTCACTATTGCAGGATTGGTTTGATGATCTTCAGTCATAATTACCCTCTAGATGCCATGATGCATTCTAGAACAGCCACTCTTGCGTAACCAAAAATGCTTGATGTTGCCTTTCTCCTGTTAAAATATCTGAACAACAGCCCTGCAGATCATAGGGTTTTAAAAGCAACCCTATGCATCATTTGCTCATTTAACATATAAAAATACAATTGTGTTTCCCTTTTACTTACATAAGCTCCAATACAATTTTAGGAGAGTAATATCTGTATATTTACTCCTATCGTTGGGCCTTTGAACTCCAGTGCTGGAATTAGGGCTGTTAGAGGAACAGTTCAAGCATTGCTGAAGGATATTCTGATCACTGTTATCCCTTTTTCAGGATCTGCATTTTTTTGGAGGGGGATTTCTGGGCTAATCAGTGCGATCATAAATTGAAAAGCCAACAGTGCATACAACAACGTAGTGATGGTTACATATATAATATTTGAGGAGGAAGCCTGAAGTGTGAGACAATGCAACAGAGGGCTAGGTCTTCTCACTGATTATACTGAGACTACAAGAACACAATTCTGATTGACCAAAAGAGCATTCCTTTTTGCAAAAGAGATCACATAGTCTGTTGTGTGTGCATTGCAATACTCTACATTTTGGGTAAATTATATAAAGAAAAATTATAGCACTTAATAAAAAAAACATTCTTATGTGAAATTAAGATTACTCAAACACTCAGTTAATCATTTTTGCTGGTATTCTGTGCTCCAGCATGCAGATCACACACAAATACTGGCAGTGGACACACTGAGCTACCTTACAAGGTCTTGAATACACCAAGTGTAAGTCCCACATTAAGGTCTAAAAAGTGTGTTTCTTCAACTGCATTACAGGTTAAGTAGAAAGTAGGAATTGTGGATGAAAGTTATGGGCACCTGTGCTCAAATCAAGGTATTTTCTTAATGCATTGTGCATCTTCTTTATTAATTCACAGGAAATTTCCTAAGGAAATACATTAGGAAGGTACTATCAAAGTTTGTAAATGACATGCCACCTCACGTCTCTTACAAACTTCTTGAGAAAGAATGGACATTCAATGTGAACAGAAGTCATTAACTAAGAGTTACTCCTTAAATGCAAAGGGCGCAATTCACAGTGGTATCATGACGTGCAACTTTCCAGGCATACTACTAAAGAAGTTTATGGATTTCACAAAATAGTAGATGTGTATCTGTTCGTAGTAAATTTCGGTGTGCAGATTGTCTATCTTTTATTGACTCAAAAGTATTTATGTGGATAGGATAGGATTTATAAAGCTCACTAATACCCGAGGGTGTCAAGGCACTGGGTGGACGGGGAGGAGAAGAAATGCACAGATCAACCAACTATGTCGAAAACAAGCCATGTTTTCAGCAGCTTTCTAAACACTGGAAAAGATTCTGCATTGGAAATAGTTGGGGGGGGGGGGGCAGAGTGGTAAAGAGTTTTGCGGCCACCACAGAGAAGAAGCGTCTGCCCCATCTGATCCTGCGGAATTTAGGAGAGATCTGTTTTTTCTGGGAGGAGGATCGCAGGGTCCTCCCAGGGGTGTACCATTGAAACATGGTTTTTTTGCTGGGGCGAGCTTTTACGATGCAAGACCTTGTAGACAGTACTAACAACCTTGAAGGAGATGAGTTACCTAATGGGGAGCCAATGCAAAGCACGGATCCCCTCCTTGGCTGACTAGTGCTTGGGAATGTTAATGATCAGCCTGGCCACCGTGTTCTGAATGACCTGAAGCTTGTTCAGGGAAGCCACATTGATGTTGAGGTACAGTGCATTGCAGTAATTAAGCCGGATGCGACCAGTGCAATTATGGTGGGCCGATGTAGTTCGGGTGGACTATATGATTGCACCTTTCTAAGGGCTTTCACGATGTAGAAACAGGTGCTGGCAGTGCATCTGACATGGTCGTCAATTGTCAGCCCCATGTCGAAAGTGACCCCAAGGCTTTTAGCTTTCCTAACCGGGACAGGAAGGGGACCGCATTCTTCCAGCCACCAGGTGTTCGACCAGATGGAGTTCTGAGGACCAAAAACTAGAATATCAGTTTTATCGGCATTAATTTTAAGGGAATTATTCTTCATCCAGCCGATAATGCTCGCCATGCAATGGTTACATTTTTTCTGCAACCAATTGCAAATCATTAGAGATGGAAACAATGATTTGAGTGTCGTCCGCATAGGAAATCATCATTATAATGGTGACCAGAATAAATAAAGAATAATACAGAAAATGGGTAAGTATAACAAAATAAAAGAGGGATAAAAAAAGAAAAAAAAGACAAGAGGAAAAAAGAAGGGAAATATGTTATGAAACTGTAGGTATAGTACCATAAAGTCATATAAAATATGTTTTATAATAACAAGCAATATGTTAGTTATAGAGAATAAAATTATCAATAACTAATAAACAGAAAGTTAAAACATAGTGTACAATTACATTGAAATACGACCATGCATTGGCAAGTATTAATTTAGCCTGGATGGAACTCGCAGAGTTTCACTCTGTGGAATTCCGTGCAGTTTCCAGAAAACTCCGCCAAATTCCGTGGAGTTCCACGAGCAGGCGGAGGAGGCCCCACTCAGCTCATCAAACATTCATAACACCCAGCCCGGCTTACCTTCAGACCGCACAGCTCCACTGCGCCATTAAAAGAAACTCAAAAGTGCCTCTTAGAACCTATCCTCTCAGCTGACCTTACAAGGTGCGCCGCATCCTCTCCTACACCCAGCCCTCCAAGCATGCAAAGAGCAGGCGACGAAGGAGCAGCGTGTCCATTCTCCTCCGCACATCTGCATGCAATATTTTATTGTACTTGGACCAAGCCTCTAGCTATTCAATTAAGCATGCTTTTGTGTGTGTGCAAACATTAGGAATAGTCGTTTCTCTAAATTGTATGGATTGCAGCGTGATGTACAATTGCACAGACCTGCACAGACACCCCCTCCCTCTGTCCCAGTCAGATAACGGGTCGCTTCCCCAGCCAACATCACTCATTGGGAAGTGTTATTTATGCACAAAAGAATGTAGCCTTCAGGTGAACGCGCATCTTCACAGCCTTAATCACTACAGAGAGGCACCCACACTTCCATGTATGAGCGACCTGCAATGCCTGCAGCAGGGCTCCTAGGCTCATATGTGGCACTCCCTTCACCTGGGCAATGCAACGGTTCCTCCGCTCGTTTACACACCTGATACCTTTTCAACTTTCCTAGTCCACACATTACAAAATACAGAGTAATTGCAGTAATCCCCCAAAATAGCCCTTCCTCCTCTTTAATTAAAGCCACATAACTTATCCTGCAGAAACATAAGTGTTACACTCCAAATCCACCTTAAAAAACACTGCATAGATGCTATAGGAACCAGCTCACATATTTGTGCGAGCATACTGCAAGCATATTTAGAGCCAGGCTCACTTACTGCATTGAAAGCAAGGAAATGCATGTCCTATCTCAAAATCAGCTGTAAATAAATGCATCCCTACCCACCAAAAATGTAAATCTATTTAATTTTCATACCGCTTCCTGTTGCTAATAGGAGGCAAGATCAAAAGCAGTGGGGCAACCTACCTTCTGCACATAAAAGCATCATGCAAAAAGACAAGGTTCCAACATGTAAATCCACTTGTAAGTTGTTGTAAGTCCCATTGTGTTGTGGCAGGTGAAGTCCAACTGGCAGCATTAAATGAATGCCTGTGCACACAGGTCCTGGATAACTTGTGCAGTTAAAAAGAATGCTCAAAACCCCAGAGGAAGCCATACATTTAGGAAATTCTTCCACCACCACCTCTGACCAGTATATCATCGCAACATAGAGAATTTGGTAGCGTAACAGTCTCATATTAAGAGGCAGAGTTCAGAGGCCCGTGCCTTGTAAAGATTTTTAGGTGACACAAACCAGTGGCTACTGTCGGAAGACACTACGTGTGTATCCTCATCCAGCACGGCTGATCAGTCACCGTTCATGTTTTTGAACTCTGCAGGTCTATTCTTTTTAATGCAACAATTTAATTGGCCTTCAGACTTTTGGTGAACCAGTGTCCCTGCCTGTAGTGTGAGCCTTATTGACGTATGCATGTAACATGTGATGTTTCAAGGTTCATACTAGGGATAAGTAGCGTGAGCGGGCAAACTCTGCTCAGTTGGTGGTTGGCAAAGGTGTTGCTGAACTCCGCACTTCAAGCAGAGCGGGGAGTGGCAAACTCTGAAAACTCAGCTGGCAGAGTGGAGTTTACCGCCCAACCCAAGTATTTAGTCAAAGGGTTCCCAAAGTTCTTAACATTATACCAATAAAGTTGAAGATTGTAAATCATAACGATCTAAACGGTGCTTGTACACACTAAATTCCCCCACTGTTGTAATGTGATATTATCTATAGATTTACAATCAGTGGTTATCACCTGGAGGGCAATAAGTAAATCAACCAGTTTACAAATTGATTTATTGCAAGGCCAAATATTACTTAAGCCACCTAAAAACAGATTCCTAATAGAAAATGGAGAGTGAACTTCAGTAATATGTCCTAGTTTTGTCACCAACTGCTCCCAATATAATGACAATTTAGACCACGGGAAGAACATGTGAAGGTAAGCACCAGAATTGGAATTGCACCATCAGCAAGCGCCACTTTGAAGCAATTTACACTTGAAGAGAAATTCAGGTGTATGATATAACCTATTGTAGAAACCATACACTGTTTGAGTGGGACTGGCAGGACAAGCTGTAGAACAATTTTTCCCATATCTTCTGCCACAGTGTGGTAGGCCAACTAGAGAGTAAGTCTGATTTCCATACAAGTTCTAATTTAGACTGTGGGCTATCTGAACGGGGAGATAGCAATGTTCTGTATATTATTGAGTCTGTAGAGAATTGAAGTATGTGACTAAACGTTGATATTGCTGGAAGAGGGAGAGATTATAGGAAGAGGAGAGCGTTGAAAATGGAATGATAATATAATGTTGAACCAATTAGGAACTAGTAACTATACCCCTAATGAAACAAGTCCACCAAAATAGTGGTTCACCATTAACTAGTAGATTGTTATTATACCAAATAGAGCTCTGGAGAAATTTGTCAGCTAAAGGAAGAGGAGCAACTAAGTAAGGCTGAAACAGAGTACAAGAATGAGAAACCAATGCAGGTACCCTGTATTAAGGAAGTTGTGACAGATGAATAAGGTGATTATGAGAAAAGGGGGAAATGAGGGCCCGTTGAAACCATAGTTTGAGTGGCAGGTACGAAAGGCCACAAAAACAGTTTTGCCATTGTTTGATACTGAAAGACCTCTGATAACAAGAGAAATCAGGAAACTTGACCTCACCTACGGATTGCAACGATTTGAGACGATGTAAAGAAATGCACAAAGGTCTGAAGTACCATACAATTTAAGATAAAAGTCTATCAATAGCTTTAAAAATATGTTATCAGAATTCTGAAAGGCAGCAGCAACAGATACAATTTACTAATTGGAAGCAGCATAATTGTAATAGTTTCCAGGTGGTCTCACCGAGACAGAAATAAGGGGGACCTACCCTGTATCAAATTAGAGAATTTTGCCAGCAGAACATCCATATTACAATGTAGGGTATCTCTAAGGGTTTTGCACTAAACAATACCTAGACACTTGATTTTATCATGTTTCCATGCAAGACTCATTCCAAAAAAACGTGAATTGAAGCAGAACTTATTCAAAGGCATTGCTTCAGATTTTTCCATGTTAGGCCTATAACCTGAAACTTCCGAATAGTCATTACGGATGTAAAAAAAAACAGGATATAGTCTGAATAGGCCGTAAATGTCAGATGGATCTTATTCAGCTGGAAGCCAGAGATATCTTCAGAGTGCTTCAACTTCAGGCTTCAAGTGCAAGTATAAAAAACATGTGCAATTGAGGGCAACCCTACCATGTGCCTCTGTGAAAGAGAACATAGGAAGATTGGATACCATTAACCAGAACAAAAGAACATGCGGATGAATATAGTGAGTAGATTAATTGTAAAAATTGAGTGCCAAATCTGTGCCAATGGAAAATATGCATTAGATAAATCCAATCTACTCGATCAAATACCTTTTTGCCATCTAAGGCCACTGCTGCCAATACTTGATTAAGTTTACCTGCTTTAGTGGGAAAGTTCAAAAAGACTCACAAAATATCCATAATGTTCCTACTATGAACAAACCAAGATTTCTCTATATCTATACGATCCATGATAAAACCACTGAGACTTAAGGCGAGGAGTGTTTTGGCAAACATTTTACAGTCAGTATTAATATTAGTATTAGTATTTTACAGTCAGTATTAATAAGTGATATGTGACAATGGTTCTTACATAAAGAAGGATCTCTGTCTTTTTTGTGGATGAGACAGAACATAGCTTCCGTAAATTTGCCCGAAGATTTATTTAAAGAGAGGAAATGAGTGATTAACTTAAATAATTTGGTAAAAGGTCATTTTGAAAAAGTAAGGAAAAATTCAACTGGTCTCAGCACTTACCAAGTGGAAGGCATTTAACAGTAGAAAACAACTCATCCTCTTGTAACGGAGCTTCAAGAGGGGACAAATCAACCACTGAGGATTTGCGCTTGCAAGAGAAAAAAACCAAAAAGAGAGAGAATCCTCATATGGCATGGCTTCCGAGTATAGGGTATAGAGTGATTGGTAATAATCTTCAAAACCCCTAACAATATCAGAGTCACAGAAGAATTTCGTTCCTGACTGATTAGTGATAGAGCAGTAGAGGATTTTTCTTTCTTACTTTTAAGATAGTTGGCTAGTAAAATCCAAGTTTTATTACGTCCCCCATAGTATATAGCATTAATTTTTAAAAGAGTACCACATGCCTTTTCCATATTAGTTGTATTAAATTGGATCTTGACAGCAACAAGCACATCAAGGTCAGTCTTTTTATTTTTAGACATAAAATATGTATGTTCTAATCTCTTAATTTCTCCAAGAATACCAGCCGATTCCTTCGCCATAGTTTTTTATTTATTACAAACATAAGAAACAATAAAACCTCTAGATGTAGCCTTAAACGTGTCCCAAACAAAATGAAAAGAAGATTCACCTGTATCATTAATCTTAAAATAGTCATTAACAATAGCTTTGTAAAAAGAAAGAAAGACTTTCAAAAGAGTATAAGTAATTATTGAATCTCCAACAAGAACAAGATGCGGAATTGGGAAGAATATCTAAATCAGCAGAGCCAGGAGCATGGTCTGATATTAAAATTGGGTCAATCACAGAATTAACTAAATGTTGAATAAGATTCTTGCTAAAGAAAATATAGTCTATCCTAGACTGTGTTTTATGAGAAGCAGAGTAAAAGAAATATTCTTTGAGACCAGGGTGAACTCATCTCCAGGAGTCTGAACGAGAATTATGAGTAATAGCATAAGTAAACATGTTAGGAAAAATTTAGTAGAGGAATGGCGATCCAAAAAAGGGTCCATTATTTGATTGCAGTCGCCCCCTAAAATTAAATTATCTGAATTATTTTTTGTAACTAATTGCATAATATGTTTCCAGAGCATAGTTAGTGGGGTCATATACATTAAGAATCGTAAAAGTAATGTTACCAATAATAAGTCGTCCCAAAACCCATCTACCTTCCTGATCACTTTCCTTGGAAATAAGGGAAACATTTAAACTTTTACGGCAAACAAAGGCTACTCCATTTTTATGTTGCAGAGAAGAGGGAAAAAAACGTTTTCCAACCCATTTTTTTTTAGGTTTGATAATGTCAGCATCAGTAAGATGAGTTTTTAGAAGCAGTGCAATCTAGAAAGGTGGGACAAAACTCTTTGACGTTCAATATGATTTTTCAAGCCTTTAACGTTTCAGGTTGTAACTCCAAGCTGTATGTGAGGCAAATTCATACCTGAACATAGGGAATAAATCCAGAAATTAGTTTATCAAAAACTAAAAGTATCAGCAAAGGGTAAAGAGGAACAGAGAGAAAAAGAAAGAAGAGAAAAGAAGAGGAAAAAGGCATATGGGAGATTTAAAAAAAATCCCACAAAGATAAAAACAGCAAAACGGCAATGCAGGAAGAAAAACCCTAGTTACATGTAAAAATGTAAAAATAATCATTCCTAGGGATGAGAAGAGTGCCGAGCACCTAAAGAAGATGGAACCTGACCTAGCTCTGGGACACATGAAAAAGATAAACAAGAACCATCAAACAAATCAACTATCACCATCACAAAGATGGAGAGATATGGGGGCACATGCATCAAACTAATTTGCAATTACAAACAGTGCAAATCGCAAAAACAGCTGTTTGCGATCACAAAATAGGAGAATACAATGCATCATTGATAATCGCCAATTTTGTATTAAACTCACTACATTTGCAATTCTCATTTTTGCAAACCCGAAATTGCAAATCCATATTTGCGAATACACAAATATAGATTTGCAATTCAATGCATCATAAATCGCAAATTGCAATTAATGAAAAATTAGCAATTTTGCAAAATAACACCAATTCACATCAGGTGGTAACGAACTGAAAACTATTTAAACCGGCCCAGAATGCCTCAGAATGTTTCACAATGGCCACGTTGTATGTCCTGGGGACAAGGATGAGGATACAAGTAGCAGCACAGAGAAGAAGGAGGATACAGGTCTCATTTTAGATTGCGCATTACATTGTTGGGGCAGACAGAGGAAGAGATTTATGAGAAATATAGGTTGAATTCTTCCATGATATATGATCTGATAGCAGAATTGGATCCACTACTGCAGCATCAGTGTCGCACCCATTAGGTCATCCTTCTCTCAATACACTATTCAGCTTTTCCAAAACCTTGTCCTCTTCCATGCTTTTCTTCCACTCTTCTTCTGTAATGGCAGGGTCTTCTAAAGCCATAAAGGGGCTGTCCAGCATTTCCCCAGGTGCTCCATTTCCAAATGTGTCCCAGAGAAAAAATCAGCAAATCTGTTGTCTTCACCAGGGACATACTCGACTTTGTAGTTAAAATTGTCAAATCCCAGGATCCATTTTCCAATTCGAAGAGTACAATTTTCCATACCCTTCACAGCGAAGATGGAGGTAAGAGGCTTATGGTCTGTACGAATGGTGAAGTTAAGCCCCCCACAGAAGAATTTATAATACTTCACCTCCCAGAAACACGCCAGGGGCTCCTTTTCAACTACAGAGTAATTTTTCTCACCATTTGTCAGGCAACAGGATGAGAAGGCAATAATCCCTTCCTCTTTTCCATTTCTTTGAGATAGGGTGGCCCCCAATCCCTTGTTGGATGCGTCGGTAGTGAGGATGGTTTTGTTTTGTGGATCGAATACCCCTAAAGCTGGCGAACTTAAGATCTCTTCTTTGAGTGGATCCACCACTGACTTATGTTGTTCATTCCATTCAAACTCCTTGTTTTTTTTTTAGTAATTCTCGCACCGGTTCACATTTGGATGCAAAGTTTTTGACGCATTTGGCCATGTATTCCATTAGCCCTAGGAATTACTTGAGCTCGTCTTTGTTTTTTGGATATGGAGCGTCTCTCACAGCACTGAGCAGGTTGCCTTTAGGCCTAAATCCATCTTCGGAAATGGAATGTTCCAGGTAATTAACCAATGTCGTTCTTATTTTGCACTTGGATTTCTTTACTGTTATCCCTGCATCCATGAGTCTCTTAAATACGAGTCTGAGGGTATTCTCATGGTCTTCCAAATCGCGTCCATACACCAAGATATCTTCTTGGAAGCACATGGAGCGGTCAATCCCCTTCAAAACTTGTTGCATTACTTTCTGGAAAACCGCCGCAGAGGACGGTAACCCAAACGGCATCCTCCTGAACATGTACGCACCTTGAGGGGTTATGAATGCGGTGAGAGGTCTAGATTCTGGGTGCAGGTCGATGACACTGAAATACTTCACCGGGCACATGGTGCTGAGCATCTCATTTAGGTTCAGCAGTGGGTGTCTTTCTATCCAAATGTTCTCATTGAGGCTCCTTAAGTCTACACACAGGCGAATCCCATCTCCACTGGCCTTGGCTGTGATCACAACTGGCACCAACCACTCTGAACATTCCACAGGTTGTATGATTCCCATGTCACACAGTTTGTTAAACTCCTTTTCTAGGGGCTCCTTCATTTGTTGGGGTACCGGACGCAGTTTGAGTACCACTGGTTTGGCGTTGGTTTTAAGTTTAATTTTGTGCTGAAAGTCATGTAAAAGGCCTAGCTCTTCCTGAAACAATCTAGGAAAGTCATCATAAATCGTGACCCCGCCCAGGTTACCTGTAGTCAGTAGAACCTGTTCTTCGTTTTTGGGATGCATGATGATGCCCAGTTCCTTCTGGTGTTGCCATCCCAACAGGTTGGATCCCGTCTCAACAATGTACACCTTACCATAAGTATTCCTGCCTTTTAACCCAATACGCGAAACGAAAAAAGGAGCCAGACAGATTAATTTAGCTACTTGTAGTTCCAAACAGCACATCAATTCTGAATGGTTCTCTATTTTATTTTATCTTTTTATCTTTTTTAGAAAACATTTAGATACTTGAAATATGTCATCAAGCAAACGATCGTCAAACAGTGAAAGTAAACATGCAAAAAATGACAATTGTGCAAAGATATATACAAGTGCTGTACACAATCAACAGTTAAATACTATACAGTGGCACAGATAACACCAAACAATATCAACTTAAAACATTGGAAACCAGTCCTTTCTATTGGATACAAAAAGACAGGCGGACCTCTGGTAAAAGAGAACTGCCTGCCTGTCTGGCTGAGCCAAGGATATGGAAACACCAAATTAAATTAACAGGGTTGCAGCGCAAGGGATATCACTATATAAATGTCAATTGTCCTTGCGGCGCCCAAATTCTTTCTCCGAGGCTCAGTGTCAACGCGTTTCGAACCTCAACGCTAGTAGGGGTTCTCCTCAGGACACGGACTGGGTGAGGCCAGAACTGTGAGTGACCGTTGCGTATCACTTGTGGTTCAAGGTGGTGTGGACGGGCCGGGTTGGCGGTCAGAAAGATACTGCAGACTAGTTGGAGCACCCTTCAACTGTCGTGGTTCTGTTTGACAGAATAGGAAAAGCTTATCAGGGCTGCTGTGAAGGTTCACAGCGCTGGTATTTGATAGAGGGGGCGGGTCACCACTGGCGCTGCTTGTTTATTGAGCCGCCCTGCGGCATGGTGACGCCTCCGCTTGGATGTGTTAATCTGCAAGGTCGGTGCTTCTAAAAGAAATAAGAGAGCCGGGTGTCAGCTTCCGTAACCGTTCTCGCCCTGGGGGCGCCCCCTCTATCAAATACCAGCGCTGTGAACCTTCACAGCAGCCCTGATAAGCTTTTCCTATTCTGTCAAACAGAACCACGACAGTTGAAGGGTGCTCCAACTAGTCTGCAGTATCTTTCTGACCGCCAACCCGGCCCGTCCACGCCACCTTGAACCACAAGTGATACGCAACGGTCACTCACAGTTCTGGCCTCACCCAGTCCGTGTCCTGAGGAGAACCCCTACTAGCGTTGAGGTTCGAAACGCATTGACACTGAGCCTCGGAGAAAGAATTTGGGCGCCGCAAGGACAATTGACATTTATATAGTGATATCCCTTGCGCTGCAACCCTGTTAATTTAATTTGGTTTTCCATATCCTTGGCTCAGCCAGACAGGCAGGCAGTTCTCTTTTACCAGAGGTCCGCCTGTCTTTTTGTATCCAATAGAAAGGACTGGTTTCCAATGTTTTAAGTTGATATTGTTTGGTGTTATCTGTGCCACTGTATAGTATTTAACTGTTGATTGTGTACAGCACTTGTATATATCTTTGCACAATTGTCATTTTTTGCATGTTTACTTTCACTGTTTGACGATCGTTTGCTTGATGACATATTTCAAGTATCTAAATGTTTTCTAAAAAAGATAAAAAGCTAAAATAAAATAGAGAACCATTCAGAATTGATGTGCTGTTTGGAACTACAAGTAGCTAAATTAATCTGTCTGGCTCCTTTTTTCGTTTCGCATAGTCAAGTGGTCCAAGCCAGTTCAGTAATAGGGCCCAAACCTTGGTAGATACCCTGTTTGAACCCAATATGCATCTCTTTTCATGCCTAGAAGCGGTATAGGCTCTCTTTGTTATAACCTGTGGGTATCTGCTTTCTGTAACGTGTTTCTCCCATGGCCCTCAAAACACTCATAATCATTTTTGTTTATCAACGTAAATGGGGAACATGAATCATCAAACATGGTGACGGGTATGTCATTCAAGGATACATCACATTTGGGATAAACCAAATTGACACTTCCTGAGCATTCTTTAACTTGTAATACATACTTATTTCCAACAGGCATTACACATTTCACTTTTTTACCCCAAGATCCTTCTACTCCCCCACCCTCCTTGACATGGGGGTCACCTTCTCTGCACACCCTTGCAAAGTGTCCCCTCCTATTACACTTCTTGCAGGTAACACTTCTTGCGGTGCATTGAATGGTATTGGCAAGGTGGTTGCTACTACCACACCTGAAACACTTGAGGTTTCTCTCCCTACTAGGGGCCTTGTTGTAACTTTTCTCTTTGCTTTTTATTTTTAACACTTCGCTGTTTTCTTCATCTTCTTGAATATTAGCCACTACCTCAGGTGTGCTCTTCCTTTCTTAAATGCAATTGGCCGTGTGTTCCACAGATTGTGCGATGGCAATTGCCTCTCTTAGGTTGAGGTTTTTGGCTAATAGTTTCTCCTAAATATGTACACTGTTGGTGCACCACACTAACAGGTCTCTTATCAATGAATCTGTTAGGTTGCCAAATTCACACAATTGGGTGAGGCCTCTCAATGCTGCAATATAATTGGTTACGGATTCCTGTTTACCTTGTGCTCTATTGAAAGATTTGTGTCATTCCAACACTTCGTTTACTCTGTCCCCAAAGTGTGTCTCTAGTTTGACCTTGGTGCTTTCAAAGATATCCATACCCTCAATAGCTTGAACTCCCTCATTTTATGGTTCAGGTAATGTTTCGTAATTCTTGCGCCCATACACTCCCAAATTGTGGAGAAGAATATGCTGTTTCCGCATGGATGTGAAGCGCTCCCCCCCAATGGCAATAAGGTACGATTCAAACAGTTTAACCCACTCTTTCCAGCTTATCTTTGGCTCTCCTATCTCATTTCAAAAGAAAGGTGGCTGACTCATGCTGGCTGCCGCCAGCATAGTGGGAGAGGTGGGGCAGTCTGCAGGACATAATACTGGTAAGATGTCTCACTGGGCTAATCAAACGTGGAAAGTAAGTAAAGTTTATTCCATTATTTTTTCATAACAAGAACCTCTAATATAGTGTAGAGCAGGTAGGTGCTAAAGCGAAGAAGCAGGGAACCCACCAGGTATTTCTGAGCAGAAGGGTAACAATGACACTGGAACGGAGTGTGTGTGGAAACCAGATACAGATAAGTCAGAAATTAACGCTTGGCAGCCAATTGTTGAGGGCTCTCTTTACTTACAGTACAATGGAGAGCTGACGTTGTGAGGCTAGAAAATCCACTTTCCTTTTGTCGACTTATCTAAACAGAAACTGATACCAGATGGTAGGAGTCGGAATTACACAACGCTGACAGGGAGACCACACACATTGAGGAGAGTAGTGTCTCAGCTGTACACCCCTTCAAACACGCTGACAGGACGGGGAAAGTGAAAAGCGTTGCTTCGATGAAGCCGGATAGGTTCGCCTAGATAGCAGAAGGGAAGCGCGACTCCACCAAGGATAAAATAGGGGACCCCACCTCACCTCACTGACAGGAACGGAAATGTTGGCCCCAGAGCACCGAGAGGCAGACAGGCAGCTGAGAGGACAGGGAGCATTCTACTGTCAACTCCAGGTGGGAGAAACCAAGAATAGGGGAAGGGGAGGGGGGAACGGAACAAACCATTAATACAGAAGAGGAAACTTATAACAAACATGTAGCTATATGTACCCCCTCAGTGAATAAGTACTTTTTCAGGAATAGGAAGTCATATCATTCACTCAATATACAAGTTATATGCAATGCAAAGATCATGCACAGACATAGTGGCAAGATACCCAGGTAGTATGCATGATTCCTACATCCTCAGACACAGCGGCATACATACACGTCTTCTTGGGGGTGAATTTGGTGAAGGATACCTGCTTGGCAAACACGACTCTCTTATGCAGATTATCTGTTCCGTGTGAGACATAGCAGTGACTAATCTATTGCCTGTACTCCATAGGTGACAGCGCATAGGCTGTGTGCTCATTTATCTTGACACCATACCTGAATCCAATGACACCAAGTGAACTGTGGTTCAATGCAGCGCACAGGACAACACGCAATGTTGATTCCGCTGCCTACATAAAACATGTGGTGCATTGCAGTACAAGCCAGATACCTGCTGTAAAATTGTTGCCACTTGTGCCATGTTGCATAACATAGGAACTGCCAAAGGCGTACCGCTAGAACTATCGGATAGTGAACCCGAAGAGGACGATGAGACATTACAACCACAACAAGCAGCAAGCACATCGAGCCCAGCAGAAGGAAGACAGCAACGTGCAGAAATAAAAAATTATTTCTGATGTGGGTCATGATCAACGCTACATTGTTACTTTGACAACTGGATTTATTTAACCCAAAAATATCCATTTGTGTAATCGCACACAAGAAAGTTGAAGAATTACAATGTGTAAATATAAATGTTTGCCATGGTACTTTACATCAGTCAAGACAAATATAGTTTCTGGTTACCTCACCAAAAATTAGTCTTATGGACATGTCCACAATAGTTTCTGCGTCCACGCACTTCCATTGCCCGTTCTGGGTGCTCAGACACATCCCTGTTAGAGCACTTTGATGCTGGGCTGCGCCTCCTGCATTCCGTCACTGGTGCCATGCTGCTACTGCGGCTGTAGGCATCCTCACTATCCCCTCCACCCATGACACTACTGGCAGCAACAGAATTTGTCCCCTGGCGACATCTCCTCAGCAATGTGTCATTTCCAACTGCATGCCTATTGCACGTCGGGATAGTTGTGCAGTTGTTGTGCTAAGCCGGTTGATGGCCCCAGTGTACCCATCCAAGCTTCTGAGGAATTGGTGGTGTCTTTTGCGATGGGACACCTGATCATCTTCCATTAACTTGCATAGTTCCCTGAGTGCTACTGTCACCTCTCCAAAGTATTCATTGGTTTCCCTGCGACCTTCCGGCACAGCTGTTGTGAGATGCTTGATGCTGTCACTCATCTCACCCATGTTGCTTGTAAGAGTTGAAAGTTGTGCCTGCATTGACCACATGTGTTTGACTTGCAGGCACTGTATCCTTAACATAACAATGTCAAGACCAGCGAAGGACTTTGAACTCTCGCCTTCATCAGCTCTCATCATTGCAGCTGCCCTGTGTCTCCTGATTCTGATGTTCCTACGTTGCAGCTGAACACGTGGTCTTGATGTGGGTGTATTCACAGGCTGTGCTGTTGTAGGCTCAGGTTTTCCCTCATCCCCCGTTTCAAGAGCAGGCAATGGTGCCACTGTGCGTCTGGTTGGAGCGGGTGTTGTGGGTGCTGGTGACACTGCAATGTCTTCTCCTGACTGAGACTCATTCTCTGGGGGTGCATGTCCTTCACTGTACTCTGACTCATGCTAAGGTGCATCTGTGATGTTGAACAGTTTATTATTAGTTAGCATATTTGGACATGTTTTCACTTTTGTACATTGTATTGTTAAATAAAGTTATATTGAAACACACTGTGTGTGGAGATTGACTGACTTGTTTCAATTGATTGCAACTATTCTGGTTTGCTACCCACTTGCCTTCCCATGTGGATTTGCTGACTGCAATTCCCATAGTGCATTTGTGTGTTACAAGTAAAACATGGTCTGGAATACTATGTTCTACACTAAGCTGGATTTGACTTATGGAGTTTGTTTGCCAATACATTAAATTGGCTGTTAAATTGCATGCATCTTACCTTGGGAGGTAGTGGGTGGTGCCAAGGAATTTATTGATGTCACTCCAACAACTGTCTCCGACTGAAGGGTGGACTCCACAAGGTCCTCCAAGGCTGTGGGTGAAGTTTGTGTGTTTGGCCCGCCTCCAGTTTTTTTTGCTGCAGCAAGCCTTTCAGCAACCCTTCTTTTGGCCTGGCTCCGTAGATCATACCACCTTTTGCGCAAATCAGAAATGCTGCGCTGAGTAACACCCGCTGCACTGATTTTTCTTTGAATTCCCAGCCACAATTTAAATTTTTCAGATTCTGGGACCTGCAGTGACTGTTTCCTGAACAGTTTTTCATGGGTCCTCACAACTTCTTCAATCAGTACTTTCAACTCCTTTTCACTAAATTTCATATTCCTTTTACACTCCCTCTGTGGTGTTTCTGAAGCCATGCTGGTAACTGCACCGGTTGAAAAGTTCCAAAAATGTACAAAATGCTGTTCTCCAACAGTTTGCTTCCTCCTCCTCACTCTCAGCACACAGTTAACAGCATGGGTGTGGTCACTTCCTGATTCTGACTTCATTATGCTGCATCGGATTCTGGGAATCGCTATTTGCGATTCGCTAATAGCGTAAGCGCTAAAATTAAGTCAGTATTTCCAAACCGCAAAGAGCGATTTATACCAAATCGCAAACATTTTGCATATTGTTTGATGCATTTCGATTTGCGACACGCAAATTGCAATTCGGTAAAAATGGCAATTTGGGAATCGCAAATCTCAATGTTGATGCATATGCCCTACATGGAGAGAAAGAATAGTACCAAACAATATATTATGAGGTAAATAAGTATCGTTATTGACATTTTATTTTTTGTATTGCATGCAGTTTGTGGCCTGTGTGCAGTGTGGGGCTGGCGGGACTGGGTAGCATGGGGAGGAGTGGTTTGCACTCCCAAAGTGCGCAACAAACTGTTGGCCGGCCCTCTTGGGCTGACCAAACAGTTCATGCGCAGTTTGCATGTTACTTCCAGGATGCATTACACAGCCTAGTGAGGAACATGTACAGGCTCCCAGTTTGAGTTCAAGTTTGAGCGCTGATCCACGGTGCTCATTCCCACAACAATGATACATTGCAGCGCTGTGATTGGCCCAGGGGAGCTTGTGTGCCGGGTGCTTCCTGCTGCCGGCCATACTTCAGAGGAGGAAGGAAGAGGATGCAGGGGAGGTGGCGGCTGGCTGGCCATTCTAAGGTAAGTGTTTTTTATTACTTAACCTCCCTACCTCACCCCCCTGCGTCCGGTAGCAGCCGCTACTGGTAAATACAAGATGATAAGAAACAAACTTACCATGGACTAGTATGAATTAAATGCTGCAGAGACAACATTGAGGAGCAAAAAGAGACGTAACAGGACATGTATGCCAAATTATACACTTCGGCTAAAAGACAATGAGCATAATATGAGTTATGCAAAATACAAGGACCAAGAGAACAATACCTAACGAGAAGAAAACATCAGATAAATTGGAAAGTTAATCAAACTGAAGATATATAACAGTCAAGTCTTTGCAGCAGTGGCAATTTCCAAATCCTCAAGACAACGTGATGAAAAATGTCCTGTAGTTTAGCTGGATTTGTGAAGATATAAGTAGTCTCTTTATAAGTTACTTTGAAAAAACATGGGTGGATAATGCTGTATCTAATGTTAATGGCTGTAATTGTGGATGAAGAACCAAAAAGCATTTTCTTCTTGCAGTGGTTGTATTACAGATGTCCTGGGAAAAATACACCTTTGTTGTGTAGTTCTTATAAATCTATATTGGTTCTTTGTGTTTAGACAACAAACTAAGGGATTGGTGTCCAGACTGATTCTAGACACCCCTGCAGGTTATGCTCACCTGTAGACCAGCTTGCTCACAGAGCCACTATAAGCCCCACAACCCTACCAAGGACCGAATAGTTTCTGGCAACTATCAAACATGACAACCCTGACCCCTCAGGGATCGTGAAACAGTACAGTACTTTTCGCTTCATCACTCATGCTTACTTGCTCTCAGAGAGATATACAGAATAAACTATGGGGATGTTTTCAATAAACATGTATTGAACCAGCGTCATTCTAGTATAAAATATGTTTGTTGCAACGACCATGAGACAGAAACAGATACATAAGATTACAAGCACCAATAGAACAAATATAAGATAGAATTCTACCACAATGCTAAAACAGTAAATATAAGCAGGCATTTAAGTACATGACAGTGATAATGCGTACTCCTATGATGCAACCCTAACTAGATGTACCTAAGTGCACCTAGTGTAGCCAAGAAACCCCTAGGAAAGAGCCAACCCCATTACCTGATGTGAGAGAGCAAAGCACCCAGTCTTTGTCTCGAGTTGGACACCTACGAGGGATGTCAGACCACTGCGGGACGGGGTGTCTGCGTGTAATGACTTCGGCTTCTCATGTCAACACGTCGGCATGGAAGTTTCTTCTCCTCTCTTTTGCCCAGCGTAGATGTGGTGCATATAAACCCAAAAGGAACCATCAGGGATTCTACCTAAATGTGTCATGGTAATGTGGGCATGTCGGCCAAGGATGACGATAGTGGTGACCCTTATACAGAGTTATTCTACAGAAATTGGCAATCCTGCTGTGATACTGAGAATCCTCATGCACAAGACATGAGGCTAGTTTTCGGAGAAACCACACAGCATTTATGCGGCACCTAACTAGGTAAAAGGTCAGCGCCAGAACCCTTATGTAGAGCAAGGTAGGACAAATGTAGGTAAACGGTTGTGCAACTACCTAGGCCTATATTGGGGTACACTGGAGTTCATAACACTTTGTTACCAGACCAGTAGTCCCGCTCGTTTGGCAGGAAATAAAATATGCATCAACTCAGTGTGCTGTTGAAAAAGAATGATGATGCCCCTAGGTCTATGATGAGGAGAGGTTACAGATTGTTTTGGACCCAAACAATGGGCTGTCAAATATTAAGTGGGCTGTGGTCAAATAAACAACAATGATAGGTATGATTTTTTGCAAACATGAACTTGCTAGACCCTTCTGAATTTGCCAGAATTCCGTAGAGCTGTAAATTATTTTTCCTGTTTCTATTTTCTAAGTCTTCAGTAGACCTTTTAAACAACTCTATTTCCTCTGTTAGCAGGGATATGACCGAGTTTGAATCCTTTACATTGCTGATCCTTTGTTCCATAGTCACAATATACTGGTAATGTGTGGACCATTTCTCCACAATATGAAGTAGAGAGGCATTAGTTTCAACCACAAAGGGTTTCCCAGCTCTTAGTTCTTCCATTCCATCATCTAAAGTGAAAGGATGGGGTGTTTTAGATGGTAAATCCGAGTCCTTCTTTGGGCATTTCACTGTGAAGGGGGTTTCTTGGGCAAAGCTCCGGGCGCAGAAGAGGAACACTCCAAACCTAGGTCGCAAGAGACTTCAGAGTTAAATCTTTTTTTCTAGATTTAGGACGAGGTATAAGATAGAAGGTATAAGGGGTGGAGACTTATCCCTCTCTTTTAGATATCTACCCATAAAAGCGAGTTAGATAGCATGGAGACCTCCTAATATATAATAAAGACATGAGACAGTGTAATGGTTCTGGTCTATTGAGACTATTTAAACAACCTTTTGCAGAGTATGTTGCAGATAGCACGAGGGCATGTACGGAAAACAATGTGCGAGCAGAACACAGTTAAAGTGAAGCCACAAAGTTCCTCTTCTTAGAAAAGCAGTAGCCCCAAACAGTCTCCTTTCTCTTTACGTAGACAATCAGGCAGGGTGTTCCGGCAATTCAAGAGGACTATGTGAGGCCTTGAAGGGCATAAGAATTCCACCAGCGTTTAAAAGAAGAAAAAAAAACGATATAGTGAAAACAGCAAAATGTACCTTGAGGCAGCAATGAAGGCAAGCAGTAAGAACAGCTACATGTTGCAGAGTGTCTCACTACCGAAAAAATGCAGCCCCCTCAGTCATGACTTAGCAAAGATATGTCTCTCAGAAATCAGGATCTCAAAATGGTGGCGCACCATGGCAGGCAGGAACCTGAAGTCCGGAAAATATGCCTGCACAGCTAATTAAATACCTCCAAACAGATCAAAAGAAGGTGCCGTCCTTCCAATGAGAATGTCTGTGCCAGATTAAAGAGGTAGAGGTGATGTGCGACGGGGTCTCATGTGTATGTCGGAGACGGTCGGTAGCTTCAAGGTCCGTCGGCCATCTTACACAGAACTCGCACGCGTCTCCAAGGGTAGCTCTCTACCACACACATTTAACATATTTTTTCGTTATTCTTAAAATTGTGATGCACCTTAATCCAGAGGTTTTTCACATTGAATTTGCTTAGTTCATGTGAAAGCGGCATCGTTTTGGCTAGGGTATTGTACGTTTATGGATTGTCTCCTCAAAGTCTATGCTTGTCAATGCATAACTTAGTTGATTCCACCGGCTCCCAGACATGGTCTTGCATTGGAAATTAGTGGGCTATGCAGAGCAGGCAGCACAGTATTACATCATTTCATATTCATGTAAATGAATAACAGTATATTGGTTTGGGTCAATTAAAATGAACCTTATGATAAAGTGTTTCTGGGTTGCAGGTCATCTTGGTGGCAATGACTCAGATTTTGCAATGAAAAGTTAGTTTGTTAGTGAATTAGTCAGCCAGCTTTCACATGGAGTTTACTACATGTTGCGTGTGTCTGGTCCCCTTTGTTCATCCTTATTGCATTTCTGCATGCTTTTGACTTTTGACTAAGGACCCAGTAGAATGAAGAGGTGAATTTTTAGTTTACGCTAAAGTTTGAGGTTGGGTGAAATGTTAATGCTGAGAAGAGATAATTCTATAACAAAGTTCACAAGATTGACAAGTCCCTGTCACCTGTTGATTTGCATTTGCTTTTTGGAATAGCTTTTGCCTTCTGACCAAAGTTTCGCACAGTTATAATCCAAAGGCTGTCCAGAATGTACATCTTGTTTGTTCAACATACTCCATAAAAAATGACCAACTCGGACCTGGCTTCTCATTATCCTATTCCTTCTACTTTTGCATTACAATTTCTTCTCTAATCTATTTTGTTTTTACAGATTTGTGCCTCTCCTCATATGAATTTCTTCTGTCCACGTTTGTTTGCTGCCAGCTGTTTTGCAGCTTTATCGAGTCACGAACCCTCTCCTGCCTGCTGGATTCAACAGCGGACCCGCCCGCCTGTCTCCCGCCGCCCGACTGCTCAGCTGTCACCTGGAGCGGGGGCCGCCGAGAGGAGACGGGCGAGGGGCGGACTTCAACGTCCATCGGCCCTTGCGGTGTTCCGCCCCACGGGGAAGCGCCAGGCGGCGCTTAAATTTGGCATCAGCCCCATTGAGTGGGGGAATTTCTTCTGTCCACGTTTGTTTGCTGCCAGCTGTTTTGCAGCTTTATCGAGTCACGAACCCTCTCCTGCCTGCTGGATTCAACAGCAGACCCGCCCGCCTGTCTCCCGCCGCCCGACTGCTCAGCTGTCACCTGGAGCGGGGGCCACCGAGAGGAGACGGGCGAGGGGCGGACTTCAACGTCCATCGGCCCTTGCGGTGTTCCGCCCCACAGGGAAGCGCCAGGCGGCGCTTAAATTTGGCATCAGCCCCATTGAGCGGGGGAATTTCTTCTGTCCACGTTTGTTTGCTGCCAGCTGTTTTGCAGCTTTATCGAGTCACGAACCCTCTCCTGCCTGCTGGATACAACAGCGGACCCGCCCGCCTGTCTCCCGCCGCCCGACTGCTCAGCTGTCACCTGGAGCGGGGGCTGCCGAGAGGAGACGGGCGAGGGGCGGACTTCAACGTCCATCGGCCCTTGCGGTGTTCCGCCCCACGGGGAAGCGTCAGGCGGCGCTTAAATTTGGCATCAGACCCGTCTCGCGGGACGCCGGGCGAAGCCCGGGCCAAGGGCGGGCCCGTTGTTGCCCGTTCGAGACCGAGCGAGGCCGGGCTGGGCCACCCCCCTTGGCCCTGTGACCTTCTCTACACGTCTACCATCAAAGGTACATTTGCCAGCTTTTCATTCTTGCCATTTAACGAGACTTGAAGTTAACCATCTCTCCCCATCATGACCAGGGGATCTAGAAGTAAGACGGCCATGAAAACTGCTTTGCTAACCGGGCCCCTTGATCAGTTTATTACCAGAACCAACGAGGCCATTAATTTAAGTATTTCTTTATTGGAGCGGAGGGTGTCACAGGATCTGGCAATCGCTAGGAGATCCTCTCTGGGCCCCCTAGCATTAGTACAATCGCCACTTCAGTCGATTACATCGATCCCGGTCCTTTTGCAACCAAATGCCATCGCTGAGATCCATTCTATCCCAAATATGGTCGACCTGTCAGCTACGAACATCATCTCTGACCTTGATTCTACGGGAAACCTCGAGAACTCCCCAGATCTACAGCTATTGATATCTCAAGATCCTTGTCCTGAGATTCAGTCAACGGGGGCAAAGGAAGGAGCAGTCCCCAAACAGGTCACCGACTTAAAGAAAGGCAATCTTACGAACTACCAACCTGCTAATACTAACAAGAAGGGGGTAAACATTATTCCATCACAGGTCGCCCCGACTGATTCCAACCTGTCATCTATTAATTTATTGGAACATACAGTCAATTCAGCGCCTATGGCAAAAGTAGGGTGTGTTTGTACTTTGAGTGATGATAATTCCCTGCTTCTAGCAAATATTAGGGATCTACTTCATCATGTTTTGAAACCCCTAGAACTGAGCATCATGGCGATAGAAAAACAACTTGCCATTCTCACTCAGAAGCCATCGACTCAACTTAGCCTGGCCCGAGCAAAACCTGGGACGGGTAAATCAATCCCTTCCGGATCAGGTGTCCTAGGGGCGCACTTGGTTAGCGGAGCTATGGGTTCTATGTCATCAATAACTCAGCCCACTCTAACCAAGTGTAAAAAGCCAGAAACTTCATTATCAACCGCCCCTGGGAGTGTGCGCATGACTGAAACTACTGCCACCCCTTCTTCCCAGCCTACTGTTGCCCAGTCGACTCCCTCCTCCCAGCCCACTGTTACTCAGCCCAATCAGTCTGCCCCCAACAAGGGTTTGTCTCACATTTCCAATAAAAGGCCTATCACCCCACTTTTGCCCCAGCAACCACCACTGACTCGACCAGAGGAGGGTAAGAGGGGCCCCAGATTTAAGCGCCCAATTCACTTATCTCCAGAAATGTCCCCTTATACCATCATTCTTACAGGGGTCCCTGAGTTATCCACAAATAAAGAGGAGCCACATTGGTCCCTTTGGAACAAGGTCCTACAGTGGCTCACAATGAACAGGTCCCTTCATCCTCCCTATAATAGCCGAATCTCTGCAGTACGTCGAGTCCCGTGGATTGGGGATGAACCAAAAAATATACAGGGAGACTGTATTATAGTGACTTGTGATGATCCAGACATGGTGGATTACATTTGTTCTTGGCCTGCCCTGGCCAAGAAGGGGGGGATTGATGCATACCGCCTCTCCTCCTTTTACCCGTATGAACGTAGCCAGCAGAATACGCCAGTTCCCATTTGGGTACATCCCCCTGAGCGTCAGCATCCGACTATACCAAACTGGGCACAACCTTCCGAGCGTCCGCCCCCGACAGTTCCAATCTGGGTTCAACCATTTGAGCGCCAGCTCCCGATAGTTTCAAACTGGGTGCAACCACATGAGCGCCAGCCCCCTTTAGCCCCTAATTGGGTGCAACCTCCCGTGCACCAAAACCCGCAAGTTTCTAACTGGGCGCAACCACCCGAGCGCATGGGGAACAACATAGGTTCTTGGTACCCTCGGAAGAATAGGAGTAGAGAGTGGGTTCAGCGTCCATGGCACCCTAATAGTGACCATTCTTTTGCGGGGGGGGGTGGCGGGGCATCCCCGTTAGTAACAGATTTGATTGCCTGGAGATGGTCGATTGACCTTTGGCCACTCCTGACAGGGATAATCTTACCCAGGGGGACCAGGGGACAGACGTAACGATTGACAGTATTCTAGCTCCTAATCAAGTAACTTGTATAGCCCCAGTTTTACATACCGACCCAAATTCCATTATAAATTTTGCAGGTACCCATATTCTAAGCAGAACCCCTGATGTAGAAGTAACTCTCTTAGTGCCTCATCGGGAGCCATCTGAAGTGTCTATGGGTGATAAGCAGCCTGCCTCTGATATTCCGCCCGCCCCACAACGAGATAGGGCTGCTCACACAGTAGCCCTATCGGCGGGGATACAATTTGTCACCTGGAATATAGCAGGTATTACAGGTAAATTGAACACCCCTTTTTGGGAGGAATTTATTGGGGCCGGGTATGACATAATCTGTCTTCAAGAGACGTGGTGTCAAGATCCTATCCACGTTGAGGGCTATACTTCCTACTGCCTTACCGCATCAAATTCCCCATCAGGTCGAGCCAAGGGCGGCCTACTGATGTTAATTTCTAATAAGTTGATTAACTTTAATATCAAAAGTTACTCTTTAATTGAACCACATAGTCAGGTGCTACGGTTAGAGGCCAGTAAATATAGAGACCTAATCATTGTTAACTTTTACAATAACATCTTTGATGCTTCTAGGGGAAATATTTTATTTCCCCTGGAGGCCGTTCTCGAAGATGTATTGGCATCCTCCCGTAGAGTGGCGGCCATTCTGTGGGCAGGCGATTTTAACATCCAGCCATGCCCTTTAGCACCAGGTAACCCATGTGGTTTTAGGAGAGAGTCGGGCATTAATGGGGCGACAGACAGAGTAGAATCTCTTCATTTCCCACATTGCAACTATGGTAGTCTTTTAAATAATATGTTGGCCAAATTCGACTTAGATCTACTTAGTTGCAATAGAAATAAGTTTAACCATACTTGCCCTACATTTACAGGCAGGCATGCTAACTCTAACATCGATCACATTCTATTGTCAAATACCAGTGAATTTAACAACCTGAGGGTCAGGGAAGAATCCCTTAGTGACCATAATAGTATCCTTTTAACTTTGCTGGGCTGGGGATTTAAATCATCCACTATAGAATTCTGTTCTACTGATATTGGCTCCTACGAGACCGAACGGCCCAAGAATCAAATGGGCCGGAATTGACCCTGTGATAAAACTTAAGGAGGTTGTGGGAATATGTAGGAACGAGATTTCCTATTGCCTAGGAGAAGTCACTAACCCAGCAACTCTGTTGACAAGCTTCACTATGATAAACATAGCTATAGAAACTGCCTTCACTAAGAAGCAGTCTAAAACCAGAGTAGCTAGGCTGGGATGGTTTGATAAATCATGCACACTGTCCTTACGTGAACTTAAAAAGGCACTGCGTCTTAAACCACGCGACCCTAATAATATCAAAACTCTGCGTGTCAAATATAAGGAGGCCCTCTCCATAAGGAAAAAGGCCTTGCAAGAAGAAGCCTGGGACAATCTCCACCAAGCAGCGGAAACCCAAAACAGTAAACTTTATTGGGAGACTATTAATAGTCCTTTTTTAAACACTGATGGGATCCCGGAATTGACATCGTATGTAGCATGTAATGCATGGATTGATCATTTTTCTAACATTTTTAACCCGGAAGGGAAGCCCCTAGAAACCTCGGTCCAGGAGGTATCAGCCTGGTTGCCTCTACCATTGGGAATCACCCTGGAGGAGGTCTATGAAGGCCTGTCCGATAGTAAAGGAGGTAAGGCCCCTGGCCCCGATGGAGTCCCTATTGATCTTCTCAAATCTGAAACGAATCTGTGGGCACCCATTTTGGTGAGGGTCTTTAATGCTGCAGTTGAGGGATGCCCACCACCATCATGGGGCCAGTCGGTCATCATTCCCATATTCAAGAAAGGCAGTAAATAGGAGGCAGGTAATTATCGTCCCATCTCCTTACTTGATGCTTCAGTAAAGGTGATGAGTCGAATTATGCTGCAGAGGCTGGAAACCTGGGCAACTGAAAAGGAAATTTTAACTAGGGTCCAATATGGTTTTAGGAAAGGCATGGGGACATTAGAACAGTGTGTAAACTTAGATCTTTTAATTAATAAATACACAAAAGTTAAAGAAGGGAACCTGTTTTTATGTTTTGCGGACTTGAGTAGTGCGTTTGACCTAGTTGATCATTGTATACTATGGCAGGTCCTGACAGACGCTGGAGCACCAAAGGAGATTGTAAATTTTTTGGCCAGGCTATACGAGAGACTGTCATGTAAGGTGCGCTATGGGTCCTCAGGTGAATGTACCCCTTTCTTCAAAGTTTCAAGAGGCATCCGACAGGGTTGTGTTCTGGCCCCTCTTTTATTTTCTCTTTTTATTAATCAAATTGATTTTATATTGTGTCAGACCCCTGCCGATGCACCTTTGATTGGAGGCAAACCGGTGCCAATTTTATTGTATGCGGATGACGCTGTGTTATTATCCCGCACACAGATTGGCCTACAGCGCCTCATTGATAGATTTATGACGTTCATAGAGAGTAGGAAGCTACTTGTAAATAAATCTAAAACTTTTGTAATGTCCTGCGGGATGAAAGCTAAGAAATCCAATCCCAGCTTTTTTATTGATAAGGACAAAATGTCAATAGTTAAAACGTTTTGTTATCTAGGAATCACCTTTGCTAATAATGGGTCATGGCAACCCGAGTTTGATAACATCAGCCTAAAAATGAAGAGATCCACCAATAGCATCTTTAGATTCTCATGCAAACTTGGGGTGAGGAGCATTAAAGATATGACGATCATTTATAACGTAAAATGTGTGTCCTCAGCCCTTTACGGTGCGGGGGTTTGGGGTCATAGTGTTGGATCAAATGCACAGAGAGACGAAAATAAGTTCCTTAGAAAACTGTTATGTGTACCACCCTCAGCCTCAGTGGATCTGATCCATGAAGAAGTGGGTATAGAATTCATTTCGGATTTGGCAGCATTACGCCCTTTGCTGCTCTGGCGCTCTATTTGGGCCAAGCCGGAAACCGGATTCACCCAGGAGATAATTCTTGACTGCCTCAGACTGGATCATTTTACACGAATATCATGGCTTAAGTATATACATCACTGGTTTCACCTCCTCTTTCAGTTTGAAACTTTTCTTGACCCCAAATCTGTGGTATTAATTCCTAAAAAAGTCATCAAACAAAGGTTTTTAAGCTACAAAAAAGAAGGTTGTGCAAAGGTGTCCGGAAAGTTGCAATCTGTGATGTTTTATCGGGACCTTAATTTACCTATTGGTTTTCAATCTTATCTCTCTAATGTCACTCGTAATTCCCACCGGTTTGTTTCAACTCGCCTACGATTGGGTATCGTTCACCACCTTGTTGCATTCCCTACAATGAATTCTAGATCCGCTTTAGCTTGCCCTTGTGACAACAGGGGTGGGGAATTCCTATCTCCCGACGCCCGAGACATCTAGATTTCTTAGGAGGGCAAGAGGTTTTAATTAGCATTTTGTTCAAAGGACAAGTAGACAGTTTAATGGTGCTGGGGCCTGCACTTTAATTTCCCAAGAGCAGAACAACAACAGAGATATAGCAGAGCTCAAAGTTGCAGCCAGCTCCATAAGCTTGTGTGCCCCCCAGGCCCGCCCCTGATGCATTTATTTTCTTTGAGCAGGAGACAAACATTGTGCTTCTGCAGCTCCAGAACACTCACAGCAATGGCATGTAAGAGGCTGCCTTATCTGCCTCTTGGCCCCTTGCTCTGACTTGCACTCTATGACCCCTGCGTTTTAATCTCTGCTCCACTCTTGGGCCTCATACGGCCCCAAGAGCAGTGCTTTCCCTTCTCATGCACCTCGTGCACCCCCTTCTTTGCACTTTGCCTTTCCTGTACACCTTATGTTTCACCCGGTGCCTAAACCTGCTAACACCGCCCTCTCTGACACCCCGGACCTGCTCCCCTTGGCCTCTCGTTTTCTTAGTCATTCAGGGCTTACATTAAAGCTCATAAGTTTCTCCATGAGGCTTTCACGCAGGCCTAAGGCCACCCCCATTCCTGTCCTTGCACTAGGCCTCTCATCTCACTTTGTGCATACACTAGGGGCATTTTGAACACACTGCCATAGCAACTACAGCAGCTGTGGAGTTCTTGATGGGCCTCTTCAGTCTGCAGGTCCGCACACAAAGGCCCATAATGGATTTGAAAGGGGTGGGTGGATGAGTGATAAGGTGGATGATAGATGCATACATTAATGAGTGAAAGGCTGGATGGATAGATGCATAGATGAATGAGTAAAGGCTGGATGGATAGGTCCATGGATGAATGAGTGGAGTGAAAGGGTGGATGGATAGATGCATGGATGAATGAGTGAAAGGGTGGATGTATAGATGCATGGAAGAATAAGTGAGAGGGTGGATGTATAGATGCATGGAAGAATAAGTGAGAGGGTGGATGTATAGATGCATGGATGAATAAGTGAAAGAGTGGATGATAGATGAATACATTAATGAGTGAAAGTGTGGATGGATAGATGCATAGATGAATGAGTAAAGGCTGGATGGATAGCTGCATAGATGAATGAGTAAAGGCTGGATGGATAGGTCCATGGATGAATGAGTGGAGTGAAAGGGTGGATGGATAGATGCATGGATGAATGAGTGAATGGGTGGATGGATAGATGCATGGAAGAATAAGTGAGAGGGTGGATGTATAGATGCATGGATGAATAAGTGAAAGAGTGAATGATAGATGAATACATTAATGAGTGAAAGTGTGGATGGATAGATGCATGTATGAATGAGTGAAAGGTTGGATGGATATGTGCATGGATGAATGGGTGGAATGAAAGGGTGGATGGATAGATGAATGAATGAGTGAAATGATGGATGTAAGGAAGGATGCGTGAAAGAATGGATGGGCAAGGGTGAAAGGATGGATGACGGAGTGGATGGATGGGGTGAAAGTGGATGGATGGGGTGAAAGTGGATGGATGAGTGAAAGGATGATGGCTGAATGAAAGGGGGATTAATGGTTGAGAGAGTAGATGGATGGATGGATGGCTGGGTGAATCGGCGGGTGGGTAGGTGCTAACTGGGTGGAAGGGTGGATGGATGGGTGGATAGTTGAGTGTAAAGGTGGATGGAGGGATTAGTGAAAGGGTGGATGGAGGGATTAGTGAAAGGGTGGATGGAGGGATTAGTGAAAGGGTGGATGGATATATGAGCGAAATGGAAGATGGATGGGGTAAAAGAGTGGATGGATGAGCTAAAGCATAAATGGAGGAAGTGAAAGGGTGGAAGGATATACGAGTGAAAAGGAGGATGTATGTATGAGCAAGAGGATGGTGGAGGGATGAGTGAAAGGGTGGATGAATATGAGCGAAAAGGAGGATGTGTGGGGTGAAAGGATGGATGAGCGAAAGGATTGATGAGCAAAAGGATGGATGAGCAAAAGGAAGGCGGGATGGATGAGTTTGGTAGATAGGTTTGGATATGGAAGGATAGGAATGAACAGGGGCTTCGTGAACACCCCACTTTAGCAGCTACTGTAGAGGTGGAGCTCTTGATGGGCCTCTTCTGTCTGCAGCTCGACAGACAAAGGCTCATAATTAATGTGAAAGGGTGGGTGTGAGTGAAAGGATGGATGAATGTGTGGGTGAAAGGATGAGTGAGTATAAGTGTTGCTGGCTAAATGCATGGATGAATGAGTGACAGGGATGGTTGAGTGACGGGGATAGTGGATGGACAAAGGATGTAAAAATGAAGGAAAAGATGGATGGATGGGTTACAGGGTGTATGGATTAGGGAGAGAAAGGATGGATGAGTGTAAAGGATAAATGGCTGAGGGGAAGGATGGATTGATGGATTGATAGATGGGTGGGTGGATGAGTGAAAGGGTGGATGGATGAGTGAAAGGATGGATGGATAAGTGAAAGGATGGATGGATAGATGGATGGAGGGAAAGGGTGGCTGTATGGATGAGCAAAAGGATGGACAGATGGCTGAAATGGTTAGGTTTGGAGATGGATGGGTAGGTTTGGATATTAATGAGCGGATGGACTGACAAATCCACAGATGGACGAACACATTGGTGAAAGGCTAATGGATGAAATAATGAATGGATGACCATGTAAAGATGAAATGCTAGATATCAGTGGGTGAAAGGATGAATGGATGGATGCTTAGATGGAAGAGACGGAGCAATTCTGGAGAGGACTCTAGAGACTTTTTTCGGTTGCTTGGTGGCATAAGAGCTTTGGATCAAAGTGGGGGGTATTTCAATTTTCTGGTTACTCACTTGGCCTGCACTATGCTCCTTTCTCTACCAGGGGATTATCAGGTAGGTGTGGTGCTGTTCGCCAGCACGTTCTTACTAGACAGCCAGTATTTGGTCTCATAAAGGCCTCATTGCCATAGAAATTCCTGGTACTGAACAAAACTACTTTGTAAAATAGCAGAATGTTGTCACACACAATGAAGCCAGCCGATAGATAGGATGAGAAAGTATTTAAATAAAAACAAAAAGTCTTGGTTAACTCAGATTGAATAAGGGGCTCAAATGTTAAAGAAAGTCACAAAAGTGCACCCAGGATATATGTCCTTATATTAGTGCAGATTTGCGTTTTTCATGAATTCACATGAATTTCCTTAAGTAGGCCAGGAAACTGTAATTCTAGAAAAAATTTGTGAATTTCATTTTAGCATGAGCAAAGATGAATGTGCCCCAGTGGAAATCTGAGTGTTTACAAGTTCACTTTTCCTCGAACCACATTTTTCCCAGCCCTGGAAGAAACTTTACTTCGGTCATTGTCAGGGGTAGTAAATTTCCAACCTTTCTCAGTATGGGAAAAGATTAGAGAAAAGCTAGTGAAAACCCCCAAAAGTCAAATCCTTTTATAGTATTAGCCCGACATTAACCAGAGAGGCTACTATCAAAGCTCTTCTATATTGAGATGGCTGCCATTATTTTACGGCGCACTATGTGGCACCAAAGGGATACGTGGATTTTGTTACAGGACAAGTAGATTTATGAAGCTACTTGTCCCCTGGACAAGTACATATTTCATTAAATTCCACACCCCTGGACAATGTCTCTCGCCAGAGCTGTTGTCATTTCTTATTGTTTTGTAAATTTTACCATTTCTTTAGGGTAACATATTTAAAACCCATCTTTTTAAGATTCAATGTTCGCTCTACAAAGAATGCTTTACATCTGCTTAGCTCCCTAGAGAACTTGGATATTTGCTTCTTTGTAGCGACATACATATTAAAATGTACAGCTGCCAGGAAAGCCATAGTTTTATGAGCTTTATGATATTCCGGACTATGTCCCGTTCTACTATGGCTCCCTGTCTGTATATTTTATTAGATATACAGCTGCCAGGTTAACCATAGTTTCATGATATCCCGGATTGTGTTTGTCCTATCTTGGTTTCCTGTCTGTATACCTATTTATTTATTTATTTATGTGCAATTTATCGTATGTACAATGTATGCTACATGCTTTTTTAAATATGGTCTAAATAGATTTTGTACTGTATATATTCAAGTTTGGTCTTATTATGCTCTTAGAACCTCCGCCTACTATGCATCCGACGGTTCTCTTCCGATCGCTTTAATTGTCATGTCCTTGATGCCTTATTTTTAGCAATGTTTGTCATATTCATATGTGTTCTGCTTGTATGATTTGTGTCACAAATCGAATAAAGCTTTGAATTGAATGTACATTTAGATTTATATATTGCAGTAAGAACTTGAATAGAGCAAATGGACTTGGAAGTCAACAGAGCACAGACCATGGGCCCAGGGACATGCTTCAAGACTGTTTACAAATGGCAGGAGGGTTATACAGTCTAAGGTTCTAGTTCTCTTTGATTAAATGAATTGTAAGTGTTCTCCCTAATTGCAGAAGGGTTAGAGCAGATCTGAATTTGATGTCAATTTTCTTCCATATCTGGAAGACTAACTTTTTGGTCCTTTCTTTCTTGAATTTTTTAATTTTCAATCTGTTGATGTGGTGCTTCCCACCAGATGTGAGTAGTTTCTTGGCCACGTACGCAGAAGTGTTGAATTGGATGGCCTTGTAGGTATTGCAGCTGGACCTGAAGACTTGCATACTCGGAGAAGTTGTTAACACAGTTCCTTCAGTCTTTTGGTAATCAAGTAAGAAAATGTCAAGCCCTTGCTGCGGCATGCTACAGGATTTAGATTGCATTTCAAGGGTGCCAAGGTGGTGTTCTGAAGGGTTGCTGAGCACAGCATTGCTGGTATCTAGTCAAGGACTTTAGCTTACCCTCTATCCTCAACAGGCTTTGAGTAATTTACAATATCCTCTTTAAGAGACAGCAGATCTATCTTAGGGCAAATGAGTATCATTTTCCAGTTAGGTTGATAAATTCGTTGAGAGCTATGCTCTTGTAGAACTTCTTGTACACATACAATAGCACTTGTTAATTAACCATGCCCAATCAGATATATGTATTTTAGAACTGCTGGCTTGGTGGGAGGAAAAACAGAACAAGGTGGCTGGACAGGATTATTCGTGAAACAATTCCCCAGACACACAGTCAATCTGTACCATGTGACCACTGGATTTAATTTTCCAAACAAGTTTATTTTTCTTTTTTACATTTATCAGCAATTTTTTGAAACACAAGCACAAACAAAACCACTGTCAATTCAAAAGGTTCATATATACAGTATCTACAAATGCACACATTTACAAATTTACAACAAAGAATCAAACAAAAAATTGGTTAGACACACCAAAAGACAATAACATATGTATAATAATTCAAGTAATTGCAATTATATACAGTGCAGAGATTAGTCCATAAGCAAACAAACGGGCACCAGTCCTAGAGATTGAAAAAACCAAGTGACAGGCGGGGTTGAGATCGAAAACAAGCCTGCCTGTCAACGAAAGCCTGTGGTGTAATGTTAAATAGGGTTGCGAGGCTAGGATACAGAGTGGTGGTATGATTTACATCCTAGCGGCACCCTTTGTTGTAGCCACAGGGTGGTATTGTCGACGCGTTTCGAACCTAAGTATTCAAGGTTCTCTTCAGGACAGGGACTGGGAAACAGATTCTGCAAAAAAGTACAGAATTTGGTGTCAGACGTACATTAACGTACTGTAGAATGCCTACTCAGACTCCGTGAGAAGTAGAAAATATTTACCTGCACGCGGGCACAAAGATTGCCGTGGCGTAGGTATATCGTGTTCACACCTAGAAGACATATGTAAAGGTGCTCAGTGCACGGGGATTAAAAGGGTCGCACTAGGAAAAGCAAACGGTCTGTCCTAAGTATGAATCATACCTGCAATAGGCGCAGAGCAGGACTTAAGGCGTGGTGTCAGGCTTCAGAAGCTTGCGGGTATCAGGGCGGCTCACATTATTTTTGCGCGTGTAGGTCTAAATGGATGATACAAAATCATGTATGGAATATGTATCTCTCTAGGCATGGGTGCACAGCACAACACCCCCCCAAATCGCCAAAATCGAATTGCGCGAGGTTCCTACCTGGCTATGCAGACCACGGGGAGGGAAGCGGCCGATCACTGGCCTCAGTTCAGGCCGGCAGTTAAAATTGGCCCGCTGAAAAAAGAGAAACCCTTTGTGAGCGCCAGGGTCAAAAGGCAGCAGCGGAGCTGGTTACAAACCGCTGCGCATAGCAATGCTTACTTTTCTGAATGAAGTAATCAAGCCACAGTAAGGTCCGTGTTCCTCACTCTCTCCCAGGGACAAGCTGTCTGTAGGTGGAGCGCCGGGACACCAGTAGGTATTTTGAATCAAGTTCACAGTAGCAGGGGGTGTGGTCAAAAAACGGAGTGAAGCCCCTAAGGAATGCTGGGATCTGTAGTTACAAACCGCTGCGCATAGCAATGCTTACTTTTCTGAATAAAGTAATCAAGCCACAGTAAGGTCCGTGTTCCTCACTCTCACCCAGGGACAAGCTGTCTGTAGGTGGAGCGCCGGGACACCAGTAGGTATTTTGAATCAAGTTCACAGTAACAGGGGGTGTGGTCAAAAAACGGAGTGAAGCCCCTAAGGAATGCTGGGATCTGTAGTTATGAGAACACTGAAGACTAGCATGTCGGCTGATATTGTACATGGAAGCCTGCCAAAAGCCTCGCAATTTCATAATTCTACAGGCGTGCAGTTTGTAGATGGGGCGCCTGGACACCAGTAGGTAATTTGGATCCGGTTCACAGTAACAGTGATGCCCCTGAGGAATGCTGGGATCTGTAGTTTTGAGGAAACTGAAGACTAGCATTTCGGCTGATATTATGCTTGGAGGCCTGCCAGAAGCATCGCCATTTCGTAATTCAACTGCTTGCTCAACTGATTTACATGACATTCCTCCCCGCACGTGGGCATATTTACAAGGTCAATACAACGAGCCACATTTGCACAATAGCACTCTATTTCATCATATCCCTTGTTTTCCCCAACGTGATGCATATACATATACTCATCCAAACGCGACATTCCTCCCCGCGCATGGGCATATTTACAAGGCCACTCTAAAAAAGACATTTTCATCAGTCTAAATGAGCAATATTTACACAATATCACTACACGTCCTCATACACGTTGTTTTCACTACAGTAGTACATGCCAATATACCCGTCTAGCACATAAAAATTCTGAATTCATTGTACAGTTCAGAGTTCTGAACAGCAATAATTGCATTGCAACCATAGACACCGCCATGACTCAAAATACAAGGTGACTCAATACTAGACCTTATGCGACTCAATGGATATTGTTAAAAAAGTGAGTAAAAAATAGAAAATAAGTACACAGCGAAAGTTATGGTAGTGCAGCACAGCCAAACTGGACAACATCAGAGGCGGATTCATAAATTGACAGTTTCAGACATCTCGTTCAATCCAGAATTGGATGTATCGAACTTCAGGATGAGATACGCCTCTTTTTGGGAAAGGCGAAGGTCAGGATCTCCACTGCCACCCCTGATCACCGCCAGGACAGTCCATCTTATATCCTGGCTGGAATGTTTCTGTTGCAAGAAATGAGAGACAAGAGGAGCAGTCAAGATCTTGTTATTGATCCGTGAGCGGTGTTGAATAATTCTTTGGCGGACCTCCTGCGTGGTTTTACCAATGTACAGTTTTTTACACGGACACTGGATGGCATACACAGTGTATTTTGTCTTACAGTTCGTGTGTTCATTGTGTCGCCAGAACTTTTTGCCATCTGTAAACAGGGAACCTTCTATTGTTAGGTTACAGACCGAGCATGTCCCGCACTTCCGATGGCCCAAAACTGGATTGGCTCCAAAAATCGTACCTTGTGAATCCTTTTTTGGAGGAGGGCGGGTCGATGTAATCATTTGGCCAATACTCCTGTTCTTTTTTAAGGCAAAGAGTGGTGTGCCTATATCAGGCATTATTTCCTGCACCAAATGCCAGCTTTTCTGATTATTTTTTGGAGCCGATTGGTATGGGGACCAAAAGTAGACACACAGACAATCCTTTCCGTCGTCGGTCTCAGTCTCTTCTCAAGAAGATGTTCCCTTGGTGTCCATCTCGCTCTCTTCATAGAGTGTTTTAGGAGCTTGCGAGGGTATCCACGTTCCTGTAATTTCGCAGTCAGTCCTTGTCCATGTAACTCGAACTGTTGAATGGTGGAACAGTTCCGTCTCACCCGGAGATACTGTCCATAGGGGAGATTGTCTCTTAAACTCCGCGGGTGGTAGCTCTTATAATGCAAGGCATTATTCTTGTCAGTTTTCTTCTGGTAAAGTGAGCATGTGAGCACATCATCATTTCTCACAGATATCTCAACATCAAGAAATGGTAAGGACTTCTAATTGTGCGTCAGGCTGAATTTTATATCTGGACTCCTATTGTTCAACCACACGTGGAACTCCTCAAGTTGTGCCGGTGTCCCGTTCCACACACACCACACGTCGTCTATGAAACGGAGCCATTGGGCGATGTGACCTCTGTATGGGTTGTTGTTCAAAACATATTTCTCTTCGAATTGGCCCATGAACAGAATAGCCATCTCAGGGGCAAATGGACAGCCCATTGCCGAGCCTTTGATCTGTAGGAACATCTCGTCCTCAAAGGTGAAGAAGTTCTTCTTCAAAGCCAAAGTTGCGAAAGAGATGATGAGTTCAGTCGGTACCCTATGTGGACGTGGTCGATTCTCCAGGTATAATTCCATAACGTCCAGGCCATCTTGCTGTGGTATCTGTGTGTACAGGGATGACACATCCATGGTAGCTAGCAATTGGCATGAGGAATCGAATGGCAGCCCTTCCACCTTGTTTATAAAATCCATGGTGTCTCTGAGATAGGATGGTACCTGAACCACAAGGGGTTTCAAGAACACATCCACGAATTTGGAGATGGGTTCAAACACAGAATCACACCCGGACACTATCGGGCGTCCTGGAGGTGTCAAGGGGTCCTTATGTACTTTCGGGAGAAAGTACAAATGGGGAGTCCGTGGATACCGCCTCACCAGATATTCAGATTCTTTTGGTCCCAGTATCCCTGCTTCTCTAGCAGTGTTGACCAGTTTTCCAATTTCGTCCTGAATCTGAGCCGTGGGATCATGCGTGATCCGTCGGTACCACTCCTGGTTGTACACGTGATTCCGACCTTCAGTTCGATACAAATTTTTAGACCAGAGAACCACCGCGCCCCCTTTGTCTGCTTGCCTTATTACTGCTTCCTGTTGAGTCTTGAGTTCTTGAATGGCTTCTTTGTGTTTTTTCGTAATGTTTAGGGGGACGAAAGGACGTTTCTTCTCCAACGAGTTCAAGGCAGACATGACTGAGCGTTCAAAAGCTATGATGTTCTTGGAGACATTGTGGTTCGGTGGACAAAAGGTAGACTTATTCCTCAGGCCCGAGGCTTCTGAATGGAGTTGATCACTAGACTCCTTGAAGAACCATCGCAAACGGACTTTGCGGAAAAATTCCGTGACCTCCAGTTTGATTTTGGTAAAATCCATGGCGACCCCCGGTACAAAGGAAAGACCCATTTCTAGAACTTCTTGTTCAGCTCTTGTTAGTACTTTTTCCGAGATGTTAATGATGGCAGATGATTTCATGAGTTGTAATGTTTCTTGCGGGTGGTCATCTCCCATTGGGGTTTGAATCTCGTCCGCTTCTGCTGTTGGCCCTGCCCTAAAAAAGGCCTCTTTGGAGTATTCCTATTCAGTTGGTTCCTGTTCGAAGTACCCTCTCCTGCATCAGAGTCCTCCGTTGATTCAGACGAGGATGTCTCAGAGAATGTAGTAAATCTCCTCTTCGATCTTCCCTGATTGCTATTCAGGTATCTAGTAGAGTCAGGTCTACTATAAAAATCGTCTTTCAAATAGGGATAGACAGTCTCGATATTGAAGTTCTTTTGATCTTTCTCAAACTTTGACGTTTTGAAATTGATGGTGTTATCCCTGAATGTCACCAACTCTTTTTCGATCTTCTCCAAAAGAGCTTTAGCTTCAATTTCCGTATGGTTATCCCTGATGGCTTGGAGTTGTTCTTCGATTTCCTCCTCTTCCTTTTTGAGAATTCTCTGGGCGGTTTCCACTGTATGGACCATCAGGTCCCTACTACATTTAGTACTAATAAAGCTGAAACCTTTGCGGTAGACAGGATCGTCGGTAAAGATGACAGGGACGTTCTTGATTTGGAGACCCCATGGAATGGTTCCGGCTCGGAGATTGGCAAGTAGGAAGTGACCGTGGAGTTCTGTGCGAACATGTTTTTTCCGCAGTCTCGTCAATTTATCCGCAAAGTTGAGTTGTTTGGCTGTGCTGCTGAGTTTGACAGAGGAAAAAAGATTGGAGTCAGAGAGGAGTTTTTTAATGTGATCCTCACTGAACGACAGCGTGTCCTGTTCAGCCATGTCTATTTGACAGGAGGGCGCACCCCCCTCTTAACAATAAATGTACAAAATCGACCAACGATTTATAAGTCGAAGTAAAAAAGAAACACCATACGAGCAACCGCCCGCTCAACCAGACTGTGAAACAGTAAAGATATCGGATCCTACATCTGACCAACCCGGATCTCAACAATAGGAAAAACAGAACAAGGTGGCTGGACAGGATTATTCGTGAAACAATTCCCCAGACACACAGTCAATCTGTACCATGTGACCACTGGATTTAATTTTCCAAACAAGTTTATTTTTCTTTTTTACATTTATCAGCAATTTTTTGAAACACAAGCACAAACAAAACCACTGTCAATTCAAAAGGTTCATATATACAGTATCTACAAATGCACACATTTACAAATTTACAACAAAGAATCAAACAAAATATTGGTTAGACACACCAAAAGACAATAACATATGTATAATAATTCAAATAAATTGCAATTATATACAGTGCAGAGATTAGTCCATAAGCAAACAAACGGGCACCAGTCCTAGAGATTGAAAAAACCAAGTGACAGGCGGGGTTGAGATCGAAAACAAGCCTGCCTGTCAACGAAAGCCTGTGGTGTAATGTTAAATAGGGTTGCGAGGCTAGGATACAGAGTGGTGGTATGATTTACATCCTAGCGGCACCCTTTGTTGTAGCCACAGGGTGGTATTGTCGACGCGTTTCGAACCTAAGTATTCAAGGTTCTCTTCAGGACAGGGACTGGGAAACAGATTGTGCAAAAAAGTACAGAATTTGGTGTCAGACGTACATTAACGTACTGTAGAATGCCTACTCAGACTCCGTGAGAAGTAGAAAATATTTACCTGCACGCGGGCACAAAGATTGCCGTGGCGTAGGTATATCGTGTTCACACCTAGAAGACATATGTAAAGGTGCTCAGTGCACGGGGATTAAAAGGGTCGCACTAGGAAAAGTGGTGGGTGGGAGGGAATGGTCCATCACATTACTCAGTACCAGTTTTTACTAAGAAAAGCGTTCCATGAAAATACATATCATGAATTCTAGGACAAAATTACTTATGTTACATCATCTTATTAACAAAATCATGACCATTTAGGACTGGTTGACTATGGTGTGAGGCCTGGCCAAGCAGAAACCACAATCCTAGTATGGGTAACGTACAAGCAAACCCCAAATTAATCTGTGCTCAACCCCCTGGCAACTTGGCACAGAGCAGTCAGGCTTAATTTACAGCAATGTGTAAAGTATTTCTGCAACACTTCAAACTGTAAAAATGCCACACAAAGAGTATCCAACACCGGGTTAGAAATAAAGATGAGAATTTAATAAATAAAACAAGTCCAAAACAACAAAAATCTAAATCAGTAGAACAGGAGTTATGAATTTAAAAAGAATAAAATGTAAAATGGCACCTAAAAGCATAAAGCACCAACCGTGGATATATGGTTGCACTGGACCGGGTCAAAGTCAAACATTCAAGTTCACCCCGCTGGGTTGCGAGTCAGATGCAGTCCCAGATTAGTCCAGCTGAAGTTTTACCTTCGCAAGTTTTGAGCTAAGAGTCCCATTCACATTGGAGAGGATTGTGAGGAACAGGGAGAGCGTTGCAAGCGGCAGTCAACATGGTGTGAACAGCAGGTCGGGTGTCGCGGACAGGTGGGCTGGAGCTTTGCATTGGCAGTCCCACATCGGCTGTCGCTGCTGTGCGAAAGCATAGGCTGGTAGCGGATTGCCCTGGAGTTTGGTGCGAGCAGCGTGGATCCAGTGGAAATGGGTCAGTTGGCAAACGCAAAGAGCCCAAAAGCTTGATGTCAAGAGTCCATTAGTGTTCAGGACCAGAGAGGCACAACTTGGGGGTCAGGAACTTGCAGAAGAAGGGCCCAGGAACTGTTGGGGAGCCTTTTATGCCTCAGAGGCTCAGAACGGTAGGCCAGCAGATAACCCCTTTGAATCACTCTGGGGTCCTGGGTTCAAGATGAGGTTGCAGGTCTAGGTCTTCTTCTATAGAAAGAGTACAGAAGGTCAGCACAGCAGGGCAGCAGTTCCTTTAGAGAAGCAGTTCATGTAGTAGCACAGCAGACCTTCTTCCTGGCAGAGTATCCACAGGTCCAGAAGTGTACCGAGGAGTTGGGATCCGAAGTCCTTCTTTATACAAAGTTGTGCCTTTGAAGTGGAGAGAAGCTTCTAGAGGCATGCCTTTGAATTGCACAGTTGCCCTGCCTTCCTGGCTCCAGACTAACTAGAGGGGGGTTTGAAGCTCTTTGTGAGGAGGTAGGACACAGCCTACTCAGGTGTAAGTGAGGCTGGGCCCAGTTCGTCCCTCCCATCCTGCCAGTGATGTCCTATCCAGTCACACCCAGGGCTCCCATTGTACGTGGCTGTCTAGGAGCAATACACAAAGCCCAACTGCCAACTACACCCAGACATGTGACTAGAGACACACTGCAGGCACCAAATGGCAATAAAATGGCAACTTTTGAAAAGTGGCATTTTTAGAATTGTAATTTAAAATCTGACTTCACCATAAGTTAGGATTTTAAATTAGAATTCCACAGACACCAAACAACAACTGGTTATCTCCTCCCATATGGAAATTACATTTATAAAATGTATCAAGGAAACTCCAGTGTTATCCTATGGGAAAGATAGGCCCTGCAGTAGTGAAAAATGAATGTAAGATGTTTTCACTACCAAGGCATGCAAATTTAAAAGTACACGTCCAGCTTTTTTAATATACTGCAACCTGCCCATGGGGCTGTCCAGGGCCAACCCTAGGGGTGACTTATATGCAATAAAAAGGAATGTTTGGGCCTGGCAAAAGGTTTATTTTAGCCAAGTCGAAATGGCAGTTTACAACTCTACACACAGGCTCTGCAGTGGCAGGCCTGAAACATGTTGATGGGCTACTTAAGCAGCTGGCAGAATCAGTGCAGCAGGCCCACTAAAAAAATCCCCTGTCATCTCTTTGCCTTTCCATAAGCAACACCCAAGCTCACAAGGGGTTATTGGGTTGCCCATTTTTTGTATTTCTAGCAGGTCCATTAGTAGCATTTAATTTACAGGCCCTGTGCAAATGTAGTGCCATTCTACTATGTATATGTGGGGAGACATCGCCAGCCTGCTAGTTGCACAAATCCGCCAGCCTGAGGACTCTTTTTGTGGAATCAGCTGGGCTATCCCAGCGCAAGGAACCTCTTTCTCTGTTGCCTCCCGGTCCCCCCCGCTGCCGCTCACCATTCCGACTAGCGGCCGCCGAGCGGGGGGACTACGGTGCCCACAAGCCCTTGCGACATTGTCCCGCCTCCCTGAGACGATCACAGAGCCCGGAGGCGCATTAAAAGCCGGCGCTTCCGGAGTAGAGTGGGAGACATCGCCAGCCTGCGAGTTGCACAAATCCGCCAGCCTGAGGACCCTTTTTGTGGAATCAGCTGCGCTATCCCAGCGCAAGGAACCTCTTTCTCTGTTGCCTTCCGGTCCCCCCTGCTGCCGCTCACCATTCCAACTAGCGGCCGCCGAGCGGGGGGACTACGGTGCCCACAAGCCCTTGCGACATTGTCCCGCCTCCCTGAGACGATCACAGCGCCCGGAGGCGCATTAAAAGCCGGCGCTTCTGGAGTAGAGTGGGAGACATCGCCAGCCTGCTAGTTGCACAAATCCGCCAGCCTGAGGACCCTTTTTGTGGAATCGGCTGCGCTATCCCAGCGCAAGGAACCTCTTGCTCTGTTGCCTCCCGGTCCCCCCCGCTGCGGCTCACCATTCCAACTAGCGGCCACCGAGCGGGGCGACTACGGTGCCCACAAGCCCTTGCGACATTGTCCCGCCTCCCTGAGACGATCACAGCGCCCGGAGGCGCATTAAAAGCCCGCGCTTCCTCCACGTCGCGGGAGCGCGCGGGAGCGCGCGGGATCGACCGGGGCAAAGAGCCCTCTAAGGCCCTGCGAGACCAGATGAGCCAGGGCTGGGCCACCTCTTTTCAATCCGGACTTTTGGAGAGGATTCCTCCATAATACACCAGTGAGCTGACATTTCTTCTCGCTTGTAAGATTGTTTAAGCCCCTAATGACTATGCTATTTTACTCAGGGCTGTGTTAACATATTTGTGACTTGTACTTGGTTTGATTTGGTGCACACCTGCCATATATTGTCATCTATTGGACTGATTTACATCATGACTTCGATTCTCCCTAAAGAGAAATCCTCATTGCCAAGGGGGGGAAAGAAAGGAACGCTAGACAGTTATGTTATTAGATCCAACACAGGTATTGATAAGGACATGGCCTTGGCGGAGCGACGGGCCGAGAGACGCCGCTCTGTTGAATTTATGAAGAATAGGCGTTCTTCTTTGGGCCCGCTGCATTTAGCTGTCTCGTCGCCCCCCAGTCTTCTTATTAGCACACCCCCTGATAGTATGGTACTCGAGGCTTCTCCTAATGACAGTATCCCACTATTATTACGGGATAGATCACCCTTACCAGATATAAGTCTTTCTACATCTTTTTGTACCCCAATACCGGAGGTGGAAGTTATAACAGTTACGCCGTTGAGATCTCTAGAGATTGTCCAAATAACTAATAAATCTCCCAGTACCCCTCGACCCCAAGGCCCACCCCCAAAGAAGAGGAGAAAAAGGGGGGGGGGGGGCTCAAGAAAAACAAGGCTACTTCAATTCTCCTTGGTAATTCAATGAGTTCTTTACCCAATGTCCCATTAACACCAACTATAGATATTCCTCCTCACCACCCAATTGAAATAACACCTTGTAGTGATTTGTTGGGAGGCATTGAACATTTAATACGGTCTCTAATACTCCCTTTAACAGAGAGGTTAAAAAGAATAGCTCAGCAGTTGGGGAATTTAGAGCAAGCATTTGGGGAAATTAAAGGGGTGATTAAGGACTTACCAAAGACTATAACAGTGTCTCCAATTATAGGTCCATCTCTAGATAAAACTGTTCATAAATCAGTTCAAAAGGGAATACAAGGTACCAAACAGGACAAATTGAAAGCCCTGAAACCCATGCCTCCTAAAACATTACGGCAAAAGGATGCAGGAATTAGCGATAAAGGACCTGTGGAACTGTAACATCTAAACAGGTAGTAAATACATTTAAAGTCAATAGTAGTGAAAACCCTGATAGGGTTCCTGTCCCCAAGATACCGAATGTAGAACTACCCCCGGAAGCAGTTCTGTATGTGGTAGTCCTCACGGGAGTGCCTGTTTTGGAGGGTAATAAGAGAGAAGATCAATTGCAGCTTAAAAATAAAGTCATATTCTGGCTTAAACAGAATAGACCCCTTCCGCTAGATATGGATGGTGAAATCCTGCACGTGAGGCGTCTTCCTTGGCTGGGCCATAGAATAAAGGAAATAACTGGGGATATCATCGTAATTAATTTTAGTGATGTTAGATCAGTTAGATACATCTTAGACTACTTCCCCCTAAACGTAGGTAGTGCGATTATCCCACGCGAACTGCCCTTTTTCTACCCTAGAGCGCCATTGGCGCCCGAAATTAAGCATAGAATCTTACCTTGTAGCTGGGACAATCGTTCTGGGCCTCCTTTCCAACATCAGTATGATGGCATTAGGCCCCCACTCCAGCATCAGAACGATCGTGAAAAACCCCCATATCAATATCAGGATGACATTTTTGGCCATTGTTATCAGCATTTAAATGACCGTGTTAGGTCCTCATTCCAACACCAGTCTGATCGTTTTGGACTTCCAACTCAATGTTGGGATGATCGTCCTAGGTATCCGTTTCAACAACAGGAAAACCGGATCAGGCCTCTATTCCAACAATATAATGATCGCTGTAGGCCCTCTTTTATACATCAGGGTGCTGGAACCCTGTACCCACAAGCAGGCCAACCGTGGGAATATCCCAGGAAGAGACAGTTAGGTCATCCACCCCGGACACCTGGGGGAAATATGGGTTATATACCTGTTACAGGGAGATCAAATAGGTTTCTGGCCCTTTCCGGTCTAAATGAATGTGATTGACTGTGTGGCGGAAAGGATAGAACCATGATGATATGTCAAAGGAATAGGACTCTTGTACAATACATCCCGCAAGATTATGTAACAAAGGTGAATAGCCGAGTAGAGAAAATGCACAATAAATTAGTTTCACCTAGATTGGTACCGGAACTTATTAAAGAAATTGCTTATGTGCCCCTACCTGGATCAAAAACCAATGTTGGGGTTGGGGAGGAAACGGAGTCAGTTTTGACTGGCAAGAATGAATTAATGCATGAGCTGGAAGATATGGGGCTTGGCTCTGAGCCGGATTTACATGGGGCAAATATTGAAAATGACAATCAAGTACCAAAAGTGAAAAAGCCTAGGGTGGAGGAAGGACCATTGAGGTTTGTCTCTTGGAATGTATGTGGGTTAGAGAACAAAGTGCACAATACTGTCTGGGGAGATTTTGTCCAAAATATCGACATTCTTTGTGTACAAGAAACTTGGCTCTTGGATGAGAAACACCTCTCTGGTTTTAAAACTTTCCATGTCCCTGCAGTCCGCTCCTTGTTTGGCAGACATAAAGGAGGAATTTGTATTTATGCCTCAAATCTCCTTAAGGTTGTTAAAATTACCAGAAGGAAAAACACGCATTATTACCAGATGATCTCAGTTACCCTACATCATCGTGTCGAGTTACTAATAGTTAACTTTTACAACAATATAAGTAATGGGGATTTTCCAGAGGTTATAAGCAGCCTGCAAGGGGATCTAAATGCTGAGAATCTGTCGGTGGAGTTAAATAAAATGCTGGTATGGGTAGGGGATTTTAACTTGAATATCTGTAACCTAGGAAGTTGTGGGTTCCAGGAATATGGTGGGGGGAAAATGTGAGTAGGTGTCATTTCATCCATTCTGGAAAAGGAGAGGCATTAAATAACGTGTTGGCCAAGTTTGATCTTGGTTTCGCCAACCTAATGTGTACACCTAAGGTGGAATTTACCCCAACATTTCTAGCAAGAGGGTGCCACTCCACTATAGACTTTGTAATTGTGTCGAATTGTTTTGCACATTGTGTAGTAAATTTCGAGATCCCGTTAGTCGGGTTAAGTGATCATCTCCCTCTTAGTATGACCTTGAACATGGGAGAGTTAAGTAGACTTACTACTATTGAATCGCTTACATGGACACAAAACTTCGCTATAGCTCGTTATAACGGGCTGACACTTAAATGGTGCTCTGTGGACACAGTTAACAAATTCAGGGAAATAATAACCTTGGCTCTATCAGAGATTTTGGTTTGTTTGGATGAGAGCAGTACGGAAGAACAAACCCTGGAGGCGTTTGGTAAAATTACAGGGGTGATTCAGGATAAGCTTACAAGGGCCCAGAGAAAGAACCATCAGGGAGGGGGGGGGGTGGTTTGACTCTAGGTGCACTAAGGCATATGCGGCCCTTAAGGCTGCCCTGAGCCTTAAACCGAGGGACCATGTGGCTATTAGGCACTGTAGGAAGGTGTATACTCAGGCAAGGTCCCTGAGAAAAAAGGAGATCAAGGAGCAAGCTTGGCAAAAACTGTTGACTGCCTCACAGAGTAGAGACCCTAGGGCTTTTTGGGAGGCAGTCAATGCACCCTTTTTTTCTAAGAAGGAGGCTGAAAAGCTAGATATTGCTATTGATGAAAAACCTGGATCCATTTTTTTACCAAGGTATATAAAAACGGGGAGGAGTCATACATGGATGATGAAAACTTTGAAGGGTGTGTAGAGAGAAGGCATGCTTTTCACCTTATCACCATGGAGATTACCCTTCAGGAAGTACAGATGGCCTTATTAGCCAGTAAAAATAACAAAGCCCCGGGACCGGATGGGATCCCTAATGATATTTATAAGCTAGACATGGATGTCTGGGCCCCACTCTGTACTCGAGTCTTACAGGCTTGTTGTGCGATAGGTTTTATTGGTACATGTTCAGAATCGGTTATAATACCGATATATAAGAAGGGGGACAGGGATAGCCCATCCCACTATAGACCAATTTCATTATTAGATTCCCTCATGAAAATGGTGGGGAGGGTGGTCTTAAACAAGTTACAGTTGTGGGCTGATGAACATGACATCTTGATCCCAGTACAGTATGGCTTCCGTGAGGGTATGGGCACGGTAGAGCAGGTCCTAAATTTCGTTTTGTTACAAGCTAAATACACAAGGGCAAAGGAAGGTCAACTATATGCCATCTTTGTTGACCTTTCCGCTGCCTTTGATTGTGTGATACATGCTAAGCTTTGGCAAATTCTGGAGGAAATGGAAGTTGATCCTGCCATCGTACTTTTTCTTAGGCAACTTTATTCGGGGGCAACTGCAAAAGTCAGATATGGGCTGAGGGGGGAATGCACAGGCTCCTTCAGAATAGAAAAAGGGGTACGTCAAGGCTGTGTATTGGCCCCTTTTCTTTTTTTCTCTTTGTACAAATAAACTTGAGGAGGAATTGGGTGCTTGTAAAATTGACTCCCCAAAATATGGCAAAAAGTCCATTGTGTCGCTCCTGTATGCTGACGACGCAGTTTTAATGGCGAGAACAAAGGTAGGAGCCCAGAAAGCCCTCGCCAAATATCTTGAGTTTATGAAAGAAAGGGGCCTAATGATTAATGCCAAGAAATCTTACGTAATGCAGTGTGGTAGCTGTAAAAGTCTCAAAGCGGCAGGGCTCGTAATTGAACATACTAAAACCTTTCCATACCTTGGGGTCACAATTGAGGGTTCTGGCTCCTGGGGGCCTGAGATTAAGAATAGGACCTTATCTTTTAAACGTACCATAGGGGCCCTAAAGAACTTTGCAGCTAAGTTGGGTAAAAGACACCCTGAGATTATGCTAAAGATCTACATATCTAAATGTAGAAGTGTTGCGTTATACGGGGCAGGGATTTGGGGGTATCAGGATGCATCGGCGATGCAAATTGAAGAAAATAATTTTTTCAGATACCTCCTTGCCCTTCCGAAAGGTGCTTCAGTTCTTAACTGCCACCAGGAATTGGGGATGGACTATTTATTAGATGTGATTAAATTGCAAACTGTTTTACTTTGGCGTAGAGTATCGGTGTCAGGGGATCTTATCCTAAATCAGGAAATTATAAGAGATGTCATGGGCCTTGACAATGTGAAGTGTATAGACTGGCTTGAATATATCAGGAAATTATTCACTGATATTCAAAGACCCGAGTTTTTCAGCACTCCTGCCTCAATTCAGAATATTTCAAAATCAGAATTGAAAGGGCTATGTTTGGCCCATTTTGAGCTTCTTAGGTGTGTAGGTGAAATGACAAAAAAAACAGTCAGGGATCATCAATCGTTACTGACCACCAACAGAATCCAGCCGTACCTAGCAACGTGCAATTTGGGATTTGATCATTTTCTCTTAACAAGATTTAGGTTCAATTTATTCCACCGGTTAGTCTCATTTCCTAATAAAAATGACTGGTCTAGAACCATGGCTGTTTGCCCATGCGATAGTATTTCTGTACAATCTACATTTCATGTAATCTTGTTCTGTAAATTTTATGAAAGTGAGCGTAAAAGGTGGATCAAACAGTACTTGAAGCAAGGTGCCTGGAGACAATGCCGTCCTGCGTTTCTTACTTTGCAGCAATTAGGCAATGCAACTTGTATTATGGTCATGACTGGCTTTTTAAAAAGTGTTTTAAAAAAAAAGGAACTTAGTAATTAGCGAATTCGTTTGAACTAATTTAATACTGTTTTAATCTAGTGTTATTTATTGTAATGAAATGGTTTTTATTGATGTGTATATATATGAATGTTGCTTTTATGATTTTATGTAACAAAAATCGAATAAAGCTAATCGAAATCGAAATACTATGTACTTATACATAAATTAAATATGCCAATTGGGTATAAGCCAGTGTTACAATGTTTTAAAGAGAGAGCACAAGCACTTTAGCACTGGTTAGCAGTGTTAAAGTACACAAAATCCTCAAACCAGCAAAAATGAATTCAGCAAAAAGTAGGAGGAAGAAGGCAAATGGTTTGGGGATGACCCTGCAGAAAGGGCAAGGTCCAAAAGGACTGACTTTTTTTTCACTTTTTTTAAATAAATCTACCTATGCATTTTTGAAGAGATTTTCGAAAGTCACGTTATGAAAATATCCTTGCAGTTATAACTATTTCAATACATTTCTAGAGCTTTACTTGCATTGTATAATACTACACCACTCCATTGTGTAAACTTTTAACTACTATAATTACCTGACAGCATTATTTTCTCTTACTTCAGTGACGTCGCTGCCTTGCAGTACTCTACCCCAGGGAGGTGGTCCATGGGCAGTCTGCAGCACACGTGGAAACAGTAAAAAGCTGCACAAATACAATAGTGCCTACAATGCAGACACCTTTTGCAAGTGTACCTGCGTTGGCGCTAGGCAGCAGTTTGTGCACAAGTGCAGGCAGAGAGCGGGAATGCCTTATATGTTAAATACAGCACATTCCTGCCCTTTCTCTTTCACTCAGCGCAGCAAGGTGGCTTGTTGCATTGTGTGCATAGTTGATGAATATGCCACTATGTCTCCTATATGTCTGTTGCAATCATGCAGGTGACTAATTGAATTACATTGAGATGCAATTACCTTCTGAAACTTTAATAGCTGAAAACAAACCCTGTTAATAGTAAAAAATATTTTAACATTAACAAATGATAACAATAAAACATAAAAACAACCTAGACATTACTGAAAACTAACCATACAAAGAAGAGAGGCACTAAATGTAACTGCTGTTTATCTGACCACTCACATATGCCGAAACCCAAAACTGTCACTGTGACTCCATCAATTGTTGCAGCTGGTTGTTTTTGACCCGTAGTAGCGTACATATCTTCCCAGCAATGAGAGTTTGTCGTAAAAACTGGAGAGTATGTAGATAGTTTATCTTATTTCCTCGCCATATTCAAGAATTAATACAGTTTATGAATAAAACTGTAGTAAGAGATAAGGGTTGCATACTTTCACTAGGCCATTATGCATCCTAGAATACTAATGGTCTCTGAATAGAACAGTCAGAGACTGTAGATTCTACTCAGCTCAAAAATCTCTCATCTGAATTCATCTCATCCTTTGTGACAAAGATACCAGCAGAACAATGTAAACTTCTACAAAGCATTCATATTTCTAATCAAGCATCAGTTCATGTGGAAATTAACTCCAGCCAGGATCAGAGAAGTGGTACTTATCTGAAGGCCAAGTGCCCCATCAGCAAATCTATTTTGTCATCACAAACCCTACAATTCGCTAAATCACAGGGTTTGCTATTGCAAATTGGTGTTGGGCCATGTCCATAATCACAAGGCTTGTTATCCAGGCACTTGGAAACATAAAAATGGTGGCACTGCACATTATGTATAAAACAAGTCTGTATTATTCTCTTACTCAGACTGTCCGCAATCGTGTTGCACATACCCTGAATGTGAACTGCCGAAATAGAGATCAGATTCTGTTTTGCCCAGTAAAAAATCTGATCAGAGATCTTGCAGAGAGCCGCTGACCTTATCACCCCCACGACCTGTCTATTTATATATGACTTTGTTGTCATATTGTCTGTCTTCACCAGAACTATCCTTCCTCCAGAAAATTGAGGAAGGGCCAACAGAGCAATACAAATTGCTTATAATTCCTTCCAGTGGAGGCTATGAATTAGGGCCCACACACACTGCACCTGATGACATTCTAAACAGGCAACCCACCCTGCTAGACTGGCATTAATTATAACTATAATGGGAGAAGGTTGGGAAGTATCCCTAACAAAACATTCCAAGAGTCCAGCCACCAGTTAAAGTCTTGCTGAGCAGAACTGGACATCAGAATTCAAGGGTGTGCTCCTGTGACATAGTACTAACAGTTCATAATTTTGTGCAGCTGAAACCTGGCCACGTGAACCTAATAAAATGTTGCTGCTAGGCCCCCTGGACCTGTAAGAATGAGGCTGCTCTCAGAGCCGGCTGAGCAGAGAGATTCAAAATATGAGACTGAATATCGATAGCCCTCTCCTTTGCTAAAGTTAATGAACTGCCTGCCCATGCCAAACCTTGCACTAATGAAACGTCGGTCGTGCCACAGGATTAGCTTTAGTTTTTCCCAATACAGCAGAAACCTGTGGCTCCTTAGAACAAAAAGTAGCCTTACTGTCTGTTGCTTCAACTGCCCTTTTGGACATGTAAGAATTAGTTGGCCAATTAAAGATAAAGGAAGAACCCTTCTTGATGCAGTAGAGCCACCAGTGGAGCTCACACTTTTGTGAATACTCTTGGTGCTGAATACACTCCAAACGGTAGGACTGAGAAGTGAAAATGCAGATGCTCTACTGCAAAAAATAAAATTCTGTGATGAACTTTGTGTTTCAGGATATGCAATGAAGCATCCTGCAGATACGGTAGTCAGATAGTCCTCGGACCGAACCGAAAAAATGATGCTCTGTAGTATCACCATTTTGAAGTATAATGTCTTTAACCAACAATTAAGTCTTTTTAAATCCAGCACTGGCCTTTAAGATCTCAAAAACGTTTGTACTAGGAAGAGGAGCGAATACACTCTCTGCCCAATCTGGTTCTAAAGGACTGGGATGATTACTGTTTTTTCCATCAAAGTCTGAATCCGCTCCTACAGAGTCTTACTTATTTGTGACCTGGAGTAGGGAAGTCCCTTAATCTGAAGGATATTTTGGAAAGTCAATGCTATAACCTCTCTTGACGATACTTAATATGCAGTGATCCCTAATGTCCTTTTTCCAAATGTACCAAAAAACCTCTGAATCCTCAGACTGTTTCTATAAAAGCTAGAGAGTAATTGTCAGAGTTACAGTCTGAACCATCTTGACTGTTTGCTTGAATCATCCTTTCCCCAATTTTCTAGGTTAAAACTTCTTTCTCCAAGCAGACAAAGCCTTTGTATGCCTCTTATAAGAGTCAAATGAATGCTGATCCCATGCCTTATTGCAAGCTTTTCCTTTGTGTGGTAAGGTGTGCTTTCTGTCCTTAAATTCCTTGATTATCGTGGTGTCCAACTGATCACCAAAACGTTCCTGCCATCTAAGGGAATCTCCTAGATGGATGATTTTTCAGACGCCTAAGCCTCCCATTCCATAATCCTGAGGTTTCGTATAGCTAGAATCGTTGCTGAGACAGAGCTCGTTCACAACATTTCTGATAAAACATCAGCCAGAAAATGTGCTTCCTTCACCTGCCATCTGTACTAGGAGATCCCAACAGTCAGTGCTCTCTTGGATCATCACAGAAAGACTTTTAAAGTCTTGTATGAGAGATTGTGCTTATAGGTAAAGTACCAGCTTTGAGTCTCAAATTCACTGCTACAAAAGATTACCTCAAAGCCTTATCCACTTTCTTTCATTCTAAATACCCCGTAGGAGAGTAAACTTCTGGATTTATAACAATACGACCATTAAAGGTGGCCGAAATTGAGCCCACCTTTAGATTATGCTGGAGCACGTCTTCTGTTTCTCCCAGAGAGTTTTTTGCAAAATGTTTGGTGTGTTCACATGATCAGCATCCTTCCATTTGTCGAAGATCAATTCTCTGATATTTTAAAGCACCAGGATCGCAAAGGAAATATAATGAGGAAACAATTCCTTCTCATCCTCTGAGAAAGCAAACCGGGAGAATCCCAGACTTTTTTCAGATGTGGTCAACACCTCAGGCACATCCTTTCTGCAAAAATGCTTCCCTGGGTAATTCGGAGTCCAAGTGAGATGAGCTCACCTGAGAAGCATGACTGTGTTTCAACCCCTTGGAAATTTTTGTTCTGCACTTCTACTTCTCAGTCAATGCTTAAGAGACAGCTATCATTTTTGTACCTTTGCGGCCATCAATAATGTAGGAGCACTTAGAGGTACTTGCAAGTCCTACTCCTTCTGGCTAGTATTGGTTGTCAAAAACAAAAGAGGGAGGTAGAGCGAAAAAGTCTGGATTCTTGCTCCACGGGGGTACTTAGATAAACACAGAGAATCCAACAAAGATTGGAAGGGAAGAGAGTGATCAACGAGTGTTGAAGCACTCAGTGTTTTGTAAAATACCCCTCACACACCAAAAGGCCCCTTGGTGTCATGCTTCATCATCGGGGTCTTCGCACCCCTCTATCGGGATGCGGCGTGCTGCGACCTACGACTACGCGGGAGCACTAGTAGTAATGACTATGTGTGGTGTTGGGTGTGTGGGGTGTATTTAGTTTAAGTGAGTGGTGGGATGTGGTGAAAAATTAAAAAATACCTGGCGCGTGAGTTGAAGGAAAAAATTTATTCTGAACTCTGGCTGGTATTGTTAAAAAGAAGTGCAATGTGAGGTCAGGGCTGTTATATTAGGGAACAGGACCTCTGGTGTGCGTTGTCGACATGTTTCGGAGCAAAGCTCCTTCTTCAGGACGGGGGCACGACCTCCCCACCTTACTCACGTTTTTTTAAATAAAAGGTGTATTATACAGAAAAGTGGCAAAAAAATATGGGCTAAGTGTGCCTACAGCGGTCTGCCACAAGTACAATGACCTGTAGAAAGACAAAAAGGGGAGAAAACAACATTGGTTACCCTTGTAGCGGGTAGTTCAAGCAGGTGCAGTCACCTGGAACCTCACCAGAATGCTTGTTTTAAAGCCTGTGGAAGGAAAAGGACTCACAACACATACAACATAGAACACACATGTTTGGTACTTAGAGTTATTGTTGGTCATACTTATGAAGCTTGCTTGTGGGCTTCATGAGCAAAAAGAACGTCTGGGGTGTTGCTATTATTGCAATCTGTTGGGAAGAATGATGCAGGTTTTAATAAATCATTCTTACTCACTTAGGTTTCAGAAAGATGGTCTTTTTCAGGTCGATCTATGGAATACTCACAAAGACAGGGCGCTATGGACACCGTCTACCCCCACACGCTGCTCCGCTGGTTCTGTAGTGGTAGACCAGTTGGCATGCTATTTATACCCTGTTTCCTAATTGGGCGGATGCATCTTTGTTTCCTAACATGGGTGTTCCGCTCCATGTTAATTAACAAATGCCCATGTTTGGAGCGTCCGCCAATTAGCCATACACCATGCTTCTCTGTCCGTCATGTAATGACATGGAAATAGCGTCTTCTTATTCTCCCCGCAAGCGTATGGAAAAGTGATCTCTCGCGCATGCGCAGGATAGTGTTTCCAGCGCATGCGCGTTTGACTCTGGCACTACTGAAAGTCACTGATTATCGCGCATGCGCATCAGGACTTTTAGCGGTCCTTTAAGTACTTTTCGGATACATTACTGTGTTGGGATAAATAACTGTGTTTAAATGGTGACAGCGCTGGTTTTATAGCTGTTCATTGCAGCGGTCCTTGAAGTATCTACTATGAATCTCTTCAGATAGATAACTGTGGTAATGGTGACAGCGCTGGTTTTTAGCTGCTCATTTTGATAGTCTTAATTTATGAGATATTCATTATTTGAAGGTCTATTCTTTGACAAAATTGAAAGAATGTTTACTGATTACTGGTTAATTGGGTCCAAGGCACATCGTCATTAAGCCCAATTAAATGGGTTCCAAGCATGAAAACCCATCTTTGTTCCTTCTGGAAGAGCCCGGCTTCAGAGGGTAGTTGCTCTATAATTGTCCAGTTGAGGTCATTTACACAATGTCCTGCAGTTAGGTAGTGTGTTGCCATTTTCGTTGTGCTCTTTTTACAGCGCACATTGCTCTTATGTTCGTTCATTCTTGTTTTTATGGCCCTCGTGGTCATACCTACATATTCAAGGTTGCAGGGGCACTTGATCAGGTAGACCACGTTTTTGGTATTGCAATTAGAAAATTTTCTTTGCTCCCAAGTTGTTCCATTACGGAAGAAAAGTTTTTTACTTTTCTTGGTCAGGTGGCAGCTACTGCAGTTCCCACAGGGAAAATGACCCTGGATGTCAACAGACGGTTGCGTGACTGCTGTCGTTGGTTTTGGTCTTGTATGTACCAACATGTCTCTCAGGTTTCGCCCCCTTCGGTGAGCAAACATAGGTTTTTCAAAGTTTAGGTGACCACATGTAAGTATCCTCCAATGTTTATTCACAATTTTTGATACTTCATTGGACATGGTGTTGAAAGTTGTCACACATATCGGTCGTTTGTTCTCCTTGGGTTCTTTAGTTCGATCCTCCAGTAGGGCCTCTCTGTTGTTATTCTTGGCCCTTTTTAATGCTTTGGCAATGATTCTCTTGGGGTACTCTCGTTGCTTTAGCTTCTCACTCAGGTCTTCTGCCTGTGATTTGAAATTGGACACATTTGTGCAATTACGTCTAAGACGTAAGAATTGTCCATACGGCAAGTTTTCACGCAGGTGCCTGGGGTGAAAACTGTCGTATCTTAACAGGCAATTTCTCGATGTTGGCTTGAAATGGGTGGTGGTTTTTAAACCCCCATCTTCTGCATAAATATTCAGATCAAGGAAGACTAGTAGGTTGGCCGATATGGTACTTGTGAATTTGAGGAAGGCATTTTGGCTATTCAGCCAGATTTGGAAATCCTCAGCAGATTGTCGGTCACCTTCCCAGATGACTAGGACGTCATCTATATACCTCCTCCAACATTTTATGTTTGCTCTGAATGGATTCTGTTCGTTGAGAATTTTTGTGGTCTCAAGGTGGTGTACATAGAGCCCAGCCAGGCTCGGAGCAAAGGTACTTCCCATGCTGGTCCCATGGCACTGCTGGTAAATCGTGGTCTTGTATTGAAAAAAGTTTTTCTGTAGTGCCAATGAGATGCATTCTAGAACCAGCCCTCGTGGTGTCTGGTACTTCCATTGCGTTGAGAAGAGAACTTCATCAATGATCATGAGTGTTTCGTCGTGAGGAAGGCTGGTATAAAGACTTTCAACGTCTAGGCTGATTAGGAGTTGACTCCCTGGGTCAAAAGGTATGTCCTGTAGGAGTTGTAAGACCGCTTTTGTGTCTTTGAGGTAGGTGTTTGTTGATTGTACTAGTGGGCGCAGGAAAGCATCCGCGAATTTAGACAGGGGTTCCAAGATAGAACCGATCCCAGATACTATCGGTCTTCCTGGAGGATTGGTGAGGTTTTTATGAATTTTCGGGATGCTGTAAAAGTACGGAATACGTGGTTTTTTCTGCTCCAAAAATTCGCCTTCTTTTTTGCTCAACCAATCGTGTGCTAGGCCTTCTTCGATCATCCCTCCGATTTTGATCCTCAGGTTCTCTGTTGGATCCTGTTGTAGGATCATGTAATTGCGTCTATCAGACAGTAGTCTTAAACATTCATTGTCGTAGGCCTCTGCAGTTTGTAGGACGATGGCTCTGCCTTTGTCTGCTGGCTTTATTATGATACTTGTGTCCTCTGATAGCGATTTTAGGGCTTGTTGTTCTTCCCTTGTTGTGTTGTGAAAAACTCTAGTGGACGACACATCCAGTTTATTGACTTCTGTCATGATAGCTTTATCATAAGCTAATAGCTCCAATGGGACCAAGGAATCTGGTGGAGTAAAGGTAGACTTAGGTCTAAGGCCGGTATCAGTTCTCAGAACTGGTGATGGTCTTTCCATGAAGTAAGCCTGTAGTTTCAATTTGCGTATGAATTCTTGCATCTCAATGTTCACCCTAAAGATGTCTGGTCTCTGTGTAGGTACAAAACCCAAGCCTTTATTTAGCACGTGTGTTTGTAGTGTCGTTAGTGGTTTTGGAGTGAGATTGACCACTAAGTCCCTCTCTGGTTGCTGGACGATGGTTGGTTGGGTAAGGAGCCTGTCATGCTCCTGGTTTGTCGGGGGTTTCCCTGGTTCTGGTCCTCCCATGTGACGTTGTTGCCCTTCCGGTTCCTTCCCCGTGTCCCGGGGCGGGTGCCTAAAAAAGGCTGTGGATCGTAGAAAGCACCATCGAAGTCCTGGTTCCATTGTGGATACCCCTGAGCATTAGCTGTTGGGCCAAACTGGAAAGGTTGGAAAGGAGGGGGACCCATATATTGTGGGAATTGAGGATACCCTCTCCATCCCCGTTGTCTCGGGAATTGTTGTCTCTTTTGTCCCCAACCGCCTCGGTTTGGACGATACCTTTGACCACTGCCTGAGTTAGAACTAGCTGAACTATCTGACCCATCACTGTCTATATCACTGTTTTGGTTCTTATGCACATAGTCAGCTTTTGTATATGGATAAGCTCCTTCAGGTGTGAATTTGTCTTTATCCTTTTTTAGTTTGTTGAACTTACTTTGTTTTAGGGTATACTCAAACTCGGTCATCTGTTGGTTGAGTTCATCTAGTCTGATTTTAAGGTCGGCAGGTGAGATGTAAGTGCTCAGTTGTACCTCAATTTTTTGAATTTCAATTTTTAGTTCCTGTGTTATTCTGGCCGCTGTTTTAACAATGAGGACTAACCAGTCCCTGGTGCAGTGCCAGGAGATCAGTGACCACTCCTTTTTAAACTGGGCATCTGACTGGAATATAAATGGTTCAGTTTTGACGATCAGACCTGGTGGGCCCATTTTATTCCTGAGGTATTCCGTCATTAGTAGACCATGCAGTGCTGCTTTGATTTGGTTGCGTCTTAGGTTTACTATTTCATTCCAATCATTAATGTTGGGACCTGTTTCTGGGTTGCTAAGGCCCTCAAACGGGTTGATGGCTGTAAGAATTCTGTCGATCTCGTCGTCCCCAAACGTGAGGCCATGTTCGTCCTCCATTTTAAAGACCGCTGATGTATGTACCTAGTGTGTGTGATACTATGTGTTGTGAAGAGAGTATGACTCCCGCAGCTGTGCGCTGCCTGAACTAAGTCAAAAACAAAAGAGGGAGGTAGAGCGAAAAAGTCTGGATTCTTGCTCCACGGGGGTACTTAGATAAACACAGAGAATCCAACAAAGATTGGAAGGGAAGAGAGTGATCAACGAGTGTTGAAGCACTCAGTGTTTTGTAAAATACCCCTCACACACCAAAAGGCCCCTTGGTGTCATGCTTCATCATCGGGGTCTTCGCACCCCTCTATCGGGATGCGGCGTGCTGCGACCTACGACTACGCGGGAGCACTAGTAGTAATGACTATGTGTGGTGTTGGGTGTGTGGGGTGTATTTAGTTTAAGTGAGTGGTGGGATGTGGTGAAAAATTAAAAAATACCTGGCGCGTGAGTTGAAGGAAAAAATTTATTCTGAACTCTGGCTGGTATTGTTAAAAAGAAGTGCAATGTGAGGTCAGGGCTGTTATATTAGGGAACAGGACCTCTGGTGTGCGTTGTCGGCATGTTTCGGAGCAAAGCTCCTTCTTCAGGACGGGGGCACGACCTCCCCACCTTACTCACGTTTTTTTAAATAAAAGGTGTATTATACAGAAAAGTGGCAAAAAAATATGGGCTAAGTGTGCCTACAGCGGTCTGCCACAAGTACAATGACCTGTAGAAAGACAAAAAGGGGAGAAAACAACATTGGTTACCCTTGTAGCGGGTAGTTCAAGCAGGTGCAGTCACCTGGAACCTCACCAGAATGCTTGTTTTAAAGCCTGTGGAAGGAAAAGGACTCACAACACATACAACATAGAACACACATGTTTGGTACTTAGAGTTATTGTTGGTCATACTTATGAAGCTTGCTTGTGGGCTTCATGAGCAAAAAGAACGTCTGGGGTGTTGCTATTATTGCAATCTGTTGGGAAGAATGATGCAGGTTTTAATAAATCATTCTTACTCACTTAGGTTTCAGAAAGATGGTCTTTTTCAGGTCGATCTATGGAATACTCACAAAGACAGGGCGCTATGGACACCGTCTACCCCCACACGCTGCTCCGCTGGTTCTGTAGTGGTAGACCAGTTGGCATGCTATTTATACCCTGTTTCCTAATTGGGCGGATGCATCTGTGTTTCCTAACATGGGTGTTCCGCTCCAAGTTAATTAACAAATGCCCATGTTTGGAGCGTCCGCCAATTAGCCATACACCATGCTTCTCTGTCCGTCATGTAATGACATGGAAATAGCGTCTTCTTATTCTCCCCGCAAGCGTATGGAAAAGTGATCTCTCGCGCATGCCCAGGATAGTGTTTCCAGCGCATGCGCGTTTGACTCTGGCACTACTGAAAGTCACTGATTATCGCGCATGCGCATCAGGACTTTTAGCGGTCCTTTAAGTACTTTTCGGATACATTACTGTGTTGGGATAAATAACTGTGTTTAAATGGTGACAGCGCTGGTTTTATAGCTGTTCATTGCAGCGGTCCTTGAAGTATCTACTATGAATCTCTTCAGATAGATAACTGTGGTAATGGTGACAGCGCTGGTTTTTAGCTGCTCATTTTGATAGTCTTAATTTATGAGATATTCATTATTTGAAGGTCTATTCTTTGACAAAATTGAAAGAATGTTTACTGATTACTGGTTAATTGGGTCCAAGGCACATCGTCATTAAGCCCAATTAAATGGGTTCCAAGCCTGAAAACCCATCTTTGTTCCTTCTGGAAGAGCCCGGCTGAATAACCAAAATGCCTTCCTCAAATTCACAAGTACCATATCGGCCAACCTACTAGTCTTCCTTGATCTGAATATTTATGCAGAAGATGGGGGTTTAAAACCACCACCCATTTCAAGCCAACATCGAGAAATTGCCTGTTAAGATACGACAGTTTTCACCCCAGGCACCTGCGTGAAAACTTGCCGTATGGACAATTCTTACGTCTTAGACGTCTTAGACGTAATTGCACAAATGTGTCCAATTTCAAATCACAGGCAGAAGACCTGAGTGAGAAGCTAAAGCAACGAGAGTACCCCAAGAGAATCATTGCCAAAGCATTAAAAAGGGCCAAGAATAACAACAGAGAGGCCCTACTGGAGGATCGAACTAAAGAACCCAAGGAGAACAAACGACCGATATGTGTGACAACTTTCAACACCATGTCCAATGAAGTATCAAAAATTGTGAATAAACATTGGAGGATACTTACATGTGGTCACCTAAACTTTGAAAAACCTATGTTTGCTCACAGAAGGGGGCGAAACCTGAGAGACATGTTGGTACATACAAGACCAAAACCAACGACAGCAGTCACGCAACCGTCTGTTGACATCCAGGGTCATTTTCCCTGTGGGAACTGCAGTAGCTGCCACCTGACCAAGAAAAGTAAAAAACTTTTCTTCCGTAATGGAACAACTTGGGAGCAAAGAAAATTTTCTAATTGCAATACCAAAAACGTGGTCTACCTGATCAAGTGCCCCTGCAACCTTGAATATGTAGGTATGACCACGAGGGCCATAAAAACAAGAATGAACGAACATAAGAGCAATGTGCGCTGTAAAAAGAGCACAACGAAAATGGCAACACACTACCTAACTGCAGGACATTGTGTAAATGACCTCAACTGGACAATTATAGAGCAACTACCCTCTGAAGCCGGGCTCTTCCAGAAGGAACAAAGATTGGTTTTCAGGCTTGGAACCCATTTAATTGGGCTTAATGACGATGTGCCTTGGACCCAATTAACCAGTAATCAGTAAACATTCTTTCAATTTTGTCAAAGAATAGACCTTCAAATAATGAATATCTCATAAATTAAGACTATCAAAATGAGCAGCTAAAAACCAGCGCTGTCACCATTACCACAGTTATCTATCTGAAGAGATTCATAGTAGATACTTCAAGGACCGCTGCAATGAACAGCTATAAAACCAGCGCTGTCACCATTTAAACACAGTTATTTATCCCAACACAGTAATGTATCCGAAAAGTACTTAAAGGACCGCTAAAAGTCCTGATGCGCATGCGCGATAATCAGTGACTTTCAGTAGTGCCAGAGTCAAACGCGCATGCGCTGGAAACACTATCCTGCGCATGCGCGAGAGATCACTTTTCCATACGCTTGCGGGGAGAATAAGAAGACGCTATTTCCATGTCATTACATGACGGACAGAGAAGCATGGTGTATGGCTAATTGGCGGACGCTCCAAACATGGGCATTTGTTAATTAACTTGGAGCGGAACACCCATGTTAGGAAACACAGATGCATCCGCCCAATTAGGAAACAGGGTATAAATAGCATGCCAACTGGTCTACCACTACAGAACCAGCGGAGCAGCGTGTGGGGGTAGACGGTGTCCATAGCGCCCTGTCTTTGTGAGTATTCCATAGATCGACCTGAAAAAGACCATCTTTCTGAAACCTAAGTGAGTAAGAATGATTTATTAAAACCTGCATCATTCTTCCCAACAGATTGCAATAATAGCAACACCCCAGACGTTCTTTTTGCTCATGAAGCCCACAAGCAAGCTTCATAAGTATGACCAACAATAACTCTAAGTACCAAACATGTGTGTTCTATGTTGTATGTGTTGTGAGTCCTTTTCCTTCCACAGGCTTTAAAACAAGCATTCTGGTGAGGTTCCAGGTGACTGCACCTGCTTGAACTACCCGCTACAAGGGTAACCAATGTTGTTTTCTCCCCTTTTTGTCTTTCTACAGGTCATTGTACTTGTGGCAGACCGCTGTAGGCACACTTAGCCCATATTTTTTTGCCACTTTTCTGTATAATACACCTTTTATTTAAAAAAACGTGAGTAAGGTGGGGAGGTCGTGCCCCCGTCCTGAAGAAGGAGCTTTGCTCCGAAACATGTCGACAACGCACACCAGAGGTCCTGTTCCCTAATATAACAGCCCTGACCTCACATTGCACTTCTTTTTAACAATACCAGCCAGAGTTCAGAATAAATTTTTTCCTTCAACTCACGCGCCAGGTATTTTTTAATTTTTCACCACATCCCACCACTCACTTAAACTAAATACACCCCACACACCCAACACCACACATAGTCATTACTACTAGTGCTCCCGCGTAGTCGTAGGTCGCAGCACGCCGCATCCCGATAGAGGGGTGCGAAGACCCCGATGATGAAGCATGACACCAAGGGGCCTTTTGGTGTGTGAGGGGTATTTTACAAAACACTGAGTGCTTCAACACTCGTTGATCACTCTCTTCCCTTCCAATCTTTGTTGGATTCTCTGTGTTTATCTTAGTATTGGTTGTCCTCAGATTAAATATGCCTCCTTTTATTTCCTCTCTTGCCCTTCACCATGCCAATTGCTGACCTCATTCACCAGGAAAGAGTGCTATATATCTAAAAATGGTGGCTACCTCCACATACCAATGAAGGAACATGAAACTCCGATAAAAGCATGCACATTCATGCCACCAAACAAACAATAAGATCTAATCATTATGATTGTATAAAAGAGACTACCTCAAAGAGCGACTTCCTTCTCCTTAGCAGTAGTCCGTTCACTTATGGAGAGCCCTGCTGATCCCACACAGGACTGCTCCCTACTTACACCTCCCAACCTAGCAGCACAGCCCCAGTACCTTAGTGCCAACCAGACACCATCCTGACGTTTTTGAAAGAAGCTACATGCTGAAAAAAGGTCCCACTACTTCATCCAGCAGCACTCAGAAGAGAGGCGGATGCCTTGAAGCACCCCACCCAGACCTTATAAAAATTCCATGTGTCTCCCCAGAGGCAGGTCCACACATTGCTGCACCGGTGAGAGATCTTAGAGACAAAGAGAAACCAGTGATGGGAAAAGGCATTATATTCACGCCCGTCAGTGGTGATTGCCATCTGTAGAGGCAGGGTTGCCTCCAAAACTAAAGAATTTAAGAGAGGGAGGGACGAATGACTAATGAAAGCTAACTTGAAAACAGCAGCATACAGGGGCGGCTCCTCCGTTATGGTGGAGGAGCGCAGTCCCACTGCTGAGAAGCAGCAGAGGCAAACATGAAAAATAAAATGACAAAACCATTTTATTATCATTTTATATTTTTTTACCTAGCCATTGCCAGCAACAGAGGCAAGGCCATCCTGACGTGGTGTCACGCCACCAGTAGCGAGGATGAATGTTGGGCACTGTAAGTCTTAGGACTGCCAAACCGGCATGCACAGATATTTCTCCAACCAAGCTGTGTTGCAGAGCTGAGTGGAGAACAGGCACAGGTTCTGAGTCAGCCCACGCAGGCCAATCACGGTGCTGCTATCATGCTGGTACCTGTGAAACAGTAAAGGTATTGGATCCTACATCTGACCAACCCGGATCTCAACAATAGGAAAAACAGAACAGGGTGGCTGGACAGGATTATTCGTGAAACAATTCACCAGACACACAGTCAATCTGTACCGTGTGACCACTGGATTTAATTTTCCAAACAAGTTTATTTTTCTTTTTTACATTTATCAGCAATTTTTTGAAACACAAGCACAAACAAAACCACTGTCAATTCAAAAGGTTCATATATACAGTATCTACAAATGCACACATTTACAAATTTACAACAAAGAATCAAACAAAAGATTGGTTAGACACACCAAAAGACAATCACAAATGTATAATAATTCAAATAAATTGCAATTATATACAGTGCAGAGATTAATCCATAAGCGAACAAACGGGAACCAGTCCTAGAGATTGAAAAAACCAAGTGACAGGCGGGGTTGAGATCAAAAACAAGCCTGCCTGTCAACGAAAGCCTGTGGTGTAATGTTACTGTGTAATGTGGTCACTGGCCTCAGTTCAGGCCGGCAGTTAAAGTTGGCCCGTTTTCTGAATGAAGTAATCAAGCCACAGAAGGTCCGTGTTGCTCACTCTCTCCCAGGAACAAGCTGTCTGTAGCCAGTGACCGGCCGCTTCCCTCCCTGTGGTCTGCATAGCCAGACCTACACGCGCAAAATAATGTGAGCCGCCCTGATACCTGCAAGCTTCTGAAGCCTGACACCACGCCTTAAGTCCTGCTCTGCGCCTATTGCAGGTGTGAACACGACATACCTACGCCACGGCAACCTTTGTGCCCGCGTGCAGAATCTGTTTCCCAGTCCCTGTCCTGAAGAGAACCTTGAATACTTAGGTTCGAAACGCGTCGACAATACCACCCTGTGGCTACAACAAAGGGTGCCGCTAGGATGTAAATCATACCACCACTCTGTATCCTAGCCTTGCAACCCTATTTAACATTACACCACAGGCTTTCGTTGACAGGCAGGCTTGTTTTTGATCTCAACCCCGCCTGTCACTTGGTTTTTTCAATCTCTAGGACTGGTTCCCGTTTGTTCGCTTATGGATTAATCTCTGCACTGAATATAATTGCAATTTATTTGAATTATTATACATTTGTGATTGTCTTTTGGTGTGTCTAACCAATCTTTTGTTTGATTCTTTGTTGTAAATTTGTAAATGTGTGCATTTGTAGATACTGTATATATGAACCTTTTGAATTGACAGTGGTTTTGTTTGTGCTTGTGTTTCAAAAAATTGCTGATAAATGTAAAAAAGAAAAATAAACTTGTTTGGAAAATTAAATCCAGTGGTCACACGGTACAGATTGACTGTGTGTCTGGTGAATTGTTTCACGAATAATCCTGTCCAGCCACCCTGTTCTGTTTTTCCCATCATGCTGGTACCAGCATGAGGGCAGAACCGTGACTGACAATGTGAGCCTGTGCAGTGTGCACCAGCGTCGGGATAGGAGCACTGAGGTGGTGCCCGCAGCAGTAGGTAAGTGTGTTAATTTATTATTTCCCTTTCTACCCCTCTCCCACCTTCACATTGCCCTACCACTTCACTTCTAAATTAGAGCAGCCGCCACTGGCAGCATAGCTACCATTGGTGCAGCTGGTGCATTGGCCCTGGGTACCACAGCCCAAGGAGTCCAATTAAACTCTGATAAGTTCTGCATTTTACTACCTCAACAGCAGCCAACGGCCCATTTCCGTTGCTTCCACCAGGGCCCATAGCATCCTTGCTACGCCACTACATTAAATTAGCAATTCGGTGTTTTAAGTTAATTATTTTCAGTCTAGAATAAAGAGAAATTTTAACAAAGTCAAATTGTCCTCAAATATTTGATACTCAAGTGGCAACAAATAACTGTAAAATAATACACCACCGCCTGCACCGAGGCTTCACAGATATATTAAACTAATCAGTTTAACAAACAGATCTCTGGCTGGGGCGTATGCGCTGCATACCAAACGAGGGGACTCGAGAACAAAATACAATCCAAAGCCGGCGTAGTTCAGTAGTGTTTACAGCTCACTTGTGCTTCTCGCAAAGGAATAACGGTTAATGGAAAAGACGTGTCGGAGTATGGCTTCCTGCGAGCTCACAGCGTGCGTCTAACAAGGCTCCCGTGTGTTTTTACCAGCCTGTCGCGTGCATGTGGCACAGCTGACTACAGCAGAGCATTTCATTTGTCCACTGTGGCTTCCGTCGACGTGCGTCTGCACCCCTTTGCTGCATGATAACGTCCTGCGCGGCGGCGTTAATCAAAAGAAAGCAACTTTGAATAAATGAGGCGCTCTCGCTCCATCTCTGCCATCTGAGGCTCCGACGTTGGGCCTGCACTAATCAGCAAATAGATCTGCCGGTTTATACAACCTCATTTGAAGATTCATGGCTGTCTGTGCCGCTTGACTCATTTGAACACCCAGAGGGATGGCCTGGTTTCCACAGACCGCTTCTTCCCTTCGGCAGGGCTGTGCAATCAACTTTGATGATCTCATGAAGGGGAAAAATGTGCTGAGACACAACACCGGGGTGGGGCTGCGGGTTCTTTTGTTTTGTTTCGTTGGCGGGGGCTGCACTGACCAGATTTTCCGCTTTACAGCCATTGTGCTTCACGTCTTCTTGAAAAGTCGAACGAATGCGTCCGAGAAAGAGACTGTTTAACTATATTTGTCCTAAGCCACTGCCACCTAACGGCCAGGCGAGGAGGTTTCAGAATTGATAGTTTGTTGGGCTTTCTGCTGCTGTCAGACAAATGCTTCATTTAAACTCATGCATGGTTTAATAGCCCGACATAGAGGCTTCACTCCTTCACATTCTCCTCACTGTAAGCCGCAAACAACATGTTGAAAACAAGCATTGGCAAAGTAAATAGGCCAATCCGTTTGCTGGTGCAATGGTTATTTTTTACAGTTTTATCTGTGCCACAAAAATAATTGTAAAAAAACAGGCCACACCTTTATGTTGCCACCATGTACTTAAAAGAAAAAAGCAAAATACATTTAAATAAACATTCACAGTCGTGTCTGTTTTACTAATGCTTCAAAAAACGAAAAACCTTTCCGGGCGTTGTGGCATGCCCTTTACTACTGTGTTTTTGGGAAGACATCAAGAAGAAATCATCACTCAATGAAGCACTCAAATTGCAGACAGCACTGAACGAAGCACTCAAATCGCGCAATAAGGACAATCCAGACTTGACATTGTAGCAAAAAAGGTCACATATTTATTTAAGACAGTCGAAACAGATCAACCTAATTAAGCACTCTAAATAAATAAATAACCATAACGCAATATTTCCCCCAAAACATTTCCTTACTCAATGTCTATAACCAAAAACATTTCCCAACATTTGTAATCACCAATTACCCCAAATTGTACCAAAACCAGCATTGAGTTATTTCATCATTTACCACCATCTTCAACATTTTGCTCCCCTCCCCCCACCCCCGAGGAAAAGGATAAGCCCGCTCTAGACTATCCCAGACCCCAAACAGCGCCTAAAGAATAATAAAATATAGGATCACTGTAAACTGTCTTAAATGTGACGAATCTCTCTTTTTTTTTACAATACAGAAATAACATACAATAGCTGAAATAAATACAATGAACAAGCTCCGTCGCCACCTCCTGCCGCCACTACGTCATTCCCGCCCTCCTCCCTCACTTCTAATACCCACCCACTAGTCCCGCCCCTCTAAACATTATAGCCTAATAGCACGGGGGATTGCTCCCACCGCGCGATTCATCCCAGGGGGACACCGGCTCGCGCCCCGGTCCTCCTGGGTCCTATTGCAGACAGCTACTTTATCATAATGTCTCCAAAACTCCTTATAACAGCTACTTTAAAAACTAAATGAGATTTAAAAAGTACACATTATAAGAGCTATGTCACTGAAGAACCAGGAACTATTTTTAAGTGGATATGAACAATGTGCACATGCTTTGTAGCAGTCACTCACAGCGAATGGAGCCAATGTGTAAAGAGGTGATATTACAGTGCTTAATTTGGGCTGAGGGTTGCCAGTGGGCCGCACTAGCAATTTATTTTTGGGAATAGGCTCTTATTTTTCCTCATCAGACATTTTCAGAGACTTAGGGGCCCATTAGGATGGCGGGCAGACTTTAGGACAGACTGCCATACGTGCCGTGGTCCCGCACCGCTGATTAGGATGTGACCGCCACCCTGGGGGTCGCAGTCCGCATATTTGACACTGCGGCGGGTGCTGCTGCAGCACCCGCCACAATGCCAAATTGACATGTGCATTCCCATGCACAACGTGGCAGACACCCTTGTGCATCGGAATGTAGGAGGGTACCATGGGTACTCCCCAAGTGCAGCCCCATTGGGGGCCCTCAATGGGCCCCCAAAGTACATCCCGCAAGCCTTTCCATGGCGGCATCGTCGCCATGGGAAGGCCTTTTCAACCAGGCATCATAATATGCACCGCCACCATATTATGCCCCAGCTCCGCCCAGCCGGTAATCATAACGATTGCCGAGCAGCGGAAAAGCGGCCGACGGACTTCCAGTCCACCGTGATACCCCGCCATAATAATATGGCTTGGGGTACATCAAGTGGGGATGGCGGGTGGATCGCCACTGCTGCGGTGGCGATCCGCCCGCCATTATAATCACCTCCTAAGAGAGGGATAAATATTCAAAGGGGAAAGAAGAACAAGGAAGAGAAAGACCGAAAACCGGCACAAAGAGAGAACATAAGGACCTCCTGAAGTAAGGTAAAGGAGCAAGGAGCAACTTGTAGAAAAATTAAAGAGGTGGCGAATACACAGCTTTCATATTGAATGCACATGCATTTAATAGCACCAGCAGCGGGCTTCTGAGCCGGGCTTTGGGGACTGGCACTCATTGTTTTACAAATTTCGCATGAAGGGCTAGTCAATTGCTCTATGCTCCATTGCTCCACAGCAACTGCCAGTCAAGCCGGTATATTATTTTAAAGTTGATTTTTTTTAAAGTTGCACATTAGATGTTAAACTTTGGGTTTACCTTATAATCTGTTTTTGCGTCATCACAGCTTTCCGCTCCACTGCGCTCTGCCGTTTGTGTGGAGAAAGCTTATATTTTTACTCACCCCACTTCCGGTTTGCAGCGAAAGCCGCGCTTTCAACAGTTTAGCTGCAAATATCCGGTAGGCTACTTAATGGTGGTGACGGCGCTGTTGCGTAGATAGCAAATGTCAGGCAAGTGGATACATTATTTTAAAGCTGCATTATTTTAAAGCTACACATTAGATGTTAAACTTTGGTTTTACCTTATGATCTGTTTTTGCGCCGTCGCAGCTTTCTGTTCCACTGATGTCTGCTGATTTTGTGGAGAAAGCTCGTATTTTTACTCACCCCACATATGGTTTGCGTGCAGCAGGTGTGCCAATGATGCGCCTAAGGCAAGCCCATCAGTGCCCGTCTGTGCGCAATCATTGCCAGGACCCCTGCATCATTAACATCAGAAAGCAGGTACTCTGCCAGAATTATTTATCCTAGAGAAAAACGACACAATATTAACATCTCATACAGAGCAGGTCCCTCGTCTGGTTCCCTCCACTCTAGAAGGTCTAGTTGCTTGCAGAAAATGCAATTTCCATTGTTTTTATATTTCACTGACAGACGTGTGCTCATACCTCACTGACCACAAGTTATTCACCCTATTCCCGCCCCCCTCTCAGTCCCAGGACTTCCAGCATTTGGAGAGTGTCCTACGCAATGTCAGGTCTTTACCAAAGCACCTGATCGAACTTTGGGACCTATTCTCTTCTTTGTCATCTGAAGTCGGTATGCTTACCGAAACCTGGCCGAGACCTACTGCATCTCCGGCCATTTCACTGGCTGCCATGGAAAACTATTGCGTGCCAAGAGTGGATACAGGCGGCAAAACAGGAGATGGAATAGCCATTGTTTTTAAAGATACTCTTAAAGTCTCCCAAATAGACACACTCCATGCTGATTGTGTGACAGTCTGTATTTTTAAGCTTGAACTCTCCTCCACTGACTGTTGGAAAGGTGCCCTAGTGTATCGTCCTCCTGTTCCCAAAAAAGAGTTCAGCTAGCACCTCACTGAATATTTTGCAACTCATGTCCTGAGATTTTAATCTCCATGGCAAGGAGGCTGGAAAGGTAGAGGTTGCACAACTGATCTCTGATTTCGATACACCCAGTCTATCTCAGATAGTCAGTGGATCTACCCATAGAGCAGGGCACATGCTGGACTTAATTTTCACAAACTCTGGGGCCGATTACGGGAACGGATAGAAAAGTCATCCGCCTGCCGCGCTCACTGCAAAAAAGAACGCCAGCATGTACCGGTGCAATTCCGCCGTTCAGATTACGATGCAACGCACGTAAAATCCAACCGCAGCTGACGGAATTCACAAAACACCGTTCGCCACGGTCGGAAAAGCTGCAAATCCGCCCACTGCGTAGGGGGAAAGCTGTTCAATGGACCAAAAAGGCTGCTACTGCCACGGTATGACTGCACGGCAAATTACGATGAGATTGAGGAGCTGGTGTAATGACCATTGCATTCCGACCGCTGTGGTCGCGCTTAGGCAAAATGAATGGCGGTTGGAACAAATTTCACAACAATGCTCAAAGTGTGCCTGTACTTTCCGCTGCCCTCAATCACATCCAACACGCCCCAATGACACACCCCAAATCTTTTCTGATAATGAAAGCCATGGTCAGCATGGAAGACACAACTGGTGGTCATCACTAATGTGGGCCCATCCACATAGCACATGATAAAACCAACCCCTTCATGGGCCAGCATCCCTTGAAAATCAGCATCAGAGAGACAGAGAGAGAGAGACAGCTCACCATTTTGCAGACAGAACTTTCACAAAGCACACCATCACACCCACCTATCTCCACACACCACCATTTCTAATCCACACACCTCACATGTAGCTGTTACCTATTTTGAACTCTGCTGGTCATTTTAGAACACTGTATAGTATTAGCCCTGAGGAAGTCTGTGGCTCACAACACAAAGAGACAAAACACATGTTGGCAGCTAGGACTGTTCTTGGAGAAGTTTTATGAAATAAAAGAAGATTAAGAAGACCTTCTCAATGTTGATTTATTAAGGACTTTGACTAATTGTGAAACAAGCTCAGGATATATCTCTCTTTTCACCTCACATATCTTCACCACCACCTTTGCACCTAGCACTCCTCACTCATTTGCACAATGCCCCCCAAGAAAATGCCAAAATTCAGTGACACAGAGTTGAAAGTGATGGTAGATGAAATAATTAGTGTAGAACCACATTTTTGAGGGAACCTGGTCCAACAGACCCCACTACGGAGGAAAAATCAAATGTAGGAAAGGATCTACAACAAAGTCAATGCAGTAGGGACCACCCTGCACACACTGCGTGACATCAAAAAGCGGTGGACCGACCTCAAGAGCAGGGTCAAGGCCGGGCCAGAGGAACCATGAGGCAGCTCAAAGAACTGGTGGTGGAGCACCCTCCCTACCTCACAGCCATGTGGCAGCCATCTCCCTCCTCTGCTTCACCTTACAGGTAGGTATCTTACTGGGGAGTCGTAGTTGGGACCTGAGAGCAAAACCACAACTCTCACAAGGCCCTCTATACTCCCACCCAAACAGCATGGAGCACCGTCCCCACCTCACAGCCACGTGGCAGCCATCTCCCTCCTCTGCTTCACCTTACAGGTAGGTAGCCATCTTACTGGGGAGTTGGTGGTTGGGACCTGAGAGCAAGACCACAACTCCCACACGGCCCACCGTACTCCCTCCCAAACAGCATGGAGCTATATGACCACCATATCCTGAACTTGGTAGCAAACTCTGTAAAGCTCCATAAGTCGTAGCCAGTGCACACAGCTAATTCCATTTGGATGTCACATGAATCATAGTGTCAATGATGTAGACACATGCAACTATGCAACTGCAAAGCAAAGCCCAATTACGCAATAGCCAAAATGCAATTTGCAAATCCCATTGCCTCAGAGCATAATGGCTCACATCAACACAACACATACATGGAGACTCAGTCAAAGCTCACAAACCACGTGATGTCAGTACAAAACAGAACAACAGAATTCATGAACTTGCGGCATAGTAGACAGATACTTTCTGAAAAGTCTCAAATATCCTAGCATAAACTGAAGTGGATGAGCAACAAGTTGGTACATGAGGACATGTCCTTGAAAATACAATACATGTGCATGTGAAAGTGTTGGTATCACCATTTCACATCTCTATCAAGTAATGTATGTACTTCTACATCATGTACAGCTACTGACAAACTGTTACACATGCCAAGTAATGCCAAGGTCTAAAGTTTGATTATCTCAAATGAAATGGCCAAAACATGATCATCAAAGTTGTATTGTGTACTGAACATGCTGACAATATAACCTCTATTCAACAGTTGATTCACTATCAACACCAGGTGACACCAAGATCAACGAGCTGAACCAGTCTCTGCCCCCAGGAAGGTGACCTCTCAGATGCTGAGCTGAGCACCAACCTGACCCCTCAGGAGTGGCAGGTCAAGCTCTGTCTCAGGGCCTCACTGCCCGCCTCACCACCACAACGACTCCTACAGCTGCAGCAACAACGCTGACCCCTGCAACAATGACTTGTGTGGCAGCCACCTCCACCATCACCACCGCTGCCTCCAACACTGTCCCTGTGGCAGTTGTCACTAATCCCACCAGGCAGTCCGGGGATGCTGGGGACAGTGTGCTGGGGCATCGATGGGCAACGCCACAGGTCCGTGTCTGCAGGGCAGGTGAGAGGGCAACAGGGGGACAGTCACAGGAGGACACTGAAACTGAGGCCTTAGCCACCGTTAACACTTTACTTAGTGCATACCAACAAAACCAGGAACAGATGGGCCAGGTCATGGATGACCTGCGGGAGCTCGGCCTGCTGCTGAGGTCCATGGACACACGTTTGGGACAACTTGAGGAGTACATGGGCCAGCTTGTGGGTGTTCTGAGGGACATTCATGCAGCTCAAATAGCTGTCCCCCAGTGGTCAGCCGGATGATACACACAACATCTCAGCAGCGGCCACAGGGAGGGGTGAGTCAGAAGAAACAGACTCCTCAGATACCTCTGAGTATGCAACAGGGCCCCTTCTGCCAAACGGCAGAAGGGACGTCCGAGAAAGCACACAGGAGAATCACGTGGAAAAGCACCTCAAAGAACCAGTTCTAGGAGCCACCGTTGATTTCACCAGTGTTGCATAGAGCATTGACTTTGTTGTAGGTCCAAACCCACATTGCCCCATAGATGTGACTTGTCTGTTGGACTGTGGAATTCCACCATTGTGTTTTCTACCCTATTTAACTATGTACCATCACTTACAACTTGAACACTCACCTCTCACTCACATTTCAATAAACACAAATAACACACCTATGGCTTTGTCTTAGTACCATGTTTATCACAGTAAGTAATATGTAGCAGCACCTTGAGACCCTCACGGGTGAGTAGCGTGCTTTATAAACCCCTGATTGATTGATGTTAACTCACATTGCAATGTACACAATGTGACAATCCATTGAGAGGGTGGATGAACCTAGACCAACACAAGAAAACAACAGTGAGCTGTCATATGATGGCATGACAGCAAAAATACACCACTAGTCAACACTGTACAAGATGCATTCCAGATAACACTGACCAACACCATCAACATGGACATGAGGTAAGTTGAAAAATTAACACAGCGCTGCACAATGTAACCCTTAGCAATGTGCCAACAACAGCCAGCATCAAAACACATCCTCAAAGTTTGACCCAGAACAGCAAAGTGCACAGACACAGTCATGGTTGCTCAATACTAACTTACACTCAATGGAAGTAGTTGGTGATGAGCTGTTCACGCAGGTCAAGACATTCTTCATCGCCACTATCTTCGTCACTGGGCATGTGTGGGTTTGCAGCAGGGGGCTGCTGCTGCTCACCATCATCCTGAATCAGGGGGATCTCTTTGCGCAAGGCCAGGTTGTGTAGCTTGCAGCAGGTGACTACTATCTGACACACCTTCTGGGGTGAGTAGAGAAGTGCACCACCACTCATGTCTAGACACCTGAATTTAGACTTTAGAAGTCCAAAAGTGCATTCCACCACTCGACGTGTCCTCACATGGGCAACATTGAAGTGGATTTCCCCGGGTGCAGTTAGATTCCTCAGTGAGGTCAGCAACCACGGACGATTGGGATATCCTGAGTCACCTAGTTGTGAGAAACAGACAAACAATGTAATAGTAATATGTGAGGAGAGCAGCATGTCACACATATATCACAGGCAAATGAGTAAGGTCCGCTGTACTCCACAGTGATTAAGATAATCTTGAGGGTAATCAGTAAGGTTCAATCATTCAGGGTGCTCAGGGTGAAACCCTTCTGTCCGGGAGGGGCAGAGAATCAATGTTAGGAAGAAGGACCTTACAGGCGTAAGGTGAGAAACCTGAGCACTCCTAGGTGCTAGATGAATGCAAATTACACAGGGGTGTTCAAACGTTCAAAGTTTTATTCACTTTGTAATTTTAGTGAATGTGATTCATCCTTCTGAATCAAAAGTATTCCATTAGGTGAAGATGACTCAAATTAATCATTGCGTGATAATTCCATAATCAAAAAAGTTCAATACATCGCGATTGTAAATATAACCGCATGAGTCAATATCCCCGATGCATTTCGAGCTGAAAAAGCTCTTCTTCAGGGGGTCAACGTGTTCTAGGAAAAAGGAGGAAAGTTCGAAATTACTAATCAGGACCGAGTGATATGGGAATGATCAGAAAAATGAAAATAGAATGGTGATGGAATTTGGTGATAGTAGATAAAAAAGGTGACACTGAAATACGTGCAAAGCGTGAGGTTGGGAATTATGAACGAGAAATAGTACGAGGGAAATGTTAGTGACTGGGAGTGTGCCCGAGAACTATCAAAATTCTAAAATGCCGTTAAAACTGGAGAGTGTTGAATAATAGCCAAGGAGGACTGCGTGCAAAAAGGCCCAAAGTGTAGTGATTGTGCCATGCAATATAAATGCTCGAGCAAGAGTGGTTGCTGCTGCGTGTTAACAACGAAATATTGCGAGTGAAATCACTTAACGCGCCCCTTGATAACCCGGTGCTCTTTGTTTTAAAAAGACCGTATCTGGCCGGTGAAGCTACTTCACTTACCCAAAGTGTAACGCGGTGAACGCGTAGATTCAAAGTTGCAAACGTGATGAGACGCCGCCCGTAGAGTGCGGAAGTGCCGAAAGGTTTACGCGTGCGCGGAATATCATGTCCATGTGAAATAGAAAGAGGACTGTTGTGGTGGGTCGCGAGGGGAAAAAAATACGAGTGAAAAGAGTGAAACAATAAAGTAACTATAAAAAAACGCGGTGGACAATGGATGCCAAAAAGAAATCAATGTGTGAACACAATAAGCAAAGTCATACAGATGGATGCTATACATAAAACAGTGTACATATTGAATAAAATAACCTATGAAACAGACAGTGTGGTAAAAAAGATCAGACAAAGAAACAGAATGTGGAGAGAAAAACATTTCACGGATGAAATGATACAGAGTGTTGATAGACATGAGATCAGGGAGAGATGATACAAGCTAAAAACCAAAACAATGAATGTGAAAAATGCAGTGTCAGAGAATATGACGAGTGGAAAATGTCTTATAAAGGATGTTGCGTTCATGGGGAAAAAAAACAAGTGTAAACGGCAAAGGTGAAAAGTGAAATGGGGGATAGTATGGATAGGAAGGTGTCATACCAAGAGACAAAAACAGGAAAAAGGCTGTGTAAGAAGGAAAGGATGGATAAAATAGGAAAAAATGAAGAACAAAAGGAATGTGAGTGAAGATAGTAAATATGAATACAGTCAAAAGAGTAAACCAACAGGTAAATTGAATAGAATAAACGATGCAGGTTAAAGGAAACTGCTAAATTCCAGACGTTCATTGATTCCTTTGGGATGGGCAGTGCCCAGTTTGAATATCCAATACAGTTCTCTCTGGAGAAGAAATTTTCTTGGGTCCATGCCCTCCGGTTTGTTGACTACCTCCAGGATGAGGAAGCGAATTTGACTAATGTTATGGTTCTGTTGTGTGAAATGTGCAGAAACACAGGATTTCAGGTTTTTGTTTCTGATGTTGCTCCGATGTTCATTAAGTCTGGTTTTTATCTTACGCTCAGTTTTCCCAACATAGGGTAGTCCACAAGGACACTTCAATAGATACACAACATTCGTAGTGTCACATGTTGCATTGACATGTAACAAAATTTGCGTGCCTTTACTGGAATGAGTTATACTGCTACCTGGAATTATGTTGTGACAATTCAAGCAATTGTGACAGGGAATTGTTCCTTTGTAGACAATTGGATGGATGGTGCAGGGTTTTATCATTGTCCGTAAATTTTTTGAGCGTTGGTACGCAAAAATTGGTAACTCGTTAAAGATGGCATTAAAATCAGGTTCCAATTGAAGTATCTGCCAGTGAGTGATGATACATTTTTTGATCAAATGACTTTTGGTAGAATATTTGGAGACAAAAACGTTTCATTGTTCATTAGAAATTGTTTTTCGTTTTGACTTGAGTAAAGTGGATCGATCAATGGTTGTAACTCTGTCATGAGCAGTTTGAACAACTTGTTTGGGGTAACCTCTGTTGATGAATTTGTTGGTAATAATGGTACTGTCGTGTTTGTAAGCTTCATCTGAGGAAGCGATTCTCTTGGCGCGCATTAATTGTGATTACGGAAGGTGTTTCTTGAGACTGGGTTGATGGAAACTAGAATAATGGAGATAGTTATTGCGATCAGTGGGTTTGGTGTAAATCGAAGTTTCCAGTTTGGTGTCTTTGATGGTGATGTCGACATCTAGAAAAGAAATTCTGGCCTGGTTGATATTGTGGGTGAATTGAATTATGTCATTAATGGTATTGAGGTGGCTGATAGCCAAAATGAGTTGTTGTTCAGTGCCAGTCCAAATTAGAAAAATGTCGTCTATGTAATGGTAGTACATTTTAAGATGATCTTGCCAATGTGGAATAGACAGTATGTGTTTGGTTTCGAAATCATGCATGAAAAGATTTGCGTATGATGGGGCTGCACAGTTCCCCATCGCTACGCCCGAGAGCTGAATGAAAAATTTCTCCTGATATTTGAAATAGCTGTGTAGCAAGGTAAATTGAATTGTTCCATAAGAAAAACTTGTAAGTCAGGTGGATGTTGGTTTTGAGTAGAGCCGCTTCTATGGCCTGGATACCGAGGTTATGGGGGATGGATGTATAGAGAGAATTCACGTCAATGGTGCAAAGTAGGACAGGTGTTTGAGGGTCAATGGTGATGTTGATGAGTTTAGATAAGAAGTCTGTGGTATCCTGTAAATAGCTTTCCATTTGGGTGACTGAAGGTTGGAGATGTCTATCTATGTAGGTTCCAATGGGTTCGTGAATGGAGTTCCATGTACTTACGATGGGTCTGAAAGGAGGTTTGACTGGGTCTTTGTGGATTTTTGGAATCATGTAAAGGTATGGAATGTTTGGATAGGTTTTGATGAGGTAATTGCGATGTTTAGTGGTAATGGTTCCAAAAGCTACTGCTTTGTCAATGAGAGACTGGAGGATAGCAGAGTATTCCTTGGTGGGATCAGAATTTATCTCCATGTAGGTGTTTGCATCCAGAAGATGATTGTTCACGCTGTCTAGATAGAACTGGGTGTCCATAATTACCAAGGATCCACCCTTTTCTGCGGGGCAGATCATGATGTTACTGTTGGTAGCTAGTTGGGTTAAGGCGATTTTTTCATTTCTTGTGAGGTTCTGTTTATGGTGAACTGCAGTCTGATTAATGATGTCAAGATCTTTGTGCACAAGCGCTTCAAATGAATCCAATGTTTTATGGCTAACTGGAGCCAGGAAAGAACTTTTGGGACGTAGGTCCATAATAGTATGCTCTTCAGTTTGTGTAGGTGCTGCGCAAATGTTGGAGAAAAAATGTTTTAATCGTAATGTTCGCATGAACCTGTAAAAACTCACTTGAGTTTCTAAGTCATTAGTTGTATAGGTTGGAAAAAAAGAGATGCCCTTTTGAAGGACCTTCTTTTGTGTTGTTGAAATGGTGGTTTGAGAGATGTTGATGATTAGATTCTGTGACTCCTCATTGATTGTGCTATAGGGCGCTGTAACTCTGTTGAACCGTGTCCGCCTCGATCGCCGGTTGCATCTGTGCCTAATCCTAAAAAAGGCACTGGTCCAGTGCTTTGGGTCGAAGGTTGACTGGTAGAAGCGCCACTTTGCGGTGGCTGACTGGTTGGAACGCCGCTTTGATGAGGCTGTGTCGGGCGTGGAGGTTGGCGTGGATCTTGCCTAGGCGGTCTGGTGCGCGTGGAATCATCAGAGTATGATGTGTCGCCTTCAGTAGATTTATTGAATTGCGATCTATGTTGTCTTCTCGCCGCATAGATTTCGGCCCAATTGTACACCTCTCCAAGTTTATAATCTACTGTATCCCTTTTGAATTTGCGCAGTTTGCGTTCGTTAATCTCTTTAGTATATTTTTCAAGTTGTGTGTTGACATCATCCAGAGTTTGACCTAGTTCTTCTGTAGTAAGTTTAGAGCTCAATTCCTCTTTTAGTTGAGCTACTTCAGTGGAGAGATCTTCTAACATTTTGGACAGTTCTCCAACAATGAATAAAATTAAATCTAGTGAGCACTTGTTAAGGATTCCATACCACCTTTCTGTAAATCTTATGTTGTTCTTGCATAATGTAGATTTGAGTGGTATACGCAAACCTCTTGGGATCCTAAAAACTTTATGAAAGCGAATCAGGGTGCTTGCATGTAAGCGTTGGTTGATCTCTCTTTTGGCTGCATACAATAATTGACGTATGTTGGATTGAACAGATCCTGTGCTGGAGGCAATGCACTCGGGTTCCTGTATAAGTGTGTAGATACGTTCAGTGTCCTCCGTGGTGAATTCAAAAGTGTCAGCTTTGTTGCTGGTCAAGTTGGCTATGTCAGCATAAGACATGGCTTTTAAACAATTGGGTGCAAAAGCGGGTGGACAGAAGGAAACTATAGGCAAATGAGTAAGGTCCGCTGCACTCCACAGTGATTAGGATAATCTTGAGGGTAATCAGTAAGGTTCAATCATTCAGGGTGCTCAGGGTGAACCCCTTCTGTCCGGGAGGGGCAGAGAATCAATGTTAGGAAGAAGGACCTTACAGGCGTAAGGTGAGAAACCTAAGCACTCCTTTGTGCTAGATGAATGCAAATTACACAGGGGTGTTCAAATGTTCAAAGTTTTATTCACTTTGTAATTTTAGTGAATGTGATTCATCCTGCTGAATCAAAAGTATTCCATTAGGTGAAGATGACTCAAATTAAACATTGCGTGATAATTCCATAATCAAAAATCAAAAAAGTTCAATACATCGCGATTATAAATATAACCGCATGAGTCAATATCCCCGATGCATTTTGAGCTGAAAAAGCTCTTCTTCAGGGGGTCAACGTGTTCTAGGAAAAAGGAGGAAAGTTCAAAATTATTAATCAGGACCCGAGTGATATGGGAATGATCAGAAAAATGAAAATAGAATGGTGATGGAATTTGGTGATAGTAGATAAAAAAGGTGACACGGAAATACGTGCAAAGCGTGAGGTTGGGAATTATGAACGAGAAATAGTACGAGGGAAATGTTAGTGACTGGGAGTGTGCCCGAGAACTACCAAAATTCTAAAATGCCGTTAAAACTGGAGAGTGTTGAATAATAGCCAAGGTGGACTGCATGCAAAAAGGCCCAAAGTGTAGTGATTGTGCCATGCAATATAAATGCTCGAGCAAGAGTGGTTGCTGCTGCGTGTTAACAACGAAATATTGCGAGTGAAATCACTTAACGCGCCCCTTGATAACCCGGTGCTCTTTGTTTTAAAAAGACCGTATCTGGCCGGTGAAACTACTTCACTTACCCAAAGTGTAACGCGGTGAACGCGTAGATTCAAAGTTGCAAATGTGATGAGACGCCGCCCGTAGAGTGCGGAAGTGCCAAAAGGATTGCGCGTGCGCGGAATATCATGGCCATGTGAAATAGAAAGAGGACTGTTGTGGTGAGTCGCGAGGGGAAAAAAATACGAGTGAAAACAGTGAAACAATAAAGAAACTATAAAAAAGCGCGGTGGACAACGGAGGCCAAAAAGAAATCAATGTGTGAACACAATAAGCATAGTCATACAGATGGATGCTGTACATAAAACAGTGTACGTATTGAATAAAATAACCTATGAAACAGACAGTGTGGTAAAAAAGATCAGACAAAGAAACAGAATGTGGAGAGAAAAACATTTCACGGATGAAATGATACAGAGTGTTGATAGAAATGAGATCAGGGAGAGATGATACAAGCTAAAAACCAAAAGAATGAATGTGAAAAATGCAGTGTCAGAGAATATGACGAGTGGAAAATGTCTTATAAAGGATATTGTGATCATGGGGAAAAAAACAAATGTAAACGGCAAAGGTAAAAAGTGAAATGGAGGATAGTATGGATAGGAAGGTGTGATACCAAGAGACAAAAATAGGAAAAAGGCGGTGTAAGAAGGAAAGGATGGATAAAATAGGAAAAAATGAAGAACAAAGGAATGTGAGTGAAGATAGTAAATATGAATACAGTCAAAAGAGGAAACCAACAGGTAAATTGAACAGAATAAACGATCCAGGTTAAAGGAAACTGCTTAATTCCAGACGTTCATTGGGGCCTTTTGGGATGGGCAGAGCCCAGTTTGAATATCCAATACAGTTCTCTCTGGAGAAGACATTTTCTGAGGTCCATGCCCTCCGGTTTGTTGACTACCTCCAGGATGAGGAAGCAAATTTGACTAATGTTATTGCTCTGTTGTGTGAAATGTGCAGAAACACAGGATTTCAGGTTTTTGTTTCTGATGTTGCTCCGATGTTCATTAAGTCTGGTTTTGATCTTACGCTCAGTTTTCCCAACATAGGGTAGTCCACAAGGACACTTCAATAGATACACAACATTCGTAGTGTCACATGTTGCATTGACTTGTAACAAACTTTGCGTGCCTTTACTGGGATGAGTTATACTGTTACCTGGAATTATGTTGTGACAATTCAAGCAATTGTGACAGGGAATTGTTCCTTTGTAGACAATTGGATGGATGGTGCAGAGTTTTATCATTGTCCGTAAATTTGTTGAGCGTTGGTACGCAAAAATTGGTAACTCGTTAAAGATGGCATTAAAATCAGGTTCCAATTGAAGTATCTGCCAGTGAGTGATGATACATTTTTTGATCAAATGACTTTTGGTAGAATATTTGGAGACAAAAACGTTTCGTTGTTCATTAGAAATTGTTTTTCGTTTTGACTTGAGTAAAGTGGATCGATCAATGGTTGTAACTCTGTCATGAGCAGTTTGAACAACTTGTTTGGGGTAACCTCTGTTGATGAATTTGTTGGTAATAATGGTACTGTCGTGTTTGTAAGCTTCATCTGAGGAAGCGATTCTCTTGGTGCGCATTAATTGTGATTACGGAAGGTGTTTTTTGAGACTGGGTTGATGGAAACTTGAATAATGGAGATAGTTATTGCGATCAGTGGGTTTGGTGTAAATCGAAGTTTCCAGTTTGGTGTCTTTGATGGTGATGTCGACATCTAGAAAAGAAATTCTGGTCCGGTTGATATTGTGGGTGAATTGAATTCTGTCATTACTGGTATTGAGGTGGCTGATAGCCAAAATGAGTTGTTGTTCAGTGCCAGTCCAAATTAGAAAAATGTCGTCTATGTAACGGTAGTAGATTTTAAGATGAACTTGCCAATGTGGAATAGACAGTATGTGTTTGGTTTCGAAATCATGCATGAAAAGATTTGCGTATGATGGGGCTGCACAGTTCCCCATCGCTACGCCCGAGAGCTGAATGAAAAATGTATCCTGATATTTGAAATAGCTGTGTAGCAAGGTAAATTGAATGAGTTCCATAAGAAAAACTTGTAAGTCAGGTGGTTTGTTGGTTTTGAGTAGAGCCGCTTCTATGGCCTGGATACCGAGGTTATGGGGGATGGATGTATAGAGAGAATTCACGTCAATGGTGCAAAGTAGGACAGGTGTTTGAGGGTCAATGGTGATGTTGATGAGTTTAGATAAGAAGTCTGTGGTATCCTGTAAATAGCTTTCCATTTGGGTGACTGAAGGTTGGAGATGTCGACCTACGTAGGTTCCAATGGGTTCATGAATGGAGTTGCATGTACTTACGATGAGTCTGAATGGAGGTTTGAGTGGTTCTTTGTGAATTTTTGGAATCATGTAAAGATATGGAATGTTTGGATAGGTTTTGATGAGGTAATTGCGATCTTTAGTGGTAATGGTTCCAAAAGCTACTGCTTTGTCAATGAGAGACTGGAGGATAGCAGAGTATTCCTTGTTGGAATCGGAATTTATCTCCATGTAGGTGTTTGCATCCAGAAGTTGATTGTTCACGCTGTCTAGATAGAACTGGGTGTCCATAATTACCAAGGACCCGCCCTTGCTTGAATTGTCACAACATAATTCCAGGTAACAGTATAACTCATCCCAATAAAGGCACGCACATTTTGTTACAAGTCAATGCAACATGTGACACTACGAATGTTGTGTATCTATTGAAGTGTCCTTGTAGACTACCCTATGTTGGGAAAACTGAGCGTAAGATCAAAACCAGACTTAATGAACATCGGAGCAACATCAGAAACAAAAACCTGAAATCCTGTGTTTCTGCACATTTCACACAACAGAACCATAACATTAGTCAAATTTGCTTCCTCATCCTGGAGGTAGTCAACAACCGGAGGGCATGGACCCAAGAAAATTTCTTCTCCAGAGAGAACTGTATTGGATATTCAAACTGGGCACTGCCTATCCCAAAGGACTCAATGAACGTCTGGAATTTACCTGTTGGTTTCCTCTTTTGACTGTATTCATATTTAATATCTTCACTCACATTCCTTTGTTCTTAATTTTTTCCTATTTTATCCATCCTTTCCTTCTTACACCACCTTTTTCCTGTTTTTGTCTCTTGGTATCACACCTTCCTATCCATACTATCCACCATTTCAATTTTCACCTTTGCCGTTTACACTTGTTTTTTTTCCCCATGAACGCAACATCCTTTATAAGACATTTTCCACTCATCATATTCTCTGACACTGCATTTTCCACATTCATTGTTTTGGTTTTTAGCTTGTATCATCTCTCCCTGATCTGATTTCTATCAACACTCTGTATCATTTCATCCGTGAAATGTTTTTCATTCCACATTCTGTTTCTTTGTCTGATCTTTTTTACCACACTGTCTGTTTCATAGGTTATTTTATTCAATATGTACACCCATGTGTAACATAATATACAGGCAATGGCAGCAAGGGACACTGTATGCCACATCCCTACTTGTGTTTAAAGTGCCAGAGGTTACAAGTATGTCTGATCTCTGTACAATGCCCACATGTGTGAAAATACAACGGTCTGTCTGACATCACCTGTCATTTCTATCCATGTTTACACGTATACACATTCCATGTGTATTTGTGTTGCATTTTGGTGAACATGGCAATGTCTGTAACGCAAAGTCCTACCACAGTCAAGATGGAACTACCCCATAATGTCATATTTGTCTGTCCACGGTGAGGCATATTCATGTATTGTTGTCCAGCTGACACACACTGGACTAATTTTGTAATGTTTTTGTGTATTCTGGGAGTGAAGCTTGAGGTCGTACAATGACAGCAGATACATGCAACTCAGCATTGATGCTGTTAACCCCATGTGCTGTATCATCTACCCACAGGGCTGCTCACACTTTGATGTAGCAATGTACCATATGTCATACACATCAACGTGTTTTGATGTTGTAGTAGTTAGCATGTCGAGCAAGTGAAGAAAATCAAGGTCTGTATGCATGCCACTTGTGCATTTCACGTGTTCAAGAGTCCTGTCAATGTTGTGGCTGTGTAAGTCTTTGGTTAAGCTGTTTCACACATCTCTACTTTTACTCATCTTTTGCATGTGTCCCATGCCAGAGTACGTAGGAGGAGACCACCTATCTATCGCCCTGTCCCAGACCTGGCTATGATGGAGGACATAGAAATCATCAAGAAATTCCATCTGAATCGCCTTACACTACAAGAGCTATGTGCTTAGTTGGAGCCCCATTTGAAACCGAACAGAACTTATCCGGCTGCATTTCCTGCTACAGTAAAAGTGATGGCTACACTGCATTACTTTGCCACTGGGTCTTTCCAGTACACCGTTGCCAGCGCCGGTGGGAGATCACAGCCTATGTTCAGCAATGTTGTTGTGTGATGTCCTGTCAGCATTGAAGATCTACAAGGACAGCCATATACAATTTCCAAGGAGAAATGTACTGGCAGCTGAGAAGTGGGATTTTTATGATCTTAGACTTATCCCAAATGTTGTGGGAGCCATTGACGGTATCCACATTGGCCTAGTTCCACCACAGGCATGTGGGCCCATCTATCGTAACCGCTAACATTACCACTCCATTAATGTGCAAGTGGTATGCAAAGCAGATCAGATCATATCAAACGTGTGTGCAAAGTATCCAGGTTCGGCACATGACTCATACATTCTGCGGCACAGCAGCATACCACAATTGATGGCTAATCTTCGCCTAGAGCATGCCTGGCTTGTTGGTGAGTGGGCTGTGTCAATGAGTGTGATATATGTGTAGAAGAAGGACCTTACAGGCATAAGGTGAGAAACCTGAGCATTCCTTTGTGCTAGATGAATGCAAATTACACAGGGGTGTTCAAACGTTCAAAGTTTTATTCACTTTGTAATTTTAGTGAATGTGATTCATCCTTCTGAATCAAAAGTATTCCATTAGGTGAAGATGACTCAAATTAAACATTGCGTGATAATTCCATAATCAAAAAAGTTCAATACATCGCGATTGTAAATATAACCCATGAGTCAATATCCCCGATGCATTTCGAGCTGAAAAAGCTCTTCTTCAGGGGGTCAACGTGTTCTAGGAAAAAGGAGGAAAGTTCGAAATTACTAATCAGGACCCGAGTGATATGGGAATGATCAGAAAAATGAAAATAGAATGGTGATGGAATTTGGTGATAGAAGATAAAAAAGGTGACACGGTAATACTTGCAAAGCGTGAGGTTGGGAATTATGAACGAGAAATAGTACGAGGGAAATGTTAGTGACTGGGAGTGTGCCCAAGAATTACCAAATTCTAAAATGCCGTTAAAACTGGAGAGTGTTGAATAATAGCCAAGGTGGACTGCGTGCAAAAAGGCCTAAAGTGTAGTGATTGTGCCATGCAATATAAATGCTCGAGCAGGAGTGGTTGCTGCTGCGTGTTAACAACGAAATATTGCGAGTGAAATCACTTAACGCGCCCTTTGATAACACGGTGCTCTTTGTTTTAAAAAAACGTATCTGGCCGGTGAAACTACTTCACTTACCCAAAGTGTAACGCGGTGAACGCGTAGATTCAAAGTTGCAAACGTGATGAGACGCTGCCAGTAGAGTGCGGAAGTGCCGAAAGGTTTGCGCGGGCACGGAATATCATGGCCATGTAAAATAGAAAGAGGACTGTTGTGGTGGGTCGCGAGGGGAAAAAATACGAGTGAAAAGAGTGAAACAATAAAGGAACTATAAAAAAACGCGGTGGACAACGGATGCCAAAAAGAAATCAATGTGCGAACACAATAAGCAAAGTCATACAGATGGATGCTATACATAAAACAGTGTACATATTGAATAAAATAACCTATGAAACAGACAGTGTGGTAAAAAAGATCAGACAAAGAAACAGAATGTGGAATGAAAAACATTTCACGGATGAAATGATACAGAGTGTTGCTAGAAATGAGATCAGGGAGAGATGATACAAGCTAAAAACCAAAACAATGAATGTGAAAAATGCAGTGTCAGAGAATATGATGAGTGGAAAATGTCTTATAAAGGATGTTGCGATCATGGGGAAAAAAAAACAAGTGTAAACGGCAAAGGTGAAAATTGAAATGGTGGATAGTATGGATAGGAAGGTGTGATACCAAGAGACAAAAACAGGAAAAAGGCGGTGTAAGAAGGAACACATGGGTGTAACATAATATACAGGCAATGGCAGCAAGGGACACTGTATGCCACATCCCTACTTGTGTTTAAAGTGCCAGAGGTTACAAGTATGTCTGATCTCTGTACAATGCCCACCTCTACATGGCAGCCCCCATCACTGTCCCTTCATAAGACAACCCATGTACAAGAAATCGAGGGCCAAATAGCAAGGGATATTCAAACAGTGTTCACAGTTGGAATGTTTCGGTAGACAACATTAATACTTTGCGAGAGGCCTTTGTCCTTTTTGGCTCCTTAACTTATTTCCTTCATTTCTGGCAACAAGACATGACAAAGAATGTTATTTTCCACTCCTTGTCTTGTACATAACATGTGTGTGAAGACTTAAACCAAAGGTCACACTCTATAATCCCTTTACAGGGTGCACAAATCACTTTATGCAAATGTGTTGGGATGAGTGATGCAATTAGCAAAGCGAGAATGGAAATGCAAAATGTGTTTACGTGCGCGGTAGCTGGCACCGACTGTGGAGCCTGGCATTTGCCCCATTTGAATGGTGCAGGATTGCGGCAGCTTCTTCCTGATCGCCGCTGTGGGTCACCGCCTATGAGAATTAGCCATTAGCCAATGGGAACCACCAACGCGTTAGTGGCTTACATGTTTTGAATGTCACGGTATGCGTGCTCCACCACTGCAGAGCCCAGCATTGGCCCCATTTGAATGGTGCAGAATTGCGGTAGCTGCTTCCTGACCACCGCTATACATCACCGCCTATGAGAATTAGCCATCAGCCAATGGGAACTGCCAGCGAGCTAGTGGCTTACATGTTCTGAATGTCGAGGTAAGCGTGCTTCGCCACTGCAGAGCTTGGCATTGGCCCCAATTGAATGGTGCAGGATTGCGGTAGTTGCTTTCTGACCGCCGCTGCGCATCACGCCTATGAGGATTGCCCACCAGCCAATGGGAACCGCCAGCACACTAGTGGCTTACATGTTTTGAATGTCACAGTAGGCATGCTCCGTCACTGCGGAGCCCATCACTGGCCACAATTGAATAATGCTAACCAAGCTGGCCAATGGAATCAGCAGAGCAACACAGGCACAAGCCTCGGAGGCTATATATATGACTGGGAAATGTCCACACCTGTCACTTGCCTAGAGACACTGCTGCTTGCCTTTCCTCAGCACTAACTGCTGCTGTACCTCATCTCTGGAACCAGTCATGGCTAGTAATGAGAACCTGAGGGCCCATCCCTTCACCACAGAGGAGCTAGAGGTCCTTGTGGATGAGGTCCTTGGACAGTATGGCTGGCTCAATGGCTCTCCAGAGGTACTGGTAAGTGAATGTGAAACTTTCTTTGAATGTTCCAAAGGCTCAGAATATGTTACTGTACAGTGGTATGTGCCTCAGGCTGCAAGCCAATATTCGTGCATTGTGATTTTGACGTCTGCATGTACCATACATAACGTTCAAGTTGATGCACTTGATTATGTGGGGAGGATGGCACACTTGTCAATGTTGCAGCTCCATTGATGGCAAACATCACACATGTGAATCTCTGATTGGAAAATGTACATGTGTGAGACTTTGTCTAGCCAAACGATTTCAAGTTCATGGTGTAGACCCTTATTCCCCCTGATCCCTGAGTGCATGCAATGATGAATTTGCCATTACGTGGTTTATCAGTAGTACAGTTACACTGATGACTACATTGGATTCTCATTTTGTACACACATTCCCTGTGCCATGTCCTCTAACAGTTAATTATGTGTACATATGAACATTAGTGAGACGGTCCTGTCGATTATGCAGAGGGTACTGATTAAGGGGTGTACTGATTCGACATGGATACTATGGATTTAAGCCCAGTAGGCACAAGAGAACAAGGCCTGTAACTGTCTAGATCAGTGTGAAATTACCTCTCACATCCGATAAATGTACAGTGGACATGTCATCTTTCTTTTGGTGTCCTTATGTGTAGACTCATTCATGTGTATGTACTGTGTACTGACACACAATGCACCACAGCAAAGTGTTAAAAAGGTCTCCTCTTGTCTCTCATGCCTACAGTTCAAGGTCCATCAGCGGAGGGCAATATGGAGTGTCATCACCCGCAAGGTGTGGGCCCTAGTGGTCTCTAACCAGTGATATACCACTGCCGCAAGAGGTGGGATGACATCTGCCGCATCAGCAAAATCGTCTCAGAAATGACGCTGGGCCTGGATCCTCAAAGTGGCCGTTTGGCGCGAAAGCATGACCCCGCTATTGGCATGCATCCTGGCAGTGACACAGCCAGAGCTGGAAGGATGCTTCAGGGCCCAACAGCAGCAAGTTGGGCGCCTCTACAACGTCTGCATTGTCATCTGGCCAGGTAACATAAGCATAAGTGTCAGTCACTGAGTCATCAACTGAAAGTGAACATCAGTGAGCATCACAGTGCATTTCGAGTTTGATGTTGTGTACTTCCATGGAATTGACACATCTACAAATTGCTTACCAATGTTTAACTGTAGTTGTGTTGCAGTACCTACATTCGTGGATTCCATGGAATTGATACATCTACAGATTGCTTACCAATGTTCAACTGTAGTTGTGTTGCAGTACCTACATTAGTGGATGTAAGGATGTCATGTCACTTAACAATAGTTTACTTTAACTTTCTATCTGTGGGGTTCTGTGACCTCATAGTTCAAGTGTGACACACACAGTAAATTTCGATGTGTAGCTCTCCTAGCTGAATGCATGTAGGTGTGCCTGCAGATAATAGGATGTGATGTTGAGATATCGACACATGCACAGCAATTTGGCAGTGAACGCAACATGGAGCATGACTGTCCAATAAGCATGTTTCCATGCATCAGTTGATCATTTAAATAATTGGACTCATCCAGGGATCCCTCTACCTCAACAAGTTACCCCTCCTATGTCCAGCCCTACGACTGGCCCAGACAGTCATCCCCCTCCCCCTCCCAGTTCCAGTTCTCCACTCGATTGAGGCCGAATCCCCATTCACGCCCCATGTCTCCCTGAGCAGTGCCTGACCTGTCCATTTGCTGACACTCTCCTGGTGAGATTCCCATGGCTCAGGACTGTGTTGCAATTATCTATGCAATATTTCAAAGCACACATGTGCGGACTTGAGTTTGAACTGACCGTTGCCCTTAATATTTTGTACTTTTAATGCTGATACAGAGTTTATGTAATAATAATAATATAATATACTGAGCATTGTCTCTCGTCTTGCTAATGATGCAGTACAATGTATGTATATATGTTCATCGGTTCCATGCTCTGAATGCAACATTCCGATTGTCATGTACTTAATTTGCTATTGCAGGTGTTCCCAGAGGTTCCGGCAAATAATGTTCTCTTTTGACTCTCAGGATTGATGTGGGAAAGCTGCTTGTCTCTGAAAGTCTACTCTGGTCCTGTTCATTATGTTGGCTGTCCTCTACTTTTTAACACCTGTATTAGTTTAATGACCATCAAAAGAAGCTATTTCAATGTACATGATGACTTGAGGGGTTGACATGGTACAACATATCTGTGGGATCTATCTTGATGTGTACACACCAGTGTAGGTTTGTGGTCATCTTGGATAGGTATGATTACATAGCCACATGTATGGATGTACATGTGCGCACTGGAGTCATCAGACAGTGTGAGGGTCCTCTCATTACCAGATGTGTTCATGTGTATGTGCCCTTGAGCAGTCCCCTTTCCCACATGTATGATCCAGTTGATGAGTGCCTGTTTGTTTCCATGATCAGACACTTTCTGGAGGGTTTGTGCACATGTTGGTGTTGTTGGCGGAGCAGTGTGCATTGTGTCATAGTCACAACGCAGTCCTAGGGTACACCTACATCTTATCCACATAATTTGTGCATATGCAGAGTGTGTCACTACAATGTCTGTGTTGTGAGTCTTGGGATCAGACATAGCTCTTGCGTAGCTTTGTTCTCACTGTGCTGATTGACTCTGGGAAACAAACATGATATGTGACTTTTCACATGCATTGCAGTCACTTTACACTTTATAGGCTCCGCTATGTGTTAGTCTGATTCATAGCAGTCACAGTCATACCATTGAGGCCTACACAATGTGTGATACTCCGCTGTGGCTTTTTGCTCTGTACACTCCTCACCTGTACAATTCTCCTGTATGCACCACTTCAGTCAGAACATGTGCCACTGCATGCCATGTGAATGTTTGACTCTCCTCTCCCTAGTGTGACACTGTACTGTGGGAGAATGATTTGTGTCCAGAGCCATTGTGCCCCTCAGCACTGTCTCAATGTGTGATATATGGTATTTGAGTCTACTTGATTGCTGTTATGGTTCATCATGTACAGTACAGATGTGTTTCCAGCACAGTCATCCTGTCTTGTTCCATCCATATGTGTTTCCCTGAGTTGTGTAGCTTTAGCTGATAGGATAAGTGTGTACCAGTTTGCTGCAGCACTACTACCCATCCCAAGTGTGAAGTGATGTGTGTGCTGTGATGATTTGTGATGTTCAAGTTCATGTTGTTAAATTCTGATATGTCTGTTACTGGGTTTCCTGGTGTTCACACACTGCTTACTGTGCATGCACTGCTGTCAGTGGATGATGCATGGATGATGCATTGCCATGCCAGGTTTATATTACTATGTGATGTGTTTTGATGCGCATATGTTTTAATTTTGGTGGTGAGGGATGCAATGTTGGGACTGATTTAGCTCTATATGCTGCCAAGTCCATGGGCTATGCATTCCTACTGCCTAAGTACCCACAAGCCCAAAGACAGACTAGCAAATGTGTTGCATTCGCTCTCTTACTCACAAATGGTGAAACATATGATAGCACAACCCAGGATATAACACTCCCTGATCTATCCGGTATCACATTAAGGAGACATTCCCTTTCGCTCACACTCATGTAGCCGTCCACAACAAGATCTGACAGAGTCACGTAATTAGTTCATACAATTTATTGCAATTAATGTGCTTTGAAATTAAGTATACTTGCCACTACTAGTGGGATGATGCATTATGGAAATAGTGTCAGCATCGCAGCAAATACATACATTTTGAAGGGAGACGTCATTTTGTTCAGAGGAGGGAGACATGATTATGGTGCCTCCCCGTTGACAGAATTAGTATCATTAGGTAAAGGTGGATCTGTGTGAATTTTCCGCAGACCCCACACCTTTAGGCCATAGATCGTATTTCTACATCACAGCAACTCTCCATGGGAAAGTCCCTCTCCGGAAAGTCCCTCTCCAAGTGTTTGTCTGTTAAACAAGCATCCTCGTAATGTCAAAGTGTGAGTGTTCCACAAACAGCAGCTGCAGGGTCTGTTTATGTCTTAGCTCAGACCTGTCCAGAACAGATTTACAGGGGGCTTTGTAGATTGGCCTTGCTTACAATTCTCATCCTCAAATCCAGAAATGAGAGAAGGACACTCGCATCAGCCAGTTCTCATGTGAAAGGCATCAACTGTCTTGCATACGAGAAATAAACTGGTGATGGGCGCAAAAGCATCATCATGGCTCTGGGCTCATGCTAACTTGAAGATGTCGACAGTGCCCCCTTTGACCATGCACGATTGGAAACCCGGACACGGCGGTAGCAGGGAGGCCTGATTCTTGACAAAAGGCTCACAAAGACGGAGAGGTCAGCCCTCCACGATCATTGGATACCAGGAAGCGAGAAATAGCATCAGAGATTACTGTTAACCTGCAAATTGAAGTGCAAAGAGCATTAAATTACGATTACCGATCCCCGGAATAAGCAGCCAAATAATCAACATAAAGGTGGCTCCCCGTGTCCTTTGAAAATGACCCAGAGTCATACTAAGATATAATTTACCGATGTCTGAAGCAGCATTGAGACCTTCATGATACTTTGAGGACTAAGACCCAAGGTGCCTAAAGACTGCAAGTTCAAGATTTGAAACAATTGTGTAAAAGTCAAATTGTCCTGAAAAAGGTGATACCATCACACAATACCGAAACGCTGCGTTGACTGTTTTTTGACTGTTTTTATTGTAACCTTACTGATTTTTAATTACGTACACACATCATAGTATGATGACTTTTAAATATATATTTTAGATTGTAACCCTAAAGGGAGGTACCTAATAAAATTTGTTATATAATTTTAATATATCTTTTTTCATTCTTATTATCGTTTATCCATGTGTACTCCCGATCTGGAAATTGATTTATCCTTAATCTAGAGGTAGCACATAATATGTACTTAGTTAGTCCTCTTTCCCTGCAAACTTTTCATTATTAGGAATTCTGGAATCTTCTCTCCATATAAAAGCACAGGGTTCAATTTTGTGTAGAATTCTAACCCTGGCTAGATTATAGCAAATCGCGATTTCAAATCTCAGTAGTAGGCAGGACCAAAATACCGTGGATGAGGTGAAAGTGAATAGTGGTGGATTACATGAGTGAGAGGAGAAAATGTATGTATTTTTCTGTTTGCATATTCAAATTAGGCTCAAGGTCCGCCTTAAAAATGCACCAAATCGTGTGATCCATGGAAGGCAATGTTTTGCAAAACGTGATCGGTGTCGTTAAACGCAAACTGGGATGCCATCCAATTTAGCACTCCGAAGGAGCATACGTGCTCGTCATAATCCATTGCATCCTGGAGAATATCTGGGCAACTTGCGTCATATTCGATATAACTTTACTGTAATAGGTGCAGGCAGCATCACAAGTATTCCAGCATGCCATGACTCAATTCACGGCAGCAAGCTGCATGGGGTCCTTATCACAATAGGCCTGGTGATGAGCCAACAAAGGATCCATTAACAGGTCATAATTGGTTTCAGGCTACGTTGCGCTGGAGTGGCAACAACCCAGGTAAATGGGCACTTTCTGCACCAGAATACAGGTTGGACGCAAGTAAAATAGGCGTAACGGTAGGTGAGTACATAAGCAGCACTTATGACAGCCAGAGGCAAGCCCCCAAATAGTTCCAGCATCCGTCTACGGTACAACTGTAATTGTACAGGATGGCCGAGTACCACATGACGGGCAGCCATAACAGAGTTGTTGTAAAAGCACCAGAACGACCAAGAGGATTGAAGGCAAGCCTACAAAAGCTCATAATTTACTGATTGTATGCAAGCTGGTATTCCTTCAACTATAGTCTGGAAAGATGAAACAGAGCCAGATCACACCAGTTTAAAAAATGTGCAAGGACTTCGGTCTGAGAAACATATGTATTAGATGAATCAGTTCTCCAAAATGTAGTAGGAGTGTCTTGTTCAACAGTGACTGGATTTCACTGGATGTCCTGGCCACCTGTAATTCGAAGGTCTCTCGAGCCGAAATGAGAGCCACTTGTTGGAACAATAGCGCATTGATTCTGCATGGTGTTTTTGAAAGCTGTTTTCAAAGTGGGAATGGAAGGCCACAGCATATTATCTGCATCCCCATGTGGGAGCGGGAAAAGGACATTGCTACAACAAGTAACTCATTCAGGTAGGGTTACTATGCTTGATATGCCTGGCCATAAGCCACAGCAGTTGTTGTTTTTGAGGATAACATGACTTCAGTTTTACAGCAACGTGAGTGTGGGAATTATGGTAGGTACTGGCATTCCTTTTAGGAGGCATGCACGGTTCGTTATGAAGACATTGCAAGCGCCGTGCAATTGGACTTGGTGGCATACTTAAACGTGACCCACCTTTGAATCACAGTCCGACCCATTAGGTAAACCTCCTTGTCCTCACGCAAACAGCGAAGGGTGGAGGTCACATCTTGTGCACTGATTTACTAACAAGGTGTTTCTTCCTATTGGTTGATGTTTCATACATACAGTATATTGGCTCTCAGCCCCCAAGGCATTCTGACACCTTCAGCCCGATCGGAGCTCTGTGAGTGGTGCTTGTGGGAGGGGGTGCGGGTGCTGCGGACCTGGAGAAGTCTGCACAAAGCAGCTTCAGGCGCCCTGCAGGTGTCACTCATTTAATTTGGAGGGGCCTCTCACATTCCCCTTCGTCTGGTGCCACAGAGACTCCTAGAGCTGGCTTTGCCTGCACGATTGCTGTGTGTTAGTGTTGTAGAGGGGTTGCATGCTGGGGATGTTTTGGATGTACCTCTGCTGTTGAACTCGACGGCGTCTTATCTGCTGGGAGTGGATATTGTAGAGCAGCAGGAAGGCCTGTAGAGCAGGATCCATGACTGCTCGGGTCATGTTGAGGCGTTTCAGACATGACTTTCTCTCTCCGTAGTTGTGCTTCCGCCTTCCGGGGTGCAGTGGTTTTACCTACGCTGTATGATGGGCTGTTTAAAAGAACGTAATCTGGTTGGCGGGCAGAACGTCATTCCGCATTGCGGCCATGCTCTATTGGCTCCGCCCGGCACCCTTGCTTAATGAAAACTCGTGCAGAACCAGGAACACCGCAGCGGACGAAAAATGGGCTATCTTGGCCTATTGAATTATGACGTCCGCAAAGACAGCTCCCGGAGTAAATAAATCGCTGTTTTCTGCCACCACCAGCACTGCAGAGGCACTTCCATCCACCATCATAATGAGCCCCTGTATCCTTGTTCTGTGATCCTCCTAACCCCTTTCTTGGACCGATCATTCCCTCATCCGTTTTCAAATTCCGAAGAAAATAGGGGTGACAAAAACAAATATGGTCAAGAAAAAACTGCCTAACCCCGGTGCAAAATTACTCCAAAACTGTTGCTAAAGAATGAGTCTAGTACTTCGTCAATAAAACCAAGATGTGAATCTAGCACTCTTGAACTATCATAACGCTTTAAATCAGGCATTTGACAAAATCGCTCCTACAAAATCCGGTGTCCCATTCCAACATGGTACTCATGCACCTAGGTATACATCTGAACTGAGAGCAGATAAGGCCTCTTGCAAAAACTGGAAAGACAATGGCGACAATCATATTATCAAGTCGACAAAGAGAAATATAGCGCACTCTTAATGATCAACTATTGAAATATCAAAAAAGCCCGGAAGAGCGATATTTTCAACCAACTCAGGCAGGTGGGTAACTCCACTAAATAGCTTTTCAAGGTACTTAATGATTTTTTTAACCTTTGTGCCTGTGTACAAGAAATATCTGTGTCACAAGAGCTATGTGACTCTCTTGAGAATTATTTCGATGACAAAATTGATTCGATTTACCAAAATATCCCTAGTTCCCGTCAGCACGCTCATGAGGAGATTAAGGCCAACTTTTGTACTCCCAGGATCATTGCTAGTCTAGCGGATCAGCTTGCTCTTGTGATTTGCTCTCTATTTAATTGATCTGTCAACAACAGAATTATTCTGTCGCCTGGAAAGCTACTAAGGTATTGCCAATCCAAAAGAAGGCGAACCTGTCTCCCACAAATCGAGCAAACTACTGAATGTTCTCCTTGCTTCCTTTATTGAGCAAGCTGTTAACAGGTCAGATGCCTTAACCTGAGGTTATGAGAATCCTGGAGCCATCTCAGTCTGATTTTAGTACTTAGACAGCTTTGGTTGCAGTCACTGACCACATTAGATTCTCCCTCTGTGCCAATATCTCTTCTCTGCTTGTGCTGTTGGACCTTTTGCAGCGTTCAACACTGTCTCTCATCCCAGGCGGATACAGAGGCTCAAGAAGATTGACATCCTAGACTTAGCATTAAAATTGTTAAATAATTTTCTTACAAAAAGAACCTAAACTATCATTTTGGGCACTTACAAATCTCATGCTTGATCCCAGGCTCTTTAACATCTATGTGTCCCCCCTTGCTAAGATCATCGGAGTCTTTGGATTCAAGGTAATATCTTATGCTGATGATACACAGCTGATAATCTCCTTTGACGAAGATTGAGTCAAAGTTAAAGAACACTTCTCTACTGGGATTAACTCGGTGACTGGAAACTGTCTCCAGATGAACGCTAGTAAAACAGAGATATTGTTCTTTGGCAAGGCCCAACAAATCTGGATCCTTGATTGGTGGCCTATCAAACTTGGTGCAACTCCGCTAACCAAAACTGTTGTCAAGTACCTAGGTGTCTGATTGGATCGTACTCTCTCCATGAAGGAGCAAGTCTTGTCTATCACTGGCACTTGTTTTCACAAAATCCACCTATTGAGAAGAGTTTTCAGCCCCCTACCACTTTCAGTGAGGGAAAACTTGGTACAGGCATTGGTCAATAGTCGATTAGATTATGGTAATGCCCTACTGGCTTCTGAAAACGAGACACTGTTATCAAAACTTCGAGTTGTGTAGAATGCTGCATCCGGTCTCATTTGTAACCTTCCTGTGGGAACAGCCTCCTCTTCTCTTTTACATTCATTTCACTGGCTACCTGGATTAAAAATAATCATCTTTTAAAATGTGTTGCTTGACACACATCTACCAGATAGGAAATGGCCCCAGTTACTTATCCTTTAAGCTCTCCTTCTATCATTCACCTATATCCAGTGGGAAAACTCTGTTAATGGTCTCACAGAACAGAAAAACCGACACAGGGATAGATCCTTTTCCCACTTAGCCCCTCTGTATTGTAATTGAATGTGTACAGATCTTTCTTAATTCAGGAAACTACTTAAATCTATGCTGTTTTAACTCTATGTGAATCTGCGTAGCCTGTACCTTTGCTCTGCGCCGAGATACCCCTCCCGGGATGATTTGTGCACAATACAAATGAATTATACATACACATACATGCTGTATACTGTGGTGGGCTGAGGCAAAATGTGATTGTCCATTCAACATACCAATGGCTGATGCTTGCTGATCAAAATACCTTCTATACATGTATATATCTGATGTTTTTTAAAACAATACCTTAGTGAGGCAGTAAAAGCTATCTCGGGAAAAACCACTCCGAATAGCCGTACGGAGCATTTTTCCCATACGAATCGTACCCTGCAACCTCCCCGTACGTACGATGAAGTACGATTCTTACCAGGAGTAGGACTCCGTATGAATCATACAAAGACTGTACGACTCCCTAGGAACCCGACGTACGGTTCGAAGCAGGTTTTCCCGACCCAGCAAGTACGATTCGTGTCAGGTACGCATCGTACAACGCTTTTTTTACAGGAGCCCAAAACATCCTGAGAAGCAGAGTATGCCTCGAAACAGGTACGGAATGCCCCCTGGGTAGGGTGCGTACACCCCATGTCTGCAGGGGTACGGTGCGTACCTCTGCGATCATGGGGTGTACGCACCGTACCCCACGATCATGGGGTGTACGATGCGTATACTCCATGATCACAGGGGTACGCACCGTACCCCTGCGATCATGGGGTGTGCGCACGGTACGTTGTGTATGTGATTGTGTGGTTGTCCGTACGAATCGCCCTTACCTGACGTGGACTGTACGAATCGCGTCCTCATACCACGGTTCACTGTGAGGGTCCGTGTCGTACTGTTTCAGCCTTGCAATTCATACGGTTCGCGACGATTTGGACGGATTGACAAGATACGGATCGCACTACGCGATTCGGACTGACGTGTACGAATCGTACGGGGAGGGCTCCGGATACGATTCGGACGGACGCTTTTTTTCCCGAATCGGAATCGGCCCCAAAGTGTACAGCATAAGGCACTATAGAAGATGCTTACTAGCCCACACCCAAAACGTTACTCTGGCATGGATGTCAATTCACGCACCCGTTGACTTCTGATGATATCATAAGGTTAATTTTGAATCCTACAGCTAGTCTGTTGGAATTTGTACTTTTTGGTTGGCTGAGGCAGTGCCTAAGTCAGGCAGAACCTACGACTCCTGTCAGGATTAGGTGATTATACTCACTGTATAAACTGCACTCACCCTTGAGTAGCTTTGCACTGAGCAGTCAGGCTTATCACAGAGGCAACGTGTAAAGCATTGGCGCACCACTCTCACACAATAGATACACTGAGCGTCACAAAAGAGAATTCACATGTGGTGTCTGGATTGTAAATAAAGATGGTACTCAACACACACATTAATTAACACAACATGAGCATCATGCATTTCTGGGCATAAATCACACTTGGAAATTGGTAAGTGGGCAGTGGCAGTGTCCCTACCGCTTTTTATTGAAGCGCTTCCAGTGTATGGGTGACTACTACTTGTATGCTGTATGCTGATTTGGCGTGTGAGCTCCTTTTATACTTTTAAATTTACCTTTAAGCTGACAAGCAACTACCGCCACCTAGCAACGGAGTGCTGGACTCGCCCCTCCCTCCCGCCTCGTTCTGACGCCGGTGACTAGCACCGTTCGAGCAGAGGGCGTGGAGGGTCCGAGCCAGACACTTCCGGAAGTACCTGCAGCGCTCTAGCTGTTGGGACGCTTGGGGGGATATAAGGCACTGGATCCTGAATCCTCGCGTGGTAAGTGGGCAGTGGCAGTGTCCCTACCGCTTTTTATTGAAGCGCTTCCAGTGTATGGGTGACTACTACTTGTATGCTGTATGCTGATTTGGCGTGTGAGCTCCTTTTATACTTTTAAATTTAAAAATTTTATTTTTCCTCACCTGGCATTGCGGTGAGCCAGCGCGTGCAAGCCTCTTTGCACTGTTTGTTCCGCTATCTGCAGTCTGCTCGGCAGAGCTCCTTTAAGCTGACAAGCAACTACCGCCACCTAGCAACGGAGTGCTGGACTCGCCCCTCCCTCCCGCCTCGTTCTGACGCCGGTGACTAGCACCGTTCGAGCAGAGGGCGTGGAGGGTCCGAGCCAGACACTTTCGGAAGTACCTGCAGCGCTCTAGCTGTTGGGACGCTGGGGGGGATATAAGGCACTGGATCCTGAATCCTCGCGTGGTAAGTGGGCAGTGGCAGTGTCCCTACCGCTTTTTATTAAAGCGCTTCCAGTGTATGGGTGACTACTACTTGTATGCTGTATGCTGATTTGGCGTGTGAGCTCCTTTTATACTTTTAAATTTAAAATTTTTATTTTTCCTCACCTGGCATTGCGGTGAGCCAGCGCGTGCAAGCCTCTTTGCACTGTTTGTTCCGCTATCTGCAGTCTGCTCGGCAGAGCTCCTTTAAGCTGACAAGCAACTACCGCCACCTAGCAACGGAGTGCTGGACTCGCCCCTCCCTCCCGCCTCGTTCTGACGCCGGTGACTAGCACCGTTCGAGCAGAGGGCGTGGAGGGTCCGAGCCAGACACTTTCGGAAGTACCTGCAGCGCTCTAGCTGTTGGGACGCTGGGGGGGATATAAGGCGGATGTGTTGCAGGCAGCGCAGCGGACGAGCGCAGCGGGCGCGACGAAGGCGCGCCGGAGTTGCGCCTGAGTTAAGCCCGTCTGCGCCCGTCCGCGGCCGATTGCGGCCCAGGGCCAGACCCCCTGCCCCCCCTGCAGTTCATATCAGCTGGAGTCGAGAGGATCTTCTTCTCCTCCGTCATGAGCATTTGGGTCCCTGCTCACACAGCATGGAGGCAGGCAATGACGTGGGCTGCAACTACTGCAGTTTCGCCTTTTACACAGGGGAAGCTAAAATCAATGCCCGACACTCCCTGATATGTGGCCTGCTGAACGTACGTTCTCTACGGAAGCATTGCCTCGATATCAACGACCTCCTTAGCGGGAAGCAATGGGATCTACTTTTCCTCACGGAAACATGGTTAGATCAAGATTCCATGCCGGAAATCATTGAAGCCATCCCAGAGGGCTACTGTCTACAAAGATTAGACAGAATAAGAGGGAGAGGGGGGGCATAGCCATAGTGGCTAAACAGGACTACCAATGTCAGCTTGAACGCACGAATATTGAGGGTAGTGAAGCTGGTGCCTTCTCTATCACGATAAATGGCAACTCCACCTTAAAAGGCCTTTTGATCTACCGCCCGCCTGGCCCTTCTACAGCCTTTATTGAGAAGATAGTGGAGGACGTCACTGAAGCTGCATTAAGTACGGATAAATACCTAGTCCTGGGTGATCTAAACTTACACCTAGACACCCCTACGGACAAGGTGGCAAATGATCTTTGTCTTACAATGGCAAGCTTGCAGTTTGAACAGAAAGTACAACACCCTACCCACAAAATGGGCCACCTCCTTGATCCAGTTTTCGCAAACTGGAACCAAGTGGTAGCTCAGACCCCAGTCCCCATCCCATGGTCTGACCACCATCTTATTCCATTCACCATTGGGACTCAGGGACCTTGTCTGACTGACCCTCCTGCTGACAAACATCCTAGGCGGAGATGGGCGGCGTTCTCCCAAGCTCTTTTCAATCAGGCACTAATTGCGAAAGGTCATCCCGGTGGGGTGGGCGTGGAAGACATTAATTCCAACCTAGACCAACGTATCACGGAGGCCCTGGACTTGGTGGCTCCACTTGGTGCGGCCAAAACGGGGGGTCGAGCTCAGAGATCTGCTCCCTGGTTCAACGAGGACATGCGGGTGGCTAAAGCGGCATGCAAATGGGCCGAAAGGCAATGGAGGATTGCCTATTCCACCCCCGCCAAAGCAGAGTACATAGACTGCAGGCGTAATTACCATAAGCTGCTACGAAAGGGCAAATCACTGTACTTCTGCACTAAGATTGAAGAAGCCGAACAGTCCACCAAGGAACTCTTCTCAATCTACAAATCTATTGCAGTAGGGAAGCCCGCTGTGTGGCCCACGAAACTATGCACTACGGAGGGCTGCGACCGTATTGCAGAGTTCTTTGCTAACAAGGTTATTAACATCTACAACTCCTTTCCCCAGCGGGCAAATAACAGTCTTCCACATGGGGAGGGTACTAAAACCAAAGGAGAACGACAGCTTATCACCTTTGCTACCCCTCCATCTGAAGACCTAATTCGTATTTGCGGGTCGATAAAATCTGGTTCCCCAAGAGACCCGACGACTCCCAGTCGACTTAAGGGCAGCCTGCAAGTACTCGAACCATATGTCCGCCACTTACTAGATACCTCCTTTAAATCCCAGAGTGTCCCCAAAGCTTGGAAGCAAGCAATTGTACTCCCCCTACAAAAAAAAGCCAATGTGAATTTTGAAAAATTTGACAACCTCCGCCCCATCTCCCTCCTGCCCTATATGGCTAAAGTGGCGGAAAAAATAGCCAACGTACAACTCATGCAGTTCGTGGAGGAGGCTTCGCTACTCCACGACTCGCAATTTGGCTTCCGTCCCCGTCATTCGACGGAATCGGCACTTCTTGTGGCGGTTGAAGCACTACGACAGGGAGTGGATGAGGGCCAAACTATGGCTTTGATCTTGCTCGATCTAAGCGCCGCATTCGACACTGTAGCACATTCCACCTTGCTACAGTGTCTGAATGAAGGTGGGGTCACAGGCGCGGCGCTTGGCTGGATCAGGTCCTTCCTGTCTGACAGGTGTTTCCAGGTCAGGTTGGGTGAATGCTATTCGAGGGAGATTGAGTTGGGCCAGGGCGTGCCTCAGGGTTCGTCCCTGAGCCCAACCCTATTTAATATCTACGTCTCCCCACTAGCGGCCATCGTGGAGGGACACGGCCTTCGCCTGGTGTCCTACGCCGACGACACGCAGTTGGTCGTCTCCTTATTGCGTGCCCCCGGTCTTGCAGCGGACATCTTCAGGAATTGCATGCAAGATCTAGCAGCCTGGATGTCCGCAAACTGTTTAAAGTTGAACGGTAGCAAGACTGAGGTGCTCGTGGTGGGGGGTGGGCCCTCTGCTTGGTCGTCGGCGTGGTGGCCACCCTGCCTGGGTGAGGTCCCCGTTCCTTGCCAAGAGGCTAGGAACCTTGGCGTGTGGTTGGATAAGGATCTTGCCTTTGGTCCCCAGATCAGCCAGGTGACGGGGGTAGGTTTCGGTGTCCTAAGAGCCTTAAGGAAAGTCCTAGACCTGCTTCCCATTTCTGCTCGAAGGACGCTGGTGCATGCCCTGGTCACCTCGCGACTTGATTATGGGAACCTGCTTTATCTGGGGGCCACGAGCAGGGTCATGAGCCGCCTCCAAGTGCTCCAAAATGCCGCGGCGCGGTTGGTGCTCAGACTCCCCAGGAGGTCACCCTCCAAACCTGCTCTTCAGGCCCTCCATTGACTTCCAATGGAGAAGAGGGTTGAGTTTAAGGCCCTCTCCACATGCCATCGCATTCTGAGCGGTAAAGCCCCTGAACCGCTTCAGAATCTGGTGACCCACTACGAGCCCACTCGCAACCTACGGTCCTCTCAGACTGGGCTACTAAGGGTACCCAGAGTAAGGAAGGCGCGTATGGGAGGGAGATCTTTTAGACATCTCGCCCCCAGATGTTGGAATGTCCTACCCCCTGAACTGCGACTTGAACCATCAGAAATCCTGTTCAGGAAAAAGCTTAAAACTTACCTTTTCAGCAGGTAGCCTTCAGTGGGAGGGGGGGGGGGGCGACCACTCACTTATCACAGCGCGGGGACACGCCAGTGGCGTCACCAGGCACTTTACAAATGCCCAATAATAATAATAATAATAATAATAATAATAATTGGAAATATTACTATCAGTACTAGGCCGAACAATGTTAAATGACATCAGCAATATTCCCACTTGGGAAAAATCCTATTTGATCCCAGCACCCTTATGTGGTGCGATACGGTAAATAGACATAATATCGAGTTTTAAATATTGTTGTGTCATAATTTCGATGTTTATATGGCGATAGCCAAAAATATTGTTATTTAAAATATGGATGGTAATAATATCAATTTACTGTGCTGTTTAAAATTTTGTTGTCAAAAATATCGATTACTAAAATATCGTTATTAAAAATATAGTTTTGGTAAATGTTGTTTTTTGTATTATAGTATGTTTGTAAATGTTATAATAATTGTTAATAAAAGTGTTATTTACTTTTTAAATTTACTTTTAGGAGCAGGATGTTGGGTTTATAGGGTATAAGGATGGGGAGTGTTTTAATTTTTTTAAATTAAAATAGTTTATTTTTTAAAGTAATATTAATGAAATTGTAATATTTTATTTAGGAGTGGGATGTTGGGTTTATAGGGGATAAAAGTGCGAAGTGTTTTAAAATTTTACATTATAAAAATTTACATTTTTAAATTAATATTAATGTAAATAAAAATTAATTTTCTATGAGAGCGATATTGTGGTTATTGGGGTTCATGCTGTGCATTATTTTTTTTTAAAATGTACAAAAATGTTATAAAATAAAATTTATACAATTTACATAATTTATATTTGAATTTATGAGTGCAATTTGGGGTTAAAAGGGGATAAATGTGTAAAAAAAGAAATCATAAAAAGATTTGGAAGTGTCTTTTTTTTAGCGGATGAGGGGTGTATTTAAAAAATATTCTTAAATATAATGTAAAAAATTTTTTTTTCAATATTTTATTATATTGAGATAAATTAATTAATGATAGGGAAACATTGTGTGTATTGAATATAATTAATGGAATTACATTTAGACATTTTTAAAAATATTTAAAAAGTGTGAAAATAATAACTATTTTAAATAAATTATGATTTGTTGTTATTAATTGATAATATAATAGTGAATATTAAAATGTGACACATTTAAAAATGTGTTTAATATAGAGGTGTTTTTTGTTGATATAAGTATTTTAGTTACTAAAAATGTGTAATAATAATTTAAACTTTAAAATAATGTATAGATTAATTTTTACAATATTAATTTTTAGGCAGTTCAATGTTTTGGTTTGTAATTAATAATATTTTAACATTTTAATTAAAAAAACATTTTAGATAATGATTTTTATATTAATGTTCTAATTAATTATACATAATCAAAAAAACTTACAATATTTTTAATTTATGTAAATACTAAATATTTTAAAAAAATGTTGAGTTGTGACTAGGTTAATATATATTTTTTTAATGTATTATCTTATATGTGCCTAAGATATTTAATTTTTGGGTATTTTATTGTTATGTGTATGTTGTTTTGAACTTTCATTAATGAAATACAGTTGCAAAACAATTGTATATGGCATTGTAACTCGCTTTTAGGAAGGGACGCCACTTCCTAACAGCAACTGCAAAAAAGAGTCGTACATCTGGCCGTTGGTGGCTATACTGATTCCGGACACCCAGCAGGATATGTTGGCCTATAGACTAGCTAACCCCCCCTAACCTTATCAGGGAGCGTATGGTTTCTGGCAACCACTGAACATGACAATCCTGACCCCTCAGGGAGCATGGAAACAGATCAGAACCATTCGCTCAGTCACTCGTGCTTACCTGTGCTCAGAGAAATATACAGAATACACAGTGGGAGGTTTTCAATATATTTATTGAAACAATGTTATTCCTGTATAGAATACAAGTGCTGTGATAATCAGCAGACAGAAGCCGATGAAAGTGATTGCAAGCACCAAAAGCGTAAATAGACGATTTAGGGCCAGATGTAGGTGGGAGATTTTGGCCATTTACCGGCCGGTAACGGCCGAATTCGGCCGTTACCGACCGGTAAATGGCCATGGAGATGTAGGGGGATAAAAAACAGGCATTTTCGGTAATTTTACCGAATCGGTAATTTTACCGATTTGGTAAAATTACAGAATCGGTAAAATTACCGAATCTGTATATTTTACCGAATCGGTAAATATACCGGTCGGTAAAATTACCGAAAATGCATTTTTGGTATGTAGGTGCCAAGTTTCACATTGACACAGGGCTTTGAAAATCGGTATTTTACCATGCAATACAATTGCATGGTAAAATACCGATTCAGGTGTACATGCACATCTGTGCATGTACAGGCATGTATGTGTGCCACATGGCACACAAGCCTAAAACAGGGGTGCCAGAGGGTGTCAAAGTGACACCCCCTGCACCCTTGCAAAATTCAGTATTTACCGATTCGGTAAATACCGAATCGGTATTTGATATTGAATCCTATGGGCTTCAAGGCCCATAGGATTCAATATCAAATACCGATTCGGTATTTACCGAATCGGTAAACACCGATTATTAGCAATTCGGTAAAATTTACCGAATTTGTATCTACATTAGAAATACCTACTCTTAATTACCGAATCGGTAAAATTCGGTAATTAAGAGTCGGTATTTCTGATTTTGCTACATCTGGCCCATAGTTCTACCATGGTGGTAAAACAATGTATATATGCAGGCCTATAACAAGGAAGTAATCTGGCATACTCCTACTATGCAAAACCCTACTCTGAGTGTACCTGGAGTGTGTGTAAGTTTGAACACAAGTATCTCCCACACGGACGATCCAAGCCCATTACCTGGTGAGAGAGAATGTAGGAGGCTGTCTTGGTCATGAACTGTAAACAACAAAGGAGGGACATAGGTGGGACAATCTTTAGAGGGGTCCAATGTGCATGTCCCATCAAATACTATTCAAAAAGGTGCACAAAGTTCCCCTAAGGAGTGATATTAATATAGAAGAAAATTGGCAATCCTTCCTCTCTCCGAGTGTGGTTGTATGTAGGAATTCAGGGGCAGATGTCCCTTATCGGAACTAGGGATGCCTCACACAACAGGCTGGTTTAACGACTGCTGTCATATCACCAGCCAGTTGTCTCGTGTCATCATCGGCTTCCTGCTCCTACGTCAAGCCGGCGCTGCAATGCCTGACGGGTAGCACTAAGTGCTACACTTTTGCGGAGGTCTTTTGTTCCTGGCCGTATGATTGAGTGAGTGTGAGGGACCCAATTGGTGAAGTAGTGAGCGTGAGGTGAGGTGTATTAAAAAAGGTTAGTATAGTCTACTTTGGACACTTTATTCATGTAGCTAACTACCTTGTTAAAAATAAGAGGGGTATGGGGACTCAGCCAAAGTAAGGGTGGGAGACCCGTACAACCCTCATTGGTGATCAGGTCAACATGTTTCATGCCGTCATGGCAATTCGTCAGGACCTAGAAGGTGCTCATAAACTAGAAAATAGCCCTGGTTGGGCTGAGAAGTAAAGCAGATACAACCTGAGGGGTCAAGGACTGGAACAGGAAGAGTCCCTGTATTACAATCCGCCCCTCAGTGACTGTAGAAGGTCCCCACAGACTGCTTGGGTGGGACCACCGCCCTCAACTAATAATCTTGACGGCGCGAGGAAGTTACCTCTGTACCTAAGCCCACAGAACCGGCGCGGCTCGGTCGTGAAGCAGCTGGTAATGAACTGGACACCCCATCATGGAGTTGTCAGACCACTGCATGGTGAAGTCTCAGCATGCAGGGACCCTAGGTGTCAGCTGAAGTGCCTCCTCTACTAATCTATCTGGACGCTCATTATTTATAATAGAAAGCAGCTTTGAGATGTATGTGTAGATTAGCAATGTTATGGATATGTAGATAGCCCTGTCGCCCTGTGGATGAAGATAGGACGACATTTGTACATGGGCATCATTAGGATTGCGGGCGGACTTTGTCAGCCCGCCATCTCGGCGTAAAAGGGGACCGCCCGCCATAAGTGCGGCGGTCCCGTGGGGGCATTTTCAACATTGTGGTGGGCGGTGCTTTCAGCACCGCCCGCCGCAATGCAAAAAATGCATGTTGTAGATTTGCATGCACAACATGGCAGGCACCACGCGGTGTCTGCCATGTTGTGCAAGCAAATACAGGGGGGTACCCCCCATGTGTACCCCACCCCCCAGAATCCTTGGGGGGCCTCTACGGGCCCCCAATGTAGAAGACCGCATGCCTTTCCGTGGCGAATTCCTGCATGCATCCTGATATGGATGGCGATGTCTATCAGACAACTCCAGCCATATTAGAATGGGGCAGAAAACATGCTTTTTCGCGGCGGCTTTTCCGCCGAGCAAAAGCATGTGGTCTTTGGTGTTTGGGGGCCCATTGCGGGCCCCCAGGGTGTCAGGGGTGCACATGGGGGGTACCTATGGTACCCCCCAGCATTTACATGCACAAAGCGGCAGGCACCGTGTGGTGCCTGCCGCTTTGTGCATGTAAATGTAAAGCATGCATTTTTTTGTTAAAGATACGGGATGTGACCGCCAGCGTGGTGGTCACATCCTAATTGCACCGGAGGGACCGCCGCTGCCCCTACAGACAGTCCCTCCACCTCGGGGGTGGCGGACGGACGCAGGTCCGTCCGCCATCCTAATAGGCCCCTTTTTTACGTTCACTGACCTCAAATTAGTCCATTTTCAATCGCGGCACTCCGAACCAAGTAGATCAGCCTGCGGCACTCCAAATCCTGTAAACAGCCGACAGTCAATTTTAACTACTTGTGGGGATTTCTCGAAAACTTCTTACAACACGCTCGTCACTGCAAAAGAAGTCTTTATTCCTTAGATGTGTTGTTCTCCCTTCGTCGCGATTGTAAAAGAATCCTCTTAACACAGTGAGTACAGTTTAGTAATTTTGTTTAATGGAGCTTGTAAATCAGCTTCCAGATTCATCCCAGAACTTCAACTGAATGCCGCATGTATATTCTTTTAAAACCCTCAACATTCAACCCTTACCATTCTAGATGGAACAAATGACATCACAATGTCAATTACACATTATTACATAAATGTCATGTCTAATGAGAAGTTACATGATGAGCTGTCTTAGGCATACTGAACTAAACATATCTGCAATCAAGACATTCATTCACACAGCTGTTTCAGCAAAACTTTCCTACTAGTTTCCTCCCCTGCCCTCACATATCAAGTCAGATGGACCTTGAAGAAGATGAGAATTGATATATCCATGTACCCCTGGGGACATTTGGGTCAGTAGATGTGTTACACTGGCTTGTGCTTACAATGTGCATTTTATAGTCATATTTGGTGTATTGCACAATAAACATGTTAAGGCCACATAATTCGAAAAATGTAATATGATTTTCTTTCCTTAAATATATTACTGTAAATATAGAAATGTATTTTACTCCCTAGCAAAAATTATTAATTATGTTAACCAAGCTATGTTTAATTTCATAGTGCATTCTGAAATGAGTGGTTATCAGCAACCTGACAGGGCTGTAAAAGTTGTAGTTATATATATACTGACATCAGAATGAAATTTCAAATATTGTGCTAGAATTGTATCTTGTTTATGATTCCAGAGAGGTACGTCTTCTCTGATATAAAATAGAACACTCCGCATTTTGTGCTTTTTAAGAACAATTCCTTCCTTAACCTTAATTTTGTGTTGAAACCCCTTTATGGTTACCACTTTGTCCTAAAATACTTCTGGGAACTTGATAGCAACATTTGACAACAGACTTTTCTCAACCACAGACACCTGATCTTTAGTACCCAGTCTCAATACTATGTTGAATAGATCTTGGTGAAACCAATCTAGGATACACAACCTCTTAATTGCCACAGAGACGTTTCTGAAAATGTTCCTGCCCCTGAAAACTAAAACTTCTTCTAAGTAACCAGATAAATACGTCTAATATGAAACTGGTGCCCAGTCTGGAGGTTCAAGAACTCTCCCTGGATATAATTTATTAAACATTTCCTGGGTTATCATTGTAATTCAGGCTCCTGAGTCAACTAACAACTTAACTGTTCTGTCACCTACAATTATATGAGCATACGGGCCTACACAATCAGCTGGATCACCAGAGCAAATATTCTCTCCAACCACCAAAAACCATGTCCTGTAGATCTTCTTGTGATTTTTCCAAATGCTTATCACAGTCATCCTCACCTTGGCCACCAAATTGTTCCCTTTGGCAGACATGCTAGTTTGACTCTCACACACCGTTGCAAAGTGCCCCACTTTGTTAAGTTTTCTACAAACAACATTTTTTAGTAGGCACTGTTTTCCAGACCTGAAATGTGGGACATTTCCACATCTAAAACCGACATTGGACTGCCTAAAGAACCCCATAGCAGATTTTAAATTGTCCTAACAGGACACAAAGGCTTTTGTTGTATTTTTACTTTTCATGCAAACATTTCCCCCCACCTAATTTTTCTTTTTTTCAGGTTCATTCACAGGTAACTGCAATGGCTACATGCTTTTTGCAATGTGCAATGTTTCATTCAGCATTGGATTGTTAAGGGACATCAATTTCTGTTGGACTGACTTGTTAGAGCAGTGGGAAATAAACTGATCATGGACAAGTTGTTCAGTAAAGCTTTCTAAGCTACAATCTGCGACCAAACTCCTAAGTGCTGACACATACATATCGACATTTTCACCACTAAGCTGCTTTCTCATCCTAAACTTATGTCGTAACACTACAATGCTTGGTAGAACATTTACCTGGAATATGTTTAAAAACTGCACAACCCTCAAACCCCAGGGAATTAAGAAGCAAATATCTCTTTCTTTCTGCAAGGAACCTTGACACTCCTATTGCCCCCAAATAGATTTGAAAAGCATCAAACCAGTTCCTCCAATTCACCGGTGGCTCCCCTGGTGTTCGCTGGAGGAACATGATGCTAAGGTCAAGATTAACATTGCTGATGCTGAACTTAAAGGAAAGAAATACTTTGATGAACGCAACCGCATGAGCAGAGTAAAGGTTGAGGTTGGAGATGTAGTTCGCATCAAAAAGGTATGTATTTCAAAAAATGTGCTAAGAAGTTCAGCGAATTAGTTGTTGAGGATAAAGTGTGTGGAAATGCAGTCAGGGTCAATGGCTCCAACTGGTAGAATTTAGGAAGTTTTGTCAAGTGTGGTAGTAGAGTTGACCAAGAGGAATGTGTTGTCCCTGAGGAGAGGCCTGCTAACTCTGTAGAGTCGGGTACAGCTTCGCCGGGTCTCGGGCTCAAAAATTCCACAGACTTGACAATTCTCGCTCTGGTGCCTACTCAACTCACGGGGTCACACTCTGCGACTCTGGGCAATAGCTTGCTTAATCTCCACTACGGCCCCTCGCGGCGGGATGCCTGGCTTTCGCCTTGTGGACACCCTGCCGGGGTTTCTCACAGGGGAATACCAGGACGGGTTCCCTAAGCAAGCGCCGGGACGCTTACGGGCAGCTGTGCGCTTTACAAATCCAGCACATTTACATTTACATTTACATTTACATTTACAATGTCTCTGAGCGGACGAGTGTCAGACTCAAGTGCTAATCCTTTGGTCTGTAGAAGCAACTGTTCTAGGTGTTGGCCTCTTAGGTTGAGGAAGTACATTTTGTGTTTTGTTAGATCCTTTGGTATGCCAGAGACCAGGATCTTTGGTTTCAGCATAATGCTTTCATATTGTTTATTCTTTAGTTTTGTACATGTTAATGTTTTTTATATTCTTCACTTTAACCAGTCATAGAAGGAATTTTATTTATAGTTTGTTTTTATTTGTATTTTTATTTTGGAATTTTTATTTGTTTTTTGTTTGCATAGGGAGAATGTGATGTAGTATTCAATGTGTTTGAACAAATGTTGGTAGTGGAACATTTCTTTATGTATGAAAATTGTCACGATCTATGTCAAGTTCTTGGGCTGTTTGCACTGACAGAACGTGTCTCGTTGTTAGTCACCTTCTTTCTCCTCAACCACTACAGTTGGTGTCTCAAGAATCCCCAAAGGATTGCGAGATTAAAAATATCCATTCTGACAGGAGAGTGGAAAGAGAGAGAAATTTTGAAATGAGGCTGAAAGCTAAGTTATAGTTCCCTTTCTTCAGGAGCTCACGTTGATGATTAATTTATGAGGAAACCCATTTGAAGTTTACCCTTGAATGGAATGGAATAGGAGTTATAAAGTTCAACAGCAAACTCACAGAGGTATTCTGGCAATTGAGAATGTAATAAGTGTTAAGGTAGAAGATTAGGTCCTCGTAATCAGCAGCCACATTTTCAGTGGCTTACGAAAGGCTAAATGGTTATGGTTGTGATTGAGCCAAACGACCCGAAGGATGGCATTCCAAAGTGTTTGCGCCAAATAAGGAAATCCAGATACTGAAAACAGATAGGCACAGTCCAGTCAAGGAAAATGGGATGGAACATATTTCTGAAAGCAAATGCTAAGAAATGTAGGGCTATGACTGTGAAACACTCTGCGGCAGATGCAAAGACCCACTGAATTCTGCTCGGCATTCAAAGCCAGTGCAACCCACGCAGATGAGATGAGATGGGGTCAAATTATCTGAAGTTGTTGCACAAGCTAGGAGGGAAAATCCAGATGGGTGCATCACTATAGTCCAGGTGAGATGATATTAATGCAGGAACAAGCATTGTTTGACAGGCTTCAGATAAAAGATGATTGCAAATCCAAAAACAGGTTTAAGATAGCTTAGAAATTTGAGATTTACTGGGCAGCTTATCATTGAAGGCAATCTGGATATCTCTATACTAACTATCTGATATTGATAGAGGTCTCATGGCCACAGGCTATCACTTATCCAACCAGATGCTGCTCTAGCCCTTAATGACATTCACCTTTTATCTGTGCTACTTTTGAGATGCTTGACACTTATCCAGGCTGCTATTCTTAATAAATCCTGCATTTGTTTGTAGGGTGTTGTCACCTTACAGGCAAACAAAAAGCTTCTGATGGGTCGAGGCTCCAATTTGCATATTACTATTCTGATTACAGCATTGCAACTATACTTTCACCCTTAAAATGTATTTCCAGGATTTGGGTTGATGCTGCCTAAAGTAGCACTTGAGGGTTAAAAGGCAACTAAAAAATACTATGCCCAGAAAAGACTTGTTTCTACAGGTGAAGGCTTTACACTTTCATTTAGGTCTCCAAAATCAAAGGTGGCTTAAACTCCGTGTATATCAGGAGTGTAACACAGAACCCTGCCCCTCCTCTGGCATAGGGAGGCCTCCAACCCTCCACGGGCCCCCAAACATTTCAGACCGCCCCTTCTGCCCAAGGCTAAAGAATATCTGGGAGATATGGGAAACCCAGGGGCTCATCATCAAATTCTGCAGGAGGGCCCCAACGTTTAAAATTATGGCACTGGGCAACAACCTTTTTTGGTTCCCACTTGGATCCAATAGGATTCAGGGCATTTTGCTGACAAGGACACTGGTGAATATATTGAAAGCAATAGACTAGTTGCCTTAGTCTATCATTAGGGTTTTTTAAAATCAAGAACAAGGCCATATGTTGCAAAATATATAATTGATACATCTTAATCTTTCAATAAACGTGTGTCCGGTTTTGAAATAGAATGCACAATCTCCCTACCTAATATAAGCAGAGGTTTAGATTATATTAATGAAACAGATGTGGTTATAATCCTATCTTCTTGTTATCTTAACTCTGCATATTTGATTTTGATGTCACACAGAACAGGGGTTTTCTTCAGTGGTCCACAAGAGGTCATAGGCAGATGGCAGATTATCAGGATAGCTACATGAAATAAATGTATTACTGCTGATGAACCAGGGTCAGGTGGTCAGTCCCAAAATCTTAATGTGTGACAAACACTTTCACTGTAGTATTGTTCACTACACTACACCAGCCACTCTATGACCCCCCATAGCAAAAAACCCTTTCAGGTCATCCTAGGCATAATGGCACAAATACCTCCATCACATGTAAGGTGGTGTCTATCAATAGCTGAGGGTTATGACTCTGTAGCTGCACCTTTGTTATTTTGTTCCTTCACGAGTCTCTTGCTTCTAGTCCCTTTTTCTACCTTGAGCTATGACTGTATTTGTGCTTCCTGCATTCCTTAGTTTTAGACTTTTCCTTACTGGGCCTGCAGTGTTCCTCCAAATTATTATGGGTGTTGGGAAACATTCCTGGTTTGCCTGGGAACTAGTCACAGACTTTTGCAATCTGCACTGGACAAGCCAAATTCCATATTAATTGGTGTGTTCTCTACATATATACTCAAGAGCCTCCTCACTTACTGTGTGGTCTCCATTTGTGGTAGGGAAGCCACAGTTCTTCCAACTTGAAGCTGTGTTGTCCTTGCTGTTCCATTCCAGGTCTTCCAACCACATATCTGCTGGAAAGAATGTCTTTTTATCTCTCTGTCACAAAACCCCTTTTCCCATTGTACAATGTTCCCCTCACCTTTCTCAGGTGCTACACAGGAAGTGGCCTCTCCTCATGGTGAGCAGAAAGGATTGACCTTGAAAGTGATCCAGCAGTCCACCAACAACAGATACTCCACTATCATATACTCACCTGGGCCCATAAAACTCACAAGTGGTTAAACCACTGGTGTTTGGTTTAAGTTTTATCAAACTTTCACAAACTGTTTAGGATTAGTTCATGTAATACCTCTGCTCATTTCTTTAACTAACCCTTCACAAATCAACAAGTTCTTTCCTCTGGTCCATGGACCATTAGTTGAACTAGTTTATGGTGATAATTGACATAAGCTAACTTTTCTATACTTTAAGAAATCACCACAGACTTAAGATGTTTTCAAATCTTTATCTTTTAGGTGCATGAGAACAGTCACCATCATTCAGAGGAGAGAAAATTCAATTAATAAACACAATGCATTTATCTCTGACTCATACAATAACTGATGTCGGAAAAAGGGAGAGGATAGAGAGAAAAGTTCAGAACATTTGCAAATAACAGAAAATTATATTTACCAAGGATGGTGTAGAAGACCAACACCCTGGCCAAAGGGCTGGTGGGGTCCCCTGAGATAGATTCAGGAGACAAAGACGTCTGGACAAGAATCAGGACAGGATAGTTATTTACCCTCTCTAAGATAACGACGGTTACGCCTCACCCCTCTCTGACACTCTCTTCCTCCTCGAGATTCTTCTGCGATCTTCATATCTAACCCAATTAAATTAGGATAGAATTTTCTGCTTCAGGTTTTGCTATCAGTCCTTCAACACAAAAACGGCAACAGAGGCAACCCACCCACCTGAACCAGGGGCAGTAGTTAAGTATTCCAAACAATAGTTCAGGCAAATAGCAAATAACAATTTTAAACAAAATCAATTTGAACATCAAAGAAGATATTTATAGAAAAAGGGAAAGAGGAGAAGAAGAAGGAACAAAAGAAAACAAGAAACCAGGAGTCAAAAAGAAAATATAAATCAAAACTGTCTTTTTTTTTAAATTTATTTATTGAGTTTTATGACAGCAAGTAGTTAAAGCAAACAGCCAATTCCAGAAATATGCACACACGATAAAAAAAATGAAAACAGAAATTATCATTACAATGAACATATTATATCCAGTTACAGATGGGTGCCCAGAGCTTTTGGCCAAATGCTTTCTTTCTCTTTCCCTTTAAATTATAAATTGCTTTCTCAAGTTGGTAGATATTTAATAATTTGGTTTGCCATTGGTAAAACGTGGGGGGATCAGCATCTAACCAATGAGAAGTTATACAACATCTGAAAACCGACATTGCGATAAACAAGAAACCCTCTTCAGCATCTGTTTTAGAAACAGTTGAGTCAAACTGAATTCCAAAAATAATTAAATCGGGAGACAATACCAGTGGTTTACTTAAGATATTGTTTAAAAAGAATTATATATCATCAATAAATTGGGATAATCTGATGCACTGAAAAAACATATGAATTGAATCTGCACCAAGGAGACCACATCTATTACATTTGACACCTCTATTAGCTTTCCATTTCAATAGTTTAGCTGGGGTGTAATACAGATCGAATATGCTCATAAAATGTTGACTTTTAAGTGAGCCGTTACACAAGACCAGATTTGCCAATTCCAATGATCTAAATATATCAACATTTTCTGTGCCTAAATCTCTTTGCCATTTGTTTTCAAATGTTTCTACATTGTCTTCAATTCGGTTTAGCATTGTCTGATATATTACCCCAATTTTTTTCCCCTTCTGCAGCATTCCAGGACATCAAATTTGTTCATTTTACTAGTGTTTAAGAGATTTTTTTCTCTCTAAAAAACTATGGATTTGGAGATATTTAAAAAAGTCCCCTTTAGTTAGTCCATATTTTTGTTGCAGATAGACATATGATACAAGATTCTCATCCTGATATAGATCTCCTAATAAGTAGACCTTGGCACTATGCCAACGTTGCATGACACGGTCTCTAAATATTACTGGAAGGATAGGATTATTAAATAGTGGTGTATAGTAATTTAGTTCTTCACAGCAGCAAAACCTTTTCCTGAATTGTTTCCAAATTTGATGGGCCGCAATTAAGGTTTTAAATTTAGTTTTTTTATAATAACTAGGTTCCGTGAACCTAAGTAAACATTGTCTTGCTTCAGCCCTAAGAATCATCTCGTATATTGAGGGGCACATTGAGTCGTCAATGAAAAAATCATGGAAGATTAAAGTGCCCATTAATCTGAGCGAAACTGCCCAATAATAAAGCCGAAAATTTGGAATCCCCCAACCCCCCCTTAATCTCGGAAGTGTACACCATTTAAGAGCTCTTCTAACTCTCCTATAGCCCCACAGAAACCTAGAAACAACTCTGTTGAGTCTCGTAAAAAAGTTAGAAGGGAATAGTAACGGTATAGTACGAAAGAAGTAAAAGAATTTGGGGAATATTATCATCTTCACTACGTTAGTGCGGCCATAGAGGGATAGATGCAGGTTATCTATCCTTTCTAAGGACCTAGCGGTAGAGGCAAGTAGAGGGTCTAAATTGAGCCCCACTATATCTTCGACCTTAGCTGATAATTTGACTCCTAAATATACAGCCGTAGATGACAAAGCCACATCCTCTGGTATCATTATGTTAGAGTGAATCACTTGTATTTTAGAAATGTTTAATTTGTATCCCGAGAATTTCCCAAATTCATATGCTAATTCGACAATTTTAGGGAGTGCCATTTTTATGTCTGAAGTCACAATCGCGACATCGTCGGCATAAGCGAATATTTTGTACGATTCGTGATGCATTGTGACGGGTGGAATAGCGATTTCTTTAATAAATCTTTGTAAGAGCGGATCTATATATAGAGCGAACAACAAGGGGGAGCAGGGACAGCCTTGCCTCGTCCCCCTTGTGATTGAAAATGGCTTAGATATCTCGATAGCCCCCCTTATTACAGCTTTAGGATCAACGTACATCCCTCGTATTGTATTTATAAACTCGACGGGAAAGCCCCTCCAGGCCAGTACAGACCAGAGAAACCCCCAGTCGACCCTGTCAAACGCCTTTTCGGCATCTAACAGGGCCAGACCGACTGGGGATTCAGTGGCCTGCGCCCAGTCGAAGAGAGCGATAACTCTTCTAACATGATCCGTTGTATCCCTTTTTTTAATGAAACCATGTTGTATTTTAGAGACCAATCTTGACATAATATTATTCATTCTGTTGGCTAAAATCTTAGAAAATATCTTGCTATCTGCAGTAATGAGGGAGATTGGTCTATATGACCCCATTTCAGTGGCTTCTTTCCCTTTCTTTTGAAATACAACTATTGTAGCCATCGACCAAGACAGCGGAGGTTTGCCTAGAAAAGCCTGCTGAAAGATCTTAATAAGTTCTGGTTTGAGTATGTTCCGAAAAATCCGATAAAATTCTAAAGGGATATTATCGGGTCCCATTGCCTTACCCGAGGCTAACCCAAGAATGGCCGTTTCGATCTCTTCCCATGTAACCGGATCGGCTAATAGATTTTTTTCCGTATCCGTTAGGGGGAGATTGTCCATATTTATCAAGTAACTACCGGCATTACTATCAGTGCTAGTCCCATCATTCGATTTATTGTATAATAATTGATAAAATTCACGGAAAGCGTTTAATATGCCAGGTCTAGATGTTTGCGTAGTTCCTACTAAGTCAGTAATTTTTATTATATCATTATAGGCAGCCTTCTGTCTCAGTCGTTGTGCCAAGATTCGACCTGTTTGTTCGTTCAGTTCGTAACACTCCTTTTTAAATTGTTTGTGCTTCAATGCGACCTGGTCAGTCAGAAATGAATATACAGTAGAGCGTTCACTGAACAACAAACGTTGTGCTTCCTCAATATCTAAGCCAGATTTAAAACTATCGGCTAGCTTTAATTCTGCCTGTATCACCTTATCTAATGCAGATTTGAACTCGTTCTGTTTCTTTATCCGATGTGAGCTAGCATAGCTCTTGGTCTCGCCCCTTATTACCGATTTAAAAGCGTCCCAAACAGTCTGAATAGAAGTTGTTTCATTATTAAATAAAAAAAATTCCTCGATGATTTTAGCCATGTGGGAAAGATACTCTTGGTTTAACAACAAGTCTCTTTGAAATGTCCAGTGCCGATAGCATGATTGTTCCTCTGAAGTTAATGATAATTCTAAAATTATAGGGTTATGATCAGAAACAACCTGCGGTAAAATTTCGATTTTTATTTTTTCCGTCAAAGTAGTAGAGATTAAGAAATAATCTAAACGGACAAGCTTTCGATGTTGCGCAGAAAAAAATGTAGCACCAGGTTCAGTAGGTTTTAATTTATTCCAAACATCTATTAGCCGTTGCCTAATATTAATTCGCGGAGAACTTTAAAAGTCTTGATCTTTCGACCTTTATAATTCCACGTATTCCTAATATCAAAATCTGCATCGATGTGAATATTAAGGTCTCCGCAAAAGATAATTGGTTGGGGCCAGGCAGCCAGCTCTAAATTGATTGTATTGAATACTTCATTATCGTCTAAGTTGGGACCATATATCGAGCAGATAGTATACTTCTTCCCTTCTATACCAACTTCAGCTAGCCCCCATCTTCCCCATTTGTCAGCTATGGTTCTAGTACATTTTCCAAGTTTGGGTTTCATAAGAATTGCTATACCTCTCTTAACACCGGACTGTTTAGAGCAAATTAAAAGTTCAAGGCCCAATTTTGTAAGTATATTCCGCTTGTCCCATGAGATGTGAGTCTCTTGCAGACATAGTATGTCGATTTGAAGTAGCTGAATTAATTTGTGTAATGCCCCTACCTTCTTATAGTTATTCAGACCATTAATATTTAAAGTACATATTTTTATTTTTTTATCCATCTAATATCTTTCTTCATTACCATCGCTAAAATGTCAACTTTCTGGTTCTTGATCACCCTTTGCCTTATGACTACCAACTTTATCTGTTCTACTGGATATCCTACCTGAACTACTGCTGTCTTACACCCTAAAACCCACCACCAACCCAACCACTGCCTGCCCTTGCACAGTGTACAACCCCACTCCCCCCTCCCCAACACATGAGGCTCAGGAACTCTCAGTTCCTGTAAAGTATGGAGTGCCGTGTCCCCCCGTCCCCGAGGACCCTAGAAGGGGAAAAGCATACAAGAATTGTAGGGGTGAAAATAATGATCATACGTGTATTAACTCATGATTATAATTCAGACAGAATCTAAAAATTCCTTAGCTTTGACTTCAGATAAGAAAAATTTAGTCTGTCCTCTCCAAATGACTTTCAATTTGGCCGGACTTTGCAGGTAAACAGTTGCCCCTTTCTTCTGAAAATCAGGGATTAATTGTCTAAGATGCCATCGTTTGGCAACTGTCGCCTGACAATAATCCGGCCGAACAAAAAATGTGCATTGCTTAGCCACTGCTTTTTTATCGGGTCTAGCTAGGGCATAAATCTCCTCTCTAGCCAGGAAGTTGTTAAAACCCACTAAGATCGCCCGAGGGTATTCGTCCCCACCCTGCTGATTTTTTTTAACAGAGAAAAGAAAATGATGTGCCCTTTGTACTTCTTTCGCCCAGTCCCAGGACGTCACCCCTGGGAAGGCCTCTGTTAATAACTCTACTACAAATTGCCGGACATTGTTTCCTTCAATTTTCTCGGGAATACCTAAGAAACGTAAATTATTTCTACGGGCCTGATTTTCTAAGCCCGATAGTTTGTACGAGAGATCGTCCCTATGAGCTTTAACCGCCTCCAGTTCTTGTTTCTGCAGAGTTGATTCATCCTCTAGAGCCGATATCCTGGCTTCAGTTTCAGTCACTCTATTTGCTGTTTCCGTCCCAGCTTTGGTTACACGACGAATGGCATTCTTCATTTTAGAGCAGATGGCATGAATACGGAGATTTTCCGCTTTGCTCTCAGCACGATGTGCCATCATAGTGTTGTAAATCATAGATAGAGTGACTTCTGGGCACGTTTCTGAAGTATTCCCATCATCTCCGCCCTCGTGGCTCACTGTAGTACCAGTCCCAATACTAGCTGCACCATCCTCCTGATCGACATTTAATATAGTCCCGCTGTCCACCTTTTCGCAGTTTTTCGCAGCAGAATGTCGTGAGCCTCTTTTTTTCAGTCTTTTAACAGTAGATGCATTGCTATTAGATGAGGTTGATTTGGTTCTCAAAGCCTCTTCCGCACCCGAGCTGCTTTCAGCAGTGTAATCGGCCCAGTCTTTACTCAAGCTCATGCTTTCATCGGAGGTATGATCTGACAGGGAGAAAAAAATTTCAACTACTTCCCCTACTTCTTGTAGACCAAGCATTTCATTGTCTAATCCAGGGCAGGTGACAGCGTTCGTGGGGGTATTAATTGTATTAATTGTATTGACCTGTGATTCATGAGTTGAGAAACCAGGACTGGTTAATACATTTGAGATACACCCCGTTCCAATCTGGACTACATCACCCACAATGCTTCGAACATCGTTAGTAGCACCAGGAATTTCATCCTGCTGAGCCTGATCCAGAGAACTCTCCAGGTTTGAAATGACAAAATGAGCAGTCTCGTTTTGAATCAAGGTAGGTAATTGTTTTACAGTTTTTCTTTCAAATAATAAAGTTCCTTGTTTAGTATTGCGCTGTGAGACAGTTTTTTTTGATGATTTATCACCCCTCGCGCTACCGCCATTGACAGTGTCCGCTTCATAGCTTTCAGCGCTTGCAGCATTCATACCTTGTTTAGACGGTTCTTCAAGTGTCGTGTGCTTCGTTTTAGCCCCTCGCGTAGTAACCTTCGTTTGAGGTTTAGGTGGCATTCTCCTCAAACCGGTTATCCCGCTTCCTCGCAAGACAGCACTTTGAAACCCAGCCAGAGCCGCCGGAAAACGCCAGAGCGGAGTGCGCCGCAGGGGGAGGAGTAGAGCAAACTGCATTCACTGCTCGATATTGGATCAGAAGCAAAATGCGGTAATCCGTCTTGTCAGTTAGCCGGCTCCCGCGGAAAACAATATAATGTAAAACGATGTCCAGCTTGTATCAATTGCAGTCAGAAAAGTGCTTTCATCGGGTGATTTTCTGTTCGAGTGTATTTTCCATCCGCTAGCAGGGCTCAGTCCATGAGCTATTCCCCTTCAGAGAACGCGGAGCAGAGGGCTGAGCTGCTCACACAGCCCACGCCACGGTCGCCATCTTGCCTCATAAATCAAAACTGTCAACAAATTAGCTTAGAAAATGATCACAAATTTATTATAAATAATGCGCTCAACAGGTAATTGCTGGTTTTTAAATGCAAAACATATACAAAAACCAAACAAGTGGCAAACAATAATTGTGTTGTATAAAAAGGGATGCAACATATACAGAAATTATGTGCCCTCTACAGTTCATATGCCACATATTTGTCGACGGCGTTTCGACCGTAGTCAGAAGTTGCGGTCATCATCAGGACAAAACAAATGGAAGAGCGGCAGAGATCTGGAAACATAAATACAGTAACATTTATTTGAACTCCCTTGGAAGAAAGAAAAAAGAAGAAAGAAGAGAAAAGACAGGAAAAAAGGGGAAAGGAAGGGGGGGGGAAGGGGAGGGAAAAAGGTTGGGGGAAAGATAAGCAGAGACTGAACTTCTATCGTGAAATTTACATAAACGCAAGAAAATATCATAGAGGATAGTACTACCATATCCCTATTAGTGCAGATAGCTACCACCACCAGTTAGTGATAGAAATTTAAAAAGCATTCACCTGTATTTAAAACCATAACAGAGCAGTCACGGTAGTGCTTTTGCGTGCTCGCAATAGATTTCTATATTGAATAACTGTAAAGAAAGGAAACTCGATAAAATTGTCAGCCCTACTCGCAAGCGTAGTGTATACTGTGCTGTTCGGGGGCTACTTACTTAAAAGGTGTATCCAATTCACATAGGATTTAATATTTTCTATGCGCTAGTGTAAAAATATACTAGTGGAGCAGAAATTTGGTTCTCCGTCATGGATGTATAGATCAATTCGGCATCCAACAATAAGCAAGCTTAGTCCGCAGTCCTAGATGAGTAAAACTATTTGGCATCCGACAGTAGGCCTGCGAAAAAACATGAAGGGTGGGTTTCATTTATACTGGTTAGTATGCAGAGACTACATACATTATCGTACATCCCTCACACACGGAAGCAGAGATGAAACAGCCTGTCCTATTGACAGATTCGAGCTAGGCTCGGAAGACCAGAAGGGCAATCCAAGTTAAACATGCATGGGCGGGCTCAAAAGAGGCTGCAAAAATCATTATCACACCGAGAGGGAGCCAAAAAGTTCTCCGTAACATCCAGAATACAATCGGACCCACAAAAGTATGTATTGATATTAGAAAAGGGGGTCAAGGGTTCCCATTCGCTATGCGCCTTCAACGAATTGTAAATAAGTTGGTTGGCACCCAAACAATTTAACCGAAAGTTAAAAATTACGACAAAAAGAAATGTGTCAATGAGTCTGGCCGGTCGTGCCTAAATAACCAAGCCAAAGAAAGGGTCAAATCCACGATAGTCTTACCTTTAAGTCACCACTGCCGCAGAAAAATCGGACGGTGATCAGTGCACGCTAACACGCCGATTTATAAAAGGCTAGTAGCAAGACATAGCAAAAGGACTACGGTAGTCATTCAAAGAATGGCCGCGATATTGAAGTGGTGTCTCGATATCGTATTCTGATGTAAATCCGTAATATTTACATAGGTTCACCCACGTCCGTGTGGCACCATTAAAGACCAGTCAGTGACTATCAAAAAATATATAAACCTGATAGTCCTCAAGATATAAGACCAGCTGCTGCCGACAAACTAGATATCAATAGGAAGAGGCAGAATAACCCTCACTAAAGTCGCCGCCATGCTGGAAAGATATCGAGGCTATGAAAATTCACAGACCCATCCGTCCCGTAAAGATGTTAACAAGGGGTACCAGTGGTAAAGTAAGAAAAAAAGATTCAGTAGAGTAAGACATTTTAGATTTTGCGAAGGAGTCCAAGTACAAATAACATTTTTGGGGGGTTTCTTGCAAAGGGGTCCATGTACAAATCAATAAAGGTTCAACAATATTAAAACATACATGGAAGATGACATAATGTGCTACAATCAAATATGCAATCTTAACAATGTGTCAATCATAGACAAAAATCTATGTCAAAAACAGAGAACAAAGAAACATTCATTTGCATCAATATTGGTCAAGGTCGTACAGGAATATACATAATACAAGCCCCAACTTTTTAATGCATTCATCCATAAGTCAGGGAGTGAAACTCTTCAATAGAGTTCAAACCAACAGCATCTCACAGCATCAGCATCTCTCTCAGCATTCAGCAAGTCTCAAGTAGCATCTCTCCTCAGCTCTGCACCCTTTGATCTGACTAACTAACTAAAAATATCATAATTATACCTTTCGTTCTGCATGTTCCACGTATTAATGTTTCAACATCGTAAAATACGAAATCTGATTGGTCCGGGAAAGGGGGGTCGTCATCTCACCATGCTTACATGTCACTAAATTCAGTTAAACCATTGTTCGTAAACCCAGCCCCTTATTTTTTATTCATAAATTTTCTTCTCATACACTACATGTTTCAATATTGCAACATTAATAACACTAAAATGAAAAGAACATTTCACTGATGAACTCTGCACCATCCGTTCCCAGGCTGTAGCATTCAATCTTGGCTCCCCTACAACTGTTGTGTCATTGACCTTCATGGCTTCACTCAGTGTGCATGCGCGGACTTCACGTCATTCAGTTCATTCAGTTATGCGAGAAAGGCCCAAATACGCACTAATGATAAAAGTCAAAAGACAGATGTTAGTTTCTCAAAATAAGTGTTTGCACTGTATACCACCCACCTCTACTCTATCCCATTTTATTTATTAGACTTATCTACGCATTAGCATTAGTAAAAAAGCTTGCTATAATTTCAAGTAAGCAGGTACCATGCATGCGAGTCTTCAAGCCGCCATTTTAATAGCTCCTGCTCATGCGCCAGAATTTCCCTCTAAGCGTTACCTCGTCATACTACGTAGATGGGATGTATGACATTACAACGCATGCTTTTACCACGCATGCCTTTACAACGCTATTTTTACAACGCATGCCTTTACAACGCATAGTGCTTTGGGGCGCTGGATAGTGAATAGTTTAATTTACTATTCCAACTCCAGTCCCCGTGGATAGTAGGGAAGGTGTTGGATAGTAAATTAAACCGATTCCCTATCCTAGAGCGCCCCCCAGCACAATGCGTTGTAATGGTTTGCGTTGTAAAAGTTGCGTCGTAAAGGCACTGCGTGGTAAAAGTTGCGTTGTAAAGGATGTTTCCCACGTAGATGCAGTTGACTCATGTGCAAAACAAATTTCCTGTTTAAAGCGGTATTAGTCCTTCTTCAATGTTATCCACGTTAGTACATCCATATGCTAGCTTCGCTAACCCAAAAATGTTTATGTAAGTGCGTAGTAGTTTTCACTAAACTTTATTAATAAATTGTTAGTGAGTTAAACAAGCAGATTGCTCTGAGCAAGTCTCTTTTCTCCGAGACCTTGCTCCATCAATATCCTACACTTGATACAGACAGGCCTTGGCAACCAGCATAATCATGTTGCTTTTTGTCTTATATATTAAGGTAGAGATTTAGATATTTCTACCTATTTTTTGAGTTCTTGTTAGAGCTGAAGGACAATGGCTGTGAGATTTTAATGCTTGACCAGTGCAGTTAGTGGTATGAAAAGTTTGAGTGGAGCCTAGAAGGCTGAATAACCATTTTAGGGGTGTGTTTTGGCACTAGTTAGGAAATTCCCATGCTCCATGGACAAGAAAAAGTTTATATCGGGTTTAAATACTGTCTTGCTTCGCACTTCCAGATAATACAGAATACCACACGATGGCTGAAACACGACGAAGCAATAGACACAAAACAGCACTACCTAGAAAGGAATTTCACTTTGTAAAATGAAGCACATCAAATACTGTTTTCAGAATAAGGATTATGTTTCATTTATGCAATGCTCTCTAACAGAGAGGCTTCCCACATGTCAAATGAACAACATTCAAATATATATGTATATATATATATATATACATATATATATATATTACCTACTGGCGGTCGCCAGTAGGTATATATAGTTAGGATTTTTTCTCTATGGGATTTTTGAAAATTCGATGTCTAATAACTTTCGAGATTGTGGACGGAATTGGCTGAAATTTTCAGGAAAATGGCACATTTTGTTTCTGAGCAGCCCTTGAAAATTTGGGGGGGGTTCGTCAAGGGGGGGCCGAGAAAAAAGGGGGGTCCCAAAACGTGTTTTTAACATTGAGTTTTCCATAGGGCGGTTGGCCTCACTTTTAGCCCGAACGGCTGAATGGATTTGCACGAAACTTGGCAAAATTGTAGGGACTGGTAGCCCGATGTGCCTTTTGTAGGTCTCAATATATGTGCTACAGTGGATTTTGAGAAATTAACGTTTAAAAAAAGATATATATCTGTAACAGCGGACCGGGCAGCGCTCCAGGACGCGTACTTTTCGCGCAACGGAGCTTTGTGAAGCGAAGCTGATTGGTTCTCCGGCGTCTGTCAACATTCCAAACAGTCCGTAGCGGCCGCCATCTTGTCTCTCGGTAGGATCGAGAGACAAGAGGAGGCCAAAGCGAAGGGGCAAATGACCATAAGGGGGAATAGTAGATCCTCGCTGACCCCCTAGGTTTGATGTGGAGGTTTTAAAAGGGCCCCGCGGGGCAAAAAAAAAAAATAATAATAATAATCGAACGGCTGAATGGATTTGCACGAAACTTGGTGAAATATTAGGGACTGGTAGCCCGATGTGCCTTTGCTAGGTCTCAATATATGTGCTCTAGTGGATTTTGAGAAATTAACGTTCAAAAAAAGATATATATCTGTAACAGCGCTCCGCTTCGCGTAACGGAGGTTTGCGAAGCTGATTGGTCATTCTGTCACTGGGCTATAGTTGGGCTACATCTGGCTGATATTTGGGCTACATTTGTTTTGTTTGTCTCTGGCGGCCATCTTTGGGCTACATTGGGCTACATTGGGCTTCATTGGGCTTCATTGGGCTACATTGGGCTACATTTGGGCTCCAACATATACATAGGCCAATGTAGCCCAATATATATTTTTCAAAGTTAATTTTCGTAAAAACCACTGGAGCATATATCTTGAGACATAGCAAAGGCACATCGGGCTACCAGTCCCTACAATTTTGCCAAGTTTCGTGGAAATCCATTCAGCCGTTCGAGCTAAAAGTGAGTCCAACCGCCCTATGGAAATGAAGGAAATGAATGGGTAATTTGTAATTAGCAAATAGCTAATCGCAAACTAGGAATGGTAAAGAATCGCTATTTATTCCTTAAAGTTCGCTATTTAGGAAATGCAAAAAACTTTGATGATACATATGGCGGTTCATCTCGAACAAGATAAGAAGCATAGGGATAGATTTATGATGACTGGCGCATCACCAGGGATGTGTTAGTCATTCTGTGCCGCTGTTCCGTCACCTATGGTGTGCTGCATTTACAATGCGGCGCATCATGGGGCAAAAACAGCACAGATGCGTGATGTAACTGTGCCGTAAAGGTGGCGCATTGCTGGAGTTGTATCGCAAGTGTGATGAAGCTCCAGGAAGGGTCGGGGGTGCCCCTGTCGCAGGGTTTCTGTTCTCACACAGAACTGTGGACAGAGGATTGGAACCTCGGCGAATTAGGGTGTCCCAAAACTCACCTTAGTACTCAAAAACCCCTTAGCAAGCTAGGTACAGTGTCACATTGGATATAACAAACTCTCAATGTTTAGACAATCCAGAATATGAACTTATAGTACCTCAGGATACGTGGAACTCATGAACAGTCGGTCGTCATATATTTCTTAGAAACCAGAACATGGAGTTAAGAAGAACACATGTGTATTTGAAATGTTGATTTACTAATGCCGTCTTCTCAGGCGTAGTATCTTAGATAATACAAGTACACATATTATCAGTAGCAAAATTACCAGCATAGTTACTAGTACATAAAAAGCGAATGGTGACAGTATGTTAACATGCTGTAAATGAATAAGAGTTATCAACACTTATAAGCAGCCACGGGCCGTGGAGGGAGTTACGGTGGGCCAGGGAGGCGGGGAGGGGGAGGGGCAGGGTGGAGAGGGCTCCACCCTGCCCCTCCCCCTCCCCGCCTCCCTGCCCCATCGTAACTCCCTCCACGGGCCGCGGCTGCTTATATCTCACCCTCCCTAATACACATATTATATTATTTGCTAAGAAGGTCTCTTTGTGTTGGTTTAGGGCGTGCCCATACTTTAGTGTCTTAGATTTGAAGGAATCACATCAGCATACACCAGCTCTCTCTTCATGTGAACCGCATCAAGTGTTGTGTATGTGTGTTCGGCAAAGCAATATAAAACCCGCCTCATGCCCAGAATTGGCAGAAGCTGCACTTATGTTATGAGTATGAAGTCGTGGAGATCAGACCTCATAACAATTCTGTATCGTGTTGTTCTTGAAACTTCAGCACTCGCTGTACAGATATAGTTTAACAAGTAAAGCAGATAGTAGAGCAATAACATATTATTCTCATGTAAATCACGATGAACTATTAGGTTGAAAGCTAAAGCAACAACTAAGTGTCGTGTGCAGAAGTTGCAAAAAAGGAAAAATGGCGTTTAAACCGGTAATGAGCCCATGCTAACTTAACACGGTGTAAAGATATCCAGGACCTAGATGACACCTCCCCATGATCCGGAAACGAACTGAATAAGATAATAGAAGTGCCATCTCATGAGAGCAGATTGCAACTTTATATGTGGACGGTCCGCAAGGTAAAATATTAAAAACTAGGAAAATGTAATGCTAAAGAAAAATAAAACAGCCAAGTACTTTATCGAGTCTTAAGCCAATAGGCAAGCTAAATAATAAAAACTTGACAAATAAGTCAATGAATTGTCAATGAAATGCTAGTACTCAGCATATCAAAAATGAAAAAGGTCTATGACATAACTGTGTATGCAAAATAAGCTGCAACAGCCTCCAATAGGAAGTCACCGTCTTCATCCGAAAAGAGTTCAGCCATCCAATTTAAAAGCGGAAAAGAACATACGTGCTCTCCCAGCACCGGATCCTCTATCACCATCAGAGGACAGCTCGGTGGGTTTTCAAGAAAGCTCTGTTCCAAGAAAGACTGTGTTGCCGCCAGTAAATTCCAGGGACCAATTAGTCCATGCATCAATGCCACAGCCATAATCCTTTCGCCAGGACAAACCAACTCGTGAGTAATGATAGGAGTCATCAGCTGATTAAAGTCGACGTCAGGAGAAACCGGTCCGCAGAGACACAAATCAATGGCCCAATCGAAATCACAGGTCAGGCAGTGAAATACAGGCTGGACACAGGTGAAGTAGGAGAATCGAAAAGATAATCCATATGCCGTGCTTAATATCGCCAACGGCATTGTGCCATAATATTCTAGCATGCGATTGCGGAACAGTGTCAGCAGCTGCAGGGCGGGAGGTTGCACAGGAGGGACATCCATATTTAAAAATGTAAAAAAGCACAAGAGCGTCCGCTGGTAATGCAAGTAAAAATGGCAATCCACGAAGCAGAGTGGAAAAAATAGAATGAAAGAAAGCAGGGATGACTCCAAAGATTTTCTCAAATGAAGTCACGAGACCACTGGTAACAACTTTAAAAAAGTGCGCCAGGGCCTTTGTGGAGGATGCGTTAAAGATAGTCCGAACCATGTCGCTGAAATGCAAAGGCGAATCAGTATTTAAAAGGGTCTGCACCTCTGTACGGGTGTTCGCTATGTGAAGCACGAAAGTTTCACGGGCCGAACTCAAGGCCACCTCTCTCTGAGACAAAAGAGCTCTTATTCTTGCCATGCCGTTGAAATCTGCTCCCAAGGTTGGTATTTGTGGCGAGATTGAAAACTCCCTATGTTCATGTGTGGGAGGAAATAGAACATTTCTGCAGCAAATAACCCGTTCACTTACTGTTACGATAAAAGGAATACTTTTAATTAACCCAGACAATCTTCATTATTGAGCATCAAATAACTACCATTTTCCAACAACTTGAATGTGGGGATGATAGCAGGAACTGGCGTGCCTTGCAACACGCAAGCCATATTTGGTCGGTGTTTGTTGCATGAACCGTGTAACTGTATGTGCCTACACATTAGTGAATGATCTGGCGTCTCAGTGCATTCCTCTCCATTCAGATAAACTTCTTGATCATCTTTGAAACATCTGTATGTGTATGGAAGCGACCAGACCTCATGAAGAAAAGCACTACCTAAAGGTTCATAACGACCTATTGGTATATATTTCATACAATTTGAAAACTTATATAAAGCAAAAGGCAGCGTTATTAAACCGTGGATAAGGCACGTTGCCAAAAAACCCGCAATCCTCTGCTGATGATGTCACTGAGCATGTCATGAATGATGTAATATGTGACATCATCAGCAGTGGATTACGGGTAATAGTATCTCTAGTTTACTCCCCTATAGCTGTCTTTCTTTTAACATAAGTGTCTGTTTCCTTCCCTTATACTTACTGTTTTTGGTTCGCTTCCGGTTCGCGTACCGGCGAGCGAACTGGGAAGCGAACTAAGAGAAATAGAGGTTGGCACAGTTCCAAATATTGTACCAATTTTTTAATAACGGGGAGGTAGTTCTGAAAAGAACTTTTTTTTTAATTGTTTTTGTTGTTTTATATTTTTTTATTATTTTTCTGAACATTTTTTTACTTTTTTTGAATTTTTCTGAACAGTTTTATATTTTTTTGGGTTTTTCTTGGAGGGGGCAATGAAAACGATTCATTGTAAAGGGCTCAACAGGAGCAACAAAACAAAAAAAAAGTATTTATTATTTTGGGCGTTTCGTACAAACTTGCATATGATAGTCAATAGCTCTGTTGATCAGAGTGATGCTTCTTTCTCCGTAGCAAATGAATCCATCGCAATGTACGCAGACGTGTTTTACTTCACCAAATCTCATTTGTATATTTGGCACTATCTCCCTGCCCTCTGGTCCCGTTACTTCCGGTACAACAGATCTTCTGGCCATAATAGGGAGATTATCTAGGTCGTTCCGAAACTGTGCAGCACTGTAGTTGTTAGGATGCCACCTAGTCATATGGCGATGCATTGTGTAGTTTCCGAAACTGTATTTTTTCTCGGTCCCTCTGGACAGTCTATCTTGACATATAAGGCAAGTTACGTATCTTGCATTTACTTTTTTCTGACCTTTGGGAATTTTAAAAAATTGCCAAATGAAGTTTTCTTTCCGGTGAGACGTCCTGGGCTCCTCAGGCAAAAACTGCCTCTCTTCGTGCTCGTCGTCCTGTTCCTCTTCTTCCTCTTCTTGTTGAATTATAACTTGAGCAGGTGGTCCACTCTTCCTTGGATGTGGTGGAGGTGGTGGGGAAGCACCAGCTGAAGCTACTAAAGAAGCCATTGCTCAGTGATCACAAAGGGTCTTTCTCTCACAATGATGAAAGTCAGAGTGAGGAAAGAAGGAGGGATTTTCATCATTTGGGAAAAACAAGAGTTCTCAACCAATGAAAAGTGTTCATTTTAGATTATATGACCTAGTCTTACATCATTAGGAAACCAAAAGTGAAATGAACCAATGAAAAGTGTTATTACCAAGTCACATGACCTGCTGTGTTTACGTTAAGCGCTTTGCAGGGCCTCCCGGTTTGCTTCCAGAAACCTGCGCTTTGCGACTCGCTTCGCGTACCAGTTCGCTAACGTAGCACGTCATATGACGTATCACGCGACAACGTGAAACGTCATGCGGACGGGAGGCGTCACGATGTTGTTTTCTAACGCGGCAGTTGCGGTAAAGAAACGTTTACCGGCTCGCGGTCTATTTCTCGGCATCAAGGTCAGCTAACGGGAAGCTTCCCGATTCGCGAAGCGGGAACGAAGAAAAAAAAATATAAAAAAAAAAAATTATTCATAAACATATAAAATATATTTTTGGATTTAAAGAAGAATACATTTTACAGCTACAGATATTAGCTGTTAAAAAACCAATGAAATTCACTGAAAAAACCATAGACCATAGACCATATATAGACCATATATAGTTAGGAATTAGCATTTACAAAACCTTGAAAATTCACTGAAAAAACCATAGGTTATAGACCGTATATAGTTAGGAATTAGCATTTACAAAACCTTATTTTACTCACACAAAACCATTGAAATTCCATATATAGTTAGTTGCACTAACTATATATCGCGCACCCGCAATCCACTGCTGATGATGTCACATATTACATCATTCATGACATGGTCAGTGACATCACTGATGACATCACTGATGACATCTCAAATGACATCACTGATGACATCACTGATGACATCTGATTTGACATCAATGACCACATCACTGATGATATCATTCATGTGACAATACAATGCATCTCCTCACATTTTAATATAACCTCTGTTTCACCCAGTGTTAAATACAGAGTATAATTTTTGAAACCATTGACACACCAATACTAGTTACTACATACGCACTCACTGATTCCTATGTCTACACACACATTCACTCATTCACCCATACAATCATTCATACATACAATCACTCATCTTTACAACACTATCATATGCACTCATACACCTATACAGACACTCACAGTCTGCCACTCATCCATGGAGTTACTCACACACGTAGTCAGTCCTGTTAAAGAATCAATGACACTTCCATTTTCTTGTCTATACAGTTAAACATAGAGCACCTTACATTTTCAAACATATACTAACACATACTTACCTTCTTATAGAATCATTGATACAAGTACACATTGATCTGCACAGAGTCACACACCTCCCAGCCAGCCAGCCACACACACACTCAGTCTCCCATACAAATACTTGGGCAATCAATCAGTAACCCATATAGTTAATCATATAGCTACTGATCAACACATGCAGCAGTTTACAGAACAACAGACATAATGATGCTCAAATTAAGATAGTTTAGTCACTAACCCATGCACTCAGTGAGACACATTTAATCACTCACTCATACATTCAGTCATGCACCTACTAAATCCTTTGTCCAGACACTTATACTTCCACTCATTCTTCAATATGTAAGACACATTTTAACTTTACAGAAACACACAGTCACTGGATGATGTCATCAGTGATGTCATCAGTGATGTCATTTGAGATGTCATCAGTGATGTCATCAGTGATGTCATTTGAGATGTTATCAGTGATGTCATTTTGAGATGTCGTCAGTGATGTCATCAGTGATGTCATTTGAGATGTCATCAGTGATGTCATCAGTGATGTCACTGACCATGTCATGAATGATGTAATATGTGACATCATCAGCAGTGGATTGCGGGTGCGCGATATATAGTTAGTGCAACTAACTATATATGGAATTTCAATGGTTTTGTGTGAGTAAAATAAGGTTTTGTAAATGCTAATTCCTAACTATATATGGTCTATAACCTATGGTTTTTTCAGGGAATTTTCAAGGTTTTGTAAATGCTAATTCCTAACTATATATGGTCTATAACCTATGGTTTTTTCAGTGAATATATATATATATATATATATATATATATATATATATATACATGTAGATTCTAAGCGTTCCTTAACCTCCGGTTACGGCGAAAAAGAATGAGCAAACTCCTCTTCATGGCAATAAATTATCTTTTTATTTCTCTCTTCTGCCTGCCATGACGCGTTTCGACTGATACAACGGCCTTGATCACATATATATATGTGACCAAGAGCACTTGGATGCTCGAAACGCGTCGCCCGTGAAAGGTTGAATAAAACATCTTGCCTATAACCATGGGGGTCCGTCTCTTCTATTCGCCACTGCCGTCGCTGCTGTGGAGGTTGGGAGATTAGTGTAATACATATATATATATATATATATATATATATATATATATATATATATTACCTACTGGCGGTCGCCAGTAGGTATATATAGTTAGGATTTTTTCTCTATGGGTTTTTTGAAAATTCTATGTCTAATAACTTTGGCGTTTGTGGACGGAATTGGCTGAAATTTTCAGGAAAATGGCACATTTTGTTTCTGAGCAGCCCTTGAAAATTTGGGGGGGGTTCGTCCAGTGGGGGCCGAGAAAAAAGGGGGGTCCCAAAACGTGTTTTTAACATTGAGTTTTCCATAGGGCGGTTGGCCTCACTTTTAGCCCGAACGGCTGAATGGATTTGCACGAAACTTGGCAAAATTGTAGGGACTGGTAGCCCGATGTGCCTTTTGTAGGTCTCAATATATGTGCTCCAGTGGATTTTGAGAAATTAACGTTTAAAAAAAGATATATATCTGTAACAGCGGACCGGTTAGCGCTCTGGTTCGCGGACTTTTCGCGCAACGGAGCTTTGTGAAGCGAAGCTGATTGGTTCTCCGGCGTCTGTCAACATTCCAAACAGTCCGTAGCGGCCGCCATCTTGTCTCTCGGTAGGATCGAGAGACAAGAGGAGGCGAAAGCGAAGGGGCAAATGACCATAAGGGGGAATAGTAGATCCTCGCTGACCCCCTAGGTTTGATGTGGAGGTTTTAAAAGGGCCCCGCGGGGCAAAAAAAAAAAATAATAATAATAATCGAACGGCTGAATGGATTTGCACGAAACTTGGTAAAATATTAGGGACTGGTAGCCCGATGTGCCTTTGCTAGGTCTCAATATATGTGCTCCAGTGGATTTTGAGAAATTAACGTTCAAAAAAAGATATATATCTGTAACAGCGCTCCGCTTCGCGTACTTTTCGCGTTACGGAGCTTTGCGAAGCTGATTGGTTCTCCGGCGTCTGTCAACATTCCAAACAGTCCGTAGCGGCCGCCATCTTGTCTCTCGGTAGGATTGAGAGACAAGAGGAGGCCAAAGTGAAGGGGGAAATGACCATAAGGGGGCATAGTAGATCCTTCCTGACCTCTTAGGTTTGATGTACCATTTTGCCAAGTTTGGTGTAATTCCGTTCAGCCATTCAGGCTGTAGACGTATGTAAATGTCCTATGGAAAATTGCATGGGGAAAACACATTTGAAAGTGTTGAAATTTAGAACCAATTAAAATGTTACTTTGGTTTTGTATTTGTGTGTGATGAAAGTTAATTGGTTATGTATATATGTCAAATGAGAGGAAACCACAGCCATTTTGCGATACTACTGTCTGAGGTACATTTGTGAGGAATTTTTGGTGGTGAATTTCTGGTGTTTGATTTACACAGTACTAACACTTCTGCTACTTTTAAAAAGGTGAGTTGTTAATTTGTAAGGGGAACTATGTTGTACACTTGAAGATAATTTGAAAAATGTTTTCTGTTATTTATTTGCAGTCCTTCTGTTATACTAAATACTTGATGAAGTTAGTTTTATATTATGTATTACTAAAAACGATAAATGAAAGTGATTATTTTTTTCTGCAATTTACAGCAAGCAATTTCAAAATAAAATGGCTCACAATGAAGAGACCGTGGCAATTTCTTTTGAATTGTCCACTACATTGATTGAAATTGAGAGCACCAATAATGAAATATTGTCACAAGGAGGACATGACTTGTATGATTCCATTAGATTGATTGAAATGGACAGCACCAAGAATGAAATATTGTCACAAGGAGATGACTTGAATGATTCCACTACATTGATTGAAATTGAGAGCACCAATAATGAAATATTGTCACAAGGAGGAGATGGCTTGTATGATTCCATTAGATTGATTGAAATGGACAGCACCAATAATGAAATATTGTCACAAGGAGGAGATGACTTGAATGATTCCACTACATTGATTGAAATTGAGAGCACCAATAATGAAATATTGTCACGAGGAGATGACTTGAATGATTCCACTACATTGATTGAAATGGACAGCACCAATAATGAAATATTGTCAGAAGGAGGAGATGACTTGAATGATTTTTTTGATCAATCTCTTGATGGCGAATTTATCGAGTGTTTGGAGACCATAGAGTTACAAGAATCATCATTGCAGACTTTTAATGAGGAGATTCCAGATGAGATGATTGAAGAGGAAATTACTGATGAGGACATGTTACTAGTTGTTTCAAATTTAGAAAATTCTGAAGAATAAATTTATATTTAGAAATCAAAAATTGTTTGAGACATTATTTATTTTTATTTTTAATTTATGAGGTTGTAGCGAAGTGATTGTAGTATAAAATGAGACTTATAGTATAGAGTGCAACATTTTTATGTTACATGGTAAGTTTACTCATATTTACTTCCCTTCTGCCACTATATTATCTCCAATGTGTATTTGACATGTCTTCTTCATCTCCGGCCTCCTTTCTCTCACTGTGTGTCTCCGATGCATCTTATCGCTGGTATTTTGTGTAATTACAGAAGAGAGTAAAATAAAATAGTTCGGAACGTGAAAAGGGGGCAAAGTAGAGTACTCCTCACCCCCTAGGCCTTTTTAGGCGGTCCCAAAAGGATCAGTTTCTGCTTTCCTGAGAGATTATGGTATGAGTTCCATATACCACAATAACTTGCATTACAACATGCAAGATATCTATCTCCTATTACCAACTTTTGGAGATATTCGCGCTAAGCGCGAATATCTCCAAAAAGTAACACCTGCCCTGAGCAGTTCTTAGCCATGTTATCCAATGGGAGGTGGATAACATGGCTAAGAGTATTAGCTCGGTAATGCATGAATATCGCTGAGTTTTTAGCGATATTCATGCATTGCGGCCGTTTATTATCGCATTTGCGATAAACCTTGATAATAGTAAGGTTTATCTTCGATAATTTCTGACGATGCTTAGTGGTAAAAAATTGGTTGGTAAGCATCGTTAGCGATAAATATCGCTTAACTTTGGTAATATGCCCCAACGTCTGTTAACGTTCGATTCGAAGGAAATGAGGAAGTGTTGAAAAACATTGTCTGCGCCATCTTGCCTTTTTTGAAATGCCACACTTTTGTCGTGCACGGCAGCCATTTTAGATGTCTTGACCAGACCCACTCTCTGCACGCTGTCGATTCGTAGCATGGCTCCTCACCCTCGCAAGCATCTTCCCCAGGCACTGGTCACCCCCGCTCTCTGTCTTATGCATGGGCAATAAACCTCCCCCCATCTGCGCTGCTCTTCCCTGAGAATCACACTGTGCCCGCCCGACACCTCCCTTTCGCCCTATTCACTACCGCACCCTGTGACACTCCTCTTCCTCTGTGTCCGATTGTCCAGGCTATCAGCTAGCCCTGCAGATGTAGTTTATGGCCCCAGCTGTAAAGAATCACCCCTCTTCAAAGGAGTTATAGTAGATCAAGGCCCACACCCGATGAGATCCGTCACACCACACGTGTTCCTACTATCTGAAAACTATCCTGTATTGTGATTGGGGAGGGGACCGAGCCTGAAGCGGAAGATTCCAGGAATGACTCTTTGTACATCAAAGTTTTTACAATTATGTGTCACATAAAAAATATATAGCACTCCAACAAAGTAGTAGGAATATAAAACTTTAATAACATATAAATATATACAACAAAACAAAAACAGTAATAGATTTATTGAAATTGACAGCAGCAATAATGAAATATTCTTGTCAGTAGCGGTCTGTTGTGCGAATAGTTCCAAGGCAGCAGAACGCGCTGAAATCTGGATGTCACGAAGGTGATGTCTAGCAAGTTGCCGCCCAGCAAATAACGGCGTGGGGCGCCGCGGGGGTGAGTGAGTCCAGTAGGCACCACAGCTATTCTTACCGGCATTGCAGAATTACTGCTGGGGACAATGCCTGTGCTGGAGCAGGGTCACAGCAGAAACAAAAAGGATTCTGTTGAAGATGTTGTTGGTTTTCAATTTGAAAACAGTTCTGGTGTCAACTGCTATGCTAATGTAGTGGTTAATGTTTTGTTTTCTCTAGAAAATGTAAAAGAGGGGGAGGCAGTCCAAAGTTCCGTTAAAAGGGCAAAGGAAAGGATCGGTGGTTTGAACTATCAGTCAAAAAGGGGAGGGGGTGCAACAATTTTTCCTACCGGGTCACACTGTGCTTTCACCGGAAGTGAGGTCTGCAGGATTCTAGTAATTCAAAGTGAGGCTGGCGCCGACGTCCCGCGGATACAGTTTCGTCACTCCACGGGTGATCATGGCAGTCATTCCCCATCGGGGGTCGGAGACTCCCGCGGCTCCTCTAGAATCTTCAAGGTCGTGGAGGACTACGGTGGTGGAGTCAACCAGTGACCGGGCCATTTCTTTATGCTGGGCCCGCTCTTGCCAGGTCGACCGCCATTTTGAGAGTTCGGTAGCTACTGGCGATCGCGGGGTCAAATGAGCGGACGGGCTCCACCCTGCCGGGCGAGACGTTGCAGCATGGCCACAGTGGAAGAACTCTTTTCCGGGCGCCTGGACCGCTGAGGGTGCAGCTGGGAAGCCTCCACTGGGGAGGCGGGAGAGGCCTGTTCGCACCGTCTCTCCCTCCCAGTGCACCCCACGGCGTCTCGCTTGAGATTTGTTATGGCCGGACCAGGCGATGAGGACGAGGGGGGGGGGTCGGAGGCATGTGCAAGACATCCCCCCCCAGGGTTGTTGCAGCAATTATACAAGAAAGAAGAAGTGTCCCGTCCGTCTTCGGGCCGGGCTTCCGGTAGATGTCGGCCGGACGCCCCTGGCTCTGGCCCCATGAACGGGTTTCTTGGTTTATCGGCTGCAGCCGGATTCCGTCGGTCTCGGCCCCCCGACCGTTGGTGGCCGGACCGGAAGAGCATGTGGCGGGACTACCTGCAACTCTCAAGGGCCACCGCGGCCGGACTGGGAGAGAGAGGGGAGGGTCGAGGAGACATTCCCCCCCCCTGCAACTGTTCAGCGTTGTAAAGGCAATTCCCTGGCCGGGTCCCGTTGGTCTCGGCCTCTCCTCCGGCTACACCCTACGTTAGGATCTCCGAGGCGTGGCAGCAGGACCTGCCTTATATGGGCTGCTCCCGGCTGGGCGTAGCCGGAACCCTGCCCCACCTTGGAAGTTTCCAGAGTGGGGGCGGATGTTCTACTGACTTGCATTTTCCCTAGTCTATCGATTTTTTTGGCGTGGCAGGCGGTGGGACAGCGAGGGGTGATTTGGTTTCTCTTACTGTTTTTCTGGTCTCTCACCACTGGCATATTTTAACGTTTTCTTGTTTCTAGGACATTAATAGGTTTTATCATTACGTTATGTTATCGTTTCTTTGTTCGTTGTTTAATAAAAGTTCATGTTCATCAGTGGCCTACTGATTTTCGTTTTCCTATTCTTTTCTTTCCAGGTTGTTTCATGCTAAAGTTTCTGTTAACAGGATACAGTGATCACTTCGTTATTATTGCATATGTCCTTTTCACTAGGGGTGCTCTCTGGTCGGGCCAGATGACGTATGTCTAGTAAATGGTCCGGGTGAAACAGGTGCATCAATCAGTGGGGAGTAGATAGGCATGACAGATTACAACGGGGGAGAAAGGTCCGCATTACGTACCCTTTCACTACTTGCAAAGATTTTCCTACGTTTATTTGCAAACAGGGAATACCTCCAAAAAGAACTAATTCCCAAACAGTCAATGTTCGGACAATCAATCAATCAATGAGGAATGAAATAGGTACGACGTGTTAAAGGCTTGCGTTACCTACCCTTCACTATCTGCAAAGGGAGAGAGAATATTCCTATTCTTCCTCGTTTGCAGGTAGAGAAGATCCTTAAGAGAATTAACATCGAACAATTCAATGCTCGATTGAAACAATCAACAAGGGGTACTGTGAACACAAATGAACGCCGCTTATGTACATACGCATTGCTATTTTCAACAGGTTGTTCCTAATGTTTCTATTTTAGCGAGGTCAAAAAGAGATCCCATTAGTGGCCTACTGATTTTGCTCGATTCCTTTTGTTTTTTTACACGATTTTTCGCTATCTGCAAAGACTAAACAGAGTATTGCGACTCTGTGCTTGTTTGTAAATAGAGAATGAACCAAAGAGAACAATCAATCAAATGGAGAGAGAAGCAGGCACGACGGATTACAAAGGGGGCAAAGGGCTGCGTTAACTACCCTTCACTATCTGCAAAGAGAGAGTACTCCTAATAGAAATGAGGGGTGGGGGGCAGCATTCAAAGCAGATCAGTGTGCATAAACACGAAAATGTTTTTACTTACCACGTACTTGACATTCGACAGCTTATGATATTTGCTATTAAAAAACCATTGAAATTCACTGAAAAAACCATAGGTTATAGACCATATATAGTTAGGAATTAGCATTTACAAAACCTTGAAAATTCACTGAAAAAACCATAGGTTATAGACCATATATAGTTAGGAATTAGCATTTAAAAAACCTTATTTTACTCACACAAAACCATTGAAATTCCATATATAGTTAGTTGCACTAACTATATATGGCGCACCCGCAATCCACTGCTGATCATGTCACATATTACATCATTCATGACATGGTCAGTGACATCACTGATGACATCACTGATGACATCTCAAATGACATCACTGATGACATCTCATTTGACATCATTCTTGTGCTAATACGATAAACCTCTTCAGACTCTAATATAACCTTAGATACACTCAGTGTATACAGACACTCACACACTGCCACTCATCCATGGAGTTACTCACACACCCAGTCAGTCATGCAAAGAAACAATCTCACCTCCATTTCTTCAACTATACAGTTAAACACACCTTACTTATTGAAACATATACTAACACATATTTACTCTCTTATACAATCCCTGATACAAGTTCACAATGATCGATACAACCACTCACTCATTCAGTGGCTCTCATGCACAGTTATTTATATATGCCAACTCTCACATGTACTGTGTTTTACATATGTACTTACTATGACATGTAGCATTGAGATATCCATTCACTCATCAATACACTCATGCACACAGTCAACTGCCCATGTAGCTGTTTCCACATGCACTCTTGAACTCATACACCTAGTGAATAAACTGCTCACACATCTATGCATAGAGTCTCACACCTTCCAGCCACCCCCACACAAACTCAATCTCCCATAGAAATACTTGGGCAACCAATTAATAACACATATAGCCTCTCGTATAGCTAATGATCAACACATGCAGCAGTTTACAGAACAACAGACATAATGATGCACAAATTAAGACAGTTTAGTCACTAACCCATGCATTCAGTGAGACACATTTAATCACTCACTCATACAGTCAGTCATGCACCTACTAAATCCTTCATCCAGACACTTATACATCCACTCAAGACATATTTTAACTTTACAGAAAAATACAGTCACTGGATGTTGTCATCAGTGATGTCATTTGAGATGTCATCAGTGATGTCATCAGTGATGTCACTGACCATGTCATGAATGATGTAATATGTGACATGATCAGCAGTGGATTGCGGGTGCGCCATATATAGTTAGTGCAACTAACTATATATGGAATTTCAATGGTTTTGTGTGAGTAAAATAAGGTTTTTTAAATGCTAATTCCTAACTATATATGGTCTATAACCTATGGTTTTTTCAGTGAATTTTCAAGGTTTTGTAAATGCTAATTCCTAACTATATATGGTCTATAACCTATGGTTTTTTCAGTGAATATATATATATATATATATATATACACAAGCAATAATAACACACTTGGCGAATGCAACTGTTAATTGCATGGATAATAATAAACACAGGGATAAGCAAGTTATCCTGGCCGTCCTGCAAGAAATCAGAAAGATATATATACACTAAATACATCAGATGATTACAACCTCTGAAGAGAGACTTGATTGTGCACTCAGGCACCAACACATCACAACGAAAACACCTCAGATGATTATAATCACTGGAGACTTGGATGTGCATACAAGGTCACTCACACACAACACAAAGGTAATACTTAAAGAAAATACGTCACCGGTCGTTCACTCGACATACTTGCCAATCCAAGCTGGAGTAGCACTTTGACAGCCAGGCAGGACTCACGACCGGAACCCAAATCCCACTTTTCTTGTGACGACACATCTGCCCCACAACTGAGCTCCCACTGGCTGCCAAGATCCACCGCCTTTAATACCTTTTACTCAACCTGAGTTGAAGGTTCTAGAAACCTCTTCCCCTTCCTTCGGTTACGAACTGAGCTGACTGTACTGGTCTGTGTCAAGGTCAAGACAGAAGCTGGCCAGGCCCCAGTATTTTGAGACTGAGACAGAGTTGTACATTCCACACATTTCTCTGTCAACAACAATCTCTGCTCTGTAAGCACACTTCCCACACATTATCCCAGCCAAGCTTACGAAAGCCTCCATCCAGCTAAAAGCAAAACAACCTTGAACGTGAATAACCCAAACAACTTGAGTACTCTGGGGGACTGCCTGTACCTGCAGAAAGCTCTAGCAAGACAGAGTCGGGCTTCAAAATGAGATGAGGGCATATCAAAGTCAATAGTAAGAATTTCATAATACTTCCAAATGTACAACACAATGCACATTTGTGCACCACTGCTCGTAACACTGCACTTTGAGACCAAAGAGTACATTCAACACCTCTCTCTCACTCATGCTTTCAAATACACATCCCACTCATTCTGTTCCTGGCAAGCTGTTCTGCTCTGTGACAGCTTCCACTTTAAGACTGCAGGATTACACAGAAGAAATCTTCAGGGGAAAAGGGCATATGCAGGACGTACATTCAGGCTAGGGCAAAATAAAACACCAAAAGTCAATGAAAATCATGGTAGTCAAAGGTCATCACATGGTGTCAAACCATGAGAGTGCCTCTAACACTACAAATACCTGGGTGTCTATGCACATGTTCTGGATACCATTGTGGAGGCTCTTGAATTAGTTGTTGATTACCCATTCTTACTTATTTACTGCAAACGATGACACCGCAGCAGATAGTAGTGAAATTGTATGCAATATTGCAAGAGACCAGGCAGCCAGTGTCCCTAAAGGTTGCAGTGATTGGCAAGTAGACTTGGGTATAGATATCACTAACAAGCATTGGCTTACTATTGTTCTGTGATATGCACAATCTCATTTATTGGCCGTCATTGACTAGAACATTTTAAATATCTTAATAAGGTATATTATACCCCAGCTTGATTATTTTGATATGGTCTTAGAGAGTGCTCTAAATGTCTGCGTTGTAACACAGAAGACCCGTGCTTTGCTCATGTGGCGTGGTTCTGATCTGGTATAAAGCACTTTTGGAAAAAGATATTTAAGGTTCCACATGTGCAGCGACATTCGGTTTTGTTGGGCCTATTGCTGATGCAGCGCAGAATTGCTATGCATTGAATAAAGGGGCCTCTCCCTACTGAGGCAGAATGCCACACAAATATGGCATATTGCAATGCACATTCCGATGGTTATTATGACCTCATGCTGCCCCAGAGTCATCCAAAGGACATATGGGTTACAAACCAAGATTATTAGATTTGCTGGTTGCATGAGGAGGTCTTGGATGGAGTGAAGTGAGTGTCCTGGGGTTGTAGATTCATGGTACCCCTGTATGTTGTGGGAAATCTGGAATGAATTGTGCCGGGGGCAAAGAGAGGATTGGCAAAGGTTTACATGCTCCTATACTGATTGTCCTTATGCGCATGATTATTATTTAAATAGTTCTCCAAAGTGTCTTTTGCATTCTGCGTGTTTATTGGCAACAATTGATATTGACATCCCCTGAATTGTTTTTTTTTTGTGCATACACTGTTGTTGTGTCAATCCCTGTTTGAATTCTGCCATTCTCAACATGTACTCCAAATGTTAACATGATAGCTTATGTATATTGCCTGCTGAAATGTTTCTTTTTTGCAAAATTTAAATAAAGTTAAAAAATCATTATTTGTAAATGTTATGTCTAGACATGTTGAAAAAAGGATGAGTTACCAAACTATTATAAGCTACAGACTAGGCTATAGTAGGTTATGTGTTAAAGAATGGTGCACCTAATTTACAGGACCTTTGATTTGCTGATTCACAGAGTTAGGGTCTGTTTACAGTTTGGCGGATGGGTTTCTCCATCACAGACGTAACGAATATCCTGTCTGTCTTATTACAAGTGCATTATAACCTATTGAAATGAAATGAAATGAAATGAAGGATTTATATTGCACATGTAATAAGGCGGACAGGATATACGTCACGTTGGTAACATAACATAACATACATTTTTTTAAAGCGCACATTCACCCTGGTCATCTTGGCACTGAATACCAGATGTACAAAGTCTTAAATCTTGTATTTAGGTAGCTTGACAGCAGTTATTCACATCTTTTGCAAAGCCTTTTAAATCAGCCTAAATAGGGACAGGCACAATTGTTATGTGAATCTCTCAATTTTCACCCTTTTCAAAGGTTGCCAAGTTTTCTTATTTTTCTTTACCCATGCAGTTTTTCACATGAAAAAGAATTGTAATACATTTTGAACCCAGCCAAACCTAACATAGCACACAGAGTCCGGAAAAATAATAATTGTGTATTTGTGACATACCTAAGTAGAAACATTAATGCAGAATCTTTCTCTACACGTTTAGATTGCACTGAGCTTCTCTAGACTGAAGGGAATTTTCAAAGAAAGGACGCTGTCTGTTTTCTGCAAGGTATATTTCTTCAGAACTATTATTTTAGTATTGAACAAGCCTATATAAATTGTTGCAAAAGTCACTGTTTTCGTACAGATGTCCTGAAGCCAAACATGCAAAGCTTCCAAGTTTTCCGTAAACCTCTGCAAAGGTTACTAAATAAAATGTGCCCTCTTTCCAACACTAACCGTACTATGGGCCAGAACAAAGGACCCTTCCTTTTTTGCCACGTGCTCCAAATTGATGCGGATTTAAACTGATTATTTTGTCAATAATAGAAGAAACACACACAGATTTAGATACTGTATTCCCAAGGCTATCTGTTACTCCCCATAAGTCTTAGATTCCTGGTACGTGTGCAGCAATACCATCCAGAATGTCAGATTCCAGCCCTTGGTATTCCTGCACCTAATGCCAGTGAGTACTGTAGTCTATACATGAAGCATAATATCCAAGGTCCACTTGCTTATAATATGAGCCTCCAGTCACATCTTAATAAGATGATTTGAAGATATTTGTTGGACTTGGCCCTTTTTGCAGGGTCACCCCAGAACATGTTGCCTTCCTCCTGCATTGTTTCCGACCTGCTTTTGTTGGTTTTATGACTCTTGGCACTTCACCACTGCTGATCAGTGCTAAAGTGCATATACTCTCTGTGTAAATTGTTGCTATGGATTAGTGATTCCATGAGTGGCATATTTGATTTACTAATCAGACCCTAGCACTGTGCACAGTGTGTGCCTAGGGCCTGTAAATCAAATGCTGCTAGTGGGCTGCAGCACTGATTGTGCCACCCACCGAAGCAGCCTGTAAAATGTAACTCTGGCCTGCCATTGCAGAGTCTGTGTGCAGGTACTGCCATGTCGACTAGAAAAGTGTACATACTTGCCAGTCCCTAACCTTCCTTTTTCTTACATGTTAGTCACCCCTTAGGTAGGCGCAAGGTACCCCTGTGGGCAGGGTGCATTGTATGTGAAAGGTAGGACATGCTCTGATGATAGTGAAATACTACCAATTTAGTTTTCACTATTGCAAGGCTACCTGCTCCCATAGGATAGAATGGGGAGTTTGTCTATAACATATTATAAACATATCTGCCCCTGGAAACAAGGTAGAAAAATAAAGTTTGATATGCCTGAACTTAGAATGTTAAAATGCATCTTTTAGAGAGGGTGATTTTTACATTCTATTTTTGAAAATACCACTTTTAGAAAGTCTGTATTTTCTTGTTTAGCCATCCAGTATGCCTCTGCTAGGTTTGTGTATTGCATGTCTGGCTTTTGAGTGTCAGGGGCTGGGGAGGAGCAGTGGCTCCAGAGAGCCTGATGAGTCAGGGCTGGGCTGAATAGGCTGAATAGGCCTGGTCTGCATTTGGAGTGGTGGGAGGAGTAGCAACTGCATCTTAACAGGACTGTGCCTGCCTTCCACAATGATGGCTTTGCCCCCTCCCGTGGTGTGTCTGGAGCCAGGGCTCACACTGACAATGGAGGTTGTTGCACACTTGCAAAGTGCCCCAGAGAACTGGTTTTGGCTGGGTATAGACACTCTCTGCCTTCAGAGAACAAAATATCTGTGGGTATAAAAAGAGGGACCCATACCCCAAACTTTTAAATAACTTCTGGGAAATCAAGAGGAACCTTTGCCAAGGAGAAGAGCCAGAGAAGCTGAGGAGGAAGACTGCCCCTGTGCTGTTTGCTGTCTGTGGTTGGTCTGCAGTGGCTACTTGCTGCCAAGGAAAGGAGAAAAGGACATTGCTGTTTGCTGTGTCCCCTGCTTGAGGAAGATCTCCAAGGACTTGAAACTGAGTTTGCCTCCTGTTCTGAAGTCTCAGGGACACAAAGACTTCACCACCAGCTCCCCTGAACTGCCTTGCTGGGAGTTCTGACCTGCAAAGAGGTGCCTTCTGTTGTTTTGGACCTCTAGAGACTGTTTACCGGTGAGAGCTGGAAGAATCCACGCATCGTCCCGGATCGTCACATCGCATCGAGGCACCAAGTTTGTGGCATCATTGAGGGACGCTGTAGGAAACAGACGCATCACCATCCCACACAGTAAGAAACCAATGCATCACATCCTCTCCGGTAAGGAACCAACGCATCACGTCCCCTGCTCAGTAGTAAGGAACCGACGTATCACCCCCGCCCTCCTGAAGCAAGGAACCGACGCATCACCTTCCCTGAGTGTAAGGAACCAACGCATCACCTTCCCTGTGGCCCATTTTGTTTGTTTGTGTGATGCATCCCAGGTACTCTGTGTGAAAGGTGTCGCATCTGCAACTTACTTTGAACTCAACTATTTCTACCATCTGAAAATCATATTTTTATTACTCTATTGTGGATTTTTGTCGTTTGGTCTTGTTTTGGTATTAGATAAAGACGAGTTATTTTTCTAAACTGGTGTGGTGTCCATTTGTAGTGTCTTCACTGTATTACTGTATGTGTTTACAAATGCTTTACACACTGCCTCTAAGATAAGCCTGTCTACTTGTGCCAAGCTACCAAGGCGAGGACCTCCATTTCTAACAATATGTTTGTAATTGACCATGTTATTATTAGAGTTGGGCAGGAGCAAAACACCCACCAAAACTGGTGGACGTCCAGCCTACCATATTAAGAGTGCATTGATGTTAACTTGTAACAAAACAAGTGACAACGACACGTGTATGTGCATCAATAGAGGTGGCACAATGTAGTTTCTAACATTTCTCTTTGTTATAGATAAATGACTTCTGCATACATGCTGACGTATTTTGAGTGAAAGAGCATCACACCTAAAAGTCAATGTTGAGAGGTTGATTGTTGTTTTGAAAAATTTCTGTAGGACTATCTGATTTCTCTCCCAAAGAGATGGTTGCAACCTGCTTTGAGTTATATAGCACTTGAATTAAAAGCAGTGTTGCCATTTTTTCTTTTCTGGTTTTTGAGTTTGGACCGAAAAGAAACAATCACTGGGTGTTTGTATTGATGATGAGACTCCAAAATGTCCTGTAGCAGGAAAGAATTTGAAGTGTGTTACTGGTTTTTACAAAATGTTTGTATACTTGGTATCTGTAGAAGATAAAGAAGCATCTGTGGAAATTCTTACTGTGAGGTGCATGTAATTAGATGATCCTATTGCAAGGCGGTACACAGCATCTTAGACATAGCTCTGTGCTCGTTTAATCTCCAGTGGTGTCCAGGTGAAGGAGACATCCACTGCCATTCCAACTCAACTGTATCACTAAAAACAGCGTTCAAACTTATGAAAATCATTCTTTTCATGTCTTGACCCTCTCCTGCCAGATGATCTATTGCCTTGAAATGAGAACACAAGCATCACCAGACAGGTTTGGGTCCATTCTACGGAATGCATAGTCATTCTTACCTTGTCATAGTGCCTTGAAGACAGATGACTTTGATATGCCATTTGTGTTTTAAGTAAACCTCTGACTGTAACCGGTGAGCTAGTATTTTAGTTCATGTAGCAACTTTGTCTCTCCTAACAGGATGTGTGTTCCTGAGGCATGATGTCTGGTTTTAGGCAGCAACCCAAGTTGATCCTCTTTAGACAGTCTTAGTTTGTTTAGGCCAGGGTTGTCCAAGCTTTTCTGTAGTAGGAGCTACTTATGTTCAATGGAATTCATCCCAAGCTACAATTATTATTTGAGTTGGAATACTGACCACATCAGACAAATTTACATTAGTGGCCACCATGTGCAAGATTGCCAGCAGTGTGAGTGCACCAGTCATGGTTAGCAGCAGTAATGTAAAAAATTATTTCTTTATGTGAAATGCTTCTATGTAGGTAATACATACCAGCCCTAGCTGCAATGCCCCTGGCACCATGTTAATATTAGTTGTAAGTTTCCCCAAACAGCCTTTCATGAATTCTGAAAATACAGACATTTTCGTCTTAACACACTTTTTCATTTTGGTATTTATATATTAATTCAACCAAGCAAAAGCTTCTCGTTTAGTACTTTGAGCTGCACATAGAAGGGCCACTTAAGAGCACCTGGAGCGCTACCAGGAGGTTTCGTGCTACTCGTTAGAGAAGCCTGGTTTAGCCACAGTTTGCCCTGTGCAGGAACATAATTTTTCTCTGGTCTCTTCTCTTTTTGCAAGAGCCATAAGAATAGATGTAACAGAGTCAAATGTCAATGTGGTGAGCTCCTCTTACAGGTACGTGTTTGTCATGCCGCCTGTACCTTTATGTGCAGTGGCGGCTCCTACGCTAAGGCGGAGGAGCGTCACCCCACTGCTTTTAAGCCGTGTGACGAAAGGAAAAATAAAATGATAATAACTTGTTGCTATTTTCATTTTATTGTTTCCAGCTGCTTTGCGGGCAGAGCTGCTCTGCTCTAAGAGATGGGCAGGGGAGGAGTTGTTTGCCCACTTCTGGTGCGCAAGAATGCTTGGCCGACCCTCTGGGGCCGACCAAACAGTCATGCGCACTTTGCATGTTGTCCACACAGGCTGCATTACAGCCTGAATAGAGAACATGCCTAAGCCCCCAGGCTCCGTCTGAGCGTCGAACCACAGCGCTCAGACCAATCACAACGCTGCATTGCAGAATTATGATTGGTCAGGGAAGCCTGGGTGCTTACCAATCACAACGCTGCCCTGCAGCGTTGTGATTGGTCAGTGGAGCCTAGGTGTGCTTCCTGATTGCTATTCCAGCCTGAGTCCGATGGAGCAGAGACAGAGCAGAGGTAAGAGTTTTTGTTTGTTATTTTGTTTTACATTCCCCTTGTAATGTAATGTAATAAGCATTTCGAAAGTACACAGCTACCTCTACGGAGGTGTCCCTTCCTCCTCCCCCATCTCCCGCCTCACCACCCCGATCTGTGCCAGCCACCACTGTTTATGTGGTTTGCAGATGCATTTGTGCCAACTACGATAGCACCTAGTTCGATATTACTTACTCCAAAATGTAATTTAATAAAATAACACTGTAGTATATGAACAGTATTATTTTATGGGCCAGAGATTGCAAGGTCTCTGGAAATCTTTGGGCCTCAGGGTTTTTGCTACGAGAAATGTGTTCAGTTATTACAGCTGCCAGCTAGAATGTTACAACTGAGTCTTGGGAGACATGTTACACATCTGACCTGTGCCCTAATTTCACAGCTCTCCTGATCTCTAGGAAGCACAGCTCTGCTGGTTTGATCCCAGGTGGACAAAAACGTCTGAAAATCCCAAGCCCAAAAAACTGATGACACAAAAGTGAACTTGGAATGTCTCCTAAGAATAATGACAACATTTCAGTGTCACTGGGGATTTAATGGTCAGTAAAAGGGTCAACTGACACAGTTCAGTGCGACCAGCATAATTTGACTAGTCTCATAAATCTGTGGCCCACAGAGGAACTACTTATACTAAGAAAGCTGATTTTGATAAAATAAAATGTGTGTTAAACATTATGAACATTTCTGCATTGAAATGACAATACTGCACTTAATAGAACTGTACTTTGCCGAAATTAGGCCTCGTCTCCATTTTCTTTTCTAAGTAGTAATGATAATGTGTGTGTTTTTATTCATCTGTTCACCGTACCTAACCAGAAAGTGCACTCGTAATGCTTTGCATTGACATGCTGCTCGCTGTTCTTAAAGAATCACGGCGGAAGTCTTTGCAACAATTCGAGGCTTTTCCTGTCAGTAGCTGTTTCTTACATGACTTTCATTCTTTTGCAACTAGTTTCTACTGTAACATCTGAAGACATTAGGTTAGAATGGGGCACATTAATATTAAAGGTAGGGACTAGTGTTAGAATGTTGGCATAAAATGACATTATATAATTCTGCATTGGAATAGCCAAATCATTGCTACATTTGCTCATCCTATGGTGACTTTCCGATTTCCATTGACTGCCATTGTTAAATTGGCTAAAACATGATTCATTTCTGGAGGTGAGCCTGTCTTGACTTTTGACTACCCTACTTTAGAGACAGAACCCTTGTTAGTTTGTCTTATGCTTTGGATTTAGAATATTTTTGCATTGACTTCATGCCATTTACTGCTGCATTTGACTGAGCCTTTTGCTAATTCCATAAACTAATTATTATGCATTTTTTTTATTGAATTCTAATTGTTTGCCTTCTGTATTGCACCTTGAATTTGTTTTATTATATCTTCATGGTTTTCATTTTACTTCTGACTGCAGAGGATTTATATTCTTGAAATGCTATTTACTTAAATTGTATTTGGATACCGTCTATAGACACATTGCCTCATACTTGCTTAAGGCTTGACTCCATCCCCGATCCTGCATAGATGCTTTATCTGGCGAGATAGAGTCAACAATTTTGGTGGTTAATGTGGGAACCCCAAAAGTAGGCTGCACCCTAAAACGAGCAACCAAAAAATTAGGTACCCCAAAAATTCCAAAATCTGAATTTTATCTGCTCTCGCTAAATAAGATTATTCCAGTGTTCCAGTGTTCCTGAAATGTTCCTGTGCAGAGGGCAGTGAGTATCAATAGGGATGGACGTATTGTGGTGGATTTTGTATTTGTTCAAGTGGACTGTGGAACTTGTAGTTTGAGAGTCTACGGTATGAATTATACTGCATATGAGCTCTTGGGTTTGCGATTTTGATTTGCAGCTCTTTAGGTTGAGTCATTTCTGTGATTTTGTCATATCTTTGTGTTAGATTGTTAGATCTTGTCATAGAGTTCCTGTCAAATGCATAAAAAATGTTGAGATATTGTGATTTTCTCTCCTTGGTTACGTTGGCTTAGTGAACGGATTTGTCAAAATCCAAGATACTGAGATATACATTTTGTTAAACTTTTCTGCCCTAAGTCATTGGCCCACATGCATCATTGAGACATTTTGCACTTCTTAATTTGCGAAAAATAAGGATTCGCAAATTAAGAAGTGCAAAATGGTATGCATCATTATTTTCGGTATTCATTTGTGATTCGGTAAAAATCGCAATTTTTACCGAATCCCAAATAAATACCGAATTCTTAAGTTAATTTTCGCAATTCCCATTGATCCCTATGGGCCAAAAGGCCCATAGGAGTAAATGGGAAGGCATTAGCAAATTACGAGTGGCACTTTGAAAATTTCATGGGTGCAGGGGGGGTCCAAAGGACCCCCCCATGCACCCCTGAAATGTATTTTTCGCATCATGTTTCACACACACATGTCCTAAGGACATGTGTGTGTGAAACATGAATGTTGAAAAAAAAACATTTTCAGCATTTTAAACACTTTTTCCAAATTTACCGAGTGGTTCAAACACTCGGTAAATTTGACACCCTAATTGCGATTTTGCACTTTTAAAAGTAATGATGCATTGCTTTTAAGAAATCGCACATCTGCGACTTCTTAAAAGCAATCGCAATTTTAGAACTCGCAAAAATGTTACGAATTCTAAAATTGCTTCATGCATCCCAACAAGCACTTTTGGAATCGCAAACGGACGATTTTAAGGAATCGCACCGTTTGCGACTCCAAAAATGCTTGATGCATGTGGGCCATTGTGCAGTGTAAGATACTGCATCCACATAAAAAAATTGTTTTTCCATGGTTATTAAATTGTTCAGTTAAAACAGCTTTAATATAGATTAGTGGTTGTTTATTTCATTTTGCACTGCAATGGACACACTGATCAGGGTAGGTTGTCGTGATCGAGAACTTGCCTTAGTGTGATTGATAGTGCCGAAAAGTATTAATTTGTTTCTGAGTTAAATTAATTTACTTACTTTTCTTTCTTATTTTGATAAAGGAGACAAGTACTGTTTATTTGTGTATTTGCATTGCTGTTGGGCATCAGTCTTGTTGCCACAGTCATGAAGAGCTACGCTACAATTGGGTAATTGTCACTGAGTAGTTATGTTATGTTATGTCAGAGAAACTTGTAAAGCGCAAATGTTATCCTAGGGTGTCCTGGCACTAGCTACATTCCACTGAAGGAAGCATAATTTATGACCGGGTTATCAATCAATCAAAAAGCCAAGTTTTTAAGGCCTTCCTGAATTCCGGTAAGTCAGACATGCTCCTCAGATGTAACGGAAGGTCATTCCAAGTCTTTGCCGCACTTGCAAAAAAACGTCTGCCACCCCAACTGGCTTTCTTTGTGCGTTGTACAGTCACATGATTTGCTCCCATGGAGCGTAGTGGTCTTTTTGGCACATACCACTGGAATTGCCTCTTTAAATGATCTGGTCCTACGCCTTGTAGGACATTGTGTACCATAAAGAGGGATTTAAACTGTACTCGTTTCTTGACTGGTAACTAGTGGAGTCTTCAAATTTCAGTAGAGACGGATGTAAATTTAGATCTGCCGGAAAGCAGTCTATCGGCCATGTTCTACAGTAGTTGGAGTTTGTGCAGAAAGCGTTCCTGAATGTTCAGGTAAAAGCTATTACAATAGTCTATCCTAACCATAGTTAGTGATGTAAACACTGTGTGCTGACTGTCCTTTGGCAAAAAAGGCAGATTTTGTTTGCATGTTCTAAGGACATATGACGTGACGGACACTACTGCATTGACTTGGTCACCAAAATTGAGTCTGTCATCTATAAAGACTCATAGAAACCGGCCACCAGCTTGGGCTCCGAAAGCTGGGATCAGTCCCAAACAAGATCACCTCCTTTTTACTGGAGTTGAGTTTCAGACAATTTTGAGACATCCACCTCCCCACTGCTTCCATACAGTCATGGAACCATTTACCTGTTCCATTTTCCTGCCCTGGTAGCAGCGACACCACAATTTGTGTGTCGTCAGTGTAGGAGGTGAGGCAAAAGCCAAAGGAGTCGTTGAGGGGGGCCAAGGAGGACATGTACGCATTAAAGAGTGTCGGGCTCATGGGTGACCCCTGTGGGACTCCACAAGGCAGAGAAAAACGTGTGGAGCAAAATTCAGCTAAAGAGACAGTTTGCAATCTGTCCGAGAGGAAGGACTTCAAGAGTTTCCATGCTTTACCCTGGACTCCGCAATCACGCGACCGGTCTATCAATAAATCATGATGGACCATATCAAAGGCAGCAGAAAGGTCCTACATAATCATAGAAGCCTTGCCTCACTGATCTAGAGCCACCCTGACAAAAACGTCTGAAAATCCCAAGCCCAAAAAACTGATGACACAAAAGTGAACTTGGAATGTCTCCTAAGAATAATGACAACATTTCAGTGTCACTGGGGATTTAATGGTCAGTAAAAGGGTCAACTGACACAGTTCAGTGCGACCAGCATAATTTGACTAGTCTCATAAATCTGTGGCCCACAGAGGAACTACTTATACTAAGAAAGCTGATTTTGATAAAATAAAATATGTGTTAAACATTATGAACATTTCTGCATTGAAATGACAATACTGCACTTAATAGAACTGTACTTTGCCGAAATTAGGCCTCGTCTCCATTTTCTTTTCTAAGTAGTAATGATAATGTGTGTGTTTTTATTCATCTGTTCACCGTACCTAACCAGAAAGTGCACTCGTAATGCTTTGCATTGACATGTTGCTCGCTGTTCTTAAAGAATCACGGCGGAAGTCTTTGCAACAATTCGAGGCTTTTCCTGTCAGTAGCTGTTTCTTACATGACTTTCATTCTTTTGCAACTAGTTTCTACTGTAACATCTGAAGACATTAGGTTAGAATGGGGCACATTAATATTAAAGGTAGGGACTAGTGTTAGAATGTTGGCATAAAATGACATTATATAATTCTGCATTGGAATAGCCAAATCATTGCTACATTTGCTCATCCTATGGTGACTTTCCGATTTCCATTGACTGCCATTGTTAAATTGGCTAAAACATGATTCATTTCTGGAGGTGAGCCTGTCTTGACTTTTGACTACCCTACTTTAGAGACAGAACCCTTGTTAGTTTGTCTTATGCTTTGGATTTAGAATATTTTTGCATTGACTTCATGCCATTTACTGCTGCATTTGACTGAGCCTTTTGCTAATTCCATAAACTAATTATTATGCATTTTTTTATTGAATTCTAATTGTTTGCCTTCTGTATTGCACCTTGAATTTGTTTTATTATATCTTCATGGTTTTCATTTTACTTCTGACTGCAGAGGATTTATATTCTTGAAATGCTATTTACTTAACTTGTATTTGGATACCGTCTATAGACACATTGCCTCATACTTGCTTAAGGCTTGACTCCATCCCCGATCCTGCATAGATGCTTTATCTGGCGAGATAGAGTCAACAATTTTGGTGGTTAATGTGGGAACCCCAAAAGTAGGCTGCACCCTAAAACGAGCAACCAAAAAATTAGGTACCCCAAAAATTCCAAAATCTGAATTTTATCTGCTCTCGCTAAATAAGATTATTCCAGTGTTCCAGTGTTCCTGAAATGTTCCTGTGCAGAGGGCAGTGAGTATCAATAGGGATGGACGTATTGTGGTGGATTTTGTATTTGTTCAAGTGGACTGTGGAACTTGTAGTTTGAGAGTCTACGGTATGAATTATACTGCATATGAGCTCTTGGGTTTGCGATTTTGATTTGCAGCTCTTTAGGTTGAGTCATTTCTGTGATTTTGTCATATCTTTGTGTTAGATTGTTAGATCTTGTCATAGAGTTCCTGTCAAATGCATAAAAAATGTTGAGATATTGTGATTTTCTCTCCTTGGTTACGTTGGCTTAGTGAACGGATTTGTCAAAATCCAAGATACTGAGATATACATTTTGTTAAACTTTTCTGCCCTAAGTCATTGGCCCACATGCATCATTGAGACATTTTGCACTTCTTAATTTGCGAAAAATAAGGATTCGCAAATTAAGAAGTGCAAAATGGTATGCATCATTATTTTCGGTATTCATTTGTGATTCGGTAAAAATCGCAATTTTTACCGAATCCCAAATAAATACCGAATTCTTAAGTTAATTTTCGCAATTCCCATTGATCCCTATGGGCCAAAAGGCCCATAGGAGTAAATGGGAAGGCATTAGCAAATTACGAGTGGCACTTTGAAAATTTCATGGGTGCAGGGGGGGGTCCAAAGGACCCCCCCATGCACCCCTGAAATGTATTTTTCGCATCATGTTTCACACACACATGTCCTAAGGACATGTGTGTGTGAAACATGAATGTTGAAAAAAAAACATTTTCAGCATTTTAAACACTTTTTCCAAATTTACCGAGTGGTTCAAACACTCGGTAAATTTGACACCCTAATTGCGATTTTGCACTTTTAAAAGTAATGATGCATTGCTTTTAAGAAATCGCACATCTGCGACTTCTTAAAAGCAATCGCAATTTTAGAACTCGCAAAAATGTTACGAATTCTAAAATTGCTTCATGCATCCCAACAAGCACTTTTGGAATTGCAAACGGCCGATTTTAAGGAATCGCACCGTTTGCGACTCCAAAAATGCTTGATGCATGTGGGCCATTGTGCAGTGTAAGATACTGCATCCACATAAAAAAATTGTTTTTCCCTGGTTATTAAATTGTTCAGTTAAAACAGCTTTAATTTAGATTAGTGGTTGTTTATTTCATTTTGCACTGCAATGGACACACTGATCAGGGTAGGTTGTCGTGATCGAGAACTTGCCTTAGTGTGATTGATAGTGCCGAAAAGTATTAATTTGTTTCTGAGTTAAATTAATTTACTTACTTTTCTTTCTTATTTTGATAAAGGAGACAAGTACTGTTTATTTGTGTATTTGCATTGCTGTTGGGCATCAGTCTTGTTGCCACAGTCATGAAGAGCTACGCTACAATTGGGTAATTGTCACTGAGTAGTTATGTTATGTTATGTCAGAGAAACTTGTAAAGCGCAACTGTTATCCTAGGGTGTCCTGGCACTAGCTACATTCCACTGAAGGAAGCATAATTTATGACCGGGTTATCAATCAATCAAAAAGCCAAGTTTTTAAGGCCTTCCTGAATTCCGGTAAGTCAGACATGCTCCTCAGATGTAACGGAAGGTCATTCCAAGTCTTTGCCGCACTTGCAAAAAAACGTCTGCCACCCCAACTGGCTTTCTTTGTGCGTTGTACAGTCACATGATTTGCTCCCATGGAGCGTAGTGGTCTTTTTGGCACATACCACTGGAATTGCCTCTTTAAATGAACTGGTCCTACGCCTTGTAGGACATTGTGTACCATAAAGAGGGATTTAAACTGTACTCGTTTCTTGACTGGTAACTAGTGGAGTCTTCAAATTTCAGTAGAGACGGATGTAAATTTAGATCTGCCGGAAAGCAGTCTATTGGCCATGTTCTACAGTAGTTGGAGTTTGTGCAGAAAGCGTTCCTGAATGTTCAGGTAAAAGCTATTACAATAGTCTAGCCTAACCATAGTTAGTGATGTAAACACTGTGTGCTGACTGTCCTTTGGCAAAAAAGGCAGATTTTGTTTGCATGTTCTAAGGACATATGACGTGACGGACACTACTGCATTGACTTGGTCACCAAAATTGAGTCTGTCATCTATAAAGACTCATAGAAACCGGCCACCAGCTTGGGCTCCGAAAGCTGGGTCAGTCCCAAACAAGATCACCTCCTTTTTACTGGAGTTGAGTTTCAGACAATTTTGAGACATCCACCTCCCCACTGCTTCCATACAGTCATGGAACCATTTACCTGTTCCATTTTCCTGCCCTGGTAGCAGCGACACCACAATTTGTGTGTCGTCAGTGTAGGAGGTGAGGCAAAAGCCAAAGGAGTCGTTGAGGGGGGCCAAGGAGGACATGTACGCATTAAAGAGTGTCGGGCTCATGGGTGACCCCTGTGGGACTCCACAAGGCAGAGAAAAATGTGTGGAGCAAAATTCAGCTAAAGAGACAGTTTGCAATCTGTCCGAGAGGAAGGACTTCAAGAGTTTCCATGCTTTACCCTGGACTCCGCAATCACGCGACCGGTCTATCAATAAATCATGATGGACCATATCAAAGGCAGCAGAAAGGTCCTACATAATCATAGAAGCCTTGCCTCACTGATCTAGAGCCACCCTGATCTCTTCTGTAGATTTTAGGAGCGCAGACTCTGTGCTGTGCCCTCCCTAAAACCATATTGGGTAGGATCCAGGGCTTGAGCTTCTCTCAGATAAGTACTCAATTGTGCATTCATTTCTCTCTTGACCAGTTTAGCAGTGTGAGACGTGAGATGGGTCAGAAACTGTTCAGGTCCTTGGGGTCCATCTTAGGTTTTTTAAGCAGTGGTAATATTGACACAATTTTCCAGGATTTAGGAAAATGCCCATCTAGAAACATTGCGTTAAATAGTGAGGTAAGTGTCCTCAGTATCGGTTCCGGGGCCAGTTTTAGCACCCCGACAGGACACGGATCATAGGGCGATGCTGATTTTTCTCGACATTAAAAGATTATGAGCGTCCATAATGGATAGTGGTGCAAACTTATCAAAACTAGACTAATGACCCTCTGTTGAGTCCACTGTCCTGACCGCTGTTGGTCAGGACAACGATTTCATCGCATAATCCCTGGCCCATTAAGATATTCGCTGGGCAAGGGTGTGCCAGGCTAGCTACTGTTTTGAAGAGCTGTTTGGCCGAGTTGTTTTACTAAATTAATTTGGTTAGCAAAGAAGTCCTTCTTTTTCTTGAAAAGTAACTGTTAGTATGTCATGAGGCTTTGTTTATAGATATTTTTCTCTGTGACTTTATATTCTTTCCTCCAGTTCTGCTCCAGACATTAACAACACAGTTTTTGGTTGGCCCTTGAGTTCTTGTGTGTCCCAAGGAGTGGAGGGTTGAACCCTATTTGAAAATAGGATTGTCTTTGGGGCTAGCCTATTACAGGCTGCCTCCAGTCAATTCGTATAGAGTGCGGTGGCCTCCTCCACATCTGGGGGCATTTTGCATGCTGTAGAGGTAGGTATATCTACAAGATAAATACCCTCCACTTTTTTCCATTCTCTGGATTCCCTCTGTCTCTTGGGGAGCCTTCCAGCCGAGCGATAGTCTGAAGTGGCCCACTCAAATAGTACTGCCACATGGTCTGACCAAACTAGGGGCAACAAGCCAGGAAATGAGAGGTAAGAATGGTTTGAAAAGATTCCATCCAGCGTGTGTCCTGCCATGTGAGTGGGTCCGATTACTTGTTGCCTGAGGTCAGCACTGTTCATCAGGTCTACAAAGGTTGTCGTATCTGGGTCCGTATGAACCTCCAGATGGAAGTAGTCACACGGGGACTGGTAAAATGTCATAGCGAGTCATTGGTTAGTTGCTAATGTAGTTGTGCTGTGACTGGCTGCACAACGTGCGGGACAAATAGACCTTTTAGAGGGTTGATCAATATGAATGGTTCCCCGTTGGAACGGGTAGATGCTTTAACCTACCTGGGGGTTACCCTTCAGAAAGATCTGGGGTGGTCCAGTCAACTGGACATTGCGGTCCTAAAACTCAACAACCAAGCCCATTAGCCCCTTACTGGAAGTATACGGGATGAAGGTCCTAGGTTCGGCCCTATATGGAGCCGAACTCTGGGGTTTTGAAGACCTTGGAAAATTAACGCTAGCTGAAAACGAATTTCTTCGAAAAGCTACTAGCGTCCCCATAAGTACCCCGTTATTACCGCTAATGTGGGACCTTGGAAAAAAGGCGGTCCAGGACCTTGCCTTTTTGCGTCCAGTTCTTTACTGGCGCCGCTTATGGACCACAGAAGAACTTCAGCATTATGCCCATGGTCTAAAAGAGATAATAGTTAAGGACACGTGCCAAAGAATTCATTGGCTCAAGAACATCAAGTCGATACTCTCCAAATTGGGAATGACTGACTTATGGGAGGACCCGGAAAATGCTCACTTTCCCTCTAAAAAATATCTAAAAGAAAAATATTGGGAGATGGTGATCATTGAAGCAAGGTCAGAGGGCCTTTCCGCCCATCTAACTAGTCGTTTCATGGATATTAAAGCCCTACCAAAACTGGAACAATATTGGGATATTATTGGTAAACAACAGGATCGCAAGCTCTATTTCCAGCTTAGGGTAGGATCACTCCCAGTAAGATCTTTTACGGTTAAATGGGCAGATAAAAGTGGAATCGACAGATGTCCCAATTGCGGGGAGGATCAAGAGTCCATAAGCCACTTTTTATTTTTTTGTCCCCTGTACACTTCCCCCAGAACGATGTGGATCAAGCTTTTATGTAAGCTGTTAGGGATACACAGACATGCTGAGGCTTTGACAATTTTAACTACAGACCCGACGCCTACAATTGCTGTTTCCGTGGCTAAATTTTTGAAATGGGCTTGGGTAAGCCGCACAAAATACATAGCGGAAAATATGTGAAGATTAAGCTGTATTTGTCCATGTATTTATGGGTTACCCCTTGTCAATCCTTGTGCAATATTCCTCTGGATTAATGTATGTTGATGAAATTGTTTTTATCCCTCTCTTAAATTGTAATTCGACATAGTCTACTCTAGTTTAATACTTTTTTAAATATTTATTGTATGGATTTTTAACGTCTTTTTAACTAACATTTGTGTAATATATGTTTGTATACTTTTATGACTTAATTGTCGAATAAAGTTTGTAAAGGCTGTGACTGGCTGACCTTTTCTGAAGCAACCCAGTGATTGGTTAGCTGTTATTAATTTATTTTCTGTGTTTCTTTAGAATCAGTCTGAACAAAATTGATGCTAGACTCAAAAAACCTAAACTTCCTGAGATTTAGGGATACAAGATATGCATAAGAAATAATGTTGTATTTGGGTTTTCATTTGTGCCTGCAGTTAAAAGAATGGAATGAGATCACATCTGAGGACAAGAACATGTAATTGATTATAGATGATACTTTCAATGTGAGAAAACTTGAATATTTGAGATGGTAGATGCTTGAGAGAAAACCACAACCTCGGCCTGTACAGTTTGAGACATTGAATGATTCAGATTGTGTCACAATGTAATAGTTGAGTAGGACAATGAGGAGTTAGGTTAAAAATGCTGTGAGCCATTGGCTAGAATCCTGATGGGACAAGCAGCAAAGAGTGTGGAGAGAGGACACAAATGCTGAGTGAAAGTGTATTTCCTTTAATTGTTAATGAGTGAGATAAAACAAAACGAATGACACAAATGAAGAAAATACAAGGAAATTAAAGACAATAATTCAGATGAGGAGGATAGATGATATACTGGACCCCAGTCCTCCTCTATATGATCTACTAACACCCAGACCACCCTATGATGTAAGAGCAGGAGAGCCACGTATGAGTACATTTCCAATGCCTACTGCTCTATCTGAAAACATAACAGATCCCAGTAAAATTATTATGGCTCCTGCTGCAATTGTTCCTGATGCAGTTTCTATTGTGACTTTAATCAAAACAATTGAATCTAAAAGGAGGGAAATGTATGTCTCATATTGAAAACTGAATTTGGAAAATTTTGTGGGGTACAATTAGCATTACATTTTTTTTTCATATAATGCGTATGATGCTCCTGCGAGGTTTGAAGAATTGGCAGAAGAATATGGTGTCAATTTGTATAATAGAAAACAATTGCACAGAAAATTTAGAATGGATCTGGATCTGGATCTGAATAATGATGTGTGAATCAAATCGGTGTGATTGACATAGATGTGGAATTAGTATCAAACGGTCAAATTTAAAAACACTTTGGAGAAAAATGGAGCAAAGACGGAAGTGGTAGGGCTAAAAATGAAAAAGGCTGAAGCAGTGAAAAAACCAAAAGCCAATAGAGTTGAACCTAAAATGGGATTAATGGTGACTGGATATCCTTTGCGAGAAGTACATGGAGGTGATTCTGTGCTTTTTCCTTGTTAGAGATCTGATCTACTTGAATTAACAACCAACTTTTCAAAGCTTATGGAGGAACCAGAAAAGTGGCATACAGAAGTTGATGGAATAAAGACAATTTTGAAGTTGCTTTTGGGTTGATTTGAATATGTTATTCGAATTTGTGATTCTAAAAGATTTGTGAATAGACTGTAAAGCAGCTGTTGATTGGCCAATGGAGGAGTCTCCAAGGGTGCTTCCTCATAATACTCCATCTGCTTTGGTCATGGATAATTACAGATAAGTGATTACATACTTAAAGCAAAAAGTTCCAGAGAAAGAGGTGAACCGGTCAAAGACTATAAAACTACTCAAAAGTCATAAGATCCAGTGCATGAATATTATGAAAGGCTAATACAGATCTATAGAAAATTCAGTGGTGTCAGAAACTCCACAAAAAAAAGTGGTTTTTAGTTCTCATCTTCAGCAGAGATGGATATGTTGTCAGGCTAAAAGTATTGATGAGATACTGAAGTATGCAAAGCATTTTAGTGACTGCTTTGATGGAAGAAGTGGAAGCTGAAAGAGAATCTGATGGTTGTGCAGACAGAGGTGCTAGGAACCAGCAAGTAGCTTTAATTAAGTCTGACTTTGTTGCTGGTACGAATTCTTGTGTGAATATGCCCAGAAATAGTATTCAGTATGCACAAGGTATTACTCAGGGTAGAGGTGGAGATTGTTTGAATGATCTGAATGGTAATATATACATTAACATGTGGAAGAAGAGTACTCTTTGTCATTTTTTCCCCAGATGCAGTGGAGTCCAAATCAGTTAGCCCAGAGCGGACTGTGACAGTCAATGGTCCTAGCCCAACTGGCTCCTGTGCAGATGATGCAAAATCAATGGCATTTCAATACAAATGTGCCTGTAGCTTCAGTAATGCAGCAAAATATGTGCAAAAAATGCCTGTCAATCACCAAAATCCATTGATTATTAATGGTAATAGCTTTCCACTATTTTCAACAAATGTGTTTAATTTACAATGCCAATGCCTATGAGGGGATGAGTATTAGATGCTTAGTGCAGTACTAGAGGTAGACCTGGGTGGCCCATACGTAGATGGTGAGATGCATGGCAACACAGTTTTTGATTGATAAAATGTGGTACCCATTCCATGGTTCGCCCGATAAATGGTTCAAAGCTATGCCTCTCAGGAAAATAAATCGAAGTGTAGGAATAGCAATACACATATAACATAATTTATTTTACACCAGATGGTCTACCAAATTCAATCCCAAAAATAAAGACTTAGCCTTTCAAAACTAAATCAGAGGAATTTTGAGTTCATTTGCTCACAATTCTTACGAAGGATGATTTGCATCCTGATTTAAGACATACAGTGAAAGAGGAGGTATGGGATTTTGCAGGTAAAGAAATTTGGCTGATTAAAAGTGCAGAGCCAATGCAAATCACAGTAAAACTAATTGCAGTTTGCCCTCAAACTCCTCAATACAAGCTTACACAGGAAACAGAGGTGGGAATGAAATTCGTCATTGAAAAAGTGATTGAACAGGGAATTCTAAAAGAAGTGCTAGGCAGACTGTGTAACTCGCATTAAAAAATGATCAGAAAATGAAGGGTGGCCAAAGACCTGAGTTACATTATTAAAATTGTAGTTCCATGTTCTCCTGTGGTACCAAATCCTGCTGTGATTTAGTTTCCAGTTCATGCGGATGAAGAATAGTACACAATTATCAACATGTGTCAAGAGTTGTTTCTATTCCTCTTCATGAAGATAGCCAATATATTTTCACCTTCAGATTTCACAATATAGTGTTTTTGTGGTTTTGTATCCCACAACGCAATACAGAAAGCCCCTTAATCTTTAATCTGATACTAAAGAAAGTTTTAGAGAGTCTACAATTGCCTTGTAACACACGCTGGGGCAATACATCGAAGACCTGATGATTGCATCTAAAACAAAAGATCGCAAGTTGGATACAGTTGCGCTCTTGAATAATCTTGCTGACCGCCTGGACTCGTTCCTGCACGGTCGCTCCCCACGCTCCCTTGGCCCCTGAAGGAGTATTGGTATCGTTAACTGCTAATTTAAAATCATTTCAGCGCTGCTAGCATTGACGGCATACTGCGCTCCTGCACTGAACTGGTTCCTTTAATTTCTGCTGCCTGCTGCACATATTAATTAACGTAGCGCTTCTGCACGCAACTAGAGCTTACAATTACTCGTGAGCCGCCTGGCATTTGTTTTTATTAGCGCTTCTAGCCGGACCCACCAGTGGTGTGTTACTTTGCAGTATATGCTCAGGCTTGACTCGGACTGTGCCCCGATCTCGTTTTGATTCAGCCCGCCACCATCTTGTTGTTGTGATCAGCTCTCCTGGCCCGCCTCTACCTCCCCGAGACCACCTCCCAGCGGCCCCTCCCACGCTCCGCCCCCTCCACTGTCCATTTAAGACTGACGTCCCAACGCGCAGCGTCCACGCGCTGCGGCCGCGCCGAAGGTGCGCCAAAGGTAAGCCCGTCTCCGCCCGTCCACGCCTGGACCGCGCCCAGCGCCCGTCCCCCTGCTCTATGCCGCTCTCAACCCCCCAGAGTAACTTATGCTGCCGCTACTCTCCTCGCCCTCAACACCGGACGCACCCCTATTTGCTGCGCAGCTACCCCAGGACGTACTCACGGCCCATTCTCCTGCCTCTCCTGTAAGTTCAACTGCGTCAGGACCCTCAACAAACACACTTCCCCCACTCACAGCTCCAAACCCAACAACTTGAAATGCATCCTACTCAACACCCGCTCGGTCCACAGACACGCAACCGAACTCTGGGACCTAATCGACACTGCGTCACCTGACATCGCCTTCCTTACTGAAACATGGATGAATGCATCTTCCGCCCCCGACATCGCCATAGCCATACCGAACGCTTACAAGATCATTCGAAAAGACCGCACCAACAAAAAAAGTGGAGGAGGCATCGCCATCGTCCATAGAAACACCATCAAAATCACAACCAGCTCTGACGACAACCTTGCTACCGCCGAACACCTCCACTTTCAGATCCACACCAACCCCAGGACCACACTTAGAGGAACCCTCATGTACAGGCCCCCAGGCTCCCGATCTCAATTCAGCGACGACATCACTGACCTCATCAGCCCGCACGCCCTGGCCTCAGAGAACTACATTCTTCTAGGAGACCTCAACTACCACCTTGACAACATTCTCGACAACAACACCACCACTCTTCTGGACAACCTGTCCAATCTTGGACTTAAACAACTTGTTGACACCCCCACTCACACAGCCGGACACACGCTCGACCCTATCTTCACCTCCAGCAAGCACATCTCCTTCGATCGCACTACAGCTCTCCACTGGACGGATCACAGTTGTGTTCACTTCAGCTACAAAACCACCCACAACCTATTCCTCGGAGAAACTGGAACAAAATCACCTCTGACCAACTCCTCACATCACTCAACCTAAACCCTCCCACCCTCTCAATGGACCCAAACCAAGCGGCCACCAACCTCAGGCAATGGATCACCCACAGTGCTGACGAATTAGCACCCCTGAAAAAGCACCAGATGAAATCATCCAGCAAAAAGGCCCCCTGGTTCAATGACGAACTTAAAAAATCCAAGAAGACATGCCGCACCCTGGAGAAGAATTGGAGAATAGAACCAACCTCAGACAACATGACCTCCCTCAAGACAGCCATCCGCAAACACCACCAACTGATTCGACACACCAAGAAAGCAGCATTCAAGGACCGTCTTGACAACAATTCCCATAACAGCAAGGAACTCTTCAATATCGTCAAAGAATTCACCAACCCTCCCACGGCATCCAACGACGTCACTAACTCCCAAGACCTCTGCGATGCGCTATCCTCCTTCTTCTACAACAAAATTGCCGACATCCACAACAGCTTCAAGAACACTCCCAATGAACAACTCACCCCACCCCCTTCAAATCCCACCCTTCCAACTAACTACCTTAACACCTGGAACCCAATCACCAATGAAGACACCATTCGCCTCATGCACTCAATCCACTCTGGCTCACCTTCGGACCCCTGCCCCCACTACATCTTCAACAAAGCTGACTCCATCATCGCTCCCCAACTCGCGATGTCATCAACTGCTCCTTCAACTCCGCCACCTTCCCTGAAATATGGAAACACGCCGAACTCAGCGCCCTTCTGAAAAAACCAACAGCAGACCCCTCAGAACTGAAAAACTACCGACCCATTTCCCTCCTCCCTTTCCCGGCCAAAGTCATCGAGAAGGCCGTCAACAGCCAACTCGCAGCCTTCCTTGAATCCAACAACTCCCTGGATCCCTCACAGAACGGCTTTCGAGCCAAACACAGCACCGAAACCGCCCTCATTGCGGCGACCGACGATATCCGAACACTCCTGGACAACGGTGAAACAGTGGCCCTCATTCTACTCGACCTCTCCGCCGCTTTCGACACTGTCTGTCATAACACCCTAATACAACGCCTCAATACCATCGGCATTCAAGGAAAAGCCTTGGACTGGATCATCTCTTTCCTAGCCGGGAGAACCCAAAGAGTCCGACTCCCCCCTTTCTATTCAGAGCCCACCGAAGTCATCTGCGGCGTACCTCAAGGCTCCTCACTCAGTCCCACCCTCTTCAACGTCTACATGAGTCCCCTCGCCTCCATGGCACGTCAGCACAACCTCAACATCATCTCCTACGCCGACGACACCAAGCTGATCCTTTCCCTCACCAAGGACCCCAACACCGCCAAAAACAACCTTCACGAAGGTATGAAAGAAGTAGCCGAATGGATGAAACAGAGCCGCTTAAAACTCAACTCAGACAAAACGGAAGTGCTCATCCTAGGATCCTCCCCTTCAGCTTGGGATGACTCCTGGTGGCCTTCCGCTTTGGGATCAGCGCCCACACCCACAGACCATGCACGCAACCTCGGCTTCATTCTAGACTCCTCTCTCTCAATGTCCAGACAAGTCAACGCCGTATCGTCCTCCTGCTTTAACGTCCTTCGCATTCTCAAAAAGATCTTCCGCTGGATCCCCCTCGAAACAAGAAAAACTGTCACTCATGCACTGGTCACAAGTCGACTGGACTATGGCAACACACTCTACGCCGGAATTACAACAAAATTACAGAAAAAGCTCCAGCGCATCCAAAACGCATCAGCAAGAATCATATTAGACCTCCCGCGCCAAGAACACATCACCGGTCACTTAAAAAACCTCCACTGGCTTCCCGTCAACAAAAGAATTACATTCCGCCTTCTTACCCACGCACACAAGGCCCTCTATAATCTGGGACCCGAATGCCTCAACACCCGACTGTCCTTCTACCACCCCACCCGCCAACTAAGATCATCCAATCAAGCCCTCGCCGCAGTCCCGCGCATCCGTAAAACCACCATGGGCGGCAGATCCTTCTCCTTCCTGGCTGCCAATACCTGGAACTCACTCCCCACCCACCTCCGCCTTACTCAGAACCACATCTCCTTCAGAAAAGAACTGAAAACATGGCTATTCGACAAACAGTGAACCCCTCCCTCTAGCGCCTTGAGACCCTATGGGTGAGTAGTGCGCTCTATAAATGCCTGAACTTGAACTTGAACAACGGTCATAAGGTGTCCCCCACAAAAACTACAGTACTGCATGAAAGTAGTGATTTATCTTGCTCACCGTATTAAAAACTGGGTGAGAAAAGTATCTAAAGAATGCACTTCTGCTATTCACCAAGTACCTAGAGAGAAGTGAGGATGTTCCAGGGAATAGTTGGCTACTGTAGACAACACATTTCAAATGTTTCCCTCATTGCAAAGCCTTTAGTGAGGCTCACTCACAACGTTGTCTCTGGCCCGATGTCATTGGACAACACATGCATAAGTGCCTTCCTCAAACTCAGAGATAAATTCTGTATTACACCCCTTCTAGGAATGTCAAATTATGAAAAGGAGTTTTACATTCTCTACCATGAAAGAAAAGGGTGTGCTATTTCAAGAACATGGCAAAATTAAAAGGCCTTTGGCTTATTTTTCTTCTACGTCGGATCAATTTGCCACTAAATGTTCTGGATGTATCAGTTTCACCAGTATGCCTTGCAATTCAGCACTGTGAAGGGATTGTAATGGGTTACACACTTATTGTGTTAGTCCCTCATTCAGCTGAAAGTTTTCTGACTTGTACACAAATATAAGCATCTAATAAACAGCTGTCTTAATAAGTATAAGCAAATAATTTTGGTGGCTGATAATATTTCATTCAGACGGTGCAAGACCCTGAATCCCGCAACACTTGTGCCTGAAGCCAACAGAAATGGTAAATTGAAGTCAGTGAGAATTGTGGCCATGACTGTATTGATGTGGCAAAATTATGTATCAAGCCATGTTCCACTTGAACAAGCTGATTAGATTCTATTTGTGGATGGTTCTTGTTTAAGAAACCATTATGGTGCATTGAGAGCACCATATACAGTTTGCACCATATCGGATAATATGGAAGCATCATACTTGTCTTACTTAACATCCGCACAAAAAGAAGAATTGATTGCACTTACAAGAGCATGTTGTCTATCTGATGGATTGAGTGATACAATTTACACAGGGTTTTGGCATGGGCCATACTTTCAGCCAGTTATGGTCACAAAGGGGCCTCTGACTTCCTCTGGTAGCCTTATAAGAAATGGAATGCTTTTGAGTCTCATACCTTCTGAGACAGCTGATCTCTGTAGAGCTTTTCTGGTGAAAGTCACGCCAACTGAATCCAATGGTTTCCTTAGGCAACCAGGAAACCCACTATGAAAGGTACAGAAAGTACACAACTCCACAGCCAGATTGCTTTGCCGAACTCCTAGAACAGCTTCTATTTCCACCTCCTTGAGAGACCTTCATTGGTTAAGTGTTGAAAATTGGATTAAGAGTAAAGCTCTGAACTACATGTTCAGAATTAAGCACGGCATGGCTCCCATGTATGTGCAAAATTTAGTCCATCTCTATCTGCCTTCTCGTACTCTCAGATCCACTACTCAGGCTAAATTTCAAGTGCCGAAGATTAGACTATCCAGCATGGGTGGCTGTTCTTTCTCCTATTCGGGCCCTGTTCTGTGGAATGCTCTTCTGTTGTCACTCCGCACTCAGATGAATGTTACACTTTTTAGTAAGTCTCTTAAAACCTGGCTTTTATTCAGTAAGTTCTACTCCCTTATTTTCTGTTGCTTCCACCGGGCGCCGGGAACCCCTTTTGGGTAGCTGTCGCGCCTAAATATAAATTTAAGTAACATAACATAACTAGTTGAGGGTTAAGGGTCTGACCTCATCTGCAAATAGAGGTTTTCCAGACTATTATATAATAAGGGATAGACGTTAAAAGAGTCAGAGCATCCAGAGAAGGAATGAACCAAATATCACAGCAGCTTGGGGGAAGGGTACAGACTCCCACAAAATGAATTGGGTATGGGGCAGTGCAAACACATTAGCAGGCTGTTGTAAATATGAAGTATAACTCCACAGGTAGATGTAGCAGGAAACAGCTTTATTGCAGCACAGAACAGGTAAGCCCAATCCTCTCCTGGCCAGAGCTCCAACTGCCAACAGGGCGAAGGAGAACTCCAGAACCAAGAACATTACAGAGATCTAGAGTGCCAGCTCAGAAGATGAGCTAAGCACTGTACAACATATCTTCCCCTCTTAACAAGAAAAGAAAGCAACATTGAATAAGAGACCAAACAGAAATCAATGTATATAATCATTCAAGTATGTGGGTGGACGACGAGAACGAGGACACCTCAAATTAGCTTCCGATGAAGAAGAAGAAGAAGTAGTAGGAACAGTTGTAATAGATGCAGTTTCAACCGAGGAATTATCCTGTGTACACAAGGAAGTGGAAGCATCCCCACTACCCACTTCCCCCCGTACATTTGGTTGAGAAGAAAAAGAGGAACCACCATCAGAAGTTAACAAGTACACATTGCATCCCCCTGAACTACTAGGCATTAGGCCATCAGAACAGTCTTTCTTCTTTTGGTATAGTGCAACTCTTCTATAATTCCAACTTTCCCCATTGGCCAAAACAATAAAATGCGGAAAGACTCTTTTAACTCTATAAGGACCTCTAAACTTGCTAAGACCCTTGGAACATCTGCCTGGCTTTACCTTGACTAGATCGCCTACAGATATAGGTAAAGATACACTACTCTGGGATAAGGACACCTCACTTTCAGAGCCCCTCAACCATGCAGGAGTCAACCTTGATACTGGAGCACGCCCTCGCATCAACTCAAAAGGGGATTTCTCACCATTCTTATGAGGTGTTGACCGGTAGGCCCAGACAAGTTCTTGCACTCGCTCATGTGAAAAACAACCACCTTCAACAAACATTTGAATCACTCCCTTTACAAGACGATTTACCCTCTCGCAAAGACCATTTCCTTGCGGATTGTATAAACTCGTCTTCTGATGCCTGATGCCACATTCACGCACAAACTGAGCCATTCTCGAAGAAGTCAGTTGAGTGCCATTATCCGTGATAAGCACAGAAGGATATCCTTCATTCAAAAATACACCTTTGAGAAAATTAATGGTAGAATCAGTGTTTATTTCCCTCAGAAACTGCACACAAAGCCACTTCGAATAACAGTCAATTATAACAATGGCATAACGTTGATTTAAGGGCAATTCACTCATGGGGCCTATGAAATCCAAACACACACTGTGCCACGGTACATTTTCAAAACCAATTTTCTGTGTTGACTGAGATCCCAAAACTTTCAGACGTTTCTCTCCCTCCTTGCAGAAATTACACCTTAAAACACAATCTACCGCATCACAATCAACAGAGGGCCACCAAAAATTTTCCTTAACCCGACGTTGCGTGAGGCTTTGGCCCAAATGCCCCTCATGGGCTAAATCTAGAATCCTACACCTTAAAGAACTAGGTGGAATAAAACGATCACCCCTCATTAGAACATCTTCCCCTTCCAAGGAGAGTTCATCTAAGATTTTCAAAAACGGTCTGACTTGAGGTTCAACTGTACTCTCTCTTCTTGTTCCTTTCGACACAAGGTTTATGACAGTCTTTAAAACCTGATCCTCCTCCATACCTTTTGACCATTCGCTACGAGAAAAAGAACCACCTCCCACACACGTAACATCATCCATTATAGCAACAGCTACATCATCTAAAACATCCTCTACAGAATCATCACCACTAGAAGATCGCACAGGAAGCCATGACAGGCAATCCGCCTGTATGTTTTTCCAACCATGAACAAACTCAATTTCACATTGGTAATCCTGTAGGCGAGAGGCTAATCTCGCCAACCTCGGAGACCCCTTTCCAGCACCTCCCGGAGCCAATACATTTAAAAGGGGTTTATGATCTGTACGAAGGATAAATTTGTAACCCCACAGATAGGTCCTAAAATAACTCGTGCCCCAAGCAGCAGCAAGAGCCTCACGCTCTATAACCGAGTAATTCGATTCAGAATTAGACAAAGGCCTAGACGCAAACGCTATAGTCTTCTCTACTCCACCATGTTTCTGTAGAAGAACTGCACCAAGACCTACTATACTAGCATCCACCATCAAAATAGAGGAACGAGTAGTATCAAAAGGGGTAAGAACATTGGCAGACTTAAGCTCCTTTTTAATCATATTGAAGCATGACTCGTGCTCAACAGCCCAATTGAACTTAACACCTTTCTTCAATAAATACCTCAAAGGAGCGGTCTTTGAAGAGAAATCCCTCACAAATTTCGAGTAAAACTCTATCAAACCCATGAAGGATCGAAGTTGATCTTTATCAACCGGGAAAGGGGCTAGTTCAATGGCCTCCAACAAATTCTTTTTGGGTTTAATTCCTTCCTCAGACAGACAAAAACCCAAGTATTCTATTTCTTTCAAAAGAAACGCACACTTCTCCTTTCTCAATGTCAGGCCAGCATCATCCACTCTTCGTAACACATTCTGCAGAATCCCATTGTGTTCCTCTAGGGAATTTCCATAGATCAAGATATCATCCTGAAAGTAAAGAACCTTATTCAGCCCTTTAAACACTTCAGAAACAAGTCTCTGGAATACACTAGCGGCAGAGACAAGCCCAAAGGGCAATCTCATGAATTGGAATGTCCCCTCACTAGTGATGAATGCAGTAAGATGTTTGGAGCTGTCATCCAAGCAAATTTGATGGTAAGCATGCTTTAGATCCAGTTTACTAAAGAACTTGGCTCCTTTGAGAGTTGAAACCAATTCATTAATGTTTGGTAGAGGAAATACATCTGCAACCACACATTTATTCAGTGAGCGTAGGTCTACACAGAACCTAATTTTATTGTCTGGCTTCTGGGAAATCACTACAGGCGAAACCCACGCCGATGCTTCAATTGGTTCGATAATACCACTTTGAAGCATTTCTTCTAAAGTGGATTTAACTTCTTTACGTAAAGCAAAAGGGACTCTCCTCACCTTATGTTGGACAGGACAACTACCTTCCTTGAGCAATATGCGATGAGAATATCCTATAAGTTCCCCCAATTGGTCTCTGAACACATTTTTAAATTCATCTAGTATCTCACCAATAGAAGACTTATCAACTATTGACACAGGATCATCAGATCTGGGATCTACTACAATGTGTAGGTCATATTGATGGTGACGACCTAATATGGCTGGCCCTTCAGTTGAAATGTAAACCTTTCCAGGCGCTGATCTATTTCTGAATTCAATCTTTGTCTCGAAGAAGCCCAATAGATCAATTTTCTCGCCTTGATACCCAGACGGAAAAATGTCACACTCTTTCAATACTCTCTCTCCCCACACACTCTTCATTAAGGATAGCGGGATGATGGTCCACTTAGAACCTGTGTCAACCATGAGAGTTACTACCTTCTCATCAATCCTAAACTCAGCCTTAAAAGGATTTCCCCTTTGATCTTTGCACGAACATACAGTGTCAGACAGAATTAATATCTTTTTCCTTTCGCGTTTCACATCAGCACACTCATTAATTACAGTCACCCTCGAACTGTTTTTGTTTTTACACATCTTTGCAAAGTGTCCCATTTTCCCACAACGTAGACACTTTTTATTATTTGCAAAACAAAACTTGGCATCTGAAGAATGTGAAAAACTCTCACACTTCGAACACATTTTCTGACTATTCTTGTTACTTGACGTTTGTTGAATATTCTTTTTCTGAAGAATATAGCCTTTTTTCCTCACAATAGCAATCGCCATAGCTTCATCATCACTATTGTCACTACTCATACTCTTATTGGAAACTTCTGCAACCTTAGTTTCCAAGCCACTCTTCTGCAACTCTCTCATACATTTCTCACTCTCTTCCACTACTTTAGCCAATTCTATCGCAACCTTCAACGTTGGATTCTTCGCTGCCCATAATCGTTCCTGGACTTTCCTGTTATTGGCTTGAACAATCAGTTGGTCTCTAATTAGTTCATCCGCCATTTGACCAAAATTGCATTTCACTGATAGTTCACGTAGACGCGCAACAAACTCGTCAATGCTCTCTTCCGCCAACTGCTTGTTTTTGTAGAATTTATATCTCTGTAAGACAAGGTTTTCTTCTTTACCGAACCTGGTTTCAAGTCTTACTACTGCCTCTTTAAATTCATCTAAATCTGCCTGTGATCCAGAAGGCAATACCTGTGGTAAGTATTTACCTAATGTTGTCATCAAAAGAGCTTTCTTGCGTTTAGGTGAGAAGTCCTCTCCGTCTAAAGCCTGGATATAGTTGTTAAACATTATTATCCAGTCTTCCCACATTATAGGTGGATTCCCTGGCTCGCACAAAAATTGTGGTGGTAGCGCAACATTAATTGTTTGAGCCATTGAATTACTACTGTGTAGTGGCAGCTACGTTGCAAGAACAGTTGTCACACAAGAAGCAGTTGCTACACGATTAAGTTATGTATAGATTGGCACAAAAACAAGGAAAACAGTCTGCTTAAAATGTATCCTTTCACTCGATATAAGCGCTTACTCCACTTTAGAATCCTGAAGGTCCGCTAATTAATGTCGCTTCTGATAGTCCGTAGTGAAAATCTGCTACACGACGGTGCTTCCGACAGCCTGAAGCGAAGATCTCCGTGAGATGCGTCGCTTAGCAACCTCTGATAACTAGCGGAGAAACAAATTAAAATGGCCGACCACGTAGCACGTCTCTGACGTTAAATGCGCATGAGGGTGTGCGCTTCAAGAATGCGTACAGTGTCAACGCGTACAATGTCAGAGATGCACGACTCACCCAGTTACGTCGTGCGTTTCAGCGTGCGCTGCAGCAATGCGTGTAGTGTAGGAGATGCGCGACTCACCAAGTCACGTCAGGAAAGGCGTTGAAGGAGGTGACGTCACTTTCGTTGACAACAACAGGAAAAACCTCCCAATCTCTCAAAATCACGATCGGTTCTGCTGTGACTAACACTTACACGCTGAAATCTCTTCTCTGACTGCATACCACGCAGGTTCGTGAGGAATCGGTGCTGCTGTCCTGTAATTTCTTAATTAGCTGCAATCTTCATGAGGAAGCTGTGGCCAGACATATTATTAGTCCAAGTCGCCAAATGTTGTAAATATGAAGTATAACTCCACAGGTAGATGTAGCAGGAAACAGCTTTATTGCAGCACAGAACAGGTAAGCCCAATCCTCTCCTGGCCAGAGCTCCAACTGCCAACAGGGCGAAGGAGAACTCCAGAACCAAGAACATTACAGAGATCTAGAGTGCCAGCTCAGAAGATGAGCTAAGCACTGTACAACACAGGCACAATTCTTCAATGGGGTATGGGGAAGTTCAAACACATTAGCAGGCACAATTCTTCAATGGTCCCATACATGCACCGCCCTTTTCTAATGGAGATGGTATCAGGTAGCTGGCTCAAGCTTAGACTCCACACAGGCCTCACTCAGGTGTATCTTGCTATTTCCCTTCAGGTAGGAAAAATTCTTTTTCATCTTATGTAGTTCAGCTCCTTCCTGGGAAGAACACAGCAGCAGGATTTCTCTAAGTTCAAGACATGCTTAAGTGTTTGGGGAAAGTATAACTTCCAAAGACCAGGTTATGGAGGCACCTCTCTCCCAGAAGCCTCTGCAGCGCATTTTCCCGCTTTGAAGATCTAGTATTGGTGGTAAAATGTAGACACAGGTCAGACGCTGTGCCACACAGGAGGCGTGCCATGTTCAAAATCTATGTTCCATCCAACCAGCTCATGTTCATTCATTCATTCTTTAAATACTATATTCGGTTTTAGAGAATACAAAACCATAACAGTGCACATAAAAACAATACATGTACATGACATAAAAAACCTCAACACCGTGGAAAGTCATAGTTATAAGTGACAATGCATAGAGTTATAAAATATACCACCATCCCTTCTTTGTTAGGTTTGATCTCAGATCATTTTCTTCTGGAAAAAAGAATCCACCATGTTCACTAACAGGGATGTGAACATTAATATCTCAAGGTGCTCTAACTCCTCCAGCTAAAGTGCATCTCTGCCTGTCTTCAATAATACAGTCATAAAAAATGATTTTACAAATATAGAAAACACTGCTTAAAAATGAGACCAAACAATCAATAACTTCATGGTCGTCCATGGACTTAAAAAAATATAGAACATTATTACAGTTTAAAAAAGCTGATTTTCTTAGAAGAGGTTTCATAAAATGTGTTATTGGAGCACCGAATAGGTGCAAAATAATATGGTGTGTAAAGTGCATTGCTTTGCTGTGCCTATGTATGTGCAGTCAACTTGCACTGGAGACCAATCATTTACTTTTGAGAAGGTAACTAAATGAAAAAACAAATCAAATCTAAATCTTGACAAAAAAATGTTTACGTGGTTACTTCAGCTACATTTGAGATACAAAGAAATATCCAGGGTGGGAGACAACATATATTTGCTTACAGAGGGCATATCTATACTTCTTGCCCACCTGTCTTTGCTGAGAGCTTCAATGCATAGCTCCTTAGATCAATTATTTGAGATGGAATGCAGTCTGCACGGGATCTCACATAGTTTAGACCTCGTAATTTTAGTGGTCATAAGCTTGATATATGAGATCCAAGGAATATCTAAGGATTGGTGTAATTTGAAGGCTCTTGTAAAGTGCAATTCCTCTGTAGTCTAGACACTATGCCATAAAGCAAGAGATCAGGCCTGGAAAAGATCTCCCAAAAATGAAAGGCCGTTGGTTAGAAAAATAACAGACGATATAGGAATTTGTTTTCCTCAGATAATATACCATTCAGGTTTGCCATCCCACAACCACAGCCTCATAAGAAGCCATGATATATGGACAATAAATGTTTTGTAAGGCGCGAGCCTAACTTTGTTGAAAGCACAAAGAGAGGACCTATCTCCCCTTCCTAATGTTGATCTGATGCTGCCACGAACCCCTACTATGAAAAGTAACCCCTAGATATACAAAGTTGGGGTGATATTAATAGGTTTTCTGTTTAAATAGGAGGCTCATCGTGGTCTTCTACTACAGCCACACATCTTCACAAAGGTCTTAGTGGTATTAACTCTTAGACCTAGATCATCCATGAATCGGGTAAAGGCATCTAGTAGAAGCTGTAGAGATTTCGGTGTTTAGCAGTATTGCATCATCTGCGTACAGCAGGACTAGGGTAGGGCGATGACCTATTTCAGGCAAGTGCCTGCACCGCTTGACCAACACCCTCTCCAGATAGTTAATATAGAGGATGAAGAAGAATGGCACAAGGACACAGCCCTGCCATACTCCCCTCCCCATTGCAAATGTGGGGGTACAATCCTTTGAGCACGTGCTGTGGCGTAGCCACCCCATCATGTGCCTAAATCCCACGATGTAGTGGGTTTCACACAATTGAAAGCACTGGACAGGTCCTTAAAACTCAGGCACAAACACCTTTCCTTGGCCACAGTGTACTTTCCCAAAAGAAGAGACGAATTCAGTAATTGATCTTCAGTTGCAAGGCCTTTCCTAAGCCATAATTGAAGGTTAATAAATACCATGGTCTTCCTAGCCCATGGTTAAAATGGGGAACATCACTTACAACGCAACTTTTACCACGCAGTGCTTTTACATCGTAGCTTTTACAAGGCAAACCATTACAACGCATTGCGCTGGGGGCGCTCTAGGACAGCGAATATATTTAATTTACTATCCAACACCTTCCCTACTATCCACGGGGACTGGAGTTGGAATAGTAAATTAAATAAATCACTATCCAGCGCCCCAAAGCACTATGCGTTGTAATGGTATGCGTTGTAAAACTCACATTGTAAAAGCATGCGATGTAAAAGCATGCGTTGTAATGTCGTACATCCGTTTAAAATGCATCATCAGAAGTCGCCCAATAACTTTCGTCAGAGAATCGATAAGCGATATTGACCTGTAACAACTAGGGTAATTGGGGCATCTCTTCTTAAATATTGGGATAATATTTGAGGGTGACCAGGTCTTTATCTTGCCCACCACCTCAGTAGTTTTCAAAACATTGGTAAGCATGGTAAGCAATGGGGCCCACAACTCAATATTGTCTTTAAAATGTCTAAGGGAACCCCATCAGGGCCCATGGTCTTTGCTCACGCACTCAAGTTAATCGCAGTTTCCACTTCCCCTGCAGAAATTGGCAAATGGGGCAACGCTCATCCAGACTACCACTTCACCGATGGCCAACTTCCGCTGTCTAATTCATGGGCATGAGAGGGGCAGTCATATATTTTAGAGAAAAAGATGACCCATTCCTTTAGTGGTATATTAGCTTCCAAGTCAGGAGTATCACTGAGTTTTAAAAAGGGCTGATTGAAGGTAGCCCAGAACAATCTCGGGTCCTTCACAACCCTTGGTTTTTCTTGGTCCTTCCATGCCTTGGACCTCAACTCCAATTTTCTATCAGAGATAGCTTTTTTTATAGGCCAGCCGGCTTTCCATCACTCTAGAAATACATTTGGGGAACATTTTAAGAGCCTGAAACAGTTCCCTGTGTGTGGCAGAACAAGAATGATTGAACTATCCTGGGTTATCTTTCAACCCCTTAGGTGTTGACTTAGTCAGACCTTTGCTGACTGTATCAGAGATTATTACAAGCGCAAGTTTTATAGAAAGAGCGGGGGCGTCCTCATCTAAGCATTTGTTATATTAGGTTTTTTTTCATTACTTTGCCTGGATTGAAATTGTGGGGGTTAATTTTATTTCACCTAATATGAAGGCCATTCCTTTGTGGGAGTGCCATTAACTCAATAGGAGCCCTAATGTCTGAGATCTTCTCCCATCGAGGCCAACGTAAAGCTATGCTATTAGGTAGATGATTACTCTTGGGGGTTAAGGTGAATTATAAAGCTGACAAACATATTCCTCAGATTTTTCGAAACTAAAATGTTATCCACAAGAGTCAGCTGACCCCTGCCTACGAAGGTTTTTTGGAAAAGTGTGTATTACAGCAAAAATTAAATTACATTTGACTAGCACGTGATTCATGGTCCTACCATACTGGGTGTGCAAAAATGGGTCATAGCTTGGTCATCTGTATCCACAGACTTCTCTCAACCCAAGCGGGCACTGGAGGATATTAAAATCACTCACCCACACACACAACGTATAAAACATTATTACATTTTGAGTGTAATGACTCAAGATCTTTCTCCATTTTAAGTATGATTTCAGATTTATTAAGGCCAAAAAAATTGCAGTAGATATTGACTAACACCAGCCTAGAGCCATCCTTAAATACTAGTCCTGTTAACAAATAATAGGGTGGCCCAATGATGTACCTAAAGATGGAGATATCCATTGGAAGTAAAATATGTGTTAAGAGGCCTCACTTATTAACCCCATACATGGTGTAACGGCGATAGGGTATAGGATCTTCAGCACACTAGGAAGATATGATTCTCAACCTATGTTTCTTGGAGGTTAATAACAGGGAACAGCTTGACAAAACCTGACCACTCCGGTTCAATAATTTTGACTGATTTGCATATAGCCATGTCTGAACTGACTCCCCTGAGTCAGTCAATGCAGGCATCATCAGTCAATCTGGGTCTATAGAATCCTGTAAAGAAGCAAACTGATTCGAAACTTGCAGTTAAATCTTACCTCCTGTTCTGTGTGTAAAGGGACAGCCCTATTTCAGTGGGTATCTTTTTTGTTAAGTGCCATGTGGCACACATTCATGCCCTTAGGGCATGTATGTGCACCACATGTGCACACATGCACATTTCAGGGGTGCAACAGAGTGTCCTTTTGACACCCTGGCACCCTTAAAAGTGCTCCTGCTATTAGCGATTCGGTAATGCCGAATCGCTAATAGTGAATGTCTTCACATTCACTCCTATGGGCCTCCTAGCCCATAGAAATGAATGGGTAGGTGTTCTTCATTACCGAATCTCAATTAGCGATTCGGTAATAAGGAATATTAAGTATTCGGTATTTTTTACCGAATCTTTACCTACATAGGAAATAGCAATTTCTTAATAGCGAATCAGTAAAATTCGCTATTAAGAAATCGGTATTTCAGATTTACCTACATCTGGCCCTAAGATAACATGTTAAGACACAACACATCTTCCCTCCTTAAACAACGAAAACAAAAATAACTTATTACAGCACAAAAACATATATATAGTTGAATATATATAAAACTAATAACATACATAGATTTAAAACAGTTTGCAATATGTTCTGCCTAAGATATATTAATAGGTCACATAGTCACTATGCCATTTAGGATTCATCCTGACACTTTTGTCATTGTGTACATCATTACATCCTTTATCTAAATGGTTGTCTGCTCCCTTTTCCAACCAGGCATCAATTTCCACTTTGTTGCACAAGGTTACACTACGTGTATTCCACAACTTGCCATCACTCAGCCACACACTATTACCACTAACCTTGGTTATGCGTTTCGGTATAGACCATTTTGATAAACCTCTTTTTTGTAAACCTATGGTGTGAGTCCTCACCCAATCTCCTACTGTAAAAATACGACAATTCCTTTTTAACCTGTCGGTGTCTGTGCATGTACTTGTCTTGATATTTCTTTACTCTACTCTCAACATCCCTTTTGTAAACAAGTCGTGCAAAATCTTTAAACATCCACCCAGGTGTAGCCTTTGTGCCTAGTTGCCTACCTTTGAGGAGGTTAAACGGAGACTCCTTAGTTATTGAATGAGGTGTGGTGCGGTAGTTCCACAACATTTCCTTTACTGCCTCTTTACAATCTCTGCCACACTCTTCTGACAATTGTACACATTCTTTTAAAGCTCTGTTAAATCTCTCCACAAGACCATTTCCCTGGGATTGTAAACAGCTGTGGTGTGGTGAACTATTCCCATACTGGTAAGATATGCCTTAAGTTCACTAGAAATAAACTGTGGACCATTGTCCGTGATTAATTTATCAGGACATCCTTCTCTGCCGAAAAATTTGGTCACAAAATTCAATAACAATATGTGCTTTATGTCCCCCGTGAATGCCACTTCCAGCCATTTGGAGTGGTAATCCATTAACACTAATGCATACTTGTTAACTACTCCTTTTGCTGAAAATGGACCACACATATGCATGGCTACCTTTTCCCATGGTCTACTAGGAAAATTAGTAGAAGAGATAGGTGATTCTCCTTGGAGTCTTAGGGGGAACACAGGTATAGGCCGCACCCCACTCAAACAATACCAAAACAGATTGTGGCCTATCCCTCAAGACACTCTTATTTTACAATTAAACTCCAGGAACCATGTGGGTGTGTGCACAATCATATCACTACCCCTTCCCTGTTATATAGAGGCTCTTAGTTCATGCATAGGTGTCAATCTTTGTCAAAGTACACGCAAGGTCAACGTTAAAATTGCCAAACAACCATCACCCATACCACAAAAAATTTTGACGAAGTTGCGAAAAATTTAGCAGCGAAACATGTTGGCGACCTAGACTCACACCAAACGTGGTTTAATGTGAGTCTGTTTTAATTTGGAGTACTCACAGCCCAGAATAAAAGTATGAGTGGCCAGTGAGTTCTGCAATTTTAATGTTGTAAGATTCACTTTTTCTTTTTTCTCACTGGGGTTTATGGTGAATGTTTACACTAAACAGCGATTGGTACTTGTTATTCGCTGTTTCACGAACACTCAATACATTGCTTGACTGCTGTGAAGCAAAAGGATTATTATATGGTGTTTGTCCTTTTCTTCGTTGTGTTTGTGCTTTTTTCATTCCACTTTCATGAGAGTGAGCTACTGATGATCTTAAGTGGGTATACTGGCAATCATTAGCCAGAAAACCCCATTGGCAGTTCTACCGTGAGGGGCTCACTCTCTTTCTCCACAATTTTTTGTGGTATGGGTGATGGTTGTTTGGCAATTTTAACGTTGACCTTGCGTGTACTTTGACAAAGATTGACACCTATGCATGAACTAAGAGCCTCTATATAACAGGGAAGCGGTAGTGATACGATTGTGCACACACTCACATGGTTCCTGGAGTTTAATTGTAAAATAAGAGTGTCTTGAGGGATAGGTGATTCTTCTACCCTGTGAGTTTTGTCAGAACAAATGCATTCCATGCATCCCCGTACATGTAATTCTATGTTCTTGTCCATTCCTGGCCACCAAAACGTTTCTCTGGCTTTTCTCTTCATAGCGGACACACCACCATGTCCTTCATGCAATAATTTAAGTAGTCTATTTTGCAAAAATACTGGAACCACCAATCTACCTCTTCTACGTAACACACCATCCACAACTGAAAGTTCTGTCCATACTGTCCAGAACTCTCCAAATTTCCTGTTGAGGGTGAAATTAGATCCTGATGGATTAGACAAAAAAACTAGTATTTCCTTGAAAATAATGTTTGTTACAGCTTATTTCCACTCATCACATGATATGACACCTTTACATGACTCAACTACACTTGTTACCACACACGCAACATTGGAGTCAATCTCATCCTCATCACATTCCAATGGTAAGCGCGGTAAACAATCAGCATTAACATTGCGAATGCCAGGGACATATTGCAGTGAAAAATCACATCATTGAAGTCTGAATAACCATTTGGCAATCCTGGGAGTTGCCTTCACTGGACCCCTAGTGGTGAACAACTCTATAAGTGGTCTGTGGTCAGTTCTAATTTCAAAACGTGTGCCCCAAATGTAATTCTTGAAATAATTTACTCCCCACCAGCATGCAAGAGCTTGTTCTTTTTCTATGATAGAATAAGTAGCCTCTGCACCCTTGAGGGTACGGGATGCAAATGCTACTACCCGCTCATGTCCTAACATTGCTCCTAAGCCATAAGCACTTGCATCCACTACAATTATGCTTTGATGAGAAGGATTGATTGGTTTCAAAGAAACAGCTTTAACAATTTGTTCCTTGATGGCATTAAAATCTCTGGCAATCATCCGTCCAGTCAAATTTGACCCCTTTTTTCATAAAAATTCTAAGCCTGTGAACTTTGTCAGCAAAATGCTGAACAAATTTGGAATAAAATTCCGCAAGACCCAAAAAAGCGCTTAATTGTTCTTTGTCTTGTGGTGATGGAGCATTTGAGATGGCATATAGTAATTTCTTTTTAGGTTTAACACCACCCCTGGATAAAGTGTGCCCTAAATAATCAGTTTGCTTAACACCAAATTTACACTTCTTAACACCAACTGTTAATCCTGCATTTTGTAGTTTCTCTAATGTCTCTGTTAACACTGAGTCATGCTCAATACGGTTGGACCTCCACACCAATACATCACCTTGGAACACCATCACATTAGGTAACCCCATCAATATTCTACTCATTACTCTTTGGAAAACCGCTGAGGCGGATGCGGGGTCAAATGGCATCCTAATGAACTGGAAGGCTCCTTCTGGTGTAATAAAAGAAGTAAGGTGTCTTGAGGAAGAATGCAATTTGATCTGATTGTATGCACTCGGCAGGTAGATCAATTAAAAGTATTTGGCATTATTTACAGAAGACACCATTTCATTGATATGGGGTAAAGGGAATCTGTCAACTAAAATATTGTGATTGAGGTCTCTTAAATCAATACACATGCATAAATTATCGTCCGGTTTTTGTGCCAAAACCACCGGACTAAGCCATTCAGATGACTCAATGGGTTCAATAACCTGTGCTTTGCATAATATTTGTAATTCTTCTTTCAACTTTTCTCTAAGCGTAAAAGGCACACTCCTTGCTTTGTGCACACAGGGAACATTATTGTGTTTAAGTATAATGCGTGTTCAAATTTTTCTAAGCAACCTAATATTTCTTCATATAATTTAGGGAACTTAGTGCTCCATTTAGTTCTTTCAGTATCTTCAGTAACTAATACTTGTTGTGGGTGGTTAGGGTCTAGGGTGATGCCCAGCATTTTTTGTTCACACCATCTAAGCAATGCTCTTCCCTTCTCCACTACATACACTTTGCTGGTAGCTACCTTTTCTTTGTGGGCGAAAAAATCTAACAATGGAAGTTTAATAGCACAATAACCGACTGGTTCTACATCAGGTAGACTCAAACGGTGACTTCTTACCTTCTCCCACATGTTCTTATCAATGATAGTATAAGGGGAGCAAGAATCTGCCCACACCGTTATCTTAGTCCCATCAATACCTAAGTCGCATTTGGGTGGCTGTAAACCTCAGCCACATCTATTATAACATTATCACAAATAACCATTACTTCAACTTCTCCATCATTGTTAGAATAGTCTTCCTCACTATTTTCTCTTATAGTATTCAATGGTGGCTTCCATTTTGTATTAGGTAAAGATCCAGCTTTGCACATTTGTGTTAAGTAGCCAATCATTTTACATTTGTTGGATTTCTCTTTGACTGTGAAACATCTATCAAAATCAGCTGTGTGTCTTATACTACCACATCTGTAACACACTTTGTTGTTTTTAGAAATAGCATTAGTTTTACTATTACTTTCCATCTTTTTTACAGACTTTTTTTCTACAGTACACATTTTGTTTGAGACTGGTTTTTCTGCACTTAACTACTTGACATATTTGAAAGTATTGTCAATTTGTCTTGCTACTTGTATAGTTTTTAGTAAAGAGAGATCCTTCATGTCTAGTAATCTCTCTGGATTTTTTTCTGTTGATCAATTGATCTCTTATGATCTCCTCATGAAGGTCTTTAAATTTACATGTGGCAGCAAGTGTTCTCAATACGGAAATGTATTGCTCAACAGACTCTCCAGGTAGTTGGGAACGAGAAAAAAATATGTGTCTTTCCACTACAGAACGAATCTTTTTGCCGTAATTCTCTTCTAATGCCTTTATTACCTCAATATATACATCAGTGATAGCTATTTCATCGTACTGTAATTCTACTACTTTCTCACCCTCCTCTATATTTCCACTGCCGTTTGTTTTCTCACTAATAATAATTTGTTTCTTATCTGTATTAATAGGTAATGTTTTTAATCCCTTCCTGCCCTTAATGCCTAAATTACGTTTAAGTAAAGCTACATTACGCAAATCTATGAAATCCTCCCCACCAATAGCCTCTAAATACGTTTCAAAGGATTTTATCAAATCCTCCCATAGTAAGGGGGGTTCACCTGCATTTTGCAAAAATGTCGGTGGAGCTGTAATGGACAACATTTCCATAATAATAGTTTCCCTATCTGCCGAATAAATCACCTACAAAACAATACCCACGTAATGTATGCACAATATAATATTACAGGTATGAAATTCTGAAGAATCTGCAAAAAAATAAGTTAGTAAAAACAACAAGCTAAAAAAAACAAAGAAGTCACCGTAGTCTTATGCATTTGTAGCAGTTTGGAGCAGTCGTGAAAACGTCTCCTTCAATTTTGTTTATTTAGTTTATTAAATAAAGTTCACCAGTATCGTGTTGTTTTAAATCTGTAACAGTTCCGTTTTAAAATGTTATAGTGCCACTAGTCGTCAATTCCCTCCTTGCGATAGCATTATGGCACTCTCGTACGGTTGCTAGGGCAACCAACAGCTGTCTGCTGCAGGACGTTCCTCTGCAGGACGTCACAGAGGACATTAATCGTGTTGCGCTTTGCAAAGAGATGCACTTCCCACACTGCACTGCGCGCTTCTGACGTGCAGCAGATTCCGGCTTTTCCACGATGACACGCTCAACCAAGACGAAGAATGAGCAGCACGCGTATCTGCCAGTAAGCCACTCTTAAATAATAACAATGTTGGAGTGTTGCTACCGGACTCCGTTAGTTTCGGCCAAGTAACAGTCAATCAGTGAAAGACATGGAATGCGCTTCTTCTTTCACTTGTCACGTCTAATTCAGCGTCTTCACAGTTAAATTTAGCTACTCTCACGCTCATTAGAGCAGACTCTCAGCTTCTTTCAAGCTCGTTAGAGCAGACTCATCTTGCCTCTGCACATTTTTTTTTCTTTTGCTCCTTTCAACGTGCCTCTGCTCAGTCTCCTCATGTAGTAATAATATTGTAAAACCCAGAGCACAACATGTAAGGCGATCCGGTCCTCAGACTCTCAGCGCTATAGACACACACACTGCGCTTAACTTCACATAAGTATTATCTCTTACCAGAGATCTCGTCGCAGTGCCAGGCTTTGTCTTTGGAGTTCTTGTAAATAGGACGTCTTCATCGACACGTCAAAGGCAGTACAGCAGGTTCAACAATGAGACGCGTTGTTTGATAGTTCAAATGACTATTTCTTGTCTAGGGGTTGAGAATTCGCAAAATAAGTTCAGTCTGCCCTCAGATGAAAATACATCCCATCCTCGTCAGACAGGTTATTTATAAAAGGAACTTTATTCAAATGCTCGGGAACAACCTCCTGACACGTCCTCTTCCGGCAACTGTCAGCTCTCCTCACTTGGTCAACTCAGAACAGCATCCTGGTTACCATGGAAGGAATGCTGAACAAGTTGCTAAGATACCATGTTAAGACACATCAGGCACTCCTGCCTGGCTCCCAAAAGCTGCGTCCCCAGTTCAGGTTAAATCTCTGGAGGTGAGAAAACAGCCTCTTATGATAAAAGAGGACACTAATAGGAGATACACAGCATGCACCACCTCTCCAATTTCCAGGCAGCTTCCAACATAGGACTAAATGGAAGGTTACAGGAAAGCGTATCATGGAAGACACAATGCACACAGCGCAAGTAGTGGTAAAATATTTTTAGGAAGATCACTGAGTAGAGCAGCTTAGACAGAAAACTATGTTTCAACTATTCTTTCTTCTTCAGCACAACTCTGGCCTGTTGGATGCAACTGTAGGTGTCCCCTTACAACCCTGTAAGGGGACCAGGGTTTGCATTGGTACAGTCTAGCTAAGCAACATTAATTACAATCTGCTATGACTAAGGGGTTCACTTTTTGGAGAGTCCCAGACCAGCAGAACATTGCGCTTTGCGGTCTGAACAATAAAAACACAGTGCACCTTCAATGAATTTGCACATTGTTGAGTTCACTAGGGGGAAACAACAAATCACGTCAGAAAATGATGTACAGGAGCAGAATGAAACATGTTCTATAAGGTGAGTCTAGCATTGACAGACAGTAAAAAATGACTACATGCCCACCTATCTAAATTGGGCATGTAGACATGTAGCCATTTCTCAGACAGCTGTTATTCACCAAGGCAGTTGAAGAAGTTTAGCCACAACAGACCTGGAGTAGTGTCTGCCGCGGCCAAACTGAAGGTCCATCCGCATAAAGTTTGGGCGGGGGACCACAATTTTGGCGGGAGGGAACTACATTGCTTCTGCACCTGAGTTACCTTGCTGCCAACATATAAATTGGACCCCATGTCACAACTAAGATTGAATTAAGACTCAAACAGTCACAGACAGAGCGTTGTGAATCACTGTGAAGACTTTCATTCCCACATCAGTCTACAGTGAAGTGGAAGTTTTGTTGCTGGGTTGAACAAGGGACTAGAAAGAAAGTGTGTGCCTTGAAAGAAGAGCTCCCAGAGGAAGCCACTTTACATGCCACCTTTCATTCCCTTTCCCTATTATGGTCACTATGTCATTTGGATAAGCTCACAGGCAAGGAGACATGCAGCACCACTAGTGGTGAAGACCCTGTACCTAGAGCAAGAATGCACAGCTGTATATTTTTTGGTCATCTGTGTATCATCAGAAAAATGAACTGCTGACTCTATCTCCAGTAAAATACATGCTGGGCTGCACTATTGATTCAACATTTGTAAGCATACTCCAGAGAGATTTATGGAAATAGACTGTACTTAATAAAGGTGGACCATGAATGTCAGAATAAAAAATGCATCAAAAGTACAAAATAAATAAAAACAAATTCAATTGACATTTGAAAAAGTAAGAACCGAAGTGTAACTGGTGAGAAAATGAATTTCTCGCAGTGGGTGCTCCTTATTACATGAGAATTACTCCAGGCAGCGAAAACAGTTTCGCCAACTTTACCACTGATATATCTAGTGGCGTGCAATATTTTCTACTTCCGTAATTAATTGTATTTACTGCTGGCTGCACTTCTGGTGGCACTTCTACCCCCATTGTTTTTTCCCTCATATTTCTTTTATTGACTTTGCAGTCAAACAGCAACACAACGTTAAAAAAACAATAATAGCGGCCCCCCATCCCTCCCCCACCTCCCACTGATCCAGCGAGAGATACGTTACTTCGTAAACATATTCGGCTGAGAGCCAGGATTTGATACTCAACAAGCAGCATAATTAAAACTGTATGCAGTGCACTTGGTGGTGCTGACATCCCATAAACACACCTCCCTATGATCTGTCGGTTGTATTCCCTTGTCACTCATCTCCAGAGTCTGTTCCACTCTCCACAACAGGTTCCTCTATTTCTTGCTGTAAACTGATCTCCACCAAATCCCACAATATTCTGCCACCCTAATCAGCCCTGTTGTATACCTATCTGTGCCTTACCCCACACTCTGCCCTCACCTATGGCGCCAGGTCCCACAGCCATTGTTTCTTAGTCAGTGATCTGGTAGTCATCCTCCTTAGTGCTATGCATCTCTTTGCTATGGCTAAACTCAGATCTGCTACCTTCTCAGCGTATTTAGGACATATTTACAAGCCCCTATCACTAGTGTTAATTTGGTCAGGATCCCCGATACCTGAAGCACTTCTCGCCAGAAGAACCTCACAGCCGGGCATGTCCACCAGATATAAGTCACAGGAGTTGACCGGCATCTGGGGCAATATTCCTGCTTGTTCGGGTCTAATCTGTTAATCCATTGTGGTGTGATATAATCCCTGTATACACATTTATAGTGTATCAATTTTAACCATGCATTGCGAGTCAGGCTCCTGCAATTGCCCAACACTGAAGCCCAGTCGCTCTCATTCAGTTCCTCACCCATATCTTCCTCCCATTGTGTTTTCAGTGTTGTAATGCAGGAAGGTATGAGAATGGCATACAAACATGAGACAAGCCTACTTCCTCCCCCCATGTCTGGCAGTGCCGGGTTTTGGACATGCATGTCTGGTTCTTGCGGGATTCCTGACCATGCATTCAGTGTAGCCGCTGCCAAGCCAGAGTATGTGTTGAAGCAGCTGCCTACAACATCCCATTGGGTGCAGAAGTCTGCATACCCATGCAGCCTGCTGTCTGTATATAGGTCCCATAGGCACGGTGGATAGCCCCCCTCCCCACTTTGCCTTAGGAACAATGCAGTCATAGGACTTATGGCAGTGTACCAAGAGACCAACTGTTGCATGGAAATGTGTACCTCATTTTACAATTTCGTTGTTTGTTCCCAAATGTTTAACAGTGTACATATCTGTTCCAGTAGGGGCAATCTGTACTTGTGTGCTGCCAATGGTAACGCCAGAAGCTTCCGAGGCTGGTTCAAGCATGCCAGCATACCTACGCCCGGGTGTGTGTTCCCTTCCTGAAACCATTGCATGTTGAATATGAGGTGCCCAATAATATCCCCTGAAATTTGGAGCCTGTAGTCTTCCACTGTCCCATGGAAGTTCCCGAACTTCCAGGCTGATCTGTGCTCTCCTGTTTTCCCAAAACAGTTGTCGCAGTAACTCATCTAGCTTACAAAAGCAGGACTCAGAGATGCTGTAGCACATAGACCAACCTGGGTAGCATTATCATCTTTCTGATGGCTATTCGTACCATAAAGGGCAACAGGAATCACAACCATTTATGCACACTCTTTTTTATGCTTCCTAGGAGTACCCCCACATTTGTGGCATAGGTCTCATGCATGTCCAAGCTCAGGTAGAGCCCTTGGTAATTAACAGACATTGTTTGTACCTTTATGTTGGCTAAGATAGTCTCTGCGGGTACTGTCATCTAGATGAGGTAAACAGCTGACTTGTCTGCATTCAGGTGAAACCCTGAGTGGGCCCCAACCTCTGCCAGTGGGTTATGTATCACGGCCCACGTGTTCATTGGATTTCTCAATGTCAGTAATATATCATCCGCAAATAGCAAGATGACCTCCTGTTTGCCTCCTGCCATTATCCAGGTGTCTTTGTGTCTGAGGCTTATTATTTGGGCCAGTGGTTTGATAACCACAGCGAAAATCAACAGGAAGAGGAGGCCCCACTGTTGAGTCCCCCACTCTATAGGCCAGTTGTCTGAGAGTCTGTCGCCCACCTTCACTCGTGCCCTGCTGTTTGAATACCGCAGCTCCAACCAACTCAGATAGGTCGGCCCCTGTTTGTACCTGTGTAGGGCTTGTATCATAAATGTTCAGTTTACAGTGTCAATAGCCTTGTGGGCATCACAGCTGGCCAATGCACAGGGCTCCCCCTCCTTTATTGCTTGATCCATTATGAGGAAGGCCTCCCACAAACCCTGATTGTTCAACATGTGTAACTTCCTCGGCTGCTCTAGATAGTCTCTGTACCAGTACTTGCCCCAGTATTTTCACATCTACATTGATCACTGATAGGGGGCAGTAAGACTCACAGTCAGTGGGGTCTCTGCCTGGCTTGGAATAAACTACAATACTGGCTTCTCTCAGCGATGCCGGCAATACACCCTTTTCAAACAGTGTCTCCCATAGAAGATCCACATATGCCGGGTAAATCGCGACACTGAGCCCATCTGTGCCTGGTGTCTTCCCCATATTCATGTGTTTGATGGGCAATCTGATGTCTGACTCATCAAGAGGGGGGTTAATGTGGTTCTTCCATCCTCATTTACTTTAGGGATATGTGCCTCATTGAGGATAGTCATGATGCCTGCCTCATCATCCTGGCCCGTTTTTGCATATAGTGTCTTGTAGAATTCCGCACATTTTGTCAGGTTGTCTGTCTGGGAGGTTAGGGCCACCCCATTAGCATCTTTAATGGATTCAAGAGAGTTGCTGCCTCTCTTTCTGTTTACTAGCCAAGCTAAGAGTCAACCTGGGTGGTCTCCCTGTTCGTGTTGCATTTCAATGTACATCTTATACTCGTGCTTCCCAAGGGTAATCCGGGTTTCATCCAGTTCGCCCTGCAACCCATGTCTTATTATTCATATCTCTGCAGAGTATGGGGCCTGTCTATCAATGTCTGCAATCTGTAGTTCCAGCTTCATGACTGTTTGTCCCAGGGATGTATTTACTCCGTACGTTGTGGCCAGGCATTTCCATCTTATTGTTACTTTAAAAGCCTCCCAGAGTACTCCCACCAACTCCACAGTACCTGTATTTATGGTGAAGCACTCCTGTATCGCCTCCCGAATTTTCTACCTGGACACCTGGTCTAATAACGGTTGAGGTTGTTGACGCCTCTGTCGCACTGGTGCCATATAGACTTGGACTAATAGCTCTATCATGAGCAGAGCATGGTCCAACAGTTTTCGATCCCAGTATTGGGTCTGGCCAAATTGTGCGTGTGTTTTCTGGATGGTTCTTTAAATGCATAGTCTATCCTGGAGAATGTCCATGTGGGGGAGAATAAAACGAGTAGCTCCTCGTGTTGCCATGCTGTGTCCTCCATAGCTCTTACAGGTTAAGTGTATCCATGCACTCTAAGAGAGTTCCCGGAAGATCTGCCTTGTGGTTGTTCTAGTGTTGGGCTTGGAGCTATCTAAATGTCTGTCCAGTACACAATTGCAATCGCCCATCCATATTATGTCGTGGTGAGCGTATGGCTTTATGGTTTGCACCACTGTTTCAAAGAAATCTGTTGCGTCAACGTTTGGTGCATATGTGTTTAATAGAACCATGGGTCTGCCCCCCATCTTGCCCACATATCTGCCATCCACTGCCTTCAGTTTGATATTTACCCTGAATGGGACAGTGGAGTCCACCTAGAGCAGGACCCCATGAGCCAAGGAAATGAAACTTGACTACCAGAGTCTACCCCTCACTTAGTATGCAGCTTCTCATGTTCCTGTGTTAGTAGGTCTGTCTCCTGCAAAATTTAGTGCTTAGTTTACCCTTCTTACTAATGAGGACACCAACCACTGTGTAGATAGAAATTGGATTCCGGTACTGATGAATTACTAATAGATCACTTTTGTGACTAACACAGCAAGAAACAGGTTGACCCTTCTGTATTAGCAACCATTAAACATTATGTCGGTTTTAGGCTTATCCTGATTTTAATTGGACAAGTAAACTCACAGATTAAATATTTTTTATAGTAGTACTTAGTCTCCTTTAAATTTTTCTTACACTATTCACACTCTTGAAACATCCATCTACACTCCACGGCCCTACACTTGCACTTAACATTACGGCTTGGGAACAAAATATATTCAATAAAGATCCCCTTATAGGGTGCCCGTCGAGCACTGCAGCAGCACCGTCCCAATGAGGTGCAAGCCTTATGATGAAGCATGGCACCCAACTGGGTGTGTGAGGGCCCTAGATCCAAAAGGAGGAGTCTCTGTCTCCAATCTTTGGATGTATACAGACCAGCCACGGTCCGTGCTGGTAACAGCAGTGGCGCGGAGGTGCCGGGTAAGGGGGGATTTCGAGGGACGATGGCAAGGGGAAATTAAATAAATAATTAATTTTCCTTCAGCATCATGACGCTGAAGGAAAATTATTTATTTATTTAATTTCCCCTTGCCATCGTCCCTCGAAATCCCCCCTTACCCGGCCCCACTGCCTCACCGGTGTTACCTCCACAGACCATGGCTGATATAGACATACCGACCAATCCTTCAAATGTTCTTATCCTTAGGAACTGCATACTCTTTTGACAGATTGATATGTTCTAGGGGCTTGTCTGCTGGACCTATAAGTGCCTCGGGCATTGTTAATATATCTCCTGCAACATTACAATCCCAAGGGAAGTAGGGTGTTCTCTTCCCCGCTTTTTGGATCCACCAAACTTATTATTCATTGGGACAAATTTAGTGTAAATAACTATATGAGCGCCAAAATATTCTATACACCCAAAAGCATTAACATTACCATCTTAGCCTGATGTTTCCTTGCATAGGACCAAATTCTCTGTCTCTTAATAGAGTTCTGGATTCCCTTAATGTTCCAAGATAACATTGTCACCTCCAAGTGCTCCGCTTGTATATTTCATGTGCACCCCTGCTCTTCCTTGCCAGCCTGTCTATTTAGTGTATGTGGTCCAAGCCTCTCCCTTTGGTGTTTTGAAATGAATAATCCCCTCAAAAGTTAATGAACTGTAAAACCCCTCCACCCCCCTCCTGTGTGGCCCACCCTAATTCGGCCTCCACAATCAATACACAAGGTGTCATCCCAACCCCCCTCTACAACTGCAATCAATCTTACCCCTTCTAGACCAATACCCTCATGATCCACGTTTGGGGTTCCCCCGATAGTCTCTCCCCAAGGTCCCACACATATGTTGAAGAGTATCAGTGTACATGCATACCTCTCCTGTCACAGTAGACTCACACAGCATTCTCACTCCACTGTAAAGCGCACCCCGAGCTTGAATATATTAGCATCAGTGACCCACCCTCTCAGTTGCCATAGTCTCATAGCAATAATTACGTGACTGTGTTCAGGACTCCAGTCAATGATTTTTGAAAAACTGCATAGCATCCTCTTCCCTTGGATATCTACTCAGAGGCATGCCAGCAGAAGTAATACATGGTCCAGTTCTAGTTCCCTGAGTTTCCACTTCACCTCCATGAACGATCTCCGTCTCCGTTGCTTGGCAACACCATAGTCTAGGTAGAAATAGGTTCTGTTCCCATTGTACTCCACATTCCCCTTCTGTCGTGCCCCTGCCAGTATGCCCACCTTTTTGTTTGTAACATAGCATCCGTGCTCGCCGCATTCAAGGTGGTGGCCCTGGTTTGGGTTTTCTGCCTGGTGTTTTGTGAGCTCTGTTGAGCCAGGATTCGGGGAACTGGTCCACTGGGGATGTCTCTGTCCCTTTTGGTAAACCAAGTATACGGATATGATTGTGTCTTGGCCGGTCTTCTAAATCCGCCAACTTGGCCTCCTGCATCTGTAGTCACCTGTCCTGGTCTGCTAGTTGACTAGTGTGTGTCCCCAGGACCTTGTGCGTGCCATCAGCTCTACTTCTCAGGTCTTTCACTGGGTCCCTTATCTTGTGCATATCTTAGTGCAATAGCGCCACTGTAATGGCCACCAAATCTATCTTCCCCATGAAAGCCTTGTAACCCTCCAAGATCAGATTTATAATCTCTAGGGTCAATGGAAGCGAAGGGCCCCCTGCACTGTGCTATCCTGTCTAGTCCCTCCTCTATTAAGTGGCAGGTCTTAAAGACCGTGCCCAGACCCCCTTGGGCTTTGGCAGCATTTGTGTCCGGCTGCGAATCACCTGGGGGCTCGGGCACAGGGATAATCAGTTGAGCCCACACAGTTTTCTCTGAGGATTAGGGGGCAGTGTCAAACAGCGTGCCAGATGCTGTGGCAGGGGAAGGAGTGCCTCTGGTGTTACCACTGCTGTAGCCATTGAGGCCATCCCCAAAGGTGCATGCAATGGGCCATGCAGTTTTGTCTAGTTGCACCAAAGAGAGCCATGTCGGAGGTAGCTTTGCAGTACCCCTTTTGTGAGTCACAAAGTCTTGCCAAGTGGAGAGTAAGCAGGGCACACACTCATGTCCTGCACTTTATAGTTTAGGATGTCTCTTGTCTGGAGTCCTCCTGTACGCATTCAGGGGGCAAAGGGCAAAAACAATAGGGGTTTCACTCCTGTGAGGGGGGAGGGTGTTTCCATTTGTCATCCAGCGAGCCTTCGTGGACAGTGTATCTTCTGTGGTGTACTTTGTGTTAGCTGTAGTCACTCTGGGGCTGTCAGGCCTATGTTGCAGCTGTCAGCTTGTTGCATGGCCCCTCCCAGCTGCGGCTTGGAGTGCCGTGCCGCCGGTCTTGCTTGCTTCTGTATAAATGTCTGCACAGGAGGGGGGTGTTTCATGTCTCCCCCGGTGTTATTCCCTTATGGAGTGGGTGGATGAGGGAGGAGGTAGCGCTCCCTTAATCTCCTCGGAGGCCGCTATATGTATCGGGCCATGTCCCCCATGCGGTGCCTCCACTTGTCTGCAGGACCATGGGCCACGCCTCTCTCCTGGCGTCTGCAGAGTATGTGCCCTGTCCCTGTGGGTGGCACCACACCACTCATCACTGCCGGCCAGGGTCACTCTTGTAGTCACTCCCTGTGTGACTCTGGTGTCTGTCACATGTCCGCTCCACAGTCTTTCTTCGGCTCTGCCACCAGGCTCAGCTGCTGCGGCCGCTCCTCACCCCACCAGAGCAGTGCGTCCAATGACAAAGTGTTGGAAAACGAGGCAGCATCTGAGAGGCCTGCACAAATAACATGACTACATTTGTCCTTCACTGGGAACCAAACACCCAATTGGTGCACCTGACTCTCAGCGGGTAGCGTTGCAGAGCAGTCTGAGGCTTACTCAAGGGAGGTGGTGTGGGCTAGTAATCGACATTTGCAGGTGCGCAGAAATAACACTCAATAATTATTGTCCAGTCTTTACTTAGCTTTATAAAAGTAAGAGTACATTTATTAAACACACACACTACTCAATAATATGCACCAATTTGCAAACATACATAAGCTGTTGGAATTACTTTGTGCCATTGCATCACATCTCCAGCCCTCCCGCAGGGGAGGATGGGGTCTAGTACCACCACTCCCATGTATGCACATCATCTTGCCCCCAATGCAGTTAGTTAAACATAATTTGGCGCGAGGGTCCTGCGCACTGGCACCATCCCAGTGGTGACCCACCCCATTACCTCAACACGCAATAGGTAACCCTGCCTTGGTGACACATAGCCCTGACTGAGCATTTCCTATTGACCATGAAGTATACACCTCTACATCTTAAGAGCTAGCAGTCTGGGTTCTTCACCTAAGCTCAGCAACAAGAATACATGTTAAAGCATCACGTTAGAATGACAGTACTCGTCACATTTGTGGATCATTAGAATGCATAGCAATTACAGCCTCTAAAGGCATCACAGATGAAATCACAGGATTGCGCATATACAGCCAGACACCCTAGCAGGAATGACTGGCAATATAACCCCACTTTGCTTATGACATCACCTTACACAGGCACTTCACATTACACATGTGACCTTCAGTCCCTCTAAAAGAAATAACATTAGTAAATGCACTATGGGTGTAATTACACATCTTCACCTCCAGGCGATGCCCCTTTCCAGACATCCCCAACTCAGCCTTTCACTTCTTGATGCACTTTTCAAATCTCCTCCAGCTGTAGAAAGAAAGTTCAAGCCCAAGAGGAATTAAAATGCTGGCTGACCCCTTGAGGGGTTATCCTTTTCAAGTCCCCAGGAGACTTAGGGAGGGGCTTTTCATTCTTTGTGCTAGGGGAGGCTGCGTTCTCCTGCAGCTCCCGTTGCACCCTGGCACAGATATGGTGGTGACCCCGTCCTCCTGGGGCCACCACCAGCCAAGAAAATGCTGTTTTGACCTTGCAGACCGGTCCTGGCCTGCAAGGCATTATGGGAAGGCGTGCATACTAGAGCAGCGACTCCCCCGCTGCTCTGGGGAGAGCCGTGCAGCACTTTTTCATGGCGATTCACCGCATCTCCACTCATCGATGGGGATACTTTGCAGCTCGGGGATCCCACCCCCACTGCTCCTGGCAGTAAGTCCTTCCTGCGGCGCTCCTGGCGACTCGGGGAGCCCCCCCCTGGCCGCTTCTCTTCTCGCGGGGCCCAGTCCCACCCGGGCCCCCGCGTTACCATCCTGAAGGAGAGCCGGACCTCGGGGGGAGTGCGACGGCACTCCCCCCATGCTGGTCATCACCTCAAGGCTCGGAGATGGGGTCCCGGGCCCCTGCACAATATTCCTGGGGAGCGTGCCGGCGCTCCCAGACTCGCCTCTTCTGCCGGGCCCAGGGTGGGCTCCTGGCAGCCCGTGCGAGCCTCCTCCTCGTCTTCAGGGCCCGGGGATGAGGGCCCAGGCCCCGGGGGCATATTTTCGTGGGTGCACTATGGCACTTCCCCTGACTTTTGTCTTTGCGGGGGGCGCGAGGGTGCTCCCCCGCCTCTTTCTTCGGCGGGGGCCAGGGTGGGCTTCTGGCACCCTCACAGGGCATTTGCACAGAGAGCAAGATGGCGCTCCCAGGTGGCATCTTCATGGCTCCCCCACCTCCATCTTTGGCGGGGATCAGGGTGGGCTCCTGGCCCCCCTCCTGGGCATCTACATGGGGAGCGCGATGGTGCTCCCCAGCTTTCCTTCAGCTGGGGGCAGCCCCCGGGACCTAATCCACCCCGGGGGCACATTATGATCTGGCAGCGCAGCCTCACGCGCTTCGTCGTCGGTCCCTCCAGAGGTCAAAGGTCACCTACATTTTGGGGGGCGTGTCTCGGCCCCCAGGAGTCTGATTTGGCTGATCATGGCCTCTTCTTGCTCCTTGTGGCGCTCCACAGCCATAGGGAGCACTCTCTCCTACCTTCTGGGGGGTGTATCTCGGCCCCAGGAGTCCGATTTGGATGATATTGACCTCTTCTTGCTCCTTGTGGCGCTCCCCAGCCACTGGGAGCACTCTCTTTCGCCCTCCTGGTCTCCCAGAGGGTGCACTCTGCAGGGAGCAGTCTTCCCTGGCACCCTGCGCCAGCCTTTCACCTGCTCTCCTCCTGGGCCTCTTTTCTCCCTGTGCAGAGGCCCCTGCTTCTGCTCACTGGTCCTGGACTCCTCTCCTGGCGCTATTCTGGATCCTGGGATAGTCAGGGAGTTCCTCCTTCCAACTGCCCATTGTGCCAGGCTTCTCTTCCTCTGCAAACACTTTTTTAAAGTTGAGTAGGGGGCTGGCAGGAAGTCTCTGTTTGTTCTATCTGTTTGTTCTATCAAACAGTGACACATCACTTCACTGCCCCTGCTCCCTGCCCAGCCTCTGAGTTTGTTCAAAATGACGTTGTCCAGGGTCTCTGGTCACATGGACTCTGAAAAAGCCCCTTCTCCCCTTGCTGCCTTCCCTCCTTGAGGTTCCTGGCACCCAGTGATAGCTGCTGATTGATGAGCCTGTAGCCCCACCCATCATCTCTTTGTGGAAAAGAGGCCTTAGCTTGTGGAAGGAAGGTTATTACCCCCAGGTCCTTCCTGTCCTCGTCCCATTCCTAAACGTAGTGCTAGGAATGGGACGAGGACAACGGGACCAGTGGTAATGAAGATTACCGGTAAGTAATAGGACATTACCCCCAGGTCCCTCCTGTCCTCGTCCTATTCCTAGCACTATGTTTAGGAATGGTACGAGGACAACGGGGCCAGGAGTAATGAATATTGCCAGTGAGTAATAGGACATCAATCCATCCTGCTGAGGTCATCCCTCAGCCAGGCCCTGGTTATGGCTGACTCAGAGAAATGTGACATTTCTGGATGACCCAAAAGCAGTACAAATATGACTTTGGAATCTGCAGAATACTTCTTCTCACATCCATTACAATGGACTTTAGTGCAGGTCTGGAATCTGTAGGCCTTAGGGAAGTAAAACTAGCATATGTGCTCCCTATACCCATAAGAGAATAATGGATTACACACTGGAAAGCAAACTGAGTTTCCCTGGCATGTTTCTTCCCAGTGTATAAAGCCTATTCCATGTCACCACCCCATTCTGCATAGGTCCTGCCACACCAGTCTAGCTGTACCTGCTCCTTGGCTGCGCATGCTAGGAATCTCCCCTGCACAGCCCCTACAGGTGTGCCCACAAATGTACACATGTCTGCATGTAACCAGCCCGGTGTCCCTTACTCCAGCTGCTGCGCAGTGGCCTGGTCAAGCCAGGGGGACACCAGTAAAATCCCCAAGCAGTTTCTTTCATCAGTTCACTGTGGGTGAGTCCCAACTTATGAGGCTCCCGCAGAGTATAAGCTCAAGAATTAGGTGCTCAAAAAGTGAAAAATCTGGGCGGTCCATAGTGTCAGAACCACCTTCTATCACAAAGTAACTGCTACCTCGAGCATTGTCCCCTGAATGAGGGGGTCACAGTGGGGGTTTCATGCATCCCCTGGTCAGTAGTAGGTCAGAAGGGGATCCCAGATCCAGCAATTGCCGGAGCTGCAGCGAGGTGCGTCCTTCTACGCAGCCAACTTGGCCCCACCTCCATTTCTACCCCCATTATCAAACATAGCCCATTTGTCGATGTCTATAATAACTAGTTCAAAAAACTTGCGTCAGAAAATTGCGGAAGAGCATCTTTTATTATGGACAGTTATCTAACGCAAAAGATGCCATACAACTATTAAGGTTTAGGAGCAAACAGTATTCTCCTTAGTGCAGAGAACTCTGTTACGTTACTTTCATATTTGTTTTTACGTTTTTTAAAATATTGGGCTGTTTAATAGCAACTGCTATTTGAAGCTCAAGGTGGAAGATCCACTTGAAGATTTCTCTCAAATGTAGCTGTTTTTGCAATGCACATTCATATTATTAGCACAGTACATTAAACACTACCCACATATACTAATTTAATTGGTAAATAGCAAACAAGATTAGAGCTGCAAGTACCAGGAGCATTGATGAATCAGAGTGCAGCTGGATGCCAATGTAAACCGCAGCCGCTACCTAAATCTTATAAACCTTGCCCGGAACTAGTCAATGCCCCATAGCCTTCCGGAATATTTTCATGCTAGCATCATAAAAAAATTAAGTAGCAGGATCCTTTCCATATATACACAGCTATAACTTTTCCTTAAAAGGATGATGACTTTTCCCCGAGATAACCAAATTCACTAAACCAGAACATATTGCTAATGTAATCATGTTAGCTTCTTTGGCATTTTGTTCCAGTCACAGAAACACTGATGTCCCCTGTAATACCCCAATATAGTCATTACGTTTGAGCGGTGAGTAGGGGTAACAGTACTGCAGAGTTTAAATTTCAGACCGATACACGCAGAGCAAGCTGCAGAAATCCCATTTTTGCATTTATTTGTGTGGATTTTCTGGGCTTGGACTGTGGCAAACACACGTTATTCCCATTCTCAGATGTGATAAAAATGCGCTAATAGCACAACATTTTAAACCAGTTGAATGCAATAAATGAATGGAAATCTATAGTAGCATATATTTATCCTTTTTAGGTGACTAACACTTAAGTCATCGTTTTTGATGATTTCTTGTATTCCAACCCACTGTCAAGTAGGTCGCATAGTTGGCAAAGAGGAAGCATTTTTGTTTTTATAAATTTACAGTAGGTATATGAGCAACCTCAAGAGCACACTGGTCACTTAGGTATTGCATCATGCACCGGTCATAAAAGTCTTGTCTGGATGGGTTTGACATTTAAATAAGAGAGGTTCCATGCTATTTGCATATTTTCAAAGTATGACTTTTTTCATCTGAATTCTCTGTGCTGTTTTGATTTCCTGTGTTTTCTTACATTTTAAAGTATGACCAGCAGGGAAAATTCTGCTTGTTTTTGTTATGAACTGCTGAATGGTGTGTAAAGAAAGACCAAGTAGAGATGAGAGAATATACAGGGAACTGAAATTTAGACTGTAATGCTCTTGTTTGCTGAGTAAAGAACTCCGTCGCCCTGATGGATTCTCCATCGTCCAAATTATGAGATGCCTGCCTGTCCAGTGTACATATCTAGCACTGGCAGGAACCACCGGCACGACGGTTCCTATCAATGAAGTGTGAGTTTAACGGATAACTCCATTAACATTGAACAGTTGCACTGCAAACTTACTTTTTACTTTTATTTTACAAAACCAAAAGTGGCATTTTAGTTTGGGAACATAAAAAAAACCAATGCCCACCCTTGCCATGGGATTTTTGCCCATGAAGAGGGGGATCATTTTGCAGTTTTGACTACCACTTACCTCCAGGTTTTACCTGCCCGTGACGGACAGTTAACAGTGTCCATGTATCACCAGTTCTAAACCTGGGTTTGTGCCAAAATGGTGTCCCTAGCTAACAGAGGTGTAACAAGGAAAAATGTATTTATTTCTCCTCATTACTTCCTCTTTCGGTGGTTGCTGCATTCTGCCACACGCAATGAAAGAGGCATACACCTCTAAGGATCGGTTTTATGCAGGAAGGCAATGCGCCGGCACACTACATTCACTCGCTGCCTTGTGAGCAACGGTGTTTTGTCTCTCACATGTGCACAACTGCCTTGCAAAAAGTGCTCTTTAGTCCCAGGGTTGGAGAGCTCAGCAACTCATTTATTTTAATCATTTTGTGATCTTTCTGCATATCCCATACGTTTCCAGATTGTTTTTTTTTTAAAGTCGTTCTGATGCCAGACCTACTGACTTTGCCAGCGCTTGTTAAAAAATCGAACAGAAGAAAGGTAGCACTAGCATGACAATATTACTGTGAAACACATTTTAGTAGATGCGAAGACATGTGCAATAAAACCATGTATCACAGAAATATTTGAAATAAAATACTTAGCGACATGATTATTAAATAAATCAAAAGTAACTCAAGTCAGCAGGCATGCTAGAAAGAGGACTATTGAATTGGATTCTTTTCGGGAGGCGTGCTGGGTTCTAACTGGCATCCACAGCTCTCAGGCACGTCCTGGGGAAAGGAAAACCTACAAGCCCACTGAGCATGCCATACCAAAGTCTTAATCCTGCAGAGAACTGCTGCTAAACTAGATTTGAGGTAAAATATGTAAATCCACCCTCAGCTTCGCCAAAACACGATTATTTCCCTTCTTAAAGTCCAAGGTATGTTCGTTCTCAGCCATGCAGAGTGTTATTACTGGTCAGACCGCAACAGGCAGCGCAAAATAATAGTATTTCGCTTTCTGTTTACTAATGAGATGTAGGTCTATGTATTTTTTCCTCTCTGGAACTACTGCGAGCAGTAATGCAGACTGAGCAACAAACAACAAACAACAATCTCACTAGAACAGGGACATCGATTATATTTTAAACCCTATGTCATTCCCATTCTGCAACCCCTGACATATTTGTTAAAATATATTACCTAAATTTGCTGTACTAGTGTTAAAATTGGAAAATACGATATTGATGCAAGTCATTATATATGCACGAATAATAATGAACTTGCATCACTGTTGTTGAATTCACCCAATATGACCTCTTGCTCAACCCCTAGTTAGAAGTAAGTGGTCGGGCAGGCCCTGTGACCTAGGCCTGAAGCAACTGATGGACAGATTACAATACAAGTGGGGTGACACATAACCCTTAGAAAAACGCACGAACAGTAAAACCGAGATCGATCCCACAGATAGGCAGTGACACCACAATGCTCTTAGGAGATTGGCCCCAATAAAACACGTTTGGCTGGAGAGGCGCGCATTCCCAAAACACCATAAAGTCAGATGCCACACTAAGGGGCTCATTAGGTTGGCGGTGTTTATCACATCCGCGGTGCTGGGGGAAAACGTCCTTTTCTGCACTCCTGCGGCGGTCCTCGTGTCTGCCATATTACAATTGGCGTGGATAGCCCATTTTCCATCTGCTGCGGAGTTTTGGGACCCGCCAGATATTTCCTTCTGCTGCGGTGGCGGAGGGAGCCAATAGAGAAACACCGCTCAAACAGCCGATCAGCGGTGAAACCAGCCACTCGGAGATGGCGGAAGCACTACTTTGGAGAGCGAAATTTGAATCCCGGGCACCTCTACGCATTCCTGACCCCTATGGATCCTGCTCTTCAAGCCCTTCCGCTGCTGTACCGGATCCACTACCAGCATATAAGACGTCAATGCGGTCAACACCACAGGTACATAAATAACACATCTCCGCATACAACCACAACACACATCTCTTGTGCTGAAATACGGTTCCTGTCCACATCAGACACTCTGGTGGAGACAGGAACATATCCCCTAGTGTACCCACACATGTCCTGCTTGCTAGACATTGACACCTCCGCATCGGAGTCACCCATCAATATAGACATCACTGCAATGTCCCAGTCATGTCACCGCAGCGGTGAAGACGCGGGAAAACCTTCGCATAATGTAGTAGGCAGAGCCGGTGCCAGGCGTGGGCAGTGTGGGCAGCTTCACCCTACCCACATGGTGGCCTGCATCAGTTGCTCACAGCCCACAGCACGCTTCCCACATCTATTTATGCCCATGCTGTGTGCCCCTCTTGTGCCCCCCTTCCATGCACTATTTAGCAGCCGGGTGTGGCTCAACCTCGCATCTCACACATCAAAGGGCAAGGTAGAATGACTGGGAAGGTGGGGGTTAAGATGAACACCCTGCACAGAAGGTCAGAGGCTGGACAACCCTCTTCCTCACACCTACCTTCCACTCATGTGAACCAAACGAACTAAATTAAGAAATGAAGAGTCACTCTGCATATTAACAACCACTGAGCTGTTCACACTGCACGTCAAGTCCCTCAGACAGATCCCACACTGACACCCTGCCACATACACATACGCATTGGCATTGGCGGTGGCACACCGCGGGGTCCAGGCGGTCACTACCGCTGTTTGGCATTTTTCAAATGTGGCCAATGACCTTGATAGCAGTGGCGGAGCACGCATACTGCACCTATGAACCCATTATGCTCTAGCAATGGCAATAGCCAAATTCTCACAAATAACAAGCAAGGGTTTGGGCTCCAATCAGTAAGGCTGAGCCCCAAATTAAACAAAAAACAACAAAGATGCCAGTACTGATACCCTCTCAACAAGTTTTAAAGACAACACATTGAGATAAACAATGTGATCACAAGACCTCTTTTTCCGTCAGAATTAATGAAATCTAAATCTTGTTGCGGGGGTATCAGTACTGACATCTTTGTTGTTTTTTGAATAGCTAATTCTCATCATTGAACACTAGACCTTCACAATGTATTATAGCACCTGATTGCTAAATTAAATACTAGTGTGACATTCAACTCACTGCTGCCTACACATGCCATGTTAGTGCATATGATTACATGCATTGGCATGTACTTCCTCACGTCACATATGATATTAGTGTGCATGTACACAGATTTGGTGTGTAATGCAGTTTCATATTTGTGAATATGTCAATGTGTGAGATGGATAATCAACCCACGGTAATGATTGACTGACCACATATTGTGCCTATTTCACTGTGTACATTACTGTATTCATTTTGATAGTTGATTAGCTTACACACAGTGCTCATTGTGTAGAAAAGTTGTGCTCTTTGCAACTTAAGCAAGAAGGTATGGCAGGTACAGCAGGTATGAAGAAGTTAGCAGTGTTACTGTTTCAAACATGTGCCATGTCAACCACTCACAGGGATGGGGACACAGGATGTAGGAATGCACCATTTTCCATTCACATAGTCAGATTATGTTTTGGAGGTTGTCAGTATGTACATATTGACCACATGTACGACTACATGAGATCAATGACTTAAGCTGTTGTTACAGTCCAGTCATTGTTGGCGCTGTGTCAGTCAAGATGTAAGATCTTTGACGCATCTCATAGGGGAATAAAATTGACATGTGTCCCCTTTCATTTTACGTTGGTGACAACCAAATGTGCATTGTCCGTTCCTAGTGCTGGCGAACATGGAGGATGTGGACATCATAAGGAAATTAGGTCTGGATCGCCTTACCCTTCAAGACCTATGTGGTCAGTTGGAGCCCCATCTGAGGCCTCACAGAACCTATCCGACTGCTTTAACACCAACGGTTAAGGTGCTGGCGCCCCTTCATTTCTTTGCAACTGGTTCGTTTCAGTACACGGTGGCCATCGCCGGTGGGATGTCTCAAGCTATGTTCAGCATGGTGCTACGTGATGTACTGTCTGCAATGATGACTACAAGGACCGCTACATTCACTTCCCAAGGAGAGATGAATTGGCAGGTGTGAAGGGTGATTTTTGTGATCTTGGACACATACCTAATGTTGTTGGCATCATTGACTGAACACATGTTGGCCTAGTTCCACCACAGGCACAAGAGCACACCTACCAGAACAGGAAACATTTCCATTCCATTAATGTGCAAGTGATATGTCCAGTAGATATGCTTATCTCCCATGTCTGTGCCCATTCCCCGGTTCTGCACATGACTCCTACATACTGCGTAACAGCATCATGCCACAATTGATGTAAAATCTGCATCCGGAGCGTGCATGGCTTGTTGGTGAGTACGCTGAGTCAAGAAGTGTGCTGTATGTTTGACATGCTGTTCTCAGCTACTTTTTAGGTCTCGCCTCCGCAGCGCGCATGCGCCGCAGAGGAAAGAAACCTTCAGCCATCGGTAGAGCTTTCCCGGCAAAAACTTTGCACGCGTTGCATTGCTTCCAATGGCAACGTGTGCACGTCTGGCTATTAACTCGCCGGAGCGAGCAGCTGGCGCCAAATGTTATCACTTATCGGGGCACCAGCCCCTCCTCTCTCCCCTCCCCCATGCTGCCATCAAAGGTGGCGCACACTTGTTTAGTTTGTTTTTATGTTTGTGACGCATTTTTTGGTTTAAAAAAATTTGCATCAACTTGCCAAATCCATACGTACTTGCTTTGGCAATGCGTGTTTACACTTGAACCGCATTGATAGCACACATTTGAAATTCATACAGTGTGAAACTAAAAATCTAAATATATTTCATATGCCTTAGAAGTAGCCTCTAGGTGTTAACTAATTTTCAACAAGCCAGCATACTTTTGGGCATGTATCACTTGTACGTCAGGTAAGGAGCCCCCTCTCCACGCTTTACCGGATACTTTCATATCATGTGTTTCATTGCCGTCCGGAGACTTTTAAACCAAACCCATTACACAGCCCTATATACGTCCCGAGCTCACTTTTGCAATCTCGTTGCAGCCCTGGTGCTAACGTGTGAGTGAATGTGCCCGGGAACTGGCAGCCAGGGCCAGCCAGCGCTGGGTACATGGCGAATAATCTCACAACAAAAACACAACAGGCAGTTGGAGGGAAACATTTTTGATATAGTATTTCTTGGACTCAATCAAGTGAATTCCGAACACGCAGACTCAGCAATACAATAACTAGTAACATGCAAACAGGTTTACCGGTCTGTCACGTGCAGATAGAGTACATACAACCTTTAGAGGAATGTAGAGGAATGTAGGTAGTTTACGTGAATTCTAATTGTTTTGCAAACACCAGGTGGGCGCATGGGGGTTTCACTTTCGTGTCAATGCCCCTCTCTGCCTATTCAGCCCGTCTGGCACTGATGGATGGGCGCCTTGTATGGGCGCAGGATAGCAGCCAACTGCACACTTCGCCTTGATTCTTGGGGTGCAGGGCATGGAGTGGACACACCGTGTGAGGAAACCCAGGGGCACGGGTAGCGGTGGCTGTACAGGTTTAGGGGGCAGAGGTGCCCTCAATCAATCAATCAGAGCATTTGTATAGCGCACTACTCACCCGGAGGGTCTCAAGGCGCTGGGGGGACGGGGTCCGCTACTGCTCGAACAGCCAGGTCTTGAGCTGCTTCCTGAAGGCGAGGTGGTCCTGGGTCAGGCGGAGGTGGGTCGGAAGGGAGTTCCAAGTCTTGGCGGCCAGGTAGGAGAAGGACCTTCCTCCTGTGGGGGCTCTTCGGATGCGGGGGACGGCTGCGAGGGCGTGGCTGGTCGATCGAAGCTGGCGTTTGGGAGCGTAGAAGTTGAGGCGGCTGTTGAGGTATCCTGGTCCTTGGTTGTGTAGGGCTTTGTGTGCGTGGGTGAGGAGCCGGAAGGTGATTCTCTTGTTGACCGGGAGCCAGTGCAGGTCTCTCAGGTGTCCGGAGATGTGGCTGCGGCGGGGGATGTCCAGGATGAGTCGTGCTGAGGTGTTCTGGATCCGCTGGAGTCTCTTCTGGGGTTTGGCGGTGGTTCCGGCGTAGAGGGAGTTGCCGTAGTCCAGACGGCTGGTGACGAGGGCCTGGGTGACCGTCTTCCTGGTCTCGGTGGGGATCCACCGGAAGATCTTACGTAGCATGCGAAGGATGTTGAAGCACGACGAGGAGACGGCGTTGACTTGTCTGGTCATGGAGAGGGAGGAGTCCAGGATGAAGCCCAGGTTGCGTGCGTGGTCAGTTGGTTTGGGTGCGCTGCCCAGGGCGGGGGGCCACCAGGAGTCATCCCAGGCGGAGGGTGAGGATCCCAGGATGAGGACTTCCGTCTTGTCCGAGTTCAGTTTCAGGCGGCTGTTCGACATCCATTTGGCAACGTCTGTCATCCCTTCGTGCAGGTTGGCTCTGGCGGTGGCGGGGTCGTTGGTGAGGGAGAGGATCAGCTGGGTGTCGTCGGCGTAGGAGATGATGTTCAGGTTGTGCTGGCGTGCGATGGCTGCGAGGGGGCTCATGTAGACGTTGAAGAGTGTTGGGCTGAGCGAGGAGCCTTGAGGAACGCCGCAGATGACTTCGGTGGCCTCCGATCTGAACGGGGGGAGGCGGACTCTCTGTGTCCTTCCGGCGAGGAAGGAGGTGATCCACTCCAGTGCCTTTTCCTGGATTCCGACGTTGCTGAGGCGCTGTACTAGGGTATGGTGGCAGACAGTGTCGAAGGCCGCGGAGAGGTCCAGGAGGATGAGGGCCGCTGTTTCTCCGTTGTCGAGCAGGGCTCGGATGTCATCGGTAGCTGCGATCAGGGCGGTCTCGGTGCTGTGGTTGGCCCGGAAGCCAGACTGCGAGATGTCGAGGGATCCGTTCGTCTCGAGGAAGGCGGCCAGTTGCTTGTTGACGGTCTTCTCGATGACTTTTGCCGGAAACGGGAGCAGCGAGATGGGGCGGTAGTTCTTGAGGTCGGTAGGGTCTGCTGATGGTTTCTTGAGTAGAGCGCTGAGTTCGGCGTGCTTCCAGCTCTCCGGGAAGGTGGCGATGTCGAAGGAGGTGTTGATGATGTCCCGCAGGTGGGGTGCGATGACCGCGTCGGCCTTGTTGAAGACGTGGTGAGGGCAGGGGTCTGTCGGAGATCCGGAGTGGATGGAGTTCATCGTGCGGATGGTGTCTTCGGTGCTGATCGGGGCCCAGGCGCGGAGGGTGGTGGTGGGGGGCGGTGGTTCGGTCGTGGCGTGCGTCGGTTGAGTGCTGAAGCTGTTGTGTATGTCCGCGATCTTGTTGTGGAAGTAGGAGGCGAGGGAGTTGCAGAGGTCTTGCGAAGGGGTGATGTCGTTGTTTCCGGCGTTGGGGTTGGAGAGCTCTTTCACGATGTTGAAGAGTTCCTTGCTGTTGTGTGCGTTGTTGTCCAGTCGTTCCTTGAATGCGGTTTTCTTGGTGGCGTGGATCAGCTGGTGGTGTTTTCGGGTGGCGAGCTTGAGGGCGGTCATGTTGTCCGGTGTTGGGTCTCTGCGCCAGGTTTTCTCGAGTGCTCTGCAGTTCTTCTTGGAGCTCTTGAGTTCGTCGTTAAACCATGGGGCTTTCTTGCTGCCGGGTCTGCTCGGCGGGGTCTTCAGCGGGGCGAGGTCGTCTGCGCAGTCGCTGATCCATTTCGTGAGGTTGGTGGCTGCTTGGCTGGGGTTCGTTGTGCTGGTGGGAGGGTTCTTGCTCAGGGAAGTAGTGAGCTGGTCTGCAGTGATCTTGTTCCAGCTTCTGCGGGGAGCCTGTTGCTGGTGATGGTGGAGCGTGGTCCTTCTGTAGCTGAAGTGGACGCAGCTGTGGTCCGTCCATTGGAGTCCCGTGGCGTGGCTGAAGGCGATGTCCTTGCTGGAAGAGAAGATCGGGTCGAGTGTGTGTCCGGCGTAGTGGGTGGGGGTGGTCACCAGTTGCTTGAGTCCGAGGTTGGCGAGGTTGTCCAGCAGGGTGGTGGTGTTGCGGTCGTTGTTGTTCTCCAGGTCGAAGTTGAGGTCCCCGAGGAGGATGTAGTCAGCGGAGGGGAGGGCGAGCGGGCTGACGAAGTTGGCGATGTCCTCGCTGAATTGTGTGCGTGGTCCCGGGGGTCTGTAGATGAGGGTGCCTCTGAGGGTGGTCTTGGGGTTGACGTGGATCAGGAAGTGCAGGTGTTCGGCGGGTGCGAGGTTGTCGTCGGTGTTGGTCGTGATGCGGATGGTGTTCCTGTGGATGATGGCGATGCCTCCTCCTGTCTGGTTGACGCGGTCCCTCCGGATGATCTTGTAGCCGTCCGGGATGGCGATGGCGATGTCGGGCGCTGAGGAGGCGTTCATCCAGGTTTCCGTGAGGAAGGCGACGTCTGGGTCCGTGGTGTCGAGCAGGTTCCAGAGCTCGATGGCGTGTCTGTGGACGGAGCGGGTGTTGAGCAGGATGCACTTCAGGTGGGTGCTGCTGGAGTTCGGCTTGGTGGGTGCTGGTGCGGGAGCCTGTGCATGCCGAGGTCCGAGAGTCATGGCCCTGAACACACTGGCAGCCTCGACGGCCAGAAAGTCACAAGTCAGACTGGGTGAGGGCGGCGCATCTTACCTCCTCCTCAGCCGGGTCCCGGGGCTGGGCACCAAGCTCAGCGGGCAGAGGGTGCGGGCACGGCAGGTGCGGAGTGAGCCTGTGCGTGCCGAGGTCCGAGAGTCATGGCCCCTATGCTGCACGGTGGCACTTCCGGTCTCAAGTTCACCACATTCTTCCTGGTTGACTGTATCCCAATAAACCAGAGACAGAAATAGCACCACCTACCACACGCTGCAGAGTACTTCACGGAGCATGCTGGTCTAACTCACCACACCTGCCAGCGCAGCGGGGGTTAAATGAGAAATTAAATGAGAAGCGTGCAAAGTGATGACAGGTGACCCGAATGCTATAGTGAGGGGCAAACTGTGAACACCCATGGGGTATTCTGTAATTAGGCAGGGAAATATTAAGATGATTGCCACAGGCATTTCATGGCAGGTAAAGGTCATTTTGTGTCTATTAATGGGCATGCCATAAGCAATCGAGGGCATACGCACTCATTGTAATTATCAATAGTGCAGCAGGGTCGGTGGCACCGGGGCCCACTGCGCCAAGGTTATGGTTATTTGCTATCCATACAGGGGTTAGGCTGTCCCAATTCTCTTGCTTACGGAATGGGTTCATGGCGCCCATGCTACGCCAATAAGTGTAGAGGTGAGTTGCTTGCCCAGTCGTTCTAAGCCCATGCTATACTGCATGGAGGGCCTTGCCGCACGAGGGCCGCACCTTGCGCAAATAAGAGGCCTTCCATGGCAAGAGGGAGGATGGCCAAAGTTTGGAGGGGCCCTTGCCAGAAGCCAGTCATATGAACCTCTTCACAACGGTCAGATGCAGTGTGATGTTCGCGGAACACCCAATCTATGGAAAAATACCTTGCATGGCCACGACTTCAAATGCTTCAAGCATGCAAAGACCACACTTGAAATAATTTAGCATAAGAGTCCACCAGTCAGTGCCAGGCACCCTGGATTTCCATCCTGGAACCCTGAAAAGGGAGTACAAGTCTTAAAAGAGCAAGAGGTGCTGGGTATAATAGAATCAGGTCGACTTTATTGTTTCAGCCTAAAATTTAGGCCATACGTTAGACATCACAAAATTCAAGTTTAAAATTACACGAAAGCAGCACATACAAATAATTGCATCATCATACACATAAGAAATGTGAAAAATGCTACAGCCCTCCCCCTTCCCGAAGTCTGCTCATTATTAAAAAGGGGAAAAACTGATTCCAAATTTACAATTAGATTTTAAAGTGCTAATATTTGAATCATTTGCTTAAAATAGACAACCCAATACACAGCCATCTTAACCTGCCAACTGCAAATAGAAAAAAAACTCATGATCGATGCTTTGTCAGGTAAAAACTTCTCTTAGTGGCACTTAACATAAACACAAAAATACAGTGCCAATAAAGTCCAAGTTCTATTGAAATCATACAATATTAATAATAATAAACGGAGTAGTAATAATGTGTAAATTCTAATTCCACAAAAGGCCCCATCACATAAACACACAGAACAACAAGATATTAATAAACTGTACTAGCTGCCAATTTTTATGAACTCATAAAGTGCAACATCATATTCGAAAGGACGATATCTGTAGTTTTTTAGGTCTCGGACTGAACCAGCGCATGCGCTGGTTTGGCCGGGACATTTAGTGGCTTTTAAAAGAGCTACTTTCCTGGCGACCAGCTTGCCAGGTCGCGCACAAGCACGCGCGCTTGCGCGTGTATCCCTGTCGTGTTTTTTGCGCGTCATCGCGATCACTTTTGCTTTCACAGCGATCGTGATCGCGATGACTTTCGTGGCCGATGCTTGTTAAATATTTACTTTTTAATAGCGCTTGACGTTTCTATCATAAACCTGGTACGGACTTGGCATACATGCTTATGGGTGTCTTGCAAGTTTATGTCTAACAGAATATGTTCAGTAGAGGAATGCAATATTATTGTAGAGTTAGCTAAAATAGTGTAGCGAATACTGCCATCTTGTGACTAAGTGGTGTAAATACATTAATTTAGAACTCCTTTAAATTAATGACATTGTTTATATTCATCCTCTATGATCACTGCTGTATCCAAGAACGCCCAACGTTGTTGCGAGTTAAACTGTTTGTACCTACTTTGCCACAATCAGTCCATTATTTTCCCCTGCCTACAGCTTAAATTTTTTTTTTACTTTAGCATGCGTGTTTGTCTGTCCTCCTACTCACTTTAGCGTCGTAATACCGACCCTTGAAACTCCATCCACGCACTTCCCCAACCATAACTTTTCAGAATCTCTTGGGCACCATCTCCTCGCTTGAACATTTCTCTCATCATGTAACAGCTCAACTCCAGGGTCACTCCCAAACCAGCATGAATTTCCTTTTGATCTTGTGCTCAGAATTTCCCGATGACGGGCCAGGTCCACAGTGTATTTATAAAGGTGGCCGGGCTCCCACATCCTCTTAAAAACAAGCCTCCTTCCACCCATTCGAGCTCATGCATCTGTATCTTGGTATCATATTTTCTGTGAAAAACTCCAAGCTGTGTCAGGCAGAATCCAGAACTCCCAGTTTCCTCCTTGGGGAACATCAGTGCTTCTTCCCATGCTCCCTCCTCCATTATACCAGTCTCTACACGTTATCGTGCCTATATGATTTTCATTTATGTTTTGGGTGTCATTCACACATGTTCTGTAAGTAAAGGCTATTTCTTTTTCAGTCATTCTGGTATCCTGTAGTCTACCCTCCAGCAGTAACTGTTCCGGTATATTTGTACCTTTGGGGTCCAGCCTACCAGGCAACACAGCCGATTGCTAAAGGCATGGTGCGAGTTTACCAATAATATAGAGGGACTTTCAGCCTGTCCATTGCTTACCTTTAGTTGATATTACTGTCCCTCATTTGCCTGCTTATTAATCAATGGCTTGCCATGTTCATCTTGTCTCTGCACCTCCCCTGGACCAGTCCCTCCAATGCTCACTTTTAGTGAAATATTTTTTTCTTTTTGTTTTAGCACTCTGCATGAATGCATGTGTTTTCCAGCTTCCTTACTGGTTTATTTTTATTTTAAGACCATTTACAGATGGAGTGGAATATTTTCACCAGTAAGGGCCTCGTCTGAAACTTAAAAGATGTCAACAGTAGTTCACTGATGCGTACAGACAAGCAATTATTCTTACAAAATTTGATCCAGATAACTTTTCTTTTGAAGCCTAATAGTAATGCCATGTTATCCATCCCTTGAGCATGGCACAAACACGTCACGCTTAGTAAGGGTCCAAGCCTTGCACATCAAGAGGCTTGAGAGTCCCTGCTTTAGCCTGCAAGGATGGCAGAGGCTCTTGGCTCACTGAGTCGAACTAAAACACGTTTCCAGTTAGAGCTATTCCTGTGTTTTGCAGAAACAAGTACATGAAATAATTCCCACGATGTGCTAAGTAATGAAGGGTGTATTATGCAGCCATGGCCATATGCGGTTGAGGTGGAGGCTTGTATGGCACAGAGAGTCCGCAGCCCAAACACAGATTGAACAAGCATTTACAATGCAATAGGTCTCGCATTTGTGAGAGTTTATGCTATTGGCATTGTAAATGACAATGGCTTTTATTTATTTGTTTAAAAAACCAACACATTATTAAAAGGCATTGTAATCTACAAAGCCAATAGCTCAAACTCTAGTAAATGCGAGACCTATTGCATTGCAAATGCTTGTTACTCTTGTATCACGCTTTCGGGTGCGCTTGGAGCCTCTGTGAGCTATGATGTTCAGCACGGTTTTGATATATATTTTTGGTGGTACACGGCATCCCGGGTGAACATTCCCCCTGCTCCTTGTGACTTGTGTCTTGGCGGTGAGGTGTAGTTCAGCTAGTCAGTTCTTAAATTAACGTTTTGTGCTTGCGCCATATGTTGTTGTTATCGGATTTTGCGATGGGGTACAGTGCAGCTAGTTATTTCTTAGTGTATAAATAGTTTTTTCATGAGACGCTAAGAATATCATGCTGAGACGTCGGCTACCCAGGAGCATGCGAGCAGTGAGCTCTGACAGTGGACGTGCACGCCATGCTCTGCCTGCAGGGGAGGGGAAGGGCGGGGTTGGGAGTCCTGGCACAATCAATTGGGGCTCTTTCAAGTGGAGACCACTTGACCTGAACTGCAGACGCAGCATTTTTTCATGCGCCCGCCATTACCTCCAGAAGCACCCCCCACTTTAAGTCTTAACAGCAAATTTCAAATCTCAGTATCACTTCTCAGGGGAAACCATTTCTTTGCATAGGACAAAAGTAACACATGCTTCCATAGCACAGGCCTTTGCCTACACATCCAGTACTCGCCGTTCTTCAGACGGTCCTAAGTGATGGCGCCTTGTCATAAAAAGCAGCCGCACTGATGTACTGGGAGGCAACCTTGTGTTTGCTAAGTGATTTGCCGACGACAACTCACCTAAGAGCACAGAAGCATGACCAACTCCACCACAGAACTTCTGGATTTTATGTACATCAAACCAAAAAAAAACAGATGGATAACTGGTCACATTACTTCCACTGCTGTTGTGTGCCATCACATCAACTTCTGGGTTTGGTCGTTAGGTTTGGTGGCTTAGTGGATTAATGCATCCTCTGTAGTGATGCGTGTTTGACCTCATGGTCACAGGTTCAAATCCCAACAGGTCTCACTCAACTTTTCATCCTTCCAAAGTCGATGCTTTGAGTTGGCTAACAATAAACATCTGTTATTTTAGCTTCAAGATGGCCCAAAGTGTGTTTTCCAGATATATATGTGGGTTTAAGTACATTTTCCAACAAGAATTTGAGGTAGATCAAGATGACACTTGTAGGCTTATAAGAGGCTTCTGGCAGGTAGAAGCGCTGACCATTGTGCTGCGCTTGCATGATTTTTTAATAGGGTCGTTCAGTTGTACACGCTGCTCTACAACATGCTATAAGACACTGGCAGAGCCAATTGATGTGGCTAAACACTTATAAGGTCCAAAGGCTAGACCTATTGGCTATGCCAATGCTTGTTGACCATATTCCTACTATTGGCAGAGACTAGGGGTCTAGAGGCCTTCCATGCTTCACATATATATATATGAAGAAACCTGATTAAAAATAACGCAGCAAAGGGCCAAGGCGTCCTTGCAGCATCAGATGTTGTGAATAAGAAAAAGGGGGCAGAGCTAATGTCTTTTAATTTTCAAGGTAAAGGAGCAAAGCAATATAAAATGTGTGACAGATTCATTACTCAGCTACAGATGGGTGGGTTACTTTCTCCATTTTTCCAGGTGCTGTTAAACAGTTTCACAGGTAAGGTTCCTGTTCTAAATCTAACATAAAGAGCTCTTTTTATTTCTGGGTAGGGCTTGTCTAGATATTGTTCAAATGCAGAAAAAGGTTTAAAAACTGAATCGTGCAGCCATTTTCCCTTTCAGGTGGGTAATGTTATAGTCACAAAACTTCTCTTATTCCAGCTGCCCACTAGCTGAAGTCAGACTCTCTGAAGTGAACCAAAACTCTGAGCAGGTTATGGAGCTCAGGCTAGAAAGGTGTACCAAGGTAGCTTGGCTGACACGCTGCGTATGACCATAGTTCATACATGGTTTTCTAATATTTGCTCAATTCCAGCTTGGTCCAAATTCCTGTCCAATATAAGAAGGGTAGGAGAGATGCATGCTGCTCATCAGAATCAAGGCCCAACTCAAGTCTGAGGGCATCCTTGGGGTTTCGTGGGCCAAGATGAAGGAACAACGTAAAAAAGTTCACAGATCTTAGTAGGCCCTTGGCTTGCTGTGGTAGTAAATAGATAGTGTTCAAATATGTCACTTTCTTAACAGAAGTGGTATCAGATGTCTATCATCCTTCCTCTTTAAAGGGAACGGATTTATTTTACAGTCATAGTTGAAGTACCAATTACGATGCAAATACAGACGCAAATTACCCAGTGGTGGTCGCCACTGGTTAGTTCTAATTAGGTTAGCTGTTCCATAGGAATTTTTTTTTATGTTTCTAACAACTGTGGCACTCTTTGAAGAATCGCTACAAAACTTTCCAAAAAAGTTCTGCTTTTTGACTAGTTTGTGCATAGAAAGTTTTGGGGTGATCCATCAAGGAGGGCCTAGAAAAAAGTGGGTACCAAAATGCAAAATCCCCATGCATTTTTCATAGACGCCTTTAAAAAGGGCTACAGCAAAAACGTCTGAATGGAATTACACCAAATATGGAGGAAGCTAAATCTTGGTCCACAGATTATGCTTTTTGTGATTTGGTGTAAATCTGGTCAGTAGTTTTTAAAAAAATTGGCATTCAAAATAATTGTATATCTGGAAAGTTCAAAATAAAAGCACTCTGATTGGCCCAGGGCGCGTTTTTTTCCCTTGGGCCAGCTTGCTCCCATGGAAGTCAGACTCCTGCAGGAGAAAGCACTCTGGCTGCCAGCAACATGAGAAAAATATTGCTGGCAGCCATTACAGGACTCGGGGACTTAGTCCGCTGTCCTGAACATGTTAGAACAAAATAATATGCAGGGGCAGGGTAGGTATGCCTTGGTCACATAGGCCCCAGGAAGGAGACCCAGAGGACCACCCACCCTACCCCCTTGGGCCAAAAACAAAAACAAATTGACAAAAACTGCAGCAATTCCGTGGAAGCACAATCATTTGCAATGCAATAGGTCTCGCATTTACGCGAGTTTAAGCTATCGGCATTGTAAATGACAATGCCTTTTATTTATATTTTATAAACCAAAATATAAATAGAAGGCATTTTCATTTACAATGCTAGCTCAAACTCGCGTAAATGCGAGACCTATTGCATTGCATATGCTTGTTATATAAGTAAATGACTCTCTGTACCTCACACCTAGGTGACTCTGTGTATCCCAACGGGCCTTGGTTGCTGAGACCACTGAGGAATCCAAGGAACCCGGGTGAAGTCCGCTACAATGATGCACATGGGAGGACACGTCATGTGGTGGAGCATTCTTTTGGGCTCCTGAAGTCTAGATTCTGGTATCTGGACTAGAGCGGGAGTGCGCTACTCTACTCTCCCCAAAAGGTGTGTCAGATCATAGTTGCATGCTGCATGCTCGACAACCTGGCCTTGAGCAAAGTGATCCCCCTGCTCCTGGACGATGATGAGTGGCAGGTGCCCCCCCTGCAAATCCACACATGCCCAGTGACGACGATAGTGGAGAAGAGGAAGGTGTTGACCTGTGTCAACAGCTCATCAAGAAGTACTTCCCTGGAGTGTAAGTGACATTGTACAACAGTGACATTGTCTTTTTTTATTTATTTTTTTATTAAAGTTTTATATCAGCAAGCAGACAAAGATACATAAACAGTCATGATACACAGTCCATCTTTTTAGTATCATTATAAGAAAAACTTTCATATTTATAACTTTTGTGTCACTAAGGCACAGTGCAGCCAGAATTCATTTGTTCATATCCAGTTAGATAAGGGTGACCACAGTTTCAATCCCAACATTTTCTTTCTCTTGCCCTTGGTTTTATAAACCGCGGTCTCTAGATGGTATACGGAGAGTAATCTAGACTGCCAGCTATTGAAAGTCGGTGATTCTACATCAAGCCATTGGGTAGTTATACATAATCGGAAAATAGACATACAAATGAAAATAAATTGTCTGTTGTCTTTGATGGTAGTGGCAAGGCATAGATGATCTTTTTGACTGCTGGCTGATGTTGGCTCTGTGCTAATGGCTGATGTGTGTGGCACTGGGTATTATTTTCCAGGTAACTCATGTCTATGTTGATTGTTGTTGCTTATTGATATGTGTGCTGGATTCTGTACGTTGTTGACTAGTGGTGTTTTTTAACTGTATTGGCATCACCTGACAAGTAAATGTCATTCTCTTGTGTCTTTCTAGGTTCCTTCACCCTATCAGTGCCTCGTCACAATCAGAGCTTGTGGTACATTGGAATTTGAGTTGGCATTGTACATACTGTGATAAACATGGAGCTCACACAAAGACAGAGGTGTGTAAAGAGTGTTTCTTTACAATAGTATTTGTGACAGAGAAGTGATTTTTTTTTAATTGTGCAAAGTGAATTTCTGAGTTGTCAGTGTTGGTAAATGGGACAAATTGAGTAGTCACCACATTGATTTAGTCACACAGTCCAACAGACCCCTGCCATCAACATGGGAATGTGGGTAAGGATAGTCAACAAAGTCAATGTAAAGAGGTACACAAGTGCCATCATGGCTGCCTCAGCAACTTGCCTTTGGATAGTGCATTGCCACGTGTTCCTCCTGTGGTGTTCCTCGGATGTCCCCTCCTGTGTGTGGCAGGGGGGCTGTGCTGCAGGCTCAGCGGTGTCTGAGGAGTCATTTGGTTGCAGCTCACCCCTCTGTGTGACTGCAGCTGAATTGGTGGGAGTTTAAGCAGGTGGGCCACTGGAGAGGGGTTCAGCTGTAATTTGGGCTGCATGTCTGTCCCTTAAAACACCCATAAGCTGGCCCATGAGATCCACAAGTTGGCCCATACGTGTGTCCATGAACCTCCGCACCAGGCAGAGCTCACACACTTCTTCCACAACCTGGCCCATCTGTCCCTGGTTCTGTTCATAGGCCCTAAGGACTCTTGCGATGGTGGCCAGGGCTACCTCCTCAGTGCCCACCTGTATTTGTCCCCCAGTTGCCCTCCCCCCGCCCTGCTGACACGGACCTGTGGCGTTGGCACTCGACGCACCGGCACAGTCTCCCTGGCATCCTCTGATTGTGTTGTGGTGTTGGTAACCACTGAGGCAGGGAGAGTGTTGCAGGCAGCAATTGTGATGGTGGAGGCTGCACAGGTTGTTGTAGCAGGGGTCCACGATGTTGTTGTTGCTGTGGTGGTGGTGGGGACAATGAGGGCCTGAGACGGTGAGCGCCCTGGCAGTCCGGAGGGGCCAGGCTGTTGCTCCTCATCCGAGAAAGGGAGTCTGCATCCAAGAGTTCATGTTCTGGGGGGGAGACAGGCTCAGCAGGTTGGTGGAATTTTCTGCTGCAGTTGCTTGTGGATCTCGTGTTGAACAGAGGTTAAATGGTCATTTATGTACACTCCACTAGCTTGGTTTGGATGTTACATTTGATACACCAGACACTTTACATTGCAATCACTTGGTATGGCTGCAAGATATTGAGCAACATGACATGATTTTGAGGTACATACATTACTTGTCCATGGTGTGACATCTAAATTAACAACATGTGCCACGTACAGTTTGTGTGATTACAAGGACATGCCATCATCTACCAACTTGAGGCACATCAACTTTATGTAATGCATCTTTTGTGTTTGCTCTTCATGGAATCAATTTTAGCTAAGCGAGAATTTGCCATTGGAATGTTATACATACATTTTTCATATCATGTACTTAACTTTGTTTGTCAGATTGACCATGCATGTTTTGTGTTCATATGGGCCTTCATGCTCTGACACCATGGCACTTACACATTGCATTCTGTGCACGATTAGGCTATGATTTACATTCTCATGTGACTTGGTGAGTCAAAGTTTAATTTCTGTGACAGTTACATGCGCTTAACTGTCTGTACACTGGATGTTGCTTTTGTATCTATGCCAAGTTGGCTGACATGTGAGTGCTGGTGTGGGCATATAGCCCCATTCATTTTGAAAAGTATAGCAGGATGCATGCACTGACTACCTACCTGTTCGGTGACACAGTGGAGGGAAATGTCTGCTACATGGTACTGGGTGGGGGGAGTGCTCCATCCTGCTTAGCTGCGGGACAAGGGTACCTGGTGAAAGTTGGAGTGCTGGCTTCCTGACCACAAACAACCCTCCCTGTTAAGAAGGCTACCTACCTGTACGTCTGTGGAGAGCAATGCAATATCTGCCACATGGACCTGGGTGTGTGGGGAGTGCTCCATCCTGCTCAGCTGTGGGGCAAGTGGGCCTGGTGAGAGTTAGAATGTTGGCTGCCTATGCACAAACCCCCTCACAATTAAGATGGCTATCTACCTGTTAGGTGAAGGTGAGCAATGCAATGGCTGCCACTTGGTTCAGGGTGTGGGAGTGCTCCATCCTGCTCAGCTGTGGGACACGGGTGGCTGGTGGGAGTTGTAGTGCTGGCTTCTGAGCGGATGTAGCGTTACAGCGTACGCCAAAACTGGCTACGTATGACGCCCTCCGAAAGTATCTTACAGAGTGCGGACCTGATTGTAGATATATCCAGTGCCAGGAGAAGATAGCATGCTAATATATTCCATACGTTTACGTCGAGTTGCAAGCTTCTTGGTTACCATATCGAATATGGAACCACATCTAGACAGAATATACCATTTTATTCAAACAGGGGAGAATCCAGAAAGTATTCACGAAGCTATGGCACACAGGAAAGTCGAGATTCAAGGCATGATTTTGCAATTTCTGATAAATTGTTTAATAAGAGAACAAGATTATCCTGATAAAAACAAAGAAGATATGAAAGTCCTGACAAGATGGAGTGACAATATATCAGAAGGAAAACACAGAACACAAAATTGTATAGAATCCATGAATAAAAAGATCCGTAAAGAAAAAATAAGTATACACAAGAAGGAGGAAGAAAAGAGAGTAGCCGAGAAAGAGAATGACTCTTCAAGTGAAGAGGTAGACAGCGAGAATCCCGCCAGAATAGCGTATGTAGGTAGAACTAGATTTTCCGACAGACACACACGCCTAGATTACAAGAAAGTTTTTCCTCCTCCCGTACCAGAACAGTGTTCTCTTGAACAAGTATTCCAGGCCACCGATAAAGTTCTGAAATTACGAATAGGCTATAGTGAACTTAGTACCATGCATGAACAAGAACTAGCCCGATCAGCAGTCTGATGGGTTAATGATTCTGCCACGTTTCTAGACGAAGTAGTGGCCCAAATGTTTCTGAAACTGCCCCCAGCCGAGCAGCGACTGGTGGGTATGTATATGATCCAGCACCTCATTGCACTGTATGAGGATCAGCATTCTGATCCAGGTCCTTTACATGATGTACTGAACGAGTTACTCCTAAACCGATGGAAAGGTCTAGGTACCGATTTAATTAGTGTCATTCTAGAACAGCGCCACAAATACAGAACGTTCCTGAATCCACATTTTGTTCCTGTTCCACCCCCAGTAAGAAAATCATTCTACATAGACAGACAGAATCCGTTGCGAGAAGTACATCCAGTTAAGGGAGAGGGAGGAAAACTCGAACGAGTATTTGTTTACACCCCTATCACGAAAATAGAACTTCTAGAAATGAAAAAGTTAATACCCTGTCACGATAAAGATCCAGCAGGGTTCCATCGAGAATTAAAGGACATGCTCCGTATGGGAGAATACACGTATCCTGATATCATTAAAATGTTAAAGGTCCTGTTGCCTGCGGGCATATATGAAAAACTCAAAGAAAAAGAATGGGAGGTGGGAGAGAAAAAGATAGATTGGACCGCGTTAGAGACCGAAGATAATGCACGAGTCCCAGGAACTGGTCTTGGGGATAAAGCCAAAGCATTGCCCGAACTGTTAATACAGGTCTTGCCAAGATTACTAGCCACGAAAAAGGAAGATTGGGATGCCATCTCAGCCTGTAAACAGAAACAAGATGAAGACACTAGTGATTTCTATTCTAGATTTGAGAAATGTTTCATTATAAATAGCGGCCTGAAAACAAGTAGTGAATCGTATCCACATCTTTTTGTTACCAAACTAGTTGAGAATTCTTTACCGCAAGTTAAAAATAGAGTATTGAAAGTCGAAAGTACCTGGCAAGCTAATACTCCATCACAAATGCTCCAGATGCTACAGTATCACCAGAACAGAATCAGGGAAGAGCAAGAACACGAAAGGAGACGTATGAAAGACACGAAAATGAAAGTACTGGTTGCACAGTCTGTTCCACAAGACAGTCAGAAGAGGGGTCCGAATCAAACTAGTCATTCTACAGCTCCTGTTAAAGGGACCTGCAATTACTGTAAACAGCCAGGTCATTACATAAACGAATGTGCAGTTCTGAAACACAACATAGCTACAGGTAAGACGAAAGAGAGACCACGTCCTCCTAGACAAGAACATGTTCCGCAGAATTCCCAGCCACCGCAGAACGCACAACAGACAGTTACAGTACCGCAGCCTATAGCTGCCACACAACACGTAACACAGCAGATGTACCAGTACGCACAGTCAGATTATCCAGAATATCAGCAGTATTCATGAAACAGCCTAGAGAGGGAGGTTGGCTTGCCTCTCATCGAGGTTCCTGTAGATCAAGAGGGTCCCTATGTACACAGTCAAGTATTAGGGAAAGACAGAAAGTTTCTGATTGATACAGGGGCAAGTAGGACTACCATCAGTCATGACGAGGTTCCAGGGGCTCCACTCTCAGGCTCTAGAAATGTTTCCCTTGGATTTTCAGGAAAGCCTATTGTTAATGAAATATCGAAACCAGTTTCCCTAGAAGTTGGTCCATTGTCCCGAACTACAGACTTGTTACTTACGAAATCATGTCCAGAAAATTTACTAGGTATTAAGACCCTGAAAGAATTAGGAGCAGTTATATGCTGTTCCCCAGAAGGTGTGAGATTGTTTTTACGTGATTTTAAAGGTCATTATGTATTGCGTGATTTTGATCCAAGATTACTGAATGTACCTCAGCATTTATGGGCGCAAGGTCCAACTGATGTAGGTTGTATGCACATTACACCCTATCGTGTCACTCTGGAGCAAGGTGAGGCTGTAGCAGCCTTATCCAAAATTATTGACGAGCTCATTGCTCAAGGAGTGGTTGTAGAAACTGACTCCAATGTATGTAATTCTCCTATCATTCCGATTCTTAAACGTACTGATCCCAATGCACCTCCAGTTTATCGATTAGTGATCGACCTTCGAGAACTTAATAAATGTATCATACCCCAGTACCCAGTGGTTCCAGATATTTCTTCCCTATTGACTGCCATTGATTCCGAAGCTACGTTCTTTACTGTTATTGATCTCAAGAACGCATTCTTTAGTGTCCCCATTCATCCAGACAGCCAATTCCTTTTCGGTTTCTGTTTAAATGGAAGAAGCTATAAATTCACACGAGCTCCTAAAGGTTTCACAGAAAGTCCTAGCATTTACAGTCAAGCACTTAAAATACAACTAGACAGTATTCACATGCCAACTGACACTGCCCTGCTCCAGTATGTCGATGATCTATTGATCACAGCCCGTTCTGAACGTGACTGCAAACGTGCGTCACTCACAGTCTTGTATTTCCTGGCCGAGATGGGGCACAAGGTGTCCCCTTCGAAACTGCAATTTTGTGTCCAGCAAGTGGTGTACCTTGGACACTTACTGTCCAAGTGGGGTAGGCAGTTGACACCAGACCGTATCCAGTTAATAGCACATCTTCCACAGCCCAAGACTCAGAAGGAGGTACGAGCTTTTATCGGCCTCACTTCTTACTGCAGACAATGGATTCCTCAGTACGCATATCTAGCTAAGCCACTGATACAGTTAACGACACAGGAGGCAGCCACATTGACTGTCCTCCCCTGGACCCAAGAACATACACTTGTTTTCAATGAGTTAAAGAAAGCTTTATGCCAAGCACCTGTTCTAGCGACACCAAACTACAGTAAACCTTTTACACTTTTTGTTACTGAACGTGATGGTACAGCATTATCTGTTCTCACACAAGATCAAGCAGGACAACACAAGCCTTGTGCTTATTTTTCTAGCACATTAGATCCGGTGGCCCAGGCTCTGCCTGCGTGCCTCAAGTCAGTTGCAGCCACAGCCCTAGCTATCAGACAAAGTGATTCCATAGTGTTAGGACACTCCCTGACAGTACAAGTTCCACATTCTGTGGAAGTTCTTTTGAACCGAACAAAGACTCAGCACTTGACAATTGCACGTTTAACAGGTTATGAACTGACAATGTTTCAGCCACACATAGAAATCAGACGCTGCAACATTTTAAATCCCGCTACACTGTTACCCTCAGTTACTTCAAATCCTGCCACACATGACTGTGTGGAAGTTGTTAACACCATGACAAAGCCAAGACAAGACTTGACAGACATTGCATTACCTGATCCCGACCTGACACTTTATATGGATGGTTCATGTATGAGGACAAGTACAGGAGAGTTAGTAGCCGCGTATGCAGTGACTACTGAAACTGAAGTTATAGAAACACATCGTATTGATACCCTGTCTGCTCAAGCAGCAGAGCTCGTCGCTCTGACCCAAGCCTGCATACGAGCCAAGAACCTGAAAGTAAACATATACACAGATTCACGTTATGCATTCGGAGTCGTACACGACTTTGGAATACTCTGGCAAGAGAGAGGTTTCATGACTTCTCATGGAACCAAGATTCAGCATGGCCCCCTCATTCAAGCTCTGTTAGATGCAATACATTTACCGACAGCTATCGCTATCATGAAGTGCAAAGCACATACGAAAGTCACTGACATCATTTCCCAGGGTAACGACCTGGCAGATCGAACAGCCAAGCTTACAGCTCAGACTCCAGACATTCCAGTTAACACGACGCAGACAGACGTTCCAGTTCAGACGACTTGTATGACAGTTAAGGACCCCACACAAGACGTACTAGATATACAGTTACATGCTACCCCAGATGAAATCAAGAAATGGTCTGAACAAGGAGGGGTCCAGACAGATCAGGGATGGTTGACGAAGGGAAAAGCCATGATAGACAGTATCCAGAATATCTGGTTTAACAAGCATTTACGAGCAGCAGCCAAACAGAAAGTACGTACCTGCATGATATGTTGTCAGTTCAATCCAGGTAAAGGTGTTCCGGTGGAACAAGGTGGATTCCATCCTCCTGACCACCCTTTTGAAGTCCTCCAGATGGATTATATTCAGATGGATCGATGTTGAGGTTTCAAGTATGTCCTCGTAGTTGTATGCGCTTTGTCCAGATGGACAGAAGCATATCCAGTCCCAGATTACACTGCCGCGACCACTGCCAGGCAGTTGGTTCGTGAATTTTTCCCTCGCTATGGATTACCGAGGGTCGTGTATTCAGATAACGGCCAGCCATTCTCCTCCGAGCTCATGAAACAAGTATCCCTACTGTTAGGGTACCAATGGAAGTTCCACTGTGTACGACATCCTGAAGCAGCTGGTCTCGTAGAGAGACATAATCAGACCCTGAAAATCCGTATTGCAAAGGTATGCGCAGAGAAAGGCGTAGATTGGATGGTAGCACTGCCAGTCGCCCTTTTTTACATGAGAATGGTCGCTCACTCCCGTTCAGGTCTGTCCCCTTACGAGGTAGTTTTCGGTCGTCCCCCAAACATGTGGGGTACACCTAGACCACGTAGAATTACAGATGTTGACAGTAATATGCTGACAGATTACCTGGCTTCCTTGATGTCTGCACTACTCTCTTGTCGTTCACAGGTTGCCGCTGCCTTTCCAGACAACACTCAAGTAAAACCGCATGAGGTCATACCAGGCGACCTCGTTTTGATTAGGAACTTTGATCGTTCAAGTCCGCTGGAGCCCCGCTGGAAAGAACCAAAGCTCGTTCTGATGACAACAAGGACTGCGATCAAGGTGGAGGGCCGCAAAGGCTGGTTGCATTCCAGTCACGTTAAACGATTCCATGGACTCCGTCCAAAGACTTTTTTCAAGGACTGCCCCGTTCTCAAGGACTGCCCAGATACTGACTCTAAACTTCCCCTGTTAGAGAAAACTCCGCAGCAGGAGTATAAAGAAAAATTAAGGTCTAGTAAGTCAGCCAGTTTAATTGTCTAAGTCCCTCTCGGGTGAAACGGTTAGACAGGTTCCTGACATGTATGAGATAGACCCCCATAGTGAGAGAGTTAGTCGAAACTCTAAGAGAACACGTTATCGAAAGAATCTTCGAAGTCGATGCATTGTTACTCTATTAATTATGTTATTCCTGAGTCTTATGGTTACCTGCATAAGTTATGCCTTACATCTATGTTTTCCTCCTACTGTTTCACATGTACATTTTTCCTCTAATGTTACAGTAGAGCACACATGTAGTGAGCTGCCTCCTCACGAGTTATCCTATCGTCTTGCCATGCGCAATAATACTTTTATCCGAATGTTACACTATTCACACCAGACTAGCAATGCCACTAATTGTTGGGTGTGTGGTCGACTCCCCCCTTTCCAGACACCGAAGGGAGTTCTGCCACTCTTTCCCTATCCGTTTTCACACAATGGTTCGTGTGGAGCATGGTCCACGTTAACGTCATCCTCAAACGATATGTCCCTTCTGAATAGAACATGTTTCCCAGACAAGGAAGGAATTTCCCATAGAACAGGGTTAGATCTAGAAAATGAAGTATATGATCTAGGTAATTATTCCTCAAATTTCATGGTTTTGAATGTTCAGTCCGAGACTACTCCAGATTTGCCTGCTATTACAGTCCTACCAGTGAAAGGCGAATTATGTATCAGAAAGAATGGTTCAGTACATCTAGGACACAGTGATTGTACTACTGTGGTCGAGTATAGTGACAGTGGGAAATCTACTTTCAAAGCCTCACGTCATTCTTATTTTGTGTGTGGTCAGACCGCATATGTACGTCTGCCTCTCGATTGGGATGGAACATGTTACATTGCTTTCCTACTGCCACCAGTTTTTCTAGCCCCATCCGATTATCACAGAAATACACATCTAGTACACATCAGACATAGAAGGGAGATCGAGTCCCCAATTGTCGATCAAACTGAAACTGCCTTAGAACAGTATCAAGACTTCAATAAAGGTTTCTTTTTTCTTCATAGGTCCTGTCCAGAATAGTAAGCTAATACGTAGGCTAACCAGAACCCTTGAAGCAGTAGTGAATGAGACTACTTCCGCTCTAGGTAACTTAACCGAAGAACAATCTGCTATGAGATTTGTCGTGCTTCAAAATCGTCTCGTTCTTGACGTCATACTGGCCGATAGGGACGGAGCTTGTAGAGTCATCGGATCTAGTTGCTGCATTTTCATTCCTAATAACGCACCGTCTGTATATTCAGCTATAACCAGACTTCATAAAATAGCCCATCAGTTACACCAGAATCCAGGCACCTGGACATGGTCCGGTTGGCTCTGGAGTATAATATCTGCCTGGGGATGGAAAGTATTGTCATTCCTGGGTATAGTAGTAATGATCATATTCAGTTGTTGCCTATGTTTACAATGTGGCCCTGCGATTTGCGGCTTGTGCGCTACATCTTGTATTCCTAGTCCTAAGTCCCGTTCCAAGAAGATTCGAGACGAGCAAATGATGCTCTATGAACAGATAGATGGTATCATGAATATTGATGTTTCCTGAAGGAAACGTAGGGCACAAGGAGGGAATGAGGAAAATTGAATTTTGCCTTGTCATGTGTGCCTACGTGTTCCCCATCCTATGTAATATGTGCATGATTAATATGCATATATCCCCTTATGATCGATTAAGGACGCAATTATAGTTGTGTCCAACGTTAGTATGTCAGTTATCCGGTCCCCGTGAAAGCAACGTGAATTAGGCTTCTAGGCCTATGTTGCCAACGTTTTACATTATGCCCGTTAGACTTATCGAATTGTTCTAGGCCTCAAAGGGCCTGAACACCAGATTCAAGCTCCAGTCTCCTGAAACCACTCCGAGGAGCGATGCAGCCCCTCCCGCATCCCTGACCCTTCGCTTACTTCTTGCCGCGCAGCGCGGTGCCCGGCCTGGCTCTGCCTGCCTGTCTGCCCAAAAAAATATGTTATGCCTCTAGTTATCAGTTCAGCTCCCCGTCTTCACATTCCTAAGCTAACGAACCGCATAAACATCTTCAGCTATAGTCTAGTCTTCCTGTCTCCATGCAAGTGAATTACTGTATTAATATCCATAGAAGATTCATAGCACACGCAATACACGGAGAATATATGCATGCACCAGCCTTAGTGTCAAGTAGCCTTTGCTCTGATGACTTTTAGATTCTATCAACATGTACTCCAAACACAAGATACCAGATATGATATAGGTACATGTCGTCCTGACATCTTAGACTTTAGTCTCCTCTTCTAGTGCAGAAGTCAGAGCCCCCAGCTCTCCCTAGTTACACGTCATGGCCCGTTTGCGCGCACCAGTAGGTTAAAGGTTCCAGCTGCCCAGGTAGCCCCCTCCATGTATCCACCCATTTATGACACTTCTGTGACGTTCTCATCACATGTCTTTGTGCACGCCCTGTACACGCCTTCTTTGTACGCCCATTTGTTCTTATCTTACGTTTGTCACTTGTTAAGCCTACTGTATTCAATGCAATTGTACTGTTTTACTATATATATCATGTAATGTTGATGAAACGTTGCAGCTGCCATTCCATGCCATTCTATTTCAGGCTTTTCCGATCCTGTCCCTTCCCTTATGCCTGATTAAAGCCTGTTCGACTCAGATACCCCGGATCCTGCCTCTTATTTATTGAGCTATCTGTTTTATTTTATGCATAGAAAAATAGTACCGGTAATTAATTATTTATTTACCACACTTCCCACCCACAAAACCCCTCAATGTAAAGATGGCTACCTACGTGTTAGGTGAAGGTGAGCAATGCAATGTCTGCCACATGGTTGTGGGTGTGGGGAGTGCTCCATCCTGCTGAGCTGTGTGACAAAGGGGCCTGGTGGGAGTTGTAGTGCTGGCTTCCTACCCACAAACACCCTCCTCTCGTTAAGATGGCTACCTACCTGTTAGGTGAAGGTGAGCAATGCAATGGCTGCCACTTGGTTCAGGGTGTGGGAAGTACTCCATCCTGCTCAGCTGTGGGACAAGGGGACCTGGTGGGAGTTGTAGTGCTGGCTTCCCACCCACAAACATCCCTCCCTGTAAAGTTGGCTACCTACCTGTTAGGTGAAGGTGAGCAATGGAATGACTGCCATATGGTTCTGGGTGGGGGGATTGCTACATCCTGCTCATCTGTGGGACAAGGGTGCCTGGTGGGAGTTGGAGTGCTGGCTGCCTATCCACAAACCCCCCCTGTTAAGAGGGCTACCTACCTGTAAGTTTGATGAGAATAATGAAATGGCTGCCACATGGTTGTGGGTGTGGGGAGTGCTCCATCTTGCTGAGCTGTGGGACAAGGGTGCCTGGTGGGACTTGAAGTGCTGGCTGCCTGTACACATGCCCCCATGGAAATATTGCTAGCTAGCTTCGGGGTGATTCAGAGGAAGGAAATGTTAGATCTGTGAGACATGTGTTGGCAAGAGTGTGTCGTACGTAAGTGCATTTAGGTCTAGGAAGTGTAGCTTTGTAGTTGTGCAAGACAGTACATATCAGTGTAATGGGAGACATTTGTTGTTACTTACCAGTCTCCACTCACTCGGGGATTCCTGTGAGATTCTCTGGATGCAGTATGGCAAGCACCTTCTCCTCCCATTCGGTGAATGGTAGTGGTGGAATGGGAGGGACACCCCTAGTCCTCTGAGACAGTTTATGGTTCTTGTTGGCACGCTTTTTCACCCTGCTCTTGAGGTCATGCCACCTCCTCTTGATGTCACACAGGGTGCGCAAGGTGGTCCCTACTGCATTGACTTTGTTGACTATCCTTTCCCACATTTGATTTTCTTTAACAAGTGGGGTCTGTTGGACCATGCTTCCAAACTAATGTGGTTCTACTCTGATTATCTCATCTACCATGACTGAGAACTCATTGTCAGTGAATTTGGGCATCTTCTTCTGTGTCATGGTGTGTGATGTGCAAATGGGTGAGAAGTGTAAGTGTGAAGGTGGCGGTGGTGATGTGTGTGGTGTGTGTGGTTGTTATGGTATGATGTGTGCTGATTTGCCTCTCCTTTGTGCTGTGGGGTTGGTCCCTTCAGTTCTGGATTTGTGCAAAGCATTCTGGGCAGGGAAAGGGTTGGTTTTATACTCAGCTATGTGTGTGGGTCAAACTGGAGGAATCATGTCAGGTGTGTTATGTGGTTTGACCTGGGATTTGTATATTTTTATTGCCAGATGTTTTTTGAGGCTGCACAAGGAAAACAGCCAAACTTGGTAGCCTTGTTGTGTGGTTCCTTTCGACGGCCATTCCTCTTTCTGTGCAACCGCTGTGGCCTGGATGCAATTTTTCTTCCGCCTGCTCTCCCATTCATTATTTCGCTCAATCGGGGCAGTCGGGAACAACTGATCGTTCCGCTTAGAACCGCTATCGTGTCCTAATTTCACTCGCGGTCATTCCGCTGGTCAAACGGCGGTTTTGGGTCTTTGTGCAGAAATTCCGACTGCCGCGGATGGATTTTCAGCTTTTCCGGACATTCCCGGCGGAGTTTCGTGGAATCCGTCCGCCGCAGTAGGATTTTTCAAGCAGTGCATTCTAATCGGACTGCCGGTTTTGCCGCGGTACATGCGGATGGTTATTTTCTGCTACCACGGCGGTCAGAATGCTTTTCCGACCGCCATCCTAATTGACCCCTTAGTTAGGAACACTTAGCCTATTAGAATATAGCATGCACACTACACCCAGTGATCACGTGCTCCCCATGTAGGACATCTGGACACGTACCTACTGGCCCTACATTGTGTCCATGCAAGGTTGAGACTCACTTGTGCTTCTTATTATATGACACCCTTTATGGCCCCCTGACTAGGCCCAGATGTCTGTCTCCAACGGGATGTACAATTTACTTTTATGACACTTCAGGTAATGTATAAAATGATGGCTGAAACCAATGTGCTTTGTGACAGACTTCAGACCCCGACTCCGTTGTCTGCTCTCCCGGCTGCTGCATTTAATTAAACCAACTGGTCCTGTTTTGCCAAAAGCCTCTTGTCTTTTATTTTTTCACTATAAATTCACATTTGAGCAACATCTTGGCGAGCCAGGTAGGAGAGATTGGTTCTTCGAGCCCAACTGCAGATGAACGAAATGTACCCCGCCTGTACAAATTCACATCTGACAGCAAGAACAGTGAGCAGACACTGAAATTGATTGAAAGTTCTGCTGAATCCACATAGCGGAGGTCCGTCCTGAAGCTGCCGTCAGTGGTTAAGAGATTACATCTGATCCTTAGTCCCAGCCTTTGGCGTATGGCAAACTAGGTAGATGCGCAAATATTTTTAGCTGAGCCCCCTGCTACTGACAGAAATATGACATATTGCCTATTTTATGTGTTGGAACAGGGTAGCCGCAAGGCGAGCTCGCAGGCGTTCCTGTGGAGGTCACCTTTTTTCAATACTCAGCACGCTGGAAAAGTGTGAAGGTTGTTTGTTGCTTGGATTGCTGGGCATGACACAGATGGTACGCTTGCCCCTGGGTGACATGCAGGGTTGAGGCCTCGCCCCTTGGACAGCTGGGTGTATCACAGATGGCACGCATGGGGTCTGGGTGTGATATAGGGCCAACACCTCAATCTTATTTTTTGTCTAAAGGAGTTTTCTCAGCATTACTCGGTCTCTTAAACACTGGTGCTGTAGAAAGAAGCGAGATGTGTTATCCGCTTGGTCCTTGACTATGCAACGATATACACATCCACAGTGCCCTGTGCTTTGCAAAGCATTAACACAAGATGGGATTCCTACTGCTTTAACGTGTCACAATGGAAAATTAGGCCACTATCAAACAGTACCCATGCAAGAGATAGGTCATGGCTTACAGCTACATATTAATTTACAGTGCTTTTCTATAGCGTTTCTTCACCAAGTGGTATTGGAGAACTGTACAATAAACAAAGTAACATTTTACTTAGAGTAATATTTATACAACTACATTTCACTAATTGTAACATGTCAAATGGTGAGAGATGATGGAATAGACTGAATAACTATGAGTTCATAGATACAGGTTTTTAAAGTAGAGGATGAGGAAGTGTCGCAGGTTGGGAGGGGCAGTTTCATCTTAGCTGCTGTTTGACAAATGGGGTTTAAACAGAAAAGTTTTGAGGAGTTTTCTGAAGGAGAGGATGTCATGAGCCATTGTTGGATGGAAATGAGTTCCTTGTCATGGGTGCTACTCCTGCCTGCAAAAGCTTGCTTCAGAGCCAGTAATGTTTTGAATTTCTAGAGTCTCCAATGGGAGGGAAGCTTTGCTTTTGGATTGACTGGTGCTCCCCGAGATGTTAAGCAATTCAGTGAGATAGCTGAGTTTCCGGTGTGGAGTGCTTTAAAGGTAATGCATCCTATTTTGAATCTGACTCTGGATTCACATGGAACCTAATCAAATTATTTCAGTCTAGGTGAGATATGATAACATTTTCTTTTCTCCGCTTTTAGATGAACTTTCCAGGAGAGAATAACTTTGAGGGGAGAAGAATTTTGTATCATAGGCCAGCAAGTATGGCACTCCCACTATCAATTCTGGAGATCACGGAAACTTGGACCTCAATTTTCAATTGGTCAGTTGATAGAATGTGCTTTATTCTTTTTAGTTGTCTGGTGAAAGCTTGCTGTTTGGGCTATCTTGTGACTGTTGAATTCAAGAGAGAACATGTTATCAATGAGGAATCCCAGGGACTTAACCTCTATGGAGAATCAGGTCTAGCATCCATAATTAGATAGCAAGGAGATTAGGGCTGGATCAATTTTGTTGGTTGACTTAAGGGATAGAAGAAGGAGCTTGTTTTTTGAGGGTTCAGTTTTAGGGAATTGGTAGATGCCCAAACGAAGACTATTTTAAGACCCTTTTTTAAGGATATTGAGATCTTCAAGTGAGGAGATTCTTAAGTAGAGTTGAGTTTTATGAGCATATTGGTTTAATAGGATATCAGAATTTTCTAACAGTGTGTTCAAGTGTTCCACATACCATTTAAAAAGGACAGGTATATTGACTGACATTGATTAACATGATGGGGTAGGGCCTGGCCTATTTTAGACAGCCAATCATGTGAGTGGATGTCTGGATGGGGCATAGCTTGTTGATGTTGATAATAAAAATGCGTCCCAAGCTGGGGCAGGAATTTCATGAAGCCGATAAGGCAAATGGATGTATGGATGGGGATAGGGACTGGCCTGATCAACTTAACACTGTTGATAGTGACAGTGGGTGTATGGATAGGGCTCATTCTACCTCAACAATCAAATTGGTATCTTGGAATGTAGCTGGGCTACTGTCCAAGCTGATTTGCCCCACATGGTGCGCCTTTATCGATGCCTATGACATATGTTTATCTCAAAATACTTGGTCAACTAGCTCTATACATCTCTATACATCGCTCAGGGTTTATGTCATTCATTAAGGAGGCCATTTCACTGGAGAGAGGCAGGCCAGTAGGGGGGCATAACAATTTGAATTAAAACAACTTTAATGTGTAGCATCAAGGAAATCAAGCTGGACTCTCTAAATGTGTTGTGTATCAAATTGGCCTCTATGTGTATGGCCACGTTATATTTACAATGTTTATTATAGGCCCTCTGCCAGTAATTCTGAGTCTCGAGTAATCCAAATGCTATCTGCCCATTGGGCCAAACTCCCTGCAGAGGTCATCAAGATTGTGGGGGGTGACATCAGTTACCAGTTTGAGCCCCTTGATGCTCAAGTTGAGCTCCAATCAACTGAGAAAGATCAATTGTGGTTTATACCTGCACTAACCATTCCTCCTATAAAAAAGATGATCAATTTTGCCCTTCAACTTAACTCCATTAAAGTCTGCAATGGCAGGTCAATGTCAGACAAAAAAGGCAAACACACGTTTAATAGACCCCAGAGTACAAGCTTTATTGATTATATTTTACTGCATGTCTGATTATGGTCTAAACTAATATTGATGATGGTCCTCCCCTGCCAGAATAGTGACCACAATGTACTTATCCTAAAACTGAGGAGCCTTACTTCTCTAGTGCAGCCAAACAATAATGAGTCCTTTGATAGAAGGCTAACCCTGGCCACTTGATAGACGAAGAGTAAAATGGAGTGCGTTATCGCGCTCCAGGTACTCGGTTGCTGAAGTCTACAAAGTGGTTGCTGACAAGATAGGGGACTTAATGTCACTATTAAACATGCTTTCAGAACATGGTGTGGCCCTATCCAGTTTTAGTAATATTCATACCGAAATGCTTCATAAACCGAGACATCACTTGTTTATAGAGGCTAGCCGTTCAGCTAGGAGGCACAGCACCTCCACCTGGTACTATACACGATGCAATGATGCCCAAAGTGCACTATGGGCGCTACCAAATCAGACGATAGACTTTTGATCCAAACAGCTAGAGGGGCATATAAAAATACCATAATGGGCAGCCATGTGAGAGTGGGAAATCGAGAAATGTGAAGGTCTATATGCAGCGTCCAAAGGAGGAGACTCACATACTTTTTGGAATATAATCTCCACTGGTTCTTCTCAAGGGTATACCCCTATTTAAAACCATATCACGAGGACAGAATGGGTTGCCCACTTCTCTAACTTATATTCCCCTGAGAAGCAGTGTGAATACTCTGAGCTGGGCGCTTGTGGTGCCGGTTTGTCCAAATATGATGAGTTAGAACCTACCCTAAAATTGCCTGCTTTGCTAAGTGGTCTGCAGGAAGATATAGGGTTTAGTCTTGGGAAATTAGACAAGCCATTAATTAAATTGTGTGACCTGAAAGCTAGGGGGCTAGATAAGGTACCTGGGGACCTTTTTCTGGATGTGTTTGACAATTAGACCACTTACTTTGCCAAATTTCTTGATGCCATATTGAAAGGGGCCCCACCTCCCCCCACCTGGGCCAGTGCTGAGATTGTCCACATTTTTAAGAAAGGGATCCCAAGATCTTTCTTCCAATTACAGGCCGATAAGCCTAACTGATTGTGCCCAAAAGCTCTTTGAAAGGGTAATCCTGAGTAAACTGCAAGACTGGATGACTGCCTCACATATATTGACCCCCCTGCAAGCCAGGCGGGCTCTAGAGAGTGTAACAGTATGCTTGATCAGGTTCCCCACCTCCAGTTATTGTACTGGAAGTTAGTGCAGTTAAGGTGAAGGCAAATGTATGTAGTGATTGTTGATCTTAGGTCGGTATTTGACCTTGTTCCCCGTCTTAAGATCATAAGACTTCATGACAGTAATTGTGTCCAATCAGATGTGGGCAGATGGGGGAAATGACAAATCTATTCCCGGTCAGTAGGGGAGTTAGGCAGCGGTGCGTCCTCGCACCCACTCTATTCTCGCTCTTCATAAATGATCTGGTTGCATATGTGGACCATAGCGAGTCTGACTCACCCCACCTGGCAAACACCAGAGTTCCTGTCCCAATGTTTGCAGATGACATGCTGCTCCTCTCAAAATACCCCATGGGTCTGCAAACAATTCTTGATAGGTTTGATGGATTTTAAATGGCGAAGCGTCCAGATTTTAATCTTGCATAAAAAAGCATATGGTTATTCACCCTCTGAAGTCCCACACTGAGGGGGGACCCCTTGGGCCGAGTTCATTCTTTTGATTATTTGGGTACTTTCTAAGTGAGTACTTTATTTGGGTGACCCATATTGCTAGGCGTTGATTAAAATGAGAGCAACATACTTGGGGACTTTTGAAGACATCTAAGTCCTCCCAATATCGTCCTATTTCGCTGGTCTTCGAGGTTCACAACTATCAAGTGTTAGGATCCTCTGCGTATGGCGTTGAACTCTAGGGACACAGTGAGGCATCCTCTTTGGTTGCTGCTGAAATCCGCTTTATGGGGCAACTGACTAGTTTGCCAATAACCACACCATTGCCCTGCCTGCGGGAGGACCTGGGGCTTAATAACATTTCAGATATAGCTAGGTTATGGCCTCTTCTGTTCTGGAGGATGATTTTGGCAACCCTGTAACTGAGTCTTTACCAACAGGGATTAGCACAGGTCTTTCACCTGCCAGGAGCGGGTGATCTCCTGTGGGTTAGGCATGTGAGGTCAACCCTAATGAATATTGGGCTTGAACGCCTGTGGGACGTCCCGTAAGATCAAATAAAGAATGCCTATTACTAGCACAAAATGGTCTCATTGCAAAGTCGGACCAATTTGGGCCCTTTTTTCTTTGTTTTCCCAAGCTATGTCAGGTTAGTTATCGGTCTAAAACATTGCAAAATGTCAGGGTTGGCAATCGCTTTTTTTATGACTGGTGAGATTTGTGATGGCTCAATTGTGGTTGTTATTCTCCCTTGTTGCATACCCACTTCTTCATTTGTATTGATGCTTGGCATGTGGAAGGTGGCCGTTTCACCATTATTCGTATAGGTATTTGTGTGTTAATGGTAGTGATGTTAAAGATGCCCCGTCTACAGTGGCCTGAGGTAGGCCTTTTCTGACCATTAGTGCGTTTCACAAAAGTGCAAACTGAAATAGAAGCACTGCTACTTTTCTTTTTTTTATAAATCAGCTGTTTCCTGTTAGATGACTGCTTTCTCTCACAATGAAGTCTTTCGTTTCCTTCTTCCTGTTATCTCTGTCTCCAGGCACAATACAATGATTTTTGCCATTAGCTTATGTTACTAGAAGTTTCACCTTAGAATTAAGATTAGAACCCTGCTACACGTGTTCAGAACGTAGCCCACAAAAAATAGATTGTGTAACCTAGTTTGCTAAATATTATTTTAATGTCATCGTTGCAACACAAACGTTAGCAAAATGTCACCACAGGTAACATTTTAACACCCTTGATATCAACAAAAATAAGACAAGCTGGCAACATTATTCTTAGCAAATATATTCTTTTGGGCCCTTCCATCCATTCTCATCAATTAAACCAGTCATGTACCTACATCCATCCATCCACCCATGCACTCACTGACCCATCCAGTGTGTGCATGTATGCTTGCATGTGTGTCTGTGCATGTGTAATATATTTGTGTAAGCGTGTCTCTCTGTGTTGTATGGATAAAGGAGTGCCTGCATTTCTGTTGTTAATATGGGTGCCTAGTGTCCATGGCTGTAGCTCTGTGTGACTGGGTATCTCCGTCAGTATAAGTTTGAGTGTACATGGATGCTTAGAGATGTGCTGCACTGCCTGCATGTGCTCATGTATGCTCAGAGTCGTGGCTATCAGTAGTGAAACAGGTGCAGTGGCGCTGGGACCAGGGACAGGAGGGGTCCAAAAGAAACTGATTTTTACTCTCAAACCAAGGGAATAGAGACCATTTTCCTTGCATGTTTTAGAGCCCAGAACGCTTCTGTCACCCTGCTGTGTACATTCTCATCTGTGTGTACATTTTGTGTCCCTGCATGTTTTTCCTAATGAAAATTCAAACTTAATGCCTTTGAGCTTCACTTTTTCTTTCGGTAATATGTCTATTTGTCTTTAACTCATGTTTTTGCAATGTTATAAGCGCACACTCAACCTAAGGTCTTCGAGGCGCTTTACATGAGCACTAGATTTCAGTACACAAGGTCAGAGTCCTTATTTTTTTAGGCATAAGATGCTAAGTGATTTGCCCAGAATGTTGAGCAGATGCTGCCACTCGAACCTGGGGCCCATATGAACAAAAATTAGGAATATCGCTTTCCAAATTGCTATTCTTACTGAATCACAATTTGGAAATCCCAATTCCTAATGTATTTAAAAATATATTTTAAAATAGCTAATCTTAGTGGGGCCGCATATCGGCCAACCTCATAAATATTAATAAGGTTGGTCGCAATTTGTGACCCAATAGGAATCACAGCAATCGCAGGGATGGTGGCCTGCTGGAGTCTGCAGGCCATCATGTCTGTGATCACTTTTTAATAAAGCGAGCTTTTTTTCTTTGAAATGTAGCCTATTTCCTTAAAGGAAAATGGAATGCATTTCAAAAGAAAATTTTAACTTTCAATTTTTGTTTTTTAAGGGCAGGGAGTGGTCCGTGGGACCACTGCCTGCTCTTATTTTTATTTTAGTTTTAATTCTCAACCATAACCATTTGTGAATGGTTACCACTACCTTCAAGTAGTCGGTCAAAAATGCATGTTTCACAACTGTAATTTGGTCGCAAGACATTAATACATACCACTGTAAATCGGTATTTGGAACCCCTTAAACACACCTTCCAAATACCAAATTGCAATCCCAAATTGCGATATGATAACATGTTGCTGAATCACAATTTGGCTTTAGTATATTTTTTAAAAAACTTTTGTGGATTAGGCTGTTTGTGACCTCCAAAAAAGCTTTGTACATACAGTGTGGCCGGCAAGGATCAGGGGTGATGGGGTGGGGGGGGGGGCGGAGGAGGGGGTGGTGGGAAAATGTTTTTAAAACGTACCTTATCACTGTATCTCTCCGTCTCTCATCTGTGTCGGACTCGGGGCAGGACAGGAAGCACCCAGTCTCCTTTGACCAATCACAACACTGCAATGCAGTGTTGTGATTGGTCTGAGTGCCATGGTTCGGCACTCAGACAGGGACTGGGGTCTGGGTATGTTCTCCACCCGGGCTGTAATGCAGCTTGCGTGGAGAACATGCAAAGTGTACATGACTGTTATGCAATCACACATGGAGTGGGCAAACCACTCCTTCCCTGTCCACTCTGAGAGCAGATCGGCCCCGCCCACCCCGGTTGCAAAGCAGCAGGTACAAATAAAATGATAATAACATTGTTATTATCATTTTATTTTTCCTTTAGTTACACTGCTTAAAAGCAGTGGGGGGACGGTCCTCCGCCTTAGCGGAGGAGCCACCACTGTGTACATGGCCCCTGGTTCCCAAATTCCATGGTCGTGAGCTCTGACCGTTGCACCACAACCCACCCCCAATCCTCCCTTCATCCAGGAGAGCAATATCGTTGCACAATGTAGCAGGGAGCTGTGAACACTCATTCAATCTCCCCGATGAAAGGCCTCCCATTTCTGCCTCCTTATCAAAGTCACACTCTGGCTCGGATGGCATTGTTTGTGAACCCACGTCCTGGCCTCAGCATTTCCTCCCATTCTGCGCATCCTAATGGTATAATTATGAGCCTATGAGTTAACATAGGTTTTGTGGGTCTTTGTGCACGGAAGATTGATTAAAATGGCGGATGCTTGGCTGCTTGCGAGAGAATATAAAAGCACAGAACCATTCATCATGGCATTCTCTCCGCAGACACACGACGGCTTAAGTCCTTCTTTAGTGTCGTTTATTTTAATACGCGTACAAAAATCAAGGCTGGGGAAGCTTTGCATTTGTGTGAAAAACTTAACCCAACATCATGCCACCTATTGGCTTTCACCTAACGCTACGGTTTTTTTCCAACAGGCTTCCAATTTGCCAAGCACTTTAAGGTTTTAGACTCAAATTTCGCGAAGGCTGGAGAAAAATAAGTCCCAATAACATGTTAATAATGTAGCACTGCTTTGTGGACTGAAGAAAGCTGTTCTGGGCAGAAGGCGAACGACCTTTATTTGGACTGAATGAATAATAAGCGCTCATGGAGTGCAGATGAGAAGGAAAACGTGGCACCGTGGCTCCCCCCACGGCCCCCAGCTCACTACGCACGAGCTACAATGGTCACATTAAAAGCCTGCGGTGCCGCCCTGTCAGACCAGCTCGTAAAAGCTTTTCAGGAGAGTAGAGTGCACGTTCCTCTCTTCGTGTATTTGCATAGATCAGCCGTCTCAGGCCAGGACACTTAAAAGTGTGACCACAAGGCCGCCATCCCAGCTGTCAAGAAACCAGTGAGCAGTAACACATCGCCGGAGAATTCTAATAAACAACGTAAACATTGCTTTCTGTTTTCTCTCTCTGCATGCTTCATCGTTAGCTTTGCAACGAATTGAGAATTCTTAATGCATTTCTACTCCTTTGCGTGGTGGTTTTTCAGTCACACTGGGCGGGAAACAAATATTATTATTATTATTAAATTAAATTTATAGGGCGCGCAGCTACCCGGGGGTTTCCCCGGCGCCAAGGACACAACCATCAGGAGTCAGAATTACTGGTTAAATAGCCAGGTCTTAAGACTTTTACTGAAACTGGAGTGGTTCAATTCATGAGGAAGGGAAATAGGGAGAGTGTTCCACAGTACAGGTGCCAGGTAAGAGAAGGAGCGGCCCCCTATACGGACAGATTTGAATCTTGGGACCGAATATTTGGCATGAGAGGAAGATCTGAGCGGACGTCTAGGGAGATAGGGCTGGACTAAACTACCTAAGTAGTGAGGAGCTATACCAAGTTTAATTGTATGCATAAAGCACAGGGCTTTAAATTTAGTTTGATTTTCAATTCTCAGCCAATGGAGGTCCCGGAGTGCGCCTGAGGCGGATGATGTTTTCAGGATGTGACAAAGCAGTCTCGCCGCGGCATTCTGTACAGTCTGTAATCTCCGGATTATTGCTTTGTTAGCACCTAGGAACAGGATGTTGCCATAGTCCAGTCTCGAGACTATCAATGCTTGGATTACTGTTCTATGGGTCGTACTTGGCAGCATCCATAATATCCTCTTAAGCCACCTCAAAATGACAAAGCATATAGAAGCAGTTTTAGAAGCCTGTTGCCTCATGGAAGGTTGGTCGTCAATCTTTACACCCAAATTACGGGCGGATTGAACAGGCTGGGGAACTGGACCCATTTCTGGGGGCCAATGGAGTGGGCCCCACAGGTCTTTATCTTTTCCTATTATCAGGACTTCTGTTTTTTCACTATTTAATTTTAGCCAATTGTTATGCATCCAATTGGCTATTTTCAGTAGCCCAGTCTGTAAAGAGGAGGTTTTAGAGGTCTTATTGGCAGATAGGGAGAAGAGAAGTTGGGTGTCGTCCGCGTACAGACAGATAGACAACCCAGCTTCCTCCGCTATGTTGGCCAGTGGGCTGACATAAAGATTGCATAGTACAGGGCTCAGTATTGAGCCCTGTGGTACACCAAAAGAAGATTCATAGATCTTGGAACAGGCTGAGGTGGAAAATACCTGGAAGGTTCTTCCAGTAAGAAAGTTCTCAATCCACTCCAGCACCAGGCCACCAATGCCACGTGATTGTAAAACTTTAAGGAGAGTTCGGTGAGACACCGTATCAAAGGTGACACTTAAGTCCAACAGAATAAGTGCAGCCGTTTCTCCTTTATCAAGTAATCGACGGATGGTTTCGGTAACCCCTAGAAGAGTGGTTTCTGTTGAGTACTTGGCTCTAAAACCAGATTGCGATCCGTGTAGAATTTCGTTGTCTTCAACAAATTGAACTAGCTGTTGGTTCACATGTTTTTCTAGTATTTTAGAAAAAACAGGGAGAAGAGAGATCGGCCGAAAGTTGGATGGTTCTGATGGATCCTATACTTGTAATAAGGCCCATTGTGACACAGATATATAAGCATAATAAATCTACATGAAGACAGACCTGCACACAGGTGAATGCATGCATGCAATAGGAGATGAGTAGATGGAGTAATGGATGTTTGAGAGTGGATGAACGTATGTGAATATATGGATGCCTTAGTGTGGGGGGAGGGGGGAGGGCGTGTGGAAGAGAACTAAAGCTTTTTCATGCTGGACTTAACGAATCTGAAATCAAGCTACACATATAAAAGTGCAGTGTTCATATAACTCGCAGAATAAAAAGTTTGATTTCCAAATCCACGTTTTCCTTCCAAATTGGAAATGCAATGTGGACGACCCAGGGTATCTTGGGGAAGTTATTTCAAAGGATGCAGTATTTTCTTCCAAAACCTTTAAATCACACAAATTACCTTTTCAGGTATTTCCTTTTTTGTGAAACTATGGTTTGGTAAGTCTCATTTTGGGTTTCCCCATCATGAAAGTCCACTCTTTAAATATTGTACCAATTAGACTTTCAACATGTACATCATATTGATGTTCTACTGCTAGCAGATGTGGTCGTTTAAAACAGCCTTGTAAAGCAGTGAACCATATTAGACAGAGCGTATTTGCTAATTCCCTAAAGAGAAGGTGTGGTGAGGGCGCATGTGTGTTAAAGAAATGTTACTATCAACTGAAAATGTAAATTTGTGTAGCACGTGACTAGCAAATGTGGCATTGTGATTATATCGCTGTAAAAAGGAGTGTCGTGTATGTGCAGCATTGATACAGCAACATCTCTCTAAATGCTGTTTTTGTCAAATTGGTCTACAACCAATCAAAATGCAACTTTAATTTAGAATTTAATGTAATGTCACAGTGATTTAGACAACGTGGCTATTACCCAAGGAAATGGGCTTCAAGGCGCCGTAGTCTTGAAACGCAACAGATCTCCTGGTGACAACCTAATACAACATATGGGTTTTGAGAAAGAACCTAAACTGGGAGTGACATGGTGCGAGCCACATTTTATATTGCATTCTTTTTGATTTGTTATTTTTGTAAGTGGCTACCAACCACCCTACGGTGGTCTCAGCACCTTTGGGGGGTGCATCCAGCTGTCCATCGCTGCTGGATGATTAACTGGTTACCCATCACCGGCTCAAGTAAATATACTATACTTTTAATATATTGTTATGTTAACTGGATACCCATCATCGGCAAAAGCACTATCTAACAGAAGGAAGGTAATGAATGCCCTTATTAGTCTAACATTTTAAGTGCTAGTTTTATACAACAACTGTAAGAGATGCATTCTTTATGTAGAAAATGTAATTTAATTTTACAGTCTGTGAATGCTAAACGCAGGCGTGGTGAAAAGCGCGTACGGCAGACATTAAATTCAGTTTGTTGCATCGCGTTTCTGTGCATTTTACAGTGTGTGGGAGGAAAGTGCAGGTTTGGAGCAGAAAAGGAATAATTCTTTTTTTTCATTCAAACTATAGTGGGTATGAAAGGGAAATGGAGCTTAGGTAATAACTGAAGGGAGGGAACATATTAATGATTACGAGTTGCATTCAGCCATCACTTACGACACTTTCCTGCAAGGGAAGGAGAGTGAGCGTTCTTTAGTGAGCACACTTGCAAGATGATTGACAGGTCCCCTTAGGATGAAGGTACACCCCACCTAGGCAGAGTTAAGCAGCTTGAAGAACAGGGTTAGTGTTAAACCTTGTGAATAAAAAGGAGGAGCCCATTTCAGTTCATTCAAACTATAGTGGGTATGAAAGGGAAATGGAGCTTAGGTAATAACTGAAGGGAGGGAACATATTAATGATTACGAGTTGCATTCAGCCATCACTTACGACACTTTCCTGCAAGGGAAGGAGAGTGAGCGTTCTTTAGTGAGCACACTTGCAAGATGATTGACAGGTCCCCTTAGGATGAAGGTACACCCCACCTAGGCAGAGTTAAGCAGCTTGAAGAACAGGGTTAGTGTTAAACCTTGTGAATAAAAAGGAGGAGCCCATTTCAGTTCGTCACGATGTTTCATTTGCAGATTGTCTAAAGGATGGCGTTGGAAAGTCAGAGGTATGGAGGTTCATGTTCAGCAAGGGCAGTTGTATGTGTCTCAGTTCCCTACTGTGAGGTATACATTATCTGTCTATGTTACTACTGTTGCTTGAAACCCAAGGGTTTGAATTAACATGATTCATATATTCTATATTTATGTATTTTGATGTTCATGTTCAGAATTGTCACACTCATACCTTTGTATGTCATGGACCAACTGAATGTTCTCCAGCATTTATGCTTTCGTTCCTGTGATTGACGCTTACATTCTTCCAGTTTGTCCAAAGCTGCCACAAAGCCATTCTTTCAGCTTGTCCAAGGCTGCAGCCACCACAGACATTATTCCAGCGTGTCCAAGGCTGCTGCCACCGCAGACATTCTCCCAGTTTGTCCAAGGCTGTAGCCACAAAGCCATTCTTTCAGATTGTCCAAGGCTGCAGCCACAAAGCCATTCTATCAGCTTGTCCAAAGCTGCAGCCACCACAGACATTATTCCAGCTTATCCAAGGCTGTAGCCACAAAGCCATTCTTTCAGATTGTCCAAGGCTGCAGCCACAAAGCCATTCTATCAGCTTGTCCAAAGCTGCAGCCACCACAGACATTATTCCAGCTTGTCGAAGACTGCAGCCACAAAGCCATTCTTTCAGCTTGTCCAAGATTGCAGCCACCACAGACATTATTTCAGATTGTCTAACGCTGTAGCCACCACACACATTCTTCCAGCTTGTCCAAGGCTGCCACCGCAGAAATCTTCCAGCTTGTCCAAGGCTGCTGCCACCACAGACATTTTTCCAGCTTGTCCAAGGCTGCAGTCACAAAGCCATTCTTTCAGCTTGTCCAAGGCTGCAGCCACCGCAGACATTATCCCATTTTGTACAAGACTGCAGACATTCTTACAGCTAGTCCAATGCTGCAGCCACCACAGACATTCTTACAGCTTGTTCAAAGATGTAGCCACAGCAGACAGTCTTCAGCTTGTTCAAAGCTGCAGCCATTGCAAATATTTTTCGGGGTTGTCCTAGACTGCAGCCACCACAATAAAAAATATCTTTGGAAGTTATCACTTTAGCACTTCAGCAACATCTGCACGCCGGCCATGGGAAGTGAGAACACCGCAGCCCCAGAGCAAATCTGTCCGAGACTCGACCGCAGAGTGTCTGCATGGCACGCTGCCCTTCACAGGTCTGAGGGAGCGCTCGGCACAGAAGCGGTCACAACAGGGATGAATCCTGCAACTTCACAGGCGCTCGCGGCTCGCATTGAGATGGCCGCCTAACAACTTGCCTCTTTTTCTTCTTCATGTCGGTGGGGTCTCCATGTTTATGATCACCGGAGAGTACCTTCTACTCGGAATTGCTTACCCCGATCTGCAAGACAGTCACCTGAGGGTCCTGGAGACTTATCACTGTTCCTCCACACTAAACAGAATTCGAGAGTTGTTTTCGAAGTAAGGGGCATACTTTCTTTCCTTTTATGATTCATTAATGTATTACTGGTGAACAGCCTGACTTCAAAATGGCCACCAAAAAAGGCGCCCAGTGCCTTAGTTCACTATTAATGATCTGCTTGACCTTAAGATGGTGACTAGCTACAGAGTATTTTGGAACAATTAGGTTTCCCACACCCACTACTGATCTCCCAGAACTGATCCGTCTTCCAGCCCTCCTGTCTTTGACAAGAACCCAAACCCAGCGGAGATATGGGAATGATACCACATCCGCTGGGATCTCAGCTTACTGGACGTTGGATGCGTTTTTTAGCCATTTACCGGCTTGTGCCCCCTTCACCCCCCCCCCTCTTTCATGCTCTCTCTCACCCTCCCCTACCACTTTCCCTCTTTCATTCTTTGTCTACGTCCTCTGCTCCTATCCCCTCTTCCCTTAACCTCTCCCCTTGCCTGCTACACCGCCTAGCCCCTGACCTTTGTGTCCTGTAACTAAGCACTCCTTCTCCCCTTGTTGGGGAAAGATCCAATTACTTACACTCTGGAGTCTCAGTGATCCCTCTGAGAGAGTCCACAGCGCCAAGGGAGCCACTCACCGTTGAGGTATGGTATGTCGCCTCTTGCCAAAGCACTCCCTCTCCCCTTTTTTGGTAAGGATCCAGTAGGTAGGCCTTGGCGTCTCAGAGACCCCTCTGAGAGAGTCCACTGCGTTAAGGGAGCCTCTCGCAACCGCGTTGGGGTGATGATACCACTTCCCCAGGCATCACAGCTTACTGGTCTTTGGACGCAACTATTACTCGTCTACTGGTTCGTGCCCCCGTTACCCTCCCCCTCTTCTTTCATGCTGTGTCTCTCACCCCCACCTTCTCTTTCCCTGCTTCATTCGCTCTCTACTTTCCCTAAACCTACCCCCTCTCCCCTTGCCTGCTTTTTCCCTTAAGCATATGTCCTTATTGTTTGTCTTGACCTAACATGTAACTATGCTCTAATAACTGTGTAACCTTTTTAACGATGTAACCTGCAACTATGGTCTGATACTCATGTAAAGCGCTTTGATACCTCCGGGTCTACACAGCGCTATATAAAACCTTTCAAATAAAAATAAATAAAAACAGCTATTCTTTCAGCTTGTCCAAAGCTGCAGCCACCACAGCCCATTCTTTCAGCTTGTCCAAGGCTACAGCACCACAGACATTTTCCAGCTTGTCTAAGACTGCAGCCACCACACACATTCTTCCAGCTTATCAAAGGCTGCATTTCTAACTGGCATTCTTCCAGCTTGTCCAAGGCTGCATCTCCAATAGGCATTCTTCCAGCTTGTCCAAGCCTCCATCTCCAACAGATATTGTTCCAGCTTGTCCAAGGCAACAGCCACTGCATTCATTCTTCGAGTTTGTCCCAGGCTGCAGTCACAGCAGACATTCTTCTAGTGGTGTCTACAGCACTGATAGTAGTAGGGCAGATCATTTTTCTGTTCTATTAAAGGAGTATTAGCAAGCAGCATAATACAGGCCCTTGCAGTCTCTGTTGCCCAGGGCCACCCCTAAACCTTAAGTGCCCCCTAACTCTTCAATGACCCCCATTGAGCCCAAGATCAATGAATATCTTTGAGATAGGGGAGACTCAGGGGTCCCTTCTTATATCCTGTAGAGGGAGCATCATGTTGTGTTATGCCACTGCTACTATCTGGACCCTACTGTTATTTTACAGCTGGCATTATTGTTAGGGGCTATTTCAAAGAGAACAATATATCATTTTCCAGTACTGCTGGCATTACCACTACCATTGCTAATGTGATGTTGACTCTCTCCACCGGCATCAGCAGTAACCAGTGTGAATCTGGTGACAGCACTAACATCTCCCCTCAGGATGATATAGTAAATTATGGCTGTGGTTGTGGAAGACAACTTGCAGCCCAGACCTGAATGCTGGATCCGTGGTTGCAGGGGATCCTTTTAGGGTTCTTTTAAGGACAGGGCTGGACTGGGAACCATTTTTCATTTGAATATTTTATTTCGATCGATAGACCATAAAAGTGCAGGTGCAACACAATCATACAATGACTGGGAACTTAAAGCAGACGAGACACATTTTTATCAGACCAGCAGTTAGTAGGAAGGAGCAGAATGTAGGGCTGTCTGCTAGACATTGTTGCAGGGAACTGAAAATATATCTATAAAAAGCAGAGTGTTCCTAAGGCTACTGAAGCTGTAATTATTGCAGGGTATAAACAAGAGGGCCATGATAGGGAGTGCCCTCAAGGCTATAATTGTTAAGAGTGGTCTGAAAATCAATGTCTTTGTCATACAATACAGGCTTTGCATTTTCCTCACATAAAGTGTTCGATTTGTACACCGTGTGAAATATTCCCAAAACAAAAAACTGACAAGTGGCAAAGATGATAACATAGATAAATGTAATCTGCCAGGTGAAGAAGTTTGCTCTAATATAGATAGAACATTCCTAACAGGTCTGTGTCCTAGCAATAAAGACGAGCAGGATCACTAAAGATAAAAATGTTTAACCAGATCTTCACCAGCTTAGAGACCACATTTCAAATTCACTGGATAAGCAAGAAGACACTGTTCTTTCTACAGAGTCTATTAGTGTGAGGAGGAAAGGTACAGAAGCACGTCCAAAGACACACATACAACACGAGATAAAAGAGAAAAAGAAATGTAATAATAAGAAGAAAGCACAGTAATTTCCCTGTCTATTTCTGGGAATTCATCACAACAACAATATGGCTGTTCAAGATTATAAATGCCAAATGGTGCATACAAGACACCCTGGATCAGGCTACATCTAAAGATGATTACCATCAGCAGTCAACTACCAGAGATTAAAAATTAGTTCCAGCAATAGCAGAGTAGGTAGCAAAAAATGTAAATCTCAAGCTGTCAATTGAACAAACAAATGATCTCCATGGTGATAATGTTAAGACTCACTCAAGAGAATAAGACAAAATGAAAAAACCCACGAATAATTACATGTCAAGAAATTACAGAATTATTTGTGTTTAAGTAATATAAGTATAAGAGAGATTCCAGACACCGCTGGAATAATTAACTTCAATTATTCACCATCAAACATTCTCAATGGTCATGTGAAAGCTCTCTGCCCTATGTTAGATTTACATGCCAACATTTAACATATGCTTAGAGAACACTTTAAGATTCTCACAAAGACCCTTTAAAACCTAGGAAATTTCTCATTGAATTTCAGACATACACAGTGGCTGAAAGCATATTGGAAAATATATGTATCTCTATTGAATATAATGTATAGACAGTGTAAATATGCCCACATATAAGTAAACCCGAAGACCTGAAGATATAGGAGTTGAAAAAGTTTAACACTCAAAGGGCCAGATGTAGGTAGGGTTTTACCGGTCGGTAACGGCCGAATTCGGCCGTTACCGACCGGTATTTGGCATTTGATATGTAGGGGCAGGTAAACAGGGAAAATCGGTAATTTTACCGATTCGGTAAATATCCCGGTCGATAAATTTACCGACCGGTATATTTACCGAATCGGTAAAATTGATATGTAGGTGGGACTCTTCTGAGTCCCACAAGGCCTACAAAATCGGTATTTTACCATCAAATTGTATTTGATGTTAAAATACCGATTCAGGTGTGCATGCACATGTGTGCATGCACACCTGTGCCATATGACAGGCAGACCTGCCCTTAGGGCAGGTCTGCCTGCCATATGGCCCCCGAACCTTTTGTGGGGGTGCTAGAGGGTGTCAAAGTGACACCCCCTGCACCCTTGTCAAAATCGGTATTTACCGAATCGGTAAATACCGACCGGTAATGCCCCATTCATTCCTATGGGCTTCAAAGCCCATAGGAATGAATCGAGCATTACCGATTCTTAACGATTCGGTAAATGGAACATCTGGATGTTCCTACATACCCCCACTTCTTATTTACCGATTCTTAATTACCGAATCGGTAAAATTCGGTAATTAAGAATCGGTAAATAAGTTTTACCTACATCTGGCCCATAATGTCTATTCTCATTACCCTTGAAGATTAAAAATGATAGGTAACAAAAGCCCCTCATTTGTCTTTTCAAATCCTCAGTCAGAGAAACTTTTGGGATCATTATCCAGAGAGAATAAAATTGAGTAGATATTGATTGAGACATAAACAGAAATTTGGTGATTAACCTCTCTTCAACCACTCTTAGTGAGACCCAGAATCACATTCTTAATAGGGGACTTTCCTTTTGTGCAACGGAAAATTGGGACTTAGTTCAAACAAAGGTTGACCTGTTCAAGTTTACAAGAAAACTAAAACTGCAACCTTCTTTACTGATAATCCTATGAGGCCTCATACAGGAAATCAAGTACAACAAAGCAGTGATCTTACAGCACAAGACCTTGAAAGTATTAATCTCTTGGTAAATCTATCAACAGATGACTCTCCAGATAGCCTAGAATCTCTAACCACCACCGCTGAGGAACTAGGAATAGATATTTTCCACTCAAGACCTAACCCTCTTAAAAAGAAAATGAAATTCACTCCATCCTTACTGACTGGAAATTCCATAGATATGTTCTTCAAAGCTGTCAGCAAAGATCTGAATAAGAATTACAAAAATTCCAAAACAAACAAAAGTACAAATCAAAAAACATCACGATCAAAGAAAGTAAGGCATTGGCTGAGTTAAGAAATGATCCCACCGCTATTATAAAGGAAGCGGACAAAGGGGGAAACGTGGTTGTTTTAAACACCACAGATTACCTGGAAGAGGCTCATCGTCAATTAAGTGATAAAAGCTGCTACCTCAAAATTGACCATATTCCTACTAAGGAAATTCAAAGCAAACTCCTGCATCTCCTACATTTCTGATGTGAAAAAGAACTTCTTACGTTGAATGAAAAACAACTTCTATACATAGAAAAACCAACAACTCCAACTTTATACCTTCTTCCGAAGGTACATAAACCAGGAAGAATACCCAAAGGAAGGCCGATAATTGCTGGAATCGATTCAATCTGGTCCAATGTGGGAGCTTTCATAGATGCAGAACTACAACCTCTTATGCGTGATTTACCACCTTTTATTAAAGATACCAAAGACGTGTTACAAAAACTAGAGAACATCACCTGGCAAGAGGACTATGTTATGTCCTGTATTGATATACCTAGTCTCTACACTTCAATAAAACATACGGATGGGATTGCAGCTACTAGGAAATTTCTACGAACTAGATCAATTCATCTAACAGCTAGAAACAACATGATATCAGATCTACTTGAGTTTTGCCTTCACAACAACTATTTTCTCTTCAATGGAGAGTTCTATATCCAACTTCAGGGTACAGCAATGGGGGCAAAATTTGCACCGCCATATGCCTGCCTCCTAATGGGAGAAGTGGAGAGAAACTGGCCATGGGGTGAAACAACGACTGACTACACTAGTAACATCATAATTTGGGGCAGATATATCGATGATATTCTGCTTGTCTGGCAAGGAACTAAAGCCTCATAAAACAATTCATTGATTCACTTACCCCCAATAGATGGGGAATTGAAATCATATACATAATCTCAACAACTGAAATCGAATTCCTTGACCTTACCATTTACATCGAGAATAACAAACTGCAAACTAAAATACATAGAAAACCGACGAGGGCCAATTCAATACTTCATGCTTCTAGCAGCCATCCCAAGCACACTATCATTAGCATTCCAACAGGTGAATACCGTCGAGCACGACTGAACTGTAGCTCTACCAAAGACTATATGACCAACTCAAATGAGATAACTAGCCGTCTGAAAACCCGAGGCTACGAAACACAAGCTCTAAACAAAGTCCAAAAAAGATATACGGATACCAAACGACAACAACTACTGCACAATGGCCGTCCTGGAGAAAGGAAACCAGAAGTACTTCACGATAAACCCCAGCTTAGTTTTTCCAGAAGCAGAAACCTGAGAGACATCCTCTGTCCATCCTTCTTGTATATTAAAACCGAACGAAGCAGGGTCTTAACTCAACCACAGGGATTCTACACCTGTTCAAATTGCTCAGTATGCAAATTAGGAAAATCCAAGACAAAGGAAATTGACATCAATAACCACAAGCATAAAATACAATAATTCATCAATTGCGAAAGTACAAACACAATCTACCTCATTTCTTGCCCCTGCAATCAGCACTACATTGGGAGTACTACGAGACCCTTAAAGATTCGTATTCAAGAACACTACCGTAATATACATAAATCTGACATCCGATAATCAATGGTGTAACATTTCTTACGGTACCATGAGCATCAACGAAACTTCATCTTCGTAGGCCTAAAGAAATTGAAGCAACATATCCGAGGTGGAAATCTGGAACGACGCCACCGCAAGTAGGAGAGCGCATTAATCATAGACTATGATATAGTGGAAAATGGACTCAATTTTGAACATGACTGGCACCACTGGCTCTAAAAAGCAGCCTGGAGTAATTTTCTCCTTCCCTCTGTATATTGCTTCTGTAGTAACAATGACATAAGTGTTTGAACTGAAACTGCTTGAATAGTTTGCTAAATAGGAAGAGACAGTTTGTATTGTGAAACAAAGCCATTTATGTAGAAATTTGTTGAGAACTGTTTTGTCTATGCACTCCTTTGCCACTAAGACATTGGTAAAATCAAATGAGACAATCACACTATGGCACTGTGTTTGATGCTGCTTAGTAATTTTCATTGCTAAATTAAGGAGGTTTTTAGACACTGAATTTGGAATTTGTTTCTGTTCTTTAATGTACAATAGCGCATATCAATCAGTGCATCCTTGTGTTTTTTAAACCAGTCTGCGTTTTCTTCCATATCACGCCATTGGAGGAACTTATTGTAAACAAATCTGAGATTTACCTTTTTCTTTTCGAAAAAACTCATTGCCCAATATTTTTTTGTAAATACAATCTCTCATCTAAGAAACATTTCTTACATGAATGCCCTATCGCGCCATACAAATAATTAAAAATGAATACAAATTTCTGTCCGAGTAGAGAAACAAACCTACATGGACCCAGCACTTCTTTCCCATCCTAAGATGGCGATCGCCTTATTGCGCTGATATTTTCTTCACCTCAAGGTGCGAAGTTCTTTGCTCATGGGTGTTCATACAAACATTAAAAAGTGTGAAATGCGGGTTTCTAAAATGGGACACGTATATTTAATAAAACCGCAATTTCGTCAATGACGATAGAGTAAAAATATCACGTGGTTGCTCTCACTTCCGGGTCAATGAGACCAAGCGCGATATTTAAAATGGCCACATACACAGAGACACCATAACGCAGCGGATTTATCTGGTGACCTCCGAACTGATGATGACCGTTTCTCAAGTAAGTGATACCACTAGAAAATTCTGCTACCGTTTGTACTGGGCGGCTCTTCGATAACGAGGGCACCTCTTTCTCTGTACCCACCGCTCGTTAAAGAAAAGTGGCAGCTCAATAATGGCTTCTCTCTCTCGCTTCTTTCTCTCCCCTTCCATCACGCTTCCATCTGGCCTTTTAGTAACATCCCATAAGGAGGTCACCTCTCTTCTAAATCCCCGCTGTGCATCTTGCAAACCCCCAAAGCATAAATACGCTGGTGCCGGTCTCATGTCTTATAGACTCGGGCGTCATTTTAGAACTGCATCAGGCCGCTTAGGTTCCCTCCGAATAGAATATATGAAGTATAGTTTTAACATTCTTCTCTCTCGCTCGGTTACGATTCTAACTAATATTGACCAATGTCTATTAGAAATGTCATTTCATGTATAAAACATTTACGTTAAAGATCTGAACATGAACATCACTTTATTAAGTTTTTATAATGGGAATACAGAAATATATTGAAACTTGGCACTGGGCTTATGTCTCACAAACTCGGGCCTCACTTCAGAGTTGTTCTAAAGTTTAGAGGGTGTCTCTACTGGAAAAAACATGTTTATTCGGCTCGCTATATGTAGCTGAACTGGGCATAAATTATTAGAATTAAGGCAATGTAACTTAGATAACGAATACAAATGCATTATAAATCTGTGAAAAAAATTCAATTTGGTAATATGACTGTGCATGTAAACTTTTAAAAGAATAATCAGTGCTTTTCTGTCTTTTGCTAAACAAAATTGCATAAATGATGGTGACTGTATAAAAACAAAAAGACTGTATTTAAATTGCCTGATATAATGTGTTTCTATCAGTAGATTTGACTGACCGCTGATGATGCTTACTACACTATATGAAAACGAATTAATTTATCATGATACATTGCTGCTTCGAAAAAAGAAAACCCAAAAAATAGGTATTATATATTTTGACAACTGTTTTGCTTAAAGCATATGACACGATTAGATTCTGCATGATGTCTTAATAACAATGCATGTAAAAGTTCAGAGTACTCTTGGGATCACCAAAAGGTTCTCAACATTCATTTAATTCATATGAATATCCAGCCTAAATGGGACAAATATACACAATCCTCACATGCACAGTGATCAAATGGACCCTTTTAGGCAATTATAGTACGAATACTAGTAACTACCAAGGTGTATACAGAATATATATGAATTTATTAACAACAGTATTGTTTTTTTTTAAAACAAAAGATAAAAAAAGTCATAGCTTCATGAAAATCATAACAATACAACAGAAAACACAGTACCATACTCATATAATTAATTAGAGACAGAGAAAGAAGTGCAATATAATAGTCACATCATATTTGGATTGTTCCACATGGAATTCATTTCATTTGTCTGTTCATATGTCCATCAAAACAATCATCTATTGGACATGAACATGAAAAAAAAATACTAATAACAATGCATGCCAATGGCTTACAGCTAAGTTAAGACGGTACTTAGCTCTAATAACATCACCGCGCAATATTAACTAGTGAAATGACGTCTGCCAGCACGTTTTCTCTTTCCTCTCTTCGTTCTGAAAATTGCATGAACTCTTTTTCATGAAACAGTTACCCATGTAGCTGATTTAAATGGAATTTTTATGGTACTTTTGCCCACATTTCTGCTGGTTTTCAACATTTGCCATTGGATCCTACTTTCACGTCTTATACATTACTTTCACGGCACATCAGAAAGCATGGTCCTAACACCATTCTTTTAAAATTGCACCGGTTTTTGGTGATACGGTCCCTTTTTTCACTTCTTTTTATTTCACTTTCTTCATCCTTTTTTCTCACTTGATTTTTATTTTTGTCCTTTGTCATCTGACACAACACTTACAATTGTCCCCTTTTTTTTTTTTTTGTTCCAAAACCTTTATTGCACATTTGCATATTACACAGCGGAATGCCTACAACCCTGCGGGCCGGCCGCCATCATATAATCGTCACTCACAGCAAAGAGAAGCAGAAGGAGCATGTAAACAAAAATCAGAATAGTGTTCCCCGAAATCTGCTGTGCAAAGAAAACAAAATGTGCAGTATTAGCAAATAAAACATTCGGAAGATGCGGTTTTGACGACCATTTTCACGTTTTCTTCTGTAAAACAACAAACTAGAAACATTAACCCGTTAGGAACGACAGTACGGTCTGCTATAACACAGTACAGATCAAGCTCTAAGTGTCGTATTGGAGGACCAGAAGTCGAATCACAATTCTTAGTGCCCAAAGTTGTTCATCATTCAATACATTCTCCCTCAATGCCCGGCCCCTCATGTCACCCCCCACCCGAAACCCTCACTTGCCCCAAGCCCACCACCCCTCCCATGTTCAACCCCCTTCACTTTCGTCATCGGAATCTATCTGGTCATCCTCGAGCAAGGGCTCACAAATATCCCCCCTGAATACATTCCATTTCAACCAGATCTTGTTCCATTTCCCCGGGCAGGCACGGCTGGAATATATTGCTCTCTCGGTCAGCATTACTCTGTCCATGGTCTGGCACCACTGGGACCTAGTCGGCAGGTCTGCCGCCCCCCATCGTTGTGCTATGTCGCGTTTCGCCACCATGACCCCTGCTGTGACCCAGAGTTGTTCATACCTGGACAGGTCAGTAGGTTCCCATATATTCAGTAAACACCTCCTCGGGTCAGGCAGTAGGGAGTGTTCTAGTGTTTGTGAGAGAGTGCGGTGTATTTGTTTCCAGTACTCCTGGATTTTGGGACAGTCCCATATGGTGTGAAAGAAAGTGCCTTCCTCTCCGCAGCCGCGCAAACAATAAGGATGGGGCGCGCGCTGTATGCGGTGCAATACTGTCCTCGTGTAATAAACCCTGTGGAGGATCTTAAATTGAACTAGTCTCATGCGTGCCGAGATGCCCACCTCCCTAGGTGAACCCAGCGCCGCATTCCACTCATGTTCGTCCATATCCTGAACGTCTCCCTCCCATTTCCCCTTCAGGAGGAGCGTCGGATCAGGGGAATTATTAAGCAGTTTACGATAGGTGAGGGACGTCGCTTTCTCCAACATGTAATCTGTGAGGAGGCGGTCTTCCAAGGGAGAAGACTCCGGCAGTGGTGTGCCGGGTGGTAGGACTGCGAGCAGTGCATGGCGAATTTGAACGTACCTGTAAAGTTCCCTGTCACCAAAATCGTACAGCTCTTTCAGCCGGGTAAAGGGAATTACTTCCTCCCTCTCCCACAAGTCCCCTACTGTGGAGATGCCAATCGTGTCCCATTGAGCGAACCCCTTGGTGTTTCTGAGATTGCCCAACGCTCGGGAGTCCCACAGTGGAGTCATTTCGGTTATCCTCCCCTTCCAACCCAGGGCCTCCGTCGCTGCGTGCCATATTTGAACTGTAAGTTTCGTGGGGCCCAGTAGTGCCCGCATCTTGCGGCGATCGTACAAAGGCCCTAACAAGCTATTGACACCCAGTTGAGTCCTGTCTGAATGAAATGCCGGGTCAGTATGTGGCGCGTGGATCCACTGATTAATCGGCTTGAGGTGTGCAGCCCAGTAATACAATTTTAGATTCGGCAACGCGATACCTCCGCTGTACCAGTCTCTGTGTAGCTTGGACTGCGCCACTCGTGCTGGGAGGTTACCCCACAGAAGGTTGGAGACCAGAGCCGCCGCTTTCTGGAAGAACTTAGGTGGCACAGGATATGGTGAGTTTTCAAGGACATACAAAAACCGCGGTAATGCCATCATCTTGTAAAGTGCCGCCCTGCCCAAGAGTGTTAACGGCAGGCTCGACCAGAATTCTACATCTCGTTTAAGCCGGACCAGGTGCGGAGTCAGATTCTTATCCATGAATTCTGCTGGTTCCCTAGTGACATGTATTCCCAGGTATTTAAAGGACGTCCCCGCCAGCTTCAGCGGGCACGCACTGTCGAGAGTCAGGGCTGGACCTTGCAGAATGTAAACTTCAGACTTGGCCCAGTTTAGCGTATAGCCTGAGACACTGCCGTGGGTGTCGCAGATGCGCAGTAACGCTGGTATGCCTTCATCGGGGTCGGTTAGATATACTAACATATCATCGGCGTACAAGGAAAGCCGGTCTTCCCAACCCCCAGGCCACGTTATGCCTTTAATGAGGGGTGAAGCTCGTATGAGGGTTGCGAGGGGTTCAAGCGAGATAGCAAACAGCAAGGGCGACAGAGGGCACCCCTGCCGCGTGCCTCTTCCCAAGGGGAATGCATGCGAAATATGACCATTAGCTACCACGTGCGCCAGTGGGTCCGTGTAGAGCAGCTTGACCCATGCCAGAAAGCGAGGGCCAAAGCCCATACGCGTCAGTGTCTCGAACAAGTATTCCCACTCCACCAGATCAAATGCCATCTTGGCGTCAAGCGCTAGAATCACTGCTGGTGATTTAATGGCGTCAGATCTAGCCAGCACCCCGTGCAGTCGCCGCAGGTTCAACGCCGTGTTCCTGTGTGGCATAAATCCGGACTGATCCGGATGTATGATCGAAGGCAAATGTGGCAGAATCCTAAGTGCCAGGAGTTTAGCCAGGATTTTCACTTCCGCGTTTAATAGGGAAATGAGCCGATAGGAGGAACAATCCTCCGGCGGTTTCCCCGGCTTGGGGATTGTTACGATAGTCGCCACTCGTTGGTCAAGCGGAAGTGAGCCCTTCTCGAGACTATCCCTGAACATCCCCAACAGATGTATACTGAGGGTCTCCGGCATCGCCTGGTACCATTCTATGGGTATACCATTCGGTCCCATCGCCTTACCTGGGTTAAGTGCATGAATGGCCAGTTGGATTTCCTCCACAGTAATATCTGCCTCTAAGTCGTTTGACGCCTCTGGTGACAGTGATTGTACCTCAATCGGAGCCAAGAGAGCTCTCGCGGTTTCGGATGTGACTATCCGTTCCGGGGTGTATACTTGTTGGAAATAGGCCGCCAGTATCTCTGTGATGCGCCTAGGGTCTGAATGTGGCACTCCATGCATGTCCTTGAGCCGCTGTATCCCCCTGGAATTGGTCTCACGTTTATCCAGCCACGCCAGCATTTTCCCTGCTTTGTCCCCCACCTCATAAATTCTATTCTGAGTATCTGTTATGTAGCCTTTAACAACCACGCGGAGGTGATCGTTGTACAACTGCTGTTGGAGAGTGAGTGCATGTAGGGTGGAGGGAGAGGGGTGTAGCTCATGGGCCGTGGTCCGATCCTTCAGTGCCACCTCTAAAGCGGCCAGTGCCTGGGATTGCTGCCTCCTATACCCAGTTATAGTGTTAATTGCTTGCCCTCTCAGGACCGCCTTATAGGCTTCCCAGAGTGTCGCTGAGGAGCGTACTGAGTGTACATTTTCCAGAAAGTATTGTTCCGTGGCACGTGTAAGGGCCTTACGGACCTGTGGAATTTTAAAGTAGGATGCATGGATGGGGTAGATGCGCTTACGTGTTCTCGCTCGCATGGTGAGAGTCAGTGTGAGGGGTGAATGGTCTGAAACCCCCCGAGGGTGTATCACTAGGTTGTCAACGTGACGAAGGCCATCGCCCATTGACAAAAAGTAGTCGATACGGGATAGGCTACCATGTACTGCGGAGAGAAAGGTGTATTGTTGTGCGCCCGGGTGTAAGTGTCTCCAGATGTCAGTCATTCCCATGGCCATTGCAAACCGCCGCAGGTACGTATCCCCCCCCGCCAGGGTGGTGTGGGACGTCTATCTAGCCGTGTGTCCATGACCGTGTTGAAGTCTCCCCCTAAGATATTCTCCCCCTCCGGTAGAGTCAGCAGGAAGTCTCCTAATCTAGGGAGGTGTACTGAATGCAGTGCCGGCGGAATGTATACTGATATAAGGTTGAAAAGTGACCCCTCCCATTGCCCATGCACAGCCGCGAAGCAGCCTTGATCATCCGTGTGAGACGATAGAGGCAGGAATCGTGAATTCTTTTTTATTAAAACACCGGACCCTCTAGAACCAGATGTGAAGTCTGAATGAGCCCACATTTTGTAACCCCGTCTATCCAGAGCTTTTCTAGCCCCCCCCATTAGGTGAGTCTCCTGCAGCAAGGCCACGGTAGGTCGCAGTCGCTTAATAGCAGTCAATACCAACCCCCGTTTAACCTTGTCTCCCAAACCTCGAACATTCCAGGACAGTAAGGACAGAGTTGGGCTTTGTGTATCGGTGGAGGCCAGTCCCTCTAATGGTGGTACGTCGTTAGCCATTGGGAATCAAGGGGTATGAAGTGGAGCATCCCGTAACAGTGGGAACAACTTTCATGCCTATACGGGTACAATCTTAGCATAAATATTACAAAGCAATTCCTTTTCTCTGTTTCCGTGCTTAACTGGGTCAGGTGGTTTGATACGTCCCCCGAGTGGTATGGTGTATTACTTGGCCGTACATATGTGTTCCCAACAAACAAATTCGTAACTGTAAAAGAACAACCCGTCCCCCTTTCCCCCCTCCCTGCTTCCCTGCCTAACGGACTTTCAACTGCCCGCCTCCCCAACTGAGCAGAGTGCTTAACCCAACCCATAACCAGAGTACTTGCGTGTAGGGGGGAGAGTGTCTCCCCGAGCAGGCGGCATCCCTGCGTGCCTCAGGTGAGGTCATGCCAGTGTCCACGTGCAGCAACTGAAACACGAAGGTGGTGGTCAGCAGTTGTGGTCAGCGTAGATCCTGGGGGGGGAGGGTCATCCCTCTCCATCCGCCCCTCCTGTTCCACGGGAGGGAGAGTCCTCTGCCCCCCCCATCTCGACCAGATGCTTGCGAACCATGTCTGCTGTCGTCTCTGCGGTTGTGATCTGGTCCGCGGTTCCTGCGGTGCCGGCCCACCGTGTGCCAACCTTCCAGCCAATCCCGGGCAGCCTCGGGGGAGTCAAAAAACCACACTTTTTTGTCCGCAACAACTCTCAATCGTGCTGGGAAGATCATCGAGTACGGTAAGTCCTTCTCCCTCAACGTTCTCTTAACTTCCAGGAACGTTTTCCTTTTCCTAGCCACCTCAGCCGTGTAGTCAGGGAAAAACGCAAGTCTTGAGTTTTGAATCTGAATGGCGGGCGCCACCCTGGCGGCCTGCAGAATGGCATCACGGTCCCTGAAGTTAAATAGTCGTGCTAGTATAGTATAGGCCTTGGAGGGCCCCCTGTCTTCGGTTTTCCCCCCGGAACGCGGTGGGCCCTTTCTACCGAAAAGAAGTTTGAGAGTCCCTTTGGCTGAAGTCGGGTTTTTATCAAGTCCTCCACATAGAGGTCCATCGCCCCTGTGTCCTCGGATTCCGGCACGCCTAGGATTCGGACGTTGTTGCGTCTGGAGCGACCTTCCTGGTCATCCAGTTTGTCCCTCAGTATTTTGTTGTCAGCTTGAAGGCGCTCCATTGATGTTTGCAGTTCAGACACGTCCTCCACCAATGATTTGGTGACGACCTCTACTTGCTTGACCCTCTCGTTCATTTTTTGGAGGTCCGCCCGGATCAGGGTGACTTCAGTGGCGGTCGCCCCGACTGTCGCCTGCACCTGGGCCAACGCCGCCAGGACATCCTCAAGCGTGGCCTTCTTAGCCCCATCCGCGTCCGCCGCTTTCCCGGTGTTCTTGCGTTGTTCCTGGGGCGGTGATTGCTTCTCATACGCGAATTTATCCAGCTTCGCTTGGGTGGAGGTGTTTTTGGGGCCCCTGTTCGACATGGTAATGCACAATGTCAGCAGCGCCCAGACTCACAGCTCACCAGCGGTCGTGCCGACCGCGGCCGCACCAGCAAAGCACTCCCGCCGCAGACGCAGCCCGCAGTCCACAGCGAGGGGGCGAAGAGTCCTCCCCTCAGACTTACAGCCGTTAGGGGGCCCCCAGGGTTTGCAACTCGGAGTACTGGCAAAGGGGTGCGCCAATCCGCGCAGGGGCACCGCCCGAGGTCCCAGGAGCAAGGTGGTCGCTCGATCCCCCAATCCTTATGAAGACTGCGTGGTGGTGTGCTGGAGGTCCTCCTCTCCCCTCCGGTGGCACTCCCGCGGATCTCGTGCGGGGGGTCGAGCACAGTAACGAAGGGGCCCCGCAGGGACCCGCCGCCCCCACTTGATATTCTTGGGAACTGGAGCCAGCACAGTCCCGATAGGGGAGTCTCCGTCGGGTGCCGGGGCGCCGCTCGCTCAAGGCGCGGAGAAATGGCGGCTGCACCGCCGCTGCCAACGGTCCAGAATGCGCCCACGACCAGAGCAACTGGCGGTGTACGGCTGTTCCAGGCGTCGCGGGGGTCAGCGCTCACCTGGGGGCCCCCGGGGGCACGATTGCGGGCTCTCCGGACCGCGCGTCCGGCGACCGACACTTCCTGCCGCACCCCTGCCGCTCCAAGGCAATTTCCGGCCGGTCACTCTCTCTCCGCGACCCCGCTGCTTCCAGGCTGGCAGTAGGCCCTCCGCACCTTCGGTGTCCGCTCTGCTTACCGGAGCTCGTCTGTGCTGCCACCGTTCTCAATTCCGCAGCGTTGGGTGCCGCACGGACTCCGGGTCCGATCCTCTCCCACCAGCACTTAAAAATTCAGGATTGATGTGACGGATTGTCGTGGGAAGCCGCCGTTACTCGGGAGCCTCTCTACGCTGCGGCCGCCATCATCGGCTGCTAGCCACGCCCCCCAATTGTCCCCTTTTTAATTAACAGCCTTGAGAAAGCCCTGGCCTTACTCGCCATACAGGGCGAAACACGTGCCGGCTGATCTGTTTTTTTTGCTTCCAAAGAAAAACTGCACAATGAATAACAGAAAAATGAGTGGAAATGAATCAAACCCATTGAAAACATCACTAAAAAGATCTTTGTTCACTCAAGCTAACTTGTACTGTGCTATCTTCTACTATCAAGCAAAATATATCCATTGATGGGAGTGAACTACAACATTGGGAAAGGAGGAATACATGCTCGCAACCCTTTTTTATAAACAGAAACACTATTAAGATTGATTTATGGAATGTAAGAAACAAACTAGAAACCCTTCTGCATTTCAGTAGCACTACAAAGCACAAGTGCAGATGTATATAGTCAATCGGGTAATTGCGCGGGTGGGGAAGGTCTTGAAAAAGGGTGGGAATGGTGAACAGTCACAATATCAAAAAAAATATCAAATTGACGAAATATAGACTTTTTTTATATAGAATGGACACAATATCGAATTGCAAAAATATAGTGGTGCAGAATATCGAACTTCAAGTAAGAAATGTTGATTACCATAATATCGAAGTTGTAATATCAACAGTCATAATATAGTTGTTAAAAATATCGAAATTTTTTATAGTGCTTTAAGTGTTAATATATGTGTTAAGAGTATGTATTATTTTTGTAATGTATGTTTGAATTTTTTTAAAGTAATGAATTTTATGTTATTTAATTTTTGCATAATTTAATTCCGTAGCGGGTTGTGGGTTTATAGGGGAATAGAGTGGGAAGGAATTTAATTATAGTAAATTAAATATCAATTTTTAGGAATGATTAATTATTTTTAATTTAATTTTGCGTTTTAGTTCTGTAGCGGGTTGTGGGTTTATAGGGGAATAGGGTGGGAAGTAAATTAATTGTTATGAAGTAATTATTTATTTGTATTTATTGATAATTAATTTATTGTTAATTAATTATTAATTGGTAACTAATTTTTATTAATTGGCAAACTTTTTTTATTACTTGGTAATTAATTTTGATTTATTGATAATTATATTAATTGTATTAATTTATTATTTGTAGCGGGTTGTGGGTTTATAGAGGAATAGGATGGGAAGTAATTTATTTGTAATTAAATAATTATTGAAATTATTTTTGTGAATTGATAATTAATTTACTGGTAATTAAATATTAATTGTGATATTTTTATTAATTATACATTTTTGGTATTGGACATGAATTGATTGTTAATTAATTGTTAATAGGAAAATACTTTTTTATAAATAATATGTATTGATATTTATTATTAATCAATTATTAAATATATTGTATTTGATCATTAATTTTAATAATTTTTTTATTGGTATTGATAATGAATTTTATCTTATTTAAATATTAAATCATTACCTTTCCTTCTGTTACACTCACTGGAGTGGGAATAGTAACTTTTACCCCTACGTTATCCAACACTTTCCCTACTGTTGCACTCTCTGGAGTGGGAATAGTAATTTTTACCCCTACGCTATCCTACGCTTTCCCTACTGTTGCACTCTCTGGAGAGGGAATAGTAATTTTTACCCCTACGCTATCCAATGTTTTCCCTACTGTTGCATGTTTTTTTTTTACTTACATTAATTGTTTATTAATTTTAAGGTTATTTAAGTATTTGTAAGTATGTTGTAGTTAATTATATTTATTATTTCTTAAATTTTACATTACTTTGAAGACATTTAAAAAATGATATATCATAACAAACTATATTATTTACAACAATATTTTGGATTCGATATTTGTGCACTTACCTGTTTGTAGATAGGAATTCGATATTCTGTTATTCTATATTTTTTTCCACAATATTTTGGCAGGTCGATATTTTTATTTTTATTTATTTATTTTTTAAACTTATATGGCGCAAACAGCTACGCAAAAAGGGTTTCCCGGCGCCTAAGAACACAACAGCATGGATGGAATAATATAACAGAGGTCGTTCAATTTTGCTCCTCAATATTCTGTCGGTGATCCAGTGGGAACAAGGGGAGGCGTTAAACAATAGTAGAGCAAAGGGTGGTGCAAAAGGGAAAAATATGAGCAAAATTTGAGGTCTTCACACTAGAAACAGAGACGTTAGCTTCGACAATACAGTAAATCAGAGATGATGACTAAATCTATTAGCATTTGCACATCGAACATGGATAGGCTATTACACAATTGAAAAAAAGTTTGAACATTAAGGCACACTGTTTAGAATCTGGGACACACATTTATCGCTACAAGAGACCCACATTCTAAACAGCCAGTTACATCTACCTGAGAGAAAATGGGCTACTATTGTTACAGCCACTACTCAAGAAATGACAATTAAAGGGATGGTTATCATGATCTTTCGTCACAAATAAAAATTAACTACTGTAGGATGATCAAAAGGGAAGATTGGCATATGCACTTACCAATAGAATAACCATAATAACCGCAGATCACACATTAATGACCCATCAGTATATATTGCAATTGAAGTTGGAATACGAAGTTGAGAACACCTTATGTTATTGTGGGAGACTGGAATATGGCATTTAACTCTCCAGATCAGTTCATTAAAATGTATCATATTCCCAAAGACTAATAAAGACTCAACTCTAGGTTCTTCATACACATTTGTTGTTCTTCTCTTCTCGGATAGTAAAATCTATGATAAACTATTGGCTGTGTCAGAAGTCGGACTCCTCTGATGGATTTCTTCAGAGCCAAGTGTCTTCCCCCATGAACCCCCCTTTTCTGTCTCCCCAGCCCTCAGATGCTGACGTTCATGTGAGTGAACTCGAGTGGCCTCTGAGCTACTGGCCCTTTAATTGGGAGCAGGATTCAAGCTTCAGCCCAACCTCTGAGGCGGCGCCTCGAGTGACGACAGGACTCAAAGAGCCGTCAACCAATGAGTACAAGGTCTTCGAGAAGCGGGAGGTGCCAGCTGACGCAGACTCAGGAAGCAGACATGCCGGGATTGAGCCGTGCTGTGGAACTTCAGAGACTGAACACGCCAGAAGAAGACCCCCGGATCAAGAGCCAGGAGGCCAACCTCGCTTTCCGCCCCGCCACGCCACGTTCATGGAGGAACGTGGCTTCAACAGGTGCGTTCGAAACTCCTGGGCCCCGGGAAGAGGGAGGATCTGTTGTGTGGGGGTGAAGGCGGCGGAGACGCTTCGTGTTAAATCTGCCCTTGTCTGCTCCTGGTGTCGACTTCCTCACCCTCATTGCACCTTCAAGGAATGATTGGTAGTCCCTCACTAACCATCCCTCACTCTTTTGCAGCCGCCTGAAGTCTAAAGGCCCCTATTTTTTGTTCTTTCTTTCCTTTGCAACCGGACGCCCGAACGTGCCAAGGAGTACTTCGGCACCTAGGATTCCCTGACGCCGCTGGAACACCACCTAAAGCAATCCACTGAACAAATTCCCCCCCCCTTCTACTTTTTGTTAACAAACCGGGACATGGTTTAATAAACCTTCTTCAAAAGCATTATCTTGACTCCTGCATCATCCTTGCCCCGCGACAGGCTGAAAGATTACAAAATACTGTGACAACAATAATTAATTTAGATCAACTAGGTTTTACTAAAAGGCCAAAATATTGAGAAAAATATTGCATGACTGCTATTCCCAATAGGCTCTGCTTGGGTTAAAAAACAATCCCATCCTAGAGGAGGGGCTTCTGTCACCTTCTGCCACAAATTAAAAAAACTCACAGCCCAATACCATAAATTACCATGCTTGGGAGGAGGTCATAAAGAAACCACGCTTGCCTTTTTCCAAACACCTCAATGACTCTATAGATCTGTTAGGCCTGGGGAAACTGTGGTCAACCTCTATAAGCTTAGACCAATTTAAAAAGGCAGCATCAAAATCATCTCAAATCTAGGCATTGCTAGAAGACAGAGCTTCCCTAGCGAAACAGTCACATGCCTGGGTATTATTAAACAGTTACAAATCCCTGAGAACTCCGCAGTACTTAGGTGAAGCCCTAAAACCAGGACAAAAAACAAATTTCTGTCTTGTCGCCTAGGCGGTCTTGCATCGCTACCATTCATTAAGCCTTGGCTGAGGTCAGCAGGAGACACGGCCTGCAGCTATGTGGCCTGGCAGTCGCAAACCTGGTCACACAAACTGCCTTTGTAAATGACCCTTGAAATCATAAGAAAATTTATTCGCCCCCAATGGATCCAACAAGGGGTGTGTACCTGCAGGGAAGCCATTTTGACCTGCTTTAACTCATCAGACCAAGGCTTCATTGCCAGGCCTGTTAAGTTCATTTAAGGTATTGAGAAGACACTCACAAAGGTAGCAAATAACAATGTTCGGGGCCAACACATTGACTTGTCCTTGCAATCACTGACCTCTGCTTTACCCCCAACAAAATAGACTATCTACTTGGGTCAGTGGCAACAAAACATTTTACATTCTAACTACCTAGCCTTTCTCCTGGGACCACTGGCCCACCAATCCTACTTTTATTTTCCCTGAGACGAATAAAAATCCTTACTTCCTTAATTTGCTGTCCCCTGCACATTTGCACATGCTCCTTACCGATCTTTCAACAGATTATTCTTAGAGCAGTATTTATTTTATTCATTGTTATTGTAAAGATTTTAAACAATTAACTTGCTGTCTTTTGCACACTGCACATGCTTTTTATCGATTTTTTAACAAATTATTCAAAGTGCTGTACTATTGATCATTATGGTTAGAATTTTAAATAATTAACAATAAACATATTTATTATTGGCTCTACTATTACAGCTAAACCATTTTTAGTAATGTTGGCCGAGGCTGAAAAATGCATTTGTGATCTACTAGTTGGGAATATCTATGGGAAACGATGTCACTATTTCATTTTCCCGACTCATTCACAATAACAATAGAAGCATTGTTTCAATGTCTTTGCCCATTTGTAATTATAAATGGCCTAGAAAGTTAGACATGTCAAACATACAGATGGAGAAGACAAGGCAGAGCCCCTTCCCCATTTCCGTTCCCATTTCTGTTTTCAGTTTCAAATGCCACTTGCAGCATCACTAAGAAATATTTAGCGGATTCTAAGATATAAAAGAGGAACATTACTTCAGAAAGTAGAATTAGATGCTGATGGGGGCGTGGCTTAGGCACAGAGGTTTTCAAATCAGTTAGGGGGAGGAAGGATCACTTGTCCTGCTAACCTGGATTTACAGGTAAGTGGGATGTCCCTTAGTAAAAACCCTCATACACGTGAGTTGGTGTTGTCTGGTAGCGGTATATCTTGATTCTCCGCTGTTGTTACTCTCGTGTCTGCATAATCACGGGGTTAGTAGGTATGCAGCCTCCACCAGGAGGAAGAAACCCAAGGTAAAAGCAGTAGTGTCCAGTGAAAAAGTGGTAGTGGTGATTTAAAAGTAACTCGGACAGCCAGTTCACTATATTTATTTTTCTGGATTCGAGTTAGTTGTGAAAATATTTCAGGTAAGCGTGGCGAGAGTTATTAGGATTCTCACGCTTTCCATTTTCGTGGTTTAAAAGGTCGACATGTTTCAGTCCTATTTGTCTCTCAAGATTAGTGGGCTTTCTTCAGGACCATGTGGTAGGTGTTTAAAGGAACGTATTAGTCCTGTAATTTCTTTGAGGTCAATTTGTGCCTGCAAATACAAACGTGTTGGGTAACTAGTGATGGAGAGGAGGGGGTAATATATAAATTTTTGTACATTACAGTCCAATTTATGGACTGGGCTCAGAAGCAATGCTCTTTCAATCATCACCAAGGCAACAGAAACCACATACTCAGACATATGGCCAAAACTATAATCATGGATTTGGTCTACTTTGTTAAATTTCTAAACCGCTTTTGTCAGAAGTTGCCGGTTACATGTGGTTCATTGTGAAGTCTGCTTATTAACGTATCTCTGTGCTGCTAAAGTTAATAAATTAACTTGTAGTACTGGTAAAAACGCCTCATGCCTAGTGAATTTTTACAAGGTATATGCTAGCTGTAGTACCCTTCTCTATTCTGTTAATAATATATTTTGTTGGTCTTTTCCGGGATAATTAAACGTTATTAATCAACCAAAGGCTGTGTCCAGGCAAACAGTTGCATTCACGCGCTCAATGAGTCATTTCTCATTTTTTGGAACATACCATAGCACGTTTTACTACGCGCTTCCTCGGGTACCAAGGAGTCAATGGGAGCGTGGCCCTTCACTGAAAAGATGAAGTTAAAGGTTGGTTAGTTTGTACTTATCTCTTCAAGCGCAGCCTCGTCCTCGCATTGTACCTGTGGCTCGGCGCCTCCTCTGCTGCTTGTGCTGACTCTTCCGTCCTGGACCCGGTAGAATTCCCGGGCTCGCGAGCCTTGTTAAAATAACTCTCGGTCATAGGAAGTGTAGACAGACTTTCTTGAGAAAGGGACTTGTAGCGTCTATTGCCATATTAGGTTATCTGATTAAATATTCACTACACTCGACTTTATAGTTATTTTGAATTTGTAATTAATGAAGTTCATTTTAATAGCGAACAAAGGTTTGTCAGTTCAAACATTTTATTCGTATCTACTAGTTGCCTTTAGAATAGGGCTAAATACTTCAATTACTTTAAAGGTAGGCGAGTAGATTCAGTTGATTTATAAATGACTCATAAGTATAATATACTCTCCATTCTCTTGATGTGGCTCAGATAGGGATTATATCTCTTGGTGATCATCTATTCAGACTGGTCCATGGAATATTATCGTTAAGACCTCGTACATCTGTGCCCAGTCTATGGACCCACCTTTGTTCCTTTTCAAAGAGGATGCGGTCTGCATTGTGGTCCTTAGTTTGAAGAGCTTCCAGAATTACCCATTGTAGATCGTCTGTTGTGTGGCCTTTTTCCAGATAGTGTGTCGCCATTTTGGTTGTTCCTTTTTTACACTTGACGTTGCTGCCATGCTCAATAATTCTCTGTTTTGCTTTCCTGCACGTCAATCCTATATAGATCATCTTGCATGGGCATGTAATCATGTAAATAACATGGCTCGTGTTGCAATTGGTGTGATGCCGCAATGTCCATTTTAAATTCGGTAGAAGTTGTAGTTCTTTTGTGGGATTAGTTAATGGGCAGACTGTGCAAGATCCACAAGGAAAGTGTTCCATGATAGGTGGTAAGTTCCACAAGGTGGATTGGTTCTGTAGTACAATGGGTTTTGGTCTTGTATGGACCAATAGATCTTTTAGATTTCTCGTTCTTTTATTCGCAAACTGTGATTTCGGCCAAGATAGGTTTGCTGAAGTAAGGATCCTCCAATGCTTGTTTATGATTTTCTTCACCTTGTTCGTAGCAGGACCATATGTTGTTACACATGTGAGCAGGTCTTCTTGTGGGGCTCTGTTGGTGGTTTCTAGTAGTCCTTCTCGATTTTGGTTCCTTGCTCTTTTTTTGCAAGCATTAATCACTTTTCTGGGGTAATCTCGTGCCTCTAGTTTCTTACAGAGGTCATTGGCTTGGGACTTGTATTCTTCAGGTTTGCTACAATTCCTCCGTAAACAGAGGAATTGGCTATAGGGGAGATTTTCCCGCAAAGGGCGAGGATGATAGCTGTTGAAGGAGAGCAGGCTATTTTTTGCAGTGGGTTTGAAAAAAGTCCTAGTCTGCAAAGTGTCGTTCTCGACATAGATGGTAATATCCAAAAAGTCTAGGCTCCTTTTATCGGCAGTATAGGTGAATTTCAACCACTCATCTTTTGTGTTTAGCCATGTGTGGAATTCAATTAGGCTTTTCATGTCTCCTTGCCAAATGAGTAGAATATCATCTATGTAACGTTTCCAGAAATAAATCTGGTGATGGTAAGGGTTCTCTTGGTTATTGATGATTAGTTTCTCAAAATTACTCACATAAAGCCCAGCCACACTTGGGGCAAAAGTGCTGCCCATAGAAGTTCCATGGCATTGTCTGTACATGGTGGTGTTGTAAGCAAAGTCGTTTTCTGTTAATGCAAGTTTACAGCACTCCAAGACAAAATGCCGTGGGGTTTTGTAGTCCCAGTCTGTATCAAAGAGTAGATTCTCTAAGGTGTCCAAAGTCTTTTTTTGTGGGAGACTTGTATAGAGACTTTCCACGTCCATCCCTACTAGGATCATCGATCTTTCAGAATAATTGACTTGTGTTAGCTGATTCAAGAGATCTCTCGTATCTTTTAGATAGGTCGGAGTCTGTTGGATAAGTGGTTTTAAGTATTCGTCAGCGAATTGAGAGAGTGGTTCTAGCACCGACCCTATTCCAGAGACAATAGGTCTGCCCGGAGGTGGATGGCGTGCTTTATGAGTTTTCGGGAGGGAATAAAAATAGGGAATTCTTGCTGTTTTTGTCCCTAAAAACTCTCCTTCCTTTTTAGAAATCCAATTGTTTGTGACTGCCTCTTCCACCATTAGCGTTATTGTTCTTTGTAGCCTGGGTGTAGGGTCAATTGTAACGATTTCATAGAAATTACGATCCGAAAGGAGGTCCTTGCATTGTTTCTCATAACCTTCTTTGCTGAGTACAACTACTCCACCCCCTTTGTCTGCTTGCTTGATTACAAGGCTGGCATCATTTTTTTGTGTATGCTCTTTGTTCCAATTTGGTTATATTCTGAAAGGGTTTAGTTGTATTTTCAATCAGTTCGTCAATTTCCTTCATCACCGCTTGTTCGAAGGTAGCAATTTCCATTGATACCTGGGAGTTCAAAGGACAAAATTTAGATTTTTGTCGTAAGGACGTATCTCCATCTGTGGGTGATGGTGCCCGATTGGTAAAAAACGCCTTAAGTTTCAGTTTCCTACAGAACTCTGATATTTCGCATTTGGTCTTAAAAACATCTAGGCTTGGAGTTGGTACATAGCCTAGGCCCTTATTGAGGACTCTGGTTTCTTCCGAGGATAGCGGTCTGTCACTTAAGTTTACGATGAGGGAGCTGTACTCGGCCCTGCTTTCGCCTTCGTGACGCTCCTGGTCTTGACCTGTCTCGTCTGATCTGACCACGTCACTCCTCTTCGCCTTTGGTTTTGAGGTGCACGGCCTCCCCCTAAAAAAGGAACCCGTTGATTGTAATTCCCTCCTGACTGCGGTTGGTGTTGATGTGTCATAGGTGTTGGTCCTTGGTAAAATGGATTCATCCACCCTTGGAAGTGGGGGTTGAAGGGTTGGAATGAGATATTTTGTGGGCCCATATGATAATTTGGCCACATATTCCATCCTCTTTGGTTGCCTCTTTTGTTCGGATATCCTCGTCTATTAAAGGTGGGATATTCTTCACCACTAGAATCACTTCCTTCTCCAGAGGAGCCCTTTTGTGAACCATTGTTAGAGCCATAGTTAGAGGCATTGTCGTTACTCTTGTAATCTTTGCTGCTATACGGATGGATCCGTTCAATAGAGAATTTTTTCAGTTCCTTCGCTAGTTTCTGTAGTTTGGTCTGTGTCAGGAACTCTTGTGTATCACTCATCTCTTTGTTGATTTCATCCAGTTTAGTCTTGTAAACTGTGATGTGTACCATGTTGTTAAGCTGGGTCTCGATCAGTTGAATTTTAATGGTCAATTCGTCTGTTAATCTGGTAGCGGTTTTAATGATAAGGACTAGATAGTCTCTAGTACACTGATTGAGCGCGTGAATGCGACTGTGTGCCTGGACACAGCCTTTGGTTGATTAATAACGTTTAATTATCCCAGAAAAGACAAACGAAATATATTATTAACAGAATAGAGAAGGGTACTACAGCTAGCATATACCTTGTAAAAATTCACTATGTATGAGGCGTTTTTTACCAGTACTACAAGTTAATTTATTAACCCATCGACCTCGGGGTACGCTACGCTACCGCATAACACCATTGTACTAGTGAGACGTGCCGCAACTACGTCATCGACCTTGGGGTCCTGCGTTATCGACCTTGGGGTACGGTACACCACCGCATATCACTATTGTACTAGTGAGACGTGCCGCACCTACGTCATCGACCTCGGGGTCCTACATCATCGACCTCGGGGTACGGTACGCCACCGCATATCACCATTGTACTAGTGAGACGTGCCGCTCCTACGTCATCGACCTCGGGGTACGCTACCGCATAACACCTTTGTACTAGTGAGACGTGCCGCACCTACGTCATCGACCTCGGGGTACGCTACGCTACCGCATAACACCATTGTACTAGTGAAATGTGCCGCACCTACGTCATCGACCTCGGGGTATGCAACGCTACTGCATAACACCAGTGTAATAGTGAGACGTGTGGGACATATGTCAGTAATGCATGTGTATGTTGCGTCACATCCAAGTAATGTGTGTGAAACACACCCAGCAGTGCCCAGCATCATAGGGTGTGTGTGGCTAAGACCCCCAGCAGTGCCCAGCAGTGCCCAGCATTAGAGTGAGTGTGTGGCTAATACCCCCAGCAGTGCCCAGCAGTGCCCAGCATTAGAGTGTGTGCGTGGCTAAGACCCCCAGCAGTGCCCAGCATTAGAGTGTGTGCATGGCTAAGACCCCCAGCAGTGCCCAGCATTAGAGTGTGTGTGTGGCTAAGACCCCCAGCAGTGCCCAGCATTAGAGTGTGTGTGTGGCTAAGACCCCCAGCAGTGCCCAGCATTAGAGTGTGCGCGATGCTAATACCCCCAGCAGTGCCCAGCAGTGCCCATCATTAGAGTGTGTGCGAGGCTAAGACCCCCAGCAGTGCCCAGCATTAGAGTGTGTGTGTGGCTAAGACCCCCAGCAGTGCCCAGCATTAGAGTGTGTGCGTGGCTAAGACCCCCAGCAGTGCCCAGCATTAGAGTGTGTGCGTGGCTAAGACCCCCAGCAGTGCCCAGCAGTGCCCAGCATTAGAGTGTGTGCGTGGCTAAGACCCCCAGCAGTGCCCAGCATTAGAGTGTGTGTGTGGCTAAGACCCCCAGCAGTGCCCAGCAGTGCCCAGCATTAGAGTGTGTGCGTGGCTAAGACCCCCAGCAGTGCCCAGCATTAGAGTGTGTGCATGGCTTAGACCCCCAGCAGTGCCCAGCATTAGAGTGTGTGTGTGGCTAAGACCCCCAGCAGTGCCCAGCAGTGCCCAGCATTAGAGTGTGTGCGAGGCTAAGACCCCCAGAAGTGCCCAGCATTAGAGTGTGTGTGTGGCTAAGACCCCCAGCAGTGCCAGCAGTGCCCAGCATTAAAGTGTGTGCTATGTTAAGACCCCCAGCAGTGCCCAGCATTAGAGTGTGTGCATGGCTAAGACCCCCAGCAGGGACCAGCATTAGAGTGTCTGCGTGGCTAAGACCCCCAGCAGTGCCCAGCATTAGAGTGTGTGTGTGGCTAAGACCCCCAGCAGTGCTCAGCAGTGCCCAGCATTAGAGTGTGTGTGTGGCTAAGACCCCCAGCAGTGCCCAGCATTAGAGTGTGTGCGTGGCTAAGACCCCCAGCAGTGCCCAGCAGTGCCCAGCATTAGAGTGCGTGCGTGGCTAAGACCCCCAGCAGTGCCCAGCATTAGAGTGTGTGCGTGGCTAAGACCCCCAGCCATGCCCAGCAGTGCCCAGCATTAGAGTGTGTGCGTGGCTAAGACCCCCAGCAGTGCCCAGCATTAGAGTGTGTGCGTGGCTAAGACCCCCAGCAGTGCCCAGCAGTGCCCAGCATTAGAGTGTGTGCGTGGCTAAGACCCCCAGTAGTGCCCCCGCAGTGCCCAGCATTAGAGTGTGTGTGTGGCTAAGACCCCCAGCAGTGTCTAGCAGTGCCCAGCATTAGAGTGTGTGCGAGGTTAAGACCCCAGCAGTGCCCAGCATTAGAGTGTGTACGTGGCTAAGACCCCCAGCAGTGCCCAGCAGTGCCCAGCATTAGAGTGTGTGCGTGGCTAAGACCACCAGCAGTGCCCAGCAGTGAAAGCAGAAACATACCACAGTTAACCTCATTACCATCAGGAATAGACACATGTAACAATACCCAAATGTGAACATCACACCAGCTCCCAGGCACACGGCAGTCAAAGCCATTATCAGAAAACCAAAAGTACTGAACCGAAAAATTACAGCTTTATTCAGCCGCATCCAAAGATAAAACTTAAATATGAGTCCATGCTCATAGAAGGCCAATGGCCAGTCCAAATAAAGTAGAAAAAAGGTTGTGGCATCATGGATGTTGTCACATCCACACTTGCCTGCACATAGAGTTCAATTGTCTGTGGAAACGGTGGGGGCATTATCTTGAGAATCCTCCGGCACCGCAGGGACAGGAGAGGGAAGACAGGTGTAGTGGGTGCAGGTGGTGTGGATCCTTCCACACTGGCCCGTGCCTCGCCGAATGTGGCTACATAGACTTGGCTGCACACTTCAGCCAGTTCAGAAAAACTACCACCTGAACCCGGGGACACATTGGGGGTGGAGGTAGAGGGCTGTGAGTGTGTGGTCGTGGGTCTGTGGATGCGTGTGTCACGTGTGTCCCCTCTCCATATGGGTGTGCCTACATCCCCTTGAGATTGGGTGCGTGGAGATTTGCGCTTTGTCTACCGTGTGGGTGTGCTGGGTGTGTCTGTTGTTGCGTCTGACCTGCGGCATCTGCGTGTTCGTTGGGTAGGTTCAGGAGAGGCGGAGGTGGATGGGTCTAAAGTAGGGTGGGGGGCAGATGCTGCTGGGTGGAAAGTGCTGACTCCATGGCAGCCACACTCCGAAGTAGATCAGACATGGCAGATGACATGCCCTCCACGAACGACAACAACTGTGTCATGATTCGTGTATGTCCATAGAGGACAGTCAACATGGATGTCTGACCTACTAGAATCTGCCGGAGTAGGTCCACAGACTCAGCACTGAGGGCAGCAGGGGGAACAGGGGCAGGGCCTGCGGTGCCGGGAACAAAGGAGACACGGGGGCTAGCACCGACCATAGGGACCCTAACAACTGGGAGGGTGGAGATGGTACTGGAGGAGGAGGGGACAGCCAAAGATGTAGAAGATGGCATAGCTGCATATTCCCCCTCTTCCGGAGAGACTGATTCCGAGCCGTCCGCATGGTAGGGGGTGTCGTGCACATGAGGTCCGGCCGTCTGACTCTCCTCACCCTCCGTGCCACTGCCTCCCTCAGACTCCTCAAAACAGGTGGCACTGTCGCTGGGTCCCTCTGCCTGGTCCACGCCTGTGTCTCCTCCAGATTGTGGTGCTGATGCTGTTGACAAGGAGAATAAGAAAAACATATCAGTCACCTGTACACATCAGACATATCAGCTACAAATCATTTGTGCACATTTCTAAACATGGCATGCATCATGAGTCACATGCCACTGAACTCGGCGCAATGCTAAGCCTAGTCATGGGCAATTGTAAGAGACACAACGCTCAATGTATAGTAGGAAAGAAGTAACAGGCAAGGCAAAAACTTGTATGAGAGACACAATGATGAGCCACTGCCTGACAACAGGATAGCTGATGATGAATCACAGTTCATTTGCCCACCCTGCCACCCAAATCCAGACCTGGTCATGTTTGATTCGCTTTGACCCTGTGCCACATGGGAAACGTCCTGCCCGAACTGCCATGTGATGCCAGCCTGGGACATGAACCAAGTGTTCCATCACCTCACACTGGCATCACACCTGTCTACACCCAAAGTCACATTGTGTGGCTGACCATCAATCTTATTTACAAACAACATGCAACATATTTTGAGAATATGCACACATGCACTGCCCAGTGTGAGTATGCACAAGCCAAAAATTGTGCACATGTACTGTGTGCACCTGTAGCTAACACAATACACATGACAATTAGAAAGTGTACATTGACAAAGGCCACTGAGGCTGACTCGTGCAGAAATCACATGTTGAGACTCAAGATCAGTGCCAAAATATGAAGAAGGGCAGACACAGTGCACATGTGGTGCTACATGTAAGGTACCAACAGGTGTCACAGACCCCCCTCCAACATGATGATGTGCAAAGGAATATGCATACTAAGACATAGCACCATAGGAGTACATGTGAAAAACAATCAATAGCCAAAGCGCTGGTCAAATGTGGAGTAGGGCAAGGCATGTAAAGAAGCATCTGCTGAAACTGGGCCATACTTATGCCAATGCATAAAGTGCCTGTCTGACCACACCACTCCAATTGTGGGAGTGTTACCATGCCTCGGAGCACTGCAGGTAGCATGTGACACACATGACAACAAGCAGACATGTACCTACCCCCTTCTTGCTGCTGTCCCTCCTGCAACTGCCTATGGAGGTCTGGGAACACCACTTCCAGGACCAGGAGCATGTGGGGGGTGAGGTGGCGGGTGCCACCATGCCGGCGTGGAGCTTCAAGCTTGAGCTGTACCCTGGCGATGCGGCGGGTCCAGCACTGGATGTCCTGCCACCTCTTCCTGATGTTACTGAGCCTCCTGCGAGGCCCCCCCTCACTCCTGACAGCCCTGGCGATGTCCAGCCAGATGTCACCCTTCTCATAGGCAGATACCTGTCACAAATATAAAGTGAGACAACATCAGTACACCTGGTCCATGTCCCAAAGACACACACTTGCACCAAATAGATGATGAAAACTAGGCATAGGATGCTGACCACCCTTGCATCATTTTCCATGTGTATGTGGCCTGTGAGCAACCAACAATGCACTACACGCCATAGAGAGGCTACAGATGCCATAAGGGGTGCAAACCACCCTTTGAGCATGGCACACACTGAGCAATATATGCTACATCATGGTGCCCTGCAGCACGTGACATGCTGTCACACACCACACGACACCAAATAACCATCTACAGACCACACATGCACACCCTGGCACAGCTCATCTGCTTGTCATTGTCAACAGTGTATACAACATCACTTAGCACGTCACACCTGCGAAATATGTGGCACAGGCCTCAAGCTAACTGTCCAAGTCATGCACATGGCGCTGCATACTTGTCTCATCACATGGGTATAGCTGCGCCATACGCCATGCACCAGTCTTGAAAAACATCACCAACACAATTTGCCAGGTGACAAAGAACTATCACACTCTTCAATGTACATCACTTCAAAGCATGCTTTTGTCCAACAGGCACACATGTCATGAACAAATCCATCTACAGTGAGTACATTCATCTGTCATTCGTGGGGGAACACTGCAAGAGCTCAGGAAAACATCGAAAAGGAACATGCAAGGTATGGCACAGCAGAAAGTGTGCTTCACATTGCAGTTAATGTCACAGTTAGCACAATGCTGAGGAGCAGTAAACACTATTACACCACATCATTAACTGCATGTGAGAGACCACACTGTACACACCGGCACTCACTCCAAACAACATAACATCTCTTAACAATACATACACAATGGCTGTTGTGTCACTCACACAACAGGTGCACAGCCCAAGGTAGTGCACACATCACTCACCTGCTCCTCTGGTCTCCCATACAGCTTGCTGTAGTTAGGCAGGAAGGCATCCAGCAGGGCCTTGTTCTCCCCCTCACTGAGTGCAGGTGCCCTCTCCATGCTCAGCTAAGTCAGGATCCAGAGGATACGGAGACAGCAGCTGTGTTGTCCACTCCAATGTTGTGCAGGCAAGTGCCCTCTCACAGCCACATGCTGCCTTATATCTTTGCTGCAGAGGGTCTGTGAGTCCAAGGAGTAGTGTGTGATAGGCCAGATTAGTTTGCATCCTATGTATCATCCAATGCCATGACACATAAGATCATGAAACACATTTGCATGGTTTGAAAACTGAGCTTGAGCTCAATAACAACTTTTGCAACATACTTTAGCCAAACTGAATTTTCATGAACACCTGTAGAACACTCTCAAATCTCTGTTTCCTTGACAACCTGGCTGCATTCTAACCATTCCACTGTTCCCCAAGATGTTCCCTATGTATTTTCTGGAATCCCCACACAAGTACGGTGCGATTGCCGTCGCAAATGCAACTCATTTAAGGGTGAATCGAGCCGTACACACGCACGTTCAATCGAGGTACGCATTGCTCACGTATAGCTACAATGCAATAGGCAAACGAGACGTACACACGCACGTTCACTTGGGGTACGCATTGCCTACGTATACCTACAATGCAATAGGCAAACGAGCCGTACATACGCACGTTCAATCGGGGTACGCATTGCTCGCGTATACCTACAATGCAATAGGCAAACGAGCCATACATACGCACGTTCAATCGGGGTACGCATTGCTCGCGTATAGCTACAATGCAATAGGCAATCGAGCCGTACACACGCACGTTCAATCGGGGTATGCGTTGCTCGCGTATAGCTACAATGCAATAGGCAACGAGCCGTACACACGCACGTTCACTCGGGGTACGCATTGCTCGCGTATACCTACAATGCAATAGGCAAACGAGCCGTACACACGCACGTTCACTTGGGGTATGCATTGCTCGCGTATACCTACAATGCAATAGGCAAATGAGCCGTACATACGCACGTTCAATCGGGGTACGCATTGCTCGCGTATAGCTACAATGCAATAGGCAAACGAGCTGTACATACGCACGTTCAATCGGGGTACGCATTGCTCACGTATAGCTACAATGCAATAGGCAAACGAGCCGTACACACGCACGTTCAATCGGGGTACTGTGCGTTTGACATGCTCAAGTGAATGCATGTGTAGGCTGCGTATATAAGCTCATCCATGTAAACATTGGGAGAGTGATACCAGGAAATCACATGGCAGGGATTTAGGTGTAGGCTCATGTTGAGGATGTGGATGTATAGATTTGCATACCATCCTTACATCAGCAGGCCCTATGTGTGGCAGACAGTGACATAGCACAGGGAATGTGATATTGTGGCACAGTGGATGTGGGAAGAGCTGTTCAGACATGTCATTAATCACGGTGCACATGTGTTCCACATACATTCAACACTTCTCAATTGAGTTACATCTAGAACATATTGTGATGCACGTCAACACTGGTATGGCACAACATTCAGTACAGTCATCTGTCACATGATGACAGCAACATGGCCACTGTCACAGATGTAAAATTGACGACCAGCATGACCGTGTGTGACCACGTAATGTGTGTGCCATGTGAGAATATGTGCATGCTGTTTGTATACTGTCAAGTTCACCTGCTATAGGAGCATCTATGATGGGTCTTTGCCGTGATGACAGGGTTACACATGTATGCACAACATGCCACTGGTGCTAATCATCCGCTCATATGTGTGATGGGATTATAGACCATTTGTCCCCAAACATATATATCTGCAGTCTGATAATGTACATGTTGTAGTTGTAGCAAATGCACACCTCAAGCACAATATGTCTGATATGTGCAAATGATGGCACATGTTATGTGGGTGTGTGCATTGCCGTCAGCTGTCTGGATGTGCAGACAATCTCCTCATGCAGTTCACGTGACGTGTGTCACTGACATGAAACATGGTCCTGCTCACTCAGACCAGCTCAGCAGATCATTTGTATGCATGTCATGTCCATTACACAGACAACAGGTCTATCAGTTATCATGGAGGAGTGGCAGCCAGCTGGCACATGTGTCCTCAATGTGTAGCCCATGCCAGACCCATACATTATTAGATGCGTTGAAGCAGTGTTGCATGTGCCATGTCCATTGTAATTGTCTTTGTTTGATAGTTGTACCCTTTTTTTCCTTTATATGTTGTGCTGGGCATCCCCTCTGGCAAGCCCGTTGCCATACTTGGAAGCCATGAGGGAACGTGATTGCATACGGCGTTACCGCTTCACACGTAAGTTGGTTCAGGACCTGACGGACAGGCTGGACCCACATCTCCAACCATGACACAGGTATCCAACTGCGCTGACACCCAAGGTAAAGGTGATGGCAGCACTACATTTCTTTGCCACAGGTATGTTCCAATTAACCATAGCTGATGTGGGGGGGGATGTCCGAAACTATGTGCAGCAGGGTTTTACGGGATGTATTGGCAGCCATGTTGGTGCACATGGATGAATTCATAACATTCCCTACTCCTGCACAGTTGACAGATGTCAAGGGGAAATGCTATGGCCTGGGACGCATGCCACATGTTATTGGTGCTATTGATGGAACACATGTTTCTCTGGTGCCACCACAGGCTCAGGAGCAAGCGTTCCGCAACAGGAAACATTACCACTTGATAATTGCCCTGGTGATGTGTCTTGCCAACATGCTGATCTCCCATGTTTGTGCACGTTTTCCAGGATCTTGCCACGATGCATTCATCATGAGGCATAGCAGGGTACCACAGATGATGCTGCAGCTGCGCAATCATCGTGCATGTCTTGTTGGTGGGTAAAGTCTGTTACTCATGTATGTCTGTATGTCATTATTTCCTCAACTGCATCACATTACACACTCACTTCAATGATGTCAATTTGCAGGAGACGCAGGATATCCATACATGCCGTGGCTACGCAACCCCAGGACGGCTGCAGACCAGCGGTACAACAATGCTCATGGGCAGACCAGGCGGGTGATAGAGCGAACATTTGGACTCATGAAGAGCCGGTTCAGGTGCCTGGACAAGACAGGCGGAGCCCTCCAATGCACCCCACTCAAGGTGTGTGACATCTTCACCGTGTGCTGCATGTTACACAACATGGCAGTGTAGGAGGCCGTGCCACTCATCCTGATCCTGATGAGCTGGAACATCCGCCTGTGGAGGATGAAGGACTTGGCCAGGATGCCAGTGATGAGGAGGTTGAAGATGATATCCGGAGTCAGCTCATCCGCAACTTCTTCTCATGATGGTGAGTCCTAGGTGCATATTGTTCACGCATGTACCATAGAGTTGAATGGGTAGCATGCTGTGTGTCCAGCTGACTGTATGCAATGTCACTTTGATGTTTGTTATGCAGTGTCACACAAGTGCTGATGTAATGCCACACACAGACTTGCTATGTGTGAACTTGGAATGTACAAGTGTAGTACAACCTTAGTCTATTCAACATGACCATGTCTGAATGAAATAATTATGTACTTGACCCCTTGTGTGCCTCTCATTCCCAGGTCGCCCTGCCTGTTGTCCGTTGGTGTCATCTTGGTCAGCCTGCTATTGCTCATGATGATAGCAACGTCAGCCAAATCAACGGACCATGCGCGGACATGTGGAAATGTCAGTTTGGGTAAGGACTCATATAAGGCTTTTTTGCATTGGTATGGTTTCAATTGTGTGGTACATGTTCATGCGCAAGTTGTTGGACCATGCGTACATGCAACAACATCAGGTTTCCGATTGCATATAGCCCCACTCCCATGATAGGATAGTCACCCTATCTGACAGTCATCTGTCGTAGAGTTTTGACTCTGGTGAATGCATCAATGTGTTTAAACATTCACACTGAAACATTTCATATACCATGTTTGGACATTGTGTGGGAGATCACAACCACGGACTCTGTGGGGGATTGCAGCCTCACTGTGTGGATCATCCCCTCAACCCTGTGGGCCAGTACACTTTGGTTTCCAAAAAAAACATGTCGTGTAGGTGTGGTCCGGTGTATGTCCCTCATGTTAAGACAACTGTCGTGTGAGTCTGTTAGCATTGATGCATTGCACCTTGTGCCAGTATGTCATGTCACTGTCATGTCGTTAGCTCAGTGCAGGTTGAGAATACTGCTACGCTTGCTTTCATAGTGAGTTGAAGTTCACTTTCCATTCCCATGATGCCAGGTATGTTGGGCTGATGACATTAGAATGGTGGGCTGAATCACATGTAAAATATTCCTTGCCACCAGTGGAGTGAAGTTAATCACATGATTCTCTGGTCCCGTGCAGCATCTCATGGTGACGGTAGGGTTCTTTCTGTGGCCTAGCTCCTCATTACTTGCTGTTGACTTAATTTCAACCCGCTTGTCATGTTTAGCACAGTGAGGCTCATTTGCAAGAGCAACAGACTGGCTCCAGAGGGGCTTCATAAGATTTAGGTCAATATCTTCCTCATCATATGAGATGCTTACAGCTGTTGTGGGTGATGTCAAGTTTGCATTCATGGCCCTTACGGATACTCAGGGCAAAATACAGATATTTGACTTTGCGTAAGTAGCACTGCCATACAATTTGATGTCTTGTTTTGGGACACATCATCATACACTGTGACTTATTTTTTGTCAACATGGATCTCATTGCATAGTAGCAGACTTGTGAACGTTACACAAGATTATAATAGGTGACAGACTGGACTATATTTGATGTGTCTGTGTACATGCATCTGATCTTATGTCATAGCATTATGTGTGATCTCAAATAGGGTACAGTGGTTACACTTCACAGGTGTGACTGGTACAGTGTATCTCATGAGGTATTTGTTGAATCAGTGACATAAAAATGCTATCCTAATGCTTGTTTGCCTCTGTTTCAGATCTCCCTCCCTGCAGTTCCCATCCTCTCCTTCCCTCGCCTGATCACCCTTTTGTGTAATTTGTACTCAGATCAAGGGGCTATTTGGAGGTGGAACCCTTTCAGCATTGCACCACTCTGATGATCAAAGGTACCAATGGCCATGTACATTGTATAATGCTGCATGGCCTCCCAAGGATCTTCATCATGTTGTGTATGACGTGTGATTTCCACTGAACATTGTGCCTCCTTGCTGTCAATGCACATGTCTTTCTGATGTGCATGTATTAAATATGGCCTAATGTAAAATAAGAGTTCATATGTTGATACGTGTACAGTGACAACATGCATTTTGTTGGTAAAGGCAAAAGTTCAATATTGTGCATGAGGTAGATGGCTGTGTCAGTGCTGTTTACCTTGCTACCCACTACGTGCAGACTACACCTGCGGACGCTGTGTGTCCTGTGCCCCACTTGGCCCTAAGGGGCCTGATCCTGTGACCGTGATATTTGGTGATTACTCTGCCATTTTGCTTGCAGTGACCCTGAGTCACCCAGACAGATCCACAGCCACAATGCAGCACCGAGTGGCCAGATCCTGGACAGCACACACCTACAGGATACTCCTCCTTCCATCCATTTGTAGAGCATGCACCTGCCAGCCTACACACAGAGAACACCAGACATTCATCCAACTGCTATCACAATACCTCAAACTCACCAATCACAGCTTCTCTGCCTGTGTGTGCAACACATACTGGCAAGGCTATGCTGCCCCACATGACAGTGTGTCTATGTACAACCAGGCAATGTGCCTCGTACAGCACACACACACCTTCCTTCTGCCGAATATTGTAATGTGTTACCTTGTCAACACCACAGCAGCACACCTCGCCTTCCTTACAGTAACGTGGCAGTATGCAACCTCAGCACACCACCTCAACATGGCCATCACAGACAGTCAAATAGCCACCGGGAACACACACCAAAACCACGTCTCTTGGGTGTCGTGTGATGTGGCCGGTCTGGCGAAGAGATTTCTCAGACGTGACAAGGCGTTCTGGATGCGTAGCACTCGTCACATGGGTTTGGTTGTTGTAGCTGCATAGGGGGCGGTCACGTGAACAGGTGAGCTTGTAGAGAGTGCAACAGGCCATTGCCCACAGTTTGTCCTGCCACCCTTGGCCTGTGCGCCATTCATCACATCCACAGTACAGCTGCATGCTGATGATAGTTCTCATACATCAGGACACAGATGTTGGTACTCCCTACGTGGACACCTACATTTGAACCCTGATCTATACACCTACAAGTGAGTCTCCTGTGCCTGTCTGTAATTGCCGTATTTCAAGCCAAACTCCCCTACAGCATTTAGTAACCATCACAGGTGTGTATTGCTATCCATGTATCTTGTCATTACAAAAAAATGACCTATGTGTGTCCTCAACCGGACTCAGATCCAAGTGTGTGGATGGCTGCAGTTTGTTAAATACTCTAGCATTTCAGACATTTCCACACACATATGTTTTAGACTCTGGGTACAAGATTACTACACCAATGCGTATGATGTTTCTTAGATTTATTGGGTGATTTTGTGCAGGAAACGTGAGTAGGTGCTGTACAAAAATAGGGGAATCCAAAGTTCACAGCTGGAGATGCGATGCCTTACAGTTTCAGTCAACAGAGTCCAGGCCACAGTGCGTGGCATCATTGGGCAAGACTGTGACCAGCAAGTCCATGTGGGAGAGTCAAATAGGTGATGCTGTTGCACCCAAGGGCAATATGCCAGCCAGGTGTCCTGGGAGTTGTGCATGGCCCATTGCCTCTCAACGTCTTCGCCGTGGACGACCCACCTTACTTAGGGGACCCTCACATGCAGGCCTTGACGATGCATGGGACGCTCCGTCAGACAGTTCCTCCTCCTCCTCCCTCCCTGTGGCTGGTGTAGAACTTTGCCTTGAGGTTTGTGGTCTGGTGACACAGGGAGGGTGATGCATGTTGGCAGACATCTGACGGAGAGATTGGCTCATATCCCGATGCACCGTCAAGAGCTCAGCCAGTGTTGCCTCCACCGGTCACAGGAGGGGCTTGTGCTGCCTACACCAGGGCCCATTGTCTGCTATCATGTGCGTAATTTCACACTCCCTTTGCATTGGGCATGGTGCTTGGGTGTGTACCTGGGACATATGGGATGAGGGCAGACTCCTACCCTACACCTTCCACACTGTCACCCTCCCCCTTACAAACACCCCCATACTGTTGGGCACTGCTGGGACTCATATCCACCACCCCCCCATACCGTTGGGCACTGCTGGGACTCATATCCACCACACCCCCATACCGTTGAGCACTGCTGGGACTCATATCCACCACACCCCCATACCGTTGGGCACTGCTGGGACTCAAGTTCAAGTTCAAAATACTTTATTCGGTTAAAAACAGAGAATAACCATAAAAGTAGCATGAAAAGTACAATTTACAGTGGGTCAGGTGATCATTATTTAAAATCTCAACAGAAGAACATATTCAGGAACATAAATACAAAAAAAATTAATTCATGTGTAGAGTTTTACGACATTTAAAAACTAATTTAAGAAATTCAGAGAGTGACGCTACCATAAAAACAGTTTCCATTTTTCGAAGCTCTAAAAACGCTAGGCGACATCTATATACATTCAAATCTTTGAGAATAGGGATAATGAGTTTTTTTCGATAAAAAGTATAAAATTTACAAAAAAATAAAATATGGATATCGGTTTGCGGGGACACATCATCACATGGGCATGGACATAGTTCTTTCGCCCAACAGTTCATCACAGGGAAAGATAATAACCTAAAGACGATGTTGAGTCTAAACCGGGTTAAAAGGAAACGTTCATGGTTGGACATGTATAAAGTTAAATATGGCTGTAGTTTCTCTCCACTTATAGTTGCCTGATGGGCAGAGACAGTCTTCTTTTTCATCTCCTCCAAATGTCTCTTTTCCATGAGGTGAGCGATACACAAGTTTTTTAGTCCTTTTCTTGAGATGTGTACCATAGATAATGGATTCTCAAAATATTGAGCACAGCCTAGTTCCTCAAGAAACTTTCTAATGTAACATATCCATTTACAATTATTACTATTATCCAATGCTAGGACGTCCTTTAAAATTGCCCGGTTGACCACACACTCGTCGTTTGTCCAAACCCTGTGCCAAAGCAGTATCGGCTGGATCTTAATTGTGTCAGTAACAAACACCAAACCTAATTCAGCGTGGCATATAAAGGTCACAGTACTTTCAGGAATGGACAAGATATGCAGTAAGAACTTATTTTCCATGGTTTGAATTGTACTGACATTTGAGTAGCCCCATAATCCTGCACCATAGATGGCTACTGCTATACAAGTTGCATTATAAATGGTTAAAATCTCCCTTATGGGTTTTTTCCCTAAAGCACTGTAAAGCCATAATAGTTTTGGAGAATAACAGGGTTCTAGCATTAATGGCACTACTCCATGAGCCACTTTCCTGAAACAGAATGCCCAGATATGGGAAAGTAGGAGTCTTCTCTAAGGGATTGGAATTTATAAAGATAGGCTTCAATTGCCTGTTTGTTCTTGTCCCACAGTACATAGATAGAGTCTTTGAGCAGTTGATTTTCAGGTCCAAACTAAGCATAAAGGTGCTAAAAGATGTAACCAAAGTTTGAAGTGCCATAGGGGTGCGTGCCATCAGGACTGCATCGTCCGCGTACAGTAGGGCAGGGACCGGCCTCCCACCAACCATAGGCATGTCCCTGCCCTCCTGCACGAAGCGTTGCTCCAAACCATTTGTGTACAGCAAAAATAAAAACGGTGCTAAAACGCATCCTTGGCGTACACCACGACCAATCCCAAAGTGTCTGCTACACTCTCCCTCTTTCCCATACCGGACCGTTGCAGTGGCCCCAGAATATAAATCTCTCAGAAAGCATATAATAGCATTATCTACCCCCAATTCGGCCATTATTACCCACAACTTGTTAAGGGACACGCAATCAAAAGCCGAAGATAAATCGACAAAAGTGAGGTATAGACGTTGTTTTTTAACCCTTATATATTTCTGTTGCAAGATAAATAAGTTTAGCCCTTGCTCTGTAGTCCCTAAACCCCTTTGGAAGCCATATTGAAAATCACTCAACACCCCATTTTCTTCTGCCCAGCGTTGCAACTTAACTAAAACCACTCTACCAAGAATTTTTATGGAGGAATCTAATAAGGAAATTGGCCTATAACATGTGCAGTTCTGCCTATCACCTTTCTTGAAAATCGGGACTATAATTGATGTAAACCAGGTAGGGATTAGGCCTTTCGCCAAGGCAACATTAAAAAGCTTAACTAGCATTGGCCCCCATAAATCAGTATTGGCCTTATAAAGGTCGGCTGGTATACCGTCTGGTCCAGCCGCCTTACCCCCCTTGGTTGCCTTCAAACTCTCAAGGACTTCTGGAAGAGTTACAACCAGAGCTTTAGGTAAATCTATGGTTACCATCATGGAATCATGACCTGTATCGAGCACTGGTTCAGCAGCTGTATAAAGAGAGGAAAAATGGGCCACCCACTCATCTTCTGTGACGGTAATTTCCATGCTTGCTTTTTTGTCAAACAGGAGCGGAGTATTTATAACCCTTCAGAAAGCGGCTGGGTCCTTCGATTGTGAAGCCAAGCATAGTTCATCCCACGCCTCCCTTTTTATCACGTTCTTCCTATCCTTCAATGCTGTATTGTAATTCCTCCTTGAGTCTCTGATTAGGGTTACATCCCGCGGTCTCTGATGGATTGCATGTCTAAGATTTGTTAAGGCTTTAGTGCACTTCTTATCAAACCATTTCCTGGTAAGCTTTAGGCAATTTTTTCGTGTAACCCGCAGCACCTCCTTAATAGTGGTAGCAATAATATTAAAATGGGCTAAAATATCATTGCTCTCTGCTTCTTCATTCAAACAGATCAAAAAGCTATTCATACACTTTTTCATTACTTTGGACAAAAAGTCATCCGGGACCACTTTGCTCCATTTAAGAGTATAACCATTTTGGGAACCTAACTTCACATCCTGTACCATGTACTTAGATCTTACTACATTTTCGGATGGGACAAATAGATTCTCCATTTTTTTTACCTGTGGAAAGTGGTCACTTAATGCTAAGTCCATTATACTAGAGCTAATCAATCTTCCAGCAGAGCTATTTGTGCAAAGACTAAAATCGATAATAGTCGAAGCCCCCCGACCCACAAAAGTTGGAGCAAATGACATTGTGTGGTTGGCTATCTCATTCGTGAACCCAAAATCAAAATTAAAAATCAACTCATTTAATGAGTCTCCAAGTAGGGTATGTTCGAAATGCGTTAAATTAATATCCTGTTCAAACATCAGGCCGCATATACCCTTTTGATCCTTTTTGCACAATGTACAATTAAAATCACCACCCCACAATATCATTACTTCGCCCCTTTTTTTCTTATCAATTTCAGCCTGCAATTCTTCAGTTATTAATGCAAGTACTTCCTTAATCATGCTACTTGAAAAATTGTTATAGATGTTTAAAAAGACAATCCTTGGGCCCTTCCTTATATCTATCACTATTTTCTGAAAAAAGCTGGATCCAGGGGAGAAAGAAATCTTATCATATACTAGCAGGTTAGATATATATGTTATTAATCCACCCTTGGGTCTTCCATATACCCCCCCTACTGCAGGAGTAAGCAAGGTTTTGTAACCATTTAAGTGTATCGGTGCAGTGGCCCAAGTTTCTTGTAGAGCTAGTATACCTACACCAGTAATTACATCATCCCAAGATGGATTAAGGATTTTTTGTTTTATGCCTGCCACATTCCAAAAGACCACTTTACAGAATTTTTCTTTAGGGAGCACCTCTACAGCTGCCCCAACTTGGCCACCCCGCATCCCTTGTGTTAGCATAGCCTCCACTTGAGTTTCGTGTGGCACATCATACCCAGATAGATTAGTCTCCCCCAGGCTTACAAGAATAGGAACCTTTAAAACCTCTTTGGCCTCAGGGAGTCAATCCAACATTTCTAGGCAGTCGAAACGATTATGGCATGGAATAATGGGAGGAAGTTGCTGGTTACCAAACCATCCTGGGTCATACCTTTGCAGAAAAAAGTGTGGAATCCTCCCCCTATGTTTCACCACATTCCATCCATCCTCGTTCGCCCCTCCCCATTGTGTGTTATACTGATTCCTATCATAATCCACGCCACTTCTGTCTCTTGAATATCGGTTGTCCCTAGTCCAGCTCCACCCATTGTCCGGGTGTTCCCCATCATTATAAAAATAGGGTAGTGCCCTAGCCACAATGGACAGGCCATGGTTTCTAGGGGCCCTCGTTGTGATGTATTCCGCAGTACGTGGGTTGTCAAAAGTTATCACCACGCAATCGCCTTGAGCCCTTTTTTTATTATACCCAATCCATGGTGCCCTTTCTGCCATTAGGATGTTACTTTTGATCGCTGGCGGGAGAGGATAGTTATTATTAAGCCAATGAATGGCCTTATTTATTAGTGCCCCGTTGGTTTCAATTGATTGAGCATCTAGTTCCGGAACTCCGGTCAAAACCACCACATATGGTGAGGCTTTTGGTGGTAAATTTATATTTCTGCGCACATCACTTATAACTGGTTGGCCTTTGACAGGTAATTGAACAGGAGTTTGTGGAGCTGGTGCCTCCTTGGTAGGTACGGCTGAGTTTTTAGGTATTGATGCCGTTTTTAATAGTTGATTGTTAGGGAGTTTTCCTTTTACGGGATTAGTTGTACCTAGAGGGGTGCCATTTGGGACACCCTTTGTCAGTATGGGCCCAGGTTTATTAGATGATATTGCTTTAGCTTGAGCCTTAGGGGCGCTTACGTTGGCAATTTGTTTAGCCAGATTCTCATACTGCGTATGTGTGTCTTTTTTCAGGTCTTGGATTTGTTTCTCCAACTCCTTAAGATGATCTATCAGGGGGATTAATAAAGTTTTCATTGAAGTCTCCAACAGGTAAAGCATTGTAGTTTCTCTTTCCCTGGCAGCATTAAGGCTATCCTCAGGAGAACTATTACTAGAGCTATTAGATATGAGGTCAGCCATCGAATCGTCCAAAATGGTGTCATCCGGAATAGCTAGGCACACTGTGTTAGGTGGTAGGCCATCTTCTCCTTGTGTATTGCCATTAACAATAAGAGAGTTTCTTGTGTCTATCAATAAATCATTGCCACTTGTGTTAGTGAGCATTTTTTGATTTGTCCTCTTTTTAGGGATTGCCCCTTCCTTTATCCCCTGTAGCACAACATTTGTAACATTGTTATCTTTAGGTGTGGGTGCTATGTGCATCAAAACACTAGTAGTTGCCTGGGGGGATATAAGAGTTTGAACCAAGGGAATCTGAGTAGTTTCGAGAAGAGTTTGTGAAACAGCTTTGCTGGTCACATCCATAGATAAAATGTTATTCTCTCCTCTGTTTGGGCTCCGTACATTAGCAAAATGGCCCATAGAGGACCTTTTTGCGTGTTCCAAGTCCTGCGATACACTTCTTTGCATCAAAGAGATCCCCTCATCAATCAATGTGTTAGTTCTTACAATAATATCATCTAAGGTGCCTGTTAATTTCTTCCCCCGCGCTGCTGCCCTGCTTCTTGTCTCACGCATCTCCATACTAATAACAGAATGATATTTTGAGATGTCCATATATTATGAATCTGATCTGAATACCTCCACAGTTTTTGGAGCAGGGTAACTGGCCCAGTCCAGTCTCTTCCTGCCGATGAGGGCCGTAGAGGGCCCGCCCTTTGCCCGGGCTTCGCCCCGGGCGTCCCGCTCGCGTCCCGCGAGACGGGGATGACGTTCTATTTGAGCGCCTCCTGGCGCCAAACGCTGTAGTTTTTCCCCGCTGGGGCTGCTGGGATTTGTAGTTTTTCAGGTGCCCGCCCACGCTCCGCTCGGCGGCCCTACTCCACGTTGGTTGAGGGAGTTAGGCGGCGGGAGGCGGGCAGGCAAAGACCCCTGGCGTCGTGTGTCGGTTTCCCACAAGGTAAGGGCACGACCAAGAAGCTGTCAGGTAAACTCAGATTCTCCAAAAAGATCCCCCACTCGTCAGGGATGACGTTCTATTTGAGCGCCTCCTGGCGCCAAACGCTGTAGTTTTGCCCCGCTGGGGCTGCTGGGATTTGTAGTTTTTCAGGTGCCCGCCCACGCCCAGCTCGGCGGCCCTACTCCACGTTGGTTGAGGGAGTTAGGCGGCGGGAGGCGGGCAGGCAAAGACCCCTGGCGTCGTGTGTCGGTTTCCCACAAGGTAAGGGCACGACCAAGAAGCTGTCAGGTAAACTCAGATTCTCCAAAAAGATCCCCCACTCGTCAGGGATGACGTTCTATTTGAGCGCCTCCTGGCGCCAAACGCTGTAGTTTTGCCCCGCTGGGGCTGCTGGGATTTGTAGTTTTTCAGGTGCCCGCCCACGCTCCGCTCGGCGGCCCTACTCCACGTTGGTTGAGGGAGTTAGGCGGCGGGAGGCGGGCAGGCAAAGACCCCTGGCGTCATGTGTCGGTTTCCCACAAGGTAAGGGCACGACCAAGAAGCTGTCAGGTAAACTCAGATTCTCCAAAAAGATCCCCCACTCGTCAGGGATGACGTTCTATTTGAGCGCCTCCTGGCGCCAAACACTGTAGTTTTGCCCCGCTGGGGCTGCTGGGATTTGTAGTTTTTCAGGTGCCCGCCCACGCTCCGCTCGGCGGCCCTACTCCACGTTGGTTGAGGGAGTTAGGCGGCGGGAGGCGGGCAGGCAAAGACCCCTGGCGTCATGTGTCGGTTTCCCACAAGGTAAGGGCACGACCAAGAAGCTGTCAGGTAAACTCAGATTCTCCAAAAAGATCCCCCACTCGTCAGGGATGACGTTCTATTTGAGCACCTCCTGGCGCCAAACGCTCTAGTTTTGCCCCGCTGGGGCTGCTGGGATTTGTAGTTTTTCAGGTGCCCGCCCACGCTCCGCTCGGCGGCCCTACTCCACGTTGGTTGAGGGAGTTAGGCGGCGGGAGGCGGGCAGGCAAAGACCCCTGGCGTCGTGTGTCGGTTTCCCACAAGGTAAGGGCACGACCAAGAAGCTGTCAGGTAAACTCAGATTCTCCAAAAAGATCCCCCACTCGTCAGGGATGACGTTCTATTTGAGCGCCTCCTGGTGCCAAACGCTGTAGTTTTGCCCCGCTGGGGCTGCTGGGATTTGTAGTTTTTCAGGTGCCCGCCCACGCTCCGCTCGGCGGCCCTACTCCACGTTGGTTCAGGGAGTTAGGCGGCGGGAGGCGGGCAGGCAAAGACCCCTGGCGTCGTGTGTCGGTTTCCCACAAGGTAAGGGCACGACCAAGAAGCTGTCAGGTAAACTCAGATTCTCCAAAAAGATGGGACTCATATCCACCACACCCCCATGCCGTTGGGCACTGCTGGGACTCATATCCACCACTCCCCCATACCGTTGGGCATTGCTGGGACTCATATCCACCACACCCCCATGCCATTGGGCACTGCTGGGACTCATATCCACCACACCCCCATGCCGTTGGGCACTGCTGGGACTCATATCCACCACTCCCCATACCGTTGGGCACTGCTGGGACTCATATCCACCACACCCCCATACTGTTGGGCACTGCTGGGAGTCCCACCATATTACATGAGTTGTTTGTATACTCACCAGGCTCAACGGCTCCCCTGTATTCCGTGAACTCCCACCGGTGGTAGCAGGGCCATGACTTTCTCCTCCCAGGGCTGGTATTGTGGAGGTCTGCGGGGACCACCACCTCCAGTGTGGTGTGCAGAGGCGTAGTCCTGGTCCATCTTCTTCTTGACAATCCTCCACAGATCATATCACCTGGACTGGCATTCCTGCCTGGTGCGTCTGATGGGTGCAACAGCATTGACCTGGTCTGCGATCCTCTCCCACAGGCGTGTTTTCTGAGCTATGCAGGTCTGTCTGACCAATGCGCCAAACAGCTGTGGCTCCACTCTGATGACTTCATCTGTAAGGACCTCCATCTCAGGGTTAGTGAACTTTGGATTCTTTGGTGTAGTCAGGGTGTGGGGTGTTTGTGAGTGAGGGGGTGATGGTGTGTATGGATGGGGGTGTGTGGGTCTGATTGTGAAGGGGGTGTTGTGGGTGTAGATGAGATAGGGTGTATGTGTGAGGGTTAATGGTTGCAGTAGTTGATGTGCTGGCAGTGTCTTCTTTTTGCAAATAGGTATGTTGCAAAGGATGATGGGTTGTATGTGTGGACCCTTTTATTGGTCTATTTGTGGGTGTGGCTTATTTTGAATTGGTGGTGTGTGTGTGTTATATGGGGTGGGTGTTACTTTGGCCCTCTGTTTGCCTGTTTGTATGTGGCCAGGACATTGTTTCCCAATTGTGTGTACACAGGAGACATGTTTTGTGGTGTTTTGCGACTCGTTTGCAGCCTCCTTGTGCTGGTTTAGGGGTTTGTGTTATGTGTGCGTGTCGTACTGGTAGGTGCGTGTGACTTATACGGGCCGTTGGGGGTGGGGGGTTCGTGTACGCTTGACCGGGGGGGATGTGCGGGTCATATTTGTTGATGCGTGTGACTTATACGGGCCATGGGGGGGTGGGGGGTTCATGTACGCTTGATCGGGGGGATGTACGGGTCGTATTTGTTGATGCGTGTGACTTATACGGGCCGTTGGGGGTGGGGGTTCATGTACGCTTGATCGGGGGGATGTGCGGGTCATATTTGTTGATGCGTGTGACTTATAAGGGCCGTTGGGGGGTGGAGGGTTTGTGTACGCTTGATCAGGGGGATGTGCGGGCTCGTATTTGTTGATGCATGTGCCTTATACGGGCCATTGGGGCGTGGGGGGTTTGTGTACACTTGATCGGGGGGATGTGTGTGTTGTACTTGTAGGTGCGTGTGACTTATACGGGCTGTTGGGGGAGTGGGGGGTTCGTGTACGCTTGATCGGGGGGATGTGCGTGTCATACTTGTAGGTGCGTGTGACTTATACGGGCCGTTGGGGAGTTCGTGTATGCTTGATCAGGGGATGTGCGTGTCGTATTTGTTGATGTGTGTGACTTATACGGGCCGTTGGGGGTGGGGGTTTCGTGTATGCTTGATCGGGGGGATGTCCGTGTCGTACTTGTAGGTGCGTGTGACTTATACGGGCCGTTGGGGGGTGGGAGGTTCGTGTACGCTTGATCGGGGGGATGTGCGTGTCGTACTTGTAGGTGCGTGTGACTTGTATGGGCCCTTGGGGGGTAGGGGGTTCGTGTACGCTTTATCTGGGGGATGTGCATGTCGTACTTGTAGGTGCGTGTGACTTATACGGGCCGTTGGTGGGTGGGGGGTTCGTATACGCTTGATCGGGGGGATGTGCGGGTCGAATTTGTTGATGCGTGTGACTTATACGGGCCGTTGGGGGTGGGATGTTCGTGTTCGCTTGATCGGGGGGATGTGCATGTCGTACTTGTAGGTGCGTGTGACTTATACAGGCCGTTGGGGGGTTCGCGTACGCTTGATCGGGGGGGATGTGCGTGTCGTACTTGTAGGTGCGTGTGACTTATACGGGCTGTTGGGGGGTGGGGGGTTCGTGTACGCTTGATCGGGGAGGGTGCGGGTTGTATTTGTTGATGCGGCTTGCTGTTACGCGATATTTTCCGTACGAATCATTCTTCATGCGTGACTACTTTGGTCCGTACAAATCACGTACTGGGTTGTCGCAGTGCATCGTACTTGGCAGTTTGTATGGTTTGTACGAATCGTACGGTTTGGTTCCCGACGCTTATTTGTACGGGTCTCCGACTGCGGTTCGTACGGTTCCCTGGGAATCGTACGGAGAAAGACGGATATGGATCGTACTTCGCAGTTCGGAGGGATTTTTCCCATTCGTACGGAATCGGCTACGAATACGATTCGTACCGCGGTATTTTTACCAGGATCGGAATCGACCCCCTAGTGTTAATAATTGTATTACTTCTTTTTTCCTTGTTTTTTATGCAGTTTCGTTATCCTGTTTCCTCATGTATCCCCTAATCCAACAACATGGTTAATGTGGTCTCAGGGAATGTTCGTGGTTTAGGTCATCCTGTCAAACGTCAAAAGGTATTGTCTCATTTAGCTAAACTTAACACCCAAGTTGCTTTTTTACAGCAAACTCATTGTAATGATAGAGTCTCTTAAACTCAAGCGTCAATGGGTTAATCAAGTTGTTTTTTCTCCTGCTACAGGTCGTAATGGCGGTGTTGCTATACTATTTCACAAATCAATCAATGCACAAATACTATCATTAGAATGTGATCCTTTTGGTCGATGGGTACTGGTTGATAATATTATCAACAAAATGCATATGACTTTTTTTCAATATCTATGGTCCGTTAAACCGGATCCGGCATTTTGGCAATCCATACAAATTAAACTATGAACTGTATCTAACTCTAACGTTGTAGTTGGTGGTGACTTTAATAATTGGTTGGACCCTTTTTCAGACAGAAAATCCAAATGTAAATTTAAACCAGACAAACCTTACAAATCATTCCAATCTGCCATTTCATCTCGTCCTTTATTTGATTCATGGAAATCATATAATCCTGATACCTCAGAATTTACTTTCTTTTCTCCTGTACAGCATACAAGTTCTCGTATTGATTACATTTTAGTTTCCAAATCCTTATTGCCTTGTCTCCGCTCCTCACAAATTGGTTCTATTTTTATTTCTGACCATGCTCCCGTATCTACTTACATCAATATATCCATCACCTCATGTAAACAAGGCTGTTGGCGTTTTAACAATTCCCTTTTTTCAGACCGTACCTTTATTTCTGAAACAACCTCCTTTATTAATTGAGATGCCTGTAATATTCTTCTTAAGATTAAATCGAAATTTCACGCAGGTCAAAACAAAGCAGGGAAAAAGCTCGCGAATTACTTAAAAATTAAATCAGAGCGTAAAACCATTGGTCCTATTCATGCAGAATCGAACGGTAAACTGCTTTCATCTGGTTCTGATATCATTAGTACATTTCAATCATATTATAATCTCCTATACACAGAAACCACAAATCCCTCTAAAGAAGATTTCACATCTTTTTTCTAAGATATTTCTAAACCTACACCTCTCCCAGATATCTTTTTACAATTAGAAAAGGATATTTCTCTTCAAAACATTTCTGACGCCCTCAAATCCTTGAAGAAATCAAAAGCCCCAGGTCCAGATGGCTTTTCAGTTGAATTATTTTTAGTCTTTTCCTCAGTTTTTGCACCTAAATTATCAGAACTTTTTAATTCATTTATATCCAATTCTAAAGCATGTAGTTCTTTCTTGGAAGCCCTTATTATTGTTATCCCTAAACCAGATAAAGACCCTTCCTTCTGAAAACATTTTCGTCCTATATCACTAATAAATTATGTTTGTAACATTTTTGCAAAGATTTTGGCCTCCCGTTTGGAGAAAATGATTCCTCTTCTCATTAACCCAGATCAGGCTGGCTTTGTCAAAGGACGTTTAGCCTCTGATAATGCCAGAATGTTTTCTAATATTCTTAATCTTAGTAAAACATATCCCTCTCCCCTGGCTGCATTGTCTCTGGATGCAGAAAAAGCCTTTGACCGAATTAATTGGGATTTCATGTTACACGCCTTACAATGGTTTGGTTTTGGGCCTAAGTTTATTTCATATATCAAATTATTATATACAGATCCAAAAGCATGTGTTTTTGTTAATGGTCTTTTTCTCCATATTTTCCCTGCAAAGAGGTACACGTCAAGGGTGCCCCCTTCACCATTACTTTTCTTGTTATGTTTGGAACTTTTTCTTGAACGTATTAGAAATAATCCTCTTACTACTGGATTTACTCTGAAATCACACCAAATCAAGCTTTCTGCATATGCAGATGATTAGTTATATGATTATTTATATGTCCAACCCTGTTACATCCCTTCCTTTATTTTTACATGAAATGTCATTATTCCCTAATGTTTCAGGATATATACTTAATTTCTCTAAGACTGAAATTTTACCTTTAAACTCTTCATGCTACAACATATGTTTGATTCTACTAATTGTACATGGTGTCCACAAAAAATAAATACTTAGGCATATGGTTCTCTTGTACTGTTCATGATACTCTATCCCACTATTTTACTGCTCTAAAACTTAAGATTACCAAATTGTTGACCTTTTGGTCCCCTTTATTTCTATCTTGGTGGGGTAGACTTTATACAATTAAAATGATGATTGTTCCACAGATATTGTTCACATTGTCAATGTTACCATTCAAAATTCCCAACTATTATTTTAAACAGATTAATTCTATACACTAAGTTTCTTCGTCCTATATCCAAGTTACGTCGTCCTAAAACTGAGGGAGGTGTTAGATTCTCTGATTTTAAATTATATCACACTGCTTTTTTGATCCGTCAATGTTATGCTATATCGAAAGATTATCAAGACTTACCTAAACCTTCTTGGGTTACTGTTGAATGTTCACTGCTAAATGATTTTTCATTACAGGATGTTATTTTTATGACTAATTGTACTTTTATTTCTAAATATCCAATTTTGAAATATTCCCATTATCTTTTACATACACTTATATTTAAGAATTTTGATAAATATGAATTTTTTCTTGCCTCCTCATTATGGTATAATAAACACATCAACTTTCGTCACAAATCATTTTACTACAAACATTGGAAAGAAAATGGTATTTTTGATGTCAACCAAATGATTGTCAATAATATGATTTTACCTTTTCAACAATTGCAAGATACCTTTAATTTACCTTATTCATACATTGAGCAATATAACATTCTAGCTCCAACACTCCTGGGTTACTAGCAGAATTTTACTTCTCAGTTAACTCCAACTACATTCATACCTGATACACCCTTGAACCAAGTTTCTTCCAATACTATTCCTAGAGCCTCATTTATATATAAAACTTTATCTATAACTAACTGCACATGGACTAAAACAAATATTGAGCTAGAATGGGAACAGGATCTATCCCAAATACACTCTGTTTCCCGATGGGACTCATTTTGGCAAAAATTCTTCAAGACATCCAAAGCTGCTATTATCACACGTTCCTTATATTTTATTTTCAATATAGTTATTATTACCCCTCTACATTTACATAAGTTTGACCGGTCAGTCTCATCATCCTGCTGGTCATGTTTTAAAGCTGAAGGTTCTTTACTGCATTTACTCTACTATTGTCCTAAAGTTTATGCTGTTTGGGAAGCTGTTTGGTCAAAATGTATATTGATTTGTTCTTATAATATTCAATTTAACATTGACAATGTATTTTTAGGTACTATATCGCCTGGTTCTGAGCAAATTACTTCTAAATCAATTCTATTTGATCTATTTATTGCTGCAGCTTTTAAGGTTATATTAACATGTTGGAAAGACAACTCTAAGTTATCCTTTTTACTCTGGTGGAATTTAATATGTGATGAACATAGAATTGCTTCAGTGCCTCAGGTTTCCATTCAATTACAAATTAGATCTGATCTATTAAGGCTACCATTTACTTCCTATCTATCATCTTCACCTCCTGCTTAACTTCTCTTTCTCTATTTGATAGTGTCTCTTTCTTTCCCTTTATTTCCTCTTTCTCTCTTTATCTTCTCCTTTCCCTATCTCTCTATATCTTCATTTTCTCACCTTTACCTCTTTCTTCTTTTCTTTTCTTATAAAAATCATTTTCTTCTTATATTATATACCCTCTCTTGTTTTCACAGGTTCTAAATATACTACTACAAAGTTCAGTACTGTGCTATTTATCAAATCATTTTTAGGAATATCTATACAAATGTTATACAAATGTATTAATCTCATGTTTTTACTTATTTACAGATGTTATTCTTGTATAACTGCATACTTATTTCTGCATCTGAACGGAATATAATATTTGTATTCCTGTGTCGTTTATATTTAATAAAAAAATATTTAACAAAAAAAAAGAATTAGATGCTGATTGTCTATTGATTTGAACATTGGATCCTGCAGTGGTTGAAAGAATAAGAAATAAAAATTTAAGTGATTTTATGGAATTTAATGGATGATGAAGTACTGCAACTATTACCTAATGAAGGTCACTGGACAAGTTAGATGCTTCAGAGTTTAAGGTTAAAAAATCCAGCCCCTCCGAATTTATATCGCATATACTTTCTTGCAGAATTAGAAACTAAGGTTGATACCTTTATTTGACTGAACAAAGACCCCGTAATTTCCAGTAAAAAGTTCTAACAGACTCAGGTGCCCAGACTTTAAAAATAGTATTGGTCTGCTCCTCTACTTGCAGTGCAATCTAGCCCAAATATATAATACAGGAAAGTTCATTGTTTTGTTATAATTCATATATCAGAAATCACCAAAGCTTATCAGGCTTATTAGCAAAATTAATCATCCTAAATATTTACAACCAAAAAATGAAGATTGTTGGTCAGACATTCAAATGATTTGAAAATATTCACAAATTTGTTCCTTCTCAACACTCCGGAACAGTATCGATTTTCCACTGCTGCATGTCTCATAACAATCAACAATCCCCCTAAAAATACAATATATAATGATATACCAGATGAGTCAGGAAAGATTACAACTTTTGTACATTTATTATCCTAAAATCAAGAATTTGGGATTATGTTATATTATAAACTGAAAGCAATACTTTACCGTTTTAAGAAAAATTTAATCAGAAAATTCACAGATCAATTCTACGAAATATTTATTATAACTGTTATGTTATGTTATGTAAACTTTTAACGCGCACAGCTGCTGCAGCAAAGGAGCGTCCCAAGGTAGGCAACACAACACAACAAGAAAGCAACAGACTGAAAAAAGAGCCAACAGGCTTATCAGAATAGAAAGGTCTTGACGGCCCTACGAAATAAGAGGAGATCATCCAGAGCACGTATATTTAAAGGCAGAGAGTTCCACAAGACTGCAGCCCGAACTCGAAATGAGCGTCCTCCAGCTCGGCTAAACTTAAACCGAGGGACCACTGCAAGATCATGGCCTAGGGATCTTAAAGAACGGGCAGGGACATAGGGAGACAAAAGATTCGTGAGAATCGGGGCAGAGGAGCCCTTAAGGATTTTGTAAGACAAGCAGATCACTTTAAATTGAATCCTCTGCTTGACCGGCAGCCAGTGAAGGGAACGCAGAGTATTGGCCACGGAACAGAACCTAGGCAAGCCCACCACCGCTCTGGCTGCCGCGTTCTGAACACGTTGCAGACAAGTGATTTCGGCCTGATTAACCCCCACCAGGAGGGAGCTGGCGTAGTCAAGCCGAGAAACCACCGTCGCCTGCAACACGAGCTGCCTAGTCGAGGCATCAAAAAATTTCAAAACTGGTCTTAGACCTCGCAAAATGCCAAAACAGCATGCAGCAGTTCTCTTGGTATGAGAGACAAAGCTAAGGGCAGGGTCTAACCACACCCCAAGGTTTTTTATCTCCGTAACCGGAGTCGGGGTGATCCCAAGCTCAGGAGGCCACCATATGTCGCCCCAGAGTTCCGCCTGCTTGCCGATGATCATGATCTCTGTTGTTTTGTGTTCAGCTGAAGACAGTTGGAATTCATCCAGCTGGCAAGCGCCCTCAGTCCATTCTGGAACCTTGGGGCATCTAAGTGAGAATCCCCGCTGAGCGTGACCGCCAGCTGAGTGTCGTCAGCATATGAGACCATAGTCATGCCCCACTGCTTGACGACATCAGCCAACGGCCTCACGTATAGATTGAACAACGTGGGGCTCAGCGAGGATCCCTGGGGAACCCCAAGGCCCAGAGGATGGCGTTTGGACTGGTGGGGCGGAATAGCCACGCAAAAAGATCGATCGGCAAGAAAGGAGCGGAACCACTGGAGGGCAGTCCCTATGATGCCAGCTTCCTCCAGGCGCTGGATCAAGATCTTGTGAGAGACGGTGTCAAAGGCGGCGCTAAGATCTAATAAAACAAGCGCCGCCGTTTGACCCGAGTCTAGCACCAAGCGCAGGTGTTCCACCATGGAGAGAAGGGCTGTCTCCGTGCTGTGACCAGCACGGAAACCGTTCTGCGTAGGGTCCAAAATATTAGCCCGCGAGAGATGGTCAGAGAGGGCCATATTCACATGTGCCTCCGCAACTTTCGCAGGCCATGGAAGAAGCGATATCGGACGGTAGTTCTCGGGTATAAGAGGATCTAAAGAAGGCTTCTTCAAGATGGGAGTGACCACCGCCTGCTTCCACTTAGCGGGGACCATACCTGACGCAAGCGAAAGATTGATCAGGGAACACACCGGTAGAAAATCAAAAGATGACGGGTCCCTGAACAAAGCTGGTCTCAACGGATCAGCCGGAGAACCAGACTTGGTTTGCTGGGCCAGACGATTGAAACTCTCAGGCAGTAGGCAGGGAAGCGTATGCAGAACATTGTGCTCCTGGGGACTAAGAAAGAGTCCAGCAGACAGTGTAACAGTAGAGAAGGCTCGATAAATGGTTTGGACCTTCTCAAGAAAGAAGGTCGCCAGGGCCTCACAATGTGTAGTCGAGCCCGTTTCACAAGTGGGGGCCTTTTTTGCCATCAGATCTTTAAGAGCCTTAAAAATGGATTTAGAAGTGTTTGAACTGTTGCGGAATTCAAAAGAATAGAAAGCCGCGTGAGCTCTACAGACAGCGCGGTGATAAGATTTAATGGTGGCAAGATATAAGGCTTCTTAACTAATAACATATGATTTCCGCCATTCTCTTTCTGCGCGTCTACACGTGCTTTTTAATGCGCGTAAAGCTTCATCATACCAAGGGCTAGGGTCCCTTGAGCCACATTTGCTCAGAGTCACCGGGATAAGGGAGTCAAGAGCCCAGGTGACCCACTCGCAGAAAAGGTTGTAGCCCATGTCTGCATTGTCTAGCGGGCCCAACGGATCCTCAGACAGGATACGGTAAAAATCCTCTAATCTGAGTTTGTTCCAATGTCGTCTAGGGACGACTCTGACCATAGGTTTAGGAAGGCACTCATACGAAGGGCACTGAATCGTCACTAAGAAATGATCAGTCCAGGCAAGGGGGGTAGAAGTTAAAACCCTGGCCTCTGTGAGGGTCGTAAAGAAAGGGTCCAAGGTGTGACCTCCCACGTGGGTGGGATGTGTGACCAGTTGAGCCAGTTGAAAGGCCTCCAAGTCGGTCAGAGTACTACTGACGGCAGGCGTGGTAAAATTCTCAAAGTGGAGATTCAGATCCCCCAGGATGGAAAAATTAGCACATCCTACAGCCAGCATACTTATAGCGTCTGGAAGGGCCTCCCTGAATGCCACGTCACTGCCTGGGGGGCGGTAGATCAACATGCCAGAGAGAGAGAAATAAGGGCTGATAGAAATCTTGAAAAAAGCACTTTTACAGCCGGCAATCTTTAAGCCTCTCCAGACACAGGGGAAGCAAGACCTGACAGCAAGCGCTATTCCCCCCCCTCTAGTGGGGCGATTAAGCGTGTATACCGAGTACTCCGATGGAAAAGCCAAGTTGAGGATAGCCTTATCAGCCTCCTGCAGCCACGTCTCAGTAATACAAAAGATATCGGGTGACTCATCCTTGATAAGGTCATAAATTGCTTGGTGGTGTTTCACCAGCGACCTGACATTCAGGTTCCAAATACTGAGGTCGCGTAAGGGGGATTTACTCCTAGGTGCTGACGTCTTACCCATAGAACGGGACAGAGCGGGGGTACGAAGCGACCACCTACCGCATACACACTGGTAGGGGCCACACAAAGGGCTAACAGGAGCCACATCACATCTCGAGTAACTAATCGGCGCACCTACCGAAGTACCGACAGATAAAGGTACTGTCATGTCCAGCACGTTCTGCGCGTCCTGACGCGGACGGGCGCAGACGGGCGCAGATGGGCAGGACTCTGGCATGACTCAGGCTAAGCGAAGGCGCGCCCGCTGCGCGATTCCGCTGCGCTCAGAAGGGCGCATTAAATAGGCGTCCCTCTATACCTCCTGCGCACTAGACCGCTCGCAGGTGATGCCCCCTGATCGGTCCACACCACTCTAAGATGGCGGCCAAAAGATTTCCCCACCCCAGGAACCGGACCCGCTCAGAACAGCGGTGAGAACCGATTATAGTGCGGGTGAGGGGAGGAAGGATTCGCTAGTTAAAATCAGGGTAAAACTAACATAAAAATAACACAAATAGAAAACAGGTAGTTTAAAAATAGCAATGCAGCAAATACAGCGCGAAGCGCTAAGCAGAGTTCTGGTACCTTGTCAGCCTCTGCATAGAATTTGATTGGTTGATTTTATTTATAGAGCACCTGTCCTCCCAATAGCCCCCTGGCACTAGGATTTATAGACAGAATTAGCTGTGAGGTTCAAAAGAAGACGTACGATGCATTGCAATGGAGAAGGTCAAAGTCTTGAGCAATAAAAAAATGGAAAGGGTTCGGAATGGTACTGAAAACCAAGTAAGGCTATATATGTCAGGGGTCTGGCAAAGATTTGTGGCTGAGTAGGCAAAGGGAAGAGTATATTGGTAACAGAGTTGCTCAAGATCACACAGGAAGTCAGAGGATAATACGGATTCAATGGAGAATCTCTGCACAAGGTAACATGAAAGTTTAATCCACAGAATGGTCAGGCACTAAAGAGGCAATTCAGCATTCAAAATACCTAACACACAGGATGTACAAGACATACATGTATTAATATTAATAAAGAGAATGTCGGGTAAAGCATTAGGAAGCTCCACCTGATAAACTATAGTTCAGTAAGTTCCTCAACCACAATTACGGTACCAGGTGCTGCTTACAAATATCAAAATATATAACCATATGCGATGCAGTGTCTGTGGAGTGAATACCGTTAGTGATGCCTACCATAAAGGCAATACACACGTGGGGCTTTACCTTTATGGAGCCAAGATGGCCATGTAACCTGTAAGATCTGGCAGTCGGGAGCCTTGTGGGCAGTAATATTCCAAGCTGGGTTCAGAATAATCATTGTAATCCTTCTGTCGAGCCCCCTGCAGCTCTTCCCTCAAAACTGGATGAAAAGGAGTGATCTTGGCAGGTCTCTGGTGTCACAGTGTGGCTCGGTAGGGTCCGCCGGACCACTAGGCAAGTTGGCCATCACCTAGTGAGCTGACAGGAATCAGTGCCCGTGCATTTGATCAGCTCCTGGAGACCGAGGTGGTAAGTTGAGGTGCTAGCCCATGGAGAAGAGTAATTAGCAGCTGACCACGTCGGAAGATTTGGGGAGGTAAAGATGGCATTCTGAAAAACCTGCCCACAAGTAAGCGGGGCGCTGGTGGGAGAACTGGGTGGACTGCCCCGGACCTAGAGTGCAGCACTGTCATGGCAATATCAGATGCAGCAGCTAGTTGATTCCCACAGCTCCTCCTCTGAAACATTAATGATCAGCGGGTTGCCCCCCGCTCTGTCTGCCACGCATGGGAGCCTGCTGTAACTGGGAGCCACAGTCTACAACCAAGAGTATCATCTCCTGAGATATGCCTGGTGCCTGATCAAATGTCCCGCATTGTGAATTGCAGCTGTGGGAGATGGAGTCTCTGTGCTGAAGGGCTCTCTTCCTGAAACCTAGTACCAGCGCCGATTGGTAGGGACTGATTACTCACTCTCCACACCAACTAAATGGGCAAAAAGGCTGACTCAAAACAACTCAAGCTGCCTTTTGAGAGGTCTTAATCCTATAAACAGACACAGGATATCTGCCGCTTGCTGCAGAAGGGAGATCATAACCTAGTGGTTCCAATGACCTGGATGTCAAACAACTTTATACAATCTACAATTAAGCAACTCCTCAATAACATAACATAACAGGTGTATTTGTAAAGCGCATGATTACCCGTAGGTGTCCGGGCACCGAATAACAGATGTTTACTGTTACCCAAGTCAATGGTACTCATTTTATCGACCTCAGATGTATGAAAGGCTGAGTAGACCCACCAGGATTTTAACCTGTGACCAGAGGTAGAACACAGGCCCCTGCAGTGGCTGCTTTAGTTCACTGAGCCACTAGACCCGGCTATAATTCAAGAAATAGATAGACTAACTAAATTTGTGTATCAACAATATTGCAACTAAACGATATAAACATTAAGATTGCTTTACAGAGCTGAGTACAGGCTCTCCATGCTGAAGGATGTGCAGCAGGAGGGCAAAGAAAAGCTTCTTAAAATGGACCAGGTATTGAAACTCATTAGAGAAAAAACAAACACCTTGAAAGATGGTCAAGATGCAATAATTCATGCATTCTTGCGCAAGCAGAGTCAGTGGTTACAGGAAAAATTGAAATCTTTGTTTATATTAGACGTTACTATGTTATGTTATGTTATGTTATCCCGGGGTTTTATATAGCGTACGGCTACTCAGAAGAGTGTCCCGACGCTTTGAATTGCACACAATCTCATAACACAACAGGAAAAGAAAATAAAAACAGAGAGAAAGAAACCTAATAGGGCCAGGAACTAAGAGAAAAAAAGCCAAGTTTTGAGCCCCTTCCTAAATGTTAACAGGTTAGGGGAACTGCGCAGAGACACAGGCAGTTTATTCCACAGCTGGGGCGCTAATAGTTTAAAAGAACGGCCTCCGATGCGGGCTCTCTTGACACGGGGAACCGTAGCAAGAAACAAGGCTCCTGACCTGAGCGGCCTGGCAGGGTAATAGAATGATAGCCTTTTCTGAAGGTATTTTGCTCCGGAGGAATGCATGGCTTTGTATGCCAGAGTAAGGGTCTTAAAAATTATCCGCTTCCGGACAGGAAGCCAGTGCAGAGCCTCCAGGAGACCCGAGGCTCTAGCACGGCGAGAAAGTCCATAAATGGCGCGTGCTGCCGAGTTCTGGACAACCTGTAACCGTTGGAGCAGGTATTCTGGCAGGCCGAGATATAGGACGTTGGAATAGTCAATTCTCGAACCTATAAACGCCTGAACTGTGATCTTCCTGTGTTCCTCCGATAACAGGGGAAGGAACTTGCGTAACATCCGGAGCAGTCCAAAGCAGGTGCCAGTGAGCCCGATTACCTGTGAGCGTAGTGAGAGGCCATTGTCGATCTTGATCCCAAGGTTTTTTGCCACCTGGGACGAACTTGCTGGTGGAAACATGTTCTCAGGCCACCACACTTTCCAGTCCGGATCTGAGCTGCATCCAAAAAAGAGGACCTCGGATTTATCCGAGTTGCACTTGAGGCTGTGATGTTGGAACCACTGAAACACAGCCTCAAGGCAACCCTGGATCCTACCTCCATCAAAGTCCGCCCCCCTCTCACAGGTGAAGAGGAGCTGGGTGTCATCGGCGTAGGAAACGATCTGAGCCCCGAAAGACTCCGCCAGTGCCGCCAGAGGGGTCATGAAGATGTTAAAAAGAGTAGGGCTCAGTACTGAGCCCTGAGGAACTCCGACACCCAATGGCGACATCTCGGCGGAGCAAGCAGAAGCCCAGACCGTTTGTCGACGGCCAGCCAGAAAAGATCGAAACCACTGGAGCACCGTCCCCCGGAGACCAATCTCTGCGAGTCTTCCAAGAAGACCCTCATGGGGGACGGTGTCAAAGGCCGCCGACAGATCTAACATCACCAGCATCGCTCTTCCACCCGAATCCAGCACCTCCTTTATCGCCTCCGAGACTTCCAGGAGAGCTGTTTTGGTGCTAAGATTGGCGCGGAAACCTGACTGGGTAGGGTGCAGTAGATCGTGGGACTCCAAATACTCGGCAAGCACCTTATGCACGTGCTTTTCAATGACCTTCGCGAAGGCCGGTAGGAGCGAGATAGGTCTATAATTCGCCAACACCTCCGCATCCAAACCAGGCTTTTTAAGCAGGGGAATAATCATTGCCTGCTTCCAGGCCTGGGGAACCACGCCCTGTACAAGAGAGCAGTTCAACAGGGGGTTCACAAGTGGATTAATGACAGCTGCCATTTTAGCCAGAAATTTAGCGGGGCAGGCATCCCGAGGGGAGCCAGATTTAAGCCCAGCCATCAGGTCAAATGACACGGCCATCGAGAGAGGCGGGAAGGCTGCCAAGGCCACACTCTTTGGAGTGAAATCCTTATAAAAAAGTTTCCCTATGGGAGTGCTTGCACGCCCTATCATAGCCAAGTTGTTGAACTACTGTGATAGAGACACTGCACGTAGATTGGCAAGAGAAAATAAGGAACTGCAGTATAAGGGAGGCCATAGATCCCGCTAACCGGACTTCAAATAGGATGTGCAGGAGTCACATTGTGCTTTTCTATGAGTTAAAGGAAAGTTGGGCGAGAATGACATAGAGTACACCATGCTGTATCCTGCCAGACTGCAGATAACCAATCGGGGCAAGGCTAAGAATTTAATGAAGGTCCAGTGCTTTGTTTGTAAAATGGTATGCGCCAGTCCTCAAAATACTGCTGAGGCACCCACTGCCGGCGCTATAAAAATCTGTGTACAAAACACCAAGGGTGCATAGTCTTGAATCCACATCAAGCCTTTTTAATTCACTGGCAGGCACTTCCTATCCCTGTATCTCACTCTTTCAGATTTCTACTTTCTCCTTTGATGATGGATTTTCTCTCTTTCTCTCCCTCCGTCTATCTGTTTTGTGTGTTTTTTCCTCTGTTGCTATTTGGAAATGTGTGATGAGGAGAAATAAGTGCTGGTCGCCAAAAGTAAATACTAATGGCCCCCACTGGCAATCGCCAGCTCAAATTAAACACTTTGGAGGCCCACCATGTGAAGGCCTAATTGACACTGAGAGTGGTATCCCCGTGTCCATGACAGCCCTGAAAGCTGTGGGCTCATTATAACTAGAAGGTTCCCGGTCACTTCAAAGTTGTAAGGGCCCCTCCAACGACATATACTCACACTGACCAAAACTAAAACTACGGCCACAGACTAGCACAATGTTGACCCAAAAGACTCTATGATATCCCTGCAGTGGCTTACACTACTGTGCTGCCCGGCTCTGGCCACTACTCATAGGTAAACTACAGGGACAATGCCTTACCTCGCTGCACCTTGAGGGATCAAGTTATTCACTCTTGGATTATGGTTGTTCTGTTAACAAAGTTAAGAGGGGAGGGTGGTCCATTATGCAATGATCGGACTAAACTAAATAGGGTTACATGGGACATTGCACCAATTACCTGGGGGCAGCACCCTTGGACTTCACAACAGATTCCCAGACCATTAAGAACACTAAGCACTTGCATGAGCAACCAAATACCCTAGGCAGACATATTCCCTGCTTACTTGGAATATACATAGACTAATTAAACTTAGAAAACTGAGATAAATCACAGCTTATCCCCAGAGACACACAATTGGTATAGCATTTCTACAAGCAACACACCTATCTCCCACAAACACATCCTAGACAAATGGGCAAACTTGAGTATAACAACAATCTATTCCTCCTACACAAGAGGGGTAGCTATTTTATTAAATGTGGAACCCAGTTCCACCCATTGAGCTCAAAAGTGGAACCTCAAGAGAGGCTCATAATTTTATGTGAAATGTTAGGCCTACAGCCTATAACCCTAGTAAATGTATACAGCCCCAACACTGATAGTTCAGAATTTTAAAACAATATATGGAGACACATCCATTCTACCGGACTGCTGGTGAGGCACCATGACTTCAACACTACCACGGACTCACAACTAGACATGTCACTCCCCCTGGCAAGGGGACACACCAGCTCTGGGTCTGCTCTTCACAAAATAATTGAAGGGGAACTACTTGCTATCTAGAGACATAGCAACCTGTATACTCTACAAGGTACATACCATTCAGGTACACATACTATGTGGTCCAGACTTGATTTCTGGCTCGCCACTAAAGATGTCAGTCTTGGACATCAGAAGTCACACATCTTGTCTGAACTTTATTGGATTATTCGCCAACCCTCCTACACATTTAAGTCCCCTGGAACCCATGTCACACCCAGTTGTGGCAGCTATCTCCCAGAGTACTCTTCTGTCCTGTTTTTCAAGACGAGAGCCAAATGGTTACTGTGCACTTCATTAATGATAACAAGGGATTGGTGGATACCCAAGCATCCCTTGGGCAGCCCTTCAAGGCAGTGGTGGGGGGTGAATGCATATCTAAATAGCATGGCGTCCTAAAACATTGAGGTTACACCTATCCAACTTGGGAACTGAGATACATCTGCTTGAGGCTTGTTTAGTAGGACTGGCACTAAGAATATCAGGGAGCAATTAAGGGCAAAAGTCTCTGCATATAATGAAACTTAGAAGCGATAAGGGAACTATTTAGGTAAATATGGCAGAGTAGGCCTCAACTGTGAGGGATGTAGACCTGAGAAAGGCTTAGCAAATGTTAGCAGAAAGCCCTGCAGTATGTCTGGAGCCAGGGATGGGAATTGAATGGGGGTGTTGTGAACTTCTAAAGTTTGCTTGAAGTGCCCTCAGTATAAATACTTTGGTTGTATAAGTACAGGGGCAGTGGCCCTATGATTTTAGACACTGTGTAATCAGACGCTGCTGGCTTTACAAACTGCACATTGCCAGGAGAAGCTATTATTCTTCCAGGAGGAACCACCATGGGACTTTGCTTATTGTGCTTACCTGCCCAAAAGGACCCTGTGTGCTGGACTACTGCCTGCACTCCGGCTTAAGTGCCTCCAGTGCTCTCAAAGGAGCCCTGTTATGCCCCTTGCCTCTGCAAACTATAGCGCACGGTGAGTGGTTCATCTTCCCTTTATTTGTGTTGCACAAAGTGGGTGGCGAGCACTTCAATTCACTCTGCCTACATAGCCCTGTGCTGTTAAGGATCGCAGTGCCAAAGGAGAAGCACCTGCTGCACTGTTGAGGTCTCATTCGTGTGGCCCCATCCTGAGTAAAGCCTAATTGCAGCTGGTGGGTTGACGTGGTAACTGGGGCCCGGCACAGGCCTAGCCTCCACAAAAGCCAAGAGTGATATTATACTGCCCTCAGGCAGCTGAGGAGTCTGCTGCGGTGTGTGGGGCCACCCTGGATCAAGGAGCCCATGGGGACTGGCCAGAGTTGCTCTCGACCATTGAGGAGATCGAGCGGCACAGCTGCCAGTGGTTGCACTGCAGGCAGCACTGCAGCGAAGATCTCTCACCCCAGCAGCTGGCCCCAATGCTCTGGACCAGATGAGCACCGCATTCCCTGGGCCGGTAGCAGCTACACCGCTCATTCACGAGCAGCTGCACTTCCCTAAGTAGTACATATGCTGAGGGACCGAGAGAGGTCTCCTGCCCTCCCTGAAGTGTGGGCACCCTCCTTTTGTTGGTCAGACACATACCCGGGGCACGGCGATTTGGTTGTAGGGCAGGGTGGAACCTTGTGGGAGGCCCCGATCCCTGGTGACAGTTATGCCAGTACTGATTACCTCTATTTTTATTGAGTAACTCATACATGGATTAAGCAACAGGGATAATTCCTGGGCCATATTCAGTATTGTGGCATGAACAACCCAAGTATGGGGATGTGGAAGTCTCTCCCTGTGTTCTAATCAGAACTACTGCATTTTTGTGTCATGCCCTTATTGTATACTAAGTGTCACTTTATGCCTGGTGACCGGATAAAAAGTATAATTGTAAGAACTGCCTTATGTGCACAGTGATGGTGTAATGGGTGCTAGGTATACATTATGTTTTCTAACATGTGCAATCTATAAGTAGTTCCTTCCTGGCAGTAACTCTGATGTTATGCCTAATGTTTCTATGACAGGTGCAAGTATTGGCTTTATTGCACTGCATGTGATGTTCTGACAATTACTTGGTTGGCAACGTGATTTATGATCTCTGTGATGCAATGAAAATTGCTTGGTTGGCAAAGGGATTTCTGTGATTTATGGCTTTGTGTTTTGTATACAATATATGAGATGTTTTACATAACCTTGTGTGGAGTCTCTTTTGTGGTGTGCCTAGTGTGCCACTGACGTGAATGTGTGTTGCACAAACACTTTACACAATGCCTCTGGGACAATCCTGGCTGCTCTGGCAAGCTAGCAAGGGGGTGAGCATGGGTTATCTTGGGTGTGTAACTCTCTTACCCTGGCTAAAGTGGTAGGTACAGCCTGGCTTATGTGCATATCCTAGCCAACTAGAAACCCCATTTCTAACCACCACGATGCAGACGATGACTGAATTTCTTAGCGCATATTGAGCAGGGTAGATCTGCCACAGGTTTTCATCACTCAGGTTTTTGTAATAGAGGGTGCTGTGGTTTTTTGGTGCACTCTCTGTAACCCTATCTGCATATGTTGACCTGCAATGGTAACTTTACAAAACTTACTAAAAATAAAAATACAATTAAAACAGCACACTCCTAAATAAATGCGGTACGCCTGTTAGATGAGAACTATCACTATGGTTGTCAGCTGTGGTCATGAATCCTGGCGATCACACAGCAACATGTAAGGCTAAAACAGCAAGCGAGGATAACTAAACTATAACTAAACAGCAGAGGAGACTGCAAAACAGTAATGAGATTTGATTAGCTGGTTGAAAGGTATCATACATGTATCAAACAGCATTGAAGACAGTGAAGAGCCCTGTGGGAACCCGAATTTTGATACTACGGCTGCCGATCGATAAGACAGCAAGGCAACTACTTTAGTTGGATCTTCAAAAAAGCAGGTAAACCATGCAAGAACTGTTCCAGAGATTCCCAGCTTGGCTAACCACCTCAGCAGATTTGAAGGGTCCACTGGATCAAACACCACAAACAAATAGGAAGATCAGGGCTATGGAGTCTCCCTGATCCATAGTTAATCTTAGTTCTTCAATAGAAAAGCGCAGCACAGTCTTGTTTTGTCTCCCAGATATTAATTTGAATTTCTGAGAGTCAAGCCTGCCTGTGTCTTCTAGGTATTTAGCATATTATTTGCTGACACTCTGTTCAATAAGATTGCCATAAGCTGAGAATAAAGTAATGAGCTGACCCATCCCAACTGTCTCTTTTCAGCAGAAGGCTAATGATCCTAACCTTCCAATTGGTGAGGAAAAAGAGAAACTTACTTATGATTTGGGTCTGTCTCGGTGCAGTAGGGGGTGCAGCTGTAGTATTTCACCACTGTCAGTGGTTCCTTTATTGAAGTCTCCTCGGCCACTACATCACGATCTGTACATTGAGGAGGTAATTTTTTTATGCAGTTTGGCCTTCTTTATCTATCCCATTTGGCCTCTAGCCACTTTGGCGGAAATATGGTTACATGGGGAAAATGGGGTGTACCAGGTGTCAACCCTCCGCTATCCTTGCCTGTCATTTATTTCCCCTTTTGGCACTATGCGCTTGTAGGGAGGCTCATAAGTAAAATATTGGACCTAAATAAGAGGTTACAGATCTATTTAGTTTGTCTGTGACGCCCAACATCAGGTTGTGGTCTGTTCACTTACCGGGCAATATGCATAGCTATGCATTTAATAACATTTGTGCAAACCTTAAGGTGACCGCTACTGTGGGAATGGTAACTACCAGTACCGCAGTTAGCATATCGTTATTTACAGCGCCAATTGTGAAAATCTTTGAACTATTATTTTGATCATTACCGTGATGGAATATTAAGTATAAATCTGTGAGATATTACTTCGATTATTACTGTGATTTAACATGTTTTCATTATGAATTGTATAGCTCTAAGATGGACGCTAGTTTGGGAGCAGAAACTACCAGTGGTGTTTTGACAGGAAGTACATGCAAGCTGCATGAAAGTTCCTTGTTTGTGTTTTTAGTCATGCATTGCACTATGTAAAGCACTTTTTCCCATAACTCAGTGTGTGTTCAAAACTGTTTGTCGAAACGCGTAACTACTGAGTATTAAACGCGACACTTTCTCCGATATCTCTGAGAGCACGTTATTATTTGAAATCATGTGGGAAATATATATATATATATATATATATACAAGCTCAGAATATCCCAGAAAAATACCCAACCGGGTCAGTTTAGGATAGAAAAGCACTCACAGCACGACAGTTGCTTGCAGCAGGGGTAAGTTTATTCCGCTAGACGCGTTTCTGGAGGCAACGCTCCCTTCGTCAGTATTATTACATCAGCGCGACCAAAACAAGGTCGTTATCTATGTTTCCCACAGGTCATGGGCATAGAAGAGGGACTAAGCAAAAGCGCTTCATAAGCGCCATCTTATAATGTGCAAATACATTGAAAATTCAAACATTGCTTGTAAACATGTCACACCACAATTTGCGCCGTGTATCGGCAAATTCATCATCCCACTCATTACCCGCATAGATTTAAGACAGACAACCATTAATATCTGCGCTGCGCGGCTAAGATGATGACAGGCTTCAATCTGTCTATCATATCATTGATCATTGATAGAAGCCTCAGAGAAATCTCGCCGTGGATCGGCATTGGCAGCCCAATGGACTGCCCACTCAAGGTGGAACTCAGTATCAAGCAATGGATATTAACTAAAAGTTAATACAAGTGGAATCATACACCCCTAATCTCAACACAATTTAAAACCTTCAAAAAATCTCAAAAGTTCTCAAAAATTCTCAAAAGGTCATCAGACAATAGATAATAGAAAAATCCTAATCAGGTCAATATTAATAATGGTTCATTTCATATATCACATCATTACATATTTCACATCATTATCAACCCAAGTGTGAGGCCAGTTCTTCTCCCATGTTCAACCCTTTAGGTGCTTTTGTTTCTAAGTCTATGATATAGCGTGACTCGAGTCTCCTCAAGGCAAGCAATCTATTGCCCCCTCTAGGATTTACTTCTACTCTGTCCAAGCAGAAATATCTCAAAAGATTCCTGTCGCTATTATGTTTGATAGAGAAGTGGCGTGCTACAGGATAGGTAAAATCCTTATTAGCTATTGCACGCATGTGCTCCAATATCCTTAATTTGACAGGATTGATCGTGCTTCCCACATACCTCAACATGCATGGACATACCAAGCAATAAACCGCATGGTCAGAATGGCAAGACATAAATTTGTTGATCTTTTTCCCTCTATTATGTCCTGGGACTTCATAATTCAAAGTTCTTTTACTTGCAGAGCAGGCCTTGCACTTCCCACATGGAAAGAAGCCATGGGCTTCCTTCAATGTGCCCTGTCGCTTCTCGATAGGTCGTAGATAGCTGTGGACCACTTGATCACGTAGTGATCTCGCCTTTCTGTATGTGAGTAATGGCACATTTGGCATATCCGAGCCAATAATTGGATCCGATTGCAGAATATGCCAATGTTTTGCCAATACCTCACGCAGTTTGTGGGAGTCTGCAGAGTAAGAGGTGATCATGCGGAATTTACCTTCCGTGCTGGAGACAGGTTTTTTAGTGAAAAGACTAGACCGAGAAATGCTCCTCACTTTCTTCAGGATCTCTTTTAGAACATGGGGGCTGTACCCTCTTACCACAAATCTCTCCACACACTCCTTGGCAGCTTCCTCAAATGAATCATTCTGGCTACAATTACGTTTCAACCGTAGGAGTTCCCCATACGGGATGCTGTTAATTAGTTTACCAGGATGACTGCTGGACGCGTGTAAAACGCTGTTTCCTGCTGTCGGTTTGCGGTATAAATTAGTGCAGAGATGCCCATCCCTAATGCTCACCTCCAGGTCCAGATAGTTTACTCTTTCCTTATTGATGTCACCAGTGAATTTCAAATTGAATTCATTGTCATTCAGCATATCAATATACTGTTTAGCTTCCTCAATGGTACCATCCCATATTAGGAACAGGTCATCGATATACCTGCTCCATAGTACCACCTTAGAATTCCAGGAGGACAATCTAGGGGTCCAGGCTACCTGCTCCTCCCACCAGCCCACGAATAAATTCGCGTAGCTGGGGGCGAAGCAGGAACCCATCGCTGTACCAGTCAGTTGGCGATAAATGGTATTCTGAAAAAGAAAGATGTTATTGCATAGACAGAATGTGGTTAGTTCTAATAGCATCTTATTGTGCATTGCAAACTTTAGTTCTCTCTTATTGAGAAAGTACTCTATAGCATGGAGACCCTGGTTGTGTTCTATACAAGTATACAAACTTGTTATGTCCAGGGTAATCAATGTATAGGATGGTTGCCAGTTCAAAAGTTCCACCTTTTCTATGAAGTCTGTAGTGTCCCTGATATATGATTTCAGAGACAACACAGAACTAAACAGATGGTGGTCTAGGAATTTGGAGAGGTTCTCCGTCAGTCCGCCCATAGAGGAGATTATAGGTCTCCCAGGGGGATCTTTTATGTTTTTATGGACCTTGGGGAGGTGGTAAAAACAAGGTAACACAGGATTAGTAGTTTTGAGGAAAAGGTATTCATCAAGGTCAAGCATCTGTTTGTCATGCCATTTTTTGAGTAAAACATGGAGATCATTTATGCTGGACAGATAATCTTGTTTCTTTATTGTAGAGTAACAGGAAACATCCTGTAGTTGCCGCATGGCCTCTGCCACATATTTAGTCCTGGACATGACAACAATGTTGCCTCCTTTGTCGGAGGGTTTGCACACTATAGTTTCATCATCCATAATGGACTTAATGGCTGTATTTTGTTCCTTGGTGGTGTTGAATCGAATCTCCCGTTTTGCTTGAGTAGTTCTCATGGTCATCAGATCCCTGGTGACTATATCGGAAAAGATATTGATCGAATCCACCGCAGTTTGCGGAACAAATTTCGAAGCCAACTTGAAGTTACTTTTAGGCGCAGTCTGTTCAATCTCAACATTGGCCAGTCTCTGGGTTAGTGTGTTATCCGTTGTTTCAGTTTCCATGTTACCTTCTGATCTCAGATTGTTTAATATTTCACAGGCAGTGAGATCATTGACAGTTAAAAGGTCCGTGTCCTTTTTGTTCTGTCTGAGATGCTTGGCTTCCTGAGCTGTAGGTTTTACTTTATGAAACTTGTGCAATTTGATCTTACGCACAAATTTAAACAAGTCGATCCGTGTTTGTGTATACTCCATACATTTGCTTGGACAGAAGGTCAGTCCTAGCTTGAGAACAGACTCTTCCGCTGGAGTCAGTTGTCTATCCGAAAGGTTCACTATTGTGAGTTGTTCCGAGGGGTTTACCACTTTCCCCTTCTCTGGCTCCTGGTGACTCTCGGGATTGGTTTGCTCTTTGTGTTGCTGTTGCCTTTTCCTCGTCCCTTTCCAGCCCCCTCGTCGGGTTTGTCTCCTGCGTCTGGTGGTTTGTTCTTGCCATCCCTTAGCCAGCTCTCTCGGATGACCTTGAACTCCTGCTGAAAAGGGGTTTTCTTCACTGGAGGCATGGGAGCAGTGGTTGTACCTGTGGTTTCATCTCCAGATAGCTCGCTGGCAGTGACATCAGAGTCTGAAGTTTCCACTCTCACTGCTTCGGCCCCATCAGGCATCTGGTCTTTCCAAGGCAACCTATTTCCGTGGTTGATCGTATTTTTTGGAAAATGTTAGTACTCTTCCCATGGCGTAATCCCTTTCGTCCAGGTCGAATTTCTCTTGTTTCCTTAGTTTGATTTTAGTTTCATATTTTTGAAGTCTTTTCTTCATATTGGTTCTCAGGAGATCTTGTTCCTCCTTATCAGTGTTTGATGAAATTATCCCTTCTAATTCCTCAATCTCCTTAATAGTTTTGTCATGGTCGCTCCACGCAAATTGAACTAAAATTTCCAACATGCCTTTACAGGAATTGGCAATATGCGTGGCCCAAGTTTCTAGCAGTAGGGGGTCCGGATTTTCGTAAGCAGGGACTGTAAAGATCCTCAGTCCTCGAGGCACCCTTTGTACCTCGATATAGCCCTGCAATGAAGTGCCCTCCCACCACTTACGAAGTTCACGTTCGTACAATTTTTCTAACTTGTGAAATTGAGAAATCAAAGGATTAGAGATGGTTGTGGTAGTATTGGTCAAGGGTGGCTTGGATATATCCGGATGTTTGTTTTTGAAGATGTCCACAGCAGCGTCCCGCCGTTCAGACATATTAAACATAGTTCAATTGTTGGAAAGAGTCTTTAGTTACAAAATCCAACTTTCACCCCTGCTCTAGTAAGCAACTGCCTGCTATCGCTGTACCGCTTTGCACATAACACGAAAGAAAGAGGTCGCGTGATTAAAAGGCAGGCTTACCGCTTTCAGCGTTGACCAGCAGAACGCGATTCCTCAGTTCTTGATCCGGAGTGTGCGGAAATGCAATCCCTTCCTTTTCACAGCTCCACTCCGTTTGCAGCGGCGGTGCACTCGTAAAATTAAGCGTACAAGCTCCCTTTGCCACCAGGTAGAACGAGTCACTCTTCACAGCGGGTGCTTTCAACCGCGTTGGTGTCCGCGGTAATATAAACAAGCTCAGAATATCCCAGAAAAATACCCAACCGGGTCAGTTTAGGATAGAAAAGCACTCACAGCATGACAGTTGCTTGCAGCAGGGGTAAGTTTATTCCGCTAGACGCGTTTCTGGAGGCAACGCTCCCTTCGTCAGTATTATTACATCAGCGTGACCAAAACAAGGTCGTTATCTATGTTTCCCACAGGTCATGGGCATAGAAGAGGGACTAAGCAAAAGCGCTTCATAAGCGCCATCTTATAATGTGCAAATACATTGAAAATTCAAACATTGCTTGTAAACATGTCACATATGTCATATATATATATATATGTATATATATATATATATATATATATATATATATATATATATATATATATTACCTACTGGCGGTCGCCAGTAGGTAGTTATAGTTAGGACCTAGTTTCCTTTTTTTTTTCCTTTAAAACTTTTTATTTATTGCAAGAGATGATGTAAATTCAAAATAGAATCTCATTTGTAATACATATATCCTTACATAAATATCTATACATAAAGTAATCATTGTAATGAGAAAGAAGAGAGACGAGAAAGAAAGAAAAACAGAGGATTGCAATACAAGTATTCACAAATGTCTAAAGTATAGCAGAAATAAATAACATGCTGGTCTCTCAAAACAGTTATCCATTTAGTTAATGAACGTTCCCCATATTTTTTCCCTTCCTTTTAATGCTTTTGGGCCCCTTAGTTTAGCCAGTGAGAGCTCCATAATATATAGTTCATGGATAAGATACCACCGTTCCATAACACTTGGAGGTTCTTTCGATATCCAAGTCCGTGCGATGACCAACCTAGCACAAGCAAAGACAATTGATATCAGGTCTTTAAAATTGCTATTGATGTCTTGTATGTCTAGCAGTACTAAGTGTGCAGAGAGAGCAGGTGTTATTATGTGTTTTTTGTTGAGAACATCAGTTATTCCCATCCAAAAGGGTGTGAGTTTCGGGCACTGATAGAGCATGTGTTCTATGCCAGCAGCTTCCTTATTGCATTTTAAGCATTTAGTACGTTCATTAGAGATATTGCCAGAGGTCCAGCTGGAAATTCTTTGAGACGTGTAATATGTTTGAGTGATTGTCCGGTAAGATTGTAGCCTTAAGTTTGAAGAATGAACCACCCGATTTATTTGTTTGAGTGACCCCGCAATCTGGTTAGAGTTGACATTGATACCTAATCTATTGGTCCATTTGTCCGCCATTTTCCCACAATCGCCTACTCGGCCTTTGTTAAGAAGGGAATAGCTCTTACTGATAAGAGATTTAGTGTAGTTAGAATAGATACATTGTAAAATGTCTGAGTGTTCTACTCTCACAATTTTCATTTTGTTGACCAAGAAATCTTGTATCTGCATGTACTTAAAATACGTAGTATCTTTAATTTCAGTGTATTAAAACTTAGAAGACCATCCGATCCGTAAAGATCTCCTAAAGTATTTATGCCCTGATCTATCCATTGGGCACAGGCATCGTCGGAGAAGATAGTTGGCAGCCCTGGATTCCCCCATATTAAAAGTTCAGTATTGAAAAAGGAAATTTTAGCAATGTTCATAATTTGATCCCAGATTCTTTTGATAGTCTTGAATTTAACTCTCTTGTAGTAGTTTGGGTCGTGTACCCGAAATAGGAACTCTTTGCCTTGTAGTCCTAACATAAATATATGGTAGAATAGGGGAGCTTCTTTGGACAGAAGACTACGTATACGTTGAATGAAAGTGGCGAAATAGTACATTTTTAAATCTGGGAAATTTAGCCCCCCATTAACGATTGACATTTTCAATGCAGTCATTGACCTGCGGGCTTTTTTGTATCCCCAAATGTAGCTGCTATAAATACTTTCTATTTTCTTGAAGTATAAGTTGTTCAGTTGTAGCGGGATGGATCTAAATAAATATAGTATTTTCGGTACTATCTTCACTTTAATTATATTTATACGTCCTATCAGACTGAGTGGTCTTTTATTCCAGTTTTTGAGAGTGGTAGTAATCTCTTTAAGTAGAGGGTCATAGTTTAGTGCAATGATTTTCTCGATGTTGGAAGTAAGTTTGACTCCTAAGTAAGTAGCGTTAACACAAAGCCCTATTATCGAGTGTGAAGGTTTCTAGTTTGCTATCACTTGTGTTTTGTTGACATTTAGCCTATAGCCCGAAATGTCACCAAACTTACTAGCTTCCTCAATTATTTTGGGTATGGCCAGTACCAGGTCAGTAGTATATATGGCTATATCATCGGCAAAAGCGGTGATTTTTAAGCATTTGCCTTCGTGCTCTATTGGGGTTATGTTCTCTTGAGCGGTTAGCACGAATGGTTCTAAAGCCATGGCGAATAGCAGGGGTGAAAGAGGACACCCCTGTCTAGTCCCCCTTTTTATTGAGAAGCTAGCCGAATTGTCTCCCAGATAGCTGATTGTTGCTGTTGGTGATTCATATAGAGATTGAACCCAGCCCAGAAATTGCCTCTGTATGCCATACGCCTTTAGTGTAGCCCAGAGGTACCCCCACCCCACTCGGTCAAATGCTTTCTCTGCATCTAGCATGACCATTCCGAGTGAGGCAAGAGTAGCTGCAGCGACATCAAAGGCTGTTACAGCAGTATTGACATGGGTAGTGGTGTCTCTCCCCACCACGAATCCATGTTGTTGGCAGTTAACAAGGTCAGGCATTATAGGGGCTAAACGATTAGCTAATACTTTGGCAAAGATTTTTGCATCGGTATTGATTAGTGAGATTGGCCTATATGATCCCTGTTCCCCCGGTGGTTTGTTCTTTTTTGAAAAGAAAACTATTTTGGCAGTACGCCATGAAGTAGGAGCGCTTCCTGTTTCCCCTATGGAGTCTATCACCTGCTGGAATAAAGGGAGTAATTCCTGTTCACATATCTTGTAGATCTCTATAGGCAAGCAGTCTTCTCCAGCAGCCTTGCCTAGGGGGAGTGCTTGTATAGCTTTCCCTATTTCCTCAATAGAAATTTTGGAGCCGAGTATCCTGGTTATTTCTGAATCCAATCTCTCAGGTGTGTATTTCTCAAGGTAAGATTCAATTGTTTCTGGAGTAGGTGTATTTTCTGGGGTATACAGATGACAATAGTATTTGGCAAATTGTTCCAGAATCTGTTCTGATTTTCTGTACACTTTAGAGTCTAGCCCTTTTATTGCTTTTATAGTAGTTTTAGCCTTTTTATCAGCTACCTTGTAGGCCACATTTTTCCCAATTCTCTCTCCCCCTTCATATTGTGCAAGTTTGTATTTATGCATCTTGGAGCAATATTTTTCCCTGAGAGTTTTCTTTAATGCAGCCCTTAATGACACTAATCCTAAACTTAGCTCTTCAATATTAGTTTTGCCTTGTATTATGGCATCTGAGAGTTGTTGTTCAGCCAGTAGAATATTGGATGTATTCAATTTTTCTACCCCTCTTTTATCAGCATTGTCCCGAAAAATATATTGCTGTACGTAGTCTCTGATGCTACATTTACACGAATCCCATACATAATTGACAGTAGTTGAGTTAGTATTCAGTGAGATATATTCCTGTATATGACTTTTAATACCAAGGATGAATTTAGGATCGATTAATAAATATCTAGGAAATGTAAACTGTCGGGCTGTTTGCTTGGAGTCTAAGATTTTAAATTCGAGTAATAACGGATTGTGATCTGAAGTGACTTTGGGAAAAATGTCTACTTCACAATTCTCTAAGATATTGTCTGTTGCCCATATCATGTCAATTCTAGAAAGAGTTTGGTGGGGAGCTGAGTAGTATGTAAAGCCGGCTGTATTAGGATGTTTAATGCGCCAGGCATCTTTCAGATTGTGTATCCTAGCCAATTCTACTATGGCTGATCTCACTTTACCCATCCTATTTCTGTTTCCTTTACTTGTAGAATCAATTGTGTAGTACATGACGCAATTAAAGTCCCCCATTATCAACAATTTCCCATCCCAATCCAATAATTCAATAGTCAATTGCTCATACAGTTTCGGTATGTCGAAATTGGGACCATAAATAATACAAAATACATAACATTTTTGGTTAAATTGCAATTGTACTATTGCCCACCTGCCTTTGGCGTCGGCGGCAGTTTTAATAATATTCATCCTTAGCCATTTTTGTTTCAGGATAGCTACCCCACGGATTGATGCCCCTAGGGTAGAGCAAACAACAAGGTCATAACCCATTTGTGGGGGGGGCGTGGCCAAGAGCCGTTCATGGCGGACGTGTAGTGCGACAGCTCCGTCTTTAGCCCTTCTATACTAGCTACTGATCCTGTCTACCCTCGATGCAACCACCCCAACCTTTGACCAGGACTGGCGACAGATGAGCGGCGGGCAGTAGCGGCGTGCTGACCCCCTCGGACGCCGCCTTCCGCCTGGGTGAACCGCAGTGACCACTGGGGCCTGCTGCACAGGGAAAAGCCGCGGCCTCGATTAGCTCTCAGGCTCGCCTACTGCTGCCGCCAACGAGACGCCGGAAGGGCACCAGGGCACTGACCTGCGAGCGTCGCAGCCAGGGGGCCGGCAACTCATCCTGCACTCCCAGGACCGGATTCCTAACCGCCGGTGGGAGACCAAGACCCGCACCGCCCTGATCACCCGGCTTGCGACCGGAGAAGCGCCGAGCCGCACTGCGCCTTTTGGACTTCTGCGTGGGCGCCTGCGGCCGGCGCGTAGGACCGCTGAGCGGGCTGCGTGACAGCCACTAGAGCCCTGGGTCCGGCTGTAGCTACTTGAGCCACCGACGGAGGCCCGGCGGGCCTTGGTACCGGGGAGACGACCCGGGTGCCATTTTTGTCTACACCCTGGCCGACGGCAGACCCGAGGGGGACGCGGAGGACGTCGGCGTCGCCGGCGGTCCCCGGAGGGCAGCTGAGGAGACGCAGCTCTGGGGTGGAAACGACACCTGCTGCCCCTAGAAACCCGGAATAGCGCGGAGGGGTGCAGATACCCGCGTGGCAGACTACAGACTGCGACGGCCACCCTCACTGGGGCAGGTACAAAGCGCCACACCGCTGCTCTGCCTCTGGCGTTCCCCCCCCTTCTGCAGCCACTCTCCCATACCCACTGCCGCGACGGGACCATTGCGGCAGCTGCTCGGGGTATTCCCCCACCGCATAACGAAAAATGGACCGGGTGTGCTGCCCTGCTGCATCGCGCTTGACCCTGACCGAAGACAGGGGGACACTTCTCCTATTGCCTTCCCAGCTGGGATTCCGGTGACCACGTGGAGACCCACGGCGCACTAAGCGGTGCCCTGAGGACTCTCATCGGCGGACGGAAACGCGAACACCCCAACGCCGCTCTGCATACTAGGTCGATGGGACGACACAGGGGCAAAGCCCACGACCCCGGTGCATCGACGGACATGCATTCCACCGGATCTGAGGACCCTCTTTCCTCCTCGAACATGGACATCATGCCACCGACTGGGAAAGGATCCCAGGACGCCAAACTAGATCTTATCCTTAACGAGATACGAGCCACAAGGGAGGCGCTGGAAACGCGTATCGACAATATGGTGACGGGTCTCTCGTTGCTCCGAGCAGACCACAATAAACTTGCTGAGAGGGTCAGAAGCTCGCACTGAATGACCTCATACCCCAGCAAACGGAGCACTCTACGAAACTAGAAGGCGTAGAAAAACGGCTAAAGCAGTTATGGGACAGGGTGGATGATGCGGAAGGACGTGCCCGCCGCAATAACTTCCGCATCTTAGGCATTCCGGAATGCAGCGAAGGGAGGAACCCCACCCAATTTGTGGAAGACTGGCTCCGTCAACTGGTGGGCCCACAAGATCTTACCGCCCTGTACAGCGTGGAGAGGGCACATAGGATACCGTCCAAACTGCCACAGCCAGGAGCGCCCCCACGCCCTTTGATCGCACGCCTCCTCCATTACAAGGACCGCGACACTGTGCTATGTGTGGCCCGGGAGAAAGCACCGATTCGCTATGAAGACAAGAATATCTCCGTATATCCTGACTTCACACCCACGGTCCAGCGTGCCAGATCCACCTTCCTAGGGGTGAAACGCAAGTTGCGTGAGAGAGACTTAAAATATGCCCTTCTATTCCCCGCACGCCTTAAGGTACTGCACAGTAACAAATCATACTTCTTTGACTCGCCAGAAGAAGCGGCAGAGTGGATGGAAGTGACATTAACTCCGCCAGCCTCACAGAACCCTTTTCTGGCCGCTAGAGGGAAAGACCGAAGGGCCCACTCAGATCGGCAAAGCACCACATCGGACACTGGACAAGCCCCGCCACAGAGGACATTGCCAACGGATGCGGCCACTACGAACCACCCAGCGAGCCCCGCACCGGTGATGCAACTGACGAAGGAGGCGCTTGCCGCCCATGATGCGGGCACACCTAGAGACCTGATTAGCAACTCCGACACGCGCACCGAGGTATCGGGGTCAGCGAGCAGCGTACAACTCTTCCCAAAGATCACGGCGCAGACAGCAGAAGACTTTTAACATCATCATCGTGACCGCACCCCAGGTGGTAATGTATTGATGGTATTATTCCTTGCACTCGGGTGGGTTGCTTAAGGGATTGCTTTACTAAGGGCCGCCATGTCACCGCGGGCCAGTAGAGGTACGGCGATAGTAGTCTGCGCCCCCCACCGCAGGCACATGGAACTGTTTGACTCTTGCCCCTGTTGGGCATCATGGTTTGGACCTCGAGCCCGTTGGCCTGGGGACCTTAGTATTCAGGGATTAACTGTTTGTTTGACACTCCTCATCTGCAAGAAGAAGTACCAGACGCGTGCGCCCACATACTCATTTCTGCTGCACTACACGACCGGACATGGGGCCACTTAATGCTTATAAATTGTGCACCTGGAATGTGCGAGGCTTGGGCTCAATTCATAAGCGGCACAGGATACTCGCCCAGCTGAACCGCAGGGGCGTCATGATGGCCTGCCTACAAGAGACTCACCTGAACAGTGCTGAAAGTTTGAAACTGCATAGGAAGTGGAAAGGCCAATTTTTCGCTACGTCCTATTCTGCATTCTCTAGGGGGGCTGCTATTTGGCTCTGTAATTCTGTCCCCTTTAAGCTACTGGAGCAAAGAATTGACAAGGAGGGTAGATATGTATTTGTGAGGGGATTACTGGATGGGACTGCTGTTGTGCTTGGCTGTGTATACTCCCCGAATTCGGGACAACCTGATTTTGTGATCAATGTCAACAGGGTCATTGCAGATTGGGCGGAGCACCAATGGGTGGTGGGAGGGGATTTCAATGCTGTGTTGGATATTGCCCTGGACAGATCACACCCCCCACTACATGCCACGGAAAGCAGGCGTCAGGCAGATGCACTGACACGATGGGCGGAGGGATGGGACCTAGCAGATACATGGCGCAGTACACACCCGCAGGATAGGGAATATACCTTTTACTCCCCCCCCACACAGACTCCACACCAGGATAGACCGAATTTTCTGCTCCCGCTCCTTACTAGGGTCGGTTATTCAAGCCCAGCACATGGGAAAGACCCTATCTGATCACAATCCAGTTGAACTGACTTGGCGATGGGGACGACAGACGACCCCAATCCCGACCTGGAGACTGCCCACGGAACTGCTGGAAGATGCGGTCTTTAAGTCCACTATGGCGAATGCCATTGAGGGCTATTTTGACACAAACACTGACACTGCCAGCTCCCGTCAAGTGGAATGGGACGCCTTTAAAGTTTTCATCAGGAGGGAAGCGATGGCCACTAAAGTGGGCATGAGAAGAGCAGTCGTTGCTGATCTGAAAGATGTGGAGGGTAGACTAGCAATGGAATGTGAGGCTGCGGGCACGAACACACATTTCACTCCGCTGCAGGATGCGAAGCACGCTGAACTGCTCGAAGACTTGCGACTATTGGACTATAGGGAATACACACTGAGGCAACACACACAGGCGGATAGGACAGGCGCTTTACTGGCCCGTATCTTACGTGACTCCCCAGTACACCATCCCATCCTAGAAGTAGTAGACCAAAACGACACACTAGTTTCGACACAGGCAGGGATCAACGCCGCGTTCGAGGACTATTACATCATGCTTTATGGCCCCCACAACTGCCTCTCACAAACAGCATTCAAGGGTTTCTTGAGTGATTTAGAGCTGCCCAAACTCACGGACAGGCAAAGCGACGATCTAAAGCGTACCATCTCTATCGCGGAGATTAGGCAGGCAATGCGCGCACTCCCGGGAAACAAAACCCCTGGGACGGACGGCTTTGCTGGCCGAGTTCTATACCACATTTATGGATCTGTTGGCTCGACGCCTCCATACCCTTTATTTAGAAGCGCTAAGGACTAACTGCTTACCGCAGTCCTCCCTCCAGGCTCTGATTACCTCCCTCTTAAAGCCGGGTAAGGATGGGCTGCACCTTGCTAGCGACAGACCCTTATCTCTACTTAACACCGATTACAAGATACTGAGCAAAGTACTAGCAACAAGGCTGGCACAATACATACCGCATTTGATTCACCCTGATCGGTGCGGCTTTGTGCCGGGCAGGAGCACGGCCATGAATCTTAGACGCTTGGCCCAACTAATGCTGCGAGACCCGACTGAACTAGGCTCGGAAGGGTGCATCTCATTGGACCTGAAGCAGGCTTTCGATTCCCTCAGATGGGATTACATGTTCACTGTGTTCGCGAGGTTCGGAATCCCTCAAGAGTATATAACATGGGTTCAGCTGCTATACACACGCCCCACGGCTCGGGTGCGCACATCCAGGTACATCTCGGGTCCCATAGCTATCGCAAGGGGCACGAGGCAAGGTTGCCCCCTCTCCCCGCTCCTCTTCATTCTAGCGCTCGAACCGCTGCTCTGTAAACTACGGACGGTGGCCCCCCAACGTGGAATTCGGAGAGGTGAAACAACGCATATAGTGTCCGCCTATGCTGACGATATTATCCTATACCTGCATGATCTGAATGGCGACCTAGACCCTATCCCTTCTATATTCGAGGACTTTAGATCATTATCTGGCCTCACCATAAGCGAGCCTAAGTCCTACGGATATACCTTTGCCGCTACTGCCTCGGCAACGACACTGCCCTTTGCACCACACACATTTCAGATAGCGGATACTACCTTCCGATATCTCGGGATACAGGTTTACAGGGATGCCGACATGATGGTTGACGGCAACCTTGGAAGAGCTATGAGGAAACTCAAATCCCAGATACAGTTCTGGTTGTCTCTCCCTCTCTCAGTGGCCGGCAGGATTGCCATTACCAAGATGGTGATGCTTCCCCGTCTCATTTACTACTTTACAAATCTACCGTTCCTGATCCCTGCCTCGACGTTTCAAGCACTTGACACGCTCCTTACGGAGCTCATATGGGGACAAGGGCGGAGGCGCATAGGCCTTGCTAAGTTACAACTCGCAACCAGTGCGGGAGGTATGGGAGTACCAGATTTTAGGGCCTACAACTTTGCATGCCAACTGCAGTGGCTGGCCTACTGGCTTGCTGGTCGGAATCTCCATGAGATTAACATGGTGGAAGATGATCGTAATAAGGGGAGGATACATGTTCTGCTCCTGCCCCGCTCGGAACTGACGAGTGACACCGCACCACTCCTCCGGCTTGCAGTACTGTACTGGCAGAACGCGGTGAGATACACGACCCCTTTGTCATCTTACGCCCCCACAATTCCTCTGCTGGGAATACCATTGGGGTCGGGACCGCTCACGACGCAAAAACTAGTGCTCTGGCATGACGCAGGTGTGACACACGTAGGAGACCTTTTTGCTGAAGGGCGGATGCTGTCATTTGAAGACCTCAGGACAACGCATGTCATACCTGGGGGTTCGTTCCTAATGCATGCTGGCGTCCGCCGCTACGTTCTAGAGAAGTGGGCGCCCCGGGGGGTGGAGCCACCCACGAACCCTTTGCTGACGATGCAATACCTCATGGGAACAGGAAGTCATCTGACAAAATGGCTCACTGCTGGCATTAGAGTGGGGCGAGCGGTGCCACTGTCGCCTCTCAGGACCAAGTGGGAGGGAGATATAGGGAGGCCGTTACGAGACAAAGAATGGGAGAGGATCCTTCAATTCCCCAAAAACGTAGCTAGAAACCCCAAATTTAAATTCATCCAACTGATGGTCCTGCATAGAGCTTACTTAACGCAGCACCGCTTACATGCAATGTTTCCCAATGCCGCTGACACCTGCCCTAGATGTGCTTTGGATGATGCGTCACTGACACATATGTTGTGGAGTTGCCCCAAATTGGGTTATTTCTGGACTACTATTAATGACACACTTACGGACGCAGGTGCGCTATTGCAGCCGCTCACCATGGAATACACGCTCCTGGGGTTGAGTCCAACGGCGCGTAGGAGAAGCGTAGCAGCACGTTTTACTGATATAGCAGTGTTGCTTGCGAAGCGTGCCATCACGATGAGATGGAAGTCTCTCATGCCACCTGACCCTGATTTGTGGAAGGCAGAAATGTTACGCTGGGGCAAAGCGGAAGGTGCGGCGCTACAACGCGAAGAACGCAGGGGCCTCAGAAAAACACCGATCTCATTAGATTGGTTTACTATACTAGGGAGGTTTGAGGCAGGGGGTGATGAAGAGTCTGATATCTCAATACCGTAATCTGTACTGTGTATAGCTGTTGGTGGACCTCCATGAGCCTGGCACGACCATGCTGCACTAAATTGTGACACGGGATACCTCGTGATACTATTGTTTATACCATTGTCTAGTTGTGTAAAATGCAAACCTATACCAATTAGAATTGTTTTGCCTGTTGGGAGCGCCCTGGTACTATATACTATCTACATACGTTCAATAGGAGTGTCTAGGGTGGGACTCTTCTGTGGGTGGAGGGTGGGAATTTTGTATTTCTTCAGGGGATTGTTCGATTGCCTGGGAAAATTAATGAAAGTTTAAAATGTATGATACTCACACTGTTGCTGAGCCCAATAGAGCTGCCTTCATTCTATGTATGTGCTATGTTACTGACACTGTGTAACTGCTCTAACTACCCTGCTAATAAACAGATTTTCAAAAAAAAAGTCATAACCCATTTGTGATAAGAGCTTGCGGTCTTGATATCTAATATGTGTTTCAGAGATGAATGCCATATGGGGTTTGTACATGTTCATTTCTTCTTGTACTAGTTTCCTTTTACATTTATTATTGAGACCAGCATCGTTATAAACCAAACATCTAAGAAAAGACATATCTTATATTTATATCGCTCGATCTCCTCTGTAAAACATATTGCTTGAAAACAAAATTGATAACCTTGTTGCCCATTTCTATACATATTCTACTCTCGCAATAGATTTTTTTCCCTTTTTAACCCCCACCCACCCAAAGAACTCAATCCCACCCCACCATCCCCTCACTTTCATATCCCTCAGGGGGGAGTACCCCTTTATCCCTTGCTGCCGCTGGTAAGGCAGCACGGTGAAGTTGTGAGCATGGAGTCTGCTCCTACCGCTACTTCAGTTCGCAATATATTTACATCAATCAAAGAGGAAAGCTTTAGAGTATCAGAGAAGGAGAATATAAGTTGAAGAAAGAAGAAAAAAGAAAAGAAAAGAGAGCTAGAAAAGAAGATAGAGATTAGATAGTATATAGTGAGATAAAGAAAAAAAATAAAAGAAAGCTAAAAAAAAAAAAAGGAAAGAGAAAATGAATATATTCTCATCAGGGTGTATCTCCTTCAATAATTTAGCATCAATTAATTTCCTGACTACTCAAATGATCAAAATTGCGTCTTTTTGAGTCATTAGTCTTTCTCTCTCGTGAATTTCTCAACATTTTTAATCGCCTCTTCTGGGTCAGTAAAAAATAGTGATTGGCCATTCCTGATGATTTTGAGGCGGGCAGGTTCTTGTAGATAAACCATACATCCGATAGCTTTAAAAGAGTCTAACAGGTTACGAAGCTCCCAACGTCGATCCATTGTGGCCTTGCTCAGATCAGAGCGTACAAAGAAAGTGATATTATCAATGGTGACTGGGCTATTAGCTTTAGCTTTAAGAGCTACAGCTTGTCTCAATAGGAAGTTCCCGAAATATATCAAAATAGGTCTGGGGAATTTATTATTTTGATTCCTTTGAAAGAGGGGCAATCTATGTACCCGTTGTAGTTGAGAGTCCCAGTCCCAATCTGACAAATCGCTAAAGGCTTTTTGGAAAAGTTTCACAACAAAAATTCGAGGGTCAGCCCCCTCGAGGCCCTCGGGGATTGCAAACAATCTTAGATTATGTCTACGTGCCCTGTTCTCCATATCTTCGACCTTGGCCTCTAATTTAGAGATGCGTTCTGAGTGAATTCTCGCGGTTGATTCTGATCGTGTGGTACCTTCTTCGACTCCAACTACTCGTTGCTTCAGATCTTCAATCTCTTGTGTGACTCCACCAAGTTTTTGGCATACTTCACTCATGAAAGCCTGTAATTTAGTATTGTCCTCACGGAGTTGTAAATGTTGTTGTTGGCTTTCCTGTCTTTGTGCCATAAGAGTTTGCATGATTAGATCTATAGATGAATTATCTAGATGGTCTTGTTTCTCTTCCACAGGCTTAGCCGTTAGAATTTGCGATTGGCTAGTTGTTCTGCTTGGTTCAGATGTTGTAGCCAAGTTGTGAATAGCCAAGGAGCTCGGGGTCAGATTGGTAATTATTGTTTCAGTATGATCAGTATTTGATATTTCCAATGGATGGATATCGGAATCAATTTCAATCGATATTGGCCTTGTATTAGAGTCTATTGAAGCAATGAGTAAGTTGGTGGGCGTATTTGTTACCGACCTGTTCATCGAATTGGTAGTTGAAGAAGTAGTTGGAGCATTTAGCTGTATAGCTGCATTAGAGCCAGCATTAACCAATCCATTTGCAGTCGGTAAGATTGGTGGAGATAAAGTTATTATTTTTGTAGCATCCGGATTTATTTTTGTATTTTCTGTTCTAGGGAATATATTTCTGTCGCGTATGTTCAAGTCCTCTTCGAAGCTTGCACCAGATAGTCTTAAAGCCATACCCTACACTCCTCCTTTTGCCTCAATCCATTTTCTCAATGGGCTATCGTCAACTATAGCCTTGCGCCCCTTCTTGTTTGCAATAGAATCTTTAATAATTTGCGCGTGATAGATTTTTGTTTACTCATGGCTTTTAGGTTGTTTTTTTTGTGCCTGTGATTCGGCCAGTATTGATTCTGGCAGCAGAAATTTCCATTTCTATCTCGCCCTCCTCAGATATTTCTTCATATTCATATTCAGGGTTGGAGCTTTCTTCTGCTCTTTCTATCTCATCATTTAATGAACGGGCATTTTTTCCAGATGTAGTTTCAGCCACTTGTTTCTCGAGTGTGAGTTTGTCTACATTTAATTCAATCGCTGGTGTGATCTGTATATTATCGATATGGCCACTTGTTTTAAGCCCAGTGTCTAGATTGGATTCTGAATTGGCGTCAGATATTACAGATGTATTATCCACATGGGCGTTGGCTGAGTGAGAAACGCCCTCGTCGACTGCATCAGTGTCAAGATGTATGGTAGCGTTTGGTTTTTCCGTCCCATTTGCGGGCGCAACCTCAGACTCAAGGGTAGAATCGTCATCTGCGTGAATGCAGGATTTGTTGGTTTTGTCTGCACTTTGAATCTTATTTTTGCCTTTTTCTTTTCCCTTTAGATTCACTCAGTTATTATCAGTATTGGTGGAGGAGGCAGATGTAGCGCTGGTTATATCCTTACTGCCTGTCTTAGTAGGCTCGTTTTGAAAGGAGAAAGTCTGACAGTCTAAAGTCTCCTCCCGGGGAAGTGACATCTCGACCTCAGCATCGCCAGGGGCACCCCCATCAGATATAACTAAACAGGGTGTCCGCCCCACTACTGTAGCTCCCGCGGTGTTCTTGCCTCCAGTACCGGCAATTGGAACTCCCACCAGATCACCTACAGCAATCTTAGTTTTAACGGCAGACCCCCCCGAAATCATCTTGGTCTCATTGGCGGACATACCTGTGTCCAGTTTCGCAGTCTTCCCTGTCCTGCCAGTTCTGGTAGATCGGTTGCTTGCCTTGATGACATCGACACAGCAGCAACAGCGGCAGCGGCGTTGGAGCACGGCTCTGTCAGTTCTGGTGGTAGACGCGTTGTCCGATCTCTGCTGAATGCGCCCAGCTGCGTAATGAATAGTCCAGGGTCCGCCCTGTTACGCGCCCGGCGAGCGCTTGGAGGTAGCCGGTATTCCGAAGTTTCCAAACCGGCAACACCCCTCTGTTTAGCCGAAAGATAAACTGCAGCATTCGGGATGAAGCACGTTAACAGCAGCAGGTATTGTGATATAGCTTTTTTTTTTCCTCTTTTAGAAGAACGCTTTTTAGATCAGCGGCTCTTAATTCACAAGAGATGGCTTGTTAGAAAGCGTATGCACTTTTCTCGGCTTTCTCGGCTTTCCTCCTGGTTATCTTAGGAAGCGGTTCAGAGCACCTCCATTCAACCTCCTTCACCCGGCGGCTTCAACCCGCCATCTTGACTCCGCCTCAACCCGCCATCTTGACTCCGCCAGTTAGGACCTAGTTTCCATAGGAAATCCGCAACATTCTATTTGGAATAACTTTGGTGCCAGTCGACGAATCCTCGCAAAATTCTCCAAGACAATGGCTTGCTCCGCTCCTTCCCTGAAAGTTTCGGGGTGATTCGTGAATCGGGGGGCCGAGAAAAGAGGGGGTTATTCTTCCAAACAGAGGTTCAGAATGTACATGAATCAATAATATGCCACAAGAACAATAAAGTTATACAAAAAAGGGAAAGTGAAAAAGAAGAATAGAAAACTTCTGGTCCAAAGAAAAAGTGATTCAGAAAAAATGCATGTGAGTATAGAAAAGTACAAAATTTATTTATATTTAAAAGATTAACAGAAGGCTCAGATAGGTTGTCGGTTTTACAAAAACATCACACAACATATACATAAAACCAGACAGGTGGCAAACACATAGAGGTTACATAGACATAAGAGTTCTAAAACCATATAAGAACTCCTATACACAAAACAATGTGTCCTCCTTAAATTATGGTCACAGTATCGTCGACAGCGTTTCGACCGTTGTCATAAGTACATGGTCATCCTCAGGACAATAGTTTTTCTGAGCTTGTCATCAAACAATAAAATAACCAACTGCTGTGGAGTCAGTTTAAAGGTTCCACTGACTGCTGGGGAATTCGTCCATCAAAAATAACCAACTGCTGTGGAGTCAGTTTAAAGGTTCCACTGACTGCTGGGGAATTCGTCCATCACTGATAACTGAAATACCGCAACAAACTCTCAAAGGTAGTAGCTGCCTCCAATCGGCAATATCGTGACACCCAAACAAATATAAATTAGGTTTGGGTCGTTTCTTGTTCCGACGAGCCGTAATTTAGATTAGAGAAAAGAGGGGGGTCCCAAAACGTGTTTTCCCCATGCAATTTTCCATAGGGTTCTTTAAGTGAGGCTACAGCCCGAACTGCTGAACGGAAATACACCAAGTTTGGCAAAAAGGTCGAGTTCTGTTCGCAGATTACACTTTTTGTTAAATGGTGTAAATCCGTTCAGTAGTTCCTTAGAAAATCAAAAGTAAAATCATAGATATATCTAGAGATGAAGTACCATACTCTGTACCATACTCTGTACCTTCCAGAGCACGAGCTTTATGCTAATTGGCTGTCAACACTCCAAACCAGGAAGTGTTGGCAGCCATCTTGTGCCTCAAGGCACAAACAAACGTGCAAAACACGCAAAGGGGGCGGGGTAGAAACACCCGGGGGGACCAAATCCCGGGTGCTTCATGAAAAAAAGTGCGGGGGCCCAATCCCCCCCACACTGCCCCGGGGACCGCCACCCCCCCGGGGCAAAGTAAGTATGATAGCAGGGGGGCACACGCCCCCCAGCAGCCTCGGGGACCGCCTACCCCGGGGGTTGCATATGAATGATGGGGGACCTCTAAGGCCCCCCGAGAGTTGCAGAGTGTTGTAAAAAGGGGCCCTGCCCTCTGAACACCTCTATGCAACGTAGGTCCCTGGCGCATACTGGGGGTACCTGGTGGGCTTGTTAGCTCACAGAGGACCTCAAGATTGAAAAAGATTTAATTCCCCAACCTAAGACGCGCCACAAGGCATATTTGCACACATGTCACCTCTGGCCCCGCCCCCTTCCTTCACTATTGAGCGAAATATTCCTCTAAAATCAGCCGAACTACAAATTCAGATTTACTCACCTGTTATCAGGAGAGACCTCAGTGCTCCATCTTTCAGTCCACTACTGATCCTGAAAAGTAATTCTAATCATACTACAGTAACTTGAATTTCCTTCCATAGGCTAACATTGACTGGTTTCACTTAGAAATTTTTCAAAGTATGGAGTTTTGGAAGTTTAAAAAATTCCTCTTAAATCAGCCGAACTACGAATTCCGATTTACTCACCTGTTATCAGGAGAGACCTCAGTGCTGCATCTTTCAGCCCACCACAGATCCTGAAAAGTAATTCTAATCATAGTTACAGTAACTTGAATTTCCTTCCATAGGCTAACATTGACTGGTTTCACTTGGACATTTTTCAAAGTGTGGAGTTTTGGAAGTTTAAAAAATTCCTCAAAAATCAGCCGAACTACGAATTCCGATTTACTCACCTGTTATCAGAAGAGACCTCAGTGCTCCATTTTTCAGCCCACTACTGATCCTGAAAAGTAATTCTAACCATACTTACAGTAACTTGAATTTCCTTCAATAGGCTAACAATGACTGGTATCACTTGGATTTTTTTTTTTGTAAGTGTGGAGTTTTGGAAGTTAAAAAAATTCCTCAAAAATCAGCCGAACTACGAATTCTGATTTACTCACCTGTTATCAGGAGAGACCTCAGTGTTCCATCTTTCAGTCCACTACTGATCCTGAAAAGTAATTCTAACCATACTTACAGTAACTTGAATTTCCTTCCATAGGCTATCAATGACTGGTATCACTTGGAATTTTTTTTTTGTAAGTGTGGAGTTTTGGAACTTTAAAAACTTCCTCTAAAATCAGCCGAACTACATATTCTGATTTACTCACCTGTTATCTGGAGAGACCTCAGTGCTGCATCTTTCAGCCCACTACTGATCCTGAAAAGTAATTATAATTGTAGTTACATGAACTTGAATTTCCTTCCATAGGTTAGGGTGGCTGGTTTCACTTGAAAATTTTTCAAAGTGTGGAGTTTTGGAACTTTAAAAAGTTCCTCAAAAATCAGCCGGACTACGAATTCCGATTTACTCACCTATTATCAGGAGAGACCTCAGTGCTGCATCTTTCAGCCCACTACTGCTCCTGAAAAGTAAATTTAACTGTACTCACCAGTAACTTTAATTTCCTTCCATAGGATATCATTGCCTGCTATATAAAATACTAGCAGCCCGTCCCGACGTTGTCCGGGTATGAAATAGAATGTGTGGAATGTGTGTATTTGGCAAGGGCAATTTATTTTAAAATCTTGCGGTAGAAAACATTTTTTGTTTCATTAGAATAGGGACGGAGAAGGCCCAGCTGCAGCCCTGGTTGATGTTATCAGGCGTGTGTAATTAGTGTACTGATCCGCCGCCTGAGCCCGGCTAGAGCCCTGGTTGATGGTAGCAGGCGCGTGTAATTTCGTTAAATGAGAGAGTTCAGTAACAGCGCGCAGGAGAGGCTGCAGTAACGTTACTTACCAGGCCTCCAGGTGAACGCGTTTGTCACGCCCCCAGCACACGGCCACAGCAGACGATCTTCTGATTAATGTACGACCCACATGGCATGAAGGGCGGAACGTAGCACATGTCCCCAGTGTTTTTCACGCCCCCAGCGTGCCCCTTGATGTGGCGCAATTGCGTTCACAAGGCATGAAGGCCGGACACACGCCCCCAGCATTTCTCACGCCCCCAGTGTGTCACTTCCCCAGCGTGCCCCTTGATGCTGCGCAGCAACATAATTGGCGCTTGTATGTACGGCTCACATGGCATGAAGGGCAGACACACTCTCCCAGCGTTTGTCACGCCCCCAGCGTTTGTCAAGCCCACGCCCACAGCCCACAATGTGATGGCCATACCACACGCCCCCAGTGTTAGTCACGCCCCCAGCCCACGCCCACAGCACAACACAGACACGCCCACAAGGGACTACTTTGCTGGCACAGTTCTTTTACCTTTTAAATGTATAGAGGAGTTGGCCTAACAGCTAAGGCGCTCAACCTCGGACCTGGGTATCTGGGTTCGAGTCTTGGTAACGACGCCAAACATCTTGTGATTCTGGGCAAATCACTTAGGGCCAGATGTAGGTGGCCAATTACCGGTCGGTAACGGACGAATTCGGCCGTTACCGACCGGTAATTGGATTTTGAGATGTAGGGCATGCATTTACAGAATCGGTATTTTACCGAATCTGTATTTACCGATTCGGTAAAATTACCGAATCGGTAAATACAGACTCGGTAAAATACCGATTCTGTAAATGCAGATGTAGCTGGCACATGTCAGAGTGCCACAGGGCTTTAAGAATCGGTATTTTACCACCCAATCCAATTGGGTGGTAAAATACCGAATCCAGGTGTGCATGCACATGTGTGCATGCACACCTGTGCCATGTGACACACAGACATGCCCCTAGGGCATGTCTGTGTGCCACATGGCGCACATGCCTATTTTTGGGGTGCCAGAGGGTGTCAAAGTGACACCCCCTGCACCCTTGCTAAAATTGGTATTTACCGATTCTGTAATTACAGAATCGGTATTGCCCATTGATTCCTATGGGCTGCAAGGCCCATAGGAATCAATGGGCAATACCGAATTGGTATTTACAGAATCGGTAAATACCGAATCTTAACGATTCGGTATTTACCGAATCTGAAATACCTACATCTCCCCCCCTCTATTTTACCACCTCTTAAATACCGATTCGGTATGAATCGGTATTTAAGAGGTGGTAAATTAAAATTACCTACATCTGGCCCTTAATCTCCCCGAGTCTAACAAAAATGAATGTGTGTCCTCATGTAACGTAACTGGTGCTATGTAAAGCGCTCTGATACCTGATTCAGTTCGGGTCAAGTTCGCGCTATATAAAACTCTAAAAAAAAGAAATGGTGACCGTCTGCATAGCCTATGTCCTTCTGCTGCAACTGCCCTTTCCAACACTGTATTGGGTGTTGTGATTGGTGCTGTGGTTACTGAGATTACCCGCCTCAAAGGTTTGGCCTCTTTCTTTATAATATTAGTATGGATATATAAATTAAAAAAATATAAAATAAATAAAATATATATTACAATTTCAAAGGTCAAAGGTGAGCACTTCGGCCAGCAGCTTTGTTTACACGTCTTAAGCTGCCTCGATTCTTGGGCCTTTCGAGATGGAGGGTCACAGGCAGGTCTCCTCTCCTACGGAGTGTCTCGCTGTGGTTGGCAGCAGTTTGGATGGTTAGGGAACCCTTGATAACAGTTTTCTGGTAGGATTTAGCAAAATTAAAAAACTTCCTGCTTGGCAGTCGTGCGCCGAAGTCCCTTTTTAAGGCTAGCTAAATAAAGAGCTCTGTCAATGAGGTGCAGCGTGCACCACATGATGCCGGCCCCACACTCTCTCTGCCTGCAGTGGGCACCGCAACAAGAAAAATAATGTTTAATGTGATTTTCTCAATATTCCAACTGGGAACTCAATTTAGCCAGCCAGTATGACACTGGCTTTCTCTTTCCTCACGTCACCCCTCCTATCCTGCTGCCTGCAGCATTTGAGCTGAGCTTCTCAGACTGGTGGTGCGGCCGGCCAGCCAGCGCGGGCACTTTTAAGCCAGTGAACTGCGACTGTGTTTTGGGTATACTATACAAGACCCTTTGTGCTCTCCCTGCTATTGGTGCCGCAAAAACATCCAGCACCGCACCTGTAGTGTCTCCTCCTTGTCTCTGTGAGTGCAGGCACAGAGGCGAAGAGTAATGCTACAGCTGCCTGCCAAACACAGGATCCAAGTAAGCCGGGCCCTCCTCTCGCTCTTGTGAGTTTCAAGCCGGATACATGTGGCAGAGATTCCAGCCTGATCGGCCCCACACTTCCGATACCATGAACAAAGTATGAAGCTCTGACGGTCTGTCACAGCCATCTCTACTGCAGCGTAGGGTCTAAGCCTCTGCCTAAAACTGTCCAGTCCCAAGCCCTCTCTGCCTTCTTTGACACAGACAATGTTTCACAAATGAGTCCATGTGGCCGGGCCATCATGTGCCAGCAACGAACGGCGCTGCCCCATAATTATTTACGGCTGCCTTGGCGCCTTCCTGAAGAACAAACTCCCCGCTCTCGGAGCCCGCAGGATGCGACATAGCCCCGGAACCGTAGCTTGGGCAACGGACATGACATCAGGCGCGGCCGTGGTTGATACATTGTAGCAAAGAGGCTGAGCCTTGGACTGGCAGTAACTTAGCTGGGATCACTGCCTCAAGAAGACCGCGGAAGCAGCACCCCGGCGCAGGCAGACCCCAAGCAGTGCCTGCAGCCAGCTGCCACACTCACGTTTGCAGCCATCAGTTAATGTACACCTGAGACTGCCACTATGCATTATGCGTTACAATGCATTTCAGTGCGGAGATGCGGAGCACCACACTGAAATGCATTAGTGTCACGTCTGATGCGTGATACTTGGCAAGACTGAAAAACACAGCGTGGGACTGCTACTGTTGACAAGAAGACTTCTTTCAGTTCTAGGTATTTATTCCAGAACAAAATATACAACCTAACCTTCTGTAAGATAAAGTAGGGAAGGCAACAGGCCTGTTTTTTTCATGTACATTATCTTGAGGGATAGTAAGCTTAATTACGGTAAGCAAATTGACACATTAATTAATCCTGTTGTGCCACAAATTCTGTTTATTTTTCTTTTTATTTTGTTTACTCAGCTTAGAATTGAGATGTGTTACCAAGTCTGTCTTAGAAATTCAACCTTTAGGTTTGTAATGTGTAGATCAGCTATGCTGAGGGACAGAAAAGAAAGCAAGCAATGACATAGCCAACAAGTCTTGCTTTTTAAAACACTGCCTTGCAACTGAAATGAAAGCCACACCTATAAGTTTTGACAACGCTAGTTGATATTGCCCTCTCAAACCCACTAATTATCGTTTTCATCCTCTGTACTTGCCTCTACATTTGCCAAGAATATAACATCTATATAAACAGAAAACACACAAAAAATCCTCAGCCAAACATGGCATTCACATGTGCATGCCTGAAAGGGGAGTGCAGAAGCAAGATTGGAAGAGGGGAGAGCAAGAGAAATGGATAACAAGTGAAGTAGGGGATTGTCACGAAATCCAAGGGCTGAGGGGCCGGACCCAAAGCCCACTCTCTCTATATATCCCCACCGAAACTGGAAGGATGGTCGTCCAGGCCCTCGTCAGCAGTAGACTGGACTACGGCAACGCACTCTACGCAGGAGCCCCGACCAAACTCCTGAAACGGATCCAACGCATCCAGAACGCCTCCACACGCCTGATCCTCGACATCCCTCACTTCAGCCACATCACACCCCACCTGAGAGACCTGCACTGGCTCCCCATCAACAAGAGAATAACCTTCAAGCTCCTCACCCACGCACACAAGGCACTCCATGACACCGAAAAAGCGTACCTCAACAGCCGACTCAGCCTCTACCCCCAACCCGACAGCTCCGCTCCACAGACCGCGCCCTCGCCACCGTCCCCTGCATCCGAAGAGTGACGGACGGCGGCAGATCATTCTCCCACCTCACCACCAAGACATGGAACACCCTCCCCAACAGCCTGCGGCAGACCAACGACCTCCTAACCTTCAGGAGACTCCTCAAGACCTGGCTCTTCGAACAGTAGCAGCGACCCCCTCCCGGAGCACCGCTATGATTGATTGATTGCTTGATTATTGTTGCATTAGTCAAACCCGACAGCTGTAGAAAGACCTAAAAAGATTTTTTTTCCATCTTTCTGGAAACATGGGATTGCTCCATTTATTTGCATGTGCATGATCCCTTTAAGGTGGCCATACTGAAACTGTGTAAATAAAAGGACTGTTTTTGCAGGTGTGCTTACGTTATTCCTATTCATAACCTGCTGAATATAAAACTTGGGTACTTGACATTCAGACGTGTTGGTCTTTCACAGTATTTACACAAATAACAGTTTAAATGACACTGTTTTGTTTTATTTCTTTTATAGCACCGCTCATCCCAATGCAAGGTGTCAGAGCGCTGTACATCACAGATAAATAGTATACATTGACAATAAATCATAGCTGTGTAACCAATGTACAGGATGTGTTAAAATAAGACAGTCAGAGTTACAAGGTGTAAAAGTCACATGTCCTTAACTTACTGTGATATATAAGAAGGATTACACTTTATGAACTGCAAGTAACAAAAAATACTCTGTGTTAAGAGCAATAACCCACTTGCCTATCTACATAAATAAAAATCTGTCATCTGCATGTTACAGGATGAGCTTTACACCTTAACCCTCTAAGCTACTTTGATTCAAAATTGAGACAACACAAAACACAGATCTCTCTAGAAAATGTGCTAACCACCAGAGTTATCTCATCATTATTATTATTATTCCCTGAGATTTACTAGGCACACAAAGATCTCTGCAGCAGGTGCCTTAACCCCAAAATATATTTCAAAATGCAGACTTTGCAATCAATCAAGCAGAACAGATTAACTGCCATGTTTCTCTTTGTGCCAATTTCTTTGTGGCAGAGTTTTAAAAAACATAAATGTATAAGTTGAGGCCCAGATTTTGCGTCAGGGTTGGGTCACTTTTTTGGCACAACCCGACACAAAATCTCATTTGTTAAATCTTGTAATGCGATAAATGTATTCATGATAGATGTTCTAACCATGTGTGAGGTCTTAAGATATAATGTACCTTCTTGTGATGACACTTCCTGGAAGATCATGGTTTGTAATATAATGCCATGTGCAATGTCACGCACTATGATGTCACGTGATCTGATATCACACGCCATAATGTCAATTGCATGCTGCCCAACTTGGTGAGTCCCGCCACTTCTGTTTTGAGAACTTCAGCCCTGTAGAGGCCGGTATATCCAGCCTTGTCACCTATCTAGCGATGGCACTTGACTTGTGTGAATGGCCCTCCCCCACAGTCCATGTTTGCATGGATGCCACACATTTCACAAACTATCTCTGACAGGATAGCCCAACATTACTCAGTAGCTTGCACATCAAATTGTTAATATGTTGTGTGATTTTGTAACTTATTGTGTATATGTAATCTTGTTTAGGCTCTCAACATTTCCCCACCCAATGAACAGTGCTCCAGTTAAGATTATTTAGTAAAATCTTATGATGTTACCACTGTTGGAGTCTTGTGCTTTTCTAAACCTGAAGTGTACTTGCCTGTGTAACTAATTCATGGTATGGTGTGTATATCCAAATTGCAAATCTGCCTTATGCCCCTTAACGTGGGTTGTATGTGTGTAAATGCACCGTCTTTTCAGTTTTTTTAAGCAAAAGTTTGGAGTGATATTTGGCGCCGCGCACAAGCACGGTCTGGTTCCTGGTGCACATAGCAATGGCTGCAGCGCACAGATACCCTACACTGCCGCACACAGAGGAAAGAAATTAGAGGGAACATTGGTCTGGAGTCCTGTGTTTTACTGTTGATTTCCCTGAAATAGCCATAAACATTGCCTGACGTAAGCTCAAATACATGACGTCTACTGTATCTTGCAAAACACCTCTACAACATGTCAATACAAGTTCACACCTACCCCGATTTCCAAATGTGGGCCACTTATTTTTCTTAGTTATCTGATTCTCTGTTGGGACCACTTTTTTAGTGCCTGGGCCTATTTTTCCACTATCACACTATAGATACCTACTACTTTCTGCATTGCTGCTCTCTGTCACACAAGACGTCTCCTCGGCTTAGTCAGCCATATAGGTCCATCTGTCACTTTAAATGAAATTAGTACTTGGTCTCTTTCCTGTTTATGCCTGGCACTGCTTGGTTTAACTGACAATGACACCAAAATACATTATCAGTCACAGGCTTGCCTCTGCCTCTGGCAAGGGCCCAAGACTATGCCAATGAACTACCTTTAACCAGCTTTCTTTCTTTTAGCATTCCTCCTACTTGTTTGTTTTTATAAAGAAAGATAGTAACTGAATAATTGACTCCGCTGTCCATCTGTCATCACTGGGCTCACATATTAGCCGATTTCATATTTACTCTGGATACTATAATTTCCCTTTGATTTATGGGGTGGTGTGGGTAGCACAGTTGCCCAGCTAGACAAGTAACGGAATAAAGTTGTTGTTAGTTGTAGGCTATTGTACTAGGATAACTAATGATTCTGTGAAGTACGCAAAGAGTCGACTATGAGATCAATTTATTTTTCGGCATCTATTGAAAAGAACAATTAATACCTCCTTCAGATGTACTATAATGTTTGTGGGGCAGCTTCAATATTTCTTTTCGCCCTGCCTTTTGCAGTGTCGCCGCACATAGCTTCAGTTGTATGTTGCATATCATATTACACAGAGCGGGCCTCCAGTCTTTCTCATGTTTAGATGGATTTCTTGTCAATCTCAGTTCCCGCTCTTTATCGGATATTGTTCCTCCTATTCTGTGTTTGATCCTCTCCTGGAGCGTAGCTTGTTTACCATTACTTTTAATTGGATAAAGTGTACCCTTCTACTTTTGTTTAATTTCATGTGTTGTTTAGGACTCTAATACGGCAATATACAATGAATATATCCGTCTGACATCAAATCAAGGATTAATAAATAAAATGGAACATGATGTAAGAAAAGGCGCAACTTGTCTACTGCTTCCCAAATGTTGTACTTCTTTTTCTAGTGGTCTTCCATATTTTTGCTTGCTTCTATCGCTGATTGGATCATGTAATGTAATGTCTCCACAGCACACCACTGAGAGCTGATGAAACAGATGATGTAGGCAGATGAAAAGAGGCAAGTTAAGGCATCACTCCTGGGGTGAATTCTAGTCATTGTAGCCCATTATGCACCTGTCTCTGGCATCATCTTGCAGAACCTATCTGCTGTCCCCTCCAACATGGTGTGTATTGAGACGGAAGTGTCCACTGCATGGCATATGGTTGTGTAGACTTGCTCTGTGTGACCTGAGTGCATGTGAAGCTGATATCCTGACTTCACTAGGAGGTACAGGACAGAGCAGAATTTTGCATATGGTGAATCCTTTGGTACTTTGGATATATTTAGAGTCCAAAGTTGTAGATTGATGCACTTTTTTTTAATTTATCACAGTTCTCTAGAGTTCCAAAGTCAAAACCACACTGTTTACATAGGCTGTTTTCTGTAAGCATTGTGATTTTAATTTTGGAACTTTACAGAACTGTACTAAATGTCAAAAAAGTGCAACAATCTACAACATTGGACTATTTAAATATATCTGAAGTACCAAAGGACTTCTAGGACGACAGGGCGAGGGGTAGGTCGAATGCATAACCATGAGCACCAGACTGTTCACCACAGTGTACGCAGTCCTCTGCTTAGACCAAAGTCATAGTCTGATGCTTGAGGGCTTGGATTATGTTATATTTCAGGGGAAGCATAATTGAGGTACTTTTATGACCTGATGCTGTTCCACTAGAATAGACGATATACCATAACTTCCCCACACCTTTTTTGGACTCAGACTAGGGTCCTCACCACTTTTACTGGTCCTCAAGAAACGCCTCGGATCCATTTGGACAACCAGGGCGTGAAACATGTCGACCTGATCTAGCATAAACCACACTGCGTTCATGCTCCACTCACCAGACAGTCGTGGTTCCTAGCCCTGCACTGATTGCCAAGTTTTTATTCTCCCTTTTTAACCCACCCAAGGGACCGCCTAATAAACTCACCATAGGGTACCCTTCATATAATTTTAAAACTCATGTTTACACTCCTTGGCTACACACACCTGCACGCACCATCACAGCGTTTGCTTTGAAAAGATCTCTGCCAAAGATTCCTCTCACAGGAGGAGCAAAAAGCCAGATGATGAAGCCTGACACCCACATGGGTGTGTGAGGACATAGGACATAACCCCCTAAATAGGAAGATCCCCTCCACATTATCCCATGTCCAACCATCTCCCTATTACTATTCTTCTTTTCTTCTCTTCTTGATAGAAACAAGTACCCTATTAATGTTATTATACTTACTGAACCAAAGGATTCACCATATACCAATTCAGCTCTGTCCTGTACCCCCAAGTGAACTATGATTGAATGGGTTAGGGGTTTTCCATTCTAGAGGACATCTGCACACTTGGAACTCACCCATTGTCCAAGGACAGGTATCTTTTGGAACACTTACCCCTGCTTTCTCTTGATATCCTGGCTTATTTTGGTCCACTAATCTAGGACGTGTGCTAATGCTTGTCTACCCATGATAAAGCCAAGGGCCAGAACCTGTTGTGTTAAATAGAGGGGCTTACCAAGTATGTCCTCTGTACTGGCTTGGGACTCCTGTCCATGTCCTGGGTTATTCATATGCAGCAGTGGTAGAAGCGTACTGATTTTTTAAATTTTAGAGTTCAGAAGAGAGTTTTTTCTTGTCTCTGGAGTGAGGTCTACTGGCACCACCCATGTAAACTTCCTTTGAAATGTAACATCCAGACCCTTGAGCTGACATTCTGTTTGCATCTCAAATGTGTTTATTCATGGTGGTTGTGTGACTCATGCATGGCAGAAAGATGTTGTGTGGGGCATGTATGATTGCTGGAACCAGTGAGATCCATTTTGGTTTGCCCATGAATTAAAGTGGCACAAGATTGCAGGTGAGTACAGTTTCATCAGATGATGGATGCATATTGCCTGCATTCCTGTGGCTGGTGGACTGAGGCTCAGACATTTATGTGAGGGAGGATAGCGACAGGGCACCCATTAGAAATTCCATTAGGACCTTGTAGCAAGGTATTGATGATTAGTCCATCCTGAACATTGTCTTTTGGTTAATGATAGGTGAGAAGAGGTGAGTTCACAGATTCTCTTGTTAAAGGTGAGCAGGATTCTATGGATGGCATGCTCTTTTTTCCCTGTTTTCTATTTCAGGAAGGCTGATGACAGAGACTTCACAATTCAAATTGCCTAGGTTTTGGATACTCCTGCATGCAGCTAACATCATCACTAACTGCTTTGAGAGCTATCGCCCAAACAAGGGCTGTGTTCTTCTCTTCAGCCAGAAAGTGGCATTGGGAAAGGAACAGCCACAAACTGGTTTGAGAACTTTAGACAGTGGATCAAAATCCCAAGAATGTAAAATTAGTACATATGTGGGACTCAAAGTAACTCGGTTTATTCAAATTCCAGGCTCTTCTTGACCAAGGAAGGGAGTGCTCTGAGAATACTGCTGGGATCTGCGAGACAGCCAGTCACCCAGATGTGAGAAGACATCACCTGAAGTCTGCATCATTTGCTGGAGAAGCTAAATGTCTGCTTAGGGTCTAGAAGCATGCCTTGTCAGAGAGGGGAATGATTGGCCCTGCAGGAGGACAAACTGTTGAGGATGAGAAGCCCAGCTATGTTCTTGGTGTGAGGAACACCCAAAAGAAGTTGATTTGCAATCTGAGTGTGCTCAGTTAAGAACCAAACTGAGAGGGGTCACCTACCCCCTACCGTGGTGGTTCATTTGGCAAGCACTATGAAATTAGAACAGCTTTTTAGAACCAAGGTGCCATCCAGCATCTTCTCCGTGACCTGAGGAGCCTGTTTGTCCCTGCCAATGAGCTGTGTATCCACATGTCACAGCCGCTGTAGATGAGAACTTCCCAAACAGTCCAGTGGCTGCTACTGCTAAGAAATAGATTACCGCTAAGCCTGATATGCCGTACCACAACTCTGACTTGATCGAAAAGGCAGGCTGTGGCAGCAACCTTGCTGCCATTGGTGGATGACTGCACTGTGTGACGATAAAGCTTGCAGCCAGGCAAAAAAAAAAGCAGAGTGGTGCTCCGCAGGGACAGATAACACGAGGCCATATATGAAAGACTGAAAGACTCTGTCTTGCCTGAAAACGCAGTGGGCTGGACAACATATTGTGTCTGTTGGTTGACTCTTGGGTTCTGCATTTTCCAACCTCCCTGAGAAACTATTGACAGTTTGCCCTGACTACATTGAGAGTCCAGTACAGAAGAAGTGTACTTGGCCCAGTTTTAGCATCATAGTAAGACAGACTTCAGGACACAGTTGTGGTCCAGTAGCTCATGTCTGCCTTGCTGTCCACCCAATTGGGGTTAGACAGTATGTCTACTGCTATTGGTTTAAACCAGTGTTATCTACTTTTCGAATATCTTATGTCAGCTTTAGGCCAGACAAAATCCCAGATACAAATCCACATAAATTACGCTGTTTAAAGCATCATTCTGAAAACAATGTACCTACAGTATTACTAGGAAGTGTTTATTGATGACAATTTGATATTTCCAAAGGACTTAAAGGGCAATTGAAGGACTGACGAGAGAACAAATTGCATACTAGAGCAAAAACATTTGTAACCCACCCATTAATGGTGAAATTCCTGAGCTCTGTAATTTCTCCTAAAATAGTTGCTATGAATCAATCCGTGGCACAGGCACCTTAAGATTAGGTACCGGCAATAGAACATCAAAAGATGTTTACCAATTTTAAATGAAGGTTTATCATTGCAATACACTAGGTGAGACGATTTATACTCACGAGAAGGATTATGCATAGTGCATGGATGCTCTATCGGAGGACGCTTAGCGGCTCCTACTTTCTTCTGTTGATTCCTGAGGTCTCGATCTGCAGCGGCTCCCTGTGGATTGACTTATTCTGCTGCCTGGTCTTCACGCTGCCTGCCTCCTCTCCTATCGGTAAGCTGTGTGGAGCTGCATCCCTGTTGACTGCGGGAGCTACCTGGGACTCTTGAGAAATACTGCAGCTGCTGGCCTACCCATTTGTCCTTCCTGCTGGAGGTTTGTCAGGATGCCCCAGCATGCTAATGTCTCCTTGGTGGATTCTTGCGTCCACCTGCATGGCCGGGTTTCCCACGCCCACTGTGATGTCATGAGTGTGCCCATTCTACCCAGCCTTCCCGATGTCAGTATGCTTGGCTGCCTCAGTAACTGTCACCTCACATTCACTTCCATAGCGACAAAGCATGCTGAATTCCTAGAGACTTATCCCTGAATGCACTTTCCCGTCCCGGTTCCACCGCCGACTGATAGAGCATGCTTCTGGGAAGGCTGAGGAGCGCAGAAGTACTTTTGGCACCCTACTCCTGTGGGGTGCGGTGGGGTCAGCTGCTCCTTCTGTGTCTGCCTTTTTCTGTGCTGGGGTTTCCCATTGCTATGGTGGGCCCTCCTTCCCTCCTTTTCCCTTAAATGCCGGATTCTCCTTAAAATGGCGTCCGATCCTGGCTGAAATAAACATAGAAGGTGTGTAGGAAGGTAGGATCCTTCTGCATGGTTACCCCCACTTCTTTGCCTGGTGCTATGCTGTTTTTTTACTAGTCTGACTGACGTTCAGTACTTAGGTACATCCCAGATTGGATACTAGGGTACCTTTATAAGTTCCTAGTATATGGCACCCGTGTACCCAGGGCATAGGTACCCCAGAGGTCTCCCATGGGCTGAAGCATGTATTAAACCACCCATGAGAGACCATTAAAAATGGATTTACAGCCCGTTGCAGCCTGTGTAAGTTGGTGCTATATCTAGGGTCACTGCACTTAAAAACTATAAGTCACCCCTAAAGCAGGCCTTTGCAATACTGAAGCCAGGGTGCTTGGTTCCAAGTAAAAGGGTACCCCTGCATGAGCAGGACACCCCTACAGCCGACGGAGTCCATTCTCCCGGGTTGGCAGTAAAGCACCCATATACTACATAGAGCAGCACCACGTAATTACGCGATGACCATCTTGAAAACAGCTGTAACGAATCCTATCATGTTTGGTATCGAACAAGTTGGAATCTTACCCCCACATCGTAAACAGTGTGGGAGGTGTGATTCCAAGCACTGGGCGAGCCCTCCGTTAGGCTTCTTGAGCTAGACAGCACAAAATGTTGCTTCGAACCAGAGACATGATTCTGCCCTCCTTCTGCTGATCCAAGGTTGAGCAGGGGTAGGTAGATCAATAGGCATCCTGTCACAGTTGTGTGATCACCTCCCAGACAGGATTTACTGTATTGGGGTGGAGTGGGTACACTTGCCAGCACCACTCAGTCTGCATGAGGGGGACCATTGGTGTCCCTGTGCATAGTCCATTTCAAACCAGTCCTGGGAGCCATTGGCTCCCGCACTGGTGCAAAACTGGACAAAGGACATGGGAGTAACCTCTGCTCTGTCCAGACCTTCCCCTGGGAGGGTCGCCTGAATCTTCCCAACCTTCTCCCAAGGGTACTTAAGGGTTTAACTGGGTGTAGGTCCCTAGAGTGGTCGTGGGATAAGATTCAGATCAGACACCACTTCTTCTACCGTCTGGGCACTGTGGACTTAGCTGGACTTCGTTCGGGCCTGACCTCATCTCCCTTCCAGTCTGCTGCATCGTCTGTGCCTGTGCATCATACTGGAACCTTCCAAGCCTGTGAAGTATCAAAGACACTTGAAGGAATCTCCCTTGTAGTGAAGGAGTCACTCCCCTGCATTCGCAGGCACCGCAACTAAGTTGACAGGTCTTCTGATCCTGAGATCCTCCAGGTTCCGTAAGGTTCTACCACACAGGTGGTAGTTTCACACAGCTCCCGAGGCCTGCCCTGCCCTCTCACCAAGTTTGAGGCCAGTATCCCTCTTGGAGGTTGCAATAACCGAACCTCTGTGCACTGTGTCAACTTGCAATTGCAAAGGCTTGTTGGCTTCCTTCCATGAAGATCTTCGGGCTCCAAGTAGCCCCAACCTCAACCACCCCCAGTGACCAGAATCTTTAGCCATAATGCTTTGTATGCATTGTTGCTTGCATCGTTTGTTGAGCTGCTTGAGGCCTTCTCTCAACTCCAGTGCCTCCGGCCTGTGGGTCCACTTGAGGGTCACACTTGTTTCTTTTGGGCTCCCCTGATTGCTGGCGGCCTACCCTGACTCCCCTGCTTTTGGTGAGTCCCCTGTACCTTGCTGGTCCTGACGTTGCTCCTTGTTCACATCCTGCATTGATTGTATTTGCCAAGGCTTGTTGGTGCACCAGCCGGACACTGACCCCCTCAGCACTCAACATCCTTCTTGGAACAGCTCATGCATGGCTTCTGGTCCTCCTCAGCTTCGCCTGGTCCTCACAGCTGCAGAGTCAAGGTCATAGTCATCCATCCTGCAACAACTGACATCGGAGGGCATTCGTCTTTCAAGTCTCCTGGTCACTCCTGAGTGGCATATTCTCTGTCACCTTAGCTTGCAGGTACATTTGGAAGTCTCTTACTCTTCCCCTTTATCCCAAATTTCTGACCTGCCCCAATCCTCTACACATGGAAGAAACAATACCTGTAAAGAGAGAACAGACAACAGCCTTAGCCGGAAGATATTTACGAATACTTTGTTGCCTCCCTCTATCAATCCCTCACCCATCTGATCAGTTTCCCAAAGTGTATCCCACTCATTCAAGCAGGATTCAAATTTGGTTTTAAGTTTAAAAGTGTTTATTGAGTTTTCCACAAACAACATACCATATAGAGGCAGATTCAAAAACACAAGATAAAGCAAAATACATTTCACAGCATTGATCGTAATTGGGTCTCACTTGGCGACATTGTATAAGACAAGATAATAAAAGTAAATGCATAGCCGAAAGTGGAGAGTGGTGTGCTTGACTCTGCCCCTGTTGGAAACCAAAAACACAAACACCCCCCCCCGTCTGGTAGCCGTTGCCCCACCTTGATCAGGTCCCTTGTCTGCATCCATAACTGCGCCAGCTAAACGGTTGGTGCAACAGGAGAGTCCTTCCATAGGTCGGATAGATGTAGTACTCGAAGGTACTTGGGCTGGGTAATCTCATTGAATTCTGACGATAGTAGGGTGGAATTGTTTAGAGTAGCTGAGATTAGCTCCATCTCCAGAATATACCAAAGCCTATGGAGGCAGCCCGTAAGTGTAGGAGTAGTGGGGGATCCCCAATGAGATAGGATATTTTGCAGCACTGCCCTTAGTGCCAAACCCATTTGGCGTCCCCTCATTCTCTTAAGTGGGTAGGTAATTGGATTAGGGAGGCCTAACACCATGTATACTGGAAGGCACGGTATCTGTGTGTCGACTAGTTCATCTATTTGGTCTAAGATCTTGGGCCAATAGTTAGACAGCACAGGCAGTCCCATAAGATATGTAACAGCATACCCTCATTATCACAGCCATGCCAACAAATGGGGCTCTGGTGTGGGTTTTCATAGCAGTTTCTATACTGGCTACATTCCGGGCCGTGTGCTTTGCCCTATAATAAATCCCTTCCCAGTCATTCTGTGTGAGATCTCTCCAGTTCTTACCCCCACCTCCTTTGACTCGGTGTAGCTTGCGACGGGGGGTTGGGCCTAACCATATCGTATAATTCAGAAATCAACCTCTTATCATTAAGTTTAGTAATGAGCCATTTCTTGTATTAAGTCAGGCGGTGGCCCCCCTGTTCCTTCATACCCGGTTGAAGAACCCAATGCCTGATTTGCCAATACCTCAAGCACTTAGACTCAGGAATCCCGTATTCCAGTTTCATTTAGGTGAATGAGATGACCTCAGAGAGATCAAATAGATGCCCCACCAATCTGCAGAGTGTGTCCCGCCATGCTTGGTAGGATTTGTCTGATACGCCAGGTGTGAATTCGTTGTTACCAACCAGTGGGGTCAATGGAGATGGATAAGTTGTAAATTTCTTTGTTATGGCAACTCCATCCCAGACCGACATCACCGACATTGTAATTGGGGATCCCATCAAACCACGTGGGCATTGGGACTTCCTCAGAAAGGGCACCTTCCATAGAGGGATTCCCGCTAGGGCTCAAACCTGGAACAGCCATCGTTTTTCAGATTCTGGCCGCGCCCATTCCACCAAGTAGCGCAGCTGAGCCGCCTTGTAGTAACTGAGGAGGTCTGGTATACCCAGCCCCCCTGCTCGGGCCGACCATATCCCAGAGCTTTGCCCATCTGAGGGCTCGCCCCAGCCCAGATAAAGTGATTAATGTCCTGATGCATCAAGGCGATCGCCCCAGACATAAGACAGAAACAGATATAAATGATTATAAGCACCAACAGAGTAAATTGATGGTAGATTTCTACCATTGTGCTATAAGAATTAATATATGCAAGCATATAAATACATAACAGTAATAATACTGTTGCAGGGATTCTGCTCAGTCACAGAACTGTGCACAGAGACTCAGGACCTCAGTGAATTAGGGTGTACTAAAACTCACCTTAGTACCCAAAATCCCCTACCAGACTAGCATCAGTGTCACATTAGCTCTTCGTCCAATGATTAGACAACCCAGAACATGCGACTTAGGATACCCCAGGTAAGGTTGGAAACATGAGCACTCTTTCGTTCTACTCTTATAGCAGTCCAGAACAGGGAGAATAGGGAGACATGAGCAAGTTTAAAATGTTTATTTCAATGCCGTGATCTCAGGTGCAGCATTTTAGCTAATACAAGCAGACATGTGATAAGAAATAAGATTGTCAGCATAGTTACTATTGCATAAAATACAAAGGGAGAAAGCATGTTATAATGCTAAATGGAAACAGGGTAAATATATACCTATATTTCACCCTCCCTTGCTAGTAGGTTATTTTATAACTGAAGAAGGTCTATTAGGCTTGCATAGGCGACCCCATACCTCAGAGTTTAGCAGGAGTCAATCACATCGAGTTCAGCACAAGCTCGCAGCATACGAATTTTCTCCAAGAGTGTTCAATCATGCCTACACAGTGTATTATTAAATGTGCCAGTATCTGAGCTGTCCACAGCTGCATATATGTTATGTCTAGAACGTGCGCCGATCAGTTTGAACAAAAGCAACAGTGTTGATAACCTTGAAGGCCTCGGCACTCACTGTTCAGACTATGCTTACGAGGCAAGTCTAGCAATGTGGAAAAACAAGTTATTCTCATGTGAAGCAAAACTCTCAGCCTAACGTAAAACAATAACTGACGTGTGTGCCGTGTGCAAAAGAAAGCAAAAAGGGAAAGTGGTGTTTAAACTTTTAATAAGCTCATGCTAACTTAACACTGTAGAAATGCAAGGCTCAGTCCCACTACATCCCCCCTTGAACGGAGCACGGACAAGAAATTTGGGCAAAGCAGGAACACAAAGTTCAAGTTCGAGAGATAGAATCAAGTTCAAATTTGCCATAATGGAAAAAATGGGAGTAAAACTTTGAATTTTGAAAAAAACCTCAAATTAATAATCACTTTCAGGCATAGTAAAGCCAATAGGCCTAAAAAAAAAAAAAATCTGATGTCCAACATGTGACTCCAGTCGTGAAAGAGAGAGTGCAGGAAATGCACCTCTCACTCCAATAGTGTATATGCACAGTACATTGCAACAGCCTCCAACAGGAAGTCATTGTTCTCATCTGAAAACATTTCAGCCATCGAATTTAGTAACGGGGATGAACATACATATTACTCATTAACCGGAGCCTCTAGTACCATCAGAGGACAACTCAGATTTATTTCAATATAACTGTGTGCCAAGAAATCATGCGCCACTGCAAAAATATTCCAACGTCCTAGGACTCCATGCATCGCTGCTAAGGTCATAATCCCGCCACCGGAACAAAGCAATTCATGAGCAACTAAGGGGCTCATCAGTTGATCATAATATGTATTGGGAGACACAGTATTGCAGAGACACAAATCCAGAGCCCATTCGAAATCGCAGCACAGGCAATGAAAGACAGGCTGGAGGGACGCATGTGAAAAAGGACAATGGAAACGATAATCCATAAGCTGCACTCAATGTAGCAAGAGGCAGCGCTCCATAGAAATTAAGCATTCGGTTGCGGAGCAGCAACAGCCGAGGCAAATCGTCTCGTGGCACAGTATGTGCATCCATTCTGAAATAAACTAAGTAGTAGAAGCACACCGCCAACCAGAGCAAGCATCAAGGGAAATCCACCAAAGAGGCTGGAAAAAATCGAATGAAAAAATGCCAGGAACACACCGAATATAGTTTGGAAAGAAGTCACAAGGCCACTACTAACAACTTTAAAAATAGTGAGCCAACCCTGTTGTCGAGGAGGCATTAAAGATAGTGTGAATTAACTCCCCGAAATGCAGGGGCAGATCGGTATTTAATAAGGCATGCACTTCTGTGAGGGTGTTTGCCACGTGAAGCAAATAATGTTTTAGTTGTAGCCGATCCAAAGCAGGTGGTTTGTGAAATAGTCGAATTAAAAAACAACATGTTGTCCGGGACGAGAAAATGCACGATGCAAAGTCTCTGTGCCTTGCCCTTGCCAACTTTTAGAACCCCAAACAGATTTAAGATCAATTGTATCTTTCCACAGCTCATAGCCCCCAATAGCCAATTGGTCAAGAAAGGACTTGGAATATAATAATTTAGTGTGGGTCAATTTTACCTTGGAAGAGGACTTTTCGGTTATCTTAAAATAAAATGCATTGGATTTGACTGATTGAAATCAGTAAAATAAGTGAATCTCTTTAAAAGGGAATTTGAGCTGCCTTCCACAGGAGCGGGGCAATGTTCCCATTGCGTATAATTAACAATATTCCTCCTTGTGTTTGCCTTATGCAGGTAGTGATTGCCATAGTGTTGATAACAGAACAGATCACCATAATTAGCAGAATCTAAGTATAAATCCTCAGCATCAAATGCAGCAAAATATTTCAAATCTGAAAACAAAGCCTCTATGGCTTGAACATCCCAATCATCAGAGCGTATATTTTGTTTTATCACATCCTCCATAGAAACGCTTAGTACATTTGGGACATTTATAACCTCGGTGGGACCATGTATTTGAAATTTAACTGCATCCCATACAATTCCATCTAAACGGGCCAAGCAGTAATGTTCACAAAACTCAGGTCCCTCTTCAATCTGTGTGATGAGGAATGGGGTGCCAATGTTCCATTAATATGTCGAATAGCAGTCCTATCTTCAACGTAGTGTCCATTCACAAGATGGAAAAAATACACCACAAATCCAATTGACATAAACAAAAAAATTGAAAAAAGTACTAACCAAATGTAAGTCCAAGGAGGAATCAAAAAATGTTTTTTAAACCATGTTACAAAAACAGAAAGTTTTGAAGGGGACTTCGAGGTAGTAGAGTTAGTGTCAAATGAAAACCTGGACTCAGTGGCCAAACATGTTTGTAAATCGAGCATCGATAAGTCTTTGTGGTAAGTATACTCAGTCTCATCAAGTTGAGCATCAGGTGGGATATTCAATAAAGGACTAGAGACTGCAGGCATCTCAAAGGCAAAGTCAGGCCTGTTGTTAGGAGCCGGAGCCAAAACAGAACTTCTCAGTATCGATGGACAGGAGACAACAGGAGTCATACTAAGAAAAATTGGCCACTCTGTGTAATTTTACATTGTCAATGGAGATGTACCTTTTTTCCTTTCGACCTGGAATTGGAGGTAAAATGACTGTTCTTGTGCCCTGCACGCCAAGTACAGGAACTGGAGCTCGATATGAGGGACCAAATTCTTTCTTGTTCTCGATCTTCTCTCGGACCAGTTCTCCAACCCGGGGTTGCCAGCCAACTACCGGAATCTACAACGCAGCATCAGATGTGGAGGGCAAGTGTTTCTTTGCAAGACTGTCTCTCGTCTCTTGTAGATTCTGTAAAACATCACAATGTTCATCTATGTCAAAGGGGGCAGCAGCCGCCGCCTAGTCTAGACCATCAAGGTCTGGGACAAACATTTTGATACCAAAGAGCATCTCGTATCGGGTCCGCCCACCCAGAAACCTTCTAGGTAGATTATTGAGTGCACGCTGTACGCTATTGAGATGGGCCAGCCAGTTCCTGTCGGTACCTATAACCCTAGCGGTCAATGATTGCTTTAAATCATGGTTCATCCACTCCACAACACTATTACCCTCAGGTCGGTATGGAGACGAACATTTGACTTGGACCCCCAATGAACTCATGGCATCCTTGTACGTCTTAGAGGCGAACGCTGGACCCTGGTCTGAATGGAAGGTGCCACACGCAAAAATTCCCACAAAGACACGCAAATATTTGACAGGTCGTGAATCAGCACTCCGGTGGGGCCACACCCATACAAAGCGTGTGCAAGAATCAACTGCAACTAAGATGTACTTATACGCAGTATCTGAAGAAAAAGGGCCGCAGTGATACAAATAAACACAACCAAGTGGTCTATTGGAAATGTACAACTGTGTCTGGGGCGGACGCGCAGCAGACGAAGGCTTGATCTGCTGACAAATGTCACATTGAAGGACATAATCACGAGTCTGTTTGTATAGTCCCCGCCACCAAAAGCAAAGTTGTAGCTGAGATACAGAAGCGGAAACGCCCTCATGTGCGGATGCAACACCCTCGTGGGCAGCTGTAATCAGCGTTGACCTTAGGTCTGCGTTGGGAATATATTTTCGTACAAGGAACTTTATCAGGACTTAAATGATAAGAATACTTTGGAGGGAATCCAGTAGGATATTTATTTCCCTTCTCAGTAGCGGCAATTGCGGCCAAGATGTCATCATCAGTCTCACTTTTGGAACGTGTAACCGCTGCTACCAAATATGTCAAAACTGCTGTTTTCGTGGCCTCATCGGCCAAACTATTGCCAACAGCGTGAACTCCCACACGCTGATGACCAAGAGTATGAATTACATACACGAGTGGCAGTTGCTCTTTAAGTTCAGCCACCCAAACCCAGATCATTTTGTGTTTTATTGTGCTACCTTTGGAGTCACGATAGTCGTTTTGAGTCCAAAAGAACACATTGTCATTGTAAGACTGGACACAGTAGTAAGAGTCACTCACAATAAGAGTAGTCACACCAGGGTCTGCATACTCCAATGCAAGCATCAGAGCATGGAGCTCCGCTAACTGGGCGGTACAGTCCCCCAATGTCTGTGTATGCACGACATCGGACTTGAATTCTCCATCCACCATGGTACCAACCACAATAGCGCAAGCTGAGACGTATGGGTGCTTATACCTATGCGCAACTTGCGCAGAACCATCAGTGTAAATGATACAATGGAAATCTTCCAAAGGGCACATAGTCAAAGGGGCAGGATGCACAAATACATACTGTAAATACTCCTGCGACCGTAAGGATGCATCAAAAATTAACGTGGCATCCGGAGACGTCAATGATGTTGCCCATTGTATCCATCGTGGGTGCAAAGCTTTGGAATTGGGTACACTGGCTTTCGTCACTGCCTCCAAGGCAGAATACGGGGTAACAACCAACATGCGTATTCCATGCGACAGTGCGCGTTCCTTCAGAATCGCCATTTGCACTGCTGGAAAACCGCATTTCAGCCGAAGTGTACCAGTGTGACTTGTAAGCGATAGGTACTGTGCCACCTTCGTTAAAAGTAAGGTACGTGAAACCCACCGTCCCAGGGACGATTCTTATCACCCTGTTGGTGTGGTTATCACGAGTCAGTAAGAATTTAGATTCAAGCAGATCAGCCTGCAAAGACTGCAAAATGGCTGATTGTTCAGGCAGCCAGCACGATTTGGTAAAAGTAGGTTGTATCAACGCATATAAAGGCTTGATACGCTAGGCATATTCGGGAATGTAAGTACGCCTGAAATTCAAAAATCCCAGCAAGGATTGCAATTTTTTCAGTGTTGTAGGAGCACGCAATTGTGCACATTTTTCCAAGAAGTGAGGAGCCAATCCTCGACCTTCGTTGTTGAGCTCATAGCCCAGGAACAACACTGTGTACTCTGCAATGTGAGACTTTGCAAAGTTAAATTTGTAACCAAAGTCCACAAAATCACAAATTATGCGGTCAACGTGGCACAGAATGGGCCCATATCTCGTCATCTGTCATCTGTGAGATAAATGTCATCCACATTCGAACACGCATCTGGGTCGATTCTCTCTAAAAGAGAAACTATACGGGCAGCAAACACACCCGGACTATTCTTATAGCCCATTGCCAAACGTTTGAATGTTTTCTCTGTGCCACCACTGGTAAAAGCAGTCCATTGACCACTTAAATCCGATAGATTGTGGGAAAAAAAAACATTGGATATGTCAAGTGTGGTTTTAAACCGTTTACGCACAAGACCATCCACCAAGGCAGAGCCGTGGGTATTCTGTATTGCACAGGTACGGCAATGCGAGTTTAGATGCCGGTAATCCAATACCAAATGGTAAGAACCATCAGGTTTGGTCAGAGTAAAAAGAGGGTTATTCTTCGGAGACACACAAGTTTCAATTACACCTTCATATTCCAATTGTTCAAGGATCTCTGCGACTGAAGCTTTCGCTTCACGACGTATGGGATATTGAGGTTGAGGCTGCAGCATAGACCGCAAGGGAATCTCATGTTGGGGGGAGAATTTATCCCACCACAGTGAGTGTGGTACAATGCAGGCGCTAGGGCCTCAGCCCATTATCTGCAAAATTTAGCGCATGCTCATTTGACACTGTGTGAGCGAAACTAGGGAGGATTACCTCCTCCCCTCTCGGAGCTTCGAGAACAAAAGGTGGGGGCCAATCAGCCTCCGCTAACAAAATGTTGTATGTAGTTGTAAGATTTTCCCAAAATACCCCTTTTATGGAACGTTGTATGTCACCTTCAATTAAAAGGCCAATTTCAAATAACCTATCAGGGGGAGCTAGTCTAGTATCAGCTGTCACCTTCAGTAGTGGACGCAGTGCCTCTCTCACTATGGTAATCTCTGCCGCGCTGTCCAACAGCATCAGCGCCCACGTCTGATTCCGAAGCTGCGTTCTCACTATCCGTGGCATATCTCGCTGTTAAAGCGGCAACTTTCTTTTTCTAAAACTGGGGTCTTTTCTGTGATGAATCGTCCTGCTTGCCTTTTCCGTCTTTCGGGCGGGCTGGTCGCGATTCTGCTGGACACCCCTTCCTCTACCGCTGCCTCCACCACTGGACGATGAGGCCGATGTGTCCTGTAAAGAACGAGGAGAACGTTGATCAGGAACCTGAAACCGATCAGGTGACTTAATCGTAGCGTGGTCGCGCAAGTCATAAGAGCACTAAGTAGACAAAGGCACTGGTGATGCAGGACGGGACTCCTGTTTGTGTCGTTGTTTACCCTGTTTCTTGGTTTTGTTCCAATTTTGCTTTGGGGCTTTGGGTTGATCGTCTTTTTCAGACTTCGACCCCTGAGTCTGTTTTTTATCTTTAGCAGAAAAGGGCTTGACACCTAAACTATTACGGCCTGTGGTCTTATAAGCCGTGGTAATAATCTCGGTAACTGATGGGGTTTATCGGCATCGGGGACCTCGCGCAAGGCATTAGTCACTTGGAAGTTCACCGCATCTCCCTTTATATCAGAAAGGACGAGATCAAAAACTACATCAAATGAGCCAACGAGTCAAATTCCCAATTCAACTGCAGCCTCAGGTCCGTGTTCATCCTGAACACGTTTGATGACCGTCGGCAGGAGAGCCATTGACGGAGTGCCGAAGCACCTCGTGTACACTGCCGCAAATATTCTACCCCATGACTCGCAGTCACCGGCTTCAGGCACCAAGTCCTTGGGCGAACTAATTGTAAGAATTCTGTGTTTTTCTACAGGACTCAAATTAGGAAAAACTGCTTCCAGCTGGTCAAATTTCTCGGCAAGCAAGAAAGGCATATCATCCTTATCCTGGGGACGCTTGCCCATAACCGCAAAACCATGACGGGACTAAACTTCATCCCGCTCGGTCCAGGTGGGAGTGCCGCAACACCAGGGGCCCGCCCTGGAAATTGCGGGTAATATATTGAACCAAGGCCCTAATAACTCCAATCGCTGAGTTGTATAGGGGCCTCAAGTCAGCAACGGGGACTACCCCCGCACGAGGATGCAGGGTAAATCCAGCCAAAACAGGTCAAGAAGCACCTGGAATGAACAAAGGACCTAATCTAATCGCCGTCAAACTGTGGGGAAGGACGCCATTAAACCAAACACGGTGCTGCCATGCAGAAATCGGAATTTCCTGTGTTGTATAAGGAACAAATTCCCCTGACACAACTGTGTGAGTGTAAACGTGAAACACCTGAGTTGCTGCATCCACAGGTGGAAATGTCACCCATGAGTAGAAGATCTCAAACGGGTAAGCTACCTCAGCACTCACCACTAAAATAACCGCCATGCCCTCCAAGCCAATGTTATAAGCCTGCAAATGATTGCGGACCGCAATGCGACTATGCTGCGGTATGTCAACGTCAGCCATAGCGACACAGTTAAGAAAGGTACAATGCAAAACAATGTAGCACAATTGGGTAATAATTCAAAAGGAAACTGTGTTGAACGATTCAAGCTTGAAAAGACCTATGTAACTATAGGTAGGTTTATCCGTCACGCTGTTAACCGGAAACAATAGTGAGGGGGTTAAGGACTGATATAAGCACTACTCAAGCATCATGAAATAAGGCCATGTTGCAGGGATTCTGCTCAGTCACAGAACTGTGCACAGAGACAGCGAATTAGGGTGTACCAAAACTCGCCTAAGTACCCAAAATCCCCTACCAGACTAGCATCAGTGTCACATTAGCTCTTCGTGCTATAGCAAAGTCACCAATGATTAGACAACCCAGAACATGCGACTTAGGATACCTCAGGTAAGGTGGGAAACATGAGCACTCTTTCGTTCTACTCTCATACCAGTCCAGAACAGGGAGTAAAGGGAGACACGAGCAAATTTAAAATGTTGATTTCAATGCCGTGATCTCAGGTGCAGCATCTTGGCTAATACAAGCAGACATATGATAAGAAATAAGATTGTCAGCATAGTTACTATTCCATAAAATACAAAGGGAGAAAGCATGTTATAATGCTAAATGGAAACAGGTTAAATATATATCTATATTTCACCCTCCCTTGCTAGTAGGTTATTTTATAACTAAAGAAGGTATCTTAGGCTTGCATAGGCGACTCCATACCTCAGAGTTTAGAAGGAGTCAATCACATCGAGTTCAGCACAAGCTCTCAGCATACAAATGTTCTCCAAGAGTGTTCAATCATGCCTACACAGTGTACTATTAAAGGTGCCAGTATCTGCGCTGTCCACAGCTGCATATATGTTATGTCTAAAACGTGTGCCGATCCGTTCGAACAAAAGCAACAGTGTTGATAACCTTGAAGGCCTCGGGACTCACTGTTCAGACTATGCTTAAGAGGCAAGTCTAGCAATGTGGAAAAACAAGATATTCTCATGTGAAGCAAAACTCTCAGCCTAACGTGAAACAATAACTAACGTGTGTGCCGTGTGCAAAAGAAAGCAAAAAGGTAAAATGGTGTTTAAACTTCTAATAAACTCATGCTAACTTAACACTGTAGAAATACAATGCTCAGCCCCACTACAATACGTACTCCTACGATGCAACCCTAACTAGATGTACCTAAGTATACCTAGCATGTTTGTAGGTGTAGAGCCAAGAATCCCCATAGGATGAGGCCAACACCATTACCTGGTGTGAGAGAATGAAGGACCCCATCTTGGTCTCAAGATGGACACCTCGCGAGGGATGTCAGACCACTGCGTGCTGGAGTGTCTGCGTGCAGGAACCTTAGCATCTCGAGTCAGTGTGTCAGCATGGACGTCTTTCTCCTCTGCCTGTCCCAGCAAATATATGGTGTGAATTTAGTCAAAAGGTACCACTGTTGAAAATTAGTACGTTTTGGTGAACATTATCTGCGCCATCTTGCCTCTTCCCCTGATGCCACACTTTTGTCGTGCGCGCCCGCCATTTTTTAAGATGCCCCGATCAGAGCGAACCCTTTTGCATGCTGCTGGCCCCTGACATAGCCCTTCGCCTTCACTAAGCCTGCACGCTGACCACCCCCTGCTTGCACCTGCCTTGAGTCATAAACCCCTCTTCGGCGCTGCTCTGCCCCAGGCCCTCATCCTGTTCCCAGCGCGACACCTCCCTGCTTCCCTCTCATGATCTCCGGCCCTTAGATGCAAACCCCCTTTTTCCCTGTGTGCCCGTTCTGTCTTCCCCGTTCCCAGGCCGACACCCAGCTCTGCCGATACCATTCCTTGCCCCTCCCCGTACAATAGAAAGCTTCCCCCATCAAAGGATCCCCGGGTTGATCAAAGCCCCCACTCCATGAGATCCGATCAAACCCCCTCACATTCCGTGAATCGGCGGAATATCCAGCTGCGTGATACTCATCACCTGTTATGACTAGGGTGGGGACTTCAACTGTAAATGTGTGTGGGGACGGGCCCAAAGGGGATTTCCGGGAATGTCTTTTCCATACATCAAAGCTTTAACATGAATGTGTAATCTACAATAAAGTCATAAAACTGTGTATAAGAGGCCAGGCCTCAGAAATGTATCCAGAGCACCTCAGAACGATACCTTCTGTCCGTTTCGTTGTGTTCTCCTCCGGAGAAAATAAAAACCTTGTTTCCTGCTTTCCAGTCTCCAGCGCCTGCCTCTTCATTGATTAAATAACTAGAGGGTCACAGAGGCAATACCGCCGGGCAAATATCGATTGTCCCCGACCCGACTCAGGTTTTTACAATTGGCGTCCCAAGCGTGGGGCCCATCAGCGACTCGTGGATCCAGTGGGAGAGGTCCCGACGACAGAGTGAACGACTGCAACGATCGGGAGAGCTCTTGCCCAATAGACCCTCGTCTGGCAGCCGATCATCCGAACTTCACTAGTTCCGAACAGACCTCTCTCGAGTGATCTACGGTCCTGACTGGGGACCATCAGGAGTGCCGTGAGAAATACGAGAAAAAGAGGACGATCGGGCGCTGGATTCGGAAGACAAGAAACTGTCCACATGGTCCGGGTAAGGTCGTGTAATCACGACAAGTTGCGAAATAATTGCTTGATTGTTTGATTGTTTAAAAAATACTAGTATTGCTCTTTATTTATTTGGAGATTCACTGTCTACAAACGGAGAAACAACGGGCTCTCTCTTTGCAAGCAGTGGAGGATAGGTAGGGCAGCAGCCGTGCTTATTTTTCTCCCCCACTCAATAATTACTTGAAACTGAACTGTTGTTCGCAAAACTATTGTTTCCTGGAGATTCCCTGTCTGCAAACAGGGAAGAGACCACCCTTTTTGCAGATAGTGAAAAGGGTAGGTAACGCAGATCTTTGCGGACCTACTCATTCTCCCCATTGTTATTTATTGGTCTTTTTGTTATTTTTTGATCCATGAGGTATTCACTGCCTGCAAACAACGTTGAATAGAAATATTCTGTCCAGTCTTTGCACCTAGTGATAAGATAGGCAGTGCTGACTTTTTAGTCCCTCATTACGAGCCGTCATGTCTGTCTTCTCCCCACTGATTAATAGCCTGTTTAGCCCGGACCGTGTATTAGAGGTGGACCATATAGCTCCACTAGAAGGCACCCCTAATAAGGACATGTTCATAAACTATGGATTAGTCACCATAGCCTATAATAAATTGTGGCACAGGTATACCGAAGAGAGTCAAGACAAACAGTGGCCACTGGCAGGATCCTTTGACCTTGATAAAATAGAAACGTTAGAAATAGCCCTTCGAAATAATAAGACAACGCCAATTATGCTCGACAGTCTCGGTATGTGGCGCAGAGAGGCTATGCAACGACAGAGAAAAGACGAGGACAAACCAAGTAGAGAAATATACCGACAGGACAACCCCAGGACATCGCTACCCACAACTTATCCCCCGACACTAGGCAAAAGACGACCAGACTTAGGGCCAGACCAATGCGCTTTTTGTAGGTATGTCGGACACTGGAAAGCCCAATGCCCGACTCTACTGAGCGTGAGTAAAGGCAAAGGGCTGACAGGAACGACAGACCGGCAGTACGAGAAAAAGCGCGAGACAAAGAAGAACCCGACTTACATAGACAGACCAGACAGAACCACCACGTTTGATTATGCCCGATGGCACAGATTTCGCCAGGACAATTTCAGCGGCATGCTCAAGTTCTCCTAGGTCGGGCAACGTCAAGACGGGAACCCAGCCTCGTTTCAAATTCACAGACGGAAAGAGATAATTATGACCAATAACTGTTTTATATTCGTCTTGAGTCTTTGTATGTCGTACTTGTACTGTCCCCCGTCTGAGTTTGTGTGTATGTAATGTACAAATCTGCGTCATCCCTCTACACGTGTTTCCGTGTTACTCAACCTCTGTTAGCAGAAACTTAGCATAAAAGCAACCTGGAAAGAAAGAAATGGTAAAACAAAATCCGTAGACCATTAATGAACTTGAACTTTTAATTTAGCACAACAAACAAGGAATGATAACGGTAAACTGTAGAAAATGAAAGTCAAACAGAACATTCGCCCCCCCCATTCTGGAACCTTCCAAAGTAGGGCAGGGTTACGGCTACGCCCAACCAACGGCAACCCATATAAGGCGGGCCCGGCCGCCAACTCTTGGTCAGGAAATCTTAACGTATGGGGGAGCCGGAGGAGAGGCAGGAGCCAGCAGCCGGGGCAGTTGTAGGTAGTCCCGCCACATGTCTCCTCAGCCAGCCGCAACGGGCCTGGATAGACTTAAGTAGTCCCGCCACATGTCCAGAGGAGAACGAGGCACCTTTTTTTTCCTTTTCTCTTCTGTAACAGCCGCAGCAGCTCTGGACGGCGGGATGTCCTGCACGTACCTCCACAACAATTTGTCCAAGTTGGGCTGGGAGGGAGAGGCGACGCGGACGAGCCTCTCCCACCTCCACCGATAGGAGGTCTCCCAGCCCCCGGCCCGACGCCGAACACCCCCAGTCAGGCGATGGTGCCAATACTTCCACAGCACCGAACACACCATGGTGGCACCCCAGTACTTGCGCAGCACCGAACGTGCAATGGTGGCCATATTTTCGGAACACCGAACCTGCAATGACTGCACTGATACTCGTGCCGCGCCGAATGCGCGCCACAAGGTGACCATACTCCCACAGCACTGAGCACAGGACTTGGGGAACACCGGATGTGGAGAGACCTTCATGCAGGGCGATGAAAAGGAGCGGCATGGAGTGCACCGGGAGAAGGAGACGATGCGGACGAGTCTCCCTCGCCCCCCCCCCCCAGGTGGGGGCATCACAGCTGCACCCCAGCCGAACGTCCCGCTTTCACACAACAGGGACCTCTTCCGTTCACTCCGAAGGATCTCTCCCACTCTTGCAAACTCGACGAGAGTGGCCCCTGTAGGGCCTCAAAATGGCGTCTGGGTCCGCTGGAAGGCGGGCCCCGGCCACTAGAGTAACTTTGACCAGCAATATAACTCGAACATTTGCCCCCTGGAGCACGAGCCCCCATCTCCGACAGCATCTCCGCAGCCTTGAAAATCCTACAAAGGTCCCCGGCGGAACCTTCGGCCTCTGCAGGCTTCCGGTAAGGGACGGCTGCCTTGATCGCCAACGAAACAAACATGACATTGCCACTCCTTCTGTTAGCATGAATTCTAGAACTGCCGAAAAGGACTCTGGTCCAAACTGCCAGTAATGGGAAACATTTCCCCCTGATGCTGCTTCCGGACTGAGCCGGCCCCGCCCAAAATGGCGCTGGTATCAATCGGAACTTACGAACACCTCGTGGTGTTCCTTCGCACTAATATAAACTTGATGTTCTGAGATTTTATATGATCCTTTGTACACTTGGCTAGAAAAGACAAGGAGAACTCACTCGACGAACAGTATGAAAGGATCCCCGTTACAAATGTTGATTACAAACGTACAATGTATTATATTTTTATAACTGATGTAAACCTCATTTACGACGCTCACGTACGGTATGCATATAGGAAATCTGATTACCACTATTATGATTATGCTTCTAAATTATGAAATAAATGCCCCCGAACCCCCAGCCAATTAATAGACGTTTTAGTCTCTTACAAATGAATGAGTAAAACTTTCCGATGTTTTTATTGCTGCAAACGACACCCCCCACTGTACGCACTTTAGCCATTGCCACGACCGGCCAAATACGACCGCACCCTCATAATCCTCATGCTGAAATGATTTTGCAAAATAAAGTTTTTGAAACTATGGACGGGTATTGCATGCTTTATTTTAAAAAATGTGGGATCGGTGGGAAAGTTCTTTTCTGTGCACCCTACTCTGCTCTCTCTTTAAGGTTAAAAGAAGATGGTTGCCCAGCCCTGGAGGACGGATCGGATCGACAACACGACACTCCGCCTTCAAAGTACGCGACTGACTCATGAACTCTCGCGTAGAGGAAGACCTTGACTTCCAAGGATGGGTAAAACGAACGGTGTAAATGAGGGAATGTAAAAGGAGGGTGAAATGAAATAATGTAAATGTGATAAAGTACAACGTTCCAAAGTATCAGGGAACGGAGCTGACCCAAGAACCGAAGAACCTTAGAACGCCACAGCGTTGAAAGAGGTTTAAGGATCCCGATAGTGAGATACATCCTTTGACTAGATACCTCGCGCTAAGCACCTCTGGTTTCCTTTTTACGTTTCCCCGCACACGACCTATATGGGCACACTAACCCCCCTCGACTCCAGAAACCATATCCCCGGGGACCCTGCCCCGAGGAGGAAAGACGAGTAAGAGGTAAGTAAAGGACTTATGAATCCATGTATTTGAATATGCGCGAATGTTGTCTCCCCCACCCCCCCCCCTTTTTTCCTCCCTCTGCAGGTTACATCAGAGATTACAGCCGAGGTGTGGCGAAGATCTGAAGCCTTGCCATGTCTAATACACGAAGCGGACTAGCGCCGCAAGGTGGTGTCTAAGCACGCCTGCAAACTACTCACGTATCGAACAAACCCGGAAAATTAGCACAACCTGATAAAAAGTGATCACCCTTAAACCAGACCGGACGAATGAACCCATGTCACGTATGATGCGAAACTATGAGGGAATGTGTGTGTGTGACTGAGGCGTCGACCCAACTGGTCGAAGGACCGAGAATGCGAGAAGTGCGACAAAATGGTACCTCCTTTCTTCTTTCCTTTTTCTCAAGGCACGTCCCCTCTACCCTGTCTAATGCTCAAACTGCATGATTACAAGATTCTAACGCAGACCCGTGAATGCCCTTTTCTGTGTAATGCACTAAATAGCCTTTCTTGAATACACTGCCACCCTCTCTGTTGCACGTGTACTATTTAGCCTGCCGTTGCACTCTCTCTCTCTCTCTCTCTCTCTCTCTCTCTCTCTCTCTCTCTCTCTCTCTCTCTCTCTCTCTCTCTCTCTCTCTCTCTCTCTCTCTCTCTCTCTCTCTCTCTCTCTCTCTCTCTCTCTCTCTCTCTCTCTCTCTCCCTCTATTTTTGCACTCCCACTCTTCCGAGTGATTAGCCCCGAAATTGGCAGAATGCCACCCCTAGCACACCACCTAATTGGCTTCAAATACCGTCCGTATTTGCACAAAAACTTGTCTTTAATACAATCACCCTGAGGCCGCGTCATTACCTCTCCTTTTCCGCTAGAAGTCAATGAACCGAGGTTGGGCCGTAAGGGAAAGGACAGGTAAGACGACAGAGGTTCCCTAATCTGGCCCGAAATAAGGGAACTACATGTCGACGGCTCCTATGGTATAAAACAAGGACCTCAGAATACGCGACCCTCCCCTCCCCGAATTGTCGCAATACCCAAACCGGAAAAATGATCACCCCTGTTACCTCCCCTGTATCAGCCGCCCAAAAACTGGAATTATGAAACTACCCCTCATTTCCGGTTGTGAGAGATGGGTCGATTTATGCCCTTACCACAAGTTTCCTATGTCCCTGGTTGTTTCCCATAAAACCCCTGTCCTTCCTAATTAAGTAATCGGGCTGTAAAAGGTTACGTAGGATCCGGAATGATGTTTTACAAGGTTAACAGACTAGTCCAAGGTAAAGAAACCATCGAAATGAACCCCGTAGTAGTTGAAAAGCAGGATGCATCGATAGAAAGGAAATGTTTAACCATGTTCGTCTCTCAGCAAAATACCTGTGTAGTACCATGTTGACGACTCACAGTACCCTTTGTAAATGTAAACCTCTAGAGAACGGCATATCTTCGCCAGGTTCGTCTCACGAAGGTGGGTCACTATCAGATGAACTGTCGTGACTGTAATAAATAATTGTAAAGGAAAGTCATAGTAAATCCAACAGGCCCGTCACCGGTCATTCATATGCCAGTTGTGAACACTAATATAACGGGCATTTTTCATTCTTTGCCTGGGGCTGGGAGAGAAATAGACTTTTTGATTATCTTCATCTGCAAATTCTCTAAAGACTGTCTTTTCAAACTTGTTTAAGGGTACTGCTGTTGGAGGAGAGAAGGACCGGATGTGGGAGCACGAGGCCTGACTACAGACTAAGGAACACCTGCGACATTAGCCAAGGCGAGACCACGACAGAAAAGAGCTGCAGGACGAGGCACTGTTTTCGACAACATGAGAAGAAAGGGTCGACCTGACGCCCCTGCTCGATGTCCAGTGTCTGTCGACAAGTCCCCGCTCTCTGAATTCGGTCACACGCCCGCCTATCTGAAGTCTCTCGTTCCCCTAGTTTGTTCCTAATTTGGCCTTGCTCCATCCCCCTTTTCCTCTGACCTACCCTATGGACTGTTTTGTACGCTCTTCTTCCATCTGAACTTTCTGACAATCACCTCGAAGGACACAGGGCGAAAAGGACCTTTCCGACCAGAAACGCGAGGAAAGGGTCGTGCCCTGCAACGCAGAACTTAGAACAGAGCTGGACTTGTAGCTCCACCGCCGGTGCTCAACAGCGCCAACGAAAGGCAACAAAGAATGATGAGAACTCGTTAAACTTCGAACATTTGACATCCCCAATCGCCGTTTCTGCTAGACCTCATTTCTCTCCCAGCCGCCATTGTATTGATCATGCTCCAATCCGAACCTGATATATATGTAATAACCTGCCAGTATGAAATATGCTTGCTGCTCTCGCTACAGAATCGTTTTTGTATTGCATTCCTATGACTTTCCTGCTAAACAAATTGATCAAAGTGTATCAAATAGGCCCACCTCCTAAAAACTAGAAATGTTAAAATGTGTTCTTTACAACTCTTTTTATCTAGGGTTCCTACCGTTTTCTTTCTCATGCCCACCACAATAGAACCGAGTAGAAAATGAACCAGCAAGATGTCTTGAATATGTTAAAGGGAGGACTGTTGAAAATTAGTACGTTTTGGTGAACATTATCTGCGCCATCTTGCCTCTTCCCCTGATGCCACACTTTTGTCGTGCGCGCCCGCCATTTTTTAAGATGCCCCGATCAGAGCGAACCCTTTTGCATGCTGCTGGCCCCTGACATAGCCCTTCGCCTTCACTAAGCCTGCACGCTGACCACCCCCTGCTTGCACCTGCCTTGAGTCATAAACCCCTCTTCGGCGCTGCTCTGCCCCAGGCCCTCATCCTGTTCCCAGCGCGACACCTCCCTGCTTCCCTCTCATGATCTCCGGCCCTTAGATGCAAACCCCCTTTTTCCCTGTGTGCCCGTTCTGTCTTCCCCGTTCCCAGGCCGACACCCAGCTCTGCCGATACCATTCCTTGCCCCTCCCCGTACAATAGAAAGCTTCCCCCATCAAAGGATCCCCGGGTTGATCAAAGCCCCCACTCCATGAGATCCGATCAAACCCCCTCACATTCCGTGAATCGGCGGAATATCCAGCTGCGTGATACTCATCACCTGTTATGACTAGGGTGGGGACTTCAACTGTAAATGTGTGTGGGGACGGGCCCAAAGGGGATTTCCGGGAATGTCTTTTCCATACATCAAAGCTTTAACATGAATGTGTAATCTACAATAAAGTCATAAAACTGTGTATAAGAGGCCAGGCCTCAGAAATGTATCCAGAGCACCTCAGAACGATACCTTCTGTCCGTTTCGTTGTGTTCTCCTCCGGAGAAAATAAAAACCTTGTTTCCTGCTTTCCAGTCTCCAGCGCCTGCCTCTTCATTGATTAAATAACTAGAGGGTCACAGAGGCAATACCGCCGGGCAAATATCGATTGTCCCCGACCCGACTCAGGTTTTTACACCCTCTGGGATTCTACCTTGCTGTGTCATGTCGGCCGAGGATGACAGGAGAGATGACCCTTATACATAGTAATTATGCAGAAGATGGTAATCCTGCTGTGATTCTGAGAATCCTCATGCATAATTAATGAGGCTACTTTTCTGGGAAAACCCATCAATATTTTATGCAGCACCTAACTAGGTAAAAGATCAATGCCAAAAAACCATTATGTAGTACAGTGCAGGGAAAATGTAGGTGAAAGGTTAGGTGACTGCCCAGGCCTATATTGGGGTACATTACAAAACATAACAATTCAACCACATCACACCTGACCTCAACCATCACAAATGCCTCCAGTTTGAAGCAAGAATCCAGCGCTGAAGGTAGCTTGCATGACACAAAGCCTTTCACAATAACACACCTGTCTACCTGGCCAAAAAACTTGAACTTTCCGAAAGTAGTCGCTCCTCAAGAAGCTCAAACTCACTACTGCTGAAGCCACAGAAGTTCAAAAAGATGAAGATGTAGAACTGCTCCTTCTCGATCTAGCCCCTAGAATATGGAACTCAGTACCACTTGAAATTAGGACAAAGCCCCCCTCTTCCTTCTTCAAAAAGGAAGAACTAATGATTTTGAGGAATAGCTACCTTAACTAGTCATCCAGCCTCATCTTTTACTTGTAGACTTCTTGGGATCATGATCCTCCAAATGTTTTGATATATTGTGTCTGTATTTGTTTGTGGTTTTTGCACTCTGCTCTGTCCCTCCTGCATCTTGTCTTTTATGTATGATCTGACTGCCACATGTAGAGTTCACTGACACCTTGTAGGGTCATGTTCTCACTATGTAAAACTCTGCAAGTAAATAAATCAACAAGAGGCTTATAGAGTTGTCTGGTTCTACTTATTGCTTACAACTAGTGTCCAGCTTGCTTTCCAGTTCACCCAAATTTGAGACATAAAGAAACGGAGACGCAGGAAGATTAATAGGGTCAATTTTGTCTGTAAATGGTAAGACTGGTGCAGATAACAGATGCATCCATTTTACGTCTTGCTCCCATTACATGAGGGCAAATGGCACTTACTCCAGTGTTTTGGTGAGAGAGTTTCCTCTATATTGTGCAAAACCTAGTTTCTTACGTTAGTTCTTAATGCTTAACAGTAAGTTCCTAGGCACCTTAAAAATATTTGCCTGCTTTACCAGTGCTACTGTTGGTTGCACTCTTTTGGCCCTAATGATTCTAATTGACCTTGTTAGTGATTTGGCTAAGGTCACACATTTTTGCTTAAGTCCTAATGCTGGAATTAGAATCCATGTCTTTCAGGTCCAGAGCCATTCTTATGACAAAAATGACAAATGACATTCTTGGAGCTTACTTGGGAGATTACTTCACGGGGAACTATCAATCGAATCAGACGTATCCACCTATATGATACTGTAACTGAATATAAACAGAATAGATTTTCAAAAAACAGGCGAATGTGTGCAGAAATTAAAAAGTTCAACGCTGATGTTCTAAAGCATCAAGAATGGTACAGTTGTACAAAATCTCTGGATCGAATTTAAAAGAGAGGAAGAATCATATAAGATGAATATCAATACATAAAAGTTGAAATAACTCTTTTAAAATCATCAACAATGTTTTTAATTTATAAATCTGTCCTGAAGAAGGTGGTGTCAACCAATTCCCATTCACCAAAACGCTGCGTCAACAACTGTTTTTCAATATAGTTTTGTTTTTAACATATTTTTATTAATGTGTATAATCTGTGTGTATGTCTCTAAACAAAATATTTAAACATACAAGCCTCGTTTCAAACAGGTTTTTTAGATAGTTTTGCTCTTAACATATTTTTATTAATATGTATATCCTGTATGTATGCCTCTAAACAAAAGATTTAAAGATACAAACCTCATTTGCACACGATATATCATTGCAGTATATGTAGTAAGAATCTGTGAGATTTGTACCACTAAGGGATGTGCCAATTTGTCATTGAGACATAGGCAAAGGATTTTGATATACACAGGATAGAGGTTACCAAAAGAGAATTGTGTACTCACAAGCAAAGGTTTTATGGACTGATTTGTTTCTTTTTAAAAGATTTATATAATTATCATGTAAATAAAGGAGGAGAGATTTTTTACTTAAAACAAGGCCTAGTTTGTATGCATTGTTTGTACGAATGGGTACGATATATATGAGTGGCAGTTAATCTAAAAAGGATAACATAGAGAACACTTACTTGTTATTATTGGTTATTGGAGCTAAGACATAGGTTGGTTATAGGAATGGAAGTATGACTAATGAATGATCATGATGCAGCACTTATTTTATACTGTTGCAAATTAGAGAAAGAGAGAGATCTCTCCTCTTTTGGGGTGTGATGTTGACAGGAATTTTGGCTTCCAGGATTTTTCTGAGCATAATATGGTTTTTAATGTTCTTTATCTATTCACACTGGGGCATATTTATGAGGGAGTTGCACAGCACATTAAGTCACCTTACTATGGTGCGTCACAGGGAGAGGGCAGGAAATCTCCGTATTCAAAAGAATATTGTGCATTCCTGCCTTTGTCCGTCAATTGGTGCCGTTTATTCCTGCCTAGCGTCAACGCAGGCACTCTTGTACTATAGCGCAAGGGTGCCTGCATTGTGAAGAGGATTGTTGTAGTGCAGAAAGGGGCGCGTTCCTACGCAAAAACAATCCTGAGAGCCATTTTCCTCTATCCATGTGTGCTGCAGAATGCAGCACACATGGAGTGAGGAAGCAACAAGGAGAAATAAAGATATTACTCTTTGTTATGCCATGGAAAATGCATGGGAACAGCCACAAAACGCCCATGGAATGTCTTCCCGAGGCAGAGTAATGCAACACAGCAATGTGCGCTGCGCTGCGTTGCGTTACTCCAGGTCTGTGAAGCCACTCAGGGACATGCAAGGTGGCCCTGGGTGGCTTCATAATTCACATTTTGGACTTGCGCTGCTCTTGCACAATGTTGTGTGAAGCAGTCAGAATTTGTTTAGTCCGTTAGACTTTTTCAAGGCTGCAGAAAATATGTATATATCAGTATACAAGAATGAATCACAACAAAAAAAAGATAAAAATGTTAGGTGTCGGCTGCTTCTGCTTGGTCATACCAAGCTATTGGAAATTAAAAGGAATAATACCACCAATGAGAAAAAAAGAACTCTATGATCTTCGCAGCTCTGATTACTTCAGTTCACTTGTTCTGATTTATTTCAACTGTACAGACTTTTTGTGCGTGCTTTGGTACTTATTCTTGGTCCAGTTTCCACCAAGGGCGTAACCCTAGGCAGACATACATCTCAGGTAGCCGAGTGTTCAGTACCATGATAGCACCTCCATTTTGTACTGATAACTATTGAGTATGTACTGCATCCCTAACTGATGTTTATAGATGTGCAACTATTGTTGGCATAGCTTCCAGCTGTTTTTGTCTTTATAATTACAAATGGAGATGGGGAGAAGGGCAGGACGACAGGCATTGTGGCTGGATCCTCAGTGGCAGAAGTCCACGTCTTTCTAGCACTGGCTAGACAGCTTTAGCTGTTCGGCAAGACCTCATGTCACCTTTACCCCCCCAACTATATATAACACACATAACAGAACATATATACAACACACACAACGTATATAATACACGCACACTAGAAACAGAGAGAAAGGGGCTTTGGGTCATGTCTCTTAAGCATGCATTTCACAGATTCTCAGACCTTTTTAATATGATTTCCAGGGTGAAGAAGCCAAAAAGTAGTTCACCATAAGCAGGATGCTGCTGTATATGACAGCGGTGTCTCCCCGCTTTTTCCTCAGCCCAGTGACGTGTTTCGATTGGTTCAGATTTCTGAAATCATTGCTATTAATAATAATAAAAAACACAACTTATCAAATAATTGAAGTGGCTCTAAAATATGTATTTCGAATGGATTTAGGATCAATTCCACTGATCCTAAAATTGAAGATGGCACTGTGCTCTACACCACTTCTGCGACAACCAGTTCTAAAAACATCTATTTGACCGATATGCTTTTAATATGGTAGTTGAAGCAGCATTATCTCAGTTCCATCATAATCAAAGTATGTAAATGGCCTGCATGTAACGACTCCATTTTTTATAAAGACCAACATGCATCCAAACCGGAATATAGTCATTAGAGAGAATAATTGGATAGTATTAAGATTCCTTGAGCAATTCTCATTACTCATGGGAATGTGATGTCGCTGAAGACAACATGTGTGAATCAGAGACAAGCTAGTAGGATGTTGTTTATGTACAGATTTAATTTTATAGTCATCTTCTAAATCTGGTATACAAATTGTAAAGTCAATGCATTGGCATGGAGATAATAAGTATTTTTGAGTTTTTGTCAGTGGGTGGTAGTTGATAATTATGTTACATATATAAGGTAGAACTGCATGCTTAAGCAGTACATGCCAGTGAATAATGCAAAATAGTCTGTCCAAGAGTCATGGGCATACTAAAAATATAAGCTCAGATACAAATTGTATACTTGATGAAATGCTCAAATGTGTCTTTCTTCATCAATAGACACACTAGACTGACAATGCCGTTTGAAAGGCCTTAGAACAGCATTTCCCAAACTGTGGGTCCGACCCACTGATGGGTCATGTGCCGAATTTTGGTGGGTCGCAAAAGTCTTGGTCTTTATGTAAGTTATATTGGGAATGATTATTCCTGATTTTACACCAGTGCAAAGGTGCTGAACAATGTCCTTAGGTCCAGTTTTAATACAAACCCTTGCAAGTGTTCCCAAGCTCTGTGCGAACCTTCTAGTATTTATTACTTCTGTATTTACTTCACAAAGCCATTTCAACAGGGAATTTGCTCACTAAACACGATAATATACAACCATACCACTTGTGAATGACTTTCATATATAATTTGAAAAATATGGATGTGGAACTGCTGTATTTTGATCTGGGAACCTATGTTTGAGTCCTGCTATTGGTTCAACATAATTTTATATTTGCAAAATCATTTATTCTCCTCTGCTTAAAATAAAATAATTCTGACTTTGTGTAATGTAATATGATGCTCATATAAAGTGCTGCAATGGCATTTTGCTGAGTTTGTGCAAAATATATGTACATATTAAGTTAAGTCCAAAATGCACCACTCAGCTCTGTTTTAACACAAAATAGATATAGGTCTTACCCCATGCACAGCTGCAGAAGGGGATTCTCACATTTACTAAAATAACTGATATCAACACCACGATTGTTTTGAAGCCTCGTGATTTTAATGAGCAGATGCCACAGGCCAGCACCAACCTCTGAAAAGTGTTCCAGCTCAAGAGTCCAGTGCAGTTCACCATCTGCCATTTTTATGGGCAGATTAATACCTTGGCCACAGTCCAGTACCAAAGGACATGATCAGGGATATGATGTTTATGGTTAGATGAGTTGTGAAAGTTTGTTGTACTAAAAATTGTGCCTGTGGTTTTAAAAGATTTGGGAAGCCCTTCATTCGAACATTTCTAGACTCCAAGAAGCTCAACAGAGAAGACCACCCCTTTATCCTCCAGTGTTTGGTGCAGGAGCCTCAAATGGACGTCAATTCACCAAAACTCCAGGAGTAGCGGAAGTGACCTTTCTGTGACCTCCACTGACATCACAGGGTTGATCCAATGTGTAACCCATAGCTCCTCGATATCCTTATGTTGAAATAATTAAATGTATTGATATTTCAAAATGCAAATAAATGCATAAAATATCAATACTATACTATTAATACAATAAATAGAATACTATTGATATATCAGCACTCCTGAAGATGAGGAGGCACATATGCAAGCATCATACTGATTAAATTAAAGTTGACAGGAGTAATTTAATAAAGTAAAGGGATTATTCAAAGTCGTTTGGCGGATAGGTGTACTATGCCATAAATATGGAGTTCGGACAAACTGAAGATCTGCGGACTCTATGTAGTGTCCGGCAAGTTAGGAGGGGCTTTGCTAGTGAAAGCCTTAGAACTAAGGCCCACAGACGTCAGGCCATTGGTCAAACTATCTGCCTTATTTAGGGTGTACTTCTTGATGTCATTTTTTTCCTGTTCGAACCACCAGCTAGGAAAAGGTTTGGAAATCAATTGCATGTCAGCAATGTGCCTCAAAACATTTCAGAACTGTCTGAAGAAAATCCACAAACAGTTGTTCCTCATAGAAGCGTCCCATCGCCTTACAACCAGGGTACATCCAGCCAGTGACAAATGCCTCTGCTTGTTGATTGTACAAGTGGGGGAGATAGTACAAGACACTAGGACAGCAAGGGCACCTTCATATCACTCCATTCATGCATCTTTTCCTGCCTCCATTATCATAGTGACCAAGTGCTGCATGTTCAGTCCCCATGTACGCTGGAAGTAAACAACATGATGAGGCCCATGCCACCATGCCTACCTATAAATAGTTGTTGCCTGACACTCAGTCCATCATCCAACCGATCCCCCAAGTACTGGAGTTGGTAGGCCAGAAACGAGAATTCAATATTAGTGAGGGCAAGCCCGCCTTGTTCACTGTCATTGCAATATCTCACGCCTAAATTGAAGGTGATATCTAACAGTTCAACATCCTCCAATTCACTGAAAAAAAAGGATTGGGCAAGTAGTTGAAACTAAGTTCAGGAATCATGGCTCCTATACACAGGTTTACTTTCTGTTCCTCCTGCTGCTTGCATGACCCCTGATAGCTGGGCTAGCTTGACCAGAATTGCGGGTTTCCAACGGCAAGACAAGGCGCGCGCGCCCCTCCTATACCTGGCCATTCCTCATTGATGCACATGGGGCCACTGCAGAGTACGCTGCACCTCACTCTGAGGAGTAAGTCTCCTCTGCAGTAGTGGGAGTCCGTGCAATCTGCTGTTTTCAATCAGGATCACCTTCATTCCAACTCTCAACTTGACTGTGATTAGCTTTCTACTTACAGTATTGTCACATAACAGCACAGAATCAAATTCATCTCCCATACCCGTCTCATTTTTAAAACCATGTAATCTATCACTCTCACAAATTACATTGGGAGTCTTTTTTATTACAATCGTTCCCCTTCCAGCATGAAATGACATTTCATGCTCCCTTGCTGATGCAAGTTCATATGATGTATTTAGATTACCGATTAATATGATCAGTTCACGAAAACAATAAACCAGAAGAAGGGGATGAATTCAGAAATAATCAGATTGCAGAAGCCCTTATTCGAAGTCTTTATAGAGAACTTTGAAAGAACTACAAAAAATCACATTTGCTATAAATTTGTAAAATGTTGTCCTATGTCATGTTTGTGTGATATACACAAACTAAGTTTGACTATGATTGAGAGTTTAACTTCATATCCTATTACTTGCTTTCATATCAATAATAATTCACCTAATACATTTAGCTAAATTGAACATTATTAACTTAAAATGCATTAAATAAAACATCGCTCGATTTCTCAATATTTTCTTGTAAAATATGTAAGTGGTACTTGTTGGCATACACCAATTGTTCACAATAAACCCTAAAAGATTAATAACATTCAATATCAAAATATGAATAGCAATGGATCTGCAGAGGTAAATGAGTAGATCCTCCCTCCCAACAGTTGTTTTTATGATGTACATGGAGGATAGGTTGTAAAATCTGAATGCGTCCATCCAATAAATGAAAGTGAAATGGAAACGTTTTACTGGAGCTGATGTCAGATGGGTATTTGCAGAGCTGCACCCAGGTTTACTGTACATACTACAGGCACGGCCGGACAAAGAACGCAAACCAGCTCCAGCAATTAAGTCGGACAGGTTGGGGGGAGCAGGCTTTGCGGGGCGGCTGGATGGAGGGAGTGCTGGTGAGAATCACTGCTGCTTCTTTTGTTATTTTTCTTAAAGGGTGTCGATATCACAGCACTGCTGCAAAATCGCTCCCCTGTAACAAAAAGACTGCCACCACTACTCCAAAACCAAAACCAGCCCACCCCCCCCCCCATTCCGGCCCACCAGGAAAACGCCTGCTGCCTGCTACAGCCAATACTGCCCTGGCTACAGGTTTACTGAACTTTACATATGCAGACGACAGAAATGATTTGTAGGGGTGTAGCTTGGTCAGTAATATTGGTTAGCATCAGATTTCCCGACCTCACGCTGTCACATAATGTTAAAATATATTACATAACAAGGGGGCTTTAGAGACAGTGGAAGAGCGAGGAATACATATTATTAGGAGTACTAAATGAGAGAATCACAATATTTCGTTGTTTTTTTTAGGGCTTTCAAAACAGATATGAGGGAGTGTGTGTGTGTTTTTGTCAGTGTGTGTATAAAAAAATCCCAGGTGGAATCTGACAGACAACTCACCATACCCGACTGTAAGCACCTGCACCCTACTGTTCATCTGAAAATATATTTATTAGGTGGGGTGTAAAACCCACAACTACACTTCTGCTGATGTGTTATTGCTAGAAATGAAAAGGCGCAGGCAGAGCTGTGTAGGTGACAATTATAAGGCACACTGGTCAGAGATGAATGAATAAATAAATAGATGTGTAAAGCATATGCACACCAAACATTTGTTAGCACTAGGACCCAAAAAAAAGGGGATGAGGAGAAAGAGCAAAGAGACTTGATGAATTTATTAGAAAAAGCCAGCGTTAGGGATTCAGAGGCTATGTAGTCAAGCAAATTCCATAGGTGGGAACAAAGAGGTGAGAGACACCCTAGAAGGCTCATTTTTAGATGGGGACAGAAAGTCGATTAGAATGAATGAGTCATGAGGGACAATAAAAGGTAAATTGTTCTTTGCAAAAAGATGGGCTAAAACGATACAGGAAGCAAAGGAGAGTCATAAACCTTTAAGGGTGATGGGACCGTGAACATTAAGCTAGTAAAGGATAATCCAGGATAAAGACTCCAGGTGATTAAGATTGCATATAAGGTGGTTGGGAATATCTGTATTATTTGCAGTTCATTTAGTTGGAAAAGTGGGAGCTGGTGATATATATAGTGTTAGAATAGTCCAGATGAGAGGGAATAAACATGTGGCTCATATTCTGGAAATGAGATGGAGTGGGAAGAGACAAGAATATCATTAGGCATAATATCTGGAAAAACAGCAAAAGGTAACAACATTAATCTAACTACTGAGAGTGAGGGAATCATCAATTGTAGCACCTAAACTCTTCAAATCATTGACTGAGGACAGTAGAGGCTTGAAAGTAAGTGATCAAAAGTATAGGCTCAAGTCTGCTTCCCATCATCCATAAAACCAAATTTATCAGCATTTAATTGGAGGAAGGTATCCAGCATCCAGGCAACACAGACACACATGTGGCCATCCAAGTGGGCAGGCAGCTGTAAACTCTCTGGTCAAGCTCTGCATATGTGTAAAGCCCAAATCTAAAACTGCTACTCTAAGGAGCCAAAGGTTGAACATAGATGTAGAAAAGTGTGGGAGAAAGAGCAAGGCTTTGAGGAACAACACACAAAACGGAGAATGGAAAAGAGAATGCGTGATTGAGTGTGATCAGTCAAGAAAGGTTTACCACAGAGACCTCCTCAATGGCTAAAGAGTAAAGGTGGATCTCTTGGTTGACTTTTCAAATACTGCAGAGAGGTTGAGAAGGGCAAGTGAAACAACAATACCTTTATTTTGGGTACGTCAGTGGTCATCTTAGGCTGCCAGTAAGGCTGACTCCGCATCTCTGTGGGGATGTGACCCTGCTTGAAAGGGGTTGTCTCCAGAAATTAAGCAAAGGGTCTTCCCTATGATTTTAGGCAGAACAGAGAGAAGTGAAATGGTCCTTTAACTAACCCTAGTGACAATTGTTTTCCTTTGGAAACCAGAGGGATGGAACCTAAGGAGAATATCACAATGTAGATTTTGGTGATGCAGGGAACAATTATTTAAAAATCATTTAGAGCTTTGCCATGACAGCAATCATCTGGAGAACTATAGCCAGGAGGTGATTCAATTTGCTTCAAGGTTAGTTGCTGGCAAGGTTAGTTATCATTGTCAGAAATGGAAAAGAGAATCATAAAATTGACCACGGTATCATTGAATGTAAAAAATAAAGAATATATTAAATCACAGTTAAGAGAGGCATGAATAATTAAGATCGAATATGTGACTGGCAGAGTGAGTGACTGAGGAAACCTGATGAATGAGCCTAGTGGATTCAATGTATAGAAAAAGGCAGGAGAATAGTCCCAGATATTGAAATCACTAAGACAATAGTCAATGTTAAGCTAAAAATGCTAAATGTGATAAGGCCGATTAAGGACTCCATTTCTTAGTAGATAGATACATTGGGTTCTAGTTATGGTCTAGGATCATCTCAAAGAGTTCTAATTTGGGTGAATGAATGGCACAAGCTTTAAGAGGGCATATGATGGAAAGCAACATTTCAGGAGCCAAACCTGTTTCCACTATTGGGGATGTTAGGGAAGTAATGTTAGTACAACAATCAGTCAAAGGCGTTGCTCAAATTTTGCTATAGTTAATCTGGAAGCTGAAAGATGCTGAATTGACTATAGAGCATTCATTCTAAGTTTAAGGAGTATTGGAGGTGTGTCTGAGGGAATTAGTGGCAGAGGCAAGATAGCTCACTCTGCACGTTTCCCTAACATAGGTGAGCACCGATGGGGACAACCTATGCTCTTAGGCTGTGTGGAATGCTTCCAACTGACACATATGCCGAGCTGGAGGGAGAGCTGACAAGAATCAGACAAGAGACTGGCATTGCCAGAAGGCAGCCAGGCAGAGCATGGGGAGACCAGATAAATTGGTAACCTACTAGTGCCTGAAGAGTGCAGTAAAAAGAAAATACAATAGAACTCAAGATAACAATAAAAAGAAGAAGGGGGGCGGGTAGATTTAAGAGGAGATGTTGTATCTATAGATAACACTTGAACGAGCGATCAAAGCAAAATAAATATGAGCACTAAATAGAGGTATTAAAAAACAACAAGGAAGAATGCATCATTCAGCAACTCTCCCACTGGCTGTGTGATTGGCAGCAAGTCCTGAATGGAGACAAGTCTGACCGTCAAACATATTGGGCTCAAAAGAATGTCAGCATTGGGGTTGATCCTGGCACTGAAGCTGAGGAGTGCAGAGCTGGATCAGGCACCTTCCGCCATCTGAAAAGCATATTAGAAGGAAAATACATTTAAATTCAGGGCAAGAGTAAAAACAAGAATGAAAGTGCCACTAAGGTGGGGAGCATAGCTTGGCGTGGCTGCAAGTTGGCCGCTCACTAGATGGCTCTGCCGGCCAAACATCCTATCCATCGAGAATCTGACAAGAAATGGGCTGCCTCGCACCTGGCACTGCCTGCACATGGTTCACTCACACCTGGGACCCTGCAGGCAAACTATGAGAAGCTTTCTTCGCCCTGGTGTCTGCTACAGCAAGAGGTGGGCAGCGGCCTTCAGGCATCCTGGTGGCTGCAGGCGGGTTGGTCAGGTGGCTTGGACTGCCCTGGAGCCTGTAGTGGGGTCCCTGACTCAGAGGTAGCCTAAATTGCCTGCTACAGCTGCTCTTTACCCACCCTTGGCCCCACATCCTTGGGCCCGTAACCCGACAAATCTGCGGGCTCGGCCTCTGCCCCCGGGCTTGGGGCTGCGCTGCATGTGCTGACCCCGCAAAGGGGGCTTGGGGGGGCAGCCGACCGCAGTGAGGTCCCCCCGTGCGATTTGGGAGGGGCTGTGGGAGCGGTTAGAGGCAGGATCAGCGGCCATTTTAGGCTTTGGGCTTTTTCTAGTATGTAGCACAAAAGGAGCCCAAGCATAAATGCTTTGGGCTCCTGCTCAGAGCCACCATTTTAGGTTTGGTGACCTGGTGGCTGGGAGCTTAGGCAGGATTGTTTTCTGTATTTGTATTTTAGCGATAACTTAGTTAGCGTTTAGGGTGCATTACGAGACTTTTGACTTGCCTGCATTATGGAGGATTATAGAGTGTTGGAGGCGCTACGGCTGTTATCTGAAGCCGGCAGAATGGCCCTGGTGATCGGCTGGGGGCCGGCGCGCCCTTCGCGTCAGGCCTCTGCTGGCGTCGCGGCGGCTGTGGCAGCTTGTACTTCACCTAAGAGGTGTTGGGCGTCCCCGGTAAGTGAGAGGGGCCGGTCCCATTCTAGGAAACCGGCCCCGTCAGGTGTAGGCCGGGGTATGGGCGGGGACAACGCAGGGATGTCATCCGTGCATGCGCAGGTTGAGGCGGAAGATTCCTCTTTGCGTGAGGCTGGTGTGGGGAATGATTCTGAGATGGCCTGTCCCCGTGCGCAGAGTGTGGGGGCAGGTGCCTCTCTGGCTGGCGATAGAAAGCGCGGAGGCCAGAAAGGGAGCAGAAAGCGCTCATCTTCACTGTCGGCGGCGAAGCACTCGTAAGAGCGGGGAACCGGCATTTCACTTGTGTGCGTGACAGGAGGTGCTTTGGCTTTGGGGGAGGAGTGGAGCAGTTTGGGGGTGGGAGGGGAGCAGCAGGCTTTTCATCAGTTCTCTCTGGTTGAAGGGCGGTCTGCAGCGCGGCCGGAGGGCATGGGAAGCATACATGTTATGAGACAAGAGATTGTATTAGGGGCAGGATTATCTCATTCTGCTAATGTAGATGATTGTGGCACACAATATATGGAAGGGGTAGAGGATGCATTGGAGGATGAGGGTAATGTAGGCAGCCCCTTATTATTTTCTCCCCCAGCATCTTTTAGGGGGGGTGTTTTGTCGGTTGGGGGGAGCTCAAAAGGTGATGGCGAATGGGCTCAAGTGGTAGGAGGGGGATTGGCAAAGTAGAAGTTTCTGGTTTTAGTGCAGGGCAGGTTGAAGGGAGTGTGGCATTTAGAGGCACTCCAGCTGGAGCGTGGAATATGTCACCCGTGGAAAGTGCTGGAGGTTTTGTTCCAAGTTCTTTGTTACAGGTTCACAGGGATCTGGAGCCGGCAGGCGGTGTTCAGGCGTGGGAGGGTCTAGATACTTTTCCCTCTTGGTCAGCAGGATTGCGGGCCGTGGGGTGGTTGAACGGTCTGTTTGCCATAGGCACTTGGAGAGTTGAAAGGATGTCAGGGGTCCGGTGGAGAAGCAACAAGAGGAGAGTGGTGTTCCTAAAGGGGTTAAGAGTTGGGGCCCAGCTTCGGCGGTGGTGGCGGCTATGTTAGAATGGAGTGATGACGAGGTAGGAGGTGTTTATCCCCTGGTGGTAGGTACTGGCAGTGCTGGGCAGTTTGGTCGGGTAAGACGGCGGTCGGCGGGTCTGATGATTTCCAGTTGGCAGGGGTCCGAGGTGCTTTTGCTATTAGGGGACCCAGCACACCAGCCCAAACTTTTTCTTTTCAGGATAAAGATCGGCGCGGCGCAGCGGACTCGGTAGGGCGTGGAACGGCCCAACTCCGCCGCGGTGAAGGGAGGGTAGAGCCTTGCGCGGCACTTTCCGTACCACTGAGGGATCCCGTCGCGGTCAGCACACGAAGGTCCGGCACGACCTCGCTGGCCCCAACGACTAGCAGGTCTAGGTGGTCTACTTTACCGACGGCTACGGAGCTTCAGAGTCAGCGCATGGGGGAGTACAGGCAGGTACATTCGGCTCCCCCGCTAGGAGGACGCTCAGAGGCCATGAGGGCCAGTGTTGGTAACGCTGGGTCTGGTAGGACCCGTGAGGTGGAATTTGATAATGAGGGGCTTCAGGTGGTGGAGCCGACTCTGCTTGATTATGATGAAGACAGCCCCGAGGAAGGGGAATTGCAGGATATGGAGGAACCTCTCATGTGTCTCATAGTGTTTTACAGGTTTCAGGAGTGGTACAGCAGCCAAGGAACAGACGAGAGCACGGCCCCTTGGTGAGGGCTCCTCGGTCAAGGGACAGAGTGGAATTATCGGCACGGCGGTCGGAGTCTGCTAGAGCAGCCTCTTTAGAAACAGGTGAGACAGCTCATACACAGGCCAAACCAAAAATGGTGTCTGTGGGGAATGGGGTAGAGGGGGTCGGGGGGCGGTCGGAGGGGAGATTGCTCAAAGGTAAATATGTTTAGGACACAGGAGTGGGCACTGAGGATGGAAATGAGGCATTGGGCAATAAGGTGGAGAGTTGGACTAACACTGATGCAGCCGGGGGAGTTAAAGAGCCGCTTGATAGTAAGGAATTAAAGGTTGTATGTCATTACAATGCAGGCTTTTACCCCGCATGCCATTACAACGCGGGGATTACAACGAAAGTTGTTACAACGGCTTTCGCTGGAGGGCGCTGGATAGTGGAATAGTTTAATTTTCTGTTCCAACTCCAGCCCACGTTGACAGTAGGGAATGTGTTGGATAGAAAATTAAACTATTCCCTATCCAACAGCGCCCTCCAGCGAAAGTCATTGTAACGACTTTCGTTGTAATCCCCGCGTTGTAATGGCAGTGCGGGGTAATCCCCGCATTGTGATGGCTGTTCTCCGGAATTAAAAATTAAGAAGCTGCCTTACATGGGGGTAACCAAGCCTTTGGGTGCTCATTTGATGTTGGCAACCAAGGAGCGCATATGGAACGGTGAGTATGTTGAGATTTTGAAACTACTGCACAGGGAGGTTAGGTCTAAGGAAGGTTCTAAGGAGGAGGAGTATGAATTGGTTAAGCGCCCTAAAGTACATCGGTGAAACTGGTAGGGAAGTAAAGGTACGGCTGAACGAACATCGTTCAGCAATCAGAACTCAGAAGTGCAATGCCCCATTAACAGAACATTGGGTGCAGCATAACCACAGAGTAGAGGACCTTAGATGGTGCGTAGTGGAAAAAATTACAATGTCAAGAAGAGGCGGCAATTGGGAAAAAAAACGCAAAATGAGAGAGCAATTCTTTATGTGTAAATTTAAAACACACCGTGAGGGCCTTAATAACCGGGAAGAATGGGAAAGGATATACCGATAAAATCATGTATATAAAACACCGGGACATCTGCTTTTAACAACATTATTCAACATGTGAATAGATGTAAGGGTTGGGTCTTAACTGAATAGAAGGAAGTAAATTAGTCTAAAAATAAGTATAAGAAAAGTTCTATTGTATCTGACCAAATAGAGTGCCTATTATATTCGTCATAAGACACTGTAAGATGGCGCCCATACTCGAGCACAGACAAACCCCTCTAGATACCTCTTCTATGTTTATTGACAAAAAAGAGGAGTCATGTGACCTAGATGTGGGAGGTGAGGCACTTTAGACCCACTTTAAAAAGAGACCGGGTCCGACAACGTGTCTTTGCAACAATCGGGATTTGGAAATACATCGGTGGAGGAGGCTAAAACACGACTAGAAGGTAAGAGAGTGCCAAACATAGGGGAATGTTTATGCACCAGCAAAATTAAAGTAGCGGGCTTAACGTGTAATCTAAAGCGGAATCGGAAAGAATGAACGCGGTTAGTTGATGTTATGCCTAGACCACTGTATCATAACAATGTGGAAAACGGGGAGCCATAGGGGATAGTGTTAGGAACCAGAACATATGTTTAGAACCAGAGGCTGTAAAAGTAGAGGCAATGGGAGACTTAATTTATGCGTATTTACACAAGCAGGATGCTCCGCATTTCAAAAAGGAATAAAGACCGAATCGGAGCACTAAGTAAACCTGCATTAGCTATGCATGACTTACGAATAATTGATTAAAATCACAAAAACTGAAATAAGAAATAAGCAATGAGCCTGAAACGAGCCAATTTGTAACATAACTATGGCTGCAGTGAGCATTAGGTGGAATTAGCGGTTTGAAGTTAATGGATCAATGATGACAGCTAATACGCGGCGCGCGCACTTAGAACTGCCAAAACAATGGTAGCATTAACCACGTGGAGCATATTAAAAACAGAGCGTATTAAAAACGGAGAATAATCTCTGATGGGTGTAAACTACATATATATAAAAAAAATGCTCCCCATGATGTTAGAAATTATCTAACACACTTTAGAAGACATAAAGGGGATAACATTATAATATAACATTCTCTCACAGAGCCCCGAGCTAAGAAGGACAAGTGAAGGAAGCCTTTAGCATCACGGAAGGAGTGAGGGTCCAACGACTTCTGGAAAGCAGATCCAACTCTAGAAGGTGAGCGTTATAAGGAATATGGAGGAGTAAATAAATAGTCTTATTTTCACTTATTTTTAGCTATAGTTCATTCATGCTCTATTCTTATAGGTGAAATGGGAAAAAAAAAAACTTTCTGAGAAAAACGGCTAACTGGAATTTACTATACCAGTAACACCATAAGATAAACAGGTGAGCACAGTTTCTATGAGAAGAAAAGAGAAATAAGAAAGGGAGCATGCAACTAAAAAATACTATTCCCACTATTTCAGATTAAACAATATTTAAAAACACTGCGACCGGCAGAGAGAAGCTTACACCGATGTAAAGAGCTGATTACCCGAAATAAGGTGTGTAAATAAATAGGAAGACTAAATGAGAATAATCTACTCACAAGAACTAGGAGGGAGAGCTTAATATGTTATTCCCTGCTTCCCCATAGGGCAGAATTGATAATAAACTGCCAGAATAATTGGGAAAAGAAAATATACTACGCTCAATTACATAAGGTAGGATATGGAATAAACACAGCATGTCTAAACATCTAACAACTAGACTTATGTTTCTAAACAATATCCTTCCTTTATATTGTTAGAGCGAGACTATAACTAGCCGCCTAGAAGTTCTTCTTCTTCAAGCAAATATCCTAAGCAACAAGGGATATTTTTAAAGGTATGCAATCGTGTGTGATTGTATGTTTTCTAAAATGGAGGGAAATGAATGAATGTATGAATACTTGTGCCCATACTCCCCAGCCCAAAAAATTTTTGGTTTTTAAAAATAAGGTGGGTCGGCTCCAGGGGTCACCATAGTGTTGTAAAAGCAAAAATGGAACCACAAATATTGATGTACAAGTACAGAAAAGACTAAAAAGAATGGGACAAAAAAATGACAAAAAATGTTATTGATACAATAAATATATTCTTATGCTGATATTTTCTGTTCACAGATAGATGTGTAAACCAAAACTGTCCTGAGGAAGGTGGGGCGTATTGCCAAAAAACCACCGTAACGCGTCGACTACCCCGCAGGGGATTTTTTTTGCATATTTTATAATTATGTGTCATTGCAATTGATGTCCTCAATAGCATGTTGATCTGTGTATTCTTGCACCCATAGATCTGATCTAAGAAATGTTGAAATTTAGACATCATTGAGTAGACTGATATTGTTTTTAACTTTATGTAATGAATTCATGTTTTATAATGTATCAAATACCTTTTTAAGAAATATCTGTTTTTAGAATAAAATGTTGATGCTTTTTGCACATGAAATAGTTCCTGTTTTTTGTGGTTCCATTATAGCATATTATTGATGAATAAGTGGTGATGAGTGAATGATTTAGTTCCCCCGTTATAATCAAGAACCCAGGGAACATTTTTCTCTTTTTTCGTAAGCGCCCTAAAGTGTCATTGACTATTGAGAACTGGACGGCGGTGTTTTTAATATATGCAAGCGTATATTGTGAGAAATTTCCGGAGCGCAGCGTGTCTATACTTAAATATATGGATGTGATTCGGAAAGCGCAGATTACTGGGGGAGGTTATGCATGGGCTCAATATGATGAGGAGTTTCGGGCTCGGATGGCATGGGACCCAGAAGCACAGTGGGGGGAGTTAGATACAGATTTATGGCAGCATACCATGGGAGCGGCTGCAGGCGGCAAGACCATTTTTACAGCTAGTGGATTGCCATTCATTTACCGGCCCTTTCAGCGGAAGCCCGCCCGGGGAGGGGTGGGAAGCGGAACGGCTACACAGAATGGAACTGGGGCATGTTGGGATTTCAATAAAGGGCTATGCACAAGGGAGCATTGTAAGTACAGACACGAATGCTCCAACTGTAGCAAGCGCCATCCCCTTGTTAGATGTTGGGGAGCTAAATCGCAAGTTGGTCAGCAAGGGAACCACACAGGTCCAGGTACATCTAGCACCCCTTAGCAATTTCAGGGGAGTTAGGGGGTAGAGGGGCACAGGGCACTGGGCCAAAGGGCTCCTACGCCAGTTAGGCTGGCAAAACTAGAAAACGCACTGCGGGGGTATGAGGATGTAGGGGCGAAACAGAAGCTTTTGGAAGGTTTTCAATATGGATTTCATTTGGGTTATTTGGGTCCAAGGCAGAGAAGGTGGGCGGATAACTTGAAGTCAGCGTCAGAACATAGCGAGTGGTGCAAGAAAAGATTAGCAAAGAAGTGCACGAAGAAAGGATGGCAGACCCTTTTGTTGATTGGCCAATCCAGAACTTGATAATATCACCTATTGGACTGGTGCCCAAAAAAGAACAAGGGCAATACAGGCTAATTCAGCATTTGTCATGGCCTGAGGGGTCTTCGGTGAATAATTTCATTGATGAGAAGGCTGCCTCGGTTTCATATTCCTCAGTTGACGTGGCCATGTCACTGGTAGTGACCGCGGGCGCAACTGCAGGGATGGCAAAATGTGATATTAAGTCTGCTTTTCTGTTGCTTCCAGTCCATCCAGATGATTGGGATCTTCTGGGTATCCATTTCGAGGGTAAATGGTACGTGGACAAAGCATTACCGATGGGTTGCTTCATGTCATATGCTCTATTTGAATGTTTCAGCGCCTTTTTGCAATGGCATTTCACGCACCAAACAGGTCATACCTTGGTAACACACTATTTGGATGATTTTTTTTTCTTCGTTGGTTCCCCGGGCTCCGCGGAGTGCCAGACAGCTCTGGACACTTTCCATGAGCTCATGGAGGATATGGGTGTGCACTTGGCCGCTGAAAAAACAATGGGACCTGCTACAGTTTTATCCTTTTTGGGTATTGAAATTGATTCAGTGGCAATGCGGGCTCGCTTGCCAGATGACAAAAAGTTGAAAATGCTAGAATTGCTGGTCAGTATGCTGTCAAAACAGAAGGTGAAGGTGAAGGAGATTCAGGTGTTTCTGGGACATCTTAACTTCGCTTGCAGCGTGGTTAGGGCAGGGAGGACTTTCTGTAGGAGTTCCGTTTTTCTCACTTCATTTAATGGTGTGCCACTGGTCAGAAAGGAAGATATGCAGTGGGATGTGCAAATGTTTTCGTATGCAGCGGGCAGTGACGGTTTTGGCCTATATTGGCGAGGCAGGTGGTGTGCAGAAAAGTGGCCACAGGACTGGAGGGATGGAGGGAGGAGCATAACATTTCTTGAACTTTTCCCATTGTTAGTGGCATTGACCCTTTGGGGGAAGGAATTGGCACACAAGAAGGTTCTTTTTCTTGTGGACAACATGGCAGTGGTCGAGATCGTCAACAGGCACTCAGCTAGAGATGAACAGATTTTGAAGTTAATGAGGGTTTTTGTGCTAGCTGCCTGAAGCATGACATTACATTTCGAGCTTTGCACATTCCTGGTGTGGACAATGACATAGCTGATGCTTTGTCTCGTTCGCAGTGGGGGAGATTCCGTGGGCTGGCCAAGGAGGCAGACAGGACACTGACCCCAATGCCAGAACATCTGTGGTATGTAGGCAATATAGGGTATTACAAATGGTGGTAGGTTCTTTGTCTGCGTCCACGCGAACAGTATATTCCCTGGTATGAAAGGAATTTTTGGCGTCTGGGGCATATAGGCGAGAAGAAGCTTGGCGTCGTTCTGAAGATGTAGTACAGTTCATTTTGGATCTTATAGAGAGAGGCCTTTCACGGGTGACCATCACAGGGAAGTTAGCAGGTATTTCTTTTATGGGGAAACTCTTTTGGGGTTATTCTCCTTCGGCTGGCGAGGTTGGGAAGAGAATGCTTGAAGGTTAGGCCAGGAAGCCGGGAGGTGTTCAGTTGTCCCGTGCTCCCCTCTCGTGGCAGAATTTGGCTCGTTTGTTGGAAGTTTTACCTTTAGTTTGCAGGGATGACTTTGAAGCTTGTTTGTTTGCAGCTCTGATGGCATTCATGTTTTTTGGGTCTTTTCGAGTCTCGGAGCTATTGGGTACTAAATCAAAAAAGGGAATCTCTTGGCAAGAAGTGTTTTTGTCAGAAGAAGGTGTGCATATTTGGCTTTCTAGTTCTAAAACCGATCAGAAGAAGTTGGGAAAAGGGGTTTGGTTGGAAGCAAGGACTCCTAAGGTTACGTGTCCATTGCGTTTGGCCCGTCGCTGGAAGATATTGTCAGGGGGTCAGAGTGCGACCCCGTTTTTCAGCACATTAATGGGGCGCCAGTAACAGCATACTAATTGCACATGGTGTTGCATAAAGCTTTGCAGAAGATTGGGTTGTACGGGGAGCAATATGGAACTCACTCTTTTAGGATTGGAGCAGCGACTGAAACACATAATAGGGGATGGTCTCAAGGGGAAATCATGCGGTTAGGGCGTTGGTCGTAAAATTGTTTTCAGCGTTATGTGTGGGGCAACGCGGGGGAGGCGCATGCATCATCCTCTTTGCTTTGAGATTCATTGTATTTTTCTCTTTACAGGTTCTGTGGCTGGGCTCCAGTCTAAAGAATTGATGGTTTGGATAGTGGGGCATTCGTTCATCAAATGGACCCAGGTTCAGGCGGCCCAAAGTTATTTTGGAAAAATGTAAGGTTTTAATGACCAAATGTTTAATATTGTGTGGAAGGGAAAAGGGGGTATGCTTTGGAGGGAACTTATTCCATGTTTGAATAAGTGGGTGGTGAGGGGCATATGTACGGATATTTTATTGATACACTTGGGAGAGAACGATCTTTGTGGGGTAAAAGGTGTGGTCTTGCTGCGGGCTGTGAAGAGGCATTTATCTTTAATTAAAGAGAGATGGTCTGGTTGCCATGTGTTATGGACAGAATTAGTTCCGCGAAGGATCTGGAGAGGGGCGGTGAACCACAGAGCCATTGAAAGGGCCAGGAAGAAGGTGAACTCAGAGATTTCAAGGCTTTGCAGTTTTGCCGTCAATTGGGTGTTGGGAGGGTGTCACACAGGGATATCCGCTTTGAGTCGGTTGAGTTCTTCCGTGATGATGGAGTGCATTTATCCAGATTGGGAATAGATCTTTATTTGCTGGTGATCAGGTAAGTTTTGTCTAGATGCTTGAATGTTCAGACAGGGGAACATCCTTTACGACGCGGATGTTACCCCGCAGTACTGTTACGATGCGTCTTTTACAAGGGCGCTCTAAGATAAGGAATAGTAGATTTACTATTCCAACACCTTCCCTACTGTACGTAGGCTGGTGTTGGAATAGTAAATGAAACTATTCCTAAGTCCGCACCCCTACAGCGCAAGTCGTGGTAACGACTTGCGTTGTAAAAAATGCGTTGTAACGGTACGTGTGGTAATACCACGCGTTGTACCGTCGTACATCCTTCAGAAGTGAGGAGTTTTAGAATTTTTTCCTGCTGGGGGGGCAGAAAGGGGGGTAGTTTCCCTCCCCCGCCTTTCTGGGTGGCAGGGTCCATTTGTTTTTGGGCAGTTTTGGCAGAGGTTTGTTGATTAATGTGTAAGTTGTGTTATTGACAGGGAAAGGATAGGTTGGTTGTTTTTAGTTCGGTTACACGTTTTGGGGGACTGACAGATGTGAAGGGGCCGACATGGGAGTTGGTTAACGGAGGGCTTGTATTTATAGGTTATAATGGTTGATATGGTGATGTAATGTTTTTGTAATGTTTGAAATGTTGTATTGTATGGGTGAGGGCGGGGTCATGAAATCTTAGTTTTGGAAGGCTTTTTGACGAGGTTTATTTAATATGTAATGCGCACCTGTTCCAATAAAAGCGGCCTTTTCCACATATTCCTTGTTGTGGTTGGCTTCACCCCCCTCACCCCTCCCTCCCAAGGGGAGCTTGGGGGGGCAGCCGACCACAGGGATGCCCCCCTGGCGATTTGGGAGGGGCTGTGGGGGGGTTAGAGGCAGGATCAGCGGCCATTTTAGGCTTTGACCTTTTTCTAGTATGTAGCCCAAAAGGAGCCCAACCATAAATGCTTTGGGCTCCTGCTCCCAGACACCATTTTAAGTTTGGTGACCTGGTGCCTGGGAGCTTAGGCAGGAATTTTTTCCCTCCCCCTCCCAATTTTTTATTGTTAGTGTTTTTTCCCGTCATTAGTCAGTTAGGGCTTTCTTCTTTCATTTTTTCTAACATTTTTCTCAGTAAATTATTAGTTTGGTTTGCTTCGTTGGAACAGGGGAGCAGTTTTTTTTTGCTGTATTCTGTCGCTTGGAGCAGGTGCCCTGCGGGGTTTATTTGTTTTTGGGCAGTTTTGGCAGAGGTTTGTTGATTCAATGGGTAAGTTGTGTTATCGACAGGGAAAGGATAGGTTGGTCGTTCTTAGTTCGGTTACACGTTTTGGGGGATTGACAGATGTGGTGGGGCAGGCATGGGAGTTGGTTAACGGAGGGCTTGTATTTATAGGTTATAATGGTTGATATGGTGATATAATGTTTTTGTAATGTTTGAAATGTTGTATTGTATGGGTGGGGACTCGGTCATGAAATTTTAGGGGACGGGCGGGGTTAGGGATGTTATGTATTTAGTGAGGCTTAGTTTTGGAAGGCTTTTTGCCGAGGTTTATTTAATATGTAATGCGCACCTGTTCCAATAAAAGCGGCCTTTTCCACATATTCCTTGTCGTGGTCTGCTTCACCCCTCCTCACCCCTCCCTCCCAAACACTGAGAGCACTCCAGATTGTCAGCCGATGTTGACGTTGTTGTGTTTCTCAAGCCAGGGTGGGCGCCACACAACTTTATCAGTGGCGGGAAGCTAGCGCATGGGAAAGACAGCGAGGTGGAGCCATATCGATATGAGCCAGTGAGTGAGGCCCAAGACCAGGCGTGATCTGCATTTCCCCACGGATGGTGGGAGACTGCTGGTGCATCTAACTGCTGCCTTGATGCGACTACACCTTACCTGGTTCTGTGCCCTCTGCCATACATCTCTCCTGCTCCGTGGACAGTCTGGCACCTGCCTCTGAGGGGCGATTGTTGGGGGCGGCCCTGACTGTACTGGCCCTGCCGGTAAATGCGCGACCCACATTAGAGAGGTGATACTGACACTTGAATCTGGCTTTGATGTTTGCTGGTTAATATATATGGCAGTTGCTGCCTTGTGGGGATTAGTCCTGTGCTGGTTCTAATGTGTCAATTGTGTCAATTGTGTAAGCCTGCAAAGTTACCATAGCTCCAATAGGTTCCAACCCTCCTGTGTCGCAATAATTCAATGTGCATTAGTTGGGCCATCTCTTCTTCGGGTCTTCACTCCACTACTGTGGTTCTGGTGATTTGGCTGGTCTGGGGGCTGGTGGGCCTCCTGCTTAACAGTCTCAGAGGGCACCCTCCCTGTGTGGGGTTCAGAGTTCCCCACCCAGACAGCAATGCTATGCAACATCACCTAATCATGGCATGGTCACCGTGAGGGATGAAAGTTTGGTGCTATCGCCCGTTGCTGAACCTGCTCGTCATTCTTGCAGAGGGAATAGCTCAGGGTGTGGCGGGCTCCCACCAGATGCGACTGGGCACCTACTCCTGGGGGCTAAAGAACTAACCCATCTACTGCCTCAGCCAGCGGCACTTAGCGCATCTCACCCTCTTTCCTTGTTAGAGGCTTGCCCACCAGTTTTTTTTTTTTTTTGCAGAGTTTTATATAGCGCGAACTAGACCCGAACCGAATCAGGTATCAGAGCGCTTTACATAGCACCAGTTACGTTATATGAGGACACACTTTCATTTTTTTTTTTTTTAGGCACGGGGAGATTAAGTGATTTGCCCAGAATCGCAGGAGGTTTTTTGGCGTCGTTACCGAGACTCGAACCCAGAACCCCAGGTCCGAGGTCGAGCGCCTTAGCCGTTAGGCCAACCCCTCTCCCCTAACACTGGCTTACACTGGCTACACCAGCCACCCTTGCCATGGGCAAACATGATGCCAAGCAGTCAAAATCCTCCTTCGAGAGCAGGAGCCACACTCACCAGGCCATGCAGGGCCAGTGCTCTGAGACTTCAACAGATCAACCAGATGACGATGGTGAACAGGATATGGACGTCGGGGAGCTAATCGTGGGAATAAAGATATGTCTGAAAGCCTTAGATGCCAAATTGGACCTACTCAAATCAAATCAAAACGAGCTTTATTTGATTTTAAACAATAAAATCATAAAAGCAGGCATATAAAAAAGTATATCATCATGTTTTACATATAAAATTCATCAAAGCACATATGGAAAATATAAGTTTATAAAATACATGAGAACAGTAAATAGTTTCTGAAACATCCCATCTCGCACTAAAATACTCCCAACATGTTTCATACCTTACGATTTAGTTACTTAGGCGTTTCCTAGTCCTCAACACACTCTTTAGGAAACCCACCATAGAACCAATACAATAACAATTTCCCAACATCTGTAAATGTACTAAGGCAGGACGGCATTGCCTCCATCCTCCCTGTTTTAGTAGGGGTATTATCCATCTTCGCCTTTCGTTGCTATAAAATTTACAAAATAAAATTACATGCATTGTAGTTTGTAGTGAGGTATTGTCACAGGGGCATTGGCAGAGTTCCCTTGACCAATCGTTCATAACTGGATGGCTAGTCAAGTGGTGGAAAGTCCCAAATCTAAATCTTGTTAATAGGCATCTATCATAGCCACCCAAGATACATAACAGATTTGGTTGGATATCGTATGTTATAGTGATTATTTGGTGCCTAACCACCATGGGTTTATTCATCTCGAGAGTTAACCTATTTGCTTCCAGATGGGTAATACAAACTTTTTTTAAATCCTTCTGGTTAATAGAAATCATATTGTCAGGTGAAGAAAAGAACTCTGGGTGTCCAATGTCCAGCATAATTTTTTTTTTACATATTTAAGCCATAAGATTTTATAGGCATTGTCTAATCTCATTGCATCCATTATTATTTCCCTGTTAAGACCAGTGCTAGCAGAAGTCCATATTCTATGCCACAGCAACACCGGTTGAACCTTAATTAAATCAGAAATATATGGGACTCATGGTTTGCTGTGACAGTTAAAAACTGGGGCACGAGCTGGGACGGCTAAAATAAACCTTAAGAGGGCATTTTCAATACACTGAATTGATGTGCATTCTTGAAAGCCCCAAATACCTGCCTCATAAACTGCTATGCTCACACATTTAGCTTGGTAAATTTTTAATAGAATTTCTGGCGGCCTTTTCCCCAATCATCTTGTGAATTTTATTAGCCCCACAGTGGACTTCATGAAGAGTAAACTCCTGGCCTTGCCAGCTGGTGCCCAAGAGCTGGTTCGATTAAAAAGAACACCCAGATAACTAAAAGAGTTGATGGTTTCTACCCTACTCCCACGCTTAGTAACTTCTATTCTTGTTTTTCCCTCTCCCACATTCCATAACAAAACTATTCTTTGCATTCAATGTTAACCCAAGGCCGTCCATAAAAATGGTCTAAAAAGAAAGTGCCCTCTGTAAGCCGATCTGGGTACGAGCCTTAAGCACCGCATCATCAGCATTGAGGAGAGAAGCTATCGGGCCGGTATTTACACATGGCGGGTCCCTAGTATGTGGCACCAACTCCTGTTCCAAGGCGTTGGCATACAGTGAGAACAGGAGTGGTGCCAAAACACAGCCTTGCCTTACGCCCCTCTCCACTTTAAATGGCATGGTACATTTGCCCCTGATTCCATAACAGACTTTTGCAGTGGCACTGGAATATAGCTGCCTTAAGAACTGAATTAAAACGGGATCGACTTTTAATTCACTAAGAACGCCCCACAGCTTGTTATGAATTACACAATCAAAAGCAGCTGTGAGGTCGACGAATGCCAGATAAAATTTCCTTATTTTTGCCTGCGTGTATTTGCCAATTAAAATACTAAGATTCAAAATCTGCTCGTTAGTTCCTTGTCCGGCTCTAAAACCATACTGGACGTCGCTTAAAATACATTTATCTTCGGTCCATGCCTGTAATGGATCTAAAACAATCCTGCCCGCTACCTTTATTAAGAAGTCTAACAAAGATATTGGGTGGTAGAAGGCAGGGTTCTCCCGCTCGCCCTTTTTAAAAATAGGGACTATAATTGATTCAGACCTTGGCCCACATGCATCAAGCATTTTTGTAGTCGCAAATGGTGCGATTCCTTAAAATCGGCCGTTTGCGAATGCAAAAGTGCTGTTTGGGATGCATCATGCCATTTCAGAAGTCGCATCTTTTTTACGATTTCTAAAATTGCGTTAGCATATAAGAAATCGCAATTGTGCGATTTCTTAAATGCTATGCATCATTATAGAAAAATGTGCGATTTTTAAAATTGGAAGTGCAAATTACCACGAAGTTCAACTTCGTGGTAAATTGCGAAATTGTTTAAAAATGCACAAAAATGCATTTTTTAAACTGTTAAGCTACAGACACACATGTCTTTAGGACATGTGTGTATGTAACTTATGCTGAAAAGTACATTTCATGGGTGCAGGGGGGGGGGTTATTTTGACCCCCCTCTCCACCCTTGAAATGCATTGATGAATTGCAATTGCACATTGTGAATTCGCAATTCCCATTCATTCCTATGGGCATTTTGGCCCATAGGAATGAATGGGAATTGTGAATTCGCACTTGAAAATTTGCATTTTTTTTGCAAATCGGTAAAAATAGCGATTTTTACCGAATTGCAAAAAAAAAAAAAAAATATTCATGCATAGGCTTTTGCGAATTCTAAATTGCGAATCGTTATTTTTCGCAATTTAGAACTCGCAAAAGCCGATATTGATGCATGTGGGCCCATGTACTTATGAATCCCTTTTCACAGTACACTTGTAGAGCGCTGGTTAAGACGGAGCCCCACAACTCCAGGTTCGACCTATAAAGATCTATCGGTATCCCATCAGGGCCAGCAGCCTTGCCACTCTTGCTTGCCTTTACTGCCGAATTAAAGTCTTGGAGTGAAATATGAAAATTGATAGGCGTGAAATTCTGTTGTGCCCTCCCTATATCTTTACTCTAGGCTGCTTCCTCTGTAGCCTTCTGATTCGAGTAGACACCCAAGTTTTTTCCTCTTTAGCCACCTCAATTGATGGTGCATCTAGTTTAATATTGAGGTAAGGGGCATTCACTGCTGACCAGAATTTCAGGCTATCTTTACTCGAAGCGGCATCACTAAGGTTCTTCCATGCCTTATCTTTTAAATCATTGATCCTACTTTTCCTGGCTGCGTTATACAACTTTCTACAGGCCCTAATCTCACTATTATCTCTTATCACTCTATGTAGGGTGTTCTTTAGGTTTGAATAGCTTTTAGTGCAGTTTTTATCGTACCATCCCTTCCTGGAGTTACGTGTACCTTTACATTCTGCTAGCAGCGTGCTTTGGGCCGCCTCAGTAATACAGTTAAAAGCTTTCAAAACATCTTCATGTGTTGGACTATCGCTCAAACATATTAAAATTGAGTCTGAAGCCTTTGTAACTATCTTCTTAGTTAACTCCGTAGGATCCCAGCTCGCCCAGCGGATTGCATAACCATTTGTCCTGCCCAATTCTATGTTCCTCACCCATGCTACTTTATTACAAGTTTTCCTTAATACACTTTGAAATAGCTATATTTATACTGATTGCCAAATGATCACTCATGACATTTTGATGAATATTATACTCCTTCACGTAACTTGCGTGGCGATTAGGCATAATAATAAAATCTATGGGTGATTTAGCACCTCTGCTTACAAATGTGTGACCAAACTCTACTTTTGGCGTGCATAAACAGTTAGAAAAACCAAAGTCGTGTTTGTACATGATTTCGTTAAATACCTCAGGGATTCAATATCCCTGACAGCCCCTGTTAAATAGTTCAGCAAAGTCATAATAATCGTCCTGTGTTTACTTGGTACTTTCGGTGTATGACTCGCCTCCTGCTTCCTTTTCCCCATTATGATCTATCAATTAGTTACCTACTGTATTTATACTTAGAACATTTATAGGGATATGACTCAGTAACCCCAGAGAAAGGAGCGACCCGCCAATGCACAAACTAGGCACTTACTCGGCCTCAAAAAGTGTAAAGTGCGAAAGTGCTTTACCCTTTAATAGGATATCAAAATCAAAATCCAAAGGAAGAAAGTGCAATTATGAACCATAAATTACAATTATCATCCGCTCCTTGTTAAAACGTCATGATTACACAGAGCTATACCAAAGCTATTAAAATACAATTAAAAGGTATTAATGTGCAAAAAAGAATACAAAGTCCGAGTATACGAGCAGCGGGATTCTTATGGAGTGCAAATTGAGGTTTGTTCGGTCTTGCCAATGTTAACAAAGTTCAGAGGCATAGGCCAGTTGGAAAATAGAGGAGCACTCATAGAAGTTAGTCACTGTAACTTAGAGAGATGGCCCTGCCCTGCCTCTTCCCCTGTCGCCCTGCTGTGACGCCCTCCGCTGGCACCACAGAGAGCTTCCTGGGAGATGTAGTTTTCCACCTGGCCATTCCCCTCACGGCAGCATGGATGGTGCTTTGCCTGCCATTCCCCTCACGGCAATGAAGAGAGCAAGGTGAGCTGGAGGGAAGAGGGAGTAGATCAGCTGTTCCCCTCACGGCATTGGAGAGTGATTTCTGGCTACTCACTAACTGTCTGGATCACGTCAAACAATACATCGATAAAGGCAGAACCAGACTATATCATCTAGAAAATCCAGTTCTGATGTGGACGACCTTCAGGGAGACTCCAAGACACATTTGTTACGCATGGACAAGGTTCTCAAACTCATAAAAGAAAAACCTGAATATTTGTAGACAAGGTCAAGGCGTAATAAAAATGGAAGACTTGGTCGAGACATTGCTACATGACCATTTTGGGGAGGACTTGTCAGCAGTCCTTATTGTGGAGTGTGCCCATTGCTCACTAGGCCCTCGGCCGCACCCAGGCACACCAGCTGGCCCCATAGTCGCCCACTTTCTGAATTACTAGGACAGTGGAGGCTCGCAGAGGTAACGCTGTGGGGCAGTGAGGCGGAGTGGGTGCGGGCTGGGTGAGGGGGTAGAGGAGTAGCTTTTAGGTGCACAGCCTTTCGTTTGTAACATCTCATTATGTAACATCTTGCATGTAAATCTGGACAGACAGCGCTTAGAGACCCCTGTGGTTATAACGCGCCATATAAATTAAATAAATAAATAAATAAATAAATACGACGGCAAAGGTGAACATAAATAAATAAATGAATATCTGCTGTCACATGTTTGTCTCCACTACCCTCCACCCAGCCCGCCCGCCCCGCCTCACGGGCCCACAGCGTTACCTCTCCGAGCTGCCAATGTACCAGGATCTGCCGCTGGTGCGTGAGCGTGGTTTGATCCAATATCAGGGAAACAACATTTCATTTTATTCAGACTTTATGTTCCTCATTGACTCAGAAGGTTGGTGTGTCATTTTGAAGGGCACCCTGCACAGGCAATTAGTGACACTGGCTGCCGGCATGCATGACCCCAATCTAGGTGACCCCAAATTTTTCTGTGGGATCTAGAGACTGATTTCAGGGGTTTGTTCTTGTGCTTTTATATGGTGCGGTGATTGCAATATTGTACTGGAAGACCGGGTTTATTGTTCTGGTGTCTCAAAACGCCGGTACCCACATGTCACAGTGATCTTAACATGACAGTTCACGACAACTGCTTACAGGATGTTTGGTGACTCGCACACTCTAACACACTGGAAGGCACTTGCCTTTTGGCACACCACAACGCATGGTTCAGGATAGACTTCTGGCTTGTGTCCAGGAATGTTCAGACATGGACCTCCACAATGTCCACATGCCACGCACCCTCTGAGACGTGATGCTGCAATACATGAAGAGATCCGCAGAGAAATAATTGAAAAATTTGCACACATTGTGAGACCTACAAGCCATCCGTGGGACTCTGGTAAGGCTTGAGCAGGATATCTGCACTCAGGAGTTGAAATACTTCCATTACAAGGATGCTTCTACTTTGGATGTACCCAGAATAAATTATAAGACTTTTAGGAGGAACCCCTCACTACCTACATCGCAATGCACAAGCTAGTCAATATGGGCAGAGGGGCAGCTCAGGCAAAACCCTTGCAGGATTGCTACGAAAACCACGAGCATCCAGTTATGTTACTGAACTCCTGGGCACCGATTCTGATCATATTTTCTCCATGCCAGAGCTGTTGAACGTAATGTCCTCCTTCTACACCCAGTTATACACAGCGACCCCAATCCTCGGCTCGGCTGAGCTGGCTGTGTACTTTGTCACTGTGCAATTACTCTGGCTAAACCAAGCTCACTGCGTCTATTTAGATTCGCCCATTACCACAGAAGAAATTGAGCAGGTCATCCGGAGCCTGCCAGGGGCAAGGCACCCGCACTCAGTGGGTTAAACACTTCCTTTTACAAGGAGTTCGCCTGTTGGCCCCACACCTTCTGGTAATGTACCAGGACTTCCTAGATACCGGCTCCCTTCTGCCATCACTGAGAGAGGCAGTTATTATGACCCACCTTAAACCGGATAAACTGGCCAACCACGGCTATTCATGCAGTTCACAAAGACCATTTTCATTAATAAACATTGACAATAAAATCTACACTCAGGTGCTCACCAATCGCCTGCTGCCAATTTTGCCCGTAATTGCAAGACCTGATCAGTCAGGCTTCATAGTGCCCACACTCCCAGCGCTCACTCCCCTCTGCGCCCCTTCAACTCACATACCAAGGAAACCATGAGACAAATTTAGTGGGAAAACCGTGGTGCAGGTTTTATTTTGCACAACAAGTGGAAATAAGGTGGGTCATCTTACGGGCGATCCAATACGGCAGCCCATCGCTGTCCCGCATGCCTAATGAGCCATTCTTGCACGGCGAGTCGATGCTCTGACGGTGCAGTCCCTTCTTACTTTCTTTCGTTCACTCCCGCCCCCCCTGTCAGGGCGGAGCGATGAGGCACACCCCCGGTCGGTTCAGGCCCCCCGACCGCCCGAAGGACTAACGGGGCGCCGACGCTGTTCGCTGGAACCCCCTCGGCTCCAGGTTCTTGGCTCGGGCACCCCTACTGTGCCAGGCAGAGGTATTGATTGTGTCCTTCTGCCGCAGAGGTACCCCTACTGTCCATCTGCCTCCAGATCGCCCTGTGACTCCGCCTGCAACACAAAATTAGACCGTTAACAGTTCCAAACACGCCTGCCTGCCGCTCTGCCGCTGGGTCTGGGTCAGGGCGGGAGAAGCGCAGAGCAGCCCGGAGCGACGGCAGGAAAGGCCGAGCCTCGCTGCCGCGCTGGTTTTGAACCCATTCGGGGCCGCCCCTCACACCTGGGGCCCGCGCCCATAGGCCAAGCATGGAAAGGGGGCGGACCAGTGCTGGCGTGCGCGCGGAATGTGGGACTAAGATGCTGTCTTCGCTTAGCTCCCCTTCGCGTCGCGCGGCCAGCGGCATAGTGCCCACACTCCCAGCGCTCACTCCCCTCTGCGCCCCTTCAACTCACATACCAAGGAAACCATGAGACAAATTTAGTGGGAAAACCGTGGTGCAGGTTTTATTTTGCACAACAAGTGGAAATAAGGTGGGTCATCTTACGGGCGATCCAATACGGCAGCCCCTCGCTGTCCCGCATGCCTAATGAGCCATTCTTGCACGGCGAGTCGATGCTCTGACGGTGCAGTCCCTTCTTACTTTCTTTCGTTCACTCCCGCCCCCCCTGTCAGGGCGGAGCGATGAGGCACACCCCCGGTCGGTTCAGGCCCCCCGACCGCCCGAAGGACTAACGGGGCGCCGACGCTGTTCGCTGGAACCCCCTCGGCTCCAGGTTCTTGGCTCGGGCACCCCTACTGTGCCAGGCAGAGGTATTGATTGTGTCCTTCTGCCGCAGAGGTACCCCTACTGTCCATCTGCCTCCAGATCGCCCTGTGACTCCGCCTGCAACACAAAATTAGACCGTTAACAGTTCCAAACACGCCTGCCTGCCGCTCTGCCGCTGGGTCTGGGTCAGGGCGGGAGAAGCGCAGAGCAGCCCGGAGCGACGGCAGGAAAGGCCGAGCCTCGCTGCCGCGCTGGTTTTGAACCCATTCGGGGCCGCCCCTCACACCTGGGGCCCGCGCCCATAGGCCAAGCATGGAAAGGGGGCGGACCAGTGCTGGCGTGCGCGCGGAATGTGGGACTAAGATGCTGTCTTCGCTTAGCTCCCCTTCGCGTCGCGCGGCCAGCGGCATAGTGCCCACACTCCCAGCGCTCACTCCCCTCTGCGCCCCTTCAACTCACATACCAAGGAAACCATGAGACAAATTTAGTGGGAAAACCGTGGTGCAGGTTTTATTTTGCACAACAAGTGGAAATAAGGTGGGTCATCTTACGGGCGATCCAATACGGCAGCCCCTCGCTGTCCCGCATGCCTAATGAGCCATTCTTGCACGGCGAGTCGATGCTCTGACGGTGCAGTCCCTTCTTACTTTCTTTCGTTCACTCCCGCCCCCCCTGTCAGGGCGGAGCGATGAGGCACACCCCCGGTCGGTTCAGGCCCCCCGACCGCCCGAAGGACTAACGGGGCGCCGACGCTGTTCGCTGGAACCCCCTCGGCTCCAGGTTCTTGGCTCGGGCACCCCTACTGTGCCAGGCAGAGGTATTGATTGTGTCCTTCTGCCGCAGAGGTACCCCTACTGTCCATCTGCCTCCAGATCGCCCTGTACTCCGCCACAGCTCTGGAGGAGGCCCCCGTCGATGACAGAGCCCCCCACCACCTTTCTTTCCTACTGTTTTCCACTTGTATCTGTGTATGGTACCTGTCAGCCAGGTCACTGGCACCCCGCTGCTGTTAGGCATTCCTCCAGGTCCAAGAGGAAGACGTCCATGCCCAAACCCGACAAGTGCACCCCGTCCTTTTCGTAGTAACCCACAGTCTTTTCCTGAATCAACGCATGCCTGATGAACCCCAGGCCCCTCCTCTCCATGAATTTCTGCATGGCCCTGTTCACCCTCTTCCTGCCCTGCTCCATGGCAACTGCAGACCGCGCTCCCTTCCAAACCCTGCGGGGAATGATCTCCGACCATATTATTTCTGTGGCACCCAGTTTGTTCGTTATCGCGATAGTGTCCCTCTGCATTGCCTCTAACAGCGCTCTCCTCCCCATTGTCGCCAGGTCATTACCGCCCAAGTGGATGATGAGGATGTTGGGAGGCCCCCCCTGCGCTGTCAAACATTGATCGATCCTGCGCCTCAGCTGTACCCATCTCATGCCCGGGCAACCCAACCATAGAATTCGCGTTCCTGCTAAGGTCGCATCCCATTTCCGGTATGACGCCCACTGTTCGAGCCTGTTGACATATGAATGGCCCATCACCCACACACAACAGTTGGCTGCAAGAAAGACAGCGTCGGCATTAACCTTTTATATAATCACATAACACAGCACACAAGTAACTCAACTTGCATTACAACCTTTTATTTATCACATACCACAGCAAGCAAACAACTTAATTTGCTTTATCTTCTTCCTTTTATTTGTAACATATCATAACACTGCACACAAAGAACTTAACTTGACTGACCTGTCGTCGGCCTAAATCTGTTCCTAGTAACAGACCCGTATTAACATTACCTTTTATGTACAACATACCACAGCAACAAGCAACTTAATTTGCTTTAACCTTTTCTTTTATTTGTAAAATAACACAACACTGCACACAAACAAACTCAACTTGACTGTCTGTCGTTGGCCTAAAACTGTTCGACCATTGCTCACCAGCCATTTTACTGACCTGAACTGGCACATTTAGACCAGTCTTCGCATGGCATTGTTAACCCACGCCCCGAGTTCTCTAGCGACCCGCACATCAAGGGCGCACATAACGCTGGTAGCAAGAGGAGGACCACCTCCCCACCCTCATGACCCCTTCTTCGCCCAACCCAGCCCTAAAAGCGGCCGTGGCTGCCCCTATTCTGAATGAATGGCTAGAAAAATTTTTATCACCCTCGGTCTGCGCCAAACCCGCTTTGACCAACACCTTTGCCATAACTCGCTGGAATTGGAACTGTGTTAATGGCGTACCATCGGCGTGGATTAAGAAGGGTCCCGCTAGCAAGGGCCTTATCTTCAAGTACTCCCTAACCAAGGTGACTGGGCAGTATCTGGGGTCCTCAAATGCATGCACTGTTATAGCCACACCTTTGCCAGCTTGATCCGTTTTGGACTTGCGCAACCACAGACCTAGCGAATCCCTGGCACAAACATCTATCATATCTAGTGCCCTCCCCGACCTATCCACTTTAGATTTCGCCACCAGCTCGCTGGCCCGGAAGGCACCAAAAAACGCCAAACAGAAGGCTGTTGAAAAAAGTTGTGTCTCGAACGCTGAGTGTGTTACAGATGGCAGTGCGTCAACCATGCGTTGTAATGCAGGGAACTCTATCCCTGCTCTCTTGTCAGGGGACCTGCCCTCGTCCCTGGCCCACCCCTTGAGTGCGGCCCTTATCCTGAACTCCCCAGTAGTGTCCTGCTCGCCGTTTAGACGTGTATCATGCTTGAGCGCTGCCAGGTGGCTGGATACCCAGGAGTGGGACTTGCCCGTCTCCCTAGCCCAAACAACAAAACCCTCAACTTGGTCCCTTGTACTCAACGCTGATGCTCCCAATGCCTGTATTACTGCTCGGACTGTCGTTAGTTGGGCCTCGTATCTTCTCCTGGTTGACTGAGCCAGTGAGCGTTGGCCCATTTTCTTCAGCCGCTCCCCCACCGAAGTAGTCGCCATAACGCCGCCGGGAACGGTGTCATTTCCTCCACAGCCTGCGGCCAAGCTTCTCGGAATCGTGACAGCTGAAAGCGAGAGAGAGCGTCAGCTGCCACATTCTTGACACCCTCTACATGTCTAGCCCTGAACTCAATGTTGTTACGCAGCCCAGCCCTGACCAGTTCTCTCAGCAGGCTTAAAACTAGCGGGCAGTTAGCAGTCGACCCATTGATTGCCTGGACCACAGCTAGGTTGTCGGACCAGAACACCACCTTCTTGTTGCCCAAGCCCACTGGCCAGATGTGTAGTGCCACCACAATGGGGAACAGCTCCAGTACCGTGATATTTGCCGTCACACCCTTCTTGCGCCAAGCGTTTGGCCACTTCATTGCACACCACTTTTCTCTGAAGATGACCCCGAAGCCTACCCTACCAGAAGCATCTGAAAAAAGACATAGGCCCTGGCTGCTTTCCCAGGGGGCCCTCCATATTACTGTACCGTTGAAGTTCCTTAGAAATTCGTCCCACATGCACAAGTCTGATCTCAGTCCTGGTCCTAGGCGTACTAGATGATGCTTCTTCTTCACCCCCGCCGTGGCGTTTGCCAACCTGCGGGAAAAAACCTTGCCCGCTGGAATGACCCTTGCAGCAAAGTTCAATTTCCCCAACAGGCTCTGTACAACTTCCAGCGTGGCACTGCCCTTACCAACAATTGCACTGATGTCCCCTCGCAATTCGCGTACCTTTTCTGTTGGAAGCCTGGACTCACCTTTCACAGTATCGAGTTCTATGCCCAAGAATGTGAGGACTTGCGAGGGCCCTTCCGTCTTCCCTGGTGCCAAGGGGACCCCCAGATGCTCTGACAAGGCCTCAAAGGCCCGCAATGCATCGGAGCATTCATTGGAACCATCCCTGCCGAAGAACAGGAAATCGTCTAAATAGTGAGTTACCTGTGAAATGCCATGTCTGTTCGTGAGGGCCCACTGCAAGAAGGAGCTGAATGCCTCGAAGTAGGCACATGAGACCGCGCAACCCATAGGCATGCAGCGATCGAAAAAGAATGCCCCCTCCCACTTGAAACCCAACAAGTGCTGACTGTCAGGGTGAACGGGCAGGAGGCGGAACGCCGATTCGATGTCTGCCTTGGCCAGCCAAGCTCCTTTGCCTGTCCTCCTAATTAGATCAATGGCCATGTCCAGCGAGCAATATGAGACAGAACATGCCCCTTCCTCCAACCAGTGGTTAACTGAATTGCCTTCTGGATACGATAGGTGGTGAATTAGTCTGAAAGCCCCTTGGATCTTTTTCGGGACCACGCCTAGTGGGGAAACTAAGAAATTCTGAAGGGGGGGGGAAGGGAACGGTCCCGCCACCCTCCCCAGGTCAACTTCCTTCCTGATCTTAACACTGACTACCTGGTGCAGTTCCCTCGCTGACCTCAAGTTCCGGGCGTCCCTGGGACCCAGGGGGCCCTTGTATGGGATCCTAAAGCCGTCAACGAATCCGTCGACCAGTGTCTCCCGCTCTTTAACGAGTGGGTAGATCCTGAGCAAAGGTAGAATGTTCTGCAGCACTATGGGAGATGGACCTTTGGAGTGAATGGTTTGCTTGTGGCAGTCCGGAGGACCCTTGCCCTGGTCTAAGGTAGTCGAGTGGCCCCTGGTGTCTGCTTCGTGTTCAATATGCTGCCGGGGGGGGGATGCCAAAATTCTCGTTGTCCTGTTCTACCCGTCCGCTCTGCCCTCCCTGTGGCCTATTGCCGGGCGCCCTCTGATCCTTGTGCTGTAGTGGGAGTTGGGAGTTGGCTGCTGGTGCAGGATACTGCCGCATGTTGGGAACCACACTTGCTACACTCGTGGGCGAATTTGCAGGCCCTCCCCCATGTACATGCCCCGTTATTAAACAGCCTGCATGTCCCTGAATTGAATCGTCTTGCACCTGCTCCGTGACCCCTTCCCCGCCCCCCCCGAAAGGGCTGCTGGAAGGACCGCCTGGGGTACTGTTCCCACCTTTGATCTGGTTCCCACCTTTTGGCATCTGTACCCTCGCTCTGTGTTCTCTGAGGTGTATCCCTCCTGTTGCTCCCATTTCTACACATGTGCTTAAACCAGAGCTGAATGTTGGTGTGGTCCCACCCTATTTCGGGACAACTGGCCATGGACTTTCTAAATTCTTGGTCGTATGTGAACCAACCCATCCCCCCGGACTCCCTTGCACCTTGTTGAATGGAGTTCGCATACTCCATAAGGGCCTCGCTCTGAGCCGGGTCCTTCTGCACCACTATAGCCGCCAGTATATTGAATGCCTCCGTCCAGTTTTCTATTGTCTTTTCAGGCCAGTGCTGGAAGCGCACTTTGTCCTCCTCCTTTTTACCCATCCTCCTAGTGTCCGCCCCCGCACTGTCATGCCTTAATAATGTCAGGATGTCTATGTATTCCCTTCTCCATATACCTTCCTTTGCAGCTTGTGGAACTTGCCTGGACAAAGAGCATCCCCCTCCTGTTTTGATGCCCTGTTTTGCCGAGGCCCCTGGCTGTGCTTCCACTGTTGGGACTGAAGTGGCCCCGGCCACTGCCCCACCTGTAACGTTCTTTGTCCCTTCCCCAGCCGGTGCAAGCCCTACTGCCTGTGTGTTGGAAGCTGCGGTCTGGGTTGGGACTTGTGGGGTACCTAGGAGACTGATGGGCGGCGCGCTCACGGGAACTACGGGAGCTACACTTACGGGAGCTATGCTTTGGTGGCCGTCTGCTGACACGCCTTGTGAATTCTGAGAGTTGACAATTTGCGGGGCAACCGTTGAGTGGCCGGGGGCCATTCCCTGATGCACTGCAGGGGTACCAGTCAGCTGGGCGACTGCTGACACATTCTGCGAATTAAAAGTGTTAACAATCTGCGGGGTGACCGTGAGCATTGGGGCGACATTTGTGGAAACATTATTTGCCGTGCTCTGCTGACCAGCTGGCGGAGCACTCAGTGTGGTGGAAACATAGACACTGTTTGGGGTTGTCACTGCTGACGGTCCGACCGGTAGTGGCGGCCCCACTAACGATGACGGCCCCGACTGGGCCCATACCTGACTCACCGGATCCCTTGTTGCCGGCCTAAGCAGTGGGACCGACCCTTCCTGTGCAGCCGCCATGGTGTCTAAACGCTTCTGAAACAAATTCATCAACCCCAACATATCGTCCATAGTCTTACCCATTTGGGCTAAGTCCGTCATTCCTGCAACTGTTTCATGTACCACGGTAGGTACGGCGACAATCTCCACTGGCGGCCCGGCCGGCCCGGCTGGAGCGGACTTGTTCGTCTTACTACCGCGTGTCGGTGTGGCTGGGAACTCCTTTCGTGTGCCCTTCCGTTTGCGGGTGGACCGGCGAGTTGCCTCCCCTGACGTGCCAGGGGCGTCCTCGAGTGTCACAGGCCTACCAGCCTCTTCGAGCCGGCGCCCTTCGATGAAGCCTTGAGCCCAAGCTGGCCCCTTAGCCTGCGCGATCGCCAAGAATTCTGCCCATAGCCCCTCCTGTGGCAACGCAGCGCCGTGGGAACTCATCGCGAATGCTTCTGCCTTACGATATACCTATGGATGAGAAAGTACACGAGTCTTAAAACCCACTTCGTCGGGACTTATTCCGAGCCAGCACCTGCAAGGAACCCGTGTTACCCGCCGCATCTTTCCCCGACGGCCCCGGCCACCATGTTTTACCTGTTGCTCCCTCCCGGATAGCGGTGCTAATCCTTGCCCGTGCTCCTGGCAATGCAATGCTCCCTCAAGGCAGCGCTGCCTGTCCCCACCCGCGGTCCTGGCCGGGATCTGTAATACAACACTGCGTTATTTAAGCACCAACCCTCTTTGCCAGTCCAACACCACGCGATGACTGCACTCCCGACGCACGCCAGTGCGAGTATTACCTGCTACCGCTTCACTTCCGCCGCTGTTAGTCCTTTCCCCCTTAATGGCTGTTGCATCGAGTATCTGAAAGGACAAAAACTGTTATTCACTGGTAATACATCTGTGTGTCAACCAAATACAATTTGACCTCCGATACAGCCGTCCCTGCATGGGGGTATTGAGTGCTTGGCCAAGGTCCCCATGCTGATGGGCTCCAGTGGAGGCTGGAGCCTGGTCACCCTCCCAACACTGCATCTCCGACCATCAAGCCATACCCTGTTAGAATTATGCAATGATGACACTGCATGCAGCTCAGACCGTTATGCCGTACCCTGTTATAAACATGCAATAAGGACGATGTCAAGCAGATGGACCTTGTGTTTTTTTCATGACTTGCATCCGCTTTTAGTGAATCTGATCGCACCTTATCAAACTAGTTCTACATGGAAACCCTGTGTTTCTTTATACGTGTGTTTCATCAGCCATGGTCGCGGCTCTGGCCTTTGCGCCATCCTCTGTTTGCTAACGCGCCGGCCCATGTAATGCAGCACTGTCCCGCGACAGGTCGCCCCTGGCTGACTCGATTGTGTTGTTAGGTTACGGGTAGTTCAGGGACTCGGAAAATGTGAGCTCATTCTGTTAAATTTTTGAACTTTGGTATATCCCAAGGCTTCCCCGTCTACTTTTAGCATTTTTTTTTATTTTTATTTTTTTATTTTTTTTTATTACCCTGCACGTAATTCTCTGGACATGTGCTAGGACAATAGTGACATGTCACGAACAAGTCTTCATTGGTTGTAGCTTAGTGGCACTGGACCCGTTTGGGAGTGGGGTGCTAGGCAGCGAAAATACGCAATGCGGTAAATCCCGCCGTTCCTGCCTCCCAGCAACAGATCACCCCTCAATAGCTCACCCTTCACTACACTCGTAAGGCCTCCCTCTGATCCCAGGCTTAACAAATGAACCCAAAATATGACCCAAAGAGGGTCTGACCACGCCACCTCACCACTTATTGGAAGGGGGGGGGGCGCCATGCTATTTTAACGGCTAAGGCGTCCCAGTTGTTGCCGTCGGGTGCTAGAAACTCCGCATTAGCCGTGATCACCGTGAAGGTCCGGCCACACCACCCCGCCACGTATTGAAAGGGGGGGGCGCCGTGTTATCAAAACTTAGCCTAATGCGTCCCATATACTACCGTCGGGTGGTAGAAACACCGCATTATCCATGAACCCAAAATATGACCCAAAGAGGGTCTGACCACACCACCTCACCACTTATTGAATAAGGGGGGGGGGGAGGGGGCGCCATGTTATTTTAAATCGGCTAAGGCGTCCCAGTTACTGCAGTCGGGTGTTAGGAACACCGCATTATCCGTGATCACCGTGAAGGTCCGGCCACACACCACCCCGCAATTTATTGAAAGGGGGGGGGGCGCCATGTTATTGAAACTTCGCCTAATGCGTCCCATATACTGCAGTCGGGTGCTGGAAACCCAGCATTATCCATGATCAACGTGAAGGTCTGGCCACACCACCACGCCACTTATTAAAAAGGGGGGGGGGCGCCATGTTATTTTAACTTCGGCTAGTGCGTCACATATACTACAGTCGGGTGCTAGAGACACCGCCTTATATGCCGCTGGTTGCATTATCCCCCCAGGTATCTGCCGCGCTACACAACCTTCGCCTCCTCTGATGAGCTTTGGAGATATCGGCGACATCAGCAATGGTGTGTGGTTTTAAGCCTGTGCGCCGTGAGCGAGGCCCGCGCTTCCTATGCCCTTTACCTTCTGGGAGATCCGTGTTAAAATTCACCGTTTCATCCCTTTCAAAGCTACACGGCCGGTAACATGGGCTTTAACTTTAAACATACGCACATTGTGGTAATAGCGTCGGGGAACCCGGAGCATAACGCAAATACCTATCCGAGCAATATGGCAGGTGATGTGGGCTTGAATTTAACTATTATGTACAATCCGATAAACGCGTGGAGGAACCCGGGGCATCTCATAGTTATTCAAAGTGCCTTGATGTACACAGCTCGGCACAATCGACCCATCCTGTTCAAAGACTCACATGTCGAACAGATAACCTTCGTGTAGGCCCAAGATGGCGTCCTATCTCATCAGCAAGGGTGTGTGGCTTTAAATGTGTGTGCGCCGTGAGCGAGGCCCGCGCTTCCTATGCCCTTTACCTTCTGGGAGTTCCGTGCTAAACTTCACCCTTTGTATGTGCCATGAGACTGACGGCTGGACCTTGAAGAGCCTGTAGCAGAATCTCTGCGGTCTCACACTGCCTTGACATGATGGCGAACAGTGGATTATCTGGAAGTATCTCTGTGAGAGTCTTTGCAAGGTGCTCTGCAGATGTTTTCAAAGTGATTGTCCCGGCAACACTTCCTACATCTTTGGCCTAATCACAAAAGATGGCCCTGCACCCTTCAGATATTCAACATGTTATTTAACTATTCTTGACAAGGATCATATTGCATACAATTCAACAATAGTTAACAATTTTCCCAAGAAAAAGTAAAAGGAAGGCCAACGCATCTCGTCCATTACCGGACTTCTTCAGGGCTTTATTGACAACATGACTGTCGTCCACCGCTGTAGTCCAGTATATGGGACGTAGCGCGCTTACTTTCGGATTTACACTTTATCAGAGAGACCATACCTGAACTTTATTTTTCCTTCGGATACTTATTGACCACTTATCTTAAAATGTATTGACTATTTTCAAGCCCCCCCAAAAATTTGAAATACGACAGTCATGATGTCAATAAAGCCCTGAAGAAGTCTGGTAACGGACGAAACGCGTTGGCTATCCATTTTAAACAGAAAATTGAATAAGGAACTGATTTCAACTGAAGAACCTTCATTTCACTTTTTCTAGGGGTGGGCGGAATTTGCGGAATTGCGTCAAGCAAATCTCTGCGAAACGGTAAAAAATCTCCGCGAACACGCAGAAATTCTGCGAACACGCAGAATTGCTTGTTCGCATGCTTTTTTACTGTTCGCAATCGCTATTTGCATGCTCGGGGGGAAATATCTTGCGAACACGCATTTTGAGAAAGCAAACAAGCAAAAACTTTCGTGAAGTCGCGGAACGCTGTATTTTAGGCAATTTCGCGTTCTCTGCGGAACGCGAAATTACCCAAAATCCGCAAATTCCGTGAGCGGGAACAAAATTTACCACCCAGTCCTAACTTTTTCTTGCGAAAATTGTTAACTATTGTTGAATTGTATGCAATATGATCCTTGTCAGGAATACTTAAATAACATGTTGAATATCTGAAGGGTGCAGGGCCATCTTTTGTGATTATTGTTGAGGGGATAGGGTTTTGTCACCTTTTCCCCCTCATGGTACGTATAGGGATTGCGTTCCTAGCCATTAGCACCTTCTTTTGCGATTCATAATTGTGGAACTTCAGTAACTGTGCAGGCACATTAGCCCTGATCCCTAATCTTCGTTGCCATCTTTGGCAAGGCTCCGTGTGAGGGAAGTCATATCCACAGCGATAGCATTTAAGTTGGCGCTCCTGTCATTTGTCAGTCCGACTGTGACTACGACGATGACGGCTTGTATGATGAGACTGCACTTTGGGTCTCGATGACCGTTGTTTTGCAGGGTAAGACTTGTCTGTGTTGCGAGATTGGAGCCTAAATTAATGTTCTCGTTTTTCACCTCTTCCAGCTTCCATTTGCTTTGCATGTTCTTCCTCCTGATCATGTACCCGCGTCATTTCTTCAATCTCGTCAAGGGAGTAGCTTTTCTTCAATAGACATCTACGTAAAGACTCAGACTGGGATCCTTCTATGATTCGCAGGCGAAGGGCGTCTTCCGTTGTGAAAGAGTCAAATTCAAAGTAACAGGCCAAGCGTCTTAGGCGCATGATGAATGTGTTCATGGATTCATCTTTCTCTTGGGATGCCAGTTTGAAGGTATATCTTTCATAGTCAATGTTTCTTTTGTGAAGACATTTTCGATTTAGAGCGTCACGCACATTTGAGTAGGACGACGCAGCATCAGCCAGAAGTTCCTTTATGTTCTGACCAACATCTTTCCCAATTACATTGCGAAGCGCAACCAATTGCTGATCCTCCTCAGTCACATGGGAACCTTTCATGAAAGCTTCAAAATCCTCTAACCATGCCTGCCAGCGAAGGCCCATGCCTCCCCCACATATGAGGACTAGGGGTTCCGGCGGATGTGAAAACGGGACTCCAAGCATGCCAAGTCTATGGCCTCCAGTCTGTGATGCAGATGTAGGGGACTCTGGCCTGTTACTGGCTCCAGCGGATGTGTGACGCTGTCTGGACGTTGGGAACCCAGACATGATGAATGAATGTGGGCAGTATTATTGAGTGGAGGGTTTGTCAGAACGTGTCTAGATAATATGACTCTCACAGCGCCTGTCACTTGGTGCAATTGCAGTAATGTAGACAATAGCAGCACTTGAAGTAGGATGCACAATTCGCAATAAGTAAACTCAGGAATATATCAGTCACTTGACGTGTACTTTCCACTATTATCATTAATTATGTACAAAAGCAGGCAGCAAGGAAAATGTGTGGTCCACTCCTCCAGTTGAAAATGGCCAGAAATTACACTCCAGAATATGTATTGTACACCCTTTGCAGTGTCATTTAGTGAAGGCCAGGAATTACAGTCCACAACATGTGTTTGAAAGCATTTGTAGGGGTCATTCAGTGCAGTTTCGGTGCATGCCTGACTTAAATATGGCCGCTGGGCACTCCTCGAAGGGGATTGGCTGAGGTGCCTGATCCCAAGATGGCCACCGGTGAGATCTCACTCCTCGCAAGAGTACAGCCAGAAGCAGAGGCTCCACGAGAGCAGGCGGGCACTCAAATTCACCGGTACTGCAACGAGGGAGCAGGCAGGCACTGGAATTTACTGGCGCTTGTGGGAAATCAGTCACCGGGTCCAGGACTCGTCTCCACACAGCTCCGCCGACACTCTCGGGCAGACCAGACATGGGGCACTATGCTACCCAGATCCTGCGCGACTGGGATGGGTTCCCGGTTCGCGTCCACAACGGTACACAGCAGGATACAAACGCGACCGGGGGGGCTCACGGGTCGCGGTGCACATCCACTGCTCCTAGTCAATGGAGCGCTCTGCAGGACGGCAGGCACAGCAGGGGCATGACATGACCAGGTTGGGCTCCCCAGGTTGCAGTACAGTACAGCTCCAAAGCAGCGGAGCGCTCCACTGATACGACTGCACCAGGTAAGTGCAGCAAAGGTCCACGCCCACCTCGTCGCCAGCTGTAGTGTTGCAATCAGCACACAGACACTGGTTTGGTATTCAGTGGGAGCTTTATTTACACAGCGTCCTCACTCTTACATTCCCTGCTTCTTTCTAACTCCTCACTCCTCCCGTTCCGTTTTCCATTCCCCTCCCACTTTTAGATCCCAAGTGCCGGTCCTAGTGCCCGGCCCAGCTACAACATTACACTCACATTGGACTACATCTATGCTATCCCTGCTCACAGACAACACACAGGCATTCACAACTGAGGACCCACTGAAATGGGCAAGCGGCCTGGTTAGATATTAAGGCATACAGCTCAGTTGTGACCCGGAGGAACTATGACGAGCAAATTATTGCAAATTATGGTCGAGCCATTGCTTGCTTGGAGGACAGAGTACCAAATGTGGTTCAAACTTTCCCTTTCTATTGCTGGCTGTAATGCAATAGCGAAAATGATTGTCCTCTCTAAATTCCTTTACCTCTTCCTCAAAATCCCCCTCTTGCTTACGGCTCAATTTTTCATGCACCTGAAATACAACTTGGTGACATTAATTGAGCAGGTAAACAGCCGCTAGTTTCATAGAAGCTCCTTACTTCACCACTCGCACAAGGCAGGCTGGGTGCACCTGATATGACACTACATGCCCTTTATGCCCAAGCTCTATTCCTTCAGTACTAGCTCTACCCAACACCGTTGAACCACATACCGACAATAGAGACGGCCCATGAATCTCTGTAGCCTCTATTGACAGCAATATACCTACCTTACAAAGCTCCAAGGGTTTAGAGTAACACAGTCGAGTGTGTGCCATCCTTATGGGAGGGTTTGAGGAGGAGAGCAGGCCTTTCACTCCTATATGCCCCCTCCATCCCACTCACCAACAATCCCACAACACCACTGCTTCTAGACAAGGGCACTATTGTACACTCACACAAGTGCAACATTAGACTGTTCTCGGATCCTTACCACGATGACCAGTTCCTTCCACCATTCACAACCGTAACAACTCCAACCCCCACTATACTAGACACCTTACTATATTATCAGTTACAGGCCACCTGTCATACATTACACGATACCTCCCCTTACCTAACACTGCCCCTCCCAGTGTTAGAACTAATCCTTACCTCCTCATCTCAGCACAAACTGATAACTAGCCTCTACAACAATATCTAGAGTTCCTCACTGGTTGCTTCCCCGAAGGTGCGGGAAGAGGACATTGATCCTCCCTTAACGGATGTGCAGTGATCTTTCTAATGTGGCCAATTGGATCTGTTCTCCCCCAACTATAGACTGTGTCTCATTGACTTCAAATTCTTACACCGCCCTTGATTGCACCCTGCTACATCTTTTCAAAATGTGGCTGTTCCTAGACCCTGACTGTCTGTGCTGCAATTTGCCCCAGGCTTCTTTTATCCATCTTGCATGGCAGTGTCCGAGGGTGACGTTCTTCTTAGAGGAGGTCTACGCGATTATACATATGATCACTGGGCACTCTCCCCTCACGCTCCCCTAGTGGGTCTGCTGGGATATATAAAAGACAGGCTAAGCACTACCTGCTGTATCACTGCCATGTTACTTTTGCTGGCCAAATGCAGGGTGGCCCTACATTGGGGCAGGAAACCCACACCCATCACCAAAGCATGGCTGAGAGGTGTGACATACTGTCAGGAGCAGTTAACCAATTTCTGGGAGTTGATGCTGATATGCTCCCATTACGAAGATATATGGGAGCCTTTCGCCTCTTTTCATTGCCACAGGGACTCCATCTCACCAGCGGCAAGTGGTGCCGATGATAGGGGACACCCAGACGGGGAGGGCTCACTACCCCTCGCTCCAGCGCTCTAATCAACACATCGAGCCATGATACAACCTGTTGACTATGGCCCTATGTTTTAGGCTCCATTGTATGTCAGTCACTCCTACTGCACTGTATCGGGTAGTTCTTCTAATGTGACGCATTTACTATTTCATATATGTGGCAGTTTGAGCTGCATTATGTGTACTGGTACCGATCAGGATTGTCCATTTCGTGGCTATGCTCATGTTCACCATACCTTGTTGCTTCCTCCTCTCCTTCCTCCGCCCCGCTCACATGCTTCCCTCCTTTTTCGCCACGGATGTTGTTGTTGTACTTTGTTTGAATTGACAAATGGCAATAAAAACTTTTTTTTTAAAGTGCCACTAATGAGAGGGGTATGATGGGGATGGTTTATAGCGCCAGGCCAGCTTCAGCAAGCAAACATGGACAATCAATAAGGGAAATAAAGGCATAACACAATATTATAAAGAAGGAAGAGTAGTGGGTTCTGAGCAGCAGTGGATCCAGAGTTTACAGTTAGGATTCAGATTGAAAGGGCAGCGGTGATGGATAGAGGACAGATGTGCATTAGCATAGCTTACTAGCAAAGAGTATGGAGGATGTGCACTGAGAGTCTTTTGCAGTGGAGAAGAGGCTGGTTGTGGTTATTGTTTTCCGCCAGTTAGAAAAGTATGGGTGAACGTGTGATACAGAACTCCATACAACATCAGGCAGTAATACATTGCATAATGAAACACCAGTACTCCTGTCTTATCTCACTGTCTGGCCAAGAACAAAAGATAGAAGTCATGGGCAGGTGTGAAAATCTGGACTGTTAACTAAGGCCAGAACAAGACATGAACTCCCGCAAAGTTAGTAAAAAAAATACCATAGTGGGTAAACACCATTTCAATGAGAACACCTGGGCTTAAAACCAGATAGCAATGGCACAACACAGCAGGCTCTTCCTCGGGGGAATCTAAGTATTTGAGCAGCCTGGAAACTGCATTAACACTAAGAAAGAAATCAGTAATTTTTCCAGAGCAATTTAGTAAAAAGTAGACAATGTTATTGAACAAAATACGGCCAAAAGAACAAAATGGATAAGGAAATCAGGAAATATATACTTTTCAATACAATTTTCAAAACAACTACATGAACAATAGGTGTGTGCAAATCATTGCTAGTTTATGAATTAAATGCTTTACTAAAAGTGGTCTCTGGAGACTAATCTACTTCCAAAAACAAAACAGAAAACAGTTACCAGCAAACTGTGCTACCTCACAGAAACCACAAGGGCTTGGCCAGAGACATTCATCATATAGGTTATTCAAATGTCCTAAACTCAAGGGATTGTATGCCAGATTATCTGGTTTTAAATATTGCAGTACATTAAGCAAGTATAGACTGTCTATTCTTAGCTCCACATTTTGTACCTTACAATTATTATATTTCACCAAGGTACATGTGTGTGACCTTAGGCATTGGAAGGCCATACCTACTTCACAATAATGTGATAACTGATGGTTCTGTCTATGATATTTTTGTAGAACAATATTTAAAACTTCATATTCTGATAGTATATCCCCAAGTTGTGGGCTCGTTTAGCGGCATTGTGCAGCGTCATCTGTTAAAGTTTGCTTTTTTATACACAGGGTGGGTAATTTTCCGCACCGGAGTAATAGTGCTCTATTTCTGGTGCAAATATTGGCCATTATTTAGACTCTGGTGGGCGGAGTATGCACTTTCACCATGGCGGAGTGCTTTACTCCCCCTATGGCGAGAGTACTGCACCCACCAAAATTAAAGATGTCTGCCAGCCCAGCGTTCATCTCTTTAAGTTCCAGGGTCTGCTGAACAGCCATGATAGAGGTGTTCACCAAACTTTCAACATTTTCTTTTATTTTAAAAAACAAAATCCCAAAGTGAGATTTTGTTTTTGAAAATAAAAAAAAGTAATGATCCCCTCGCTCTGAGAGTTTTCTCCCATGGCATCAAAACCATTTTGCAATTTTCACTGAGCCTTAATTCCAGGTTTTACCTGGCAGCGACGGGCAGTGAAATCTTTTCATTTGTCTGCCCACTCTAAATACGGCAGGACGGACAAATGGAGAAACCTCTGACAGCCCTTACTCTGTCGGGCCATCAGAGCTGTATGTCGGCGGCGGAGAACGAGTAGTCTCCACCGTCGAAATATTTAAGGCCCACCCAACTCTAAATGAGGCTGGCGGACCTTTAGTTTGGCAGAGAGGGTACTCCATTGCTGTTCCGACAAAATACCCTCTCCGGCAAACTCTAAGGGGCTTATTTACTAGCCCCTTGCGCCGCCGGTGCGCCACTTTTAGCATAGAAAAAATTGGGGCCATTGCCACCTTTTGGCATTAACTACCATTTTTATGGTCTGGCTTGACAGCACAGTTGTCGCCCGATGATTATGTGAGAACCACCAGGAAAGGGCCTTTGGCTCTGCCCACATGTTGTTAGCTGGAGTACGTATTTTGGTTGGGCAGAAGTTGTGTGCATCCATGATAAGTGTTTTCCCTCCACTTAGCTGTGATCATTTTGTTTACTTATCCAGCCGTCTTGTTGTAAATGAATCTCGGACCCTAGTGTACATTTTCCCGATTCATGCCCTTATATAGGTATAGATTATCCGATCCTTATATAGGCATAGAAATCATTACCATATTTAGACTGAGCCTATGCAGCCCAAATACGGCATGGCTACTTCCACTATGTTCCAAGAATCAGCAACGATTTCTTAGAAAAATCCGCCTTCAGCAGATAGGGACATCCCCTTGCCTGAATACTAATTTATCTAGGAAACATGGAGTTTTCGAAGAATTGAGTCTTTGATGACGTTGTTAAGTCCAATCACATGTCAAACTCGGCACCTTCAAAGTATAAATATGCCTAGATTTGTCCAGACAAACACATGGTGGTTTGGAGCAGATCGACAAACTACTTGCCCGACGCCCTGCAGCAGCAAGTGCCGAAGGAAGCCGACCCTCCAGCTGATGCACTGAGAGACTCTGTCTTTTCTCTTGCCGAGTAATCCAGCTCCAGTGTTTCCAGGCTACCCTTGCGGGTTACTGGGAAATCGAGTCATGAGAGAGAGATACAAGACCTACTTCATTCTAAACCAAGGTACGGAGCTGATTAGACCTTTAGAGAATTCTTGATTAGATTCTTGGCAGAAAATACAAAACTACTCCTCACTTACTTCTTCCCTTGTGCTAGGCTGAGGTCAGGTACACCGGGGTAGGCGTATTTTAGAGGCACCGGTTGAGTACTTTTAGCCATCATTTTAACACTGTATGTATTTTATCCGTTTTAAGGCAATTTATGGCTTAGAAACCATATCATGCTTTTACAGTACTACTTTATAATACTGTTCGTATTATTTACTCTGTACTTTATTACCAGTATTACGATTGTAGAAGTACATTTCTTATGCTTGAGAAAGAAGACTGTTCAATAAATACTTTTATTGAAAACGCCCGTCTCTCTATTTTCTCAGCACCTCTGGTGAAACGAAGCATGCACGATTGACTGAGGGAAATAGCTATCTATTGTTTCCGCGACTCTAGAGATTGATTTCTTATTCTTGGGAAACAAAGTTGTCATGTTTATGCTGTTGTCAGAAACTAATCCCTTCTTGTGAATTTGAGAAAGTTTGTAGTGACCTCTGAGCTAGCTGGCACTCACAATTAAGTCTAATATATACGATAGAGACCTAGTCGACTTCAGTCCTACGTCTAAACTATAGTATATGTTATTCCAATGCTCAGAGCCTATTGGGAATATAGGAACTACACTACATGGCGCCCAACGTTTGGTAAGGCGATAATTTAACGCTAGATACTAGAGTAACTCAGTCGTGCTTTTCACACAGACCCCTTTCTCCCTTAAAAACTCCAATAGACGTCTGGAGTGGGTGAAGGGCTAAATATCCGCCAAAACTGAGTAGGAAGGACAATCCTATGTATTAGTTTTTGGTTTGTTCAACGTTGAAGGATGCAGTGTTCCAAAATATTGTGCACCTAATCTTTGTTTCCTTGAAACTTGTTCTGCAAACTCTTCAGTCAGTAAAAAATGATTAGTGACAAAGAATTAGCTGCAGCAGCAGCACAAGCAGATTTAGATGACAGAAATATGTTATAGAATGACCCAGATGTTATAAACATCCCGGTAAATGTAAGAAAAACTATAACTTACAAACTCAGAAATAATGGAGTATCATCAAGAGGTGGTAAAGTAATCTTTGTTATAGAGGCACATGAATATCGGCATACAGAGGTATTCTATTCATGGATTCATTTTCCTCCAGCAGATGGAGGAACACACGAGTTCCACTACTACAAAGTAGATGAACCTCCAGAGGAATACGTTCCTTACGAGGAAATTGAAATTCCATTAAATTACCAAGAGCATCAGCTCTGGTTCAAAGGCGCCCTACAACATCAAAATCACATTACCAGGCTCAGTCCACTAGGTAGACCAGGAGCTACATGGCCGGTACTAGCCAGCTATACACCACATCCTGGCATTGAGAAAATGACAGGCCCAGAACTGTTAGTACAGCTAAAACAGTTAATTAAAATACATAGACTATTGTTTCAATATGTCATGCGGACCTTAACTGTCCAACCTACTGTAAGGATTCCACAACACAACCCTCACCAGGGGAACACAAATAATATCACACCAGAGACTATACAATCAGTCATTGGTAAAATGTCTGCCACAAGGGAACACATTCCGTTTTGGTTAGCACAAAGAATTACTCAAATTGAGGCAGTATTCCCTGATAGTACACCTCATGAGAAACACAGAATTCTGACAATCTGTTTACCAATGGGGATAGCACCACATGTGGAGGACTGTGACACTTGGGGTACAGTCTTTGCTTCAATCTACGCAAAAGCACATGGTGTCCCGTCTATGGCGGTAATACCAGACGTTCTGAGACAGATTCAAAATGAATACGGTCCAGAACCGGCCTTGAATCTAGGTATGAAATTACTGAAAGATTTCAAACAGGTCTCGGCTATACTATTAGCCAACATTAAAGGTGAAGCAGCATCCATGACAATCCGCCAGAAGTTAAATGAAACAGATATAACAGACCAACCATATGAGCTTGCAAGAATTATTGAAAAATTATATGAAGAACTAGGAAGAGATAGTTTGGGTGGGAAACCAGTAAAACCCCAGCTAACTGAAAATCCTGAAAAAGTTTTTATTAAAAACAATCTCACTACTCCTAAAAAGAAGTGGAAAAATACTAAACAGACACTTCCTAAAGAGAAACATTCTCAGTCCAGAGGAAGATCTCCCCAAAGGGGAGGTAGGTCTCCCCAACGGGAGCCCTCTGAAAAAAGGTATAACCTTAGAAATAGGGATAATTAAAAAAAACCTGATAGATATCAAGATACTGATACTCGTTCATCTCGTATTTTTCAGACTTCCTGGCAGAAATCCGAGAAGAGAGGACGATCAGAACAGGAAGAGGAACGCGTGAAGTCCTAAGAAGAACAGCACGTTCCAAAAAATAAAAAAGCACAATTCACAAAAAAGAAGGTAGCAAGCATAAAGATCAGACATGCCGAGGATCTTGAGGACACAACTCAAGAACGGGGAGTGGGCCCAGACAATGTTAGACAGCGCAGCAGAAGTCACCATAGTTCACAGGATCCTGATGGATCATCTGGAGACAGTGGACTTGAATGAATGCATTCAGGTTGAAACTGCCGACACCAGGGTTAGTGTACCCCACAAGTTATATGAAGTAACACTCCGGATGGAGGGGGACATAACTAGAAAAATAAGAGCACTCTTTTGGGAGAAGCTCTCTAATGGCTATGACATACTTCTAGCTGAAAAAGACTGGCCACCTGAATTTGTTAGGGAGTGCCCACATGGCGAGGAAGTAATTATGCCAGCCTTCTCAAATCACATTCCTATTCATAAAAAATACACATATGCCAGAAAATGGGCTGTGGCAGGATGGGATGAGGACTCTCCTCACCATAAAATCCAGTTAAAAAATCAACCTACTGCACAGAGGCAGTATCCAGTCAAGCAAGAAGCTACGAAACAAGTCAGGGAGATTTTAAATCAACTTGAATACCAAGGGGTGATTGAAGCATGCACCTCGTCAATGAACAATCCTTTGTTTCCTGTCTCCAAACCAGACAATTCATATCGTCTAGTTTTGGATTACAGACATTTAAACTCCTGTTGCAAAACATTTGCAGTACAAAATGCACATAGTGCAGCACTGATGAATAACATCGTGGGGAAAAAATATAAAACCACATTATACGGGGAGGAGCTTCGCGCGCATCCGAGATGGCCGCGTGAGCACAAGGCTCCCGAGGGCCCTCACTGCCTCCCGCATTTATCCTGGATAATATCCTGATTTGATGGAAGGTCTTTGAAGACACAACCCGGCTGATGTACTAGCAGGTTTTTTGTCGGAATCGGACACAGGGTCCCCGAGTTTTGCCATCCTGAACTTTGCGGCCTTCTCCATGGAACAGCCTGGACCTTGAGTTGTAGCAGTGCCCAGGTTGTAATTTAACAACAACGGCCTGAGGGGATCAGACCACAGCCTCACTTCACTTTCGGTTTCGTTTCTCCAGCGCACTGTCTCCTATCTGCGGTGTGTCTGTGGATCGGACGAGCTCCGATGCCAGCTCATTGAGCTTCGAGCTAGCGACTGTTTGGCTGTGGACTCACATTGGCTCAACTTCGCCTCCTGTATTCTTGTGTGTGAATTTTAAGGAGCCATTTGGACCAGATCCCAAGCCTCCCTCCGGGGTACCCGGCTCGCCATGACGGGCAAGCCTGAGAGTGAGAAACGTAAAGTCAAGACCACCACCCGTGGAGGTTCAACCCAGACGAATGTCATGGATCGCTACACACTTTCTAAAGGATCCCCTGGTGGCGCACCTAAGACCCGGGAGGAGGCTGTCGACAATCCTGCTGTATTGGCGGACGTGATGGGCGCCATTGCTGGTATTCAGTCTTCTATTGGCAAACAGTATGAAGCCTTGGCTCTGAAGTTGGACATGGTGCCTATTGATGTTAACCTCATTCGAACTGATTTGGCCAAGACGAACGAGAAGGTGAAGTCATTGGACCTAAAGACATCCAGCATTACCACGGATGTGTCCGACTTGCAAACAGAAGTGCTCAACGTTAGATCTGCTAATTACTTTTTTGCTCGTTGCTTGGAGGATTTTGAAGGCCGTGCACGGCGCAACAACGTGCGTATTATTGGGGTCCCGGAAGATTCTAGTTCACTCGCCACTGATCTTCGAGTGGAGGACCTCATTCTTAATCATCTTGCACCCAAAGGCCTGAGCAAATTCTTTGCCATCGAACGTGCACACAGAGTGCCAGGGGGACAGGCGAAGCCCGGTTTTCCTCCCCGTCCGATTATTGCACGGATCTTCAACTTTAGAGATCGCGACGCCATTTTGCAGGCGGCACGGACGAGCGGCCCTACGCAGTTCGAGAACGCTGCTGTGAACTTTTATCCGGACTTTTCTCAATCGGTCCAGAAACAACGAATGGGATTTCAAGGGGTGAAACGGCAACTAAGAGACGTGGAACTAAAATACGCTATGTTATTTCCGGCCCGGCTGCGTGTTGAATATGACAATCGAACATTCTTCTTTGTCATGCCTGAGGAAGCGAGTGATTGGTTGGACACTTTGCCGGCTCGCCGTGCTGGCCAGGAACATGCTGGTGGTGCTGAGGGGGGACTGATGGACCAAGAATGATTATGGTGCCTGTGTCCGGAACACTATTCCACGTGACCAGCTGAGGCTCACTGACTTCTTTGATCATTCCATTCGTATCTTGGGGGGTAGCGGGGCTGGCGGGACCCTTTCCTCCTCTAGGGTTTTCTTTGTGTAGATTAGTTCTTTGTTTGTAAGTGTTAGGGCGACAGCCACACTGCAAATTGGGGTGGCTTTTGAGTCGGTGCAGGGGTGCAGGGTGGGGGGGAGTTGTGTTGGGAACCTTGGGGGGAGGGAGGGACATGTTTTGGGATTGTTTGTCTATTCTTTTTCAAGGCAAGGTACTTTCATTATCTTTGACATTGGTGTGATGCTCGTTTTGCGATGGAAGTTCATTGTGGATCTGGATGGGGGGTAGAGGGTTGAGGGTATTATGCTGGAATGTGAATGGGTTGGGTGATCGGATAAAGAGAGGGGTGGTTATGCAGCTGTCGCGGCGCCTTTCGCCTGATGTCGTTTTGCTACAAGAGACTCACTTAATAGGAAATACTTGTCACGCTCTTAATAGACGGGGTTATCGTCTTGCTGCCCATTCCGGATTTACATCTAGTTCTAGAAGAGTGGGTATTTTCCTTAGGGTTTCCCTCCCCCTCGAGATTGATGATGTGATCCTTGATGCCAGGGGTCGATATGTTGCACTTGTTGGGCGGTGGGAGGGAAAACCAATTTCGTTGGTGTTGTATGTATGTCTCCCCGGGCTTACAATCCACGACATTTACGGACCTGGGGCGGATGGTTTTGGGTCTCCCGGAGGGTGTTTTGATATTGGGTGGTGATTTTAACTCCGTCATTTCTGGCAGAATAGACCGATATCCGCCCGAGATCTTCCTGCTGCGCAAGCCTGGTTGGGTGACTTCCTGGAAACATTGGGACTTATAGATTGTTGGAGACTAATGCATCCAGAGCAAACACAGTTTACTTTCCATTCGGGAGCTCATGGTAGTCTTTCTAGATTGGATTATATCCTGATACCGGCTGCTCTGTCCCCCTCGATTGGAGAGATTAGACACTTGGCCCGTGGTATATCAGACCATTCCCCTATTTGGTTTCATTTTAACCTTCCTTCGGCGCCGAAGGAAGGGTAGCCCCGATTAACCCCTGGTATCTTCTTGACCCTAAGACTCGCACTGAATTGATTAAATCATTTGATCTGTATTTTACTGAGAATGCTGGTTCTGTATCCTCGCCTGTTTCGTTATTTATTTATTTAATTTGTATAGCGAAGCTTTTAAGACTGTGATCAGGGGACAGGCATTGTCTTTGGTGGGGTGTGCTAAGAAATGTAAGAATGAGGCAATTGTTCAGCTCGAGACTGAAATCACAGACCTGGAGACTGCATTGGAACGAGGGGCGTCTCGAGAAGCATTACATGTCCTCCGCCTTAAACAATTAGAATATAAAATTTTGGTTACTGATGCGGCAAAGACGATGAGTAGGGAACAGCAGGGACGGCTATATGATGTGGGTGATAAAGCAGGAAAATTGATTGCCTGGCTGGACAGAAGGGAGAGAGCGAGTCGAGTGGTTCCGGTGATTGAGACATGTGGTGGTGTGCGTGTAACGGACCCTGTTGAAATTGTTGAATGCTTTGCTGATTATTTTCGAGAGGTCTATACCTCGGTGTCCGACAGGCCCGAGGAGGATTCGCAGTTGTTGCTTCGAGATATAGTACTTCCATGTTTGTCGGTATCGGATCGTGACTGTTTGGATGCCACGCCCTCGGTGAATAAGGTGGCTCTCACGCTACGCTCCATTCGTTCCGGCAAGGCTCTGGGTCCCAATGGCCTTCCTGCTGAACTGTATAAATTACGCCCTGATACTCTTGCTCCCTATCTCTGTGATATGTTTTTGGCTGCGCGAAACAGTGGCTCCCTCCCCAGAGATCAGCGTCTTGCAACTATTGTGGTGATCCATAAGGAGGGTAAACCACGGGAACGCTGCTCATCTTATAGACCTATTTCGCTCTTAAATGGGGAGCCCATGATCCTCGCCAAACTGCTTGCTAATCGTTTGATTACGGTTATTAGTGACCTGATTCATCCGGATCAATTGGGTTTTATCCCGCACCGTAACACGGCATTAAATCTGCGACGTTTGCATGGTGTTCTCGCGAGGGCCCCGACGCTGCGTGAACCGGCCATCTTGGCGTCCTTGGACGCCACGATGGCCTTTGATACAATCGAATGGTCTTATCTCTGGGCGGTACTCGCCAAATTTGGATTCGGCGCTGGTTTTATTGGTTGGGTCAAACTCCTGTATGTAACGCCACTGGCACAGGTGGTGGTTAATGGCCGTGTCTCCGTGCCTTTTACTCTTGGGAGGGGCACGCGGCAGGGTTGTCCGTTGTCTCCGGTCCTCTTTGCTTTGGCGTTGGAGCCACTCGCCGCTTGGCTACGGTGGGAACCTTCGATGAAGGGTATACGCTGGAAGCCGGAATTCGAAGATCGCATTTCCTTATACGCGGATGATATTTTATTATACCTTACATCTCCCCAAAAATCGCTCAACGTATTGTTTGACGTTCTTAACTCCTTCGGGAAGAACTCGGGCCTTATCATTAATTGGTCAAAATCCTACGTTTATGTACTTGCGGGGGATGTCCCTCGTTTGCCGCGGGGCTGTCCCATCCAGTTGTCGCAGTTTGGCTTTAAGTACTTGGGTGTGTTTATCTCGTTGGATCCGGCGGTTCGCAATGAACGTAATTTACTCCCCCCACTCCGAAGGTTGCGCTCCGATGTAGCGCGTTGGCGTACATTACCGTTATCTCCCCTAGGGTGTGCGGCCCTTTTTAAAATGATGTCCTTGCCGCGGTTCCTATACGCACTTCAGAATAGTTTTGATGTCATCCCGTCGAAATATTTTCGGGAAGTAGAATCGTTGCAGAGGCAATTAATATGGGACGGATGTTCACGCATCGCTCTTCCAAAATTGACACTTCCCTGGTATGATGGCGGTATAGCGCTCCCGGATATTCGTAGGTATTATTGGGCCTCCCACCTTGCTGCCATCAACCACGGGATGTATGGCCCGGCGTTGAATCCAGCATTTGAAATGGATAAGTGGCTGCTACCGGGTGGTGATTACTACAGGGCGCTTTATTCGGGACCCTCCCGTTCACAACTCTCGGGACCTACCGCTATAGCCGTGTCGGGTATGGCATAGCGCAACGGCGGCTATGGGCTGGAGTGATAAATTAACTGGTGCAACTCCGCTCTATGCCTCTGCGAAGTTGGGTGGCCTATGGAAGACGAAGGGATTTGATAAATGGGACACGATCGGTATTAGTAAAGTGCGTGATCTCTGGGTTAAAGGAGGGGTGAAGACCTTCTTGGATCTGCAAATAGAGTATAAGCTGAGTGACAGGGAAAAATGTTGTTATGTCCAGGTGCGCCATGCTCTGAACTCTGTGTTGCCAGTGGGTAGTGATATTCCGGATTCCTCCCCCCTCGAAGATCGTATACTAGACGGTTATGTGCCAGACAGTACTATCTCGCTGTTCTATAAGAAAATGATTAATGACCGATCGAGTCTGCTCGATCGCCTTCATGAAGCCTGGATTGCTGATGGTATTGAACTGGATGATGAGGACTGGCAGTCCGCGATCTCCTCTCCCAGAGAGGTGGCGATTCCGGCCTGCCTCCGTCTGGTCCAACTCAAGATCCTCCACAGAATCTATGTCACCGGTCCCCGTCTGATCCATATGGGCTATTCCACGGATGGCATGTGAAGGCGTGGATGTGGTCTCCTTGGCACCTACCTCCATATCATATGGGAATGCCCTGAGGTGGTGCGATTTTGGAAACGTATACATAAGGTGATGGATGAAGTAACGGGTGTTGTGATGATGCCGGAAGCCCGACAATGTTTATTGAATGTGTGGGGTCCGAATGATTATGACGTGTCGCAGCTTCGGTGGGTGACTCTGGCCAATATGGTTGCGAAGAGGGATATTGCACAGTTGTGGGGGTCCCCGAGGCCGCCTACAGTGACTGCTTGGAAGGAGAGTCTGGACTGGTGCATGTTCAGAGAGAAGACAGTGTATATGGCAAGAGGCAGGCCCAAAAAATGGGGGAAGATTTGGAACCCATGGAACTCATACCGTGGAGATATCTGTACGCCCCCACTCACTGCTATTCCTAGTCCTTCCCAGTCGCCCTGACCTACATTCCTTCTAGCTGTGGTATATTGTGCTGTTCATATGCAATTCTACCATTGGCGCCCTCCCCTCATCTGTATTCAAAGAATCTTTTCTCCTGTGATTATGTATCTCTCATCCTCCTTGAGCGCAGACCTAATGGCTTTAATATTACTGTTTTGCCTTGATTGTATGTTTGATGTGTTGTTTCCTTTTGTTTTATATAATAAAAAGTTACAAAAAAAAAACACATTATACATTTCAAATGGGTTTTTCTGTCAAAACATTGCACCTAAAAGCAGGCTTCTGACCGCTTTCTCAATTATGGGAACACAGCGACAATTTTGCCGTCTCCCTCAGGGATTCAAGAATAGTCCAGTGTTATTTTCAGCCAGATTAACAGAGTTACTACAAACGTACGATGATGAGGCATTATCATATGTCGATGACATCTATCTTACGGATGACAATTTGGACAGGCACTTGAAAAGAGTGAACACCATAATACTTGGGTTCGCCTCTGAGGGCTACATATTCAATTTTAAGAAATCACGAATTGCCCACCTCAATGTCCTATTTCTAGGCTACGAGTTATCAAGTGAGGGCAAAAGCCTGGCAGCAAACTTTCTAGAGAAATGTACGCTGCTCCAACCTCCAAAAACGCTGAAGAAATTACAATCAATTCTAGGTTTCCTGAATTTTGGAAGAACATATGTTCTGAATTACGCAGAAAGGGTTAAACCTCTCTACGAACTAATCAAACCTGATTTCAAGCCAACTAATTGGACTCAAACACACACAGAAATTTTGCATTCAGTGCAAACAGACATGTTAGCAAAAACAAAGTTAGAGACACGCGACAATGTGTGCAACCTTGTGATCCGAATCCTCCCAGGGAGATGCGGATTCATGTGCCTGACTTTTAATGAAGGTGAAAAGGGACCAATAGCATACAAACCACACTTGTACACACAAGCGGAAGTAAAATTCACTTCTACAGAGAAAATTCTGACGGCGGTTCAAACTGCAGTAGCAAAGGAGAGAGCTCTAGCGCAGGGTAAACGCATAATGATCGTTACACCTGTACCTGCCTTAAAGGCAGTGACGAAAGCAAGCATTCCCAATGCAAAAGCTTTACATCCAAGATGGATACAATGGGTTAATTCTCTTGCTGCAACAGACGTTGAATACGTGTCTGACCCCTACTTAAAAACACAAGAATTCCTACAATACAAGTATGAATGTCCCCTGCCGACCGAGATTCTGCCTCTAGAACATTACAGAAGTATAATATATACAGACGGATCAGCACAGCCCGCAATTGGGGGTAAACAAGCTTATAGTGCTGCGTGCAGGATCGTTAAAGGTCGCTGGAGCGAAGGTAAATTCAGACCTATGGTCACTAAAACTCAATCACTCAGAGTCTGTACTGCTCAGTGAGCTGAACTACAGGCTTTCAAGATGGCTCTTGAAAATACCAATTGCAAATTTCCCACACTAATAGTGTGCGATTCGTATTTCTGCGTTGAATCTTACAACAGACACTTGCAGAACTGGGTTCCAAATGGTTTCAAAAATTCAAAAGGTGGCACAATCAAGCATAAAATGCTTTGGGAACAAGTAGTTCTTTTGCACAAAGAACTACAAAAGACTCACGTGATTCACACACTGAGTCATCAGCGTGATGGCGTTCACGTTGCAGGGAATTCATTGGCTGATGAGGCCGCGAAGGCAGCTGTGCGAACGGCTTCCGTAGTTACAATCAAACGCTCTAAAAGAGTAATAGATGGCGAAACATTACTAGCAGTGAAAGCCTCAATGGAAGGCAGCTATGCAGCGTTACCTCTAAATTATACACTGAGTAATACATACATAATTGATGCAAGCTCCGTTCCTTTTGCTCGAATCCCTGGAGTGGGGGACAGAGTAATTCCAAACAGGAATCAGAGAGCTGCTTTGGTACACGAATCACATATGGGAGAGGGTCTGAGACATCAAGGGATCTTAAAATCTCTAATAGAATTAGAAAAGATGTACTGGTAGCCGAGAATGAACGTTGATGTGTACAATTTCACAATTTATTGCCCTAATTGCAACAGAGACCGCAGCAGCGAAATCCACCAGATACCTGACTACAGTGTAGCCAGCCCAGATCAGATACCATTGCTAGACAGCATTAGACTATCTACACGCAAACGGTATATTGAACGGATGCGGTCCCGCTACTACTAGGACAAGATTTATTTGGATGTGGCCCCAGCGCTCGGCTGACGCCAGAACTGTTATAAAGGATTTGCGAGTCTTTATCGGCACATACGCAATCAGCACGCTACAACTCTGACCAGGGTCCCGCGTTTAGCTCTCGAGCTTACAAGGAGGCCATGGCTAGTTTGGGTGTTGCATTGCGGTATTCTAGTCTCTTCCATCCTGAGGGTAATGCGGTAGTGAAAAGAAAAAACCGTGACATAAAGCAATCCATAACAGCTAAGGTATTAGATTCGGCTGATGGGTGGGTCAAACATCTAATAAGTGTCCAACGTAGTCTTAATAATCTGCCAAGAAATTCTCTGGGTGGAATCACTACATATGAATTACTGTTTGGTACTAGAATGATAATTGAAGACCTCGATTGTCAAACTTTAGTGGTGGAACAAAAACCCTTTGATGTCAAAGATCGTTTGGCTGTTTTACAGGACTTAAACGAAACAAGAAGAAGTCTAAGTAATACAACACAAAAGCCAACATCCACTGAAGAAAAACCACCTGTCCCAGCAAGACCTGTCTGGATTCCAAAGATTGGGGATCTAGTCAGAGAGAAGATCGTGGTGAAGAAGGAATTTGGACCTTCTTACAGAAAAGCAGTACCTGTCTTGGCATTCCAAGGAACAAAATCAGTAGTACTACCGCCCCTTGCTGGTAAAAGGGAGAACAGAGTTGTATCAATCGACCTGGTCAAACCACAACATGTGGCCAATAATAAGAAGTAGGCCCAGTGGTCTCCCAAGATGTAGCAGAAGACCAAATCTCGCTACTATCCAAGAAGTTCAAACTGAAAGACTTATCACCTTTGATAAACCTGCAGTGAGAAAAGAAGGACCATACAATAAAGCCATGGAACTCGTTCCTCTTGAGACCCAAATAACAGTTTGTCAAGAAACACCTGTCTACAATGATGTAGCCTCTTACTCTACAAATGTGACAAAGGAAGAAGCAGCTCCAAAGATTAATAACAATCCTGATGCAATTCAAACAGGTGACAGAACTGCCTCTGGCTATTTTATCAACTTTGATACATTTTCTGAGGATCCCAGTGAACCCGAAGATACGCCAGCAAATAAAACTTTCAAAGTAAAAATAAAAGAACTCTTTCATCAACTTGAGAAAATATATCTGGTTTCACCATGGATTGAATTTTGGATGGTGTTAGGTGTACTTTTCCTCCTGCTCTGGTTCATTCTGGTTTTGAGCTTGGGAAAAATGATAGATGGAAAATATAATACAATGGACACAGCAAGCCAGAAAATCAACTCGGTCCTGAAACCTCATAAATCTTCCCATCGTGAAAGAAGAGATCTGTCATCAGTGAACATCACAGCCGTTCCTATACCTGGTGGTATAGCATGGGACAGAACTGTGTATGACATCTATGGCCCAGTAGAGCTTCTGAAGATTCTGTACCAGTTCAAGATCTCTTTAAGTGACTTTATATCACCAAACACATTTTCTGATGATTGGGACTTTGAGACTATTAATAATATGATGTCAGATTTATAGATGTGAGCTAAATTTACTGAACATGAATACTTACAAGGTTCATCAGATTATGAACAAATGTATTGCTTTAATCATTATGGGCACCATTATTTGCATAAATCTGCAAGCCCTAGGAATGTTTACACATATAATCAATGGGAACATTGTCCAACGCCGCCAAAGGGCAGCTCAAAAACATTCTATGAAAAGTTTCCATACTTTACAGGGTTTAATGTTACAAATCCAGAAACGTTTTATTTCAAAAATGAGAATAAGACAGGAATGAAAACAATGTTGACCAATACTGAACAAATTTATTCTGCAAACTTTATGCTCAACTGTCTACATTAGGTTTTGACTTTTGGAAAGACAACATTGAGACAAAAACTGTCTGGGGCACAAAAGACTGGCAGGTGCAAGGTTTAGAAGTCCTGTTCAGAACGTGCATTATACCAGAACAAATGATGTTTTTAAATGACACTGTTCAACAAACTTCTTGTATTGGCTTAGCTAAGATAAAAGATTTAAATAAACCGTCTATACCTAAACACACAACTGACAGTGATGATACTACAGAAGAGGTGGTAGACGTACCATATATTTTAAAACAGAACAGAACTAATCCTGATTGGAAAAAATGGTTAATCTGGCCCACAGACACTAATAACTGTCATGATAGATTCCTGAACAAAACACAGGGGTTCACAGTGAATAGGCCAGATCCAAGATGCTCCCAGAGACCACATCCAGGGATAGTAACTACTTATAGTGTACAAAATCAATGCCTTGAGTGGCTACAGAAATCTATACTACCAGAAATCAAACAACACTTATCTTTACTTAAAGAAGGCAATGATTTGCGAAATATCTTAATGGGGCCTCGCAAACCACGTCTAAAACAGTTCATATACGCCGGTATATACGCTGCGTACAACGAAGCTTGGAAAATAACGCAAATAGAAACTGCAGAAAGAATACGAGAAATTGATCGTATTAATTTAGAGAAATCTCTCTCTGCAGTGGACAATGGGTTAACGACTCTGTCCTCCAGAATATATTCTTTGGACAGCATTGTATCATCTGCAATTGACATAATAGAACAGGACTTGCTAATGTTACAACATGGCCAGTCTCAATTACGTTCTATAATGCAGCTGGGCTGGACGTTGCAAAATTTGCATTCAGGCTACATGCCATGACGTCTAATCAACACCACGCCATTATTTTCTGAATTTAACCTTACAGATAAACAAATATCTTTGGCACAAAAAGGAGCAGACTATACGGTGCTGAGCATTGAAAAACTGGAAAGATTACCATTAACAGTTTCTGAGAAGCCTGTCATTGAATGGATAATACATGGCACCATTACGATACCAGTGATGATTTTCCAGTTTGAGTATTGTCTACAACATATACCAGAGGGCCTGTATGAAAGGTTGGGTAAAGAATACATTAAGTCGACCTGGACTTTACCTTACACACACAAATGTTGGAATAAGGGAAAAGAGGTATTACTTAGTGGTAAAAATTGTAAGAACTCACTAAGCGGTATACTTTTGTGCCAAGGTATTAATTTACACGGAGCCTGCGACGGTTCTGAAAATAACCTCTCATGCCACCTACACGGTACGCCCTCCTCAGTGATAGAACTAATTTTAAGGCAGCTATCCAATGGCAGCTACGTTATGCTCAATGACCACAGCTGTTGTGGCATGTTGCCAGAAAATACTTATCTCGTTAGTGTGTCATCCAGGGTCACTTGTTGTATGCAAGTATTGTATCCAAAGAGCAAGACAGACAGGGAGACGGAATTATGGCCTTCACTGAATATCTCTTCTATACGAATTGATACTTTAAGCAGAATGAAAGTCATTCTTTTACAAAAAAATATGCCACTGACCTCGTCTAGAGAAACGTATGATCTGCAAGTTGCAGGGACTTCGGCAGAGATACATGCATTATTATCAACAAACTGCCCAGTACATTTTGCAGAGATGTTAAGTCAAATCTTAAACATGTCTGATACCAGCGGCATCGCACATGTATTTAAGACGATTTTTTTGGAACTGTTAACACCATTTGAAGCAGTCCTCTGTATTTTTACAAACTTTGTGCACTCTGTGTTCTGCCTCTCATCTTGGGACTCGTAGCAGGAATTCTATTTTTATTCCTTCTGCTCCGATAGGGCAAGTCCGGTCACCGACGATACCCAGACTACAATGGAAGGAACCCTCCTTGCCATGAGGTATCGTAAGAGAATTACACAGATTCTTGGCTTGGCTCGTTTAAGAGATCGGAACACAACCTGGTTTCTATCCTTCAGACCAATCTGGCAAGATTGCATCTTACCTGTTCTACGATGCCTGCTTTGCGGAGAAGAATACGTGTTGGACATTTGTCTTACACTTCCATCAGTCCTGCCATCGGATGTTGACGTCTTGCTAGGTCCGGTAACGACTCAGGCATCGTGTTGCCCCCAACGGCTCCCAATTCTGATGACGGCATTCATTGAGGTCTCACCGGCAAGTCTAACTGAGGGTGAGATACGAGAAATTACAGGCACGCAGGTACTGCTTATTGCAGACATTGCTAATGCATCAAACGCTGACGGCAATGATCCTCATCTATGCACATTTGATTTGTTAACTGAAGTGGCTCCACTTTCACCTACTATGGTGGACGGTTTCTTTGCCAACCTAGACGATCTGATGTTTTCTCCTGACACCGAGAATAGCTTTTGAATCATGCACACAGCGTTCCCTGAACTCTGAAATTCGGCCTTCATGGTTTAAAAACAAACCATCTAACTTGAGAACTTTTCTGAGATAGAAATTCAAACTTTTTCCAAAATGGTACTTTTGGCACAGAGTAATCTGCTTAAAGTAGAACTATTCTTAGAGAACAAGATTTCTTTTGAAAACTTCCTGAAATGACAATATTTGACCTGATCATCATAAACTAAATATTATGCTATAGGATGCTCTCGAAAAAAAGAATTCTGTAAACTTCAGAGACATTTTATGAATGTAATTTTATACTGTACAAATGTATAAATGACAGAATGAATTCCCCACACTAGGCTTCATGTCTGTAGAGAACTTTTTGCATATAGTAGTCTATGCTCGTTACATTTCAAACAAGCCCTTGTAAATGCAAATTATATTTTGAATTTTGGGTGGGATTGTAAATACTAACTTTAGATAGGTTCAGTGCTTATACGTTTAGTTTTATTGAACTTAAAATCGTGGAGAGGTTGTTGTAAATGAATCTCGGACCCTAGTGTAAATTTTCCCGATTCATGCCCTTATATAGATATAGATTATCCGATCCTTATATAGGCATAGAAATTATTACCATATTTAGACTGAGCCTATGCAGCCCAAATACGGCATGGCTACTTCCACTATGTTCCAAGAATCAGCAACGATTTCTTAGAAAAACCCGCCTTCAGCAGCTAGGGACATCCCCTTGCCTGAATACTAATTTATCTAGGAAATCATGGAGTTTTCGAAGAACTGAGTCTTTAATGCCTTATTAAGTCGAATCACACTTCAAACTCGTCACCTTCAAAGTAAAAATATGCCTAGATTTGCCCAGACAAACACACGGCGCGGCCATATCTCAGGGAACACTTAGAAGAATAGGCCAGGGGGTTAAAGATTGAAAAATGCTCCCGAGACTCCAGGTATCCCTTTAATAGTGGAGTGACAGGGGATATTACCAAGCGTTTGCAATCCAATCGGTCTTGTCTTTGGAACCTTATATGTATTAAGCTATGCAGCACATTAGCCTCGGTGCTGAAACATCTACTGTTCTTTAAAAGGAGGGAAAATTAGTACAAAACTGCATGACACGCCAGGTATGGGAACACATGGAGAGAAATATTGACTTTCAGCGGGATATAGTATAGTCCAAAACTCTGTGTTTAATATCACATCACTGAAAATACAAGATTTAAAAAAACATATTATTGTCTACGGGTGCTGATGGAAGACAATTTCTATGGACTGGAGTCTAGAGAATGCTAAAGTGATTCTGGTATTTTACTGACCTCTGCTGGTCGTTTTGTATCAAGAAAGTTAAATAGAGGCAATTGCCGGAAAAATTAAAAAAGAAAGTCACTAGGCAGAAAGCCATTCTGGTATTTTACTGACCTCTGCTGCTTGTTTTCTATTAAGACAGTTACATAGAGAAAGTTGACCAGAAAAAAAAGTCCCTAAGCGGAAGAAGACAAGTCCATGGGCTTCTCTCCAGAGACCACAAAGTACATACACATATAAGTATATAAAGTATACACCAAAGTATATACAAGAGGCCTTGAATGCCCGACCTAAAAACAAGAAACAAGGGTTCTCAAGGATTTAATGGTCCTATGACCCGAATCACAATGCCAACATGGTTCAGCCTCCTAATTATGGCTACTGTGGGTCCAAGGCTTCCTTCAGGGCAAAAACAGAGATATTCCCTCCCTGGATAAAAGTGAATTTACTTATGTGGTGTAGAAAGCTGCCCCACCATGCCCGGCCTTTGGTTATACTTATTCTGCTTCCAGGAGCTCAGTTCTGGTATGTCCCACCCAACTCAGGAGGACTCCACACTTCTCTAGGAGATGCAGAGTATGGGGTAGTCCCGCGGTCAAACAATTGTCAAGGATCCTAGCCCCACTTGTACACCTGTTAGGGTCCGCTTCTCCCATCTACTACCACCAGCTTGAATTAAGCACTGAATGTCTGCAAGTAATCATCCAGGATGCAGCGTTTTCGCATCACTTGTAATCTCGATGTGGCCAGTAACTGGTTACTAACTGCACCAGAGTCATTGGGCCACTTGCAATCGGATCCCAAGGTAAAATCAACTATTTGCTCAAAGATGGATAGATTTATTTCTTATTTAACTTTTATTAACTTCTGAAGACAGCTGCTGTAATTGCTGGAAACTCCTACAATTAAATAGCTGAAGAAATTAAAACATTCGTCAGAAAATCTCTATTCATCGCAAAATTGCACTTATAAAATCTCCGTGGTGCTCGATGAGTGACGTTTTACTGAAGAGAGAAGACAGCCTTCCACACAAATCAATTTCTAGTGTATTGGCCTCGGCCATGCCTTTGTGTACAACTGTTAATATAAACAAAAGAGAAAGATCAAAAACTCAGAGGCCAGACCAGACCAGACAGGTCCTCATTGTCCTCAACTTTGGGCTTTCTTACTCCTTGGGCTATAGGAGGTAAATTCATATTTGAGGCTGGAAATTCACAAAGGCATCCATGAAACATTGGGGTTGAGAATGGATCCTCGAGACCCTCACATGGAACTATAACTTTATTACCAGAGCTCTTGGTTTTTTGACACAACCTTTAACAAGCCTTCCTGCGTCCCTATTGACAATTTCACTTCGGGCCATATTATGGCCACTAAACAGTGCATCAGGCCAAGGTCTACTTTGTACTCGTTGAAGACATTACGTCGTTATTTCTCCTTTCAGCTCATGGGCGGTTCTTTAGCGTGCTAGAAGAGAGTCTCCCGGAGAGGAGTTGGCCTACCGGCTAGGGCAGTCGACCTTGAATCTAGGGTACCGGGTTCGAGTCTCGGCAATGACGCTGAACATCCTGTGATTCTGGGTAAATCACTTAATCTACCCGTGCCTAAAAAACACAAGCATTGACATAACCAATAGGTCGCGCCTTTGGGACCTTATAAGAGTTTAGCCATGCAACAGTTGACGTTGTTGCACCAGGGATATTGTGCTGGATAACTAAACACGTATAAGGTCCCAAAGGCAAGCCCTATTGGCTATGCCAAGGGAAGCTAAACCACCACTGTACACTCATCACACATATGCTATTCATTCTATGCCAAAATGGAACATAAACTTCCGTAACCCAAGGAGAGTCTGGATCGTATGGGGGCAACCGGGACAGTTCAAGTTAGACAGCACAGAGTATTGCACCAAATTTCCCGACTGATTCTGGTCCAAGAGAGTTTGCGTGGAAAGTATCCCAATAAATATTGAAATAAATATTGAAATGAGAGAGACAGAAAGACAGAAATTGGGAGTAAGAGAATTTGTGAGCGGGAGAGAAAGACAGAGGGAGCAATAGAGAATGAATGACAAAGAAACTGAAATAAACATATAAAGATGGAATTTGAGAATTAGGAGTGAATATGAGGGGAGGAGGAAGAGAAAGGAAAACAGCGGGGTAAAGAGAGAAAGATGGAGGGGAGGAACAGCGAGATGAAACAATGTAAGAGACAGAGGTGGGAAAATATTGACAAGATAATGCTGTGAGAGAGAAAGAGACCAAGAGAATGCATGGAAGTGAACCAAACCGATAGTGGATAATACAGAGATAAAAATGGGGAGTGGGATAGTGAGGTGGGAGAGGTAGAAGGGGAGAGATCAAACAAGGGAAGTAAGAGAGAAAAGTATGTGATAGGAATGTAGAGCTTGGAGAGAGGTGTCGCTAGAGAGGAATAATGAGATATGGAAGTAGTAGGAGAAGGAGAGATCAGTGGGGAGGGATATAGAAATAGGAAACCTGGAGATGGGTGGAGAAAAAGAGAGTGAAAGAAAGAGATGGGAAGGAGAAACAGGTAAAGAATGGAGGAGGAAGGAGTGGAAGAGGGAATGGGGACTTAGGGAGGAAGAAATACATGGAGAAGGACTAAGAGATGAGAGAGTGCAAGATAATTAATAATATAGAGATGGGAGATAGATAGTGGAGGCGAAAGAATGAAAGAAGGATTTTTCTCAAGTGGAGTTAGGTTCGAAAAAAAGAGACCAAAAGAAGGAAAAGGAGAGTGTAAAATACAGAAGGAGGTGTGGGCTGAGTGAGAGAGAGGAACGCTTATAGAGCTGTGCAGACAGTTGGCAGAGGGAAAGGGAGAAGGGGAGAGCATCATGGAGAGGCCAATGGAACTAGAGAGAGGGAATTTTGAGCAAAGTGGTTAGTGAAAGGTCTAGAGAAAAAAGAAGAAGAGAAAAGGTTAAATAGGGAGAGACTAAAGGAGAGTGGAAGACTAAGAGGGAAGGGCACAGAACTAATTGGAGTGGATAGGATGGGGTAGAAAGAGAAGAGGGGGTAAAGAAAGAGTCAGCGAGATGGAGTGAAATAGAGAGTAATGTAGAAGGAGTAAGGGAAAATGTGTCAGCAAAAAAAAGGGAACGGTGTAAAAAGGGTGAGAGAGAATGTGGAGGAATGAGAAACCAAAGAGAGAGGGAATGGGGAGAAAGACATGTAGAGTGACGCAAAAGAGAAAGAAATAAAACAGTGATAACGTGTATAAGTAATAGTGGGGAGATTTCATTATAATTTGACTAAGAATAAAAATAAATTGATAGCAGCATGCAACTCCAAGTGCGGAAGCATTCCTTGTACAAAGATGTAACATGAATAATTGTTTCTCAGTTGCTGAAGTGGAATTAGTGAGCACACGCACAGGGCGAGCAGACAGACAAGGCGCCAGTTAGTATGAACTAGAAACAAAGTGCTCAGTAAATAATTAGGAGGGAAGGAGCGAGGGGTTAGCAGGGAAAGGAGGGACGCAGGGAGGGGTAGGTTAAGAGAGCATGAGTCTGTGTGTGAGGACAGTAAAAAATAATGATATGATTTGAGAGGTGTGTTTTAGGAAAAGTGTGCAAACAGAAAGCAGCCTGTCAGAATATGGGATGGATCTCCCCCTCCCTAATCATAGGTTTACTCGGTAACTAGCCATAATATCGAAAGAAATACATAGAAAGGACATAATATCGAAGTAAAAATATAGAATGGACAAAATATCGAATGAACACAATATAGTAGTTAAAAATATCGAATTGAAGGTAAGTAATATCGATTGTCAAAATATAGAAGTCAAAATATCGAACTATATAATATAGGCATTAAAATAAATCGAATTTTGAATAATATCGAATTGTTTTGCATGTTAGTATATTTGTGAAAAGTGTATAATATTTTTGTAATGTATGTTTAATTTATTTTAAGTAATGAATTTTATGTTATTTAATTTTTGCGTAATTTAATTCTGTAGTGGGTTGTGGGTTTATAGAGGAATAGGTTGGGATGTAATTTAATTATATTAAATTAAATATACATTTTTAGGAATTATTAATTATTTTTTATTTAATTTTGTTCTTAGATTTGTAGCGGGTGGTGGGTTTATGGGGGAATAGGGTGGGAAGTAATATAATTGTAATTAATTCAATATTTTTATTTATTTATTGGTATTCTTTTTGAATTTATTGTTAAGTAATTTTTAATTGGTAATTAACTTGTATTAATTGATTAATTGATAATTATGATAATTGTATTAATGCATTTTCTGTAGCGGATTGTGGGTTTATAGGGAAATAGGGTGGGAACAATTTAATTGTAATTAAATACATTTTAAAAATACTTTTTGTGTACTGGTAATTAATTTACTGTTAATTAATTGTTAATTGGTATACATTTTTATTATGAATTAGTTTTTGTTATTGAAAATTAATTAGTTGTTAATTAATTATGAATACATAATATTGAATTGTTAATTACTTTTAATTCATTTTTTATTGGTATTGATATTTAATTTATTTTTATTCATATATTTAATCATTACTTTCCCTACTGTTAAACTCATTGGAGTGGGAATAGTAATTTTTACCCCTACGCTATCCAACGCTTTTCCTACCGTTGCACTCTCTGGAGTGGGAATAGTAATTTTTACCCTCGCGCTATCCTACTGTTGCACTCACTGGAGTGGGAATTATAATTTTTACCCCTACGCTATCCAACGCTTTTCCTACTGTTGCACTCTCTGGAGTGGGAATAGTAATTTTTACCCTCCCACTATCCAATGCTTTCCCTACTGTTGCACTCACTGGAGTGGGAACAGTAATTGTTACCCCTACGCTATCCAAAGCTTTCCCTACTGTTGCACTCTCTGGAGTGGGAATAGTATTTTTAACCCCTACGCTATCCAACGCTTTCCCTACTGTTGCACTCTCTGGAGTGGGAATAGTAATTTTTACATCCACGCTATCCAACGCTTTCTCTACTGTTGCACTCTCTGGAGTGGGAATAGTAATTTCTACCCCTACGCTATCCAACGCTTTCCCTACCGTTTCACTCACTGGAGTGGTAATAGTAAATGTTACCCTCCTGCTATCCTACGGTAAAAATATTGTATATTTTTTATTAATATTACGTTAATTTATATATATATATGTATTAAAAAATAAAATTGTATGTTTATTTTTTTAACTTACAATAATTATTTATTAATTTTAAGGTTATTTAAGTATTTTTAAGTATGTTTTAGTTAATTATATTTATTATTTCATTAATTTTAAATTACTTTTAAGACATTTAATAAAATTTGATATTTTGACTAACTATATTTTTTACAACTATATTTTTGATTCAATATTTTTGTACTTAACTGTTTGCAGATAGGAATTCGATATTTTTGCATTCTATATTTTGTCCACTAAATTTTGGTAGGTCGATATTTTGGCATTCTATATTTTGTCAGTGATCCGTTTACTCATAGACAAAACTCCTTTCCTCTCCCATTCACTCACTCACTTCAGGCCAAGTCGACCCTTCGCTTTATAGGGCTGGGCAGAAAACTCCGCTCTGCCAGTGTAGAGGATAAAGCCAGCCACCCCTGCTCCTGAAAGCAGCCAGGCTGGGTAGAGCCGTGCCCCAGTGGACCCCCGTCCCCAGCGCCTAGAAACTTGGATGGCTTGCAGTACGGGGGGCTCCAGCACCCCGGGGCCCGCCGGACGGAGCACGCGCCCCAGTCCCAGCTTCTGAACCCTAGCCAGGCTGTGGGAGAGCCTCCCCGGGCCCCGGCAGACCCCCGTCACCAGCGCCCAGACCCTCGGCTGGCTTCCAGGATGGGAGGCTACCGCAGCCTGGGACCCTGGGATGCAGCACAAGCCCTGGGCCCGGACCCAGCTTTCGAATACTAGCCAGGCCGAGGAGAGCCTCCCTGGGCCCCGGCAGACCCTGAGAGCCTCCCCGGGCCCCAGTGGACACCCGTCACCAGCGCCGGAACCCTCAGCTGGCTTCCAGTACAGGAGGCTCCCGCAGCCTGGGATGCAGCACGAGCCCCGGGCCTTGTTCCAGTTTCTGAACCCTAGCCAGGTTGGGGAGAGCCTCCCAGGGCCCCAGTGGACCCTCGACACCAGCGCCCTGACCCTTGGCTGGCTTCCAGGATGCGGGGCTCCCGCAGCCTGGGACCCTGGGATGCAGCACGAGCCCCGGGTCAGTTCCCAGCTTCCAAATCTAGCCAGTCCAGGGAAAACCTCCCCGGGCCCGTCCCTAGCGCCCGGACAATCGGCTGGCTTCCAGAACGGGGGGCTCCCGCAGCCTGGGAGGCAGCATGGGCATCGGGCCCAGTCCCAGCTTCCGAACCCTAGCCAGGCCGGGGAGAGCCTCCCTGGGCCCTGGCGGACCCCAGTCACCAGCGCCCGGACCCTGGGACGCAGCACGAGCCCGGGGCCCGGTCCCAGCTTACGAACCTTAGTCAGGCCGGGGAGAGCTTCCCCGGTCCCCAGCGCCCGGACCCCCGGCTGGCTTCCAGGAAGGGGGCTCCCGCAGCCTGGGACCCTGGGACAACGCACAAGCCTCGGGCCCGGTCCCAGCTTCCGAACCCTAGCCAGGCCAGGGAGAGCCTCCCCGGGCCCCCGCAGTCCAACCCAGTCCCCAGCACCCAGACCCTCGGCTGGAACCAAGGAGGGTTAAGCCCAGGCCCCGTTCTCACCCCGACGGCCTGCCCAGGGAGCCCATTTTTCTCGACTAGGGGCTTACAGAACTTTGAAGAGGGACAAAAGTTGGAGTTAGCCCAGCGGCCAGCCCGCAAGGCCATCTGGTCACCCAGCCCGCAGGGCTATCTGGTCACCCTGCCCGCAGGGCCATCGGGCCGCCCTGCCCGCAGGGCCATCTAGCCGCCCTGCCCGCAGGGCCATCTGGTCGCCCAGCCCTCAGGGCCATCTGGCCTTTTGAGGGAGGGGTGATACCAGCCCGGGGATGCACTGCCATTTGGTTTACCCCCACTGCGGTGAACTTGGGTTACCATCTTGGAGAGGGACAGGGGACGGGGGACGCTCCCATGCCCGGTCCCTCACGCATCGGTCGGGCCCTCCCCAGGGGAAAGAGGCCCGCCGAAGTCCCGTCTTCATCCAGGCACCCCAATGCAGCCGCGAACTGCTCCGCCAGCCGGGGCGCACCAGGGCCGGGCCGGACCCTGTGCCTAGGGTACATGCTTGCAGGAGGCAGGCGAGGGTTTCGGGCTGGCATTGTCAGTTGCTCGGGCCGCTCTGCCGTTAATGATCCTTCCGCAGGTTCACCTACGGAAACTTGTTATGACTTTTACTTCCTCTAGATAGTCAAGTTTGATCGTCTTTTTGGTGCTCTGCCAGAGCGTTGCCTACCTCGGCAGGAACGATCCGAGGACCTCACTAAACCATCCAATCGGTAGTAGCGACGGGCAGTGTGTACAAAGGGAAGGGACTTAATCAGCGCAAGCTTATGACCCGCACTTACTGGGAATTCCTCGTTTTTGGTAAATAATTGTAATCCCTATCCCTATCACAAATGGGGTTCAGCGGGTTACCCGCACCTGTCGGCGAAGGGTAGACACATGCTGATCCGTTCAGTGTAGCGCGCGTGCAGCCCCGGCCATCTAAGGGCATCACAGACCTGTTATTGCTCGATCTCGTGTGGCTGAACGCCACTTGTCCCTCTAAGAAGTTGGACCCCGACTGCTGGGGGGTCGCGTAACTAGTTAGCATGAAGGAGTCTCGTTCGTTATCAGAATTAACCAGACAAATCATTCCACCAACTAAGAACGGCCATGCACCACCACCCACAGAATCGAGAAAGAGCTATCAATCTGTCAATCCTTTCCGTGTCCGGGCCAGGTGAGGTTTCCCGTGTTGAGTCAAATTAAGCCGCAGGCTCCACTCTTGGTGGGCCCTTCCATCAATTCCTTTAAGTTTCAGCTTTGGAACCATACTACCCCCGGAACCTAAAGACTTTGGTTTACCGGAAGCTGCTCAGCAGGTCATGGGAATAATGTTGCCAGATCTCTAGTCGGCATCGTTTATGGTCGGAACTACAACGGTATCTGATCATCTTCGAACCTCCGAATTTCGTTCTTGATTAAAGAAAATATTCTTGGCAAATGCTTTCGCTTTGGTTCGTCTTGCTCCGGTCCAAGAATTTCCCCTCTAGTGGCACAATACGAATGCCCCCGGCCGTCCCTCTTAATCATGGACGCAGTTCCGAAAACCAACAAAATAGAACTGGAGTCCTATTCCATTATTCCTAGCTGAAGTATTCAGGAGACCGACCTGCTTTGAACACTCTACTTTTTTCAAAGTAAATGCTCCAGACCCACAGGACACTCAGTCAAGAGCATTAAGGGAGCACCGAGAGGCAGGGGATGGGACTGGCAGTAGCTCGTCTCGCGACGGACCGCCAGCTCGATCCCATGATCCAACTATGAGCTTTTTAACCAGATGGCTGAGGGGAAAGGTGCGACCAGCTGGCTGGGACCGAAATAACGCCAATCTGCCTGCTCCAAGCCTTGCAGGGCTCGGGCAGCAGGGTTCCGGGGCTGCAGGGCTCCAGGGCTCAGCGGGGCTCTGAAACCCCACACTGGGCCTTAGGCATGGGGAGGCCCGCAGGTGCTTCTGGGGACCAGCCGCCCCGGGAAGGACTGCCTGGGACCTGAGCCCCGGAGCCTTGCACCTCTCCGGGGCTCTGCACCAGGGACCCTTGTCTTGGCAGGCCGCAGGCCAGGGGCTCCCAAACCCCGGGCCCTGACCGAAACCCAAGCCCAGGGGCCGGTCCCTGCTTTCCAACCCATCCAGTCCGGGGAGATCGGGGAGCCTGCCCAGGCATGAGGGACCCCTGTCCCGAGCACACGGACCCTCAGGGCGTGCCCTCATTTTCCACACATTGTTTCCAGAATTCTGCGTTGTGTGCGTAGTGGTGCTACGCAAACTATGCCCAGCCCGAGCTCTGTCTCTCTCTATGAAGTCCCCGAGACAGAGTCATTTCTCATTCCTCTGACAGCAACGTATCCCAAGAGCACTTATTTCTTTCTGAGAGGGAGAGAGCTTGCTTTGCAAAAACTTCACTGCAAACCTTTCATCATAACCCGCCTTTAGGCGGAGTGGAAGGAAAAAGAGAAACCTGTGCTTGTTTGTGGGGCGAGGAGCTACACCAAAATGCGAGGCACTTTTAAAGATGGAGTGAAAGTGCTGCAGCGTCCAGTGAGTGGTGCGCATGTGCTCGTGTTGCTGGTAACTGCATTCCTCACTTTCACTGCGAGTGTGAATCGCTCTGGACTTCCCTATGGCTTGGGGTTACCACGAGCGCGCGCTCGTATTGCTTGTAACCGCAAGCCTTAGGCCGGAAGTCCAGAGCGATTCCAAGAGGTCATTTTTCTAGAGCAGCGCATGCGCGCTGCATGAGGCTCGACCTAAAAAGATATAATAATAATGTGTCCTCTTGTAACACAACTGGAGCTATGTAAAGCACTCTGATACCTGCTACCTTCGGATCAAGTTCACACTATATAAAACTCTGTAAATTAAAATCAGTTGAAGGACTACTTTGTACTCATTGAAGACATTGCGTCATTATTTCACCCTTCAATCATGAGTGGTTCTTTAGCATGCTAGTAGAGTGTCTCCAGTCAGGGAGCGCCTCATAAACATCCGCAGTGACTTTCACTGTAAATGGTCATTAATAAAGTTATTTATCAGCGCTAAGAATTGTGGATGAGTACTACCTCCAGAGCTGGCAATGGTGCAATCTAACATGGCGCCGGTGCTCCCCAGTTGGGTCCTATGTGTGGTTAGAATATCTTGAGACCCCTTCATACCATGTCCGACCCTGTTATGCCACTTGCCTAATACATTGTTCTTCAAGGCATATCAGGGTTCACATGTACATTTGTCAGGACAAAGGCCCCTTTGTATGGGATTAGCCAGCCTAGATGCCGATTTATTTTGATTGACTTTTGCATTTCCCTTTGAATGAGCACAATATTACAGGAAGTGAGAGTGAAATTTTTGGCTACCCTCTCCCTCATCAAATCAGGATCTCCAGGTCTATTCTACGTCTCAGTGGATTTATGCATTTGATATTTTAAAAACCTAGTTTTGAGAGCGGAGGTATTCGATGTGCGGGTCTTCTAGACCAGAGTGGACAGGAGGAGGTAGGTGAACCTTCTTTCCAGGCAGGGTACAAATATCACTTACATACATTTTGGTCTTTACAAGGGAAGATTCGGCTCCGTGCAATAGATTAACTACTAAAGGAGCATATCTCTTGTTTGCCCCGACCCTGGCGAGCTTGGCAAAGAACTTTTTTTTAACCATGTCCCTGGACTCTCCTTCTATGTGGCATCGTGATAGATAATTAAATATCTGGTATGTTATTAACTTTCTTCCCTCTCGCTCAGAAGAGTTCGAAGCTGTTCTAGCATTTTGCAGAATCTTTTAAAAGAACTGAGAAGTCTATAAAATTGTTTCAGCCTTTATCTGGGACCTCTTGAGCCAGGTCTTGAGAGTTCTTAGGAATAGCAGCAGCTACAACAGCTGTGAATGATAATAAAGCCAACTTTGTTGCCTGTTTCATTCTTTCAATAGCCTCCTCCCTCTCATTCTTCTTTCAGGGATGGACTGAAGTAAGTTTACAATGGTGGCAGTGGGGGAAAGTGGGCTGCCATGCTCAGCTACCGGGTATGGGTCCAGGCAAATTTGCATGTTTACTCTATCCTCACCCATTTTCCCTGCCTCAATACTCAGTGACACTTGTCAGTCAGCTTGTCACTTCCTCTGTTATTCCGGAGAGTTTAGGTACCAAATATGAGAGGGAGGATGAAAGGAGTAGGCTATGGAACAAATAGTGTGAGCTAATCACATACATATTGTTGGCATCTTCTTCTGAGACAACAGCCTGATTCATCATTCTCCCATTTTGCGAGCCCTTAATAGCGATTCATAAGGAATCGCTATTAAGGACTTGCAAAACGGGATTCATGTAGAAATTGCATAAAGAATAGCGATTCCTACACATTCCTTATTTGCGATTAGCAAATTGCTAATCGCAAATAAGGAATAACTCCCCATTCATTCCTATGGGCCAAAAGGCCCATAGGAATGAATGGGGAGTATTCCTTATTTGCGATTAGCAATTAGCTAATCGCAAATAAGATAGCGATTTAAAGGGTGCCAGGGGTGTCCAAAGGACACCCTGTAGCACCCCTTAAATGCAAATTGAAACAGGTGTTGCGCACACACATGTCCAAAGGACATGCGTGTGTGCAACATGCAACTTAGAAAAATGCTATTAAAAGCATTTTTCTAAGTTTTCGCTATTTACCACGAGGTTTGACCTCGCGGTAAATAGCGGGCCGAAATTGCGAATTCGCACTTTTTAAATGGATGATGAATTGCATTTAAGGAATCTCAAATAGAGATTCCTTAAATGTAATTCCTCGCAAAATAGCGAAATCGCTATTACCGATTTTTGCATTTGGGATGATGAATCCCAAATGCAAAAATAGCGCTCGCAAAGGGCCAGATTCTCAGAATCTGGCCCTTTGCGAGACGATTTTGGCTTGATGAATCAGGCTGCAAGTGTCTGGGCCTGTAGGCGGGCAGCGGGCTGCATGGCCAAGCCTGCTGGTCTATTAACTGCTTTGTTTTAAACCTGGTTTGAACCTAGACTTATCCAAATATCAGTCATTCAGGTGGCCAACCCTTCACTTTGACTTTCCCCAGTGCAATCATCTCTATTGACCAAATTGGCAAGTGCTTGTGAATGTAAATGTCCACCGGAGGGGTTGTTGAAACTGGACCACATAAAAACACAAGCAAAAGTGTAAGGACAACATCCCAGCGATGAACAAGGACGAAGGAAAAGATAGAAAAACTTGTGGAATGGTTGTAAATTATAAGCTGCTATTTTACCTGGTGGAGAAATAAGCAGAGTAGGAACATAGTTGGCACATCATTATGAAAGGGGACAGTGCAAGAAAATGCGAAATATAGTGCAAACCCACTAAGAGCACCAGCTCCTAAGGAGAGATGCGCAAAAGAGACACCCAACTGGTACTCAGCACTATTCAACCTTTATACAAGACTGCCAGAAAATTCTACATTTCAGGTTTGCATCTCAGGTGGATGCCAGTGTGGTCCGAAAGAATGCCTGCTCTGTCCTCATCAGACTGGGCTAAGCTGTGTTCCACTTTTCCACATGTCAATGAATCAATTGATTCAGATTTGTAGAGTGCACCTTATCACCCGGGGGGTAGGGGGGGGGGGGAGAGGGTATCCAGGCACTGGCGGTGTAGGGCCAGGTTGTTCCAGGATTTGGCAGTGAGGTAGGAAAAGGATCGGCCCCTTCCTCAGGCTCGACAGATGTCTGGGATGTATGCAAGGGCTAGGCAGGCTGAGCGGAGTTGCCTTATGGGCTCATGGAAGGTTAGTTGCTGGTTGATGTATGCTGGTCCTATGTTGTGGAATACTTTGAACGTCTGGGTGAGTATTCTGAAGTGGCATCCCTTCATGATGGAGGTTTCTGAGGTGGGGGTTATGCTTGACCATCTTGGGAGATCCAGTATGAGGCTGGCTGCTGTGTTTTGGATGGTCTGGAGTAATTTCAGTAGTTGGGTTGTGATTCCAGCATATAGTGCATTCCCGTAGTCCAGTTGGCTGGTGATTAGGACCTGGGTTACTGTTTTCCTGGTGCTGAGAGATCTTTACGGAACATTCAGAGGATGTGGAAACTTGAGGAGGTTACAGTGTTACCCTGGTGCTTCATGGAGAGCTCACTGCCCAGGATGATGCCCATGTTTCTGGCATGGGTGGTGGGGTTAAAGTAGATCATAGGGCCACCAGAGGTCATCCCAGGGGAGGGGATCAGCCAAAGATGAGCACTTAAGTCTTGTCTGTGTTCACTTTTCGGCAGGTGGCCGTCATCCAGTCCAGGATGTCGGTCATAGCATTCCAGATGTTTGCTCAGGTGGTGGAGGTGATGGTGGCCAGTTGAGTCATGTAGATACTGAAGAGGGCGAGGCTGAGTGAGGAGCCCTGGGTGACACCACGGATGGTGTATTTGGGTTTGAAGGTGAACGGCGGAAGGCGCATTCTTTGCGTACCTCCTGTGAGAAACGAGGTGATGAGTTTGAGTGTATTGCCGCTGATGCAGATGTGATGCAGTCTCTTGAGCAGGATGTGGAGTGATACAGTGTCGAAGGCCGCGGAGAGGTTGAGGAGGATGAGAGCAGCAGATTCTCAATGGTCGAGGATGGTCTTTATGTCATCTATTGTGGCCATGAGGGCTGTTTCGGTGCTGTGGTTTGAGCGGAAGCATGATTGGGAGGTGTCCAGTAGGTTGTTTCACCTCCAGGTGGTCTGTGAGCTTCACTGGGAATGAGAGTAGTGAGATGGGGTAGTAGTTCTTGAGGTTTTTGGAAGGTGACAGAGTTGATGGCAGGTTGGGATGTGCGTGAGTGGAGGGCAGATGTCTTCCTGTCCTAGGTTGAAGGCAGGTTTGGGCAGAGGTCCTTCGGAGTGCCAGAGTGTATAGTGTGTAGTGTATGATGGTCGTGGTGGTCTCGGTGTTGAGGGGTGTCCAGTGGGTGAGGTACTTGTGCAGGATGTCGGCGGGTTGATGAGGATTGAGCTCTATCGGTTGAGGGTCGAAATTGCCAAAGATATCTGCTATCTTGTTGTGTAAGTAGTTTGATAGGGTGTTGCAGAGGTGCTGTGGGAGTAGGGTTGTGTTTTCAATGGCCGTTGGGTCGTAGAATTCCTTGATGATGTTGAAAAGTTCCTTAAAGTGATTGCTGCTGGTTTCGAGGCATGTGGCCAGAGCAACTTTTTTGGCTTCTTTGAGGAAGCAGTGATAATTCCTGAGGGCAGATTTCAGCATGGAGTGGTCTGTAGGGTTTCTGATGATGTGCCATTGTCTCTCTAGTCATTTGCATTCTCTTTTAGAGGCAGGGATATCTGGGGTAACCAAATGACATGTTTGTTGAACCTCTTGATATTGGGTGGTTTAATGGGGGGATGCTGTCTGCACCGATCTGAGACAATTTGGGTGGCATGGTTCACGTCATTCGTGGCGTGGAGGGTAGTGGAGCTGAGGGTGGTGATCCATTGAATTTGCGAGACTTTGTTCCAGCTGCGGCCACTGAATACAATTTGTGTGGCCAGACACAAGCCGAGAATGGAGGATACATGGAGGCACAACATGAAAGCGTGGGAGCTGTTGAGAGCAGGTTGCACCAACAGCTCAACAGGTGGCTTCCACTCACATAGTTAGCCCCTACTGCAAACTGAATTCAACAAATATTGTCATAAGCACCACAGCATCAGCCTCTTTAAACTGACATCAGTCACCCACCAACCAAAACTGAACTTTCATGATCTCAAAGCATAATCAGACAGCAGTAAAAAAAACTACATTGCCAAATGTTAGGCATAACACCCTTCAGTGGCAGCCCCCCAAAAGTTTTGCCTTCAATCCTCCTGTTTTGCTAAACTTGTATTTGCTGGCTCTAGGACTGTGCACACATCACTACTTCTAACCAGTGCTAACGTGCTTTTGCTCTCTTTTTTAAACATGGTAAAGTTGCCTTACACCCAATTGGCTATTTAATTTACTTGAAAGTCCCTAATAAAGTGGTATATCATATACCCAGGGCTGATAAATTAAATGCTGCTCATGGGCTGCAGCACTTAAAGAGCCACCCAATTAAGTAGCAATTTGTAAACATATCTCAGGCATGCCTTTGCAGCCTGCGTGTGCCCTTTTAAACTGCAATTTCACCCTGGCAAGGTAAACCTTTGGCCTAACCCAAACCTCCCTTTGTAATACATAAATTAGGCCCAATACAAACAGAGGGCAGAGTGCAGAGTAGTTAGAAAGTTGTCAAGAAATCAAGGGGGGAGTGAAGAGGTGATGCTGTGAGGCACCAAGGTGGACACGTCCTCCTCATAACAAAGTATTTATGAATCAACAATGTCCACCTCACGTGGGATCAGTGTTATTCCTGTTGTCACTGGAATACACTAAATGTTTTAAAATACCCCTCCACGGAAGCCGCAGACGAAGGAGGAAGCACAATCGTGCAGGGGTTGATTGGACCCTTAATTACCCTTTGTCCAGAGCTGGCTCATGGGGCATTGCTCCCTACTTCCCTAAGCATACTACATCAGTATTTCTGGTCTAGTTAGGGCTGTGTATATTTATAAAATTAATACCTATACACATTGATAGACATAGTACCAACACACTAGTCTGTACATACACCTTTTTCTTCTTTTTACTGTGGAAAGACATCAGTGAGTGACAGGGGGATCTGATCCCGGTCCTGACGAAGAGGCATGGCGCCCCAAAACATGTTGATCCACACAGGAAAGGAAGCACATTAACCCGCTTGCTCTTTCCGAATCACCTTTTTTTTTTTAACAATACCAGCCAGTGTTTATTAAAGAGTTTTTTATCACCAGGCCAGGTATTTTTTAACACCACGTATCCATCTCACCCCTGACCCCACTGACACTCACTTCATTTCACTCACATAGCACTCTCATCTAAAAAGGTGCTCCAGCGTAGTCGCGTGTCGCAGCACTGCCCCGTCCGGCAGCCGGGCGGGAAGACCCCGATGATGAAGCATGACACCAAGGGCCCTTTTGGTGTGTGAGGGGTATTTTAAAACATTTAGTGTATTCCAGTGACAACAGGAATAACACTGATCCCACGTGAGGTGGACTTTGTTGATTCATAAATAGTTAGAAAGTTGGACACATACTTTTAAGCTTTACATGTCCTGGTAGAACTACTGTGAAGCCTGCCTCTCCCATAGGATAACATTGGGTTTTCTCATTGCATTTAATAAATGATAACTTTCAAGTGGGAACAGATCCGAATGTTATGTTTGGTGTCTGGGAAATTGTAAATAAAATTCTCAGTCAGAGCCTCTTCCTCAGTCACATGACTGGGTGTAGTTGACAGTTGGACTTTGTTTATTCCTCCCAGACAGCCACACTATGGAGCGATTGGGTGTGCCTGGATGGACCATCAACTGGCAGGATGGGGTGGAGCTGGACACAGCCCCACTTGCAACTGAATAGGATGTGCCGTGCCTGCACACAGACGACTTGTCACCCCTGTATTGTTCATTCAAATTGTTAGGAGCCCAGGCAGAAAACTTTAGGGAATTCTCTACAAACATCTACTTCAAGGTGGGCACCAGCTATAAATATTAAAACCTAAGACCTAACTCTCTGGTTCACTCATAGACCTGTGGAGAACAAGGGCTGCTGTGCTGCTTTGCTGCCAGAAGGATTGCCACATTTCTGTCCTGCTATCTGCTGCTCTGCTTCCTGCTGACCTGCTAGCTGAGATGAAAGGCTGGCCCTGCACCCTTTATCCCGGGCTGAAGTGACTCCAAGGGTCAGCCACTTGACCTGCTGTTCTGAGCTACAGGGACATAACAAGCTCCATATGCTCCCTGCAACTGCCCTGCTGACCTGCTGGGCAGCTGACCTGATGCCTGGATCTGCAACTTGACCTGCCTGAGTCCTGCTTGCCTGTGCTGGAGTGAATTCCTGACCCCCAAGTGGTGTCCCTCAGGACCCTTGGTGTGGCATCCATTGAGCTTCCCTGAATTGTTGTGCTCTTCACAAATGGTTTTCATTCTTGTCTCACCTACACCAAGCAGCAATGTGAAGTCCTGGGGAACTTTAGAAATTGGGTCTCTAGTTGGCAGAGGTATGCACCCTGCCCAAGTAGGTACCACAATCCTAGTCAAGGTAAGCCAGATACACACTAAAAGATAACCTGTGCTCACAGCCTGGTAGCTTGGCACAGATCAGTCACGCTTATCTCTCTTTCACACACACACACACATGCACACAGTGACACAATAAAAAGACAACAAGAAGATTCCACACAGGGTTGGAAATACAGGCAATACTTTTATGGATAAACCAAGACCAAAATAACAAAATTCCAATATGTAGAAATCAAGTTAGGAAGTTTTGAAGAATAAAAGTGTTTCTAGCGCTTAGAAGCAATAGGTGCCAATGGGGGTTATCTGATCACGCTAGACCGGAGCAAAGTCCATTTTTCAGCCCGACCGCAATTGAGTGCAGGCCAGCGACAGAAACCAGACAGGCCCGGGTGAACAAAGTACCTTATCCTGGTTGCAACAACGAAATGCGGGGTGCAGTTGAGCGATGCATCAAGCGATGCGTCAAAGTCAATCCAGCAGTGGTGGCATTGCGCTGGTTCCGTAGACGAAGCACATACGCCAAGAATCGTTGGTTCCAAGTACAATGCACCGGGTTTCACCACTCAGTCAAAGGATGCGTTGATCTCTTAAGACTGCTGTTGTGGTGATGCTTGATTCTGTGTGTCGTGTTTTGCAGGCACTGGGGCAGTTCAAATGTGATGCACCAGGTTCTGCTCTTGTAACAGGAACAATGCGTCGATTTCTGTTCAAGCAGTCAGCGGATGCATTAGTGCCGCTGAAGCAAGTATCTGGGCACTTCCTGTGAACCAGTCACAAGAGCAGAGGTAGAGACTTTGAATTCCCTAACTCTCAACAACAGGAGTCAAGCCAACAAGCGATTGGAGAACACTTTGGGGGGGCAAGGCAGCCTCAGCTGGGACAGAGAGCAGCAGTCAGCATGGCAGCACAGCAGAAAAGCAAACCTTCCAGATCAGCAGTCCAGCAGGCTTTAGTCCTTGATGCAGCACAGCTGTTCTTCTGACAGAGTTCAGCTGTAGGTTCAGAGGTGTCTGATTTAGTGGGGCGTCAGAGACCCAGTACTTATATCCAGGTGTGCCTTTGAAGTGATGGTGACTTCAAAGAAGGGTCTTTGAAGTGCACAGAGGTCCTTTCTGTCCAGCCCTGGCTACAGATTATCAGTAGGGGTTAATCAGTCCTTTGTGTGGGAACATCACACTACCTATTCAATCAGTCAATCAGGATTTGTAAAGACGGCTGCTTCACCTGTGAGGGTATCGAGGAGCTAAAGAATCATGCTGCCTGTTAGTATTGATTGAACATCCAGGTCTTACGGTTCTTCCTGAACTGTTGAGGCGATGGAGAGGTTCTAAGGTGCAGGGTAGGTGTCCCAGGTTTTAGCCACCAGGTGGGAGAAGGAGCGGCCTACGCTGTTTGCCCAGCAGATGCACTGGTGTTAGAAATGGGGGTCTCTAGTTGGCAAGGGTTTGCACCTTTGTCCAAGTAGGGACCCTTCCTTCTAGTCAGGATAAGGGAGTTACACTCCAAAAATAACCCATGCTCATCCCCTTGGTACCTTGGCACGAGCAGTCAGGCTTATCTTAGAGGCAGTGTGTAAATCATTTGCACATAACCAACAGTAATACAGTGAAAGCACTACAAAAGGACACCACACCAGTTTAGAAAAATAACTAATATTTTTATATATCCAAAACAAGACCAAAAATGATAAAAATCTACCATACAGTTCCCAGAAATCTTCAATAATCCAAATAGACTTGAAATACAGTTCCTTGAAGTCGACTGCTCCGCCTGGGGCTATCACTGCATCATGAACAACAAATCCAAACAGTTCTGGCTGACTGCAGCGTCGCGGGCCAGCTACGATGTCAGGAAGACCTGCAAAACAGTCCCGCAGGGTGTCTGCGACCTCTCGGTGAGCTCCGAAGAGCTGGCGTCCACAGGTGTTTGTTACGGAGGTTTGTGAGGAGTCATTGGGCCCTTGAAGTCACACGCTTTGCAGATCGAACTCCTCGCAGTTGAAGTTGGGAGCGCCGGCATCGCAGGCATCGGGGCTGCGGTGCGAAGTGCAGCAGTGTGGCATGCAGTGCCCTCAAGTCGTGGTGCAAGCAGCGGCTCAGTGACAGTCTTGCAGCGACATTGGTGAGACCAGGGCTGCGGTGCGAAGTGACACAGTGCTCGTTGCGATGCTGGCACGTCACAGTGCAAGCAGCAGCATCGTCATTGCTGAAGCGCTGTTGTCGGCTGACGAACTGGAGTCAGTCGATGGCGCCGGAGTAGGTAGGACAAGGCTGCAGTGTGGGATGAGGACGGTGCATTGTGTAAGTTACAAGCGGTGCCCTCGAACCACGGTGCAAGCAGTGGGGTTGATGTTGGCATCGTCGGGGATACCAAGGTGACTGCGTGAAGCGAGGCAATGCAAAGTGCGGTGCCCACAGGCCGCGGTGTAAGCAGCATCTCGGTGGCAGTGTCAGGTGGCGTCATTGGTAAGACCAAGGTTGCGATGCAGCGTGTGGCAGTGACTTCTGCGGTGCCTTCAGGACACAGAATCAGCAGTGGCATTGTAGACGGCTTCGGGTTGCTTTTATTTCTGTTGCAGCACAAAACACACAGTCCCCAGTGCTGATGGCAGAAAAACGTGGAGTCTTTGCTGGTCATGAGACTTCTTGAACAGGGGGCAAGCTCTACCTCAAACCCTTGGAGAAACTGAATAAAGAAGTTGCAGAAAGTTCAGTCCAGTCCTTTCACTGCCCAAGATAGAAGCAGCCACTGCAGGCCAACACAGCAAAGCACACAGCAAAGTGGTTGTCCCTCCTCACAGCTTCATCGTTCCAAAAAAGTTCTAAAGTTCTCGGGTCTGAGCCCCAATATTTATACCCCAAATTCCTTTGTCCTCTCAGGCAGGGAGTGTCTGTGCTTAGTCCAAACCAGTTCTGTCCTCTCTGGCCCAGCTTCCTGGCAGGGGGTGAAGACAGCATTGTGGAAGGCAGACCAGGCCCATTCAGGTGCAAGGAAATCTCCTCCCACTACTCTAAATGCAGCCAAGGTCTGTCCAGCCCAGCCATGACCCATCAGACTCTCTGGAGCCACTGCACATCCCCAGCCTCTGTCACTCCAAAGCCAGACTGTCAATCCACATCCTAGCAGTGGCACACAGGATGGCTAAGCAAGAAAATACCTACTTTCTAAAAGTAGTATTTTTAAAATACAGAATGTAAAAATCACCTTTACTAAAACATGTATCTTTAGATTCTGAGTTCAGGTATACTAAACTTTATTTTCCTATCTGGTCGGAATGGCAAGTTATATTTATAAGATGTTATACATTAACTCCCATGCTTTCCTATTGGCCAGATAGCATTTTAATAGTGAAAAACGAAATTGGCAGTATTTCACTATCAGGTCATGCCACACACATCAGGGCATGTCCTACCTTTCGCATATACTGCATCCTGCTCACAAGGGTACCTTGAGCCTACCTTAGGGTTGACACACATGTAAGAAAAGGGAAGGTTAGGGCCTGGCAAGTGGGTGCCCTTCCCAAGTCAACATGGCAGCACTAGGCTGCACATAGACACTGCAGTGGCAGATCTGAGTTACCTATGAATGGCTACATGTGTGGGTGGCACAACCAGTGCTGCGAGCCCACTAACAGAATTTGATATACAGGCCCTGGGCACACACAGTGCATTGTACTAGGGACTCACTAGTTAATAAAATAACCAACCATGGAATCACCAATCCATAACAACAATTTACAACAGGAGCACTTACACTTTAACACTGAACAGCAGTGAGAAAGTGCGCAGAGACAGTAAACCAGTCAAAACCGGGAGGTCAGAAAGCACAAAAGACTGGGGAAACACGTCAAAAGATGCCAAGTCTAACAATTGTTACATAGGAACGTTAAACCCAATACTAGTCTCTGGGACCTGGGTGTAAAGCAGTACGTAAGGACAGTGGTCCCAGACAATAACAGTACAATGTGAGGAATCAAAACAATTATTCACAACAAAGCATAAAACACAAGGTATTTTTATATTTAGTGTTTCATTCACACTGGGCAACAATCTCTTAATGCAAAATAGCTTTATATCATTAATGTTGTTACATGTGACAATGTCCCTAGACGGGAACAAAGTGAAGGGGAGGAAGGGAGAGCGGGTATTGGTGTTTTGTGAGGATAAGGAAGTGATTGGGAGAAAGAGTGTCAATCAAAAACTGTACATTACTTAGAAACCATGAGGCTCATTCATCAAGCCTGTAAATCTCAATTTTAGCCGAAACAATATACAGCTATGATAACAACAGTAACACAACATGAAATATCTGTTGTCAGTGCTGGCTATGCAGTAAAGTGTCAACGTTTCGACCCTGTGGTCCGATTTCTTTTAAGTTATAGATTCTTCCCACTGTGTCAACTTAATACCCGACTCACCAAGTATGACATAATTTAATTTAATTTAATTTAATTTAATTTAATTTAATGTGGAGAAGTGTGGCTCACTGGTTAGAGGCGGCAGACCCGTAAGCAGAGAACGGCCTGGGACCAGGGTTCGATTCCCGACGCGGCAGGGTCGTGGACCAGGGTCAGCGGACTCTATAATTCTCGCTTCGGTGCCTACTCTAGTCAGAGACCGCACGCGGCAACTCTGGGCATCAGCTTGCCTCATCTTCACAACGGCCCCCCCAGATCGCCGGGGATGCTTGGTCGCACCTTAGAGATACCCATCTGGGACCATCTCTCAGGGTGAGCCAGGACGGGTTCCCCAGCGGTCGAAGCGTGGAGATACTCCTCCGGGAGTCGATTCCTAGCGCTATATAAACCCGCAATTAAATTAAATTAAATTAAATGTAAGGGATACGACTGCCTACAGCTTCTTAGGGGTTGAAACGTCAACACTTTACTGCATAGCCAGCCCTGACAACAGATATTTCATGTTGTGTCACTGTTGTTATCATGGCTGTATATTGTTTCTGCTAAAATTGAGATTTACAGGCTTGATGAATGAGCCTCATGGTTTCGAAGTAATGTACTTTTTTTGATTAACACTCTTTCTCCCAATCACTTCCTTATCCTCACAAAACACCAATACCAGCTCTCCGTTCCTCCCCTTCACTTTGTTCCCATGTAGGGACATTGTCACATGTAACAACATTAATAATATAACGCTATTTTGCATTAAGAGATCATTGCCTAGTGTGAATTAAACACTGAGTATAAAAATACCTTGTGTTTTATGCTTTGTTGTGAATAATTGTTTTGATTCCTCACATTGTACTGTTATTGTCTGGGATCACTGTCCTTAAGTAATAAGTCTAACAATTGGGTGGCTGCTAAGGTGAGGGATCCGGAACGGAGTTCCTGGTAGGTTGGTAGAAATGTACTCATTTCTTGAGGTATGCCGGTCCTTCGTTGTGTAGTGCCTTGTATGCCTTGGTGAGCAACTTGAATTAGCATCTCTTTGCAACTGGAAGCCAATGGAGTTTCATGAGGTGAGGTTTGGTGTGCATCGGACTGGGAAGGTCGAGGATGAGTCTGGCTGTTGTGTTCTTTATGGTCTGGAGTTTTGTCATGAGTTGGGGGGTGATTCCGAAATAGAGGGAGTTGCCGTAGACGAGTCTGCTGGTGATGAGAGTTTGTGTGACATTTCACCTGGTGTTGGATGGGAGCCATTTGAAAAACTTTTCAGGTTTAGGTTTCAGCTCCCCCCTCCTTACCTGCCCAGGAACATCCATCAGAATTCAGATGAGTACTCAGACACACTGATTTTCCTGTGTTTGTTGCTTTCTAGAGAGATTGCACAAAGTGTAGCGATCACCCATCCCAGAAGTGTATTGGCGACAGGTCGCAGGCCCACAGAGCTATAAGAGCAGAGAAATGCTCACTTTCTAAAAGTGCCATTTCTAAAATAGTAATGTTAAATCCAAGTGTACCTTTAAAGAGGATTTATCAATACCATTTCAAAGATATAAAACATGACACAGCTACTTCTTTCTAATCAGGAATTGCAGCTTAAAAGTGTATTAAGGCTACCAATCTAATCCAGGGTTAAATTCAAAGCCCTCTGTTGGGCCCACAAGGCCATGCTCAGGAGAGGCCCGACAACGTTAAAATCCTTGGTCTCTCGGTATGCTCCCAACAGGTGCCTTAGGTCAGGAGCTAGCTTCCTGATGAACACCCCAAAGATAAGGAAAGCAAGATGGTGTGGAGAGCCTTTTCACACCTTGTCCCTAAACTTTGGAATGCAATGGACCCAGAACTAAGATTAAACAAGAATGAACAGTGTTTCAGAAAAAGACTCACAACCAGGCTGTTCCCATGAGATCTCACATTATGTCTGCTCCTCTTGGCACCGCTGGGAAGCCTTCGGGCAGCCATGCGCTTTATAAATCCCTTAAATAAATTAATTAATTAATAAGGAGCTCCCAATGTTAACCTATGAGAGGAGTTGGCCTCACAGTCGTGAAAAACAAATGTAGGTGTTTTTCACTACCAGGACATGCTAAACCTAAAAGTACATGTCCTACCTTCTACTTAAACAGCACCCTGCCCTATGGGCTATCCAGTGTCTACCCTAGGGATGACATATGTGTGATAAAAGGAAAGTTTAAGGCTTGGCAAAGGGTTTTACATGACAAGTCAAAGGCACACATAAGCTCTGCACTGGCAGGTCTCAGACATGTTTAACAGGCTACTCGCGTGGGTGGCACAACCAGCTCTGCAAGCCCACTAGTAGCATTTAATTTACAGGCCCTGAGTTTATGGTATACCACTGTACAAGGGACTCACAAGTAATTAAATATGCCAATTGTGTATGCACCAATGTTACCATGATTTTGGGAGAAGCACATGTACTTTAACACTGGTCAACAGTGGTACGGTGCACAGAGTTCGAAGGGCAACAAATGATTCAGTAGAAAGAAGTGGTAAGCAGGCAAAAAGTTTTGGGGAGGACCACCTTATGGATAACAGAACTAACTCTTCATGCTAGAGCAAGTGCCAATGATGCCCGGCAGCACACTTTGAGCTACAGCATTAACAGCTGGTGATGCTTGACAGGATATTCACACTAAAGCGATGACCATCCACGGCGCTCTCCCTGCTCCTTACGGCCAATTTCATAGTGAACTGGACTCTTCACGCTGGACTTTTGAAGTTAACTCTTTCAGAGGAACTAACCTGGTCCCTGTGTCTGGCCACTGCACCATCGCAGAAGGCCTGAAATTGCATATCTCTGGTTCTACTGATTAGATTGTTGTCATTCTGGCAGAGATTGTAGTTGCTTCTTCAGTAGGGTTTCACTCCCCTCTATCAGTTACCCATTTTCCAACAGTATGCCTAATTGACGACATGAGTTTCAGGAAAAAGCAAAGATAGACCTTATTATCTACCCTTCCAAGATGATGGTGTATTCAGGGAAACCTATTTGAGAGTCCCAAATAAAGATGGATGAAAGGTTTATCCTGTGTTGTTAGCTCCTCTTAAATTCATATATAAATCATATTTAAATCTCGTGTCTTTTTAAAACTTGTTTTTGTTGATATATGTATATATATGTGTGTGTGTGTGTCTATTTATATATATATATATATGTATATATATATATATATATGCACACACGAAATTGCCTCGCAAACTAAATCTGAACCTTGAAGGGCGGCCAGTGTGTCTGTCACGAGGCTTCCAGTCCATAATACACACTATCCCTCCTTGCAGAACAAAGAGGCACACCGACTCACGCTGAAGTTCTGCATTTCATTTATTCATGGAATAAGCACGAAGGCAATACAGCGTCCTTTCCCAACGTTTCTGCTTAACAAGCCTTGATCACGGGAGGAGTCTCTGGCATTTGAATGACCCACGTGGTTCTTTATACACACTGCAGGCCGTATTCTATTGCAGAGTGCGCAGGGGGAAAATGAGACTTTTCACGTTTAACATGAAGCGCTTCAATATGCGTGTAATCTTCATCCTTACATTGTCAATCCCCCAGCGCTAAAACACAGTCAGCCACAAAGCACAGTTCGTTTTTCATATTTTCCATTGTGGAAATGCACATTCAGCTCACCGCCTTGGAAATTCCTTCCCTTAGCTCCCAACTCGCCACCCCTGGAAACCTTTTCACAGGGAGCAAGCAGGTCCGATTTTAACAATTTAGTTGCACACACGAAATTGCCTCGCAAACTAAATCTGAACCTTGAAGGGCGGCCAGTGTGTCTGTCACGAGGCTTCCAGTCCATAATACACACTATCCCTCCTTGCAGAACAAAGAGGCACACCGACTCACGCTGAAGTTCTGCATTTCATTTATTCATGGAATAAGCACGAAGGCAATACAGCGTCCTTTCCCAACGTTTCTGCTTAACAAGCCTTGATCACGGGAGGAGTCTCTGGCATTTGAATGACCCACGTGGTTCTTTATACACACTGCAGGCCGTATTCTACTGCAGAGTGCGCAGGGGGAAAAGGAGACTTTTCACGTTTAACATGAAGCGCTTCAATATGCGTGTAATCTTCATCCTTACATTGTCAATCCCCCAGCGCTAAAACACAGTCAGCCACAAAGCACAGTTTGTTTTTCATATTTTCCATTGTGGAAATGCACATTCAGCTCACCGCCTTGGAAATTCCTTCCCTTAGCTCCCAACTCGCCACCCCTGGAAACCTTTTCACAGGGAGCAAGCAGGTCCGATTTTAACAATTTAGTTGCACACACGAAATTGCCTCGCAAACTAAATCTGAACCTTGAAGGGCGGCCAGTGTGTCTGTCACGAGGCTTCCAGTCCATAATACACACTATCCCTCCTTGCAGAACAAAGAGGCACACCGACTCATGCTGAAGTTCTGCATTTCATTTATTCATGGAATAAGCACGAAGGCAATACAGCGTCCTTTCCCAACGTTTCTGCTTAACAAGCCTTGATCACGGGAGGAGTCTCTGGCATTTGAATGACCCACGTGGTTCTTTATACACACTGCAGGCCGTATTCTATTGCAGAGTGCGCAGGGGGAAAAGGAGACTTTTCACGTTTAACATGAAGCGCTTCAATATGCGTGTAATCTTCATCCTTACATTGTCAATCCCCCAGCGCTAAAACACAGTCAGCCACAAAGCACAGTTCGTTTTTCATATTTTCCATTGTGGAAATGCACATTCAGCTCACCGCCTTGGAAATTCCTTCCCTTAGCTCCCAACTCGCCACCCCTGGAAACCTTTTCACAGGGAGCAAGCAGGTCCGATTTTAACAATTTAGTTGCACACACGAAATTGCCTCGCAAACTAAATCTGAACCTTGAAGGGCGGCCAGTGTGTCTGTCACGAGGCTTCCAGTCCATAATACACACTATCCCTCCTTGCAGAACAAAGAGGCACACCGACTCACGCTGAAGTTCTGCATTTCATTTATTCATGGAATAAGCACGAAGGCAATACAGCGTCCTTTCCCAACGTTTCTGCTTAACAAGCCTTGATCACGGGAGGAGTCTCTGGCATTTGAATGACCCACGTGGTTCTTTATACACACTGCAGGCCGTATTCTATTGCAGAGTGCGCAGGGGGAAAAGGAGACTTTTCACGTTTAACATGAAGCGCTTCAATATGCGTGTAATCTTCATCCTTACATTGTCTATCCCCCAGCGCTAAAACACAGTCAGCCACAAAGCACAGTTCGTTTTTCATATTTTCCATTGTGGAAATGCACATTCAGCTCACCGCCTTGGAAATTCCTTCCCTTAGCTCCCAACTCGCCACCCCTGGAAACCTTTTCACAGGGAGCAACTAAATTGTTAAAATCGGACCTGCTTGCTCCCTGTGAAAAGGTTTCCAGGGGTGGCGAGTTGGGAGCTAAGGGAGGGAATTTCCAAGGCGCTTCATGTTAAACGTGAAAAGTCTCCTTTTCCCCCTGCGCACTCTGCAATAGAATACGGCCTGCAGTGTGTATAAAGAACCACGTGGGTCATTCAAATGCCAGAGACTCCTCCCGTGATCAAGGCTTGTTAAGCAGAAACGTTGGGAAAGGACGCTGTATTGCCTTCGTGCTTATTCCATGAATAAATGAAATGCAGAACTTCAGCGTGAGTCGGTGTGCCTCTTTGTTCTGCAAGGAGGGATAGTGTGTATATATATATATATATATATATATATATATATATGCGTGTGTGTCTATATATATATATATATATATATATATATATATATATATATATAGACACACACACATATACATATATATATACTCTTACTGTTGCATACTAATAGAAGACCCGGCGTAATACATCATGCATGCTCCAACGTTTACCCGCACCTCCTAATGCATCCATGCTGTACCATGTGTATACTGTGGGGTGTCTTCCCGCCCATTGGTTAGAAAGTTAACTGGTATACAAAAAATGCCTTGTAAAAGGCCAAGAAGCAAGTCGTACAAAAATTGTCATTGGCACAACAGCAGGGCAGTAGGTCATGCACACCACAGTCCCCCAGCCACTACAGTGAGTCCCTGCTGCCTAGTTCTCTCCAGATGTGCATATCAAGGCAGATGTTTGACTTGTGCAGTTAGTGCACGCTTGACGTTGCGTAGCTATAGCTCCAGGTGCATGTACCCTCCAACCAATAGTCACATGCTAACTATGACAGAATTCCAGTAGTAATAAACAGAATATTTGAAACACAAAACAACTTTTAACATTCAAATTATAGTCTCGGGTGGTATGAAGCAGCAATTCAAGTTTGCACATGGGGAGAACATCGGGTCGAGCGCTGTGACAGAGGGGAGGGAAGCAGCAACCCCTCATCCATCCGGGATCACCTACCTGCGACTTGTGTGGGAATGGACCCTTTTGGCAACAGGCATGCCAATAATAGGCCTGGCATACACCCCCCAACCTGTCCATTTGTGTCTACCCTGTCTCTCACCTAGGGGGAGAGGTTCCAATGATTGCTGCCTTTCTCAAGAGCCATCAAGAGAACATGTTACACCCGAGGGGTTTCCCATTCTTTCAACACTTCCACCCATAGGCCTGCAATCGGTCTCCATAAGACCCCGTGGTCCTCCTCTCTATGGAGAGTTCTTTCTTCTGCTCTGGCCTATATGATTACGTCCTTCACCGAGACCTCCAATCCAGGTCCCTCCCTAGATTTCTAAGCCATCGCTATGCATCGCTTCACCAGTTTTACCGCCAAACCCTGGAATATTTTCCCGACCTTCTTATGTATGGGTCTGGGAAAGTTGCCCAGCAAATACACCTCTATGTCACATACAGGAGCCTAATTCAATGATGCATTTAATTTAATCAGGATCGTCCCCCAGTACTCTTGTAACCAAGAGCACCCCAAGGTATGTGGCCTAAGTTCCCATCTCAAAGGACACACCTGGAGCATTTCCCGGGTTCTCTCCCATAAATGGCTGTTAATCTGTGTAGGGTTAGGGATGTCATGTTTGTGTACTTAAACTGTTTGTATTTGAGGTGTGTATTGAGAGAAACCTTCATTGGGTATTCCAAGATTTTAACCCATTCCAAGTAGGTGATGTAACGCCCCAGCTCCCCTTCCCATTTTGCTTTAAACCTATTCAGTGGCTTCCTAACCATGGTATTTAAAGCTTTATGAAATTGTGTGATTAGGTGCTGCTTTGATCTCAACATCAACAACAATTTAAGTACAGCATGGGTTGGGTGTTCCTCAGCACCCAACCCCCACAATTCCTGTAAGGTCTGTGGCAGCGCTCCATAGTTAAGGAATTGGCCCAGTGGCAGGTTGTATTGTGTGGCTAAGTTCTTTAGAGGGATTAGCTTGCCCATAAGATAGCAATTGCTGCCCATCAAAGACCCCACCTCCTTCCAGGCTTCTAATTGCGCTGCTGTGAAGAATGAGGCAGAGTTCCCATGCATTAGGCCCACCAACGGCAATGTGGGTGCATGAGGACAGTGTCGCTCAATCAGTTGACTCATCTATGTTAGCATTGCAGCGCTGTGTATAAAGGTATGCCCAGCAGTTGCATCTTCAATGCTAGTATAAGCAGTCTGACTAATAAGGGCCCCCGATTTAGTTCCTGGCCAATCATGCCATGCACCGCCTGGTTTGCTCTGTCCAGCCTCCGGATGATCCACTGTAGTTGGGCTGCCACAATATATAGCTCAAAGTCAGGGACTCCCAGCCCCCTGAAAAGTGGTGGGCGGCGAGCATCTCCAGGGAGATCCTTTGGCAACCTCTGTTCCAAATTAATTCCCGGAGTAGAGAGTTTAACTGCCAGAACCAGGGAGACAGAATACCCACCGGTAGGTTGGTGAAGTAGTACAGGAGCCGCAGTAGCATCACCATCTTGGAAATCGAAATGCGTGCCATGAGAGGCAGTCTCGGCGATCTCCCGAAGGTCACACAAGACTTGAGCAACCGGAACGCTACTCCCAAATTACCCTCCTGCAAATCCTCCGTCTCATGTAAGTTTTGGATATCTAAGTACTTAAAGGTATGATCTGCCCAGAGAGAGAAACCCATTGGTTGTGGGGTGCCACATAGCACTGGAAACACACAGACTTTGCCAGTTTCACTCGGAGACCCAAATAGGTCTCGAGCTTCTCCAGGAGGAGTATCATGTAGGCAATATCTGATTCACCATTTGCCATGTAGATCAGCAGATTTTCCACATAGAGATACATATTATGCTCACAAGCCTCCACAGTAGAGCCTCTGTCCTTTATCGCCACCCTAATCAGCTTTGCCAGAGGCTCAACTGTAATGGCAAACAGGAGGGGAGACAGACAGAACCCCTGTCTGTTGCAGGTGTGGACCGTATGGCTCCAAGATCATGTGACCTGTTTTGACTTTAGCATTGGAGTTTGTATACAACATCCATACCCATTTCACCCAATGTTGACCCAATTCCATGTGAAGTATATCCTCCTCGAGAAAATCCTTTCTCCAGATCAACTGACATAATCATGCCCCACGGGTTGGTCCCTAAGTCATGTGGTGAATAATGATATACAGCCGACGCAGATTAAGTGAGGTGTTGCGCGCCAATGTAAACCCATTTTGGTCTTTGTGGATCATTGTCTGCATATGCAGCAACAACCTAGTTGACAAACCTTAGTGAGTATTTTAAAATTCACGTTGAGCATGGTGAGGTGCTGTAAAGGAGGGTTCACAACCCCTGGGGCCTTTGACTTGGGCAGCAGAACCACCAGCACCTCTCTGGCGAAGTCTGGAAGGAGCTCTGAACTAAACGCCTTGGCATATACCATAACCAGTTTCAGAGCCATCACTCCCATGTACACCATATAAAATTCCACCGGCAGCCCATCTGAATCCGGGAATTCACCAGTAGCCATGTCTTTCATGGCTCTCCTTATTTCCTGCTCTGTAATTTGGCTCCCAAGTCCCCTGTTGCCTCAGTAGCAAGCCATAAGAACTCCAAGCAGTCTAGTTGGTCACTATGAGTCCACTGTAGGTCACTGTCTATTGATCAGTATGTTATGATGTACTAGTCTCTAAACATTAACAGGCTTATTTAGATGTAGGCCGGGTTGTGGAAACGTGACCAATTGACCTCCGATCGGTGGTCCTGACCAGCAGCGTAGCTGGGGGGGTCGGTGGGGGCGGTCCGCCACAGACGGCACTATTTTGAGGGCGGCGGCCGCACAGCACTGGCCCGTTGTGGCAGCCTTTATCATTTATTTGGGGACACTCACTGACACTACTGTCAGTCAGTGTACCCAAATAAATGATAAAGGCCGCCGCAACAGGCCAGTGCCACGCGGCCATCGTTTGAAGTGCAAGCGCTGCGCACCTGCTTGCCAAAAGCAAAAAATGCTGCCTGCAGTGCACGCACCACGGTGCTCGACGTACCTCAGCACTTGTGGTGCGTTTGTCAGCCAGTTATTACTGGGTTATGGCTGTAACTTGAGTAATAGTGGCCAAGTCTCTTGCCTCGTTTCTCTGAGCTGCTGTTAGACCTGGCACCATTGGCTTCGGTCTCCCTTCCATTTTTGTTGCTGTGGCCTCATGTGCTTTGCTGGTGTTAGCTGCTCAGAGCACTGTGCCACGGCCAATCAGTGCCACAGTGCAAGTGCTCCCTGTATAAAGTGTATACGTTGATTGGCTTCCATGATTGGCTTATTTGGTTTACTGTCAGACCCCAGTAAAGTGCACCAGGAATGCCCAGGGCTTGTAGATCCAAATGCTGCTAGTGGGCTTGCAGCACTGGTTGTGCCACCCACAGAGGCAGCCTTGCAAAATGTGTCTAAGGTCTGCCATTGCAGAACCTGCGTGCAGTCTAGTACTGTCATGCTGACTGGACAACTCACCCACTTGCCAGTCCCTAACCTTCCCTTAACTTCATATTAGTCACCCCTAAGGTAGGCCCAAGGGCAGGGTGCATTGTAAGTGAAAGGTAGGACAAGCCCTGATGTGTGTAGCATGTCCTAATAGTGAATTACAGCCATTTTCGTTTTTCACTATTGTAAGGCTACCTGTTCTCATAGGCCAGAATTGTTACAGCCTATGATCCTAACAGACTCAGGGAACATGGTAGAAACTCGAGTTTAGTATGCCTGAACTCAGAATAATAAAATACATCATTAAAGTAAAGTTTATTTGTTGTCATTGAGTTACTGTATGTGTTCACAAATGCTTAACCTGTAGCACGCTTCTGTGATAAGCCTTGTCTGCTTGCGCCACACTACCTAGAGGGCGAGCAGGGGTTATTTTAGAGGGTGATCCCCTTATCCTGACTAGAGGAGAGGGTCCCTGCTTGTCACAGGTATTTACCTGTGCCAACCAGAGACCTCCAAATCCAACAGCTGCCAAAAGTGGAATCCCTTTTAAAGCAGTGGGCTATTCAGCACAAAAAGGATTGATATATAACGCATATCCAGTTAATAAGGCAATGACACGACCCACCGCCACGAGTAAACCGCAAGTATGCCATTGCCATACCAACGCTGTTTTGATTTTTTCGAGCGTGGTGGCATGACGCCGGTCACTGTGGTGGTAGCTCCGGCGGTGGCTCCACAAGATTTCACGATGCACTACCACTACTGCAGTGCCTGCCCTGGCCTAGTAACTGCCCACGGCCGTTGATCGTACACATTATAATATTCAAATTTGCAGATTCTACACACGGTCTTAAGCAGCATCAAGGCAAAAGGGCCAAATAGGCTAGACGTTGGTTTGATTGAGACTTTGAGAAGTCAGGGAGTCCATGGGTAAGTCCTGTTGTCCTGGTTCTCAAACAGGCACAGTAGAAGTGTAATTTCATTTTGAGAGGCTCCCGTAGTATGTGTGAACTTAATTTAGAGCTGAGGAGCGGTTAAGTTAAGCCCCTGCCCCGGGTTGGACTCTGGATTATTTAGTTCCGTGTGCAGCAGGCAGCGTGTGCAGATTTGTTTTCAGATTGCCACGTCTTGCAATTATTTTATTTGTCTAGATATCCACTGACCAACTCTTACAGTTAAATATAATCAATCCACAGCGCGTTGGTGAAGAGAACATTCTCTTTACAAGACTAGCAGAAAGCCGTTTTATGAATATAAGACATTTGCAGCGACGTGAGAACGCATCCAGTACTATTTGTAAGGTCTCTTTTCATACCTGACTCCACTCCTAAAGCCGCAGAAAGGTCGTACAATCTGTGAAGATAACTTAGAGAATTACAAGTGTGCGGTAGAGACATGTCAGCACCCAGAGGGGCACACATTTGAGGCCTGGCAGGTGTCACAGCCTTTTGTGATTTAACAAGTGAATATTTTCATGTTAAAGTAATACCTGTTATTTACATGATTTGAAGGCAAAGGGTAAATACTATTCAGTTCAGTTCAAATAGACTTAATTTCGGTCAGAATGACCTAAAAAAGTACAGCACACAATATATAATTACATGACAAAGAAAAAAATAGAACACACTCAGGAAAACAGTTGCATAACTAAGACGCTTAAATTGTGCACTAACAGTCCTAAAAATAGGAAGATAAAAACTCGGTACTAGCCACAAGCATGATTCCATTTTGAGCAAAGCATGAGATTTTGAGGATACAGGTAGGCGAAACTTAACAGGAAATTTGTTGAAAGTGCGCAGTGCAATAAATAAATAAATTAGCTAAAAGTGGAGACAAGTAAAAACAAAGATCATTGCTAAAAAGTTTTTGGCAATGAAAAGCAATTCTGCTAGAAATAAAACTTCAGGGAAGAACTGACATTAGATCATTTCTATAAATAAAGCTTCAGGGCAAAACTGTAATTAATCATTACTAGAAGTCAGGTAAACCCTTCTCGTGCACCACATTGAGAACAGGAAACCTGCTACAGAATACACTATTGGAATGCTCGAGTCGATTTTCAGTATCCTGAAGACTTTGTGACAGCGCCTGCTGCCCAGGTTCCTGCAAATCTGAACCAACCAGCGCTTCCTTGCTCTCTTATAGCCCGGACAACCAAAGAAGACGTGGAGCTCAGATTCTTCAAGGTGTTCACAGGCCGGACAGTTACTCATAGATTGATCTCTCCATTTAGATGTAAAACAGCTAAATGGAAGCACCCCATATCTGAATTGTAAATAAAGCTTCCTTGCTGCTGGTGGATTCATGAGATCAATTGCCAGCTCAAAGCAAGGTGTATCTTTAATGTCCAGGAACCCAGAGGAAAGTTTCCTGATTCTAGTAAGTGTATGCAGTTGGGTCAGTCTATACTCTTTGAAGAGTGCCTTCAGTTGCTCCTTAGATATTGACTGGCAGGCTGACTCGGGGCAAGACCAACAGTCCCCTAGACCCATGTTGGTTAATAGAAGTTTAATGTATGAGAACCAGGGGATCTTTGCAGCGCCACGTGCCCTGAAAACTTCTGATAGTTCCTCCTGTACGATGTAAGTTCGCGAGTTGCCCACAAGCGGCGCCAATACATTATAGGTTTGGCACCTGCTACTTCAGCTATTGCCGTTATGCCTGTGTCAAGGCGTAACGGAACCAGCGGGGTACTACATGGCAATCTAAATAGGTGTCTTAGATATTGGTTTTCCACCTGCGTTAGCTTTCTCATATTTCGGTGGCCCCAAAGCTCTGCACCGTATAGTGCCCCTCCTCTTGCCTGCGCCCTGTAGATTTTAATTGCGGGGCTTATGGTTCTTTTGCTGGAATTGTTAAAAACCCTCAAAATGCCCCCTGAGGATTGTGCTAATTTTAACGTGGACTTAGTGATGTGGGGCCCCCAATCCATAGATTCGGAAATCGTGATGCCTAAATAAACAAAGGATGACACTCTCTCAATGGGTTTGCCGTTAAGGGACGGATTGGGGCGTGTACTTTTTGGGCAATTGAATGCCATAAATTTTGTTTTCTGCAGATTAATTTCTAAGCCCCTGTCACTGCAGAACCGCTCAAATTTATCCAGAACCCTTTGTATACCCATAGGGAATTTGGCAACCAGTAGGGTGTCGTCGGCAAACATCATTGCCGAGATTCTACGGGAGGCTAACTTGAGTGCATCAAGATCTTTTTCGGCTGATAGGGCATCGATCAGACCATTAATATAAAGGCTGAAAAAGGTTGGCGCGAGCACGCACCCCTGTCGTACACCGCGATTAATTGGTATAGGTGCTGTTAGTTTACCCTCCTTACCATACCTTACTTGAGCATAATTGCCTTCATGTAGCCATTTAAAAAGACATGTTAAATAATCAGGGACCCCCAGCTCTCCCAATACTGACCATAATTTCGCGCTGGGCACTAAGTCGAATGCAGATCGCAAGTCTACGAAGATCAAGAAGAGGCTGCCCCCCTGCATGCTTACGGTCTTCCAGTACAACAGTTGTAATCTTAGTACTTGGTCCAGGGTCGACAATTTTTCCCTGAACCCAGCCTGCAGGGGAGACAGTACCCTCTTCTCTTCCATCCAAGACTGCAATCTGTAAAGGAGGACACGTGCAAATACTTTCTGGGAGATATCTATTAGACTTATAGGTCTATAATTGCTTGGGAGCAAAGGGGAGCCCTTTTTAAAAATTGGAATTATTTCCGCCCCAAGCCAAGTTGGGGGGATTTTCATGCCTTGTAGAGTTGCACTAAAGAGCATCCACAAATATGGGGCCCAAATAGTAGGTTCAGACCTATAAAGATCTCCAGGGATTTTGTCCAAGCCCGGGGCTTTCCCTGGGGCAATTCTGACTACTGCGGCCTCTACTTCTTTTAAGCTGATGTTTTGATCCACAGCTCCGTTGGTCAGGAGAAGTGGATCCGTGTAGACTACAGGACAGGTGGCTAAAAGGTTACAGCCATAGGCTGGTCCCTTATCAGGTTCCTTATCATAGAGTGATTCAAAATGGTCCCTCCAAATCTGTTCATCTAAGTTAGGTTCAACAGCAATTTGAGGAGCTGAGCTGTTGTACCAGAATTAACAAGACCCCAGAACGTCCTCATATCTCTATCCCCTAATGCAATTTTCTGTGAAGCCCAATACCCATCTTCCCATCTACGTTTGGCATCCTTTATAATCCTTTTGTAGTTTGCTCTCGCCGGTCTTATGGTGAGGCAATCTCTGGATCTGATGGCTAATACCAGAGCCTTTTTTGCCACTCCACAAGAGTTATCAAACCATGGGTGGGAGGGAATCTTGTTAATGTGAGGACCTTTTTTAATGGGATAGAAAAATCAAAATTAATTTTTCCTAATGAAACATGTCATAAAGTACTGGTATTTCCTGCTCTGCCTCAGGCACTCATTCCTCTAGGAATACACAGCAAGAAAATACCTTAATGCAATTACAGTTGCAAAGTGGTCTCTCTTTGTCTTTCTCTCCCTCCCACACTTTTTTCACTTTCTTTTTCTGCCCCTCCTTCTCTTTCCCTGCCCCTCTCACTTTGTTTTCGCTCTCTCTTTATTGCTTCTTTTTCCCCTCTATTTCTTAATGGCCTACTGTCCCTTACATGTTCCATCTTGATGCTTCCTTTTATTTTTCATTTTCCGTCGAAGCCTTTCCCTCTCTCTTTTATTACCTGCTTGTCATTCTCAGAACACCACAGCGTGACAGCATTTTGAGTAATCAAGCACTGACTCATATTTAGTTTTTATGTGAAAGACGATGTTGGTGGAAATGGTGTGGCCCTCCCACGAGCCTGATAGTTTTTTCTGCAAGTCATTATATTGAAAGCATGGCAACGTGTTTTTGTCCAAACTGGCACTCATTATGTCACTTTAAAAAAAAAAGATTTTATGGATAGCCATAAAAATTGCAGTAGCTTTCTCTTCCTAGATAGATAGATAGATAGTTGTTTCTCAATCTACAGCTTTGACTTTATTCTCATGTTCATGTTAGAACGTGGAAACCTTTATGTTCGCCAGATCTCGGTTTTCTTACAATATCAAAATCCTTGAAAATCATTTTGAAAAAAAGGTACTTCTGGGTTATCGTAGGGAGTGCAAAAAAACGGGTGCTAACAGTATTATTTTGTACTACCATTTCATAAGAACCTTAGAGCTGAGCACAGCCTGGGCTTACTCTGGTTTTGCACTTGCCTTTACCATCAACTATTGCTTTTTTAAAAGACTGCACTAGAGACGAATTGATGCCCATAGCTTTAGTAAAAGCACGCCTGCTTTTAAAAGCAGTGTTGTACAAGCATATCAGGCATTGGCAATGTGCCAGTGTCAGTGTGCCTGACAAGCCTGTCCAACTCTTTTTTAACATAGAACACCCATTAGAGGGAACTTTCAAACTCACAAATCTGAAGATATTTAATTGTATGCAGGCAAGTATGCCCCCATGCATTCTTCTTTATGGTATAATCCAGTGAACTTCAGAAACAGTTTGAAAAAACTCAGACATCACTACTTCAATGTTCATTACTTTCGGTAAAATTACGTTTATTGCTGCATTTGCTTATGAGAAAGGCTCCCTTGCTGAAATTCAGATTGGGAATGACATCTAACTTTTAGCAGCGCCCGTTGAGGATGTGGGTGAAGCCAATAGACTAAGTGGGTGGAGCCAGTGGAGGAAGTGGGTGGAGTCGGGGGAAAGTAGGTGTGACCTCCGACAAATATTTGAGCACCTGGACTTATTTTACAAGTTAAGCACTGATTATCAGGCGCTAGTCGGTGCAGCGGAAGGAACATGCTACAGCACGCCACAGGGCCGTCACGTGCCATGCCTATGGAATGCGGTTACATCATCACTGTATTTACCTGTGATATAGAAGGCTTTAGTTATCTGCCACAAGCAAATACAATGATCAGTTAAGGGGTGGCATAAAAGGCTTGCAAGGATTGAGCTTATTTAAATAACTAGTTGCAATCATTTTTCGCTGCCTTTACTCCGTTAACAATAAAGGGTTGACATCCGGCAGGTTTTATACCTGCATTTTATTGTCCCTCCAGCGCAGACATAAGGAAAATCACAAAAAGCTGGTATTTGCACCGTTATTGAAAACCCTTGCAAAAGTTTATTTAACCCAATCTAAGGAGTCTTGACTCAGGATTAAAGTAAACAGACAAAAATGCCATGTTAAAAATGAATACAGAGTAGTCTTCACTCAGTTCCAGGACAGAGGCTGAAACATCAGGCACAGTAAAGAGGGTTTGTGGCTGCAGCAGTTGGGGGACAGAGTGACAGGGTTGCACACAGCCCTTTTGTCTGGAGATACTGCGGCCTCTGTCACAAAAAGGCTGTTTGCATGGGTGGGTGCTGGCAATATCGAGAACCCCAACCATAGCCCGAGAAATGAGCGTAACTGCTGGTGGAACTGACATTTGAGCAGACAGATTAAAGAGCTTGCTGTCGCCCTGGAGTTTTTAAATCGCTCCAGAGGACAGTCTGCCTTTTTCTCCAAAGAGGCAAGTGACATCAAAAGGCATATCCATTAGGAAAGATTGGACATGCCCACAGAGGACCATAGAACTCATCCAGGCATGTCTCCCGAGTGTCACACTGGTACCAAGGCAACCACCACTGTGGAGTACTGGAGGCTAAGTGAGGTAAGAAGGAGATTAAACGGGTTTCAGACGGGAGGAAAGGATCTTTGGTGAGTGGCAGTTCACAAGTCCCATAAAAAGAAGTGGGGGGGAGGGTCAGAACTTATTTTCAAGGGTAAGATTTAGGCAGTAAAGTGAAAGATGGTCTTTCTTCCCTATGCTGTGCAGAGGCTTCCAGAATACCTGCTTCACTTGTATGAAAAGTATTACAAACCTTTCAACTCCAAAGTTTTCTGTGGCTAGAGATAGAACAGTACTCCGACTAGAATCAAAGTATTTGAGGGAAACTATTTACTAAATATCCTCTGTTTCATGCTTGAGAGTCACTTTCAAGCCATTCTGTCTATTTAAGAGGGGATGAACACACAGATGAGGAAGAAAAGTATTGAGGTGTTGCGCAGATTTCAGTAGCCAACACCGTCCCTCATTAGGTTCTTTTGAACACCACATCCTTCTTTGTCCCATGCTATGTACAATTTTGCTTCCACATCCCAACTGTCTCTCGGGCACAGTTGGGGAACATCAGATCTTGTTATCCTCTCAACTCTTTTTCAAATAATTATTCTCTATTGCAGATGAGGGCGTGTCAGCAAAACAGAACGCCCCCATGAGGAGATTGACACCCTCTCTGCTCCTCCTCTTACCTACTACCACAGGCCTCACTGCCCCAGAGCAAAAGCCTCCACTGTTCCTCTTTGGGATGGATGCCTATGGGGGTGGTGAGCAGAGACTAAACAGACAGAACAACAGACAGGGACATAAACAGTGCCACAACAGGTCAGAATGCTTCCAAAGATCTCAGTGCTCTCTCAGTGGAATGTACCTCTTCGGTAAAGCTTGCATAGAGAGTGAAGCAGTGATATTATTTACTGGCACTGACTGAATGGTGCCAGAGGCAGGGCCATCCTTCAATAGAAACACAAAGATTTTGCTTGACAAGTCCATGCAATAAAAGGGACAACAGCTAATCCACAAACAGCAGAATAAAACCATGTCAGGCTTATAAGGCGTCTCCCACACCTCCCCACTTAGGACAGACTAACAAAGCAGCTGAGCTGCTATTCGATGGATAGTGAAGACTAAAGTAGTCCTGAGTGTACCCACTTTGCTTAGCACTTGTGTTTTAGGAAGGCATCAGTGCTTTAAATGGGCAGGTACTGAGTGCCGGACGGAGAGTACATGCACTTCTGAAGAGTGACGTAATACGTTTAATTGGAGAGTAGGGCATTTCTCAAGAGTGACGTAACACGTTTATTTGGAGAGTACCGGCACTTCTCAAGAGTGACGTAGCACGTTTAATTACAGAGTATCAGCACTTTGCAGAAACAAGCAGGTACTCTGGTACAGGGTGCCTGCTCTTCAATGTTTCCATTTCTAGCTTTGGAAGGCATGGGTAGGTAACATGCCTCAAGCAACTGTACATTTTTCAAGGACGAGCACAGGAAGTGATTCTTTTTTGCTTATTTTGTCCTCAGTAAGTTCTTTCACACCCTATTTCAGAGCTCAGCTTATCAGCAGGTTGCCTGTGGAGGAGAAGTTGTGATCTTCACCTGACTCTTAGCCGCGATTCTACGTGTCTCTCTGACCAATCTGAAGGATAGCCCCAGGTGCCACAAGCTTGAGCTATGCCTCTGGTCCTCACCGCCTATTAACGAAGCAGAGCCACATCTTCCCCGAGGCCACAGAGAGCCAGAGACCGGCCGGGTGGTAAATCTCCACACAGTCACCCACCGCCCCACAGGGGGAGGCCTCAGGCTTCACCATGGCCTTCTGTCCCGGAACACTCCCCGTCACCACTGGCCCCCAGACCCTGCGTGAGGGCAGGTTTCGACAGTCAACTCGGTGGGTCCTGAAGCCTAGTCCGCCAGTTGGCCTCCACACCGTTCAGTCGTCCTCTTGGCCTATCTTGTTTTTATGGCCACCTCAAAGGTCAGAACCTACCCAGATTGCTGTCCAAGGGCACCGGGTCCCCCGCAGCAGTCTCTGGACCTGCGATGGCCTCTGAAGGCACGTGCTGTTACCAAGATAAGTGTGGGCAAATGCAGAGCTTCAGAATCAAGCATCCATCATCTTGGCTAGTTTTCATTGTGTTCATTGACCATTTGCTAAGATTTTTGTCCCTTAATTTCGAACCTTTGTAGACAGAGACTTTGGTGGTGGTCTGTTTGAAAGCTGCAGCGCCGGTTGAGCGTACCTCTGTCCCTGGGGCTCTGCCGAGGCGCGCTGCCTGTGGGACGTGGCTGTCGGGCGGCCGGGCTTAGCTCCGCTGCCTTATTCCATCATCGCCTACTTCCGGCTGGCCGGGCTTGGCTCCGCCGGTCGGGTGGGGTAACAACTACAGCCCCCATCAGCCCTTGTTCCAGGACGCCTCCCCCACCATCACTGCACAGCGCCAGGAGGCGCATAAAGACCCACCCACTGCTGAGGACCGGGTGGTGGTCTGTTTGAAAGCTGCAGCGCCGGTTGAGCGTACCTCTGTCCCTGGGGCTCTGCCGAGGCGCGCTGCCTGTGGGTCGTGGCTGTCGGGCGGCCGGGCTTAGCTCTGCTGCCTTATTCCATCATCGCCTACTTCTGGCTGGCCGGGCTTGGCTCCGCCGGTCGGGTGGGGTAACAACTACAGCCCCCATCAGCCCTTGTTCCAGGACGCCTCCCCCACCATCACTGCACAGCGCCAGGAGGCGCATAAAGACCCACCCACTCCCTCGTCCCGCGAGGACACGCGCGGGACGTGCCGGGCTAAGCCCGGGCAAAGGGCGGGCCCTCTGAGGCCCTCAGAGACCGCAGGAGACAGGGCCGGGCCACCCCACTGATATTTACCTTTCCCTGCTTACCGAAGGTATCTAATCCCTCTTTGTCAACGTATATAGTAAATAGTGGGTAACAGGCCTGATGGAGGTCAAAAGTAAAAGTAGGGTGGCGGTCAAAAAAACACCTATGCTCACCAGCTCAACTACAAGAAAACAAACTCTGGCGCCAACTCCATTGCCCACCTTAACTGCAATTGATAGGATGCTGCAACAGACAATTGGTGTTGTTGTCAACGCTATTGAAAGCACGGAAAGAAGATTATCACTACCTGCGAGTATGTGTTTAATAAATCAAACATCACAATCTATTAATACACATGTTAGCGTTCCAAATGAGACAACAATATCACATGATTCACTTTTATTGGAATCGTTTGCAGGTTTGCCAAGGTATGATTTAATTCAATCCGATGTACCTCAGCTTTTAGGTCCCACTGTTCTTTGTACTAGGGACAGTAGACTGTCTGTAACACCTGACCTATCAGCTAGCATATTACCACAGCCCCTAATATCTAGTATTGTGTCTGTAACTAATGGGGATTTGGATGATTATGCTACTAATTCTGCCATTCCAACTGTACAAATCAGTGATATCAGTCTGTCAAGTAGTGAAACTGACTGTGAGCCTGTCCCCCCCAAAAAGGCAATTAACCCAAAGTCGGAAAAGGTTAATAATATACAAACAGACTAAAATATATAGAAGGAAAAAGAAGAGGTTTATACAAACCCTAGAAACCAACGAAAGAGAAGGTGAGATACAGCAGAACAGTGGAGGGAGACATGTAAAAGATATAAAATTACTGGAGATGCAAGCTTTTAGCAATATCGAGGAAGTTAAAGAAGGTCTCGAGAAAATGGTAAAGGTTTGCATTGTACCAGTGATGGAATCTCTGGAAATTCTAAGTAAAAAAATAGAAAACCTAGAGAAATTGGGAATAGCTAACTTGGATGTTCTAGAACAACTGGGTTCACAAGTTAGATCTCATTCAATTAATTTAAATTCTGGGAACCAGAGTAACGGTAAATTAAGTGCAGTAAATCGTATTCCTAGTGTGCCTATTGAGAAGGGAAACCCGGTACCCTCTACAAGTGGAAGACAGAGGCCAACAACTTCCATCTCCAAGGTAATACGAGGGCAAAAAGTAGATGGGGGCCAAAGAAACACCAGCGAACCCGTCCCCACCCACAAGAGCCTACCTGTACCGAGGCGCCATATTGATAATGTCATCCCAGCCACTATTAACTTGCCACCTGATTGCAGACCATTTGTAGCGATACTCGTGAATGTCCCTAAGTTGCTGCCTAACCAATTTGAAAATCAAGAAACCTTGAAAAATAAGACCTTGTATTGGTTGGTGAAAAATTGTGGGTTTCCACTACGAGGCGCGGAAGAGATTATAACTACACAGAGGGTAGGTTGGGTAGGGCCAAATAAAAAGGAGATAGACGGGGACTGCATAATTATAAATTTCAGGACCACAGAATGGGCAAGAGATTCGATTTTACATGCACCTATGCCATCGAATCATGAATACAACATCACACTGTTCCCACTTGATTATTTTTATAGGAACCAGTCAGGAAGACAAATCATCACACATAACTTCCAACATCCAAGAGCGGCCTTTATCAAATATCCTAATGTTGTACCTATTTGTCCACCCTTACTGCCTAACCTGTATGACAACTTCCTGGTCCCAACATCAAATAGATACCAGCCGCTCAGCTCACTTGAGGAGAATGATTGACTGAGCGATCCATCCTTGACTCATAGTTCTGGAAGTACTGTAATAGGTGATACATTAACTTTGGAGAAAGAGCTGGGTGATGAAAGCTGCGTAAATATTATAACTGAGTCACAATTAATTTCATCACATACTGTGATATGTATAGGCAATGTTGTAGATAATGAACCAACTGTAACCAATGATAATGCTAATGTTACTCCGATAGTAAGTTTTGAAGCTTCAATCTTGTCTAATCACCCCGAAAGTACTGGCACTAATAATGCTGACTCTCTTGTATTTAATAGCTGGAATATAGCCTGTAATTACCTCTAAATTATGTACCCCATTTTGGGACAATTTCATCATATGTGGTTATGACATTATTTGTCTGCAAGAGACATGGCATACTGGACTAATAGAAGTTGAAGGTTACACCTCTTATAATGTGGCAGCAGTAGCTTCCAAAGCTGGTAGAGCTAAGGGAGGTCTACTGACTTTGGTTTCAACTAAATTGACAGAATTTATTCTTGGGGAACATTCTATAGTTTGTCAGCATGCGTCTATACTGCGCCTAAAACATAGCCATGGTAGGGATCTAATTATTGTAAATTTTTATAATAATATTGTGGGCCCTAAACGTGATATGATTGTTCCCGATGTTGAACGCGCTATTGAAGCTGCAATCACTCTCTCTAAGAATAATTTTGCAATTTTGTGGGCAGGTGATTTTAATATCCAATCCTGCAGATATGCTCGGAAGGGGATATGTGGTCACCACGAGGATTATGTAGGGGGTGACAGTGTTTATGTTAATCATTTCCCGCACAGTAATTATGGTAGCGCACTGAATAATCTAATAGCCAAGTTTAATTTGGAATTGCTTGATTGTACAAAAAACAAAAATAATGAAACTTGTCCAACTTTTAGGGGGAGAGATGCCCGTACCAATATTGACCATATCTTGGTGTCCAGTGGCTCACTTTTTACTAATGTTTGGGTAATAGAGCAGCCTGTGAGTGATCACAACAGTATCTCTGTGGAGTTAATGGGATGGGGTCAAAAAAGCGTTGTGAAGAGTAAAGCAGTTCACGGGATTTCCGCTGAAAGACCAAATGGTACAAGAATTAAATGGATTAAAATTGATCCTAACAAACTAACAAAGGATATTATTTGTAAATGTACCAGAGAGGTTGAATACTGCCTTGAACCTAATGTGATAGCGCCTGATGTTCTCTACAATTTTATGAAAATTACATGTACAGTTGAAAATTCCCTGTTAAAAAGAAACAGAAGGGTTAAGAGAAACAAAACTGTGTGGTTTGATAAACGTTGTGCTGAGACTCTGAAAAGATTAAAAAATGTACTTAATGCTAAACCTAGAAATAAAGAAAGTGTCAAAGAAGAACGTATTAATTATAAACTGGCCCTGTCAATCAGGAAAAGGGAGCTACAGGACGAGGCCTGGAATAAACTTGATATGGCCGCTGTAACTAAAAACATAAACTCTTTTGGGAAACGATAAATGGCCCATTCTTAAAAAATGAAAATACTCCTGAGGTCAGTTCTCATGTTAGCTGTCTTGCATGGATTGCACATTTTTCTGAGATTTTTACTTCGGATCTTAAATCTGATGGGTCTATCTTATGTTTTAATTGGAAGAAAATGCAGTTGTTTTTAACCTTAAATGAAGTGACAGATGCAATTAAAAATAGTAAGGGTGGTAAAGCACCCGGGCCCGATGGGGTACCCATGGATTTTTACAAACACGAACTAACATTATGGGCCCCAATCCTAACTCGTTACTTTAATGCTGCGGTGGAAGATAATTTACCACTGACATGGGGCCAATCAATTATTATACCCCTTTATAAAAAAGGATCCAGGTCAGAGGCAAAGAATTATTGTCCAATCTCTCTTTTGGACTCGACAGTTAAAATCCTCAGTCGAGTCCTATTAGTGAGATTGGAAGCCTGGGCCGAGGAGAATAACATCCTGTCCCCAGTGCAGTATGGGTTTCGTAGGGGACTAGGAACAATGGAGCAGTGCGTGAACCTGGAACTCATAGTTGGCAAGTATACCAAAGCCAAATCTGGTAATCTTTATCTATGCTTTGCCGACTTGAGTTCCGCGTTCGATCTGGTGGAACACGCACTGCTCTGGCCCATACTACTATCAATGGGCGCCCCTATTGAAATTATCCATATGCTAGCTCGCTTGTATAGTAATCTATCAAGCAAAGTAAGGTTTGGAATAGATGGAGAGTGTACCCCTTTCTTTGAAGTAAAGAGAGGCATCCGTCAAGGATGCGTACTTGCCCCTTTACTATTTTCACTGTTCATTAATCATGTGGATACATTTTTTAAATCAATTAATGCAGATACTCCAACTATAAATGGTAACCCCGTCCCTGTCCTTTAATACGCGGACGACGCGGTCCTCCTTTCTAGGACACAAAATGGACTACAACAATTAATTGATCAATTCCATATTTTTATTAAGAATAGGAATTTGAAAATCAACAAAGGAAAGACGGTTACCATGGTTTGTGGTAAGAACATCAGAAAACACAAACCTTTTTTTTAGAAGGAGAGAAACTAGAATCTGTAAATAGTTTTTGCTATTTAGGCATCACCTTTTCGGGAAATGGGAAATGGATTAATGAACAAAATAGTGTCCTTTTTAAAATGGCCCGGAATACAAACTGTATCTTTAGATTTGATGCTAAACTAGGGGATCGCAGAATTCGTGAAATGCTAACCCTTTTTAATGCTAGATGCATCTCCTCAGCTATATATGGAGCTGGAATATGGGGGTATGATGTACAGTGTTCCAAATCTATTCAGGTGAGGGAGAATGTGTTTTTAAAAAGATTAATTAGTGCTCCAGTTATGGCTTCAACGGAGCTAATACATAAGGAATTAGATATGTACTATATCAATGATCTAATTGCTCTTCGTCTTCTATCCTTGTGGCGCTCAATATGGGCAAAGGAGGAAACTAAGTTTACGCAGGACGTAATAACAGATTGTATCAAACTTGATCGCCGATCGAACATTCCTTGGCTGAAGCATATACATCATTGGTATAAAACTTTATATGGACTGGACATTTATAATGAATTCATGTTGGATCCTATTTTATCAAAGCGGGAGCTAAAGGTCTCGTTTATGAAATTTACAGAAGAGACCAGGATGGAAAAATATACTAAACAGAGTACATTCAATTTTTACCAATAATATAATACTAATGTAGGCTTCCAATCTTATTTTGTAACAGTTAGTATTCCCTCCCATCGATTTGTTTTAACCCTCCTCCGCCTAGGAATTGTGCATCATCTTGTGGCTTTTCCAGTGCCTAAAAAACCTGGAACTTGTGTATGCCCATGTGATGGCAAATCAAAACAGAGCACATGCCACTTTTTGTTGTCTTGTACTTTTTATACCTTTTTAAGGAAATATTATTTGAAACCCATCTTTTTAAAATATAACACGCATCATCTACAAACAGCAATGACACTAGTGTTTAACCTAGAGTCCCCAGATGTATGCTTTTATGTGGCTACTTATATTTTAAAATGTATCTCTGCTAGAAAATCAATTATTATATGAATTGCCTCAGCTGTTAAATGTATTATGCACTTTAAATTTGATGCTGCTGAATTACGTACTTGTATTTTGCACACATATGTTTGTTGGACTAATTGCTGCTACTATATATATATTTTATTTGTAGGATTGGCTTATCACTTGCACTTTATCATCGTTTTTAGTTAATAGTTAGCTTAGGTGCTGCTAATTGCATATGCACTTTAGAATTGCCAATTTGCACATATACTAATTTAGAGACAATACTAAGCACTTTAAAATTGCATATTTGTACATAATTAAAGGTCGTAGGATTGTTAAAATCTTAGTTAAAATCTGAATGACCAAATTGCACTATTGGTTCTGCTAAAATGTTTTATTATGAGCGCTATTATGTAAGATTATTTTTGTGATAGCCTAATTTAGTATTGTGTTAAATTTCTTAAGTGTATGTTGCTATATGGTTGTATTTCTTTACAAACCGAATAAAGCATCTTTGAAATTGAAATTGACAGAGACTTTGCTAGATTTCTACTAGATTGTTCCTCCTCCCCGATGTCAGGGGGAGCTTATTGTCTTGCTGTTCAGCTATATATTAATCTTCATTTGCAATCAAGAGCTACAAGATTACCAGAGGGTTTTTTACTTTTGCTTCCTAAATGGGAACCCCTTAAGTGGTACTACACCTTTTGTGCAGAGTGGCACTGAAGCTACTGGAAGGTGTTGCCATACCTTGGCAATCATGCCACTCAACATATCTCAGCACCCAGTCCATGACAGGCAGAAGCTGACATTAAAGCAGACTTTGATTTTGTGGTATAGAGATTCCCTGGTGGCTCCTTCAAGTGCCCCATACTTTTTGGGGGATCCAGTGAAGCTAGGAACATTTGTAGAGTCTTTTATGGTGCATTTTATGGTGCCTTTTTGTTCTACACAGTGTAGACGAGAAATGAGCAAAAGTGGGTTATTTGGATAGTTGCCTTACTGGACCAGCCCTTGCTTTTGCTTTTTAACAATGGAGCATTCTGTTGAGGCAGCTTTGTGCAATATTTGGCAAGGTGGAATGGATGCTTTTTCTTATGTGACCTTTTTGCTCATTGCCAGCTGACACTTCCTGGGATGAGAGAACTCAGATGACACTGGATGAGGTCTGTGAGAAGAACTTGAGGACACATTAGGTCATTGGCAACGTGTCCTTTTCTGAAATTTTTTATATAGTATTGCTAATTGAGCTTAAATTATAAGAGAGGTACAAAGAAAAAGTATTTTAGTACAGAGAACTGTTTTGTGCTGAGCCCCGCCTGAGCAAAATCTTTTCAATTCAGAATACCTCCAAACGTTTAGGGACAAGAAAAGGGAGTGGGGGAGGGGCCAGAGTAGGTGGGTTAAATAAATCAGCAGTATTTTTTTTTATAATATGTGCCTGGGCCTGGACTATGACTCCGAGCCCGCCAAAAGAGCTCTATAATTTCCCATGCAAGAGTAGCTCCTTACATTATTGGTGTTTTCTACTTTGCATTGCATTCTAGATCTCGTTGTGCTGATTTGATATTTGAATAAAAAGAACTACAAATTCCGGAATGCAAAGAAAAAACTGAGCTAGCATAAGGATCCGGGCAACTTGCTGCAGCCTACCCCTATTGGGTCTTAAAGTAAAATGGAATAAGGCCTGCACCTCACACCCTTCCACTGGGCCTTAGCACAATTATCCCCAGCAGCCTGTCTCCTCTAGCGCTTTAGGTTAAAAATTAAGCCCCACGTTTCGCCTTCCTCCCCCGGGCTAGGAAGGCTACTTGGCAGCATCAAGAGCTCCCATGTTACCAAGGTACATGCATGAGTAGCTCGTCCATCCAGTTGTTTTCTTCTTTGAATTCTGGGACTTGTAGTCCTAATTTAATAATGTGAAAACTGTTCTACAGATTCCAGAATGCAAATTCAAAACGTTAACTGGATAAGTTACACAAACATGGACCTGAGAAATAATAAAGTGTTTCCCCAGCAGTTTTTCGGATTGCAAGTAAAAGGAAAATAGCCCTGTAATTCCCGGCCTCCTCTGGACATTACTGCAGAGGCCCCAAAAATTCTACTCTCTCTAGGGCATTTAGTAAAACAATAATGAGCCTCACACTTCGTCTTCCTCACCTGGGTTGGCGCGCGGAGACCACCAAAACAGCTCTTAAGTTTCCCAGAAATATGCATGAGCAGTTCAACCAGTCTAGGCATTTACTCTTTGCATTCTGGGACTTGTAGCCCTTTGATAATAATGTAATAATGTAATAAACAGGATAAAAAGTTTAAATGCAAAGAAAAAAACCTGGACTGTATAAGCTACTCACACTTGAATCTTTATCTTGGTAAACATAAGAATCGTACCAGCGTGACAAAATCAGCTCTGCACCTCACCCGCCTACCATGAGTGATGACAGAATAGCCCACAGCTGCATTCCTTCTCCCTCAAACCAATCCCCAAAGGTTATGGTTCTGGGACCATCCAATAGTCAGACACTTGGCATCTCTACATAACAGCCCTATTGCATATCTGAGGGGGCCTTCCCCTCTTCTAGTCCTGTTTCTGTCCCTGTAAACTAAGACAGCCTGGGAATGCACCAATAAAGGTTCTGCTTCCAATCTATTTGTGTGCACTGCCCATCCACCCTGACGTGATGGTACAAAAAAATTACAGATGTGTCTGAGGGAAAGGAGCTCCCTGGAGATCAAGTCATGGACTCTGATGGGGGGTGGGGGAGGCACCCCTACTCTTCGAAGACCTATTTTCTAGTATGTCCAGAAGATTTTCATCTACTTGCTCAGAGTTTCCAGTGGAACCATTGCCCCAAGAAAAGCCAATCCAAGATGGAGCAGTCTGGGGATCTTTAACTGAAGATATAAAGGCTGGACTGTGTCTGTACTGTGGTGATGATGGATAGATGATTGAGACTTGAAGAATACAGGAAGAATTCAATCAGCTGCTAAGAAAGAGAAGAAGACAGGAGTGCATTGTATTTCTTATAATGGATCATGAATAAATAACACTGACAATCATTTGTTCCTTCTACCAATTCTTATATGGATGGAAGAAGGAAATGCTGTTAATAATCCTGCATTGTTAGATAGTGGTGCCCGTGGAATGTTCACTAATCAAGATTAGGCCATCAAGAGTATTATTCCTAACAGATTTAACAAACCTCCAGAAATTATTCAACTGTTGACATTAATTTCAGGTTGGATGCATGAAGACGGTTTTCCATTGCAAGTCACATTTGGAGAGCACATTGAATTGTATTGATATCATAAACTCTTCCGATTATACAGTAATTTTTTTAATCCCCTTATTAATGAGTTGGAAACCACACGTCAATTGGTCTACTCAAATAAAATCACTGTCATTGCAGTTTTGTAAGGTTCATTGTTATGTTTCAGGAAGCTATTGGTCATTCAGCGAAGAGGTTAAAGATGCTACGTCCAATGGGATAGAGCCTCATTTCTCAACAGTGCAACTGCTAACCAGGCTTATTCTCCACCGAGCCTAATGTGTGTTTGCTTCCCCCTCCATGGAGTATGATTGCGCTACATCAATTAAACCTGCTCTCATTATTACTATTGGGCATATTTACTTTTTAACAGAAAAGGAGGAGGTGCAGTTGGAGCAGGGATCTGTTCACAGTAAAATATGGGGAAAAACAAAAAAGTATATTTAACTCGAAAATAAATATTACAAACATTTGTATGCAAAACATTCATTTAAATACTTATTTTAAATGTAGAACACGTTTAAAAAATACTGCAGCACTACTTTAATTTGAAATACGCTGTTAAAAAGAAATATATTTAAATTATTTTTCAGAAGTTTAAAATAAATATTAAACTCCCACCTAAAGAAAATAATTGGGGGCGGAGATCTCTTCATGGTAAATATATGGGGGAAAAAGTATATTTAACTCAAAAATAAATATTAAGACTATTTATATGAGAATTATTCATGTAAATTTGTTTTACATACTTATTTTAAATAAGGTACATTTTTTAAAAATGCTGCAGCAGTACTTTGTTTTGAAATGCGTTGTTAAATAAAACAAATTAAATCGAAATTATTTTTCATAGGTTTAAAGTAAAGAATAAACTCCCACCTAAAGAAAAAAAATTGGGGGCAGAGATCTCTTTATGGTAAAATATATGAGGAAAAAAAGTATATTTAACTCAAAAATAAATATTAAGAATATTTATATGAGAACTATTAATTTAAATTTGTTTTATATACTTATTTTAAATGTAGAACACACGTTTTAAAAAATGCTTCAGCAGTATTAACTTTAGTTTGAAATACATTTAAAAAACATTAAAAAACTAAAATTATTTTTCTTAAGTGTAAAATAAAATATAAATTCCCACCTAAAGAAAAAGAATGTTTATATTAGGCCTCCTTAATTATTGAGAGCAATGTTTGGAATTAACTACAATTAATATAGTTATATTGTAATAACACAATGGCTACATTAATTTAAAAATTCAGAACTGGGTAGTAAAACACTTTACAAATAAATCATAAATATGCACTATTGTTATTTTTCACCATTACATTATATTTATATTTTTAAATATTTTAAAAAATGTATTTTAATGTAACAGTTTCATATGGGGTTTTATTTTTATTCCCTATCTTCATTATTTTCTGTGTGAGAGGGTTGCAGTACCTGTGGCTGGCAATGTGTGGTCCTGGACTTACTACAGTTTTTTAGTCGGAACTTACACTCATACTTTGGAACTGAGCAAAAATTAGTAAACTTACTCAAAAGTGTAAATTACTCAAAAGTGCAGTTCCAGAGGGGCGTGGCCAAGATGGCGACGGAGTGAGACGCACTTTCGCGTCCCTCCGGCGCCTGACCCTTCTTAGCCTTGTATTGCCGGCCAGGTGGAGTGTTTATTGCCTCCGGAGCCCTGTGGAGCATCCCTGGAGCGGAGGAGCAGTGATCGGTGCTGTCAGCGGGAGCGGAGGCCGCCTGGAACAGACTGCGGAGCGGCGGCGAGTGGCGGCCCAGTGACCTCCGGCCTTGCGGCGAGCTGCGGCCTGTAAGCCTCGGCCTTGCGTGGCGGAAGAGCCGGGCCTCCTGACCCGCAGCGGCGCAGTCGGGACACTAGCGGAGGGCCGCGGCGGATTCTGAGCTCGCGGCTCCCGTCCCGCCGCCTGCCGGAGCTAACACCTGCCGCCGGGGTGGAGCGGCTGCCTGAGGGGCCCCATAGCGGCCGCAACGAGTGCTGGTGCAGCGGAACGGCGGGAGCCGGTGGACGCGGCGGCCGCGGTGCTGCACCCGCGCCGCCGCTACACTGAGCCCGAAGCAGGCTGCCCTACTTGATTGCCTCGCCTGCGGGGGTTCAGCAGTGTCCCTCGGTGCAACGCAGGTGGGGCGGGAGATGCAAGAAGGCCGGTGGGGACGAGTGGGGGAGCAGTGAACCTCGGCGGTTGAGGCCTACGGATCCCCGACCTGGAGTGATTGCAGGGCCCGGGCTCTCCGCCCTGGAGTGGCGGTAGGGTCGCGCTGCAGGGAGGGCCACGCGGCCTACGCATCTGGAACTTGGCGGTGTCGGGCTGCCCTCTGCCAGAGGGGTTGCACGGAGAGAGGGGGGAGTGCCCTCTTGCCGGGAGGCTATTGTTGCGGCGCTGCCCTGGCTGGACACTTGCTGGCTACCATTCCTGGACCCGCCTGCCTGGATTGGGCTCAGGGGCTCGCAGCACCCGGTCCCCCTGTCATTGGACACAGCGAGTGGCTTGGCGGAGACGCTGCGTGGGTGTCTACTGGGGCGAGATCTCTGGAGGTGCTCCATGGGGGAGAGATAGGAGTGATGATCCCCAACTGAGCTGGCTGGAGGGGTCGCTATACACTCGGTCCCTCTCTCCGGACATAACGGGAGGTCTGGTGGATCGAGTGGGGTTGCCTTGCCCCCCCCCCCCCCGCCGAGGCGGGTTTCCCGAGATGTCTAACACGTTGCGCAAGGGGAGGAATGGGTAAGATGGCGCACCGAAGTCTTCTCAACAGCCGGCTTCTCCCGGTGCCGGCGGATCGTCCAAGCAGTCGGACGATGATGCCCCCGCCTCCAAGGCCTTTATGACTGAGCTCTTCACCTCTATTAAAGACGACATCTCCGAACTTCGGTCCCAGTTGGCATCGGATCTCCGGGAAGTGCGGAGGGATGTGGATGGCATTGGAGAGAGGGTCGCAACGCTGGAGGATCATGACCTGAATGTGGCGAAAGATGTCCACCAGTTGCAGCAAGACGTCATCCGACTCACGGAACAAAATCTAGACCTCCAGGCCCACTCAGAAGACTTGGAGAACCGTTCCCGGCGGAACAACATTCGCATCTGCGCTGTGCCTTGGGACGGTGAAGCGGGGGACCTGCGTGGATATGTCCAGGCGCTCTTCCTACAGATCTTGGACGAGGAGGAGGTGCAGGACATTAGGATGGATAGAGTGCATAGAGTCGGCCTGCCCAGGCGAGGAGGGGGACCTCCTCCGGACATCCTTGTTTGTGTCCACGACTTCCAGTTGAAGGAACGAATCCTACGAAAGGCCAGGGCCATCCCATCTTTACAATTCAGAGAGCACCGTCCGCAGCTCTACCAGGACCTGGCGGCGTCGACCCTCCAGAAGAGGCGTGAGTTCCGCCCTGTGACCTCCTTCCTGCGGGAACGCAATATCTCCTATTCGTGGGGACACCCCTTCCGCATCATCTTTAGGTGGCAAAACAGACTGGCGCAGATTCGTTCTCTTCAAGTGGCGAAGGATCTTCTGGGCCTGGATGATGCCGCGCCAGCACAGGAGGCGACCTCTTCACCGTCGCGGAGGCGTCGCCGGTCCTCCTCATGGCATAGAGTGGGCCCGTCCCCGGATCGGGTGCGGCCGGACCGCACTGTTATTCTGTAGGAGAGAGGGGAAGCAGTAGCAACGGTGGCATCGGCCACACTGGCAAATTCCCAGCAGGGCTCCGGGGCGGCCTGAGCCCTGAGCCGCTGCTGATTGGAGCCGGAGGGGCACATGCTTTGAGGTCCTGTGGGTTTGATAGTACTTTTGGAGAAGACACCCCGGACCGTGGCCCTGGGGGACACACTTCGGTGCCCCAACCCCATCCCCTGACCAGGGGTGGCCTTACGAACTATGGTCTACTGGAACTACGGTGTGCAACATTCAGGTTCAGTGCACTGTGTTCTTTGTTCATGTTTTTCTTGTTCTTCTGTTTGCAGGGGGGTGTGGGGGGGAGGCGTCGGGGGGGATTGCGTAGGGGGGGCACTGGGGGTGGGTGGGTTGTTCGATGGGGTGGTGATGACAGGATTGCGTGGTTTGTTATGCGTGCTGCTGTTGGTGTGTGGGTCGCTGTTAGCTGTAGGGACTGGGGTAGTGGAACTGATGTACTGACTGGTTCGGGGAGGCGGGTGGTGGTGACGACTTCAGAGCGGGTTACTTTCCCTTACCTCTATGTCACTTAATATTGCTACTTGGAATGTGAAGGGCTTGAATTCGCCACAAAAACGCCAAAAAATATGGAAATACTTGATGGACCATCAGCTTGACGTGGTGGGTTTGCAGGAAACCCACTTGGCACGTAAAGATGAGCTCCGCCTTCGGCACAGGCACTTCCCGCTTATCTATAGGTCCTCGGCTTCCACCAAGCATAGGGGAGTAGCCCTTCTGTTTCGAGCAGCCCTTCATTTCCAACCACTAGGAATGCAGAGTGACAGGGAGGGCCGATGGTTGCTGGTCAAGGGGTTGCTGTATGAGAGGATTTGTACTTTTGTGGTGGTGTATGCTCCTAATTCGGGGCAGAATAGTTTTCTCCAAGAGCTACTACGCAAAATTGAGAACTTTGTTGAGGGTCATTTGATTCTTCTCGGTGACTTTAACATGGTATGGGATAAAACCCTGGATAGTTCCGGCACCCTTAGAGCCGATGCCGGCACGTACTCCTCAGCCACGCAGCGTAAGATAAGTGAAATGGGTTTGATTGATAGTTGGCGCGCACTACACCCCCACTCCCGAGACTACACTTTCTTTTCTGCTGTCCATCGCTCTTATTCCAGGCTCGATCATGTTTTTCTAAGCCAAGCTCTTCGGGGCGATGTTCGCGACTCCAGCATCTTTCCACTATCTGTCTCAGACCACAGCTTACTGGTCCTTGGGTTGCATTGGTCGGCGAAAGGCGACGGACTGCGCAAATGGTATTTCCCTGCTGCCTTAATCCGCGATGACACTTCTTGCAAAGCGTTGCGAACGGCCATTCGAGACTTCTGGGCACTGAACCCGGTCTCGGACACCTCCATCTTCACGACCTGGGACGCCTGTAAGGCTTCCTTGAGAGGCACATGCCTCGCTCTCAACACCAATCTTAACAAGTTGCGGAGAGCGGAACGTGAGACACTGGAGGCTGAGCTGACCGATCTGGAAGCGGCACATAAATTGAACCCCTCTCGGCTCACCCTTCACCCTCTTACTGCGGTGAGGGGGAAACTGAGGGCCCACTACAACAATAGGGCGGAATTTACTCTACTGCGGTTGCGCCACGCTTCCTACGCTCAGGGTAACAAGGTGGGGAGGCACTTAGCCCGTCAACTCCGAGATAAACGAGAAAGGGAATACATTGGAAGCATGCAGGACGGAGCGGGGGACCCCCTTCACCGTGATGAGGAAAAGGCTGCCCTGTTTGGCCGCTTCTACGCTGATCTCTATAGAAGTGACGCTCACGATCCCGATACGCAACGGCGATATCTGGCCGACTTGTCACTGCCTCAAGTCTCTGCTGACCGAAACGAACGCTTAACGGCCCTCTTCTCCCGGGAGGAAATTCTGGACGCCATCAAGGCCCTGAAGCCTCACAAGGCGCTGGGACCTGATGGATATACCGCCCTTTTTTATCAGACTTTCGCCACCGAGATCTGTGACCATCTTACGGATCTCTTCAATGCGATGGCGGAGTCTGGCGGCATCTCTGGCTCTATGGTTGAGGCGGTGATCTCGGTCATTCCTAAACCCGGGAAGGATCCCGCTCAATGCTCTTCCTACCGGCCGATCGCCCTTTTGAACATCGACGCGAAATTGTATTCGTCTATTATTGCACGACGCCTCCAGGAGCTGATGCCGGTCCTCATCCACCCAGACCAGTCGGGCTTTATCTCGGGACACCAGACCCACGATAACTTACGCCGGGGGATCCATTTGATCGAAAAGGCCGATAGATTCCGCATCCCAGCGGTGCTAGTGGGATTGGACGCGGAGAAGGCCTTCGATCGCGTGGACTGGGGATTTTTCTTTCGTACCCTGGCGGCCTTCGGTTTCTCGGATAAATTCATCACGATGATCCGGGCGAACTACAGTACTCCCCGCTCCAGAGTAACCGTTAATGGCCATCTGTCGCCCTTCTTCTCCCACTCCCGCGGAACTAGTCAGGGCTGTCCTCTCTCCCCTCTGCTCTTTGCGCTTAGCATTGAACCGCTGGCGTGGGTGGTGCGGCAGCATGAGGGGATTCAGGGCCTTCCCTTCACGGGAGAGCAACACTAAATCTCACTCTTCGCTGATGACGTTCTACTGTCCATAGGAGATCCTGCTCGCTCGCTCCCACATGTCCAGGAGGTCCTGTCTGACTTTGAGGAGGTAGCCGGCTTTAAGGTAAACTTTGGGAAGTCGTACATCCTGAACCTCACGCTATCACCGGCTGAAGAGGAGCGGGTACGGCCTTTGACCCCCCTGTCCTGGGCGACCGGCTCCCTCTTATATCTGGGGGTCCGCTTAACAACCACCGTGGGGGGCCTATTTGCGGCGAATTTCCCTCCGCTGCTGACGTCCATCCGGGCTGACTTAGCCCGCTGGAAGCCCAAGTGCATCTCTTGGCTAGGTAGGATACACGCCATTAAGATGGTTCTCCTCCCTAAGTTCCTCTACCTTTTTCAGGCCCTTCCGATCCCGCTGGACCTAGATTTTTTTAGACGCCTCAAAACCCTGATGCTCCGCTTCATCTGGCAGGACGGGCGTGCCCGCTTCTCCTTCTTTACATTGCGCCGATTGCGGTCGGATGGAGGAGTGGGTCTTCCCGATATGCTCCTGTATTATAAAGCGGCGCAACTGCGAGTCCTAGTGGAATGGTCCCAGCAGCTCTCGGAGAAACACTGGCTGCATATGGACAGGAGTGTCGCCGGACGGTCCGTATGGGATCTCGCTTGGAAGCCCAAGAGTGATAGGCCCAGGAATGCCTATATCAGTACCCCTACCAGCACGGTGCTGAAAGTGTGGGATACAGTCTCAGGCGATGAACATTGGACGACGTTCCCGTTGCCCTTTACCCCCATTCATTTCAACCCGGCCTTCCCCCCCGCGATGCAGGAGGGTCCCTTTCGTTTGTGGCGTGAGGGAGGCTGTCGAGCACTTACTCACCTTTTCCATGGTACCGTTCCGCTCACCTTCACTAATTGCATGAGAGACTACGGGGTTCCCCCGTCTGAAAGGTATCACCATCTCCAGCTCCTCCACTGGGCTACCTCCCCAGGGACGGGTGATGCTGCTACGAGACCGCCTTCCGCCTTCGAGGCCTTCCTTCTGCGCACTACCACCATGAAGGGGGCCATCTCATTTCTCTATAAATTGCTGCTCACTACGGCGGCTGCGCCCCGCCCACGCTATATGGGACATTGGGAGGAAACGATCGGGAAAGAAATCTCCGATGCCGAATGGGCAGGCCTCTGGCGGGACCTCTCGGCGCATAATCGCTCGGTAGCGCTGCGAGAACCCACCTTAAAACAATGATGGACTGGTACTTATACCCATCCAAACTGCACCGAATCTTTCCATCCGCTTCCGACCGTTGTTGGAGGGGCTGCGGGTTCTTGGGGGATTTCCGCCATATCTGGTGGGACTGCCCGATCATTCGCCCTTATTGGGAGGAGATCTTGTCCCACCTCAAGGACATCCTGGGCTACCCGATATCCACCTCACTAGAACATGTCCTACTCGGGCTTCGGGACCCAGGCCTTGAGCACCAAAGGAGAGCCGATAAGAAAATTCTCTGGCTCTGTCTTGGGGCGGCTAAACCCACCCTTGCGGCAGCGTGGAAGACGCCGGCCGCTCCAGCGATCTCCCTCTGGCACGCGAGGCTGTGGAGACTCCTGAGTGTAGAGAGAGTGGCGGACATCTTTCTGGGGAACTTTAAGAACTTCATCTTTCGCTGGGGCCCTCTGGTCCGATTCTTTTCACGAGGATTGCCCTCGGCAGTCTGCCCTTCCTCGGTGTGCGCGCTCCACCTATTTCAACTTTAAATGAGAGTAGTGTGTATGTATGAATGAATGGCTGTCATCACCACGGGGGGGAGGGAGGGGAGGGATGGGAGGGAGGTTTGTTCCTGTTCTGCGACGATCATGGCACCTTTCAACGGGCTCAGCACTTAGTGCACGAGACGGCTAGCCTCGGCTCCGGCTGGCCTCCTAGATTGGACTTCGGCTTTGGACTATTTATGCTGCAATGCCGTTGGAACTCTTTTTCCTAAAGTATGTTGCCTATGTGTAGACTGTGATTCAGAGATGTCGCTCGTTGTACTGTTTTATTTTGTGTTTTGCACACTGATAATGAAAATAAAAATTTTACACAAAAAAAAAGTGCAGTTCCACACATGTGGTCATTTTACCACACCTGAGGCAGTGCCATTGATTTGGGGCAACAAGCTCTGCGTGAACAGAGTAACCTGTCACAATGCTCACTTTCCCCTGTGCTATTTTATTACTGACCACTATTTCATATGTCTAATTTTTAACCTCCTGGAGAACTAAATTAAGGGTAATTTTCCATAACTGATTACTAGCCAAACAGTCTCTTTTTACTAATGTTTGGGTCTCGTGGCCATATTTAGATTTCTCCTTTAGCAGCACTTTAGTTCAAGACCTTTAATTTATTAGTGCTTCTTACAGCTCTCTCTCACCCTGGTCAAATATTAGTTCCAGATCCCCTTTATCATTTGAATAGTGAAGTTTAGGGTGACAGGTTTTTTTCTCTTCTTTAATAAATAACTTTTAGTGGCATAACTCGCAATGATAGAAAAACCAGCATAATATGACGAGGAGTCCTTTAAATTTCCGCAATGTAGGCCTTAACTAGTCAAACTATACCATTGCTACCATTCTACCTCCAAAATACTTGGGGACAAATTACGAGTCTGGCAGTCCTCAGACTGCCAGACTCACGGGCGAGAGGCGGTCCAGCCACTGCCGCACCAGCTGTCCGACCGCCCAATTACAACTTTGCCACCCGGACCGCTATTGCACCACTGCAGCAGCCAGGGAACTGCCTTTCCCTGGCAGTGGCCAGGGGCTGTGTAATATGCTGGTGGTACCACTGCTGCACCGCCATGTATATTTCAAGTTTCAGGACTGCTAGCGATGTCATGGAGGTCTTTCCTCCATGAAAAGGCTGGCCGTCCTGAAACAAAGGGGCCTGCAGGGCCCTCTGCGACCACAGGTTTGGTGGTGCAGGTGTGGGCCCCCAATGTGGCAGTCGCTTCCGCACTGCAAACTCGTAATCAGGCCCTTAGTCAGTTTCTAGGGCCTGCTGTCTTAATGACTGTATGGGCCTGACCTGCTTCTACTCTTTGTTGGGCCATGATTTTAATGCCAGTGAATTTTGATTTCCTGCCATTTGCAATGGAGCCAAACTAACAGCCAGGCCCCTCAGGAGGTTCTCTCATCTACGGCTCTATTGCAAGGGCTACAGGGTCCTGTGTAGTACCCCTGCATACAACGAGTGTCCCTCAAAAAAAATTGTAGGTCATCCGTCCCTTAGTCATGAAAATTACATAGAATTGATTTCAGTTTATGTGCCTGTGGATCTTTTTTTCATTATCAGAATTACATGGATGAAATAAGTCACTGCTGTACTGCAGCCTGAGATCCATCATGCATTCAGAAAAGTACCTCTCGAGGTTGAGATCACATTGCAATGTTATATCTTATGTTTCTTATTGAAAACTGTCTTCAGAAGACAGTAGCTGTGTGTATATCACAACAAGGACTAATTTATGATTATGGTAATTATAATCCACAGATGCGGGCTTCTTTGCTGATTAGATTTAACATAGGCTGCCGGAGACAAAGGCTGGCCAATCAATTGTGACAGCAACAGATAAAGATGCCCTTCCATTTCTTGGATTATTCACCATATGCCAGGACAATAAATTGATTCAAAAAGGGGGGTGGTGATGGACAGAGTATCTGAATTAAGCAGAACACTCCTACCCAGTCAAAAGATCAGGGCTTGATCCATCACCGTTTTTTAGCTCACTGCACCATCCCAGTTCAGAACCTGGCTACCTGCAAATTAGTCTGTCCCTGGCCCAGTGCATCATGGGAACAGGGCAGACCAAACTACCAAGCCAATTCTTCACTGGAAAGGAAACAAGCTTCCGGGGACCGGTTTCTGGCATTACAGCCGTCTTCGGCCCGGCTTGCTTGAATCCTGATGGTGCAATGAGCAAGGGACTCATGTCTGAGCATACCCTTCCACACTCATGGTGGCCAAAATAATTACAAAAAGGGGGTGGTGATGGACAGAGTATCTGAGTTAATCAGAACACTCCTACCCAGTCAACAGATCAGGGCTTGATCCATCACCGTTTTTTAGCTCACTACACCATCCCAGTTCAGAACCTGGCTATATACAAATTAGTCTGTCCCTGGCCCAGTGCATCATGGGAACAGGGCAGACCAAACTACCAAGCCAATTCTTCAGTGGAAAGGAAACAAGCTTCCGGGGACCGGTTTCTGGCATTACAGCCGTCTTCGGCCCGGCTTGCTTGAATCTTGATGGTGCAATGAGCAAGGGACTCATGTCTGAGCATACCCTTCCACACTTGTGGTAGCCAAAACGATTCAAAAAGGGGGGTGGTGATGGACAGAGTATCTGAATTAAGCAGAACACTCCTGCCCAGTCAAAAGATCAGGGCTTGATCCATCACCGTGTTTTAGCTCACTGCACCATCCCAGTTCAGAACCTGGCTACATGCAAATTAGTCTGTCCCTGGCCCAGTGCATCATGGGAACAGGGCAGACCAGACAGCAACAGATAAAGAAGCCCTTCCATTTCTTGGATTATTCACCATATGCCAGGACAATAAACTGAGCCAGCAATTGACTTTAGGAGAATATAGATACAGCGAGACAAAATAAATGTGATAAACTTAATTATTTACCAATGGAATGTACTTTGTGAAGATCCTTTAAAGACAGGATCCAACTCATTACCTACAGATACCCACAGCAGCCTATACAATGGACCCGCGCATAGTGATTTGGCACCTACGGAAACAGCGAAGCCAACACTACGTCTCAGCACCTTAGTTAATAGCCACGTCAAACCAATACTATGCTGCAAATATGTATGTATTTATTGCCCAGCGAGAGTCATTTGGACTTCAGGAAGAAGGTCCAACTTTTTTATTTTTCCAATAGGTATGAAGATGAATCATACCACTGCTGCGCTACTTCTTCTGGAAATCCACACTCCCATCATTCCAATGCACCCAAAATATGATCAGACCAAAAACACCAAAAAATGACTGCAGAAGAGAAGTGCAAACACAGGAGTAATGGAGACTAGAACAACAGCTGCTCCCTTGCTATTCAATCAGCAAGGAAATGGATGAATGTGTCATTAGAGACAAATTACAGGCAGTGCTGGCTATGAACAGTACTGGATTCGTAAAAATAAATAAATAAATGAGTACATGGACCAACGTTTTTTCTTAGAAGCCCGTCTCTGGCACTGTTGCATTGCTGAATGCAAAGACTGCCAAATTTTGATCCTTTCTCATGTCTTTTTCTCCTGCCATGCTGCACTTCCTGTTTCTTATCTCACTCTTCCATGGTGGTCAGCAGCCCTACTTTACCTTTGTCACTGTTTTCCTAACTTTAATTTCCTCCTTTCTCCCTTTCCTTAATGTCAGAGTCAACCACTTGCAGTCCCTAGCACAAATTAAGCACCGACTATAAAGAAAACTGAAGACGCATCGCATTCAAAAGAGGAATAAAGTCGACAAGCCCGAGTTTCATTTGTAGAAGATATCTGCGATTTGCTGCTTGTCTCCCTCTGCTCTGTGATTTTGTGGAAGATATGTATGCGATGCGCTGCTTGCCTCCCTCTGCTCTGTGATTGGTTGTCGCCTTCTGTCTGTGGTGCTGTAGGTTGACCTGCAGATTATTGTTCTGCAGGCTTTATCTTTTTTCACAGTGCTGGGTATCAGAGCAGATCTTCACGTATGGGGAGACAGAGCCTCACTATGTCTGGCTGTGTTTGGCATGAAGGACAGATACAATCAGACAGTAACCTCTGCCACTCAATTACACGCAATGCAGAAAGGAAACGGCTCCATTTAGCAAAACATTGATTTCCACTGGGATTTGTACACAGGCCACCGCAACCAGCGAGCAGCAATCACTGGGACAAAGCTTACAGTACAATAATCATGGAAAGCGAAGAGGCACAATGCGAGCATATTATCTATAGAATAGCACACCTGAATCTGCTTCTTTGTTGAGAGTACATGGATATGACTATTGTACACTTCACAATACGGTGCAGAGACCCTTATAACCGTGCTTTTATTGTTCGGCCTTTAAATATTGAGCAGATTAAAGTATATTAAATTAAGGTATAAGTAAATTAAAGTAAAAAATGTAACTGAATTAAATCAAAGAATATTGGAGCAAGAAAAAGACAGAAAAATGCAAAAATATTATTCTTGATCAAATACTTTTTCTAACAAAACTTCACTTTCAGGTTCAGTTGGTAAACCGAGGTCTTGTGAAAATTTGACCTGCCTAGTGAAATGAATGACGTACCTTTGTCACCACAATAAGCTTCTTACATGCAAGACCTATGCATTAACAATCAACTGCCTCTTAGAGACAGATACTACCTGTGAGCCTGCAATCCCTTTATAAAAGTGACTCTAATTTCCATACATTCGAGTTGTGGCATCTCTAGTCACTTGTAATAAGAAAATAACATAGCTTCTCCTCTGTAATTACTTATTACAGGTGAGTTGCGGCGTTATGATTCCTCTTGCTAGAACCAGCAGCCAAGGTGAATGGGAGGTCACACACATATTTACAGGTGAAGTTTAAACAATGAAAAAAAGACAACTGGCCTTTCCTTCTTCTGATCTGTTTTTCCAAACTGAATGGTGATCAGCAGAAAGGTGCAATTTTATTTTTATTTTTACAGGAAAGAGAAAATATCTTTGCATGTTTCTGCACATTCTGAGCTAGAGCATTTAATAATCTGATTTACATTTAGCTAATTCTAATATCTTTTTGCATAAAAATACCAAATGCTTTTTGTACGGTTTCACAGTACAGATTTGCTTTTATTATTTTTATCTTCTACCATACTATCTCTTCCATACGAAAGCACAAAACAAGATTTGGGAGGAGTGATGGTGTGACCATTTATTAAAACCGGGGAAATATCCTCTGTTGTTCATTGTAAGGATATTGCAAGACATCTCAGAGCTCCATGTCGCAGTAGAAGAACTTTGCCTTTTGCCTAGTTTATCTGTATGGTCAAGGAACTCCTTAGTGACTTGAAATAGCTTTATATTGTATGGAGTGGTATTTTATTTCATAAATTCTTGCCGGGATTGGCAGTAATATTTCCCACCTCTAAGAGAATAATGCCAACACTCCAGTATAGCATAGGTGTGGGGGAGGTTCACTGTTTTAGTCTGAAAATCTATGGGTCAGCCAGAACCCCATAGAAGTTACCATACCTATGGTTGTCCCAAAAACTGCCCATGATTATTCCAGCAAAGGCAGTTCTAATTGTGAGAGAGTTTTGACCTTATTCTGAGGCACTGTAATCATGAGAGGGGTTACAATGCCAACAGACTCTGAGGGGTTGCCATGTTTCCAAATGCATGCAGAGGACTTCCATTAGAAGAGATTGGCCATCAGCGAAGGGATCTGCCAGATGGATTTCACTGTCATCGGAACACACTGCCTGTCTCTGCCCACTATTGTACAATGGACAGTACTATACCAATTAATTGATCATTAGTGGGTGTGGACAATTCATGCCATGGTGCATAATTATGTAAATTGCAAATCTGCAATTGTCTACCACTTCTCGTGTCAAAGGAACTTGTATGCTATTTCACTGCAGTGGGATAACCAAGGTCCGCATTCGTACTCCAGGGCCAGTATCATGATGTGCTGCACTGGCTTCACACAAAGCAGAGAGCCTGTTGTTTTTGCATCTGAGGTGCCTAAAGTTCATACACATAACTAGGAATGTGTTGACAAAGCAAGTCTAAAGTTAAAGAATAAGCTCATGAAATTTTGAGTTATAGATACAAAATGTAGACACCAGAGATGCGCAGTGTAGCACTGCACCTGATCATGATCAGTCCTCTAGCTCACCTGCAGTAGGTTGATCGAGCCCAGAAGGCTTACTCCGGCAGATGGAAGCTGTTTAAGATCTCAGATACAATATGGCACACTCATTTCAGCCAGAGCTTTTACTTATAAAGACAATAATGTGTTTTTGCAAGTAGAAAAAGTAGGAAAGTTATTTACTTATTTGTTTTATTTACTTATTTGCTTAGCACATCATCACTCATTGTTTCTAGGGACTATGGGGACTACTTTCAGTAAAATAAAGTGGAGTTCATTGAGAGGATAGTCAGGATTTCAATTTTTTCTTGAATGTTTATAAATTGGGCTTTGCTCACAGAAGTAAATGCAAAGAATTCATGTGCCTTCGACTGAGGAACAAGGACCAGTGCAGAACTGACATCTGAGCGAGCAAGAAGGGCAATTCTTTGCTATTTTCTGTAAGATAAGGAAGGACAATTATTATAGTAGTATTTATGCGGAATTCATGTTACTTTAAGTGTGATTTATTGTTGGATTGATTATTTTCTGTGTGCCTCAGCTCAACTTACTGTTTGTTAAAAATAATTAAACAGTGGGGGTGGGTCCGTGGTTCACTCAGTAGGTTTCAAGAGTGGCGATTGCTTCACTCGGGATCGCGAGGGATCTGGGATTTTAATGGAAATAGTGTCAACCTACTATGTTATAGTTAAAAGGGAATTGAAGTGAAGGGATATAAAAAGCCTCTTACTTTTGGTTTTCTTGACATGGGTGAACCTTCATAGATAAGTTCATGCGTTCCAGGAGCTTTGGTGTGCTTGCTATAGGAAAAGGTGAGAGTACAGTACTCATATATGGTGCAGATTATGACCTTTGAGCACCTTGTCCTGAGAGATCTGGCTAAACTTAAAGACAACTATAGATTCAACCCCTATAATGTCAGCATAGAAGAAAAGAGCAGCCTGGCAAAAGTGAAAGAGAATGAGGAAATTGTTATAAACCATGTGATAAAGGGGGAGGTATCGCAATTCAAGATAAATCCACCTACGACTCTGAAATCCTACGTCAAGTGAACAACCCCCTACATGGATTGGTGTCACTATAACGCAGATTTTTACAACGCATTCCTTTACATCGTAATTTTTACAACGCAGGATCCATTACATCGGATGCCATTACAACGCATGGCATTACATCGCAGATGCTATTACAACGCATGGCATTACATCGTAAGTATAGGTAAGTATACTTTTTTAAAAAAATGTAATTAAGTTAATTTAGTTAATTTAATTTATTTAATTTAATTAAAATACATTTTAAAATAGTAATTAATTTAATTTAATAAATTTAAATCTATTTATTTAATTTAATTTTAATAAAAATTGTAATTAATTTTAATTAATTAATATAATGAAATTATTTTAATTTAAATATGTTTAAAATTGTAATGAAATTAAATTAATTAAAATAATTTATTTAATTTAATTAAAAATGTAATTAATATAATATAATTAATTTAATTTAATAAATATATTTTAATTAATTTATAAATGATAAATATAATTTAATTAGCCCTAAGCACAAACCCAACCCTGAACCCTAAAAACACCCCTGTACCCCAAAACCCAAACCCTACCCTGAAACCTAAAAACACCCCTGTACCCCAAAACCCAAACCCTACCCTAAAACCTAAAAACACCCCTGTACCCCAAAACCCAAACCCTACCCTGAAACCTAAAAACACCCCTGTACCCCAAAACCCAAACCTGAAACCTAAAAACACCCCTGTACCCCAAAACCCAAACCTAGCCCTGAAACCTAAAAACACCCCTGTACCCCAAAACCCAAACCCTACCCTGAAACCTAAAAACACCCCTGTACCCCAAAACCCAAACCCTACCCTGAAACCTAAAAACACCCCTGTACCCCAAAACCCAAACCCTACCCTGAAACCTAAAAACACCCCTGTACCCCAAAACCCAAACCTGAAACCTAAAAACACCCCTGTACCCCAAAACCCAAACCTAGCCCTGAAACCTAAAAACACCCCTGTACCCCAAAACCCAAACCCTGCCCTAAAACCTCAGTACACCAAAACATATACTCCTATACTCATACTTATTTAAAAAATTACTTAAATTAATAAATTTAATTTATAATATTTAAAAACATAAATAAATATTTTTATTTATTTTTATTTATAATTAATATTAATTAAATCAATTATATAATATTAAATAAAATTAAAAAAAATTATATACTTACCAATACTTACGATGTAATGGTATGCGTTGTAATAGCATCTGCGATGTAATGCCATGCGTTGTAATGGCATCCGATGTAATGGATCCTGCGTTGTAATAGCTGCGTTGTAACAGCATTACGACGTAAAAGTTGCGTTGTAAGTGATACACACCCCCTACATTACGAATGACTAAACAGAAAATCTGTGCAAAGTATCCGTGAGGATATTCTCCAAGTTACCCAAGAGGGTCTGGAAAATGGATTATCAGTAAGAATGAATTCCTGTTACACAATAACAAGGAGCCACGCACTCAGGTACTATATACGCTGCCCAGGAAGGACCATCCTGTCAGGGTGTGGTTCCATCCTGGAACCCCTAGGAAAGTATATTGATTTCTTCATCAAGTACCTCGTCCGAGACACGGTGACTTACATCAAAGACACCGCCCACCTAATCAATCTGATTGAATCACAGTCTTTCGATCCCGATACAGAACTCCTTGTCACTCTTGACATAGAGTCTCTGTACACAAACATTCCGTAGCAAAAAGGTATAGACGTAATAAAAAAACACCAGGATCACAGGCTTTCCTTGAAGCTAGAGAATTAACCTAGTCTCTCTGAGCACAACCTTTAGTGGCACTAGTACAAGCAGAAAGCAGATCTCTTTAAGAACCTCTACCAGACCTTGAAATCTTTCTAATGTCATTCGAATTCTGAACTGACATATGTGCTTCATTGGGTATGTTTGTACATGAGCTCAGCCCTTTGAGAATTAACTTCTGTTCCAAACCCCATGGACCAGAAAGGAAATGTTTGGGGAGCTCATTTATGTTTTTTGCCCCTAGACTTTGAAATTATTTCCCATCACACTGAAGAAACTGCATCTGGCCTTTAAAAAGACATTAAATACTCTACTTCCCTGTTATTGCACTTTTGGTATTTTCTTCTGTTATCATTTTAGGCGTTTTTACTTTTGATTGTTGTCTTTCTTGATATCAGAGTGTCGTGAAACTGGTTTCAGTATCAAAGAATTTATAAATAAAAAAAATACAACACTAAAAAACTAAGCAGCAGTTAGCAAGACAAATTGCCCAGTTCAGAGAATACCATTGATCATCACAATGTGCACATTATGGCACATTGGACTACACTGGCTGTATTTTCATAGAATCTGTCATTGCTATAAAGAAAGGTCCGCTCTTTAGTCCTTACAGTTCATGTGCTGCATCTGATTACTCTATTTCTGACTGCATGAAGTCGTCTATAAACCAGGAGCTTGTATATTTGAAAAAAAAGAGAGGAGAAACAAGATTCCAGACAGCTGCAGCACTGCATGACATGTGAATGTACACAGCAACAATGCACATTAGCCAGTTTCGTTGCGGAGAAGAATCAAGCAATTTAAAGATGTCTGCTTTGACTTCACACACTGGCCTCCTAAACCCAAAGGGTGTGGTAAAACTCAGGTCATCCTTTGGCCATTTACGAAAAGCACAAAATGTCATGAAAAGGAAAGCAGAAACATACTGAAAATCGGTCACTTGTAACTGTATTAAACTCTGATAGATACGTGCTGGGTCTGCATGGCGGGTTTTTTGTGTGGATTTTTTTGAGTTTAAAGAGCTTTATTGAAGCAAATAAGATCATGGGTACAACATTACAGCAATAATTATAGAGAAATGGCAACACCTAACAAGCAAAATGTATAATATGGAGGAATGAAAACTTAAGATAACTACCATTGCCAAACGAATAAAACCAGCGGATGAAAGCATCAGTGGAATTTTGTACCTTAAATAGCATTTTACATTTTTCAGAATAGAGAGAAAGCTAGAAAAAGAGAAAAGAAGATAGGAAGGAAAAGAAAAGAAAAGATAGAGATAAAATAAAAGAAAGCAACATCCTTATCTGACATCATATGTAAGACTACCAAGTTGCAATCAGTATGTTATTTCCTGAAAACATAGTAGGAACTATACATACAAGAGAAATGAAACAAAATACTCATAGATAATTGGTGATTGGAGACCAGAAGGCTTTCTTTCGAAGAAGTTGCTGAGATGTGATGGCAGAAGCTCTATCCAGTCTGTGATGATAGCAAAGAAGGTTCCACCAAGCAGAAAAAGAGACCTTTGCGGCATCCTTCCAATTAGATGTAATTACCTGAAAGGCAATAGCAATTAACAAATCCACAAAAACTACCAACCCTGTTAGGCCCAAACCAATTTGCAGAATTACTTCCCAAGAATATGGAGTAAATGTCCCCCAAAAAATTAATAGAGCAAATGGATGGGATTGATTCACATACCTTGATCTAAAACAAAGTAATGCTGGGGCAAAGCAAAAAGGAATGTATAAATGAACCCAGGGTGTTTTTACAGGACCTGCAGTTCGGGGATCGATTGAAACTATACTTGGAAAGACTTAATGAGGTTATAAATAACCTCTGATAGAAATAATAAAGGGTCTGAGTGGTGCTGGCAGTACAGGAAGTGTGGTGTATGCGTGCCTAAATAGAGTTCCATGTGTGCATAGAGAGGGTACGCTGCAAATCAGATTACCATAAGAGTTCAACCTAACTCTTGGGGTGGTTAGGAGAGGAGAAATGAAGATATTTGTAAATATGGGACGCCCGAAGGGAAAGAGAGGTGGACACAGGTTCTAAAATGAGATCTAAAGCAGAGGGGGGAGATCCGGAGAGGAGAGAAAACTGATTGGTTAAAAGCAATCTTAAAGAGTCATACCTAAGGAGTGAGGAGACATGTAGGCCAAACTTAGATTGAACTTCCTGGGAGAAAGAAAAAGCAGACCATGTATTAGATGTTTAACCAGGAAGATCCCCTTAGCTGCCCAGTTGTTCCCGAAAATAGTATGATTAGACAATTTAATGGATGTATTATGCCAAAGAGGTGACTCTAGAAATATTTTTAGAGGAATATGGGATTTACGCTTGACCAGATGAAAGGTTGAAATAAATTGTGAAATGGTCGGATAGTTAAAAGAACGAGGAGGATGGGTAAAATTGACTAAGGAGGAAAAATGGAAAGGGTGAATCAAGTATTCCTCCAATTTATGCCAAACAGATGAGGAAATGTCTTCAGAAGAGGACAACTAAGGTAACATTTGATGACTTAAAAAGGAGGAATGATATTATCAAAAATTGGGAAAATGGACACCTCCCCAATCCTTAGGAGCAGACAAGAAAGATAAAGAGATATGGGCTCCACGACCGTTCTAGAGAAATGTACTCAAAACACCATTCAGGGTTTTAAAAATAAATTGTGGAAGTTTCACTGGTAGCATGGACAAATAAAAGTTGATAACAGGGAGCATCATCATTTTGATTGCGTCCAGTCTACCCCACCATGGCAAAAAAAGGGGAGACCATCTTCCTGCCATGATATTTACTTTTAATAAAACATCTTCCAAATTAAGCTGAACCGTTCTCACAATTGAAGAAGACTATTTCATTCCCAGGCAAGTGATACTATTGATATTCCATTTCAAGTAAGTCCCATCGAACATGCTTTTTAAACAATATTTGTTTAACAGAAGCACTTCGGATTTAGAAAAATTTTACTTGTAACCAGACAAGGAGGTGTAATATCATAGGAGATCAGTGAAGGCGGGCAAAGAAGTAGAGGGATCAGAAATGTTTAACATAATATCATCTACATAGGCAGTAAATTTGATTTCAATAGCCTTGTGTTTGAAACCTCGGAAAGTTGATGAATTACGCAGAGAATGAAGAAAAGGTTCAAGGGAGAGGATAAAGCGCAAGGGAGAAAGAGGACAACCTTGATGAGTACCTCGCTGTAAAGTAAAATAAGAATATTGGGATCCATTAACAAAGACTGAAGTGGTTGGGGAAGAATCTAAAAAATTGATAAGGGACAAGATAGAGAGGCCAAAACCATGCCATTTGAGGGCGCGCATCATAAAAAGCCAATGAATACGATCAAAAGCTTTCTCCACATCAAGGGTTATGGCTGTAATAGGGGAGGAACTCTTAGATGCTAGATGAATAATGTTAAGAAAAGTTCTGGAATGATCAGCTAAAGTCCTTCCCTTAACGAACCCTGTCTGTTCTGAACCAATCAGCTCTGGAAGTACTTGATTAATACGGAGGGCCAGTACCTTAGCGAAAATTTTACAATCTAAATTGATCAATGAAATGGGGTGATAATTAGCACACACAGAGGGATCCTTATCTTTCTTTGGAATTAAACAAATCATAGCCTCAAGAAAAGAGCCTCAAGCCTCATTGCGAGAAACAAAATGTTGAAAAAGAGATAAAAGATGAGGCAAAAGGATTTGAGAGCAAGAGGAATAAAATTCAGCAGTAAAGCCATCCGGGCCAGGGGCTTATCCTTGGGTAACTTAGGGAGGGTAGTGAATCAAAAAATTAATCCAAGGCAGTGTCAGATGGGGAAAAGTTTGGGGTATATAGGGTTTTATAAAAATCCGTAAAGCATGTCAATATCTCTTCATCTTTAAAGCAATTGAATATTAGATTTATAGCATGAATATTAGATTTATAGAGCACAAACTTTGCCCCAAGGCGTCAAGGCGCTGCCAATTAACACCACTATCATCAGTGATTTTAACTATTCTAGATCTTTGGGACTTGATCTTCAAATAATTTGCCAGCAATTTACCAGCTCTATTGCGACCACCATAAAATTTGGAATTCATTTTTGGTAATGTCCCAGAGGCTTCATCCGTGGATTTTCTATTAAAATATAAGAATGGAACCAATCTCAGTGTGTTGTAAATTGGGAAGAAGGTGTGGGCTAAAAAAATATAGTAAATTCTAGATGTCGAGTTATGAGTGGGGGAATAAAAAGTGAATTCCAAACAGTCGGGATCAGATATCCTCCAGGCGTCAACCAGGCCTCTCAATATATTGTGCTAGGAAAGGTCTTTTGCATTTTATTAGGAAATTACTTAGAAGAAGATTTTCTATCTATAAACAGGTCCATGACCTGATTGCAGTCCTCACCGGCTATGAGATTAGAGTCTGAACATGAGTGAAGAGTGTGTGACATGGATTGCGAAAACTGTGAATCAATACCTGTGGGACCACTCCATTTTTCTTATCTTTAGCTGGGGAATTATAAACATAGACACATCTGTCAAAGACAAGATCCCTTTGGGTTTCTTTTAAGCATGCAAGTATACACTATTATCATACATACATGGCCAATCACCAACACGAAATAAAAACCAAAATAATAATATATAAAATATATACTATATCTTTATTAATAGGATCCTAGTGAGATTCAAAATATATAAAAAAGGTTAAAAAATATATGTATCATCAATACACATCAAATATTCATATAAGTTAAAAACCTGGGAGAATATGACAAATAATAATGCCATGAGAACCTGATAAATCAGGTAAGCACAACAAATACAGACACTGAAATTATTAACCCTGGTTCAACACTTCATAGGGTTTTTTTATCCGATAGAACCAAGTACTGCTTGGGTGTGTTTTCAAAAAGCGACGTGTTTCAGTGGTATAGTTTGATCCACCACCTTCTACAGGCTTACAAATACAAGTCAATACATTCATCTAAAAAAACATTACATGAAAATTGCAATTAGAATTTTTTTCCATAAACATTTGATACATTGTATATCATATTTCATTTCACCAATATCCAACTTTGAACAAGGTAAAACAAATGAAATACAACAAAACATATTTTTTTATAAAATGTTGGTTCTATCAAAGGTGATTCACATGCCAATGCCTGACAAATGAACTCAGTCGACAACCATAAGCCAACGCACTCTCATATTATAGCTCAAGGATGTTACCCACCAAGACAGATGATAGAAAAATATACATAGGTGGAGGGATCTGTCTCCTCCCAAGTGACAGTTTCCTTCTCACATTAGCCACACGATGCAGCTGAAAGGAGGGGTGTATATGTATTCCCTAGAGGAAAAGTAATGACAAAGAGGGGGGATACATTGATATGAGATACTATTCCTCATCATTCTAATGTCCCCTTATTTTCTAAATTCAAACCATAACTTTATTGAGTCTTCTTCTGTTGACTTAAAAAAGATGGGGGAATTGTTTGTATAGGGATGGACAACACTTCTCTATTGCCCTACAAAAAAAGATCCTATAATTATTTTAATCTTCCATATTTTAAATCCTAAAACGTCACTAGATCAATTGAAAAAATAGAAACATACACTCTACCTTTAAAAATCAATCAGGGTGTGGCCACCGGTGAAGCCCCAGGGTAGTACCTCGGACAATTTGTCAGGGAGAACCAGGTCAGCCTCTAGCCACAGAAACAGAATACGCGCATCTTGATGAAACCAAGCGAATGCATAATGGCAATTTACTAAAAAAATAAACAGTTGGAAATCTGGGACATTGTACCCCTCTTTGACATATGGTAAGGTCAGAATGGACCAGCGAATACGCAGCCTTTTTCCGCCCTAGACCATGTGTGTTTGCAAGGTATGAAAGAAACCGTCCATGAGGGGTACTGGGATATTGTTGAAAAGGTACAGAAATTTGGGAAGGACCACCATCTTCAGTATTGCCACTCGTCCTGCCAGAGACAATGGCAACCTCAGCCATCTGTCGACTTGATTTTCTAGATTTTGGACGGCCTGTCTATAGTTTAAGCGGATGATGTGAGTGGTATCAAGGTGAATGTGTATTCCAAGATATTTCACCGAATCGTGGCACCATCCGAGGGGGAATACGCAGTCCCATTGGACTGTGCTCGCAGTTAGCGGGAATATGATGGACTTGTGCCAATTTATGCCCAGCCCTGAGAATCTACCAAAACGGATAATTTCCCGGATGAGAGGCGACAGGTTGAGGTGTGGCTCCCGGAAGTAGAGGATGGTGTCGTCCGTATATAGGGAAGCCAGGAGTGGGCCTGTATTAAACTGCAGGCCTCGGTGCAAGTGGCGTTCTTGAAAATGCCTGATTAGTGGGTCCATGGCTAAGATGAACAAGAGCGGAGGCAATGGGCAGCCTTGTCTAGGCCCTCTAGAGAGACAAAATGGTCTAGAAAGGATACCATTTAAGCGGAGGCATGCCGAGGGGCTTCGATAGAGCAGGGTTACAGTAGCAATGAAGCCGTAAGGCAGTCCCTTGCGCTGCATCACTTCGACGAGGAAAGGCCATTCCAAGGAGTCGAACGCATTCTCTGGGTCGAGCAATGCCACCGCCGCTGGAATGCCAGGCTTTATTCTGTGTAACACTGCAAACAGTGTATGGAGATTTAGGGATGTCGAGTGGTGTGGGACAAAGCCTGATTGCGCTGGGGAGATAATGTACCCCATTAGCTGCGAAAGCCTGTTTGCAGGTACTTTTGCCAAGATTTAATAAGGACAACGGCCGATAAGAGCTGCATTGTTTGTGATCTTGCCGGGTTTCGGAAGAAATATTATTACGACTTCTCGTAGTGTGAGAGGGAGAATTATTTTCTCTAATGCTTCGACATAGACCTCAATTAGCTGCGGGCCTGGAGGTACTTGTATTCCTTGTAAAAGTCACCTGTAAAGCCATCTAGCCCTGGGGCAGTAGAGCCCCGTAGGGTATCTATGGCCAGGGTGACTTCTGCAACTGATATTGGTTCCGCCATAAAGTCTTGCATGTGTTTTTCTAAATACACCAACACGATTTCCTCGAGATAGTCTGTATGGGCCGTGCTGTCAGGTTCTGCCCTGGAGGTGTACAGAGTGGTGTAACAGTCTAGAAACTCGTCCCGAATAGCGGATGTCGTGGTAAGAGTAGCACCGGTAGTAGAGTGTAACTGCCCCAAAATACTTGCAAAGTCTGGTGCATCCTTACCATCCCTCCCGAGCCCTACGGTCTGCTTCAGCTAAGCATTTTGTAATTCCCAGAACCAAACTGTCAAGAGTGGGTTGAAAATCGTTTGCATTTCTTGTACCCACACTATGGAATGCCATGCCACTTTCTGTACGAAATGAGGCTAGCTACGTGAAGTTCAGGAAAGCCTTAAAGACCTGGCTGTTTAACATCTGAAACATGCCCAGTTAGGAACAAACCATGAATCAGTAGCGCCGGGAAACCCTTTGTTGGGTAGCTGTTCAGTAATGTATGTTTTGCTGTACGGTGGCCTCAGCATTTGTGCTAGCACCCTTCCCGGCCACTCCCCCTCTCCATATTGCCTGGCGGCGTGGTATTTCCCCAGTATAATATCTCCTGGTCTGCTATGTCCCTGTATTTAGATAAAACCGCAAGTCTCTTCGCCTGGTAATCTGGGTCCGGGAAACTCAATGTCTGGGAGTCTAATGTGGCAATGTCTTGTTCGATATGGGCCATTGTGTTACGGAGATCCCCAAGCACTCCCGCCTGTTTGGCGTTGAAGCTCTCCCATAATACCGCCATGGCGTCCACCCAGCCTGTGTTAAGCTCAAACTAGTCCTCTATAACTATGCGCACTTCTGCCATGAACAAGTCATCCTGGAGGGCCCTACCTGGGAAACGCCATTGTCTTTCATACCCTTCTGAACCCGGACATTTTAAATGTATCACTATCGTCAATAGTCAATCTTGGTCCAGGTATTGTGTGGACCGGAATGGTGGGTGTATTTGGTGGAGGTGAGATTATAGTGTCGCCAAATGTCAACAAGTGTATATTGTATATTGATCACAAAGGTCCCCCAGGGCTCGCCTCGCCCGTGGTTCAGTGTCAGGGTCATGAGAAGTGCTGTCCAACTTGGGGTCTATAAGTAAGTTGAGGTCCCTGCCCAATAATAGCTTTTGAGGTGCATGCTTTGCGATCCGGGCGTTCAGGTCGTAGAAAAACTCAGGGGTATCTATATTTGGAGCATAAACGTTGACCAAGGTGACTCTGTGGCCATGCAAGGAGCCCGTGACTATGACATACCTACCCGCCGGACCTCGGGTTATGTCACCAAGGCTAAAAGGGATTCTCCTGTGAATCAAGATTGCGGTGCCTCTAGTGTACTTGCTGTAATTAGCGAAGAACCTATGTGTGCCCCAGCTGGCGCCAAAGTGGGCCGAGTCCGTGGGGGGGAGATGGGTCTCTTGCAAATATGCTATGTCAACCTTGTGTCGGAGAAGATAGTGAAGTACCTGCCACCTCTTGCGGGTGTTGTTGAGCCCTCTGACATTCCAGGTCATCAGGGTGATGGCCGAGGGCCTCTATATATTACCTAACTGTGTCATCTTAGCACAGTGTATGAACTCTCCTGTCAGAACTGTGGTGCGTCTGAAACATATCTAGCAATGCTGAACAAAAGTGTGAACAACAACAACTGTAATGTGCAATCCCCTTCCCTCCCCCCACCCAGCCGCCTTCCAACATTAGGTCCTCCAGGTTAGCCAATGAGGCCCAAGAAGTGGGCCCCAAGATGAAAATTAACCAATTCAGTGGATACACCTGGGGGGGTGGCAGCACAGGATCAAGCCAGCCAACCGTCATATCTATGAGAAATACAAAAAACGTCCCCAATGTGATACTTTGATAGCGTGAAATTAGTCACCCAGTGCCAGGATTCAAAAAAAGCTCTGCACTGGCATCAGAGCCGCTGTGAGTTGGGGAAGCAAGAGCTCCCTCCGCCGTGTTCTGCGTGTTTCATTGCCTAGGTGTATGGCAAAAGTCCTGTGCCTCTGATGGATTGTTGAATATGCTGGATCTGCCGCCAACATCCACTCTGAGTCTTGCCGTATATAGCATGCCATATTTGAGTCCAAGGTTGCGTAGTGTGGCCTTCACCCCCTGGAACTTACGGCGGGCCTCCGGGACCATCGGTGTAAAGTCTGGATAAAAGGACAACTTCAACCCCTGCCAGTCTACAACGCTGCGTTCCCTCGCCAGCCTAGTGCAGTGTCTCGGACCCTAAAGTTCAGGAGACGTGCTATGATGGGTCGAGGGGGGAGGCCCGGATTACGCCTGGGGTCCAGTGATCTGTGTGCCCTCTCTACCACAAAGCCAGGTGTGAATGCCTCGCTGCCAAATAATTCTGTGAGCAGTTTCTCCACAAATAGGTCCATCCGGCCGGTGTCCATCGTCTCCGGAACCCCCATGATGCGGACGTTATTGCGTCGTCCGCGTGCTTCCAAGTCCTTGTTTTTGATAGCTACTTCTTTGAGCAGGGGCTTCGCCCGTTCCAGCCTTTTCAGGGACTTGGCGGTCCCATCCTCAATGTCTGATATGCGAGCTTCCACCACGTCTAGTCGTCTATCATGTACCTGTATTTTGGCACCCAGAGATGCGATGGTCTTGTCTACGGTGTCGAAGTCGGAGTCCAGGGCTTTAAATCCAGCCTTCATTTCTAGCAGCAGGGAGGCAACAGATGCTTCAGAGGGTGCGGGTGGTTCCGTGGTATGCACGTTTTCAGCCATCTCGGATGTGTGTGACGATGTGCCCTCAGCCACTTTTTCAAAGGGGAGGGTCCACTGCCTGGGATCCCTGCATCCCATGCCGCAGCAGTGGTGCCAATGGAGAGGCTGAGCAGGCTGGGGCAATAGAGTGTAGGCCCCCTCGTCCAACAGGTACAACCAACTAGGCACCTCAGACACTTTAGCGTATGGCTTGCCAGTTAGAGGCTGAATATGGCTGCAAGGGTTAACAAAATGGTGATTCCCAAGCAGGGGGCTGTATATGTTCCTTAGGAGACGTGGCAGTCAGCCGTGCAGGTGAGCATTAGGTGCGCAGTGTGTGGGCACCGGGTAACATTGCAGTTCTGGATCACTTCAACTTGGTGCTCTGTAGGCAGTGAAGGAGCGCACAGAGATCACGGGCCCGGGGCGCATAAGACGAACCCACGCCGTCTGGGCGGGGCCACGCATTCACTGAAGAGGATGTGCTGGTCACCTGTCAGCCTCCCTCTGCCGGTTCCTTGCTGCATGCGCTCCCCCTCTCCGGCCGCAATAGCACCCAGCCGGCGCCCGAGCCCCCGAAGGCTGAATCGTGTGGGCCCTATCCCCATCCACGTCTGGTGCTCGCCCGCTGGGGTCGCGGGGCCGTGTCGGCGGCCAGGCAATCGGTAGCGGGTGCAGGCAGGTAGGGGGGCGAGTTTGTCACCAGCGCAGACTCGACTTACCGAACCGATGTCTGATCACTCCATGCGCCACAGCTGCACGTCCACAGGATGTTCCTGCATGTCGGCTTGCCGAGTGTGCTGGGTGTGGCGAAACAGGCCTTCCCCCAGCCTCTCACGGGACGATGTAACTCCGGTTGAAAAGCAGATCGGCGATCAGCAACTGGATTGTCGGGTGCTGCGCCTCTTCCGCTGTTAGCTGCATCGACCTCAGCGTCAAATTGCTCACATTGTGTGGGGGAAATCGCTGATGTGCCTGGCCGGTCTCCGGAGCTTCTCTACCAAGCGGCCATCTTAGCCGCTGGCTTGGCCACGCCCCTCATTATTTGACATATTCTCTGAGGTTTTTTAACTTATATGAATATTTGATGTGTATTGATGACACATATGTTTTTTTAAACTTAAGATTTTATTGATATAAAAACAGAGTCAGAAAACAGTCAAGGGCATAATAATACATGTAAAATCACATACTGATTATAGATTAGAGTACACGTCAACCCATGGGTCCCACCCGGGACATAGCCAGTTCGACTGTAGGTGAGTCACACAGTTCGCCTCGAAACGCATTCCAGTGCCCCCATTTCTTGTCCCACACTTTAGATCAACCTCGTATCTTGTAGACTGTCTTCTCAGCAATCATGCAGCGATCCATTTCAGCCACCCACCCCACCACCAGCAGCCCGTCTGGGGATCCCCACTTCATTGCCACGGAGCGCTTAGCCAATAGGAAACCTAGTGCCGCCCACTGTAGCTCTTGATCATTCAAATTGTTGGCTCCCCAGATGTTAAGGACACATTCCCTGGGCGATGGAGTGAGTGGCTTACCCAGGGAGCTGCTCATTTTACGAAGCGTTCCACTCCAGAACCTCTGCATCACCGGGCAATCCCACAGGATGTGGTAGAAGGTGCCAGGGAGTCCGCAACCTCGCAGGCACAGTGTGGCGGGGCGTCGCCCAATTTTGGCCAGGGTGAGGGCAGACATATACGCCCAGTGTAATACCTTCAGTTGGATCAACCAAAACCTGTGGCAGTTAGCTGACTCTCTCGGGGACATTAGTGCCGAGCGCCAGTCCTCCTCGTCTAAGGGACCCAGGTTCGCCTCCCACTTGGCCCGCAGTGACTGGAAGGGATCAGGGAGATTATTACATAGCTTGCGGTAGGTGAGGGAGATGGCCTTCTCTGGAAGAGGTTCTGCTAACAGCCTGTCCTCCAGAGGGGAGGTCACGGGTATGGATGTGAGATCTGGGACAGCAGCGAGAATGGCGTGTTTAATTTGCAAATATCGGAAAGATTCAGTGGAGGCAAGGGCATATTTGGCTTGGAGGTCACTGAAGGTCAGCAGTTTACCCTTGTGGACCAGATCTCCTACTTCCGAGATCCCAATCAAGTCCAACCTATCGAAGCCCCGAAGGAAGCAGAAGGAGCCCAGACTTTGTGCAGACCATAGAGGCGTGGCCTTGGTAAGTCTGCCCGTCCATCCCAAACACCTATTGTCCCTATGCCAAATCGCAAATGTATGCGCCATAGGCCCAACATATCTAGCCCTAGCCGGTTTACTGTACAGGGCCCCCAGGTAGCCTTCCCGTCCAGTTTGACATCTGTCTAAGAGAAAGGCCGGGTTCAAGGGCGAACCATGTATCCACTGGTTAACAGCCACCAGCTGCGACACCCACTAATAGAGGCGAAGGTTAGGCAAGGCAATGCCCCCATCATACCAACCCTGGAAAAGTTTGCAAAGGGCAATCCGAGCAGCTCCTCCGTCCCAGAGCAAAAGGCGGAGTTCACTTTCCACCATTCGAAAGTATGAGTCCGGAATCAGGAAGGGGCAGTTCTGCAGTACGTAGAGGAAGCGCGGGAGCGCCAGCATTTTGAACAACGCCGCCCTGCCCGGGAGAGACAACGGGAGTGATCGCCATTGGGCAACGTCACTACGGAACCTACGCAAGGGGCCCAGCAGGTTGCGATCGTAAAACGTCCTGAAATCGGGTGTAACATAAATACCAAGATACATAAAACCCTCCGTAGCTATTGCAATGAAGAACCCTCGGGGCAAGCGGGGCGGGGGGGCCGTGCAACATATACATCACTGATTTAGTCCAGTTTATAGCATAACCCAAATATTTTCCAAAGTTGGTAAGAACATGAAATTAACTATTGACAGAGGACCGGGGAGACAAAACCTATATCAGGATATCGTCCGCGTAAAGAGAGATTTTATCCGTTACATCCACATTCCAGTGTAAGCCTCTAATAGATACATCTGTACGGTCCCAGTGAGCCTAAGGCTCCAGGGTGAGGGCAAACAACAGTGGGGACAGGGGGCAGCCCTGTCTGGTTCCTCGGTGAAGACGAAACCTCCGAGACGTATGATTATTAACCCGGACTTGGCCCAGGAGGTCTGTTTATAGGAAGCGTATCCAGCTAATAAAATGGGGCCCGAAGCCAAAGCGGCGGAGGACCTCGAACAAATATGGCCATTCGATCGAATCGAATGCCATCGTGGCATCGAGAGATAAGATGGCCGCATCTTGTTGTATAATGGGCTGGCGACTCATAACGTTGTGTACCCTCCGAAGGTTCAACGCCGTATTACGACCTGGAAGGAAGCCGGATTGGTCATCGTGTATCAAGGAAGGAAGGACCAGAGAAGGCGATTCGCCAATAGTTTAGCCAAAACCTTTGCCTCCGCACTAATCAAGGATATCGGCCGGTAAGAGCTGCAGTCGGTGGGTGGTTTAGTAGGCTTAAGAATGACCGCAATGGAGGCAACTCTTTGATCGAGCGGGAGGACCCCTACCCCTAGGCTTTTAGTGAACATATTCCGGGGATGAGTAATAATGTCGGGGCCATGCCCTTCAGGAACTCAACCAGGACCCCATTGGGGCCAATAGCCTTGCCGGAGTTAACGGCAAAAAGTGCTGCGATGAGCTCTTCCGCCGTGATGTTAGCGTCCAGGGCCACTCTATCTGTGATTGATATGGTCGGGAGGCACATCTCATCCAGGAGTTGCCTGGATTCGTCAGACGTGTAGCCATCTCACGCTGTAAAGACACGTTCCAAATGGTCGGCAAAGGCCTCCGCAATGTCCCGAGGGTCCACAACCATGGATCCGTCCGGCTTAATTATGGATGACACCCACCTGGACCCCTGGCCACGGCGTTCCAACCAGGCAAGCATCTTGCCCGCGCTGTCGCCGAACTCGTAGACCCGGTGGCGCGTGTGAAGCAGTCGCGCCTGTGCCTTTTCCTGTGCCAACGCCTAGTAGGCCAGTTGTTGGGCACGGAGACGGGCAGCGGTGGTCTCAGACAGTGTTGTGTTATGAGACGCCTCAAGGGTGATTAGGTCAGACTCAGCCTGCAGGATTCGCTCATTGTGCTTCCGCAAATAACCCATCTTAAGGGCTAGTGCCTCGCCCTTTACCACTACCAAGTATGCCTCCCAAAGCGTGACCGCCGAAGTTACTGAGCCGACGTTTTCAGCAAAATAGAATTCGGTGCGCTCCTGCAGCGCCTCCTTGATATCTGGGATTTGCATTAGCCAGGGATTAATAATAATGGGTCCCCGTGTAAATTGGCGGTTGTAGGTCAAGTCCACACTAAGTAGTGAGTGATCGGATATGCCACGGGGAAGACCCCTCGGGCGAACAAAGCAACCGATATCTGGGTGGGGCAGAATAAATAATCTATTCGAGACATACTGTTGTGTGCGTTAGAGTAGTGTGTGAAGTACGGTGTGTCCGGATAGTGAAGGGGCCATATGTCTGCTAGTCCCAAGGCGTGTGTAAAGTCCGCCAAGTCTGAGCTCAGACGGTGAGACCCTCGCTTGGATCTACGGTCCAGGTCGTCGCACATCGTGATGTTAAAATCACCGCCTATCAGGAGTGTACCCGGGGAGAGACCCAGCAATTGAGCACCCAACTCCTTAAGGGAGTTCCGGACTAATGTTGGCGGAAGGTATGCAGAGACGACGTTCAGGGGACACCCCTCCCAAGCGGCCTCAACCAGTGCTACCCGGCCTAGGGGGTCAGCCCAGATCCTCGAGTGAGTGAGTGCAAGAGTCTTTTTAACCAGAATTCCGGTGCCTCGGGACCCAGAAGTGAACCCCGCGTGGAACAATAATTTATAACCCCCCCTCTGAAGCGCCTGACAAGTGTTACCCACCAAGTGTGTTTCATGCAACAAGACGATGTCTGGGGAGTGGCGTCGGAGAAACTGGAGAACCACGCTCCTCTTTATTTTGTGCCCCAGTCCGTTGACATTCCAGGACAGGATAGTAAGGGTTCTAGAGAGGGACTGTGTCATGACGGAGGAATTGGTGGAACAGATAGAAGGACCGTCCATAGAGGGACTGTCCGCGCCGACAATACCCCGGAGCATACCGGGGACCATGACCAGGAGGACCGCGGACTTCCCGGGTGATGGAAACCAGCCAGGGCGGCCAACCCGTCAGTAAGGGACCATGGATGGCAAAATAGCGTGACAAAAGAAGACTCTACTGGAAACACAAAGAAGCAACAACATAGCAACAATACAACTCCAAACCCCCCCCACCCTGCTGCCCTGCCCGCGGATTCAGAACTATCCACACCCCAACTAGGCAGAGTGCCTGTTGCCCTCCCAACCATGATCGGGGTACCTGGTGAGCCTTCAGTGCCACTCGCCCGACACTTAACACCAGTGTAAACAACATATAAGTGTAAGACTACAAACATAATGCGTGCAACATCCACATATTAGAAAAGTTACATGTCAGTCAGCCGGTGCGGCCCGTTCGGGGCCAAAATAGGTACTTCTCAGGAGCAAAGACCAATTATATACTGTAGCCCGCCTCCCCCGAGAGCAGCAGCAAACAGAAAAAGGGATCAGCAAGGGAACACTTTGGAACTGTCGCAAAAATATTCCACACTTAGTAGGGAGATGTCACTCCTTGTCGTTGTTAGTTCCAGTGAACAATTCTTGGCTTCCTGGCATGTGGTCCCCCTCTGGATGTTCCTCTGAGACAGCTCGGTCACGTGGAGATCCTCCAACGCGGCGCCAACCCTCCAGCCAATCCCACACCTCGTCCGGTGACAAAAAGAACCAGGCCTTGCCATCCATTTCGACGCGCAGTTTCGCAGGGAAAAGCATGGAGTATTTGACGCCTTTATCTCAAAGGGCCTTTTTGACCTCCAGACAGCTGCGTCGCCTAGCCTGCACCTTCACCGTGAAGTCTGGGAAGATCGAGATGTGAGTGTTGTCCAGGAGAAGAGGCGGCCCAGAGCGGGCTGTTTGAAGGATGGCATCTCGATCCCGAAAGTTGAAGACCCTCGCGATGATGGGGCGGTGGGGGGCCCCCGGCCTCGGTTTACCCCCCGGTACCCTGTGCGCCCGTTCGATGGAAAAATAACTCGAGAGGTGCTTTGGCTTAAGGTGTTTCGCCACTAGGTCCTCCACAAACAGGTCTGCTGACAGCTCCTACATTCGCTCCGGAACACGCAAAATACGGATGTTATTCCGTCTCGCCCTCCCTTCATAATCATCAAGCAGGTCGCTCATCTGCTTCTGTTGTTTCTGGAGCTGGGCGACTTGTTGTTGGAGCGTAGAGGTGTCGTCAATAAGGGCTGCAGTTTTGACCTCAACGTCCTTGACCTTAGTGTCCATTTTACGCAGATCCGCGTGCAAGAGGGTCACCTCAATATTCACAGAGTCAATTCTAGTCTCCAGGGAGAATCGGACTCCAGCAATAGCCTCCATGACATCCTCCAAGGTAAGAGCCTTCGCTCCCTGCGAAGGGGATGCAAATTTTGGTCTCGTCTTTGTTTTCACCTCTAGTGCCCCAACAGTTCTTAGTTATTTGCCTCTGGTTCGAGGTCCTTGTTCCCTTGTGTGACGCCATTAGAAACTGTATAGCGGGCCGAGCGGGGCCGAAAAGAAGATGGGACCAGTCTCTCACACCAGTTCCAGGTATCCCACTCCAAGTCTACCAATCACACCACCCTCGGCACCCCCAGCGCCAGGACAAGCAAGGCCACATGGAGAAGACGACTCACCCCCAGGGCGCTCAACGCTGCAAACTGGTCCGACGTCCCAAGATCTGGACTGAGGGTGCGTACAGCCTTCAAGGGGCAACCGCAGCTCGCAAAGTGGCGGCAAGGGGAGTATAGACACCACCAGGGTGGAGGAGAGACAAGTTTAAGCAAGATCGCCGTGCAGCGGGGGTCTCCAAGAAGTCCAGAGGAAGAGGGCCGTCACCAGGGCCCGGGGTGGAAGGAACCCGTGCCGGGGCGCCGATGGGTCAGGGCCCGAAGCCACGCAGCAGCGGAGATGTCGACCCTAAGGGATGGGTCCACTCCCAGGTGAACTCACCACACATGGCTGGCCAGTCCCAAACAGGCTGACGAGTGTCCTGGGCCCCCGGTGGGTCCTGCACCGATGACGTGGCGTCGCACAAAAGGGCCGATGCTGAAAGGCTCGGGGCTCCGCAATCGAGGTGAGGTAAGCAGTCAATTCCCCCGCTGTGAAGCTGCACCCGTAATGGGGCACCAGGCGGAGGGGTCGCCAGTTGCTGCAGGGCAAAAGGAGTGATCTTCGGAGCTCCGGAGACTGCAGGCCCCAGAGCCGGGGCGTCGCGTGAATGACGCCCTGGCAGGCAGGCAACCACTCCGAATCACTCGGCCAGGCCCAGGCAGGCTCTGTGGCCAAGCAGTGGGACCCAGATATCCTCGGAAGGGCCCGGGAGACAGGTCCGGAGGCAGTCGATAGAGCGAGCGGGGTACAAGCTGTTTCGGTCCCGGCTCCGGCGGCAGGAGACAGTAAACAGTCGGGCCGGAGCACCGACGCGGCCGCCATCTTGCGGGCTACGGGGGACTCCGCTTCTACCGGCACAATCCTCATCACGGCTCCACCAATCGGGTCTGCACCACTCCAAAGTGTGCACAAGTGGTTCTTAACGGGGGCCTCCCATTTGCAGACGAGTCCCCGGTCTTACAGCGGATCTATTAGGCGGATAGTCGGGCGAGGGCCGGGAGTCGCGTTAGCAGGCGACCATTCCCTCCGGCTGCAAGCCACGCCCCGACACATATGTTTTTAATCTTTTTTTAATATATCTTGAACTATCACTAGGATCCTATAAATAAAGATACAGTGTATATTTTATATATTATACTTTTGGTTTCTATTTGGTGTTGGTGATTGGCCATGTATGTATGATAATAGTGTGTACTTGTATGCTTAAAAGAAACCCAAAGGGATCTTGTCTTTGACAAAAGTGTGTATTTTTGGTGTCCTGGCCCTTTGGCGAGAAGGACCCCTCTCTCTAATTTTGGAATTATAAACATAACCTACCCATTGTTCTTTAAGTGAATAAACATCCTTGTCATTAAGGTGCGTTTCTTGTAGCATTACAATCTTACATTGTAATTTAGAAAGATGTGGAAGCACCCTTTGCTTCTTGACAGTATTACGTAAACCCTTTACATTCCAAGAGATAATTCAAAAGTTATCAGTCATCGCAAGGGGAAAGGGCATTAAACATTACCATGAGTATTATAAAATTGAAAAAAGTTAAAACCTCAATCTGAGAAAATTGCAAAAATGTAAAGTCAACAAGTTTAAAACATTGAAATAAAAACAGATAAGAAGAAAGGATGTGAAAGAGATAAAAAATATGGGTTACAAAAAGATAGAGAGGAATAGGAGAGCTAGGACTGAGGAAGAAAAAGGAAAAGAGGGGACAGAAGTCAAAGAGAAAAAGACAGAAAAAGGAAAATACGAAAGGAAGAGAAAAGGAAAGAAGAATGGGTACAGAGAGTAAATGATAGACAAAAAGAGATTAACATGAAGCCGGGGGACTTCAGTCAAGAATGATGGAATACATATCCAGACTAAAAAGATTATCATGTGGCGGTGGGGAGTCGCAGAAGAAGGACAAATGGCAAAGCCAGCGCAGACAACGGGAAATGACAGGAACCAAAGAAAGAAAAATATGAAAAACGGGGAGCCTAGTAAGAGGTATCACAAAGGGAGAGACAAACAACATAAAAAGAAGAAACAGAAATTGATAAATATAAAACGGGCAAACAACAGCAACAGGGATATCTGATGGAAGGATTAACACTTACCAAACATTGGGAGTAACTGAACATTAGGGACGGGATGGGAAGGCAGGAAGGAAGGATTCATCAGGGGAGTGAGTCTGTACGGGAATGGAGACATCTGTGGAGCAAAACCAAAGAAGTCATATGAAATGGCCTCCCGAGAAGGCGGGCAAACTACAACAATCTACAATAACGACAACAAACCATAACTAATGACAGCAAAAGAAGACTGATGTCTTTAGAACATTAAAATGAGAAAAGTTAACTCAGAGAACTTAAGACATAGCAAGTGGAGACAATTCTCAGGCCCCTCCAAAGTCCATCTCATCTCCTTTATGGAGAGAAATACCTTGTCTTAGATCTTCAGGACGTTCTTTATGGGTAACTTAAAAAAGCAAGGATGCACAGGGCCGTATCTGGCATTGATGGATCGAAGAGCCGGGTGAAAAGAAAGGAATTCCTTGCGACAAGCAGCAGTGGTGCGGGCCACAACCTGAGAGGAGAAAACTCTTTGACCGGACCATAACATCTGCTTTCTTAGCTTTGCCACTGAGAGAACCATTAACAGCTCAGTGTACTCAAGAAAAAGAACGATTATCCCTCTGGGGTGGTTAACTGACGAGGTGGAAGATGAAACTACGAATTTAGGACCAATGCGATGGGCACATTGCAAATTGAGAATAGTGCCGTCCTTGAGACCAACAATTTTAGGAATCTGTGTTTTTAAAAAGGCGAGCATTTCAGACCCCTCCTCTCCCTCAGGAATTCCGTAAATTTGAAGGTTGTTGTGCCTATTGCGATTTTCTAAGTCCTCCATTTGCATTTTGAGGAAAGCAATCTCTTTAGACATAGCTGCAACTTGAGGAATCACATCCTGGGTATCACTGATCCTCTGTTCCACCACAGACACTCTTGAGTCTAAGTTAGACCACTTCTCGTCTAACCTCTGAAGGGTAGCGTTGGTGTCAATCACAAAATGTTTAATAAACTTTATCTCTTCCATGAGGTTATCCAGTGTTATAGGTAGTGGAGATTTAGTAGGAGAGTGGGGTTCCTTCTTTTGGTGCTTGGAAGAAGCAGCAGCATTAAAGTCCTTGAGGAGGGAAGACATATTTGCTGAGGTACTCTTCTGACGACCAAGGGAGGAAAAGGGCTCCATATAGAAGAATGTATAAGTGTATGAAGTCTCAAGAGACAGCAGTGTGAAGGAATAGGGTGTAAAACCTATATAAACTGCTAAAAGGACAGACAAGACAAATCTTTATCTTGCAATCTTGCTTCAAACAATGTGTAGAACAATCAGAAGTGTCTCCAATTATAACATTCGTGCTTAGAGGAATTAGAGTCAGCCAGAGGGTTCCAAAACCAGTTAAGGAACATCATGGAAATATTAATGGCTGCCGGCTAAAAGAAAGTTGAAGCGTATCAAAAAACAGGTAGTGAAAAAGCTCCTCTAATCACCACCACAACCCACTGGGAACATACTGTCTAATGTTAGCAGCACACAGATGGAGAGAACACTGAAAGCATGCTGACCAGACTTATTAGCAACCATCTCACAGGAAAGGCAAATCAGCTCAAAGATTGAAGCCTCAAATAAATGTAGGCGCCTTATGATGCTTCAAGCTGCTCCCAACAAATAACTTTACTTTAGGCACATCAGGCAGTTTAAAGTTATATTTTATGTCCATTATTTAAGTTTCTCCTCAAAACGTTGCAGGTAGGAGAAATTGCCTTAATAACAGATGACTCTGTCACAATCATGAATCTCCCCAAATAAAACTGCAGAGCTGCCCCCAAAACGCAACTCAAACAGCACAGGGGAAGCCATAGAAAAAAGCAGCATCCTTGGGCGCTGCCATAAATCCTAAGGGGAGCGAGGCGCAGAGGAAACAGGGCGAAAAACAGCACAAAATGTAAAAAAAAGGACAGCTTCCTGTGCCCCCGCTCCTGAAGTAGAGTCAGTCCATTGCCCCAGGAATTAACAGAATCAGCTCCGGTAAGAGGAAAGGTCCCACTCGAAACGCTGAGCCTCAGCTGGCCGTGGCCATCTTGTGGCAGCTCAAGCCACGCCTCCCTACAAGGTGCGATTTTGAAGGGGGAATTTTCCAAATAGCCTGGATATGTTGGCATTGCATGTAACAGTGTAAAGGGCTCCCTGCCCCGGCTCTGATTTTGTACTGTATCGAATACTGGAACTGTGGGACTCAGAAACATCGGAGGGCGTATATGGCCATGAGAACACAGCTGTCCAGACAATCTTAGAAATAACTGCGAAATAAAAATGTTTGACGTTCTTCCGGTGAAATTAAATTATAAAATGTTCACTGTGTAGGTCGGGTGGTGACTTGTTCCATTCCGAAGTCGCAGAGCAACCGCTTTAAATTAAATTACATGAAAAAAGAGTGTGAACCGGTCCATAAAACATGTTTTTGATCAAAAGTCTGCATCAGGGCCTGCCGATATCCTACTTTTTTGAGAATCAGCCAGTAACATCTTCCTCAAATCCTTCCACTGCCTCTCGGGAGCTCATGGCCTGTCTGGTAAAAAGTGAAGACATCACTTGTATAAGGATCAGTGTTAGATTTTTGCACTGCTATTGGCACAGTGAATTTGAGCACTTTGTTAGTAAAAGGTGTATTCAAACCATTTTGTTGAGTGTGAAATGAATACGACTACATCTTCCAGGATCTGAAGATTGGATCTGGTAAAACATATATACATTCCATATGCAGTATGTGTTTTTTCAGAAAATGTTTGAATAATGTTCATAAAGGTTATTGAAGTTTCATGAAAATATGTACAAAGATGTGGAATTAAGTAATTAGAATGATTTAGGTAAACAAAATGTGAAAGGGTGCTTTGACAACTAATCAAAAGTAGCAAACTTCACAAACTACATGTAAACTGGAAACCTGTAGAGATAAAAGGAAAATAATAAAGGATCTAATTGCCATAATTGGCCATATTAGATTAGTATATGCAGAGTTTGAAAACATCCATTACTATAAAATAGTCAATTACAAGAATGTTTGTTGCATTTTTCATTACATTTATTACAGGTTTTTTTAGAGTGATAGTTTTTTCCCCTGTTTTCATTTAAAAAATCGTTCTCTTTTCCTATTATGACAATATTTAGGAAAAAGTACAATAACATATATTTCTCAGCTAAACACAAGGCTCAATAACAAAGATGGACAGACATTAAAGCTAGTGACCAGTATGAAGGAGAGGATGGTTGGTGATAAAAGGAAAGAGAATATTTTCCGACCACTTTATGGCAGTCTTGTGGTGCTCAATGCACACTTTCACTCTGCAGCGGATCACAATAAAACCCCAGGTATCTTACTTTGCTTCTATTTCTTTATGCTTGTACTAAGATTTGCATGATGCCATAATAATGCTGGAAATTCATTCATAAAAAGTAACATCAATGCGGACCTGTGCTGGGAAAAGTTCAGTTGCTAAGTATTTTAAATAATAAAAGTTAATCTAAACGGAATAATTTCAGAAGATTTCTTGCATGAGAGTTGTTCATAATGGTGAAGCTTTCTTTTGGATTGTTAAGATGACGTATGAGGCAGGTGCGTTCATGCTGCCTTAAGCGTGACCATATGTTTCATGGAAAAAATAAAGTCCCTAAATCCAGTGAGGGGGGCTTGTGTGCATCTGGGGCTGGTTTGGAGAAGATGTGAGGAGCTCCATGCAGCAGGTGATGGTGGAAAGTCTGCTGAAGGACAAGGAGATGACGCGTGACATATTCAGCGGGAGGAAGATGTAGAGAGAAAGAATGCATAAGAATGAGGGACTCCAGAGGACAGAGGTGTGGAACAAATAAGAGGAGGGAGGGAGATACTCCGACAACCCCTATTGCTTCCACTGTCCTTACTAATGTTTGATTCAGAGTCTTGCATGCAGAACTAAAACTATTGGTTGGGAAACTTCTCACCTTAAGTCCGCCTTTAAGAAAGGTGAGTGTGCCTGTTGCTGCACTTCAACTTTGGGCCTTATGTATGCAGGCGGCAGGTAGAGCCAGTGTTAGAAGTGGGGAGAACCAGTGGGGTAAGTGGACGGTGGCCCCCTAAGACAAAGTTTGGTCACCTGCACTTATTTTGTTTTACAAAATCAACACTGATCTGTTTGTGTCACAGCAGCCAGGGGCTATACAGAATTTCACTGAAAACGGATAGAGATGTTTATTAAATTGTAGAGGAGAACGCACCTGAGAAAAACCTCTGGTGCTTGGATTACAGCGTCTATGATTGTTGTAAACTGGAGATGTGCGAAGGTATAGCTCCTCGAAGCTCACAGGCCAATGGCTTTAATACTAAAATCATCCATTGCTTTTTGGAGTTTAACAAATATATTTAGGAAGTTATGAGTGTAACAGCAGGATTGCTGTATTCTGGCAGTCATACATCCCTTGACCTGCAATGAGCACCCACGCCTTATTGTACTGGCTGACAGGTGAGAAACACAATGACAAAGTCTCAAACTCCAGCATGCCTGTGTGCCTATGGATGCGTGCAGGATTGCCATAGTAGTGCCCAAGGCCTATTTGTATCCTTCATGAAGCAGAGCCAAGGGATCGACAATGCGCTATCTAATTTGGTACAGTCCTTAAAGACTTCCCTTGAGAACATTAAGTCCTCAGATAGCCAGATCTTTGCCCTAACAAGCAAATGGGTAATAAATATTCAATCTTCAAGATAGTCCAGGCCCAGCTAATGATGACAAAAAAGTGTAAGGGCACTATTTGGGGTCAACAATTGCCTTTTTATAAATGTAATTTCCAAGACCTGCAAGTGACGGCTTTTGTGGTAACCCCAAACTCTTGCCCCATAAGATGCCACAGATAAGCATTTAGGTTAGTAGACGGTAACCAATTCTGTCACCGGCTTGTGGTCTGACTTGCAGGCAAAGCAGGATAACTCCTCCACAACTCGAATAGTATGTTGGACCCCTGCAGTAATAAGGGCGTCCCAATTCATAGTGTTAATAAAAATGTTGCCTAGATATGTAAAGTTGGACAACTTATCAATAATCTTACCCCTTAAAGCAAATTTTCTTGTTTTAGTTGCTTTGGGGGCATACACCATTACATATGATTTAATAAAATTAACTTTTAGATCCAGTGCTACCATACAATCTGTAAAAGCATTAAGTGATTTTTGGAGGCTGTTAGCTGTCAAAGCCATAAGCACGGTATCATCCGCGTAAGATAACAATTGGACCGGGTGGCCTCCAATTTTGGAAAAATAAAATTTCTTCTCTATTAAAAATGCCTCTAAGCCATTAGCATATAATAAAAAAAGAAATGGTGCTAAAATGCACCCCTGACGAACATCTTCTGTGGAGCCAATGGTCCCTGGCCTCCCCCCCCCCCAAGAGCTGTATCTTATGGCAACCTTAGTGGAAGTATGTTCCTTACTAATATCAACGAGGCAATTGTGTATATATGTCCCAGTGTAGATGATGCTTTAAGCCAGTTTTTCTTATTAGTTAACATAATAAATAGATGTTGGTTATGTTTTGCTGCTAGATGTGTTTATTTACAGGAATTGAAATGATCACCTTACATTGCAATATTGTTTACAGTTATTCATGGATTTTGATTAAATATAATGTATGTAGGAGCAATTAGTAACATCACACAGCATTTAAGGCCCAATAGCATTACAGAATATACTTTCTGTCCAAACCTTATTTATTCCATTGCTGCTCATTGTTCAGGGATTGGGCATGGAGTGGAAACTGAAGAAAGAGAACAAGACCACTAAAGTTATTTTGCTGTACATTAACACAACTCCTTTCAATTGATGAAAAGGGATACTTAGGTTCAACATATTGATTAAAACCTGTACCCCCTGGCTTTCCCTAATTGCCATCCAAAGTATGATAATCAGGTGTTATTTTTCCCTTGTCCACCCCCTACTGAGACCTCCTATACAACTAAAAAAAAACACAAAAAAAACCAAAGGTGGTGATTGACGGAGGGTTGACAATACAAACACTCACCCCCAGTCAACTGATCTGGGTTTAATCCATCACCGTTCTTTAGCTCACTCCACCACCCCAGTTCAGACATGGCCATATGCAAATCAGTCTGACCCTGTGCCTCATGGGAACAGTCCATCCTGAACTGCCAAGCCATGTCTTCCCTGGACCGGAATCAAGCTTCCCAGGACCGGTTTCTGGCATTATAGCCGTCTTCAGCCGGGCTTGCTTGACTCCAGTGGCAAAGTGAGCAAGGGACTCACGTCTGAGCAAACCCTGCCAACTTAGGGCAAACAAAGAAAAACCAAAGGTGGTGATGGACGGAGGGTTGAATATACAAACACTCACCCCCAGTCAACTGATCTGGGTTTAATCCATCACCGTTCTTTAGCTCACTCCAGGGTATGCTCAGACGTGAGTCCCTTGCTCACTTTGCCACTGGATTCAAGCAAGCCCAGCTGAAGACGGCTGTAATGCCAGAAACCGGTCCTGGGAAGCTTGATTCCGGTAAAGGGAAGACATGGCTTGGCAGTTCGGGCTGGACTGTTCCCAGGAGGCACAGGGTCAGACTGATTTGCATATGGCCATGTCTGAACTGGGGTGGTGGAGTGAGCTAAAGAACGGTGATGGATTAAACCCAGATCAGTTGACTGGGGGTGAGTGTTTGTATTGTCAACGCTCCGTCCATCATCCCCTTTGGTTTTTCTTTGTTGCGCCCTAAGTTGGCAGGGTATGCTCAGACGTGAGTCCCTTGCTCACTTTGCCACTGGATTCAAGCAAGCCCAGCTGAAAATGGCTGTAATGCCAGAAACCGGTCCTGGGAAGCTTGATTCCGGTCCAGGGAAGACATGGCTTGGCAGTTCGGACTGGACTGTTCCCATGAGGCACAGGGTCAGACTGATTTGCATATGGCCATGTCTGAACTGGGGTGGTGGAGTGAGCTAAAGAACGGTGATGGATGAAACCCAGATCAGTTGACTGGGGGTGAGTGTTTGTATTGTAAACGCTCCGTCCATCATCCCCTTTGGTTTTTCTTTGTTCGCCCTAAGTTGGCAGGGTATGCTCAGACGTGAGTCCCTTGCTCACTTTGCCACTGGATTCAAGCAAGCCCAGCTGAAGACGGCTGTAATGCCAGAAACCGGTCCTGGGAAGCTTGATTCCGGTCCAGGGAAGACATGGCTTGGCAGTTCGGGCTGGACTGTTCCCATGAGGCACAGGGTCAGACTGATTTGCATATGGCCATATCTGAACTGGGGTGGTCGAGTGAGCTAAAGAACGGTGATGGATTAAACCCAGATCAGTTGACTGGGGGTGAGTGTTTGTATTGTCAACGCTTCGTCCATCATCCCCTTTGGTTTTTCTTTGTACGCCCTAAGTTGGCAGGGTATGCTCAGACGTGAGTCCCTTGCTCACTTTGCCACTGGATTCAAGCAAGCCCAGCTGAAGACGGCTGTAATGCCAGAAACCGGTCCTGGGAAGCTTGATTCCAGTCCAGGGAAGACATGGCTTGGCAGTTCGGGCTGGACTGTTCCCATGAGGCACAGGGTCAGACTGATTTGCATATGGCCATATCTGAACTGGGGTGGTGGAGTGAGCTAAAGAACGGTGATGGATTAAACCCAGATCAGTTGACTGGGGGTGAGTGTTTGTATTGTCAACGCTCTGTCCATCATCCCCTTTGGGTTTTTTTTGTTCGCCCTAAGTTGGCAGGGTATGCTCAGACGTGAGTCCCTTGCTCACTTTGCCACTGGATTCAAGCAAGCCCAGCTGAAGATGGCTGTAATGCCAGAAACCGGTCCTGGGAAGCTTGATTCCGGTCCAGGGAATACATGGCTTGGCAGTTCGGGCTGGACTGTTCCCATGAGGCACAGGGTCAGACTGATTTGCATATGGCCATGTCTGAACTGGGGTGGTGGAGTGAGCTAAAGAACGGTGATGGATTAAACCCAGATCAGTTGACTGGGGGTGAGTGTTTGTATTGTCAACGCTCCGTCCATCATCCCCTTTGGTTTTTCTTTGTTCGCCCTAAGTTGGCAGGGTATGCTCAGATGTGAGTCCCTTGCTCACTTTGCCACTGGATTCAAGCAAGCCCAGCTGAAGACGGCTGTAATGCCAGAAACCGGTCCTAGGAAGCTTGATTCCGGTCCAGGGAAGACATGGCTTGGCAGTTCGGGCTGGACTGTTCCCATGAGGCACAGGGTCAGACTGATTTGCATATGGCCATGTCTGAACTGGGGTGGTGGAGTGAGCTAAAGAACGGTGATGGATTAAACCCAGATCAGTTGACTGGGGGTGAGTGTTTGTATTGTCAACGCTCCGTCCATCATCCCCTTTGGTTTTTCTTTGTTCGCCCTAAGTTGGCAGGGTATGCTCAGACGTGAGTCCCTTGCTCACTTTGCCACTGGATTCAAGCAAGCCCAGCTGAAGACGGCTGTAATGCCAGAAACCGGTCCTGGGAAGCTCGATTCCGGTCCAGGGAAGACATGGCTTGGCAGTTCGGGCTGGACTGTTCCCATGAGGCACAGGGTCAGACTGATTTGCATATGGCCATGTCTGAACTGGGGTGGTGGAGTGAGCTAAAGAACGGTGATGGAGTAAACCCAGATCAGTTGACTGGGGGTGAGTGTTTGTATTGTCAACGCTCCGCCCATCATCCCCTTTGGTTTTTCTTTGTTCGCCCTAAGTTGGCAGGGTATGCTCAGACATGAGTCCCTTGCTCACTTTGCCACTGGATTCAAGCAAGCCCAGCTGAAGACGGCTGTAATGCCAGAAACCGGTCCTGGGAAGCTTGATTCTGGTCCAGGGAAGACATGGCTTGGCAGTTCGGGCTGGACTGTTCCCATGAGGCACAGGGTCAGACTGATTTGCATATGGCCATGTCTGAACTGGGATGGTGGAGTGAGCTAAAGAACGGTGATGGATTAAACCCAGATCAGTTGACTGGGGGTGAGTGTTTGTATTGTCAACGCTCCGTCCATCATCCCCTTTGGTTTTTCTTTGTTCGCCCTAAGTTGGCAGGGTATGCTCAGACGTGAGTCCCTTGCTCACTTTGCCACTGGATTCAAGCAAGCCCAGCTGAAGACGGCTGTAATGCCAGAAATCGGTCCTGGGAAGCTTGATTCCGGTCCAGGGAAGACATGGCTTGACAGTTCGGGCTGGACTGTTCCCATGAGGCACAGGGTCAGACTGATTTGCATATGGCCATGTCTGAACTGGGGTGGTGGAGTGAGCTAAAGAACGCTGATGGATTAAACCCAGATCAGTTGACTGGGGGTGAGTGTTTGTATTGTCAATGCTCCGCCCATCATCCCCTTTGGTTTTTCTTTGTTCGCCCTAAGTTGGCAGGGTATGCTCAGACGTGAGTCCCTTGCTCACTTTGCCACTGGTTTCAAGCAAGCCCAGCTGAAGACGGCTGTAATGCCAGAAACCGGTCCTGGGAAGCTTGATTCCGGTCCAGGGAAGACATGACTTGGCAGTTCGGGCTGGACTGTTCCCATGAGGCACAGGGTCAGACTGATTTGCATATGGCCATGTCTGAACTGGGGTGGTGGAGTGAGCTAAAGAACGGTGATGGATTAAACCCAGATCAGTTGACTGGGGGTGAGTGTTTGTATTGTCAACGCTCCGTCCATCATCCCCTTTGGTTTTTCTTTGTTCTCCCTAAGTTGGCAGGGTATGCTCAGACGTGAGTCCCTTGCTCACTTTGACACTGGATTCAAGCAAGCCCAGCTGGAGACGGCTGTAGTGCCAGAAACCGGTCCTGGGAAGCTTGATTCCGGTCCAGGGAAGCCATGGCTTGGCAGTTCGGGCTGGACTGTTCCCATGAGGCACAGGGTCAGACTGATTTGCATATGGCCATGTCTGAACTGGGGTGGTGGAGTGAGCTAAAGAACAGTGATGGATTAAACCCAGATCAGTTGACTGGGGGTGAGTGTTTGTATTGTCAACGCTCCGTCCATCATCCCCTTTGGTTTTTCTTACCTCCTATACAACTGCCAGGTCCCCTCTCTTAGGGTATTCTGTGGCCATAAGGTATAGGACATCCAACCACAAGGAACACCATGAGGTAGGCATCATTAATGCCAAAACTCCCATGGAGGCATGTTTTCTGTACTTAAAAAAAAAAAACTTAGGGTACTTAGGCCCTACTTCTGAGTGGCTCAGTAATGCTGAATTGTGTGTAAAAGGGGTTTTGCGTGCAAGTCAGCAATACAAGGTGTGTACAATAAAAACATATTTGAGAATATCTCTATGCGGATTTCTCCAAGAGCAACCTGGCAGAATTTGAATAGGGAAAACTGATTGGAGAGAGAGAAATATTTGGTAATCATGTGTGTAAACTACATCCCAGCAGTTCAATCAATCAGGATAATCCAGGGTATCCAGGAGCTTGTTATTTCTCAAGTGTTAGCTCATTTCTCATTGCGAGCAGGAAAATGTGGAATGGCAAGCTAAAGGTACACCTCATTGTGCGATATTGATATTTTCCCCATGTGATAATATGACTCACAAATACCAGGTCACTAAAGATGAGGGCATACATCCGGTCTGATCTCTATCCCCCTTCATCATCATCATCTTCAGAGAGCTCAGCATGCAGGCCCGTTAACATTTGTAAGATGGGCCAATCACCTGAGACACCTGTGAACGACTTGTCATAGCAGTCAGTCAGTCAGTCAAAAACTTTATTTCGATTAAAAATCACAAAAGTTGATACATGCCATAAGAGAGGTGAGCTAAAAACACTTTAAAAACAATGCGTACCCTTTAGCAATTGCACATAAATTCCTATCATTAAAATATTGGTCACGATATATATAAATAAACACAAACACATTAAAACCATGTTAAAACAAGAAGAACCCTAATATGTATACCATTTACAACGTTTGGTTCAACGAGCAGCAGTTCAAAGATACTAGCAAAACTACTTCAAGGGGCATAGTGCAAAGTATTGTAAAGTGCATAGTGCGAAGGACATTTACAAGACATAACTTTATCATGGGACATTCGATTTTAGACGAATAACCCACGCCCATCCCAAAAACTTCGTGACAGCGATCACTATTGGTTCTTCCAATGATGTGGTTAAAATCCTCACAGCCGCAATGCTCGACCTGGTTCCCATATTCTGACAGACAGGTTTCAACCATCAATGCCTAGGTTTATGATAGGCTGGACAGGCAATTAGAATATGGACCACTGTCTCTACCACTTCTGAACAATGTGAGCAGGCACTAATATTCAGACCATTTCATTTCATTGTGAATACCTTAGTGGGTAAAGAACCCACCCGAAGCTGGTGATATAATTTCCTTTCATTGGGGATAGTTATTAAATCCCAATAGCCTTCGTACTTGGCTTCATGTTTTTGGTCAAGAAATGCTCTAGACAACTAAGGCCCACTAGAGGACGCGTAACGCCTGGTTACAACCATGTTCCACAACCATGTTCCAGTACGCTTCCTTGATCTCAGCCTTAGACGGAAACACAGCATCCCCTGGGTTAGTCCATAGCCTACTCATACCCATCTCACTGAGTGTATTCCTCACACACCTTAACCATAAGATTTTATTAGAGACGTCCGAGTTCTTAACATCAGTTAGTACCAATGCATGATGTTTAAGCTCGGGAGTCACCCAAATCCTCCTCCAATAATCAATTGGCCTAAACTTTGCCACATCCCTAATGGCTTCCCGGATTTGCTGCTAGTCGTGCCCTGAGGCGGAAAGCCGGGGCATTAGGCCATTTAATCTGTTATTTTCAGCCCGATTAGCTGCTATTGCGTAATTTGCACATTCGCATTCTTAAATTGATTTTAATTTGATTTTAAGGGGTGTTGCACTTTGTTGGGCACTTGCTTACTTACCTGGACCCTCACAGCTGTCCCCGCAGCCAAATAGGAGCTGACTCGGGATGCTCTAAGGGAAGGCGCCATCTTGGGTGAGGCGCCGGGTTGCGGACCAGTTGGTTCTTCCGCCCCGCCCTCGCCAGTACTTAACGCCGCATCCAGAACCCACCCTTGATTTGCTGCTAGTCGTGCACTGAGGCGGAAAGCCGGGGCATTAGGCCATTTAATCTGTTATTTTCAGTCCGATTAGCTGCTATTGCGTACTTTGCACATTTGCATTCTTAAATTGATTTTAATTTGATTTTAAGGAGTGTTGCACTTTGTTGGGCACTTGCTTACTTACCTGGACCCTCACAGCTGTCCCTGCAGCCGAATAGGAGCTGACTCGGGACGCTGTAAGGGAAGCCGCCATCTTGGGTGAGGCACCGGGTTGCGGACCAGTTGGTTCTTCCGCCCCGTCCTCCTTCGCCCCACCCACTTCTGGCATTTATGGCGAGTTTCTCCTATCCGCGCAGCGGGCGGGCGCAGCGGGCACGCCGGCGGCATGCCCGTCTACGCCCGTCCGTGCCCAAACGGGCCCAGGGGCCATACCCCATGGCCAAATCTCTAACTTACCCCAGACACTCACTTATAGTGCCAACATGTTGCGAGCTTATAGGCCCCACTGTAATGCGGATTGCACTGTGTTTAGTTTGCCTAGTAAATCTTCTCAGTCATGCTTAGGCTGCTCTCTATCATTAGAGGCCGCACAGCTATGTCGTATTTGTACACCTCAACTGCTGATTACCCCGAAAACTGTGTATAACTTTCTTAGCATGAACTGTCGCTCTGTACCCAAGCATAGGCGTGAGATTTTTGTCCTCCTAAACGATGAACAACCTGATGCTCTCTTCGTCACTGAGTCATGGCTTCACGATGGCTCTGGCCCGGACCTCGCATTGCCATTATTTTTAAAAATGTGTATCAGTGTCAACTGGACCTTATCGCCTTACACAATTGTGAAGCCGCGTCCTTCAAACTCACCCTTCATCCCAAAACATCTCTGACCGGCCTCTTAATCTACCGTCCCCCTGGTCCTGTCAATGATTGGGCCTGCCATCTGTCTGAACTCATTGCCTCCACTTTGACTAACTCCAGCACTCTGCTAGTCGTTGGTGACTTTACCATTCACCTGGACGATTCTAGCAACGGCACAGCTAGAACCCTGATTGCTGATTTTCTAGCAATGAACGTCACTCTTCACAATCAAGGCCCTACACACAAAGGTGGGCATCTTTTAGATCCCATTTTTTCCAATCTACCTGACCTACTATGCTATCCGGCCTTGCCTGTTCTCTGGTCTGATCATTATTTAGTCAGTTTTAGGGTTACACCTATGAACACCCTAGGTCCGCACAGTGGTACTCAGATGGAACGCAGGAGGGCATGAAAAAAATTGGATATTGGCTTTTTAAACAAAGTTTTAGCCTCTCACCTCCCTGCAGAACTGCTCATGTCAGCTGATGCGGAAACCGCAGCTTCATTGACAGACTCCTGGCTTAAAAATGCTATTGACATCTGTCTCCCTATCTCTTTAAAGAAGGATTCACCTCACAAGACTCCAGCTCCTTGGTACACAGAGACGCTAAAAGTTGAAAAATCCTACTGCAAGAAGCTCGAGCGCATCTGGCGTAAAGACTACTCCCCAGTCTGCAGCTTCCGATTATAGAAACGCCCACAAAGCATACGCCTCTACTAGGGCTAAATTTGTGACGAAATCCATATTGGATGCTATTGATAAATCCAAAGTTTTGTTTGGCCTAGTCCAAAATCTTGCTGGCTCTCTCACTATGGCAAAAGCTCCCCCGCTGTGGAGTCATAGATGCAATGAAATTGCCCAGTTCTTCACAAGTAAAGTGGATAAGATCCACTCGGACATTTCCACTTGTAACCGCGCCAATAATAAAGTGGCTCATCCCACTCTTGTTAAGGAAGACAATTGTCACATGGCTCCTATCCCCTGCCCATTACTAACCTGGCCCAACTTACAGCTAGACGATCTTCGCGAAATGCTCTGTAAAATTAAATCTGGCTCCCCCTCGGATCCCTTACCCATTGCTTTTCTTCGGTCCCTTGATCCTCCACAACTGTCTGCAATCTGCTCCACCTTGAACCTATCGCTCAAGACCGCCATCTATCCTGCCATCTGGAAGCATGCAATGGTTATGCCACTGCTGAGGAAACCTACTGCAGACCCTGAGCTCCTCTCTAATTATCGCCCCATCTCACTGTTACCCGCTTTCTCTAAGGTTCTGGAACGTCACGTCCATTATCACCTCACTCAGTTCATGACTATAAATAATTTACTCCATCCTTCGCAGTCAGGATTTCGGCCAGGTTTCTATACGGAAACTACACTCCTGGGCGTCACGGAGAATCTTCGGTCCTTGCTTGACAGAGGGGAGACGGCCGCGCTGATATTACTTGATCTCAGCGCGGCGTTCGACACCATCTCCCATAAAATCCTTCTGGACGCCGTAGCCACCATGGGCATGAAAGGATCGGCCCTGGGCTGGCTGACTTCTTTTCTTTCTGATCGCACCTTTCAAATGTTCTCTCACTCAGTCACTTCCAATACTTATCCCCAACCTCACGGTGTCCCCTAGGGCTCTATTCTTAGTCCCTTACTTTTTAATCTTTATGTTACCCCTTTGGCCCACATAGCAGACAGCGTCGGTCTTACTCTGTTTACGTATGCCGACGATTCCCAGGTCGTCTTTTCCCTCACGCAATCTGATGGAGCCTCCGCCTCCCTCCTTCAGCCTGGACTTGGAGAAATTGCCAAATGGATGAACCACAATCTCCTCAAGCTGAATGGTGGGAAGACGGAGGTCCTTGTCCTGGGGCACAAACCTGACCTTTGGACTTCGAGACACTTGCCAGCTGAACTGGGCCCTCTTCCTGCACCGGTGGAACAGGTACGAAATCTAGGCGTTGCAATTGACAGGGACCTGACAATGCAATGCCAAGCCAACAAGGTTTCTTCCACATGTTTTACCATCTTTCGCTGGTTGAGAAAGATCTTGTGGATGCTGCCCAGTGACACCCAGAGGTGGTGAATGCCTTGGTCACCTCCCGATTGGATTATGGCAACATACTCTACCTGGGGACGGCCAAGGCAGTCACTCAACGCCTGCAGTTGGTGCAAAATACTGCAGCACGTCTTCTCAGTGGTTGCCGCAAAACCGACCATATATCTAGTAGCCTTCGTGATCTTCACTGGTTAAAGGTGGAAAACCGAGTGAGGTTCAAGGCACTCAGCTATATGCACAAGATAAGGCATAAGGTGTCACCTAGCTACCTACACACCTTGATGAAATGCTACTCCCCCACCCGGTCCCTTCATTCCTCCTCCCAAAATCTCTTTTCTGTGCCAAAGATCAAACTCTCCAGAATGGGAGGCCGCTCCTTCGCCTATCTGGGACCTAAGTTATGGAATTCTCTTCCTCTGAACATCCGCTCCGAGGACAGCTATATTCGCTTTCGTAAAGCAGTCAAGACCTGGCTTTTCGACCAATAACTGATTCGGCCTGACCATCCACGACTAGCTACATTATCATAGCGCCGGGAAACTCTTTCGGGTAGCTGTCACGCTCTAAAAGCTCAAATAATAAATAAATAAATAAATGGAGTGCCAACCCAAGTCCAATAACAATGGTAACAATGGAGTGGACTGTGGGATCCCAATTAAGGACCGCATAAACTTGTTTTCCGCTAAAACCAAATTATCCAGGTTAGCGTAGCCCCACAACTCAGCCCTATAAAGGATTGCGGCCCCTATTTTGGTATTGTATATATGGAGGACAGGGGCTATCGGTTTCGTGTATAATGATCTATGCTCCTTGATCAGTGCACCAGACAGCTGGGCGTGCTTAACTGAGAGAAGATCTACTTGTGGTTTCCAGCTCACGGTGCGATCAATGTGAACCTCCAGGTAAGAAAAAGTGTTGGTTTGTTCCAGTAAACCGTCCTTCATTTCAACCCTGCCGACAGTCAGCTTATGTTTGTGCAGGACCTTGTACTTGGTTTTGTCCACGTTGACAATTAGTTCATGGTCCTCACAAAACTCCTTAAATCTAGAGAGGGCACTTTGAAGACCCATTCTTGTTTTTGAGAGGATGAGGGTTTCATCGGAAAACATGAGTAGGGGGATCCTACTCCCTGCTAGGGTGGGTGCATCGGTAGCGAAATCCTTAAAGTAGCTCACCACCTTGTTTATGTATAATGAAAAGAGCGTCGGGGCTAGTACGCACTCCTGCCTGACCCCCTTCTCAATTGGAAACTTGTTGGTGAGGTTTCCCTGTATGCCCCATCTCACCTGCGCATAGCTTGCAGTGTGTAGCTTGACTAAAAGAATCAGGATCTCCAATGGCATGCCTAGCTGTGAGAAATAGTGCCACATCTTGGTTCGGGGAACAAGATCAAGCGCCGACTTCAAGTCGCCGAAGGCAGCATATAAGGTGCCTCCCCTATTACCACAATGCGCCAATATACAAGTATAAATCTAAACACCTGGTCTATGGTGCTTGTACAAGGCCGAAAACCAGCCTGTAAATCAGACAAGATGTTAGATTCTTCCATCCAGGACTGGAGTCTATTTAGGATCAATCTAGCCAGGACCTTTTTTATACAATCTAGTAGGCTGATGGGCCTATAGTTCCCAGAAAATGCACGATCCCCTTTTTTAAAAATAGGTAATATTTCTGCTTCTGCCCACGTACTTGGTGTTGGCGCACCACTAGCCACTGCATTTGCTAAGAGCTGAATATATTCTGCCCAGTTTGTTGTATCATGGATGAAAAGGTGAGCTGGGATGCAATCGGGCCCCGGAGCCCTCCCTTTTGGTACAGACTGTAGTGCAATTTCCACCTCGTGCGTAGTAAAATGTAAATACGTATCTGGGGGCGGAATAATTTGAAAGTCAGAATTAACCTCTGCCCTTGAGAGCTGAGCTGTAAAGTGGGAGACCCACCTATATGGCTCCACATAGTTATGGGGGACATCATTAGGAACACCACTTACCCATCTCACCAGTTTCCAGAACGCACACATATTCCTCCCTAGGGAAGCTTCCAACAAATCCCCCCAATGCTGTTCATCCCACGCCCTTTTGGCATGGTACTAGGCACTCTTATAATCGGACCTTGCCTTGGAAATAGCAACACTGTCCTTTGATCGGATTGCTGCTGCAAGGTTTCTATATGCCAACCGGCAAGAGGTGCTATACCAGGCAGCTGCTTTTTGATCTGGTTGACAAATAGGGTTCTTCCTACTCTTAATAAAATAACTTTTAAGCTTAAAAAACAATTCCTCATGGACCTTTTTAATTTTACCATTCTTCTCATCCTGCGTAGCACAAGTCTGTAGCTTCCCAATGGCAGTTACCAGTAGGGTTTTCATTTCAGCCAAAAGCTCTTCATTCTGGAAGACATTTGCCCACTTTACATGTCTAGTGTCATTGGTCAGTCTCACCTCAACAAAGTCAGAGCGTGGAGTTAGGCTAGCTCCACATACTAATGTTGGCCTTATTACAGAGAGCACCAGGGGATTATGGTCACTCTCAGATCTTTCACAGACCTCCATATCAACGAGGTTGCACCAGAACTCCTTATTTAGCAAAACAAACTCAATTCTACTGGTACGTAACCCATTGTTAAAGGTGTGAGAGCCCAATTTATCTGACTTCGTTCTTCCGTTTGCAGCCCTTACCCCATGCTCCAAACAAAATGCATTTAGTTGTAGGCCTGCACTTGACCATTTTTTAATTGGAGGAATTTCTAACTGGGGATAGACCACTCGGCATCCTCCGTGGCGAGATTAACATCATAGATGTCCAGAGATTCAAACGTACAATTAAAATCACCAGCTATTATGAGATTATTACCAGCTCTGTGATCTAATAAAAACAAATCTAAAGCTGTGACAGTGGGTGAAGCTTCCCCCCCCTGCAACCCTCTGGCATAAACATTGATAAGTAGAATATCAGGGACAGTAACTCCTGATAGCCTTTCTATTAAAATATCCTTGGAATCCATATGGACCTCCTCAGCTGAATACTGCCCAGTCTATCTAACCCAGGTGGTCAAACCTCCCATGGGTCTGCCACGCTGTCCCTTTACCGCAACTTTCACAAAGTTTAGATAACCTTGACGAAATACTACCTCAGTAGCCCATGTTTCTTGAAAGCACAATATGTCTACCTGCTCAACAAAATTGGACCAATCTACAGAAACCAGTTTTGTTGAAAGCCCTGCAATGTTCCAGGAAACCAACTTTAAACCTTTCGCCTCACTGGATTTAATGCCAGGGCCTGGCTGGACACAAAATTTGTTCGCTACCCCAACCACACCAGTAGCTTCCTGCATAGTATTATCTTTTAAATCCCAATCATTAGCCCTACCCGTAACCCTTTCTAACCTACCACCCAATTCATTTGCTCGTCTTGTGATATGTTGCCTGAGTGCTTAAAAACCTCAACCCCCCCCTCTCGGAGTAGGTGGTAACTGGGAGATAATATTACACTCTCTTCCAGGTTGCAGTCAATCAATGTCCCCTAATGTGGAGAGGGGTTCATATGTTATGTTATGTTATGTTATGTTATATTTATTTTTATATAGCGCGCGGCTACTCAAAAAGAGTGTCCCGGCGCTTTAATAATGAGACCTACAGCAGAATAACACAACACAGTGATAAAAACAGAGTGGAAGGCAGAACAGAAAAGAAAAGGAAAAACAGCCTATAGGGCAAACAGCCAAGTTTTTAGGCCTTTCCTAAATGCAAGTAAACTAGTAGCTCCACGGAGTGTCACCGGCAGGGTGTTCCACAGCTGTGGCGCCAGCAGTCCAAAGGAGCGGCCTCCAGTGCGAGCTCTCTTTACGCGCGGCACCGCCGCCAGAAACAGAGATTCTGATCTAAGAGAGCGGGCAGGGTGGTAAAAGGCGAGTCTCCTTTGGAGATACTTAGCTCCCACAGCATGGAGAGCTTTGTAGGCCAAAGTTAATGCCTTAAAGGCGATCCGTTTACGGATAGGCAGCCAATGTAGGGTCTGCAGAAGGCCGGCAACACTGGCTCGCCTATTTAGGCCATAAATGGCCCTCGCGGCAGCATTCTGCACAACTTGGAGCTGCTGCAACAGATACTCTGGCAGGCCCAGGTAGAGGACATTAGAATAATCCAACCTAGAGCCAATCAGAGCCTGCACGGTCAGCTTCCTGTGTTCCTCAGACAAGAGAGGTAAAAACCTCCTCAACGTCTTGAGGAGGCCAAAACATGTGCCCGTCACCCCTAGGATCTGGGATCTCAACGTCAGACCCTTGTCCATCTTGACCCCCAGGTTCTTAGCTACTTGAGATGGACAGGATGGGGGAAACATGTTAATGGGCCACCAAGCTTGCCAGTCAGGATCCGACGCACACCCGAAGAAGAGTACCTCAGACTTATCTGAGTTGCACTTGAGGCTGTTCAGCTGAAACCATTTAAAAACAGCCTCAAGGCAATCCCGGATACTCTCTCCATTGAAGTCTCCTCCCCTCTTACAAGAAAAGAGGAGCTGGGTGTCGTCGGCATAGGATACGATCTGGGCCCCAAACAACTCCGCCAACACCGCCAGAGGGGTCATAAAGATGTTAAAGAGGGTCGGGCTCAGTATAGAGCCCTGCGGAACCCCGACTCCCAATGGCGGCATCACGGCCGAGTCTGGGGAGGCCCAGACCGTTTGTCGGCGGCCAGCTAGGAAAGATGAAAACCAGCTGAGCACCATCCCCCTAAGGCCAATCTCATAGAGTCTTGTGAGAAGGCCCTCATGGGGGACGGTGTCGAAGGCCGCCGATAGATCCAACAGGACCAGCATGGCTTTGCCCCCGGCGTCCAGTACCCCTTTAATGGCTTCTGACACCTCCAGGAGCGCGGTCTCTGTACTGAGGTTTGGACGGAAGCCGGATTGAGCGGCGTGCAGAATCTCATGTGTTTCCAGAAAATTGGAGAGCACCGTGTGTACGTGCTTCTCCAAAATTTTCGTAAAAGCCGGCAGAAGAGAAATCGGTCTGTAATTGACCGGAGCCTCGGGATCGAGACCAGGCTTCTTCAGCAAGGGGATAACCATTGCCTGCTTCCAGGCCTGCGGAACCAATCCCTGGCTCAACGAGAGGTTCAGGAGTGGATTCGCCAGCGGGTTTATAGCTTCCGCCATTTTTGCCAAGAATTTGGCCGGGCAGGGGTCCAAGGGCGACCCAGATTTAAGATTGCCCATAAGCGCTAAGGAAGCAGAGGCTGAGATGGGTGGAAAAACGGCCAGCATCGGGCCTAGCGAGGCCGCGAGGCCCGAGTCGTCCTCGAGGTTAATCAGCCCCACGGGCGCCGCCAATGGAAAAGAGTCCTGGATAAGCTTAATCTTGCTGGTGAAAAAATTTGCAAGATCAGAAGCCCAGGACTTAGAGGGCGTACCTCGGGATGCATTGGAACGAGGGGCCGTAAATTCTCTAACTATGGTAAAAATCTCCTTACAGGAGTTGGAGGCGGCTTCTATCCTTCCTGCAAGATAGGCTTTTTTTCCTAGGCGAATATCTCGCTGATAGGCCTTAACCGCTGTCTTATAGGTCAGCCTTGCCACAGAATCATATTGTGATCGCCAGGCTCTTTCAGCTGCCTTACAAAGCTGCCGGGCGGACGACAGTGCCGCCGTGAACCAGGGAGCCGAAACACGTTTCGGTGTTAAGCGGGGGGCCATCACCGGGGCAAGATCGTTTAACCTATCCCAAAGCCATGCCTGCAGAGACTCCAGGTCCTTCTCCAGATCTCCTGTGAGAGGGCATGGGTGATCCAGCGCGGCCTGAGCCAGCATAGCTGGAGTCACTCGATGGTAAGCCCTGAGGGCACAGCCCTGTTGCCGAGACACGGGATTAGCCGATTTCACCGTGCCTTTAACCAAAAATTTGGCTAGCCTGTGGTCTGACCAAAGCACCGGGATAATTTCCTTCACCTCCAAAGGAGATGTCGAGAAGACCTGGTCAAGAGTATGTCCCTTGTCATGCGTTGGCCCCCGGAGATACGGGATCAGGCCCAGGGGGGCCGTAGCCTCCAAAAGTTTGATAGTATCCGGGTCCGATGGCTCATCCATACGAAAATTAAGATCCCCGGCTACAATACAATGTTCTGCTTTCAGGGCCAGTCCCGATATAACCAACTCGAACTCTTCGAAGAAGGTTCCAGGTGGGCCAGGTGGCCTATAGACTAATAGACCTTTAAAGGATTGGTGTGGTGCCAGAGTGATGGAAAAGGCAAGGGACTCAGAGCCGCGGATGTCATCTACTGGCAGAATGGAACAAGCCACGCATTTCTTCACCACCAGTGCCACTCCCCCACCCCTTCCCTTAAGTCTATCCTTCCTGAAAACATTGTAATCAGGAGGAATAGCTAAAGCCACATCGGGATTTGAGAATTCCCCCAGCCACGTCTCCGTCAACATGAGACAGAGTGGCTTTTCCGTATCAAGAAGATCATAAATATCTTGCGCATGTCTGCCCACAGATCTAGTGTTTAGCAGCATGCATAAATACCCAACATTGTCGATCTTTTTATTGGGAAGCGAAGACGAAACACAGCTGGGGCGCCATCCGCATCCAGGGCAGCGAGACTTACCCCTGTAGCGACCGGGGAAAACAGTACAGCAGCCACCCGAAGGGTTTTGTAAGGAGCGTAGCTCACATGATGTATATCGGAGCATGGGGGGCCCGGGAGCATATACGCCCAGTGGCTGAGCCCAACCCGCCGCCCCGTTCGCCTCCTGGACGCTGACGGGCGCAGACGGGCTGGACTCTGGCGTGACTCCGGCGGTGATCCGGCGTACCCGCTGCGCGTGGCCGCTGCGCGTAAGCATGACTTCCTTTAAGAGGAGGTCGTCGCCTGAGCCGCTAGAGCGTGCACCCCTCACCCAATATGGCCGCCACAGAAACGCTGTTGCTCACACTACCAGCCCACAGGAACCGGGACCCGCAAAGCGCGTTGGCAGTACCGATTATGGTGCAAGTGTGTGGAGTTGACTCTTAAAAACAGGGGATAAGCAAATAAAGAATAAAGAAAATATCCAAACAGGATTTTTAAAACACGCCGCTATATTGCTGTAAAATGCGCGCCTCAGCTCAGCATAACGCCGTGTAGCGCTCAGGTAGGTCTCGTGTCCGCTAGTGAAATCAGCGAAGCTAAGGATGTCAAGACCGAGCCTCCTGGTTGCCTCCCTTAAGAGGAGGTCGTCGCCTGAGCCGCTAGAGCGTGCACCCCTCACCCAATATGGCCGCCACAGAAACGCTGTTGCTCACACTACCAGCCCACAGGAACCGGGACCCGCAAAGCGCGGTGGCAGTACCGATTATGGTGCAAGTGTGTGGAGTTGACCCTTAAAAACAGGGGATAAGCAAATAAAGAATAAAGAAAATATCCAAACAGGATTTTTAAAACCCGCCGCTATATTGCTGTAAAATGCGCGCCTCAGCTCAGCATAACGCCGTGTAGCGCTCAGGTAGGTCTCGTGTCTGCAGTGAAATCAGCGGAGCTAAGGATGTCAAGACCGAGCCCCCTGGTTGCCTCCCTTAAGAGGAGGTCGTCGCCTGAGCCGCTAGAGCGTGCACCCCTCACCCAATATGGCCACCACAGAAACGCTGTTGCTCACACTACCAGCCCACAGGAACCGGGACCCGCAAAGCGCGGTGGCAGTACCGATTATGGTGCAAGTGTGTGGAGTTGACCCTTAAAAACAGGGGATAAGCAAATAAAGAATAAAGAAAATATCCCAACAGGATTTTTAAAACACGGCGCTATATTGCTGTAAAATGCGCGCCTCAGCTCAGCATAACGCCGTGTAGCGCTCAGGTAGGTCTCGTGTCCGCTAGTGAAATCATCGGAGCTAAGGATATCTATTGAATGTCGACACTATGTAATCATAGGGGAGTCGAGCCTGATCGCTTTTTCTCACACAGCCCCTAGCTGTCATGGCCAGTGAGGGAGCCCGATAGAAAAAGCTCAGGGGCAAGATGTGAATATTCGCTTCACTTAAATCTCTCGTACCTGCCCTTTCCAAAATTGCTTGTACAAGAGATGGAGACCCAAAGCTGAGCACCACACAATCCCCTCTACAGGTTTTCTGATTGTCCCCTACCCATGAAACTCTACGGACCATCTTGAATTCTCGAAATAGGGAATCGCCCAACCCCGTTCTGATGTTTAACATATGCAAAGCTTTATTCTTTAGCGATTCCCAATGTTCAATATTATTGCTCGCGAGTTCTTGTCATAGCTCTCCCTGCTCCCTGGGAAACAGCCCACGGGCTGAGCCACAAGTGCCATTTACCAGGAAATGTAGCCACACTTGCCTGAACCATGCATTTGTCTTAACCATGCATATGTGTGGTTAAGGCAGATAATTGTCTAGTGTTCATATTGTGGGGAGAAGAAGAAGAAGCTCCGAAACAGGAATCTCCAGATGCGGACAGTTTAGTGAGGCTTGGACCTGGTTTGGGGGGTAGTTTTTATGGGTGGGGTCACTTTTAGGACTTAGAGCGGGGGAAGGTTAGGGTTGTTTTTGGAAGGGGACAGGGTTTTAGGAATCAGGGTGAGGGGCGGGGGAGTTTTAAGAGCTGGGGCAGAGTTTGGGGAAATTGTTAGGGGTGGGGCGGTTTTAGGGCTCAGGGTGGGGGGTGGTGCTAGTTAGCTTTAGGGAAATCTCCCAGGGGAAGGGGTCAGGGTAGTTTTAAGGGATGAGGTGGGGTTTGGGGGGAGTTTCTAGGAATGCGGGTCCGTTTTAGGGCTCGGGCGGGGGAGTAGGGGGAGTTTTTGGAAAGGGGTAGGGTTTTAGGGCTCAGGGCTGGAGAGGGTGGAGGTATAGTTTTAAGGGCTGGGGTGGGGTTGGTTTTAGGGCTCAGAGCAGGGGGGTTCGAGATAGGCTGTTTCATGGCGGGCAAGGTTTTAGGCCTCAGGGCAGTGGAAGGGGCAGGGGTAGTTTTAATAGCAGTGCGTTGTAGGTTTTAGGGCTCAAAGCAGGGGCTTGGGTCAGGGTAGTTTTTGGTGGGGAGAGGGTTTTAGGCCTCAGGATGAGGGGCATGGTAGGGGCATAGGGTTTTAGGGCGGGCAGTGGGGGTTGATGTAGTGGTAATCTTTACCATGCATATCTCTTTACCAGTCATGCCTTTACCACGAAAATGCATGGTAAAGGCATGAGGGGAAAAGGAATGCGTGGTTTAGACATGTTCATTGTTTTCCTTTCCCAGCTTTATCCCAACAGCTTCTTTTGACCCAGTTCTGTCTCCCATGTACACGATCAGAGAATAAAAATCAAAGTTTCCCTTTGCCTTATTTTTGTGAGACTAGCATCTCAAGAGGATCTTGGTTGAAGAAACTGACCTGTGTGGGGCTTAGAGTTTCAAACAGATTAAAAAATTTACAAATCATACAGTATTTAAATTATGGATAATGATCAACAGGATACAATAAGGGCAGAAAAACAAAGAAATAAATTATATATATTGTTTATTTGTTAATTTTTTCGATTGTGTTAATAAAAACATCATTTTATTCATAAAAACAATTGCATCATAAAACAATTCATAAGAAGAAAAATATATGTCGACGCGGCGTTTCGGTGAAAGAAATCCTCACCTTCTTCAGGACACTTTTTTCATCATTAAAAACAGTCGGTATTGGCTACTCGCTATCAGCTCTATTCAATTGGCTGTGTTGACAGATTTCAGCAGCTATTCAATGTTTTCTAGAGTCTGGATTTGTTTCCTTATCCCCACTCATTTTGGAACTTTCTTGTTTCTGTTGTTTCGTATTTCCCTCCTTATAGTTTTGAATAATCACAAATACAATCACATCAACTTTATTTTTGTATTTGTTTATTCTTCAGGCTTGTATTATTACTTTTCCTCCTGATGGGTTGGTGTGGACAATCCTCAACTGTATTTAAGATTAGGATTTTTCACAGAGTGCACCTTCCATCAATTGATGCGCTGTGTGATCTCGATATTATAAGGGGGTTTGTGTGCAGGACGGCCGTCTGTCCTTTAGTATAACTTGGATTTAAAAACTCTGGTCTATCAATATGCCTCATCCACTTTGTGGGTTCTTGGACTCTTTTTGGAGCAGCCAATACCAACTGTTTTTAAAGATGAAAAAAGTGTCCTGAAGAAGGTGACGATTTCTTTCACCGAAACGCTGCGTCGACATATATTTTTCTTCTTATGAATTGTTTTATGATGCAATTGTTTTTATGAATAAAATAATGTTTTTATTAACACTATCGAAAAAACTTAACAAATAAACAATATATATAATTTATTTCTTTGTTTTTCTGCCCTTATTGTATCCTGTTGATCATTATCTGTAATTTAAATACTGTATGATTTGTAAATTTGTTAATCTGTTTGAAACTCTGAGCCCCGCACAGGTCAGTTCCTTCACCCAAGATCCTCTTGAGATGCTAGTCTCACAAAAATAAGGCAAAGGGAAACTTAGATTTTTGTTCACATACAAACCCATTCCCTTTCCTACAAAGGGTTCCTCCCAATTTATTTTTAACACGATCAGAGAATACCACATTGAAGCCTCAAGTCTCCGAATATTCTGAGGTCTCTGTCATAATTTGATTACATTGTATTCTTCCCGGATCTCAGTACCCTATCATTATTTAAAATTTTACAACGGTGAATCCCTAAAGGACTTACCATAATGTAGTAATTTTATCTTCAGACAATAACCTTTAGGAGGAATTGCTAACATTTCATATGAATAAAAAATCTGATTAAGCCTTAGTTTACAAGGAGATGAAGGACGGAGCTGGGTTTATATACAGTGCCTCGTTTTGTAGTTCCAATGTATTCAAGCAGTCTGTAGTCCTAGATTAGTACAAGGTATTTTTAATTTTTTCCATTTCTATGAGGTCTCAAAGAGAGAACCACAATATATACACAAGAGAGCCAACACGTGTTTCACCCCTCTTCACCCGCAGGCCTGGGGCCTTTTTTGTGTGAACAAAGTGTGAGGTAAAAAAAATGTTTATCAACTTATACCATGAGATCATATACAACATTGGGCCACCACGGGTGTGTGGTTAGATTAAAATGAATTCAGGGTGAAAGAAGAGTAAGGAGAGAGAGGAAGGGGCAAAAAGCGTAAGTGGGTGGCAAAACCAAATACCTGTATACAAAGGTTTTTTGGGAGAATGTGTAATAACCCAACCAAAATTGTACAAGTAAATAATGAAACAAGATGTTTTTCCATAAACAGAAACAGGAGGTTATTGACATAGTAGAGCATAAGTATAACACAAGTCTGAACGGATCAGTACAGACACTTGAAAAGAAGTGCACTTTAGTCGAGTCCTGGTGTGACTGTGTTGCTGGGCCACTCAATTCTTTTTATTTCCTATATATGTTTTCAATTGTTATTTTCCATGTTGCATATGTTTGCAAAATAGAAAATCATTGCACAATTGCCAAAGTCAAGCCTATACACTTTGCCAATGCTTGTTTAAAATGAGGAATGGAAGAGCGAGCATGGGCAAAGGATACAGAATAATAGGCATGGCTATCATCTAAATTATATAAAAACATCCACAAATGTAGCTTTAAAGGCCACCATCATTATTTCCTTAATTCATTGTACCGAATCGGATAAAACGTACAATGTGGTCTGTTAGCTGAAAGAGGAAGTGGAGACAAGATTGAAAATGAATCCTTAAAGCCGGTATGTACTATTATAAATATAGGGGTGTAAATGATGGATAGTAGGCTGTCATATGTATTTTTAAAAGATATATCTATTGGGTTAGGCTCGTTAACTATAATTAATCTAACCTGTATATTTGTGTATTAGCTTATCCAAGGCCTACTTAAAGACATCTACAGAAATCATATTTGCAGTCGCCCATTCATGTAGCAATAATATAAGTCGTAGCATAAAACATTTTGAGACCTAAAATTGACATGCACAAAGGCTAAACATATTCAGCACCAGCAGAGACCATCCACATTTTTTCACATGCTTTGGAGTGGATATTATACATAAATGAAAGGCATGAAAATATGTGAGATAAGGAGCAAAACCAGTATGCCGATCTTTCCTGTTGCATTCATTGGTATTTTCAGAAAATGAGATAGCCCCATGTACATGTCAGGTCTTTTGTTGTGATTGTGGTGTTAGTCACCAGACATTTGATACGAAACAATTATCTGGAGTCCTTTCCTCTCCAGCAGTGCTTTAATGACAGAATGCCCTTTTGCAGACAATGATTTGAGAGAAACGACATTTCAGCTTCAACAGGTCTGACATGCTTTTGGAAAAATTAAGAGCCTTCAAGCTATTTGCACGTGTGAGATATGAAATGTAAATGTCTGACATGTACCATTTCTTGACTATTCTTTTATCTAATCATTTTCGAGCATGCTAACAATAAAATCGTTAATTATTTACAATTTTTGTATAAATACTTAACTGAAAGTAAAACATGTTAATAATATGGAGGTTTTCACTTCTTGGGTCCAGCCTTACAAGGCCCCTCGCTCTCTTCGCTCTGACCATCAACATCTCCTTCAGGTTGGCAGGGTGAAAAAGGCAAGAACGGGTGGCAGAAGGTTTTCAATAAATGTGGCCTCTTTGTGGAACTCGTTGCCCCTACAACTGCGCTCGGAAGCTAGCCTTCTTCGGTTTCGAAAACTTTTAAAAACTTTTTTGTTTTCTGTTTAATCCCTTCATTCTCTAGTAGTGTTATGTTCTGGTAAGCGCTGGGATGCCTATAGGTAACCAGGCGCTATACAAAACTCAGAATAATAATAATAATAATAATAACAGCATCTGATGCCTACTTCCTGAGTGTGTTTACGACAGTGGCCACCGCCACATACACAAAGTGGAGACGTAGGGGAGATGTGGGGAGTGCGTGACAAAGTGCAGTAGAGTGCACTGGAGGGAGCATGCAGGAGGGTGTGGGGAACATTATAAGAATAAGAATAATAAAACATAGAAAAACAGTTAAACTTACCTGCTGCCGGCCACCTCCTGCGCCGCGCCTTGGTGCTGGGACTTCCTTGTCCCAGCAGACACTGCAGGCACAGACTTCCATCCAATCCCAGTGCTGCTCAGCAGCGGAGGATTGGCCAGAGCAGGCTAGAAAGACGACCGGCTCAGACCAGGAAGTCTGTGGGGTTTCTCTTACTCAGCTGTTCAATACAGCTGATTTAGAATAACGTAAGTGCTCATGTGAGTTTTGGTCGGCCTGAGACAGCAGGCCAAACACACATGAGCTCTTAGGGACTGCACTAGCACTCCTCCTCCCCCTCCCATGCCTCAGCCCTGCCTCTCCCTCACAAGCTGGCTGAGGAAACATTCCTACATACCAGTGCAACTCACAATTAGGAAGGGACGCCCTTAACATGCCCCTTCCTAACAGCGACTCTCAAAATAGGGTTGGTACATGCCAAAAAGCATTTTACCGGTTGCGAGCGGTAAAATGCTTCGTACATCTGGCCCTTGGTATGGGTTACCACTTCACTAAGCCCATATTTTATCACACAAGTAGAACGTGTGATAAACAGGTGGCTCCAAAAAGCTGTCATAATCTAGGAGAGAAAAGACGTATTCATGAAAAACCACCATGAATGATCAAGAACCTCAAAGTACTAATGGAGGATTCCAAAGCGCAGGACTGAATACCAAAAGAAACACCTCCCAGCACCAGAAACAGGAACTAGCAGGTGGCAAAAGCAAAGAACAGCCAAAATAACATGGTTGTATTGAAACGCACCCTTCAACCAGATAGAGTTTATTAAATAAACTGGAGAAGTAAATGATGAAACACCCCATATGACAATCCCCATGATGGACTAGTAAGACAAATAGAAACTAAAGGACGAAGCAGGCATATTGGAAAGGGATGAAAAGGAAAAGAAAACACCACGACTGGATGATCTGTGAAGCCCCATTAAAGCTCACCTGCAAACCTGTAGGCAAGTGATTGCCCTCTTACAGCCAAGTCCACTTGAAGATGACCAGCAGCACCCTGCATCAGCAAGGAGCTGGGAAGCCCCTTCAAAGCTAGCCCTAGGTAAGTGTTTCTCTTTGCCTGCAACCGCAGGCTTAACCCTTTGGGTGCTCATGACGGCTCCACGCCTTCATGAGTCACGGGCAGCGTGTGCTCATGACGGCGTGGAGCCGTCATGCTGCTACTGCTCCGCCCACGCTTCACTAATTCCCCGCCTGTGCGGGTGAATTAGTGAGTGGGCAAGGTCATGACGGCTCCACGCCATCATGAGCACACGCTGCCCGTGACTCATGACGGCGTGGAGCCGTCATAAGTCCCAGAGTGCCACGCCCATGCCCTAGCCCCCCCTTCAGAATTCGCGGGGCAGGGAAGGGGTTAAGAAGGCATCTCACATTTCCGAGGTACTGTGGTGCTACTGAGGAGCACAGGTGTTTTGCCAGCACCCTCCAATAAAATAGACTTTATTCAATGAACAGGAACAGGAAATGATGAAACACTGCATATGATAATCTCCCCAAAGCATTGAAAACCCTAATAGAAACTAAAGGATAAAGTCCCCATATTGGAAAGGGAAGAAAATGAAAATCAAATATAAACACTGGACTACATCTCGGGCTCCTTTAAAGACTGCTTGCAGACTTTTAGGCCAGTTATTGCACTCTTGGAGTTATGCCCCCTTGGAAAAGACTAACAGCAATCAGGAGCAACAAGGAGCTAGGAAGTTCCAGTACACCTAGCATTAGGTAAGAGTTACACATTGTCTGCAGCTGCAGGTTTAAGAAGGAATCTCAAGGATCCCTGGTACTGCGGTAATGTGACAGTGCAGCCCCTAAATGCTGCCATTGAGCCACATTTGCAACAGTATAACCCCCTCCCAAAACCTCTGGTTTGTCGGTAAAAGCTTAAAAAAATTGACAGACCAGTGACAGAAGATTTGACAGGAGGGCTTTGACAGAGGCAGGAAACCAAGAGCATGCACTAGCAGGATACCTTTTGCTATAGAGGCAGAACTGCAACTAATTTCCGCTTTTCGCTTCCGGACACCCCGACAGGTTATGTCAGCTGTTAGACCAGCTAGCTCTATAGTGCCACTACCACCTCCCTGTATCTTACAGTGGTGTAGGTAGTTTCTGGTAACCACTGAACTTGAGAATTCTGATCCCTCAGGGTCATGGAAAACCGTACAGTACTTTTCGCTCAGTCACTCATGCTCACTTATTCTTTGAAAATAAACAGGATGGTGATTAGGATTGCTCAATAAATATTTATTGGTCCAGTTTCAGCCTTGAGTAAAACATATTTGCTGCGACAATCAGCAGACAGAAGAGAGATTGCAAGTACCAATATAGTAAATAGTAGATAGTTTCTACCATACTGCTAATAAGATGAACATAAGCAGTTCAGATGAAAACAGTAGCACTTGCATGCTCCTAACATGCTCACCCTAAGTAATATGCCTAAATGTACCTAGCCTCGATCTGTATGTATAGCATGCATATGCGTATAGGTAGCCAAGAATCCCCTAGGGAAGAAGCAACCCCTCACCTGATGGTAGAGAATGAAGGACTTCATCCCTGCTTCGAGGATGACCCTCGCAACGGATGTCAGACCGCTGTGTGTCGAAGATTCAGTATGCAGTACACTATGTCAGCTTGGACGGAATTCTCCTCAAATTTTCAGGGGGAACTAAGCATCTTATATACAAGAGTAGTCACCCCAGGGTTTCTTCTAGAGTCTATATGTTTTTAAAACAATCATAAATGTTTTGAAAACAGTCATAAATATTTTCCCAAACAAATGCGATCATGCACAGCGGGCTGTTGGCCAAGGATGAACAATGTTGTGAGCCTTATACAGAATAATTATACCGTGCTTGGGGACATGTTTATGTATTTTAGGTTCAGGGATCGAATAGGACACTTTACCCTGCATGCTTTACTCCGCAGAGCCATTACCCCACAGTTTTTATACTGCAAAATCTTTTACAACGCAGAGCTTTACACCTCAAACTATTACAACGAATTTCCCATTTACTATTCTAACTCCACCACGGTGTTGTAATGGGGAATGCGTTGTAAAAGTTTGCGGTGCAAAGCCCTGCATTGTGAAAGATTTTGCAACATAAAACTACGGGCTAATGGCACTGCGGAGTAACGCATGCGGGGTAAAGGATGTTTCCAACAGGGATTATGAAAGAATACAAAGAGCCTGGTGTCCACGAGAAAGGAGAAAGCTACTAGGTAAAAGGTCACCTGTTCAGAACCGTTATTGTTGTGTGGATGGAACAATGTATGTAAAAAGGGGCATGCATGACGGGACTATCCTAAAGGACATGGCATTCCTTCTCAAGCTCCTTTTTAACCATCACTAGAGAATTAACAGGATTTCTGTGGAAATAATCAAGTACATATGGCTTCAGTTGGAGTACCTGAAAAGAAGATGAATGTTCCAGGAACTGAGCAGAAGGAGTCTAAAAGTTACAGGATTGATCTGCTTGATAGCAACAAAAAGGCTAAAAATAACAGGGACGAAACTGAATAGAAACATTACGAGTGGGAAGAAAGTTAGAAGAAAGCCAAACTTTATACCCTAGTTTATACTTAGGAATTGGCCTTCTAGTCTTATCTCGTCAACATCATGAGATTTATTGAGAGCCCATGTCAGAAAGTACGGGATGAAATAGGCATTTTATCCAAAATATGTCACATAAATATCTCTAGCCCATGACATTAGTAGCTGAAAGAATCTGTAATAGGGAAAAGTGTGCCATTTTGGAAAAGAAAGCACCTGTGACAATAACTACTCTGCGGCCCCCAGAAAGTGGTAAATGTACAATAAAATTAGTGGAAATGAATGTCCAAGGGTGGGGAGTCACCTGCAAAGGTTGTAGTCAACCAAAAGGTTAGCAGTGGATGGCCTTTGCCTGAGCACAAACAGGATATAATCATACATACAGGCATACATATTGGTGAATGGTAGGACACCAAAAAGACAGAGATACTAGTTTGAAACCTTAACTCAAGCCTCGTTTACATGCAACAGAGGAATCATGGTAAATTTGATGGGCTTCTGTCTGTAGCTCCTTGGTAGGAATCAATAGGACCTGTTGGTAAAAATAAAGATTCTGACTATAGGCCAAGGAAACCGGACTCTGTAAAGTATCTAGCTTTTTCTGAGTAAACTGAGCATAGGCATCCCCAACTCACTGTATGAAGGTTCAAATTAAACCAATCAATTCATGTTGATACAGGAGTGCTGGATCTTCTGTTATAACATGTCATCTAGATAACGCATCTGCAAGAATGTTCTGGGAACGTGGAATGTAGGTTATGTAAAAGACTTAGTGAGGGACAAAATATGCCCAATGGACCTATCTGCAATTCCTGCACTGCATACTCTACATCAGAGGTCTCCAACCTTATATGTAGTGAGAACAACTTCTGATCAGTGAAAATCACTGTGAGCTACTGAAAGTTCAACAACTCACACATGGTTACCAAACAGCCCCACACCTAGAGTCACAGACTTTAAGCCTATTGTCCATAGAGCCAGATTCTATGATTTGAACAAAATACTTTGACTAGGGCACTATGACAGGGCTGCTGTGTATGTCAGCGAGAGTGTTGTCTTTGGGGATGTATGAACAGGTGTGCTTTTGAATTGGATAGATTTGTATGGGTGATTGTGAGCCTGTGTCATATGTACTTGCAGCACAGGACATACCTTTTGCCATGTGCAGCACAGTTACACATATAACACAAACATATAATCATTTTGTTTAATGGGAGAAATGTAAAGCAAAGAACATTTTTCTGTAAACATGTTCATAATATGAATCATTTTTCTGCACTTTAAATTTCTCTCATTTAAAATATCAGCTGTATTTTTCAGTTATACGTATGGTGCAGTGTCAACTGGTCACTGGGAGCAAGAGGCCAGCTATTTGTAAATGCAACACTTTGAAATGGGCGAAAAATTAAAATGAAGAGTTAACTTAATCATTAGGATAACTTTTCATTTTAAATCTCTCCCAGTTAGGACTTCTAACTTTAGGACTCCTAGACTGAGAAAAATCCTGACTTTAAGACTTTCGGTATTCACAGAAGGCATTTAGAAGTCCTAAAGTTAGGAGTCCTCATTTTACTACTCCTAAACTGAGAAAAATCCCAACTTTAAGACTCTCTGTATTCACAGAAGGCATTTAGAAGTCCTAAAGTTAGGACTCCTAACTTCTGTGAATACCAAAATGGGTAAGTGCATTCTGTGAATACCAAAATGAGTAAGTGCCTTCTGTGAATACCAAAATGGTAGTAAGTTTAGGATTTTGTCTTAAGTTAGTTCTGTGTATCGGGCCCACATGATTTCAGGACATGGGACAATTAAAAGAGGGAATGCTAAAGATTATCTTCGTCTTGGAGTTCAGTAGCCCCCAATGGCAGAATCATAGGAATCAGTTTATAACAATAAATTTACGAGTAGGATCCGGGTGCTTGAGAATGGGCGCTTGGGTAAACAATCCCTTAATTTCTAGGAAAGCTTAATTTGCTTCAGTGGTACAACAAAACCTCGGGGAAAGATTTTTTTTCCTCAAGATGGCAGAGATATGGCAGATCAAGGATGCAAAGTTCAATATAAATAGTCTAAAAATTGGACAGGATTTGGAACTGTCTAATCGATGATAGCCGAGATCTACAGATAGACCTTGCTCTGACAGATGCCAAATTCTCTACTTTTCCCTTCTTAAACTCACACTGGCATGTAAATTAGCTGATTCATTTGAAGCCGACGTGGAACAGAAATAACATAACCCAGATTTCCAGTATAAGGAATTGGATTTTTAGTTGGGAGGGGTGGAATCCCCACTCTGGCTACAACCACAGTCCTTGTCAGGGTTAACCACAAAAATCACTAAATTAATCTGTGCTTAGCCTCTGGTAACTTGGCACTAAGCAGTCCGGCTTAACTTTGAGGCACTAAATAAAGTATTTATGCAGCACATAAACAGTAATAAATTGCACACACAATACAAAAAAAATCCCAAACCAATTTAGAAAACTAGAGCATATTTTAATGAATAAAATCACACAAGTACGCCAAAAATCCAACCAGTAGAATCAAAGATGTTGAATTTTAAAGTTTAAGTGATAATAGCACGAAGAAGCAGAAAGAGCCATCGCTCCATAAGCAGTTATCTGGTTGTGCTGAACCAGGGGAAAATCATGAGTTCAGGCCAACCAGGATGGAGCGTGAGTCAGATACACGAGTAAGGTTAGTCCCACTGAAGAGTTACTTTTTCAAGTCTGGCATAAAGAAGTCCATTCGCATTGGAGGAGGCAGTGAGGAGTAGGCTTGCAGCAAATACAGCAGGTCGAGCAGCATGGATGGTTATCGCTATAACATGAAGATCCGGTCATCACTGGAGCTTCCCACTGATGGTTGCCGCAGCCTATAGTTTCTGTAGTTCAAAGTGGAGGTGTCGTGCTGCTGGTCATCTTGAAGAGTCACTGCCAGCAAAAAGAGCAGGACCCACTGGAACTTCACATTGGTGGTCATCATGGGCAGTGGGTCTGTGGCATGAAGGGGTCACTTCACAACTGTGAGGAGTCCAAACTTCAGCATTTATTTGTGGAGCAGTTCTCACTGAAGCAACAAAGGGTCAGGACCTGGGAGAACGTCTCGGGGATAAGGATTCACTCGAGCAGAAGCCTGCAGCAGGGCGGTCCAGTCAGGTACTGTTGGTATTGGTCAGTTGGGCAGTTGTAGGGAGGCCTCTGGAAGCTTGTAGCGTCTCTTTAGCTCACACAGGTGGTCAGCCAACTGACCCTTAGGGGTCGATTCCGATTCGGGAAAAAAAGCGTCCGTACGATTTGTATCCGGAGCCCTCTCCGTACGAATCGTACCCGTCCGTCTGAGTCGCGAAGTACGATCCGTATTCCGTGAATCCGTCCGAATCGTCGCGATCCGTACGTATTGCACAGCTGAAACCGTGAACCGTACGACTCGTACACATACCGTATGACTCGTACACATGCCGTACGACCCGACGAGCTTGATCTGGACCGGGGTATGAGGACGCGATTCGTACGGTCCACGTCAGGTAAGGGCGAGTCGTACGGAAAAGCACACAAAAACATACACACCGTACGGTCCGTACCCCCCATAATCGCAGGGGTACGCACTGTACCCCTGCGATCATGGGGTGTACGAGCCATACCCCCATTGTACGATCGGTGTACGAGCCGTACCCCCATTGTACGATCGGTGTACGAGCCGTACCCCATGTACGATCGGTGTACGAGACGTACCCCATGTACGATCAGTGTACGAGCCGTACACCGATCGTACAATGGGGGCATGGCTCGTACACCGATCGTACATGGGGTACGGCTCGTACACCGATCGTACAATGGGGTACGGCTCGTACACCGATCGTACAATGGGGGTACAGCTCGTACACCCCATGATCGCAGGGGTACGGTGCGTACCCCTGCGATCATGGGGGGTACGCACCGTACCCGGGGGTGGCAGTTCCGTACCTGTTTCGGCACGAACTCTGCTTTTACGGCTGTTTCCAGCCCCGTAGAAAAAGGGTTGTGCGGTGCGTACCCGACACGTATCGTACTTGCTGAGTCATAAAAACCAGCTGCGAACCGTACAGATGTCGCGTACAGCGGGTTCCGAGGGAGAATCGTACGGAGATTAGAGTTGTACGGTGTCTTGTACGACTCGTACGGAGTACGGCTCCTGGTACGAATCGTACTTCGTCGTACGTACGGAACGTTTACAGGTACGATTCGTATGGGGAAAAAACGCTCCGTACGACGATTCGGAGCGCTTTTTACCGGATCGGAATCGACCCCTTAGTGTCGGTCTGAGTAGCCCAGGATCAAGACAAGCAGAACCAATCTTCCATCTCCACACAGCTAGACAGTCATTCAAGCAGCAGGGCAGTCCTTCAGGTCGCTGACTAGTCCTTCTTCTGAATCTTCCACAGGTCCTTGGTGCAAGACTCTGTGTGGGGAAATTCCCTGACCTTCCAAAAAACTGGTTCTTGTCAGTCCTTTCTTTTCCCTTGGGCCTGGCTCTAAACTTTCTAGGGTGACCGAAGCAAGGGCAGGCCTGCTGTCAGGTTATTTTGTGTATGCTGTGGGCAAGGTTCTTTGAAGTGGAATCAGGGCAGGGTACATCTCCTCCACAGCTATATTGCCAAGATCCTCTCCCAGCTACAGCCAGGCCCAATTGTTGGCTATCTGGGCCCAATACACATTTTTGATTTTGAATCAATTAACTGGCCAGGCCAGCTGGCAACTCCTAGAAAGGCCTCTGAAACGTTGGCCAGGAATAGGCCAACTTTCTAAAAGTGGTATTTTAAAAAATATAATCTAATATATGACTTTACCTTCAAAAAGGATTTTAAATTACATGTAATTTGAGTGTAAACATTATTTCTCTACCTGCCCCCAATATGAAGTTAGCGCTTATCAATTGAAATTAGGTGACCCAGTGATAAAATATGGGAGAGATAGGCCTTGCAGCAGTGTAAAGTTTTGCCCGGCTAAGACATGTAAAACGATCCCTCAGGGGTGGAGCAGCAGTCTGGCAGTGTGGGAGCGAGACACAGGCATGGCGGCCAGCTCCCACACCACCAAACCCGTAATCAGGCTCTAAGTATTTTTTGATTTTAAATTCATATTCAATTATAAAAGTTTATTTAAGTAAATTATCTGTAATATTTTTGACAAGAAATGTAAATTTGTGTGTTTTTGATTTAACATTAGAAAATTCTTACGAAATTGTCAAATTTTTTAACATGTTTTGTAGAGTGATCATTTTTATGTAAACAATGTATAATTTTTCATGTTGTAAAAAATGGGTTTAATATGAAATGTTTTACTTATGTTTACATTTAAATTAAACTTTTTATATTTATTAAAATTTATTCCGAATATATCATGTTTTGCTTTAGTTCAGGACTCATTACAAATGTAATTTCTTATTAAATAACTTGTGTATAAAATATGTAAAAACTATATTATAAAAATGCATATTTTTATAAAGGATTTTATATGTCTACTTTTTAGGTTTTGCATCTACATAAAATGTATTAAAATGAATGTTTTTTTAGCAATAATTCATCATATAGAGTTTTATATTCGTTTTGGTATATAAAAAATGTTGTATTATTATTTTGATGCAAAATATTTTTCAGTGTTATAAATGTGGTCATTGTGAATATAATTTACATGTTTATGTGTGTAATTATAAATGATTATATGCTATATATGTATTATAATTGATAAATAGTATTGTAAATAACTATTAATAATAAATCATGTTTTTATTTTATAATTAACTTCATTTATTGTTAATATTTGATTGTATGTAGTAATTGTAATGTTTTGTAATTACTTTGCTATAATATTCAATTTAATGTATAATTACTTTAATGTTATAAATTGAAAAGGATAATTTATAATGTAATAATGTGTACTGTTAATGATATTAGAAATATTTATCAAGTAAGAGTGTGTTATGTCATTTATTTATTTATTCGAAAAATACATTATTTCTCCAAAATGGTTTAGTGTGGAGTAGAAAGAGTAAATATAACCCCTTTAATATGCAACGCCTTTACCAAAATGATTTAGATTGGAGTGGGAACAGTAATTATTATCCCTCTAGTGCCCAACACTAACCACAAAATGGTTTAGGTTGGAGTAGGAATAGTAAATGTAACTCCTTTAGTATCTAACACCCTCCCCAAAATGGTTTAGATTGGAGTGGAAGTAGTTAATGTAATCCCTTTAAAGCGTAACACTTTCCCCTTAATAGTTTAGATAGGAGTTGGTATTGCATTTCTCACAGACATAATTAATATGTTAACGTTTTATAGCAATCAAGGGTCATAACACAGTTTGCAATGTTTATTTATATTTTTGTAACATTTATTTAAGGCATATAAAATATATATACTTTTTTAATAACACATAAGAAAATGATTTTCATTCTTATAGCTAAAAAATATTTTAGTATACTTTTAATATCAAATAAAGCATGTAGCTAATATTTTAACACTGTTGTGCACATTTTTGTTTTCTTTTTTCATTTGTGGAACATGTATTGTTTGCACATACATACAGTTGTTTCAGCTGAATCTAGAAAAATCTGGCCAAATGTCCTCCTAGCGAACAGATATCGCGCTAAGGGACACCAAATATCGCTCGCACTTGCCTACTTACCATACTAGAACCACACACAAGAACAAATTCTGACATACAGCGATTGGAAAAAGTGTGGTGGCGGTCCAACCACCGTCGTAATCAGGCTCTATGTCATTTATCTGATGGGAAGGCTGAGTTGATGTTACTGATTTTTTGGTAGAAAAATGTTGGCTAAATTGTTGCACATCTTGGAGGTGGTTGGAATGGAGAGGGATCTTGCATCAGGATTCTGTTGGGATTTGACAAAAGATGCAATCCTTAAAAGAATTAGCAGTTACATTTATCTTAACCACGTAAATGTTTGTTCAGGCAACCCTGATGGGCTTATGCTAGGACCTAATAGCTAATTTATACCTCAGTTTGCTGGTAGGGTTGTAGGGTTTCTTTTATGACTGTTCAAGAATTTTGCATTCTTTTTTCAGAGAGATAAGATGGTTATTAAACCACGGAGAGGAGGGTTTGGTTCTCTGGGTATCATGAGCTATGAGGGGGATGGTGGAATCCAAAGCAGCAAATATCAAGTGTGAGAAATTATTGTTAGCCTGGGTTATATCATTAGGGAAGTTGGGGGTGCTGGAAAACAGAGACGCACAGAACTTAAGTTTACATACGTTTGACCGAGCATCAACAAGAGTTAGGTATGGTCACTGAAGGCGTTGCAGCAGTCTCCAATGTAATACACACTGGTACCGTAAGGTGATCTGACAATGCAAGATGTATAGGAGGGGACACATTGAGTTCAAGGAAATTAGAGGAACACAGGGTCAAAGAGATGAACAGATCAGTGGTAGGATATCTGATCAGCTAGGAGAGGTGAATCTCAGCCAGATTTTCGATAAGGGTTTTGGGGTTATATAGGTCCCATCAATTAGGGTCAATTAAGAGAAGATGGTAAAATTGGCAAATTTTAGGACATAAGAAGTTACAGCTTGAATAAGATTAGAGGTAAAGTTATGGTTGATGCCGCAGGTGATAAATAAGTGCCCCCTGAGAATGAAGGTGGGTTATACTTTGAGTGAAAACATAAGACCAGCACAATATGCAACAGACAGATCAGAAATGACAAGGCTGAGAGGTGATTTGAAAATAAAAGTGAGACCTCATCCATACTAGTTGAGGCAGGCTAGCCTGATGATTGAGTAGTTCTTTCAGGATCGCATTTGCAACATCCTGTATGAAGGACTCATTAATTCAGGTATCGGTAAGAAAGAAGGAGTTTAGATAATAGTTGGAGATAAAATTGAGCCTCTCCAGGTCGTGCTTCCATATGAATGTGACAATTTAAATTTGATTGATTCTTGTTTGTTCCCAAGTGGTAATCATGACAAATTAATTGTTGATTTTGAAGTATTGTGTTTAACTATCTGTTGCCGGTTGGGTGGGAATAGGCAAGAGGCGAGTTTTAGTTTTGAGTAAACCAGGTTTTATTAGCTGAAAGAGTCTATCAGTACAGGTAGGGCGACTCGGCACAGGCCTCGGTGAGCGGCTTCTTTCCTTCCTGCTTTTCTGGATGACGCCCTCTTCTCGGCGCCGGGTCGGGCTCCGCCGTCGTCTCCCGTCGTGGTCCGTCTTGGCCCAGGATCCGCCGAAGGGGGAGACAGAAACAGAGGTAGTATAAGTACAGGGATCACCTCCCAGGTTGCGTTCGGGAAAAGGAGTGAGGGAAGAATCAGTGCTTCAGTTAGGTCACGGGTTGTGAGGGATGTGCACGGGGGACTTTATGCTATGGACTCTTGGGTTCTCCCTTTCTTAGCCGCCACCACCCAGTAACCTTGCCACATACCTCTGTTAGCCACGCCCCTCCAGGGGAGTGGATGGGCGGATCGTGGTACCGTTGCCCTTCTGGGACCGTCTCTCCCGGTGTTCTGAATAGGACCCTGGTTCTTCTTCCGTCCTTCTTCTCCTCTCTTTGTGGGTCTCCGTCTCCTGAAGTGCCGTCGCCCTCCTTCTCCGCACTCTCCTCCTCTACATCCTTGGCTCCTTTGCTCCAAGCCGCTTCTCTCGCCGCCTCGCCTTGACTCCACGCTCTTCCTCCGCTCCACGCTTCCTCTTCTCTCCCCGCCGTTCCTCTCCCTCGTTCGACTCTGCTGCTCCACGCCACTCCTCCGCTCTGCTCCGTCCTGACCGCTCCTCCGGTGTAGAAACACACCTGTTCTGTCAGCTGGGCGTCCTTTATGCAGAGGGTGTGCTCCTCCTCTTCCTCGCTCGGTCCGGGCCAGTTAAAGGGGCCGTGCCCCATATCCTCCTCATCGCAGCTGTACTGGGCCATCCCCTGGTTCCAGCTCGCTCCCTCGGCCACCTGTTGAAAGAAGAGGGGGGGTCATAGTTTATGCTCGCCTTTCGGGATACAGGGGGGGCGTCCCCCGCCTCCCGGTTACACTATCAAAACCTTTTTGTCAGTTCCATTACCCAAGGAAGGCAGAGAGCCAAAGTGGTTTGATTCATCTTGCTCTTTGGCAAATAGAGAGCTAAGAAAGGCACTTTCTGCCAAACCTAGGTGTGAAGTTACTGTCCAATCCGCCAGGAAAAACTACAAAGTTATATTATCTGAAAGGAAGGCTAATTTATTATCTGAACAGTGGGACACATTGGTGATTGGCGCAAATCTGGGTGGCAGCGGCCCATTTTGGTCTGCTGTTAGAAAAACAAGGGAAATGGGGAAAAAGTTCACCCAAATTAGCTGTAATATAACAAGTGCAGCATGGGAGACCCACTTTTCCAGAATTTACGCAGCCCCTCCTGAGGAGCATCTTTCTTTGTCTAATTTAGGACAATCGGGTGGCCTACAGATCCGGGATTATGAAGTAAAAATAGCTATAAAAGAGAGTCTGGGCAATAAGGCCCCCGGACCTGATGGCCTTCCCATAGACATCATTAAACATAACGTTGATCTATGGACACCAATACTTGTCAATGTTTTTAATTGTCTTCCGAGAGCAGCTATGCCGGCCACATGGGCAACCAGTATTATCGTCCCAATCTACAAAAAGGGAGACAGGTCAGATCCTGCGAATTATCGCCCAATCTCCCTTTTGGATAACACTCTAAAAGTTTTGGGACGTATAATCTATAATAGAGTACTGGATTGGGCCACTGATACAGATTTTTTGGACCCATGTCAGATGGGGTTCCGGAGTGGGGTGGGAACAGTGGAGCAATGTCTAAATTTGAAATTAATAATTGACAAATATAGTGTTGCCCGCTCATCTCCCACCTATCTTGCTTTTATGGATCTTTCATCCGCTTTCGATCTTGTGAATAGATCCAAACTCTGGTCAATCCTCTTACACAATGGCCTTGATGACACTCTTGTAAAATTCTTAGCCTACCTCCATACTGACCTGAAAGCACGGGTACGTATCGGAATGGGGGGAGAGGTCTCAGGAGCCATTGATATAGGGAGGGGGGTGAGACAGGGGTGCGTTTTAGCACCCCTGTTATTCATCATCTATATCAATGGATTATCTAACTGTCTGAAAAAAACTACCACAGATGTTCCAATAATTCTAGGGAAATCACTACCAGTGCTTTTATATGCAGACGATGCGGTGCTTATGGCCCGCACCCCAAATGCTCTTCGTCTGCTTGTACATAGTTTTGTTAATTTTATGGAGGGTCTGGATCTGAAGGTAAATTTAAAAAAATCTTTTATTATGTCCTGTGGCCCCGGCAAAAGGAAACTCAATACTATTCAGATAGGTACAGATAAACTAGAATCTGTCCCCAAATTTCCTTATCTAGGGTTGGTTTTCGCTGCGAACGGCTCGTGGAGTGGGCATTTGGCCCACGCCACGAGCAAGTTCTCGAAAGCCAACAATTCTGTCTTGAGTCTCCCTCGCCCAAAGAAAGTTGGTGCCACTAAGGCTATTTTAAAAATTTTTAAACTGCAGTGCTCACCGGTAGCCTCGTATGGAGCTGAGGTATGGGGGTCGGGGAGCAGCCTTTGCAGTCAAAGGGAAGAAAACCGCTTCTGTAGAAAAGTGCTGGGCGCACCGATCACCTCATCCAATTTTATCTGTGATAGTGAATTAAATCTTCCATATTTAAGTGATTTCATTAGAGCCAGACCAGCACTCTTCTGGATTAGAATCTGGAGGAATGATGCTGCTGTCCTTACACAAAATATCATAAAGGACTGCTTAAACTGTGATCATGGAATGGAAATCCCATGGCTCTCTGAAGTTTGTAAATCACTTGATGAAGTTGCTAAAGGTTCTCTGTTTACTAATCCTATGACTATTGAAACAAAGGATAAAATCGAGGTCAAAAATGCACTGTATGCACTTTACAACAATGAGCGGATAGGAAGTGAATCAAAGAAATCAAGTGTTATGAAATACATAGGAAATGAATTATGTAGACAAACTTTGCCGCCCTACCTCTTCCTTCCCATGACTAGTTGGGAGCGATCATTATTGTTTCGCTTAAGGGCGGGCACAGTAACATTTTTGTTGTCTTTTCCTTTGGGATATCATCATAGTGCTGATTTCACTCCATGCCCTTGTGATGGTGTGAGTACACAGGATGATCTGCATTTTCTATTCTTCTGTAAATTTTATCTTAGATTTATTAAATGGTTTTTAACTCCTTATTTCAAAAAGTACAGACCACTCACACTCAAAGAATCATACATTATGTTGGTTACTTTGGGTAACGATGAATTGACTTTTCGCACCAGCACTTTCCTAAGATTGGCTATAAGAGCCCGTAAAACGATGGAAAATCCCTGATCATAATTAGTTTTTAAATGTTGCTATAAGGTAAATAATATAATGAAATGAAGTGTATTGTATTGTTATTGTATGGAACTGTATGTTATGAAATCATGTAATACTGTTGTATAATATGAAATCATGTAATGCTGTCCTGTATAACACTGTTTCATTTGCTTGTACATTTTATCCAATGAATTGTTGTTGTTATCGGTACTTTTATGAATTTTATGAAATTCGAATAAAGGTCTTTTGAACTTGAACTTGAACTGAATGTGACAATACAATAAAAGCAAAATTTACCTTTAGGCACAGAGGGAAGATGAGTGAACCCCTTGTTGGCTGGGCCAAAATGGATGCAGTAAATGTAATCAATAAGAGGAATAATGCAACAAGTTAGTGGACAGTGGGTCAGGGGTCCTGATGCCAGTCGATGTCCAGAGGCAGACAGGCGCAGACGGATTTGCCTTTGTCCCCCCTTCAGCCTTGTATTGATTAGCCAATGCATTCAACTTGAAAATTCCAATTAAACAGTTTATGAGACATGCTTTGCCAGAACTATAATTCTACAAATTTGTAGAAACATTTATGAAAGCATATAAAAACATGCAGAGTAACTTTGACTATTACCTCACGTTGATCTGTGCTACATTGTTTTTGTCTGTTTCTATTTTTTTGGGGGAAACATTTTTATTGTTTTCATATCATTAGCAAGTCGTAACACATGTATACACAGTATGTTGATAGCATTTTTAAAAACAGTACAATACATTTCTACAAATTTGCATAGTGGTTTTGTCCCTTCGATTGTCCGACACTTCCCTCTGTTTCTATTTTTTTTAATCTTGGTTCATGTCATCACTCTTGTTTTTTGTGTTGTCTTAAATATTTTATTTTGAATTTTTTTTTTTTTTAAAGATGACTAACATGAATTTTTGATGGATTCATTGAATGGTAAATTCATTACAAACAATCTTTATAAATATTAATTCATGTTTGTGCATATCTGCAATACTTGATATTGTTTATGTACTTGTTCCTCCCAGAGGACCCCATCGCCACCATATGGGAGATAGTTGTTTGGACTAAGGGCCTTATTATGACTTTGGAAGATCTCCTGCAGCACTTCCACCACTGCGCTGGCAGGATGATTGCCAAGCCTGTGGTGCACCTTGCCTGCCGGATTCTGAGTTGAATCCAGGGCAGGAGGGGTGTGCAGTGAGGGTCTCACAGTGGCAGCTTTGTTAGCCCCATATGAGAGCCTTAACAGTAGACCGCCACCATGACAGCGCCTGCACTGTGTGGAATGCACCATGTCATGCATGCCACACCGTGCAGGAATGGGGGTGCAATTCCAGTGGGGCACAAAATGTACAACAGGCCCAGATGTAGCAAGGGGCCCTGTTAGGGCCCCCTTAGTTGCATCTTCACCACCCTTTTCATGGTGGGCCCAACGCCATGAAATGGGCGGTGCAAATGAAACTCAGAATATGCTCGGCGGTGCCGCAGCGTCACCACCAGCATATTCCTGCCCCTTTCCACTGTGCCACTGCAATGGGAACCTAAATCCCTGCGGCTGCAGCGGTCCTGTGGCGGTCCGACCACCACACTCGAAATATGGATGGCAGACCCACAGTGGTCACAGTGGTGGCAGTAGTCGGACTGCCCCCGTGAGTTTGGCGGTCCTACGATCGCTGTACTCGTAATACGTCCCTTAGTGTGAACAAGGTGTAAGACAAGGCCCTTCATTCTTCTACACCTGGCCCATCAAGAGCCTCTTCTACCTTTTCTTCATGACTTTATACCCTTGTTTCCTATGATGCCCAGAGTAACAAAGCCAGCTCTTGAGTATCAAGAAGCCTGGAAGGGATAGCTGATTCTTCCCTTGATGACCTCTAAATAACCTGCAAAGTGAAGTCTCAGCAGTACAACTCAAACCACAGTAAAATGCAGAGATACATTATCGAGGGATATGAATAAGGTTAAATAAAGCTGCACACCTTTTATTACCACTGGTGATAAGATGAGAGATCTGACATACAAAGTAAGCCTAAAGTAAGCACCTGCGGTGCACTGCTACTGCCTCTCACACTGTGATCTGCCAGAACCATAAGGCCAAGCCTGTGTGAATCTTCTATCAATGTAGCGGCCCATCCTGTGGCACAGAGATCATATCCCTCCTCAGGGGAGGGTTTATGGAAGAGGGATCATCAAGAGTGAACAACATGAACGCCCGGAGGCTTTGTTTATCTCTGGATAAAAGGCAGAAGCCGCAAATATGTTTAATGTGAATGGAGCGAGGAAGCATGAGGAGGAGGCAAAGAGACAATTTAAGAGTCGCAAGTAGGACAAATAAACGGGTGAGCTGTAGGCGCGTGCATATGATGCACTGCACACGAACGACAAGGGGCTAGTGCTTTTAGCAGATTAAAAAGCAGATTTGGGTGTGTGCGTTTGTAAAAATGTGAATGTTCACATTAATATACTACTTCAATTTTACTGGGGAAAGCCAAATACATCTATTTAAGACTGAATTGAAACCGAGTCTCAGAACGATTAGTCCTCGCCTTGCCTCACTTCTAAACTGCGGATCAAGTCTGAAAATGATGGCACTGTACAGCACACGTCTGCGCGGGTACCAGCACCTGGAATTGACGAGTCCTGTAGGAAACCTTCCAAGATCATGATGAGGGACCCGATCCTTGACAAAGCAGGTTTAAAGATTTTGTGACCTGTAAAAGAGTTTAATGTTTTCAAATAAATGGCTGATGGGTTGATTACTTTGTTCATAACACGCCATGTGAATGAGGCCTGATTTCTTCAATAGTATGACAAAAATTGCTGTTTTTATAGTAGACCAGTTAAGATGCATAATTGTGAGTGTCAGTATGTTCAGAATGTAGATAATTATAATAAGGATTATTATTACAGCCGTGACATTTCCATAGCAGGCCGCATCACCTGTAAGACAAGATAATAAATTAGCACAGCAACGCTATTCACTGTGCGTAATGATTATTTACTCTCTTGGAGCTAATAAACTCAGCGTGAAGTTATCCGCCCCATAAATAGGCGTGTATTGCCAGCGATGGAAGAGAGCTTTATGGGCCTCCAGATAAAGTCTATTGCCTCTGGCTCATTAAAGTGATTTGAATAATGGAAAGGCGTTTATGCTGCAACACATTCTGCACTGTTATCTGCGTGGCACCTTGGGAAGAGACTGTTGTTAAAAAGACTATACAGAGCACTGCAGCGGAGCACGCAAACGAGCAGGTTACCAGCAAAAAGCATTGCAGAACTTAGGGCCATATGTTCTAAAGCATTTTCCCATAGACACAGAATTGGTAAAACCCTTTGATACATCTGGCCCTTACTGATGGATGAAACTGAAGCATGTGGCAGTGCATTTTACAAGTTGCAGTCAAGAACAACCCATGTTGGATATGGAATATCAACTATCTGTAAGTCTACTGTTCCTCACCTATTCCCATGTCGCAAAAGTGGCACTTACACTTGCACGAGAAAGCTTCGATAAGGAGGGTAGTTCTCAATGTTGGAACAAGTGCAGTGACACCTGTGCTCTTTGGCCTGTGAAGCCCACTGCATCCATATTATGGCCAATTTTCCGTGCTTACATTAATGCCCTTGGCACCCTTGATACAGCATTGGCTGCTATGTGTTGGCCCAAATCATTAACCCTGTAGATGCCAAATGATGGACAGTATGCCAGAATTTGCGGATGCTCTTAAATAAAATTGTAAACACAACAGTGATGGACAGAATGTGGATCAATGTCACACATTCACCCCAGTCCAAAGATCTGGGCCCAAATCCATCGTTTTTCCACTCCGCACCACCCTGGGTTAGACAATGGCGATATGCAAATCAGCGCTGACCCTGTGCCCCATGGGAACAGTCCAGTCCGAACTACAAAAGCCATGTCCTTCCCAGAACGGAAACAAGCATCCGAGGACCGGCCCGGTTTCGAGGTAACACCTCTCATCAGCCCGGCTAGCTTGATTCCAGTGGTGTGGAGTGCCTGGGACTCACGTCTGAGCATCCCCAGTACACTTAGAGCGGTAATTGCAAACACAACAGTGATGGACAGAATGTGGATCAATGTCAGGAACCACAATCCTTGACAGGGTGAGGAACAAGCAATCCCCAAATTAACCTGTGCTCAACCTTCTGGTAGCTTGGCACAGAGCAGTCAGACCTAAATTAGAGGCAATGTGTAAAGTATTCATGCAGCATTTTAAACAGTGCTATAGTGAAAAGATAACACAACCCAGGAAAAATCCCAAACAATTTGAGGAAATAGAGAAACATGTAAGTAATAAAACAAGACCAAAATGTCAAAACTACGATCAGTAGAACTAGAATTGTAATTTCAAAGATTTAAGTGAAAATAGCGCCAAAAAGCCAAAGCACCACTCACAGCTATCTGGTCTTGCAAGTCACAAGCTCAGGCCAACCACGATAGAGCGTGGTACAGATACAGGGACCAGGTTAGTTAGTTTTTGTTTTGTTTTTCACGTAGTTACACGACATGGCACAATAGTGGCTTCAGGCAACTGTTAGACTCAGGATTCCAGGTTTAGCCCAGCCATCATTAGCACTACAGTCAGGGTAATTGCTTTGATTACATTCTTCGTTAACTTCTGATAACGAAAGCTATGTGTATTTCAGTATGTAACAAAGTTAAAATCGAATGCAGGATTCCAACTTATGGATATTCAAACTTTAGATTTCAAACTTCTTCCTTATGGTGCGCTCCTCCCCCTCACATACATCATACTAGTCATTATAGTCAAACCTACACCTGCTGACATCTTCTTGTAGTGCTACCTTTCTGTAACAAACAGAACTTTCTGTAAGTACTCAACAAGCAATGATAGTCCCCACTGCCAGATATTTGCTTCTGTGGCCCTCGTTACCAATTGTGCTATTTCATGTGGAGAGATAACTCCAGGTGAAACTACGCATCATGCAATTCCAACTCTCTCCAGAGTGGCCCCGTCAAGCATTCATAAATCCCCTCACTCTCTCTGTGCTTCCTCTACCCTTATTTTACATCATCTGACAGGATTACAATCTTCGTTCTCATCCTGGCACCTAACTGACTGACTCTCTCACTCTCACTGACTGGCTGACTCTCTCACTGACTGACTGACTGACTCTCTCATTCTCACTGACTGACTGACTGACTCTCTCACTCTCACTCACTGACTCACTCTCTCTCACTGACTGACTGAATCTCTCACTCTCACTGACCGACTGACTCTTTTACTCTCACTTACTGACTCTCTCACTCTGATTGACTGACTCTCTCACTTTCACTGACTGACTGACTCTCTCACTCTCTCTCACTGACTGACTGACTCTCTCACTCTCTCTCACTGACTGACTGACTGACACTCTCACTCTCACTCTCACTGACTGACTCTCTCTCACTGACTGACTAACTCTTTCTCACTGACTGACTGACTCACTCTCACTGACTGACTGACTGGCTGAGTCACTCACTCTCTCTCACTGACTGACTGACTCTCTCACTCTCTTTCACTGACTAACTGACTGACTCCCTCACTCTCACTGACTGACTCGCTCAATCTCACTGACTGACTCACTCTCACTGACTGACTCTCTCACTCCCACTGTCTGACTGACTGACTGACACTCTCACTCTCACTGACCGACTGACTGACTCTCTCACTGAGGGCCTGACTGTCTCACTCGGATGTATGACATTACAACGCATGCTTTTACCACGCATGCCTTTACAACGCAGTTTTTACAACGCATGCCTTTACAACGCATAGCGCTTAGGGGTGCTGGATAGTGAATAGTTTAATTTACTATTCCAACTCCAGCCCCCGTGGATAAAAGGGAAGGTGTTGGATAGTAAATTAAATTATTCCCTATCCAAGAGCGCCCCCCAGCGCTATGCGTTGTAATGACATGCGTTGTAATAGTTGCGTCGTAAAGGCACTGCGTGGTAAAAGTTGCGTTGTAAAGGATGTTTCCCATCTCACTCACTCACTGACTGACTGACTGACTCACTCACTCTCACTGACTGACTGACTCTCTCACTGACTGACTGACTCCCTCACTCTCTCTCACTGACTCTCACGATCTCTCTCACTGACTGACTCACTCACTCTCACTGACTGACTGACTGACTGACTAACTCTTACTCTCACTGACTGCCTCTCTCACTCACACTGACTGAATGACTCTCTCACTCTCAATGACTGACTAAATGACTGACTCTCACTGACTGACTGACTCTCTCACTCTCACCGACTGCCTGACTTTATCACTCACTCTCTGACTGACTGACTCTCTCACTCTGACTGACTCTCTCACTCTGACTGACTAACTCTCTCACTCTCTCTAACGGACTAACTGACTGACTCTCTCACTGACTGACTCTCTCACTGACTGACTGACTCTCTCTCTCTCACTGACTGACTAACTCTCTCACTGACTGACTGACTCACTCTCACTGACTGACTAACTCTTACTCTCACTGACAGACTGACTCTCTCACTCTCACTGACTGATTGACTCTCTCACTCTCACTGACTGATTGACTCTATCTCTCACTCCCACTGACTGACTCTCTCACTCTCACTGAATGACTGACTGACTCTCTCACTCTGACTGACTCTCTCACTCTGACTGACTGACTGACTAACTCTCTCACTCTCTCTCACTGACTGACTGACTCTCTCGCTGACTGACTTTCTCACTCTCACTGACTAACTGACTCTCTCTCTCGCACTGACTGACTGGCTGACTCTCTCACACTGACTGACTCTCTCACGCTCTCTCTCTTACTGACTGACTACTCTCTCACAGACTGACTGATTCTCTCACTGACTGACTGACTCTCACTTTCTCACTGACTGACTGACCTTCACCCTTCTGTTATTTATGCCCCTCCATAACAAAAAGAACCATAACAAGCAACCATTGGGACAGGTAGATATAAGTTATCAGCATTAATAAGAAAACAAAAACTCAAGACAATATTTATTGTTAATACTTTTTTAATATGGTCGTCCAGTTGTACATAATGCTTTCTTGGTCATATATAAGGCAACAAAAATGCTTCTGACACTTCTTTATTATAACTTTTCAGCATGCTGCAGACTTCTGTGCAGCACAGCTTAAATACTTAGGTAAAGTCAATATCTCTGGCTAAACACTTATAAGGTCACAAAGACGAGACATATTGGCTATGCCAATGCCTGTTTAACACTGGTGCAGGGGTGAGTACAAGGATGCGCCATTTTCTTGTTAATATGGTGCAACCCTGCGTTTGAAAATGGCGCAGCTCGGTGCAACAAAATTGCTTGCAGCACAGTGCTGCACAATTTTGATTTAAATATGCCCCTTGATTTCCCTGTTCAAAAGTCGGCATCTCTGATTTAACACTACATCCTCTCCAGCCGGATGCTCCCTGTCTGATTCACTCATTCTATCATCCGTGAACCTAATTACAAACTCATTCATCGTTCTTCTAACAAATTAATCTTTCTCAAATCCAACCACTAACCCACCTCTACACCACGCAGAGAAAGTCTTAATCAGTGAAGAAGCACTTTCACTTATGAGCCAGTCAAATTGACTTTGACAATGCTTGTTTCCTTCTTGCCTACCGTTTTCATTTCTCTCCACTTAGGAAGGGTGCCAAGATGAAGCCGTCGTTTCCAACCTGTTTGGAATATGTTGTGTTCTTCCTACTCAGAACATTTGGCGCGGGTCTTATCCTCTGCAGCAGCTCAGTGGTTTGTGTTAAAACCTTTTGGCCTGCATGAGTGAGGTGGTAATGAGGGAGGTGCGTTCAGTAAGCCAACCCCAGCTCGGTGAAATATGTTGCAGCGTGAGCTCCTGTTCCTTAAAACATGGAGGTGTGTCGAATAAATAAAAACATCTGTTAGAACATTCTAAAATGCATCGATTGAGTGCAAGAGACAGGCTAACATTTTGTGACAGAAAGAAAACGTGTCATTACCTTAGACCTTCTATCTGCTGGGGTGCACAGTAACTGGTACCTGGCAGAGGGAGAGTGAGACTGCACATATAATTTACATGTTTCCATAGCTGCCAACAGCAGCTGGCTTCATGGCACTTTCATTCCCAGATGAATCAGTGTCACAAAGATGTATGATCCAGTTATTAAATTACATTTAGCAGTATAAACCAGTCTGGGATTTAAAGTCCTATTTCACTTCAGTTGGTCCACTTCAGTTGAGCTACTATACTTGTAACCAACCCTTTGCAATGGAATGCAGGAACTGAAGCATTGGGCCTTAGATTACATGGAACCACCTGGTGACCTTATCGATAGGACCACCTCTGCAGGAGATGTCACTCAAGGCAGGGCTCACTGGCCTACTGTGAGTTTGCTTTAGGCTGTCACGGATCTGACGTTAATACCAGCATTTACAGCTGCTTCCCAAAAGTGCAATATTGCTACATATCCAAAATCGATGTACTGGTATTCGTAGTATAACAGAACAAATTGTTTCCACGTGTTTTTCTGCATTTAAAGGTACAGAGTTAGCAGAAGTTTCTTGCAGACATGGATTTCCCATACTATGAAAGATTTGTAAGGTAGTAATTTCACATTACTTTAAATAATAAAAGAAGAGCTTAATTTGTGCCGGTGCTTTCGGGTGCTTAGCACCAGCACTTATTTCTCAGGGCCGTGTCTATTACATTTTTTATTCAATTTATTAATATATCCTGCAGATGGTTGGGGGAAAGTCTTCTACTCAACAATGGCGGTCCGTTTGCAACCAGTCAGTCAGCAATGTTTTAGTTATTACAGTTGTCCTTGATTGAGGGTCGTCCGCGATAGGAAAGTGTTTCTTTTCGCCGGCTGGAGGATGAATGTTGTGTGGTGTCATGATTGGCTACAGGGAAGCCCCAGTCACTGGTGGCGAGGGCAGGAGGGGCCAGGCAGCAATGGGTGTATGCTTCCAGAGCCCCCAGCAATGTGCAACCCCTCATGCAGAAGCGTTTCGCAGACTTGCTCCGGTTCCTCCTGGCTTTTCAGCCTCTGTAGGTCAGAGGCGCTCGCAGTTCAGGGAAGACTCTTGACATCGGTTTGACCCTTGTGTAAGCAGTAAAATTTCACCTAGAAAACATTTCTGTAGAGATTATAAAATTATGTACTTGCATGGTGGTTTTGCTTTTGCGCTGCGCATGCCTTCTAATGGCGTAGTAGCTTTGAAAGTCCACAGTAATTGAGAAGACGAATGGCCAGGACTCCTGTTGAAAAAACTCTCCACCGGGAAGATGAAACGCATTTTATATTTTAATCGTAAACTGCTGTTTTTCAAAACCTCTACCAATATTCATAACACCTTTTAAGTGCAAACAAAACAGTTCTCAGGTTTATGAACGGGCTTAAAATGGAAACTATACTCCGGAATCCCATAAAACGAGGGTCAAAGGGTAGCGGTAGAATGGGGATTAAGTCAAAAGGGGTGATGTGTTAACTTCATCTTTTTTTAAATTTCTGTCCCAAATGAAGTAGAAACAAAGACCCATCCAAGTGTATTAATGAGTGTGTTTTGTCTTACTTAAGTGGTCACAAACAATCTGCATTTGTACATGTCTTACAATGTTACCACTGTAATGGTATGTTTTATACATTATCTATGTCCATCTGATGTTCTCTATGGAACTGAGAATGTATTCTGTTGTGACATACCAAACTCGAGAATGTTCATGCGTAGTTCTGGTCTGTTGACCAGTAGCAGTTTGTGGCTGAGGTTGATTAAACCCAACTGCTTTAATCCTACTAAAGTTTCCTGTTTATTTACTGTGGTAAACACCACATTTATTTGGCCACGAGGATGGGAGAACGGAAAAAACCAACCTTAACACAAAGACAGGCTTCTTTGACTCACCACTCCTCCAGCGGCTGATGTTATTAAGTGAAGCGTTGTCTTCCCAGCGGCGGATCGGATGTGGCGTTCGGAGTTTTACTTAAACAACATGGTGAGGAGCATGATGGGAGGTTTATAAGAAGCATTGCAAGACTTTACTATTTAAGATCGGCATTACATTTTCTCAACGGTCGTGCGTGCCAGTGACGTATAGAGTTATGCGCGCATGCGTTCCAGTTTACTATGAGAACGTCCTAATGAAGAGAATGTGCACGTTGAGTATGCGTGTCAGTGACGCATAACGTTTATCAAGAACGTTGAGGCATTGTTTCTCGTAAAGGAATACGCATTTGTGCGCAGTGTGTCCCTGAGACATCTCTTTTATGGCGACAACAATAGCAAATTCTACATTTCTTCATCAAAGGAATACTGTGAGAAAATTAAGAACTCTCAAGCCATAAGACTAAAAAAAAAGTATTTTCATTTTTATACAACTAGAAAACGAATCTATTAGTAAAAAAGCATCAAAATTGAATCTGCTACCATATAAAAAAAATAAACATATTAAAGAAGGTAACAAAGTTAATTTATTGTTATTGTTTTTTAAAAAGGGTTTAAATCGTGTCACTTTAAGAATTAAGAGAAAATGCAAAATGTGACTCAGCCTGCATTTTTTCTGACAAGCCCAGGTGAGCCTAATGTCAAGTGGCAGAAATGGAAAAAAATATTTGCAAACTATGCAAGGGTTTATGGCATGAACTTAAATGCAGAGAGGAAACATTCTTTATTACTACTCTGTCTGGGAGGAGAAGGTCAGGACGTTTTGGAACATTTGCCGGAACTAAGTACGTCTGAACAAAGAAATTTAAATGAATATGAAATAGCGATTGAGCAATTAGATCGGCATTATCTACCAAGATTAAGTACTATAATGGAAAGATACCATTTTGGTTTACGTGGTCAGAAGAAAGATGAATCTGTTGAAGACTATGTTTCGGCGTTAAGGAAGTTAGCCTCTTCATGTAAATTTGGTCAAACTTTGGAAGAAAGAATAAGAGACCAATTTGTTTTAAAATGTGCACATGACAGTATTAGAAAATAACTTTGGTTAAAAGATGAGCCTCCTTTGGAAGAAGTATTGGTCATTGCAAAACAAGTTGAACATATGACTAAATGTGTAGATGAACTGAAAGGAGAAAAGGAAAAGATCACAGACGTTGAAACAAAGAGTGTATCAAAAGTTGAAGAAGTTATTTGTCAAGTAAAAAAAGAAGACAAAGATATTATAGACAAAAGTGATACTGTGGTGAATAGTTCGAATACTAATGTTACAAATGTAAACAATAAGTTTTCCTGTTTTAGATGTGGAAATTTTGGTCATTTGGCGAATTCTCCTAATTGCCCTGCATTAAAATCTACGTGTAATACTTGTGGTAGGAGGGGGCATTTCTCTAAATGTTGTAGAACCAAAACAAACAGAAGGGAGAATTCTAGTAGAAGATGGTCACAACCTCAGGTAAAGACTGTGACTTTTCAAGTAAGTGGTGATCGTTTGGAACATCCTTTGCATTTAGTAAAAGTTCATAATGCGTTAATTGATTTCAAATTTGATTTTTGCTCTCAAATTACCATGATTGATGAAATGTTGTTTCTTGAACATTTTCATAACAGAGTTAAGCTTTTAAGAAGTGACATTTCTCCTTTGGGTTATGGCAAGAAACCTATCAAAATGTTGGGTTACTTTGTGGCTACCATTGAGTTAGGAAGTCGCATTATACCAGGTAAAGTTTATGTGGCTAAGCAGGGTGATGCTCTACTTGGTTGGCGACATCAACGTGATCTAGGGGTTAAACTTAATCCCAATGCTACACCTCAAGTACAAATACAGAAAGTGGATGACATGTCTTCCTGGTTTGCAGAAAAATTTCCCAATGTTTTTGATGAAAGTTTAGGATGTTTATATGGATACAAGCACCGTATTAAATTAAAAAAGAATGCGTCCCTATTGTAGCGAAAGTAAGGAGAATTCCTTTAGGCGAACAAGATAAGGTACAGAAGGAAATTGATAAGCTTATTGAGAATCAGATTATTGAGCCTGTAGAGGCCACGGAATGGTTGGCTCCTGTTGTTATAGCTAAGAAACCTTCTGGTGAGATACGTTTATGCATAGATTTACGCACATTGAATAAGGAGGTTATCGTGGACAAGTTCCCCTTGCTAAATATTGATGAAATTGTGGGAACATTGGAGGGAGCGAAGTATTTTACTACACTAGATTTAGCCTCCGCTTACCACCAGGTAGAATTAGATGTGTCTTCTCAGGAGTTAACTGCATTTATTACACCTATGGGCACTTTCAAATTTAAAAGGATGCCTTTTGGGCTTATCTCTGCCGCTTCTGTATTTCAACGCATCATGACTAGGATTCTCAAAGGTCTTCGGGGTGTTAAATGTTACCAAGATGATCTGTTGATTTATGGTAGTGATATACTTGAGCACAATGAACGTGTGTGTGCTGTGTTAGAACGGTTGTGCAAAGCAGGTTTATCACTCAAAAAGGAAAAGTGTAAATTTGGTATGGAAGAAGTGAATTATCTTGGACATTGTATTAGAAGTGAAGGTGTTTTTCCCAAAAGTGAGTTGGTTGATTCTATTGACAATATGGCAGAGCCAGTCAATAAAGAGGAATTACTTTCATTCCTTGGTATGGTTGAATTTTATGGAAAATTCATAATGCATTTTGCTGACAAGGCTAAAAATTTGAGAAGACTTGCTGCGAAGTGTGTGGTTTTTGAGTGGTCGAGTGAATGTAAGAGGGAGTTTGTTGACATTAAGGAAGAGTTGAAGAAAGCTCCATGTCTTCATGCTTTTGTTCCAGGTTTACCTATGTACATATTTACTGATGCAAGTGACAAGGGTCTTGGAGCTGTTTTAGTTCAAAGTAAACTTGGTAAGGAATCCCTGATTGCTTGTGCTTCAAGATGTCTTAGAGGACCAGAGTTAAACTACTCTGTAATAGAGAAAGAATCCTTGGCAATTTTTTGGGCACTGAGAAAATTTAAAAATTTGATTTGGGGCACTAAAGTTACTGTCATGTCTGATCACAAGCCATTAAAGGAAGTTTTTTGGAAAAAAGGTTTGGATGCCATTTCATCTAGGATCAGGATATGGATCATTTCTTTGCAGGAATTTGACTTTGATGTACAATACATTCCAGGGGTAACCAATAAATCAGCTGATTGTCTGTCTAGATTGATTAATAGGGATGTTGTATATGATGAAGATGGGTTTGAAGTTGATGAGGTTATTAATGTATGTAAAGTGACAGATGGTGCTGTTGAGGAGAATGAGTGGAAAAAGGAACTGGAGAAGGATGAGGAGTTAGTCAAGGTGATGAGTTTGTTGAGAGACAACAAACGGTTGGAAAAACGATGGTCTCTTGTTTGTGAGGAATTATCTATTACTGATGGCATGTTAACAAGTGGTGTGAAACTTGTGCCTCCTTCAGGGATTAGTAAAAGATTGTTGATGCATGCACACAGTGGTCACTTAGGTATTGTTAAACCAAAGAGATGATGCGTACACAATTCTGGTGGCCTGGGATGGATTTAGAAATAGAAAGAATGGTTAGAGAGTGTGTTGAATGTTATGCTAGTGACAAAATTCTTAAGACTAAACAGATGCCCATGATCTGCAGGAGTTTACCCAATCATCCTTGGGATGAGATTGCTATTGATATTGTAGGTCCTCTTAGCGGTTTGTCGGATACGCCATATTTGATAGTGGTCATAGATTTGTATTCTAGATGGATAGAAGTGTGTGCAGTCAGGGACATAACTTCAGATTCTGTTATCAAGCTTTTGGAGGAGATTTTCAAGAGAGGACGTTTTCCCAATAGTATCTTATCGGACAATGGACCCCAATTTTGTTCTGGTGTTTTTGACAGTTTTTTAAATAAATGTGGGGTGATTCATAAGAGATCTTCACTATATCATCCTGAAACCAATGGTGCTGTTGAAAGAGTTAATAAAACACTTAAAGAATGTATCCAGCTTGCAAGGGCTAATGGTTTAGATTGGAAAGTAGCTCTTAAAGAGAGGGTAGTTGCTTATCGGTGTTCTCCCCACTCCACTACTGGGAAATCACCATTTGAGTTATTTAAAGGCAGAATTCCAAATACTATGTGGTGTCCTGGGTGGATGAAATTAAATAAAGGGTTGGTGGATAACCACATTGGTAAATGGAGAGAAAGGGAGTTGAGAAAGCAAGTCTGTAGGAAAAGGTATTTTGATGATAGGAAATGTGTTCAGTTCCAAGAGGTCAATTGATAGGTGATTTAGTTAAAATAAAAGCACCTGTTGGGCGCACATCTTGGTCAAAGTACACTGATGTTAGACCTGTAGTAAAAGTTTTTAAGAATGCTATAAAAACTCAGGATGGCAGGATTTGGAATAAAAGTCGAGTAGTAATTGTGAAATGTGGACGAAATAATGTTAATGTTGATAACCATCTGTTTAATCCTTTTAATGTTTCTACAGACTGTTCTAGGCCTTCTCTTGATGTTCGTGTAAGGAGTTGAAGGATACGCAAGGCTCCCGCCTACATGAAGGATTATGTATGACTTGTTTTATTTATAGTTTCCTTTGTTATATTTTTTCTGTGGGCATATTTGTGTATATTTCTCTTTGTTATTTTGCTTTCCTTCTTTTTGTTTTTGTTAAGAAGGGAAATATGTAATGGTATGTTTTATACATTATCTATGTCCATCTGATGTTCTCTATGGAACTGAGAATGTATTCTGTTGCGACATACCAAACTCGAGAATGTTCATAGCAGTTTGTGGCTGAGGCTGATTAAACTCAACTGCTTTAATCCTACTAAAGTTTCCTGTTTATTTACTGTGGTAAACACCACAAATACACCTGCTGCAGCTAAATAGATCTTTGTGTACGTTCCTGGGTACAGCAGTTAAAATAAGATAATGGGTAGTCAGTGCGTTTGCTGGTGACATCTACATGCAGTCTTGTTACAGGATTGACTCATTGTGAAGTAGCATACAGCATAGTTCTGTTGGTGACTGCTTTTGTTCCAGAGAATCTTGACTTGTATTACCTTATGTCACAAGTTGCTATCCTTTCAACTTAGAGATTCTTATAATTCTAAGTGTGTTAAAAGATGTTCCTTTGAGTAGTAATAACCACTTATTAGAAGTGCTATCTAAGTGGTGATTAGTATAATTACTCAAATGAATACTTGTATTTAAAATTCTTTCTGGACATACACACCTCCTATGTACAGAGCTCACAAAATCAAAACCCTCCTGCCAAATAATAGTTTTGAAGTGCCAAACTGTGTATCTTTGCTTCCTAGATGGCATTGACACCAAGGTGTCAAGCACGTCTAGCCTCCAGCCAATATGAGACCTGAACAAAAGCAATGCTGATGCCACTTTAAGTGAGTCATACCTGTCCTGTTTGATTCAGATGACTGCCTGGTATGGAAATTAGTTGTGATTGCCAATGCTTGATGGGCGTCAAGTTACACTCTTTATGGTACGTTTTCTATTTCCCACATCCCACTACATTGTCTCTAAGCAGTCTAAATGTGTGGTTATCCACATGATGTGCATTCAACTGTGCTTTTTAGTTCTCGGCTACAGGCAGTTTAGCTGTCTGTTTGCTGTTACTTCCAAAGGATTATTGTTAGACCTTTGAGCCTTTGGGTGGTCTTCCACCAAACGTTTTGCCTCACCTCTTCCATTTTTGCTGACCTTAACTTCGCTGGCCTTAGGACTCTGTGCACTTTACTGCTCACTTTACCATTGCCAACCAGTGCTAAAGTGAATGGATGAATGAATGAATGAATGAATGAACACTTTATTGTTTGGTTACTCAAAACCATTACATTAAAAACCAGAATACAAAATTACAAAAGTTAAAACCAAGAGAGTATCGGCAAGCAAGTCTGTGTGGTGGTTCCCTGGGCACTGGTGGATACAGTGAAAAGGGTTCATGGTAAGACAGCCCAACGTGCATCTGCAACGTCTCTGGGTGGCCATCAGCTTGGACCGTATCTGATGGATAAACTTTCCAAAAGAGGCCATCTGTTTTACCATAGTTAGTGTATATAGTTGGTAGATCGCCTCCTTTGCGGTGTGTGACCCCACTTGTCTTAGGATGGGCCTAAGGTAAAGACTGCGAGCCGTACGCAGAGCCGGGCAAAAAAGTAGAAGGTGGGCCAGTGACTCTCGTTTGTACCTGCAGAGCCTGCATTCCCGAGCACCTGATCCAGCCTGTTCAAAAGCGTATAGTTCTTTTAGGGGCAGGGGGTGTAGTCTGTAGGCTAAAATCTTGTGAAGGGCTGCACGGCCCACGGCCTGCGTGAGATGGTATTTAGGGTTGTGCACAGTGTGCGGGAGGCATAGGGACTCGTGAAAGTCTCTTTTTGCCAGTGACTCCAGGTCCAGTTCCCGCGAACGCGCGCGTACTTGTTTTTTTATCGCGTTTTTAATGGCAGTATAATTAACGTGTTCGGGATTCCAAGACTCTGTGGCAAGATTGAGAAGATTCCTTGCCGCATTAAGAGTGGCTGACCAGGGATTCCCAGGTTCCATGAAGATATGTTTCAAAACTGCCTTGAGTGTGTTCTCGTGTGCCGCTGTTGTAGGGAAATAATATTTACTTAAGGTGGCCATCTCTTCCAGGTTTTGCTGGTTGAGCGAGAACTCTAAACGGACTAGGGTGTTTCTGGTGCACCTTGGTAAGTGTAACAGTCTCTTGTAAGTTCTGAAGTGGATTTTTTCTAGGTCCTTGTTGAGTTTACCCAGGAACGCTTGTTGAGCATAATTGAGGGCCGACATTAACTTAGCTTTGAGTACTCTTTGAATAGCCGTTGTAGATGGGCTATATAACGAGGCTTGTAACTTGCAGAGGGCGTAGGTGATGGTTTTACCTTTGCCTTGAATTTTTTTTAAGTGGACACTTGGAAGCCCCGACTCTTGGTAGCAAATGCTCAAGTAGGTGTATCGCTGTGTGCTTTCCAAGGAGAGATGACCAAGCCTCCATCTTACTGATTTTTTCTTTGGATAGTGTCCGAAGATGATTACTTTTGATTTGGAGGGATTTGCTACCAGCCTGTTTTTGTTGTTATTTACTGCAAGTGCCGTCAGCGCCTTTTGTAGCCCAATTTTAGTGTGGTCCAGGAGTACCAAGTCATCAGCATATTGCATGAATTGGATTTTGGTCCCTCCGATCTTTGGGGTTGCTAAGGCTGCCCCGGTCAAGGCCCTCTCCATGTCCGCTGTATATAGATTGAACAACAGTGGGGCCAAAACGCACCCTTGTTTTTGACCTCGATCTGTGTCAATCTTCGCGGATGCGGAGTCCCTCGAGAGGTTGATTCTCACCCACGTTTTTTGGTACAAGGACTGGATCGCTCTTAGCAGGGATGAGTTGATGTTCCATTGAGCCAGCTTTCTCCACAGGATGGAGCGATCTACCCCAGCAAACGCTGCCGAGTAGTCAATAAAGCAAGCGAATAGGGGGAGACTTTTGCGCGACCGCGCTTGGTGGACCAAGAAAGAAAGTGCGGTGATGTTATCTACTGTGGCAGACCCAGGTCTAAATCCGGTTTGGCAAAATGGGAGAAGGCCTTCTTCGCTCGTCCAGTCTGCAAGGTCCCTCAGGATAGCACTAGCGTAGGCTTTTCCCTCGATATCCAGGAGGGCAATCATGCAGTAGTTTGATGGATCTGTTTTGAGGCCTTTCTTGTGGATTGGATGTAAGAGCGAGCCTCTCCATGAGTCTGGCACATCCCCCAAAAGCCAGCATTCAGCGTACAGATGGGTCAGGTTTTCGGACCAGAATTCAATGTTTGCTTTAAATAAGTGACCAGGAAGGCCATTAGGGCCCGGTGCGCCGTTTTGCCTGATGTTTTTTAGGATTTTAGACACTAACAATTTTCCGGGCGGGGCCTTCTTTTCGGTGACGGTATCTGGCTCATCACCTGCTATGGGTGCGTCATTTTGCTGGTTAACTGATCCGTCTTCGCTATAAAGTGCTTTTACATGGGCAACCCAGATGGATGCTTTGAGGGAGTTTTCTCTGTGGTTTATATCTCGTCCGAGATTGCTTAGGTAACTCCAGAACTCTTGCGATTTCCCGGGACTCAGCAGGTCGAAGATTTTCAGCCATTGTGCTTCACAGTGGTCACGTTTTGCAGCCCACACCTTCTTGGAATGGCTTTTTGTGGCTTCTTGTAATTGTTTTTTATTTGAGCTTTTGCCGATTTTACGGAAGGCTTTTCGTTTCGTGTTCAGTTGTTTAGCGCTTGTTTTGATTGCTTTATTATATCCATATGCAGTTGGAGGATGCCAATGAGTTGTTCTATCTGTGTCCCCACGAAGTGTCGCCACCAGGGTCCCGGTTATGCCGTTCTATGTTGCTATTGCGCCCTTCTTCTGTTCACTCGGTGGCCAGCCTATCCACGAGTTTGCCCAGTTGTTAAATGTAGTAATTGCAATCTGCCCCCATTTAATTCTTCTGGGTAACTTTATCAGTTCTTTGCCGTCGGCTGCTCCAATGCATTCTAGCCTGTGGGGTGTATTCACTGTTAGGTTCAGCGTGATGGTTAAGGCGGCATGATCGCTGTCGCTACGCGGATGAACTGAGAAATTTGACATTAGGGGTTGTAATTTGTCGCTTAAGATGATATAGTCGATCGTCGTTTGGTTGTTGTACGTAGGACCAACAAAGGCCCCTGGACTGTTCTTTAGATGAACTGAATGCGCTGTCGCCAGTTTGTAAGATTTTAATAGGTCGTTCAGTCCAATAGTAGCCCCATACTGATGACTTTGTGTGGTTTGCACCCCTATGTTGTGGGTGTTGAGGTCACCAAGGATAATACATTCTAATGATGGGAATTGGAGCAATAAGGACTCTAAATAGTTTGTTAGCGTGAGCGAGTTGGCTATAGACCCATGTGGATTATAGTAAATATTAATTAGTAAAATTGAAAAATTTCCGTTTATCGAGTGGCGGCCTTTCAGGATGCCCGCCTGAAGGGAGTCTGGAAGATTGTTTATTTCCGCGAATTCCAATTTCAACGAATGCTTTATGTAGACGCATATCCCCCCCGATGGTCTTCCAAAGATGTTGATCTTTTTTGCTGGTTTACCATATTCTGCATATCCTCTTAGTGAAAGAGGGTTGATCAGCAAGGATTCTTGTATACAGATTATGTCCGCCTCCTCCATAAATTTCACCGCAGTTTGATTTTGGAACAGCTTTTTGAGCCCTGCGACATTCCAGGTCATGATTTTCAAGTTATCAGAGATCCGGTTTTTATTTAAAAGTTTCGCTTGCTCGTTGGTCGTACATTGATAGAGTTGGCCGGTGTCTTCAGGGCAATACCTGTTAGGAGCTGGGATTTAGTGCTAGCGGCAGCCAAGACCAGTCTTTGCTCGCACACCCCTTTGTTAGGCATAAACGTTTACCTTGGCTCAAGTTGGTTGTTATCTTGATTGGGGTGCCGTTAATTAGACCTGTGTTTATGCTGCCTTTGGACCCCTGAAGGATGGACATCACATTTAGCGCGTGAATAGAGGAGGCGTTCGAGCGTAGATGCCCTTCAGCTAGCTGTTCAGGGCTTTCCGGCTGGAGATGCGAGGAATGAGATTTTAGAATTAGGGGGTATTTTTGCACGGGCTTAGACTTTATTTTTATACCCCAGCTTTCCAGTAGCTTTTGTTGACTTTTCAGTGCCTCGGCCATGTCCGAGGTGGTAAAGGTTAACTCCGTGGTTTCGTTTTTCTCCTCCGGGTCTGGCGGCAGGAAAGAGATGGTCTCAATATCTGTAGTTTTTGTCCCTTTGCGCAAAGTGTTAGGAGGTTGCTGCGGTTGAGGATATCCCACTTTCCCTGTGAAACATAGTCAGGGTACAGCATTATTTTCCGGTCCTGGGTTTATGTGTTGTTTAGTTGGCTGTCAGAGTTCGCGTCCTCCCACTTTTTTGCCTGGGCGCCAAATAGTAGTGGCTGTGCCGCGCCAGGTGGGTGGGCGTTTGCCTTCTTTGTTAGCCCTGATGTCTGCTGGGAAGCCACCGTGAGCGGTGAGCTGGGCGGGCCGTTGTTGGACGGCATGTTTTCGGCATGCTCTGGTTTAATGGCATCCGATGGCAATTGGATCACTCGGCGCGTCATGATCATTATTTGAGCGGCGGGCTGTAAGTTTGTTGAGCACAAATCATAGTCGCTTAGAGATGCTTGGTTCACTTACCCATTGATTTGTACTTGCAAGTTATTTACTTGGTTTTGTGTTGACGATGCTGGAGCTAGCTGAGGAGCTGCGAAGGAAGCCAGCGTAGTCGGATCTATTGCTGCATTGATTATGTGTGAAGCTTCCGGAGCTGACTCAATTATTTCTACCATTTTAGTAGTTACTGCCAATTGGGTCGTTTGCTGACTCGCGGTATGATCAGGCGTCTGGTTGTCAGGCCGTAGCCATTGCCGGATAGATCTGGAAGAGTAAGATTTGTTTTTATTCACCTTGTTGAGTTTTTTTAGTTTTTTCTTATTTTTCCTAGATAGAGTTTGGACTTCTGGGCTGGTCGGTTTAGTAGTGTGCTGAGGGTCTTGGTCTTTAGCCTGATTCAAGGTGGCGTTTGTACTGCTCACATTAATCGTTGCTGGAAGCTCCACACTGGCGATCTTTTCTCCTTTATGAGTTTCTGTGCTGCAACTTTGGAAATTTGTTGAGCCTTGTGTTTTTAAAGAAACCTGAGCGGGATCCTGTGCGATTAAGTTCTGGTTCTTACTTGCTTCTTTCTTAAGATCCTCTATTAATGTGGTCATGATATTTGGGAGTTTTTCTAAGCTGTGCAGGATTGGGCTACAGCTGCATGACTCTGGCTTGAAGTGTGTGCTGTCCTGTACTCTGCGGATCAGGGAATTCAGGTGATCCAGTTTGGAGTCAATCCCAGAGATCAGGTTTGCGACAGTTTGTAATATGTTAATCTCGGCGTCATGCTTGTCTGCGTGCATTATTGCTGCACCTGTCATTGAAATGAGAGCCTCGTTGATCAGTGATAAATGATCTGTAATCGCTGGGGGCTTCTCCCCCTTATCCGTGTGGCTACTCACTGATGTTGATGGCTGAGCCGTTTTATCTTGTTCCGGGGTACTCCATCTCAACAGGTTCAGAGACTGATTTTGAAGGGCGGCCGATGATTCTGGGATTCCTCATTCGTTGGATACATGAGTGCTATTAGGCACGTCGGGCAAGTGCGCTCCGTTTGCCAAGGCTCTTCCTTCGTTGTCAGAATGTATGTTGTTAGGTGCACCGAACGTAGATGCTCCGTTTAAGGTCGGGCTCAGTCGAAAGTCTTCCAGTTGTTGGTAGGTTGGAGCTGTGGTTCTAGAGTGAGCGGACCTGGGTACAACCCTGTCTAATGTCTCTAATTTGGGGGGTTTTCCACCCTGGAGCGTGGTTATTATTGGTGAAAGAGGTATGCCTAGTGCCCGGGTGGCTATGGGGCTTGGGATCTGCCCGTCCTCCAATGCTTTATTAGGCGGTGAGCAATTTGAAGTCCTGAGGGGTTCGGCTAAGCTAGTTACTTTGGGGCACAGAAAGCTTCTTATATCTCTGTTCCCTGCGGTCCCATTAGTGGTTTCTTTAGCGCCAGGCCGAGGCGTGTGGGGAGTTGACTTAAGCGGGCTATGGGTCTTCCCCGATGCAGCTGCTGGGGTCGGGCTGGGATCGATGTCAGTGCTGGGAGCGCGATAGGAGGTCCTGGCGACGTCGGTGTTGCTCCGGTGGTTCCGGATGATCCTGAAAGTTCCCCGTCCCAATGTCCCAGCCCTGGGTACGAGCCCCCAGCTCCTGGGGGGGTAGAAAAGCTCTGCCTTCCGTCTCCTAGCTGATCTGTGGGGGCGGGGCTTTTCCTGTGATTGTATTAAGGTCGAGTTTCTGGTCCTCATTATTTGCCCAGATTAGTTGTCTTTCCCGGTTCGACCAGGAGGCATGCCCACTGCGGTGGTGGGGCGGCTGAGGTCAACATGTTCTCCTACGGGGGGTGACCTACAGCCTTGATGTGACAGGTGAAGTTGTCCCTGCCTTCGCTGCACGCTGCCACTGTTCCTGCTGCTGTGCAGCTCCTACTCAGTCCTGCTTAATGCTGCACAGGACCGCTGCCTCTGTCCCAAAAGCTGCCCGGGGGATTGAGGCTCTAGCTTTGCTGCATGTGCCCCCCCCCCAGCCCAGGCCTGCGCCAAGCTCCGTGCTTTGCCGCCTTGGCGCTGACTCACCGGCTCGCAAGTCCTCCTGTCTCCCGGCTCTTGGCTCCCGGCTCATGGCTCTCCCCGGGTTTTCTCAGTTCGTAACGCCTCGGCGGTGGAGCTGGTGGGGGGGCCGGCTGCCCCTCTAGAACATGGTTAAATTGGCCCATACCTAATTGCCATATTTAATTTACTTATAAGTCCCTGGTAGAGTGGCAATACAGGTACTCACGGCCTGTATATTAAATGCTGGGAGTGGGTCTGCAACACTGATTGTGCCACCAACTTCAGTAGCAACTTAAAACATGTTCCGGGGCTTGCCATTGCAGCCTGAATGCAGTTTAAAACTGCCATGTCAACTTGACATTAAAACCGCCTTGCCAAGCCTTAAACGCCACTAAAACCACATATATGTCACCCCTAAGGTAGGCCCTAGGTAGCCCATTGGGCAGAGGACTGTATAATTAACCCGTTCCGTGCTTGCGTCGGCCAATGGCCGTCGCGAGCACTACCTTGCTGGCCAACGCAGACCCGCCCACTCAATAATTCTTCCACACTACGGGAGAATTTGCACAGCGGGTAAGTGGTTAGAAGGTTGGACATGTACTTTTACGTTTTACATGTCCTGGTAGTGAAAAACTCAAAAATTTGTTTTTCAATAATGTGAGGCCTACCCTTCCCATAAGATAACATTGGGGATCCTGTATTGCATTTCATAAACTATATTTTCCCATTGGGAGCTACTAGCCATGCCCCGTTTGTTGTTGGAATTGTGGTGCAGAGCCCTATTTGCTGGTAAAGTTGGATTTTTTATCACAATTATAAAACTGTCACTTTTAGAAAGTTGCAAAAAGAACAATTGATGGATGGAATGCTTAACAATGTCAAACACTCACCCCAGTACAGAAATCTCTGACTAAATTCATCGTTTGTTTGCTCACCACGCCACCCCAGGGTGGACCCAGCCATAAGCAAATCAGTCTTGACCCTGATCCCCATGGGAACAGTCCAGCCCAAACTGCCAGGCAAGCTCCTCCCCAGACTGGAAACAAGCATCATTGGACCGCTTTTGGGGTATCACCCCTTATCATCCAGGATAGCCTGAATCCAGTGGCATGGTGAGCCTGGGACCCACATCTGCACATCCTCGACCCACTTGGGGTGACAAACGCAAATAGCAGTTTTTGCTTATGTTAGCCCAAGTACATACACAATAGTTCGATAACTTTAATTTGGCCTCAAAGGACCATAAAAGCGCATAGAAATATGTACAATACAAATATTAAGACAGTAAATATGAAATGCTTCTAAAATACATTAAGTATACAATAGAATCAATACATAGTAAAATAAGATTAAACTATATTTCATTATCGAACTTACATTTGATTGTGGCGGGAGTACATACTAGGCGCTAATCAATTTCTTACGCCGATGCCACATTGCATTCGGGAAACGCGACACAGCAAAGACAATAGGGGGGTGGGTGTTGTATTTTAGGACTCTCATTGCGCGTGAGCACTGGGGAAATCCCAAGTTTCTACAAATAGGGATTAGCCAGTACATGCGTGCGCCCTGATATCCTGGCCAAAAGAAAAAGACATGTATGTCATTTTCCAAGGAATATCCACAAACGGGGCATTCTTTCTGGTTGCTTTTGTCCCATTTACTAGAGAAAACTCTAAGAGGCAAAGTGCCCACTCTGAATTTCATATAGAGTTTTCTTGCTGGTGCAGGGAATACCAAGTCCAAGAATTCTTCCCTTTTATATTCTGCCTTGACCTCAAGGAACTCCGTGGTCAGTCTTCCCACTCCAGAGCTCGCCTGAAGGGTGGCTACATTGTAGTTCTTATAATGACAGATGACCTCAGCCTTGGTGATCTCCGGGCAGGCAACATCCGAGGTCTCCCAAACCTCAGGTAAGCCTATCCTACTACTAATGTACTTTACATAAGACAGCCACCTAATGTTCTTGCCTCTCAAGGCATCCCATCTATCCCTGAATTCATTTCTATAGGACACAAGTTCCGGGACGGACCACAATCTTTTCCAAAATGTTAGAGGGCGTGATGACATAACCTCTTCAATGGGGGGCAACCCTAGGTCCATATGCAGTGGGACGAGTGGAGTGCTCACAGGGAGGCCCAATATGTTCCTTAGAAAGGTGTGTTCAACCTTTGCTAAACTGGGAGAGTTTTGATGCCCCCAGAGTTCGGCCCCATAAAGGGCTGCTGCTCTGGCCTGCACACTATAAATTTCTATGACTGGGGCCGCTGGTTTGAACTCAGACTCTCTGTGAAGCTTCTGCATCCCCCCCCACCACTCTTGTTAGTTTAAGTGTAGCTTTGGCCAACTTCGGATCCCACTCGAAGTGTTCACCCAGGGTAATGCCCAAATATTCAAAGGTTTTAACGCTCTCTAGACGAGTTCCTCCCAACAGCGGGTTCAGGCGTGTCTGCCTCGGGGCATTGAAGATCATAAACTTGGTTTTGTCCAGGTTTATCTCCAATCCCTGCGAGACACAAAAGTCCGCGAAGCCATCCAGGATGCGCTGGATGCCCGTCCATGTCTTGGACAACAGCAAAGTGTTGTCCGCGAACATCAAAGTGGGCACCCGGCCCGTGACTAGGCTCGGGGCGTCTATGTTTCTGATCCCAAGACTCCCTTTTCCAGCTTACAGTCTCAGCGCCGGGACACCCCCGTTGGGGGTAGCCGTGCGCTCTACAAGCTTCATAAATAAATAAATAAATAAATAAAAATCCCAAGCAGGTGATCTACCAGGCCGATGATGTACAAGCAAAAAAGGGTGGGCGCCAGTACACAGCCCTGCGGACCCCCTGCCTGACCGGGAAACGTGGAGACAGTTCACCCTGCCTTCCGCACCTCACCTGGGCGAAGTTATCGGTGTGGAGCCTAGCTAGAACATTGAGGAGGTAACCTGGTAAACCCAACTCATGTAACACCTTCCAAAGTTTAGCTCTGGGCACCAGGTCAAACGCTGACGCAGGTCTACAATGATCATGTAGAGGCTGCCACCTTCTACAGTCACTGTTCTCCAGTATAGAACCTGGAGTCTAAATAACTGGTACACAGTTGATGTTCCCTGCCTGAAACCAACCTGATAGGTAGACAAGACCTCATGTTCCTCCATCCAAGTCTGTATTCTGCCCAGGATGATGCGTCCCATCAGTTTTTCGGTGACGTCTATAAGGCTGATTAGCCTATAGTTGGACGGTTTCAAAGGGCAACCTTTTATTTTTAAATAGGGACGATTTCGGCACCCCACCATGAGTCCGGAGGATCCATGCCTTTTAGAATGGCATTATATAAAACACAGAGATAGGGGCCCATATGTTCGGCTCTGAGCGGTACAGGTCACCCGGTAGCTTGTCCAAGCCAGGGGCTTTATTTGGGGACAGGTTCAGAATGGCAGACTCAACCTCCGCAGGTGTGATCTCCCAGGCCCCCTCCAGTCGATACTAGTGGGGGGGGCATGGGAGAGGGGTCTCTAGTTCGTCATTGCTCGGGAGGGAGTACAACCCCCTAAAATGTATCTCCCAAGCCGAAGCAGATATATTGGGTTCATTCGTCAGTTTTCCTTCCTTGCTCCCACAACTAACAATTGACCAAAAGGATTTAGAGTGTTTGGCCTTGAGTGCAGTTCTTAAGTCTACCCAATTTTCCGCCTCCTACTCCTTCCTAGCCCTCTTCGTAGCCAACTTGTACAAATGCCGGTAAAGCTTGATCTTGTCTTTATCCTGGAGCCTGACCGCACAGACCAGTTCGTTTTTAGCTTTTCTACAGTTGGCGTTATACTATGGTTGGACTGTGGCTGTTTTTGCCTTAGATCTCCCCTCTGGGTAGAACACATCACCAAGGTCCCGCATGAGCCCCGGGTGGATAATTAGGGGCTCCTTGCTGACTACTGGAATTTCCTCCACCTCCGCCATACCGCAAAGGTGGGGCAGGGCCCTTTGATAGACATCAGCCAGTTTGTTAGGAGAATCCAATATATATGGCCACTTAACTCTCCGCCTGTTATTAGTTAAGAATATCGGAAGGGTGATTACATTTGGATTGGAACCTGGGTTAGACTGGCCCAGGCTCCCAGGTTTCAGATACATGACCAGGGGATTGTGGTCACTGTCTTTCCTAGGAAAGATTTTGAAGTCTGAGACCATACCTCAGGTTCTAGCTTCCACCAGGATATAATCCAGGATGGAATTTTGGCCCTCCCTATTAAATGTCATTTGGGCTGGTCTATCTGAGTTAGTCCTCCCATTACAGGCTCTGAGAGTGGTCGGAAGAGTGAGGGAATACATTTGTAAGACCAAAGGGGTCCATGCTCTCACCACCGGCAACTGCGGTTCGGGATGAGCCAGAGCTGGTCCTCTTCGTCTGGGCCGTCGTGGGATGAGTCACTGAGTGGCTCGAACTGACAATTAAAATCACCACCCACAATTAGCGTTACTGCTGGGTCCAGAGTTGGAATGAACTGCACAAGTTGATCTATAGTTGGAGACTCCTTCCCACTTACAGTGGGTCTCGAGTAGATATTAATTAGCGCAGCTTGTCTGTTTCCAGGGAGTGTAAGTGACACACATTGCACATTTCGGGACTCAGTGGGAACCTGGACAGCCTGTGCCCCCAGGTGTGTGCCGACCCAAATGCTGAGGCCCCCAGAAGGTCTACCCCTCCCCTTCTTAACTGGCGGTTCGCTAAAGGTTGAGTACCCGCATCTTTGTTCGCCTACCAGTGCCCAAGTTTCCTGGAATAGGTAGACATCATTACTTTCCACAAAAGCTCCCCAGTCTGGATACAACAGTTTGTTTTTAATTCCAGCCACATTCCAGGAGAGAATTTTAATAGAATCCTTTCCCAACCCCACCCTGTTTTCGGAGACCACTAGGTTCAAGCTGTCCCCCCAAACAGGTCCCTCCTCTGGTGTGTTTGTAGGGAGTGATTGCCCTGACTTAGGTGGCTCACTGTCTACCTCTGAGGTGGTCTAGGGTCCAGAATACCCTGGTCACCCCTGTTCTGTGACCCTCTCAACCTGTTTGACGTGGGATAGAAATAAGTCAGTTGAAGAGATTGAACTTGTGATCCGGAACACCCTGAGGCCCAGTTAGAGATATAGTCCACCACCCTACTATCCCTGAAATTTATGACTATACTATACAGTCTCCCTCTATGTTTTTCACCCGTGGCCCTACCCAACTTACACGCCGTGCAAAAAGAATTTCACTCGATACGTGCAATGGCAGTGGCCTATTATAGTTGAGCCAATGTAGGCATAATCCTCCCTGCTCTCTTGGCCAAGGGCTGTCACTCCAGCAAGGACAACCACATATGGGCGGACTCAGGTGGAAGATCCAGACAATTAGTTTCTAAAATAGAGGATGGGGGATTCAGAGTTACACTCCTGGAAGGACTAGTATGGGGATTGGCGAACTCACCACCCCTCGCCTGCTCAGGGGGTCTATGCCCCTCTGTATGCCCAACGGTGCCCTCTCCAGCTAGATCCCCATGACTCAGCACCTGGAGTCTCTGGGGTAGCGGGTCTATGGGCTTGCCTGTTGGCTGTACCGGGGGGTTACAGGACACATTATTCAACCCAGATGGCCTCACTGGAATGTCCTTAGTTGCTAATGAATCAGAAACCACCCCCTCCCCTAGGGCGACAGAGTGCAATTGTTCCAAGCATGTGAGTCTATTTTCAATAGCATTCAGTCTATCGTGCAAAGGGCCACAAGTCTTGACAAAGATATTTTCCATTTTGGCCCAGAAATCTTCACCCAGTTCCATGTGGCAGGCATCATTAAAGTCTGAGGATGCCCTAGATGCATGATCTGGCCGCTGGTCGGCTGATGGACTCACAACGACCGTTGGCAATTGGTCCTTTCCCCCGCCATTACATTTTTGCTTTTTTTCCTTCCTTTTGTTCATGGGTGCGCCCGCTTCCTTTTGGCTGATGCTACCGCAGCCTCTGCACCTCTCTTTTGACTGTTTGTGGAGTGAGTTTGGAGGTTCCTGCAGGTAGGGCCCGGGCCTTCAATCCTGGTCGCCGATGTATCCTGCACAGGAGATATAGCGTCCTCCCCAACTAAGGATACCTGAGGTCTTATTTCTATTTGCACCTGGTGAGGAGGACCCTCTCCACCGCCCCCCTGTTAGATGTTTCAGGTGATGCCAACCTAATAGGTGATGGGACCTGTGTCAACTGACCCAGAGAAGACCGCTTGTCAAAATTGGGATCCAGAGATAGCCTTTTTTCAGTAATGTCTATCTGTTGGGCCAGCATAGACGATGCCCTAGTGAGAAATTGATCAAGAGTTCCAATAAATGACCCACCAGGGATCGATTTTCTACCCTTTCTCACTTTTGTGCTCGCCATAACCGATTTGGAAGCCACAGTACTTTTAATCAAGGGCAATGAAATAAAGCGGGCACTACAAAGCTCTGCCGTGGGTTGAGGGCTGAAACAATCAAAATTAAATCACACCAACCTTGGCTTGGACTTTTGCGGTGAAGATGAAACAGGGTGGGCCTGTCCCGTCCTCACCCGGTCTCGAACGGGCTCAAACGGGCCCGCCCTTGGCCCGGGCTTCGCGGTGTAGCTGGTCGTGGCCCCGCTGTCTTCTGGGGAGCGAGGTTCTCCCGGATTCGTGTGACCCTCTGCTGCTTCAAAACACTGCTACTGCCTCCAGGTCTGCTAGCATTTCACAATAGGCTGCTTCTGCTTTTCACATGTTATGCAGTAACATGCTTATTTTTGTCCCATGCTCTTATTTTCTAGTTAACCGTTAAAGTTAATGGGGTAACCATGTGTTCCTCAGAACCTGTGTAAAAATTATATAGTCTGCAGTGTGTTCCGTTGGGTAAAGCAATTGCCTAGAAACAAAGTTAAATAATTAAATGACGCATACAAAGTATTACTCAATCTACATATAAATCTAGACACACCAAAAAGAGGACACAATCAATATGTACATATATGTATTTCATTTGTTTAATAAGGCTATCATACACAAACTAAATCAATAAAACGTGACAAATATCAGTGACTAAAGTGACATACAGTACAACATAATTTTGCACCCATTTACGAACTGACACAAATTACAGGAGACAAAATTACGAAAACATAAATAATACATGTACAAAGAAATGTCAATCTCTGTTAGTAAATAGACTTCAACAGCGGCATAGGGAGGAGATAGCTTCAGCTAGTGTGAAGGAGACTAGTGAGTTTACCCAAGAATCCCTAGAAGCTACGGAGATGGTGCCCAAAGCCCATATGCCTTCCAATACTTCAAAGTATAAGCAGTGGGTCACCATCAATGGGCAGAAGGTGGAGGCTCTGAGGCACACAGCAGCCAGTATGACTACTGCCAGGTGTCATCTTGTGTCCTCAGAGCAGGTGGTACCCAATGCATTCCTCCAGGTTGCAGTCGCAGACAACGAGGAGAGCAACTACCCCGTGGCCCTTATTCCCTTTGAGTGGGGTGGTCTTGGGTATTCTGAAAGTTCCTGTGAGCCCTGCCATGCCCGTGGAATAACTGCCTGGAGGGAAGTGGGGCTTAGGTCACACCTGGACATGTTAGGGTGCTCTGAGAGGATCTGTGCGACCACCTGGTCTATGGCTTCCCAGGAGGGGAGTCAAGAAGGTCTGGAGCCTTGAAGAATGGCCCAGACAGCTGCCAGGAAAGGGAAGGGCAAGATGTGTGAGAGTCCACTCCCTGAATGCCTCCAGCACAGGTGGATGGGGCACAGGGGGACGCATCCCAGGGCCTACTGGGGCGGACATTGCCTCCTTTGGTTCCCTGTCAGAACTTGCTGGATGGCAAGTGGAAGGAGTACCCACCAGGGAGGAGTCCTTTAATGCACAGAACCTTTAACCCCTTAGCTGCGGCGCCTATTCCGCCGCAGTGCTAAGGGGGAGGGCGGGCCGTGCGGTGCTCCCGTACTCGTGACGGAACGGCTCCGTCACAAGCCTCGGGTGGGCTGTGCTTGTGACGGAACGGTTCTGTCACGGCCCCGCCCGCTCATCAGAACGCTCAGCGCAGGCGCGGAATAGGCGAGCGGGTCGTGACGGAACCGTTCCGTCACCAGCACAGCCCACCCGAGGCTCATGGCGGAACGGTTCCCTCACGAGCACGCAACGGGTTAAAGGCTTGACATGGCAAGTTGAAGCCCAGGAAGCTGGTGACACCTCTGGAGATCACCTCATATATTGGGAGAAGAACCTCCTGAATAGTGAGCCTAAGCCTCCTGAGCATGGTACATCTCAAGTAATGGTATTTCTCCAATGTTACAGTACATTCCTACTGGGGCTGACTCATGAGATACCCCTAGCAGGACATCTGGGACAGGACAAGACCTTTGACAGGCAGGTCCCCCACTTCTTTTGGCCTCTGTTGAGGACAGCTACTACTGCCTTTTGCAGGACTTGTCTCACCTGCCCAGCTAGTGGGAAGATTGGGCAAAATCTAAAAGCTCCCCTCGCTCCCATGCCTGTTGTCGGCACACCCTTTGAGATGTTGAGAATTGATATTGTAGATCTCTTGGATCCCAGGACAGCCTTAGGCAATAGGTTTATCATAGTCTTGGTAGACCTTGCCGCTAGTTACCAGAGGCCATCCCTCTGAGGTCCATTACTGTACCTGTAGTGGCAAGGGCCAAACTTGGAATTTTCACCAGAGTAGGTTGCCCAAAGAAGTGGTGTCAGGCAGGGTAACCTACTTGATATCTGTGTACCTCAAGTTTATGTGGAAGGAGTGGTGGCAGCACCCTTCCATGACCCCCTCACACCCCAGAGCATGTGATTAGCTACATGCTCGGGCTCTGGAACCAGGTGGCCAAGTTCTGAAAGGAAGCTTTAAGAACTTGGAGGCGAGCGAGGAGGTTATGAAGCAGTGGTATGGCCAGATGGATACACCAGTGGAGTTTCAACTTGGCAAGAAAGTGTGGGTAATGGAGCCAAAGGGGGCCATGGCTCTTCAGGGTCAGTGGATTGGGTCATATGAAGTGGTGGGGAGGAATGGGGAGTCTACCTACCTGGTGGATCTCAAGACCAGCAGGACCTTTTAAGGGTACTCCACCTCAACTGCATCAAACCTCAGTGTGAGAGGTCCAAAGTCACCATGCTTCTGGTGGTGGATGGTGGGAAGGAGGAGGAGAGTGAACCTCTACCTGATCTCCTTTCATCTGAAGAGAAGGATGGGTCAGTGAAAGTGTTCAACTTCTCCCCATCCCGGACCCCAGAGCAGCAGAGGGACTGTTGTATGTTATTGTAACAGTAGTTGCCTCCCTATTTTCCATCACTCCTGGGCTTACACACTTGTGTACCCATGATAAAGATACTGGGGATAGCCTGCCTGTCAAAAAAAATATATACAGGCTGTCTGACTAAGTGAGGGCCAGCATCAAACAGAAGTCTCTATGATGCTGGAATTGGGGAACATTTAGCCCTCCTGTAGTCCCTGGTCCAGCCCAGTGGTGCTGTTACCTGAGCTAACTATAACTTACAACCTCACAATGTACTGCACAACAGTGATGTTGTCTGAGATATGATCAGCACTGTCATCAGTGATATCACTGACCATTGCATGAGTGATGTAATATGTGAGGTCATAAGCAGTGCATTGCGGGTGGTGAGTTATAGTTAAATCAGGTAACTATAACTGCTGAATTTCACTGGTTTGGTATGAGCGAAATCTGAGCCTAACCATAACGGTTCTTCAGCCTTTGTTTTTTCTGTGAATTTCTATGTTTACAAAAAATGATATTTCTTAACTATAATGTCCCTTTAACCTTTGTTTTTTTCAGTGGATTTCTAAGTTTTTAAAATGTTATTTCCTAACTGTAACCTGTAATCTGTAACCTTTGAGAGTGAGTGTGTGAGTGAGTGCATGAGTGTCTCAGTGGGTGTGTGAGTGAGTGTATTAGTGTGTCAATGGGTATGTGAGTGTCTGAGTTGGCCTGGGAGTGGATGCATTCTCACTGGGTGTATGATTGAGTGTGTGAGTGTCTGAGTGGCTCTGGGAGCGTGATTGTCTGAGTAGGTGTCTGAGTGGGTGCATGAGTCGGGCAGTGAGTACATGTGAGAGTGTCTAAGTGGGTTTGCAAGTGCATCTATCTGTGTGAGTTAGTCTGTGAGGGAGTGCATGAGTGTCTGAATGGGTGCATGGGTCTCTGAGTGGGCATCTTAGTGGGGGCATGAGTGTCTGAATGAGTGTGTGAGTGAGTCTCTGTGTGAGTGCATGAGTATCCGAGTGGCTTTGCGAGTGGATGTGTCAGTCTGAGTGGGTCTGTGAGTGGGTACATGAGTCTCTGAGTGGGTCTGTGAGTGGCTGAAAGGGTCTGTGCGGGGATGTGTGAGTATCTATGTTGGTCTGTGAGTGTGTAAATGGGTCTGTGAGTGGGTGTGTGAGTGGCCAGGCCACATTTGAATGGGGTGGGGGGGCAACAAGAGAACAAACTCCTCTCCAACCAAAAGGTTGTACTGTAATAGAGAGCTAGACAGAGAGGTATCCCTTAACGGAAATCAAGGGAAATAGGGTTAACCAACCAATGAGAAAAGGAAAAGTTCCCTTGAACTAGGCTGAATTTATAAAACACACAGCAATTAAAAACGAAAACAGTAACAAAATTTGCATATACAAAATAAACACAATGTATTGATTTACACAATGATTTTAAAAAAAGTGGACAGTTTGGAGACCACTTAACACAGGTTTAAATAAGATACAATAAAAATACCTAACACTCAATATTGACCAGCAAGATTGATACATGGAGACAGAGAACAGTAAGACATAAAATTTGTACAATACTAAGTGTATATTCTAACCCAATTTCTAATACCAATGTTATGCACACTACGATACAGTGTATCAACAGAGATATCCCAGTCATGAATTATACTGGAGGATGCGTCGACGCGTTTCGGTGGCTTCCCAAAATTCTATCCACCTTTATCAAGACTACAAGTGGTATCTGTCGTAGTATAGGGGTCAATACAATCACCCTAAAAATGGATACACAAAGGATTAGAGTTGATACATAATAATTTAAAAAACTTTTTTTATAAAAAGATTTATATTATTCTGGTTTCATACAATGGGAAATATAGATTTATTTATTACATCAATGTAAGCACTCTTAGTACGTAGCGGTTTGGTCATACAATTCTATTTGTATTTATGTATGCTGATGAAACAATCATATATAACCTGGATAAAAAATGCATTTACGAGATATACGATTCACTTTCTAATGAGCTTAAGCAGTGATTTCACATACCTACATTACTATGTATCAAGGGGCTGGCTAGTCCACTCATTTACCTTGGGTATCTAATTAAATGGTCATGAACAAACAGTTTATTCAGTAATGCTAGGCATCTCTGTTCAAAAAATCATTGATTGACCAACCAATAGAGGGGGTGGGGGAGAATTTTTTTTATTATTAGAGGGAAATGATTTGTATTATTTTATACCTCTCAGGCCAGAGCAGATATTGCATATCACTTCTATTCCCGCTTCAACTTATTCATTGCTAAACTTGTTTTAGCAAAGGACGTCCAGTTATATTTGGCGTTGCTCTAATTTGCGCGGGGGATTGGCGTTCCTATTTAGTAGTCAAAAAAGAAAGGAGCGGGTATTATATCCTGTATTCTATACTTTTGTCCTACTCCAACGTCAAAGAAGTACTTTTTGGTATTGTTTAATTACCTCTAAATCCGTGTTTGTGTGCTGGAAAATATCACTCTTTTCGGCGATGGCATATGATGTGGGTCAAAAATACTGGTTTCATATGTCCCTTTAAGGTATATGTTTTATCGATTTGCAGGTCCGTTATCCTACAAATCAAAATCATAATGAACAATTGAAGGGGGGCAAGTGTGTTATAACTACAAGCGTTTATACACAGGGGGCAACAAGGCCATTTCAGCCCCTGGGGCCTGACCTTAACTGAATGGGGAAGAGGGGCAACACTGCCCCTTACCCAAGCCGATTTCGGCCCCAGAGGCCTCAACCCCCATGGCCCGGCCTTAATGTACATTTATATTTTCTTAGGGGGAGGGGGACCTCATGGCCTGGGTCGATTTTTGCCCTGGGAACCCCATCCGCTCAAGGATATGGTGCATTCATGCATTCTCACTGCATTGGCACACTATGTGCCTGCGTTGCAGATCAATCCATAGAGGCTTTTTCTTTTTCTTAGAAAGAGGAAACAACTAGGAAAAATGAAGTTATTTCTCCTTGTTGCTCCTCTATTGGGAAGGCGTTCAACTTTGACGTGTTCCCAGGTTTAGTTGTCTTGCTAAATCTGTGAATGCGCGCCGAAGGTGCGCCTGAGGTAAGCCCGTCTGCGCCCGTCCGCGACAGGCCGGGACACGGGGCCGGAACCTCTATTCCATCTGAGTTAGGCTCAGTGCAGGCTAATAGACTGGTTTATTCTGCCGCATCGCTCAGACATATTGGGAGGATTAGGGCCAGCACACAGGACGCGGCTCTAAACTGCCACTCCAAGTTTCCCGCATATCTAGAGGGCCCAGTGGCCTGTAGAACATGCTTGTTTCAGAGTGATCCTTCATTCAAACCTCCCAGACCAGATTGCCTTTGGAACTCCCAGGCGAGTGTAGAACACCCTACTTACTTGTTGTGTAATGTAAGGTCTCTAGTAAAACATCAGTTTGAAATTTGGGATATGATTAATTCGGAATCGCCTGAAATCATTTTTATGACAGAAACCTGGCTAAAACCCGCTAATCATCCAGCGATAAACATTGCCATCCCAGCTGATTATAAGTTCATTCACTTGAATAGAGCAGGAAAGGTGGGAGGTGGAATAGCCATTGCCTGTAAACACCACATAAACATCTCGTGGCTGAACTCCATATCAGAGGAGGAGCTGGAAATTGGTGTTTTTAAAGTAACCTTCTCTGCTTCCGAGAGCTGGTCAGGAGCCTTAGTGTATCGGCCGCCTGGCCCCAAAACTGATTTTTCCGATAGGTTAATCGACCTGATAGCTATGAATGCTCTGGCAACCAACAAATTCCTAGTCTTAGGAGACTTTAACTTTCATGGTGAACTGACTGCCACGGCCGGAGGTGAACAAACTCCTTTCGGACATGGCACAGATTGGGCTAGTACAAAGAATCCAAGGCCCTACCCACATAGGGGGACACACTTTAGATTTAATTTTCACTAACATCACCTCTTTAGAGTATGAGCCACCGTTACCCCTCACATGGACCGACCACTCCCTGATCAAGTTTTCCTCCTCACGGGCCTCACAGGACACTAACAGCCAGGCTAGAGTTAGCCGTAATACGGCTCTGAGACCATGGAACAGACTCACCCTACAAGCCTTTGAGGCGGTCTTCCAACCCATTTTCCAGTCAGAGGAACAGGGGGTAGAGTCAATGTTGGCAGGATTTAATGAAGGGGTAAGGAAGGCACTGGACTCTATTATCCCTAGTAAACCTAAAGCCTGTCCAAACCGAAAGAGGCCGTCAGCCAAATGGTTTACATCTGAACTCAGCCAGGAAAAGTCGTCCTGCAGAAAATTGGAGAGACAATGGAGACGACTAAAAACTCCCCAATCCAGACAAATCTATAAAACAGCCTTGACGACTTACCACCAAAACCTCAAGGCGGCACGTTGCCTGTTTATTGCCAATCAAATTAAGGGCTCAAAAAATTGTGCCAAAGCACTGTTTGATATTGTAAAAGGCTTTGTTGAGCCAGAGGTATGCAAGCAAGCGGTAATTGAATCCAAAGACCTTTGTAATTCACTGGCTGATTTCTTCCAGGAGAAGATTGAGAAAATTTATACCAATTTTCCTGAAACGAATCAGGCAAGCTTACCTTGTCTGATCAACCCCCCCCCCCCCCCACTAGAGCAAGTACTGTGTGCTTGTTGGAAAATTTTGATCCCATCTCCCTAGCGGATACGGAAAGGGCCTTAGTATCAGCAAAATCAGGCTCTCCTGCAGACCCTTGCCCCCCTAAGATCCTGGCCCACGCCTTAGCCCCGTGGGTACAAAACATTTTTAATTGCTCTATCTCAGAAGGAGCCATTCCCCTATCATGGAAAGAAGCCTTTGTCCGTCTGATATTAAAAAAACCTACAGCAGATCCTATGGATAGATAAGGTATGGTAGGAAGATATGGTAAGATACTTGAAGCCTAAATTAACAAGCAGCTAAATTATTTCTTAGAGACCAATAGTATTCTGGACCCCTCACAGTCGGGCTTTCGGCAAGGATATAGTACAGAGACGGCCCTCCTTGCAGTGACCGATTCACTGAGAACAACGGTGGACAAGGGAGGATCAGCTATTCTGATCTTACTCGACCTCTCCGCCGCCTTTGATACCATCTCTCACAGTAGGCTGGCGGAGAGGCTCAGATCCTTTGCTATCTGTGGTCTAGCCCTTAAATGGCTCCAACACTTCTTGACAGATCGCTGTCAAACGGTCACCATGGGCCCCCATCAAGCGGGAAAAACATCACTAGACAAAGGCGTTCCCCAGGGCTCCTGCCTTAGCCCCACCCTGTTTAATATCTATATGGCCCCTTTGGCGAAGGCAGTGGAAGCTCTGGGGTTCGAGGTCATCTCGTATGCTGATGACACTCAGCTGCTATTTAACATCGGGCCAAACCCGGAAGCAGATAGACTTCGTTTTGTATCAGGAATGATTACAATCTCTAACTGGATGACCGACAATCGTCTCCAGTTAAATCCGGGCAAAACTGAAGTTATGCTCCTAGGGAAAGCCGCAGCTGTTTGGTCGCAGGATTGGTGGCCATTCCAACTTGGCCAGCCTCCAACACCTAAACAGTGTGTGAACAATTTGGGTATTAAACTAAATCACACCTTATCCATGCTAGACCATGTGGCCTCAGTCTTAGGATCCTGTTACTATAGGCTCAGGATGTTAAGGACAATTCTACCTTTTGTTCCAACTGAATGTCGCCAAACCTTGACACAAGCCTTAGTCCTAAGCCGTTTGGACTATGGAAATGCTCTACTGGCAGAAGTTGGAGTGACTTCCCTAAACAAGCTCCAGGTTGTTCAAAATACGGCAGCCAGGATGGTCCTGACCATGCCATCAGGTTCACCGTCCCGTCCCTTGTTGAGGAAGCTACACTGGCTTTCTATTAATCAGAGGGCTTTTTTTAAAATCTGTTGCCTGACTTATCGTGCTCTCCAGGGACTTGGTCCCTTGTACCTGCAAAGGAAATTAAAAAAGTATACCCCGAACCGTTCTTTGAGATCCTGTTCACTGCAACTTCTCCAAGTGCCCCGCATCAGGCTGCAAAGAACTGGGGGCATGGCCTTTTCCTTTTTGGCCCCCAAGTATTGGAACAGCCTCCCTGCTTATTTACGAGCCATTCCGTCCTATTTAACCTTTAGGAAAATGTTAAAAGCCTTCCTATACTAGGTCCTTCTTTCCCTGGGTTGGTCCCTTTATTGGAGTACTCTAAGTGAAGCGCCGAGATGCCTCCCGGTGAGTCGAGCGCTATATAAGAGCACCTGACATGACATGACATGACAATGCCCCAAAAAGCATCAGTAGATGAATGGGAACACCCACGCCTCACCCATATATTGCCGTAAAGGGCAGTCCCATCTGTTTTGAAACAGGGTCAAGACTGATTTGCATATGGCTGGGTCTAAACTGGAATGGCGTGGCATGCCAATAAATGATGGATTTACCCAGATGTGTGACCGGGGGTGAATGTTTGATGGGCTCACATTCCGTCCATCATCTGTTCTTTTTCATTTGTTGGCCCAAATACATGTTGTTTGTTCTTCATTTCTCCTTGTTCTTCATTTCTTTGCTGGCCATGCAGTGGTGGCCATTTTGTGTAGCCAATGTGTGTGCATGTGTGGGGTGGCCATTTTTACTTTGTTCTCTATGCCTCCTTCTTTTCTGGTCAAGCAGCAACTATCATTTTGTGAAGCCAGTGAGTGTGTGTGTTTGGTAGCCCTTTGTATTTGTTTTCATTGCCTCCTTCTTCAGTTGCCATGTGGTGGATGAGCTACGTACTAGCATTTGATGTAGCCAGCGTGTGTGTTCAGTCCTAATATTCCACTTTTCAAAGGCTTTTTCTAGAAACATTGATAGCAAGGGACCATGACATTTTTGTTCATTTGTTCCTAATCCTTTTTTATTCATGTTTCGCCTGCCCCCCTGCCTCCAATGGAATCCCCATGGGCCCTGGTAGGCACCAGCATTCACTTTAATATTTTATTCAGTGTTTGCCTACTCCTATGCCTGCCATAGATTCCCCCTATAGTAAGCAACATAATAGTCACTTGCCAAAGAAGTTGCACTCATTTTAGTCATTCGTTCAAAGCAGCTAAGGATAATTTTGGATGCTGAGGATCATTTTGGGGGCTAATAAAGAACCTATAAAAGCCTTATGCAGGAGGTGTCTGTATGAGCAGTACACGTCCATTTAGGATTATTTATTTCAAAGGAGAGGGGATTAGTATGCCAAGGCCGATGCAATAGATGGGAGCTAGTGGAGTGCCTTTCAAGATTGTTACACAGGAAGTCAGCAAGAGGAGAGCACTATGCACCCAGCAAATCCATTGCTGCATCTGCTTCAGGATCATTTGCAAAAGGTAAGACAACACACATTTACCTATGAAAATAAAGAAGCACCTTTTCTGGTGAACAGCTTAATCCTTTGCTTGAACACTAATCAAAGGCTGTAAAAAGAGATTGTATCCTCCCAAGAGTACATCTGTACAATGATCCTGGATCCATTGTACAAAGAAGCACTGGCAACTTTCATTTCTTTAACATAAGTATGTCTTAGTTTACAAGACTTGGAGTTAGTTAAGCAGGCAATATTGAAGAATGACTGCAAATTCAAGGTCAGGGCATGACTTCAGTGCTGTCTTCAACATCCAGAGAGGGTGGTGTTGCTGGCTTGCAGTCTTTGTACTAGAAACCAACACATTGTGGGCTACTGAACCCACAGCAACAACAGCTTCAAGTTCACTGTCAATCTCTGCAAAGCATTCGTTTCAGAGGTGCAGGCAAAGTAGGCACAGGAAGTAGCAGTACCAATGATGCTTCAAAAGACGGTCTAAGACTATCTGGATAACCCAACAGAGATGTACCTGGATCAAGACCTATTGACCCATTAAATAGGAAAAGGGAGCAGGCCCAGAATTCAACAGGTCGGCAATAAAGTATCTCTCATTTCTGGTAGTCAGTGTGTCTTCGGAGCATATGTTGAGGGCAAAACAAAGTGAAAGGCCACATTAGAAGGTTATGTGGGTACACCCTGGTGAGCCATGTGGGGATAATGAGCAGGATGACAAAGAGACCCCTCCTGATGGATTGAGTGGACCACCAAGAACAAAAGGACACCAAAAGCATCTGAAAGGGCCAACAGTGAGCCCATCAAAATGTTAAAACAAACACACATTATCTAAGGGTAAGGAGGATCATCTGGAAATGGGTGTGAGTAACACTGGGCTTCCAGGACTTGTTGAACCTCTTGTGAGACCCAAGCGCCTACAGGTCAGAGCTCAAGCAGATTTAAAAAGAACATTGAGTGTGTGAGGGAACATGCATCGAGTCCTGTCCCACGTGTACATTGATCCTGATGGCAATGTGATCTCATTGTGAAATAGCATGACATGCAACATCCATAAACAATTCAACTGCAACTAAAAACATCCCCACCAATCCCCCACCCTCCACCCACACCATATTGAGAAATATCCAGCGAATCCCAAATAAACAGTTAGGAGAACAAAAGGAAAACCCACAATTGTAAAGATTGGTGATCACCATGAGAGCTTAACAACAACTCGGGCACCGGCGGTCCCATCAAGAACAATTTTGAAAGCTAGTGTGGTGTAGTCACCATTATAAGGTACAATATCAGTGACTGAAAGTAAAACTGTGAGTGTCTATGTCCGGCATGAGGGAACATAGCCCCATCAGTGCAAGACCTCCCAGCTTTGGGATAGATATCCTCAAGTACATTCATCGTGAGAGGCCGGAGGCGACCGGCCATGCCCCGCTGGCTCACATTGGACAGGAGATGATTGGTCAGGTGCACAGGATCCAACACAAATATGTTTACAGAAGGCCTCTGCGTCCGCTGGAGTGTCTAAAAGCTTGACACATCCAATGTGTTCTACCCGTATGCGAGCCGCGTAGAGCATGGCATAATGAACTTTCAGCTTGCGGAGAGCAATTTTTACATCTTTGTATTTTCACCTGGCCTCCTGCACAGTTCAACTGAAGGCCAGGTGCAAAAACAACAGTTGATGGACAGAATGCAGAACAATGTCATACATTCACCCCTGTACAGAGATCTGGGCCTAAAGCCATTGTTTCTTTGCACTCCACACCACCCCAGTTCAGACATGGTCATATGCAAATCAGCCTTGACCCTGTCCCTCATGGGAACAGTCCAGCCCGAACTGCCAAGCCATGTCTTCCCTGGACCAGAATCAAGCATCCTAGGTCTGCCATGCCAGGTCCTCCACAAAGTTAGCTGAGAAGAAGCTGGAGCATTCAAAGAGGGTCATCAATAGCTGCTCCACCAAAACCTCAGGCCAGCCCATGTTGCTGGTCTTCGCAATACTGGAAATGCGAATGTTGTTCCTGCAGGACCGTGCCTCTAGGTCCTCATTCTTAATAGGCACTTGCTTAAGTATACACTCCATTTTATCCAGGTGCTTTTGCATTGTTGTAGTGGTGTCTTCTAGACCAGAGATTCTTTCCTCTGTACCATTGATCCTGGCCCATGCCATGGTTAAGGGAAGCGCACTGTGACTGGAGCAGGAACTCTACCTGCCAGTATATAAGGCCTGCAGGTCCCACGGAGTATAAAGGCTGAAGGGCAGCAGTTAAGGCACAGTACATGTGGGGCAGGGTGCCATGCGACCGAATAGGAACAAGGAAGCCCCCGAAAGCTGCTCCCCACTTGGGCAGCAGTGCTCCTGCCGGGCGCCAGTAGCCCTCCACCGGTGAGTAGGTGCCAGCAGGCGTCAGCGGCTTCCGATTAACAAACTCACCCCGCACCTCATGGCACGGGACGGGCACAGCTTTAGGGCAAGATCCAATGGTGGGGCACTGGACAGTGACCCACGTGAGGGACAGCACTCACTGCATTAGCCCAATGTTGTAATCCAGCTTTAGAGGGATCCCTCCGTACCCGGCCATTGCAGCAGGGAATGGGTCTGATCTTGGCCAGGGCTCAGCTGGCACCCGTGAGTGCGTCGATTCAGGGCAGGCCTCAGAAATCCTTGGCCCATGTTTCTCCCAGGAGGCCGCCGTCCGCCAGAACTTTGGCTTCAGGGATCATCGGGCACCGCATCCCAGGAGTGGATCGAGCCCTCGCCCAGGTGTCATCTGAAGAAGTGGGGTGCCTGTGGCCGACGAGATCAAGCGATCCCGGCCTTAGGCACGCCCACAGCCCCTATCACCACTTGGCTTCCGAAGCTGTGTCGGGCACGCCACCCCCTCGCAATACAGGCCTTCACCACTCAACCTGGCACGTCGCTCATGTCTTGTCGGTCCACCACATCTGCTGCTTTGATGTACATAGTAGTCTGCAGCCGTCTTAATGGCGGCTATCACCAAAAACTGATGGGTCCGGAGCTCACAAGAGATTTTCTGAACTAAAACATTACAGCGATGAACTGCAGTCTGTCATATCACACCTCCTGCAAATCTGTGCTGTAAGTATTTCCCTTGTGTGGCGTTATGACAAAGTACAATTGTAGCCGGCAGTGGTCCTGCCTGCGTGCAAGGCCCATATTTGGAAAGACAGCGCTGTATGCACAACATCTGCGCCATTGTCTCTGGGTTCGGGGTGCTTTTGACAATGACGTCATTCGGTTCGGAAGCCAAAGCCGCCCCTTTCCGAGGCGCTGAGGAGATGGTGGAACGTTACCAGATGCGGGGAAAGCGTACTAATGCCCGACTTGCAAAGTCTATATATAGCCTGCTTGTACCCCTCAGCGATAGGCACTCCCATTCGCGGCAGATCTGTCTGAAACACTACATCCTCTCCCCGAGAGATTCTCTCTGATCAACGATAACTCTGCGTTGTCAAAAGTAGGGCTCTGTCTAGAGATGCATGTTTATTTCTCTGTGTATGCGTTTTCTGGATTTTGTGCTGTTTGTGTGTATTTCTGTATTATCTGATCTGGTGTGTTTTGTTTTGGGCTGTTTCTTTGCCTGTTGGGTTTCTGTTGGCTGTGTGTGTATCTACGTGGTTTGTCTGTGTGTTGTGTATCATTGTGAGTGTTTTACTTTTCATGAATTTCTGCCGTGATTTGTATATGTTATCTGGGTTCCTGTTGTGCATATGTGGTTTTCTGTAGTGTGTTTGTGTCTCTGCTATGTGTAGCACTTTGCGGCATGCATATTCAGTACACAATATTCTGGTACCATATTCCACAAGCCAGCTTCGTCCCTAACTACCTCACCCTGGAGAGGGCACACACTTTGTGTCCTTCTCTAGCTGCTGCGGTCGTGGTGCTGGAGTGGTGTCTTCAACTCGAAATTAAGAAATAAGTTTAATTGAAGAGAAGGCTTTAATCAAAACCTCAGCCACAGAATTAATCTTCAACTGACGGCTGGAACTTCCACGTATTCCAGAATCTCACACGAGACTAGAATACATGGGGAAAGAAGTTCCAGCATATTAAAGGTGCATTAACATAAAAAGATAAACATCATTACACATCTCCCTTCTAAAGAAAGAGCATAAAACAATGAATTTTAACAAAAAGAAACATGTAAAGAAAAGAACACATAATGAATAATTTCACACTTAAACAGGAGATCTAGAAAAAGACTTATAATGAATAATCCCTCAAATAAACAGGAGGCCTACGTACTCTTTGACTCCTAAGGAAAGAAGAAGATAAATTTGTACGATTGAAAGTTGGATGATGTAATCCTACTCTTCCACCCAACAAATCTTGTGCAGGAAATCTTGACCTAACCACAACTACTCTACTCCTATTCCATATTCTTGCATCCTCCGTTTTAATTGCATTCTTAAAAACTTTCACTACTGCTCTCACATCAGTATATTTCGACCAAGTTCTGCAACCAACCGGAGCTTTTATCCGAACAAGATCACCCACTAAAATATTTTGAACATCCACACACTTTCTTTTATCATAATACTGCTTTCTTTCATCTAGTTTCCTTTCTTCCTTCCAACGCCACTCACCAATCCCATTATCAACCAAACCTTTGTTGAGGTCCATCCACCCAGGACACAACCAAGTGTTGGGAGCCCTCCCTTTAAACAATTCAAATGGTGATCTCCCAGTTGTTGAATGTGGTGGAAAGCGGTAAGCATTAATTCTTTCTTGAAGAATAGTTTTCCAGTTTAACCCAGATGATCTAGCTAACTGTATTGCCTCTTTCAAAGTTTTATTGACTCTCTCAACTGCACCATTCGTTTCGGGATGATACAGTGAACATTTCTTATGCACTATTCCACACTTACTCATATATTCCTCAAATACCCTTGAACAAAATTGTGGCCCATTATCTGAAAGAAGACTATTTGGAAAACTCTCCTTCTTAAAAATAGCATCCAGAAATTTGACTACTTCTTCGGAGGTAATCTCCCTAACAGCACACACCTCAATCCACCTAGAATACAAATCCATTACCACCAAAAGATAAGGCGTATCACTTATACCTGACAAGGGACCAACTATATCTATAGCCGATTCATCCCAAGGATGTTTTGGTAGCAATCTCTTGACCATGGGCATCTGTTTCGTCTTTAATATCTTATCACTAGCACAGCACTCTGGACAATCCCTCACCAGTCTCCCAATCTCTAGATCCATCCCAGGCCATCAAAACTGCATTCGTAAAATCTCTTTAGTTTTGAAAATTCCAAGATGTCCTGAATGCGCATGAGATAATAACTTCTTTCTAATACCCAAAGGTGGAACTAACTTTGTGCCACGAGTTAAAAATCCAGAATTCGTTGAAAGCTCATCTGAACCTAACGCCCAAGGTTTGTCTAACCGTGAGTTACTACTTAGAGAAAGTATCACCTTTTTAATCTCCTCATCTTTTTCCAACTCATCTCTCCATTCTTTCTCTTCAACTGCTCCCTCTGTGATCTCACAAACACTTATAGAGTCATCAGACACACAAAAATCATCTTCTTCATCAAAATTTTCCTTATCTACCATTCTCGACAGACAATCAGCTGATTTATTTGACACAACTGGAATATAATCAACAACAAAGTCAAACTCTTGTAGGGAAACAATCCATCTCCTAATTCTCGACGAAATTGCATCCAAGCCTTTTTTATCAAAAATCTCTTTCAAAGGTTTGTGATCCGAAAAGATGAGTACCTTCTTGCCCCAAATTAAATTCTTCAACTTCCTCAATGCCCAATAGATAGCAAGAGACTCTTTTTCTATAACAGAATAATTGAATTCTGAACCTCTTAAACACCTTGAAGAACAACAAATCAAGAAGTCTTTACCATTTCTTCTCTGAACCAGAACAGCGCCAAGACCTTTTTCACTCGCATCTGTAAATAAAATCGTAGGCAAACCCGGTACAAATGCTTGAAGAGAGGGTGCTTTATTCAACTCACACTTAATACCATCAAATTCCTTTTTACACACATCTGTCCATTCATGCTCTACATTTCTTGACGTCAACCTTCTCAAAGATTGAGTTTTATCTGCAAAATTACAAATGAATTTGCCATAAAACTCCACCATGCCAAGAAAGGAAATTATTCCTCCTTGTTCTCTGGTTCCTTTACTTTGTTAATGGTGTCTACTAACTCTTTTTTGGGAAAAATTCCTTGACCAGTTATTCTATGACCCAAGTAATTTACTTCTTTTACACCAAACTTACACTTACTTTTTTTAAGTGTCATGCCCGCATCTTCCAAACGTCTCAAAACTGCACACACACGAACATAATGTTCTTGAACACTGTTCCCATAAATCAATAAATTATCCTGATAACATCTCACTCCAGATAACCCTCTCAAAATCTTTGCCATTATCCTTTGAAATACAGAAGCCGCAGACACAAGGCCAAAAGGCATTCTCTTATACCTATATGTACCCATGGGAGTGATAAATGCTGTTAGGTCCTGAGAGGACTCATCTAACACCACTTGATGGTACGCTGAAGCAAGATCCAGAGTGGTGAAAAACTTAGCTCCCTCCAACGTACTCACCATCTCATCAATATTCGGTAAAGGAAACTTGTCAACCACCACTTCTTTATTTAATGATCTGAGATCAATGCAAAGCCTAATCTCACCAGTTGGTTTCTTAACAACCACTACAGGAGCCAACCATTCAGTGGCCTCTACCTGTTCAATCACACCATTCTTCAATAATTTATCTATTTCTTCTTTCACTTTTTCTTGCTCCATTAAAGGTATTCTTCTTACTTTCGCTACTACTGGTACAGCATTCTCCTTCAATCTAATGTGATGTTTATAACCTTTCAAGCAACCCAAACCTTCCTTGAACACTTTTGGGAATTTACTTGTTAGATCTCCATCCAAGTCCACTTCATCCTCTTTCATTTCATTCATATTCACTTGTTGTATTTGAACTTGAGGATTAGCATTCGGATTTAAAGTCACACCAAGTTGACCCTGATGCACCCAACATAGTAAAGTATCACCCTTCTTTGCAACATAAATCTTTCCTATAATTATTCTGTTCCCAAGTTCTATTTCAGCCATAAAACAACCAAGCATCTTAATTGGTTTATCACCATACCCAAGTGGTCTTAAGTCAGATCTCATCAGTTTTACTTTCCCAACAAAGTGTGTATTAAACAACTCTTCATCAATCAATGTAATGCGTGAACATGAGTCAAATTTAAAGTTAATCATCACATTTTCCACTTTTATCAAATGTGTAGGATGATCAGCCACTTCACATTTTATTTCAAACGTAATGGTTCTAACTTGTGGCTGTGACTGACTCCATCTTTTCTTAGTCATATCAGGCCTAAATACTTTTGTACTACAAAATTTAGCATAGTGGCCTTTCTTCCCACACGAGTTACATACAATTCTCAAAGCTGGGCAAATTGGTGAATTCGCTAAATGACCTATTTGTCCACATCTAAAACAAGCAAACGTGTTATTTTGACCTGTATATAAGTTCTGACTTGCAAGATTTGATCCTGTATTTTCTTTTTCAAAATTACTTTGCGTCTCATTTTTCTCATTTTTCTTCACTTGACAAACAACTTCTTCAATCCTTGTTTCTTCTTTTTTTTCATTAAAAGATCCTTTTTCCTTTTCTTTCTTCAACTCTCCAACACATTTTGTCATATGTTCTACTTGTTTTGCTATCCCCAAAACCTCCTCAAGAGGTGGTTCATCTTTTAACCACAGTTCTTTTCTGATCTCATCATGTGCACACCTAAGTACAAATTGATCTCTAATACGTTCATCCAGAGTCAGACCAAAATTACATGAAGATGCTAATTTTCTCAACGAAGAAACATACTCTTCTACTGACTCATCTTTTTTTTGTTCTCTTAGTCCAAAATGATAACGTTCCATAATGGTACTGACTCTCGGGAGATAATGTTTGTCAAGTTGTGCAATAGCAATTTCATACTCATTCAAATTACGTTGTTCTCCAGCAGATAAGTCAGGAAGATGTTCTAACACGTCTTGACCTTCCCCCCTTAAGCAATGGAGAAGAAGAGCAAGCTTTCTTTCTGCACTTAAATTAGTTCCACACACTCTTGCATAGTTTGCAAAAATTTTATTCCATTTTTTCCATTTTATATTCGGTTCTCCTGGGGTATTTAAAAAGAAAGTAGGTTGAGTAACGTTCTGCATTTTATTTACCTTAGTTTATATTCTTTCTTAAAATTTAACTAATTTAAAGATTCTTTCTTTGTTCTTTTAAATATGTATATTTTAAAAGGTTTTTATTTCTTTACTTTTTTTTTTATATATAATTTACTCTGACCTCATAATCTTGTTCTTTGTGGTCTAGTAAACTTGCCTTCTTGCTTAAGAATTACAGAGTTTGATATTCTGTTTTGTAATGAAATAATGGGCTTAAAGCGCTGCTTTATGATGAAATAATGGGCTTAGAGCGCAGCGTTTGTATTTTAATTCAGAGCGTAGCGTTCATATTCCAATTCTGAAACACGGCGTATTATTCCTTTGTTATACAAGCAAGTGTCAATGTAGAACTTCTTGCGCGCATCAGTATGTCAGACGTTCTTCATCATCTGTTCACACGTCAGCTGTTCACGTGTCTGTTCACGCGTCTCCTTTCTTTTAACTCCGCGCGAGGAACACAGATTTACATAACTCAGCGCGAGTCAGCTGTTTACACTTGTCTTCGCTTCTTCAGACACAGCGCGAGAGTCACACAGCGCGAGATTCACACAGCGCGAGAGTCAAACGTTAATAAAACTCGACTTCTCTTATATCAATATTTTGTCTTTTCCGTCACAGTTTTAGTTTATTCCGCCCACCAAACTCCTCACCGCATGTTTCTTTTTCCTTTACCTGCCGCTGGGAAGACTTCGCTTCCTTCCAATTAAATTCAGCCGCTGGAGGAGTAGGAGAGTCGTTCTTCTCTTCCGCTTTTCTGCCTGTGTTGAGGTAGAGTTCAGGGTTCACCCGATCGTCGCCAAACAATGTGGTGTCTTCAACTCGAAATTAAGAAATCAGAAATAAGTTTAATTGAAGAGAAGGCTTTAATCAAAACCTCAGCCACAGAATTAATCTTCAACTGACGGCTGGAACTTCCACGTATTCCAGAATCTCACACGAGACTAGAATACATGGGGAAAGAAGTTCCAGCATATTAAAGGTGCATTAACATAAAAAGATAAACATCATTACAGCTGGCTGTGGGGTATAGTGCGTACAGCAGGAAGAGTGTTGTAGGGTAATGCTGTGGAAGCATGGTATGGTTTCTAAGCCAATGAGAAATACTGTTAGATGGGAGTTAATGTTAATGTTAATGTTATCGAGATTTATAAAGCGCACGTTTACCCGGAGGTGTCTAGTTTATTGTGTGATGAAAACATATGATTATATATATATGTACTCCCCTTATCTCTCTATGCTCCATCGCATAGCCCATACCTACTCGTGCACTCAGATTATATTGAGCTGTTATGTTTGTACGCGTTGATTCAATGCCCATTAGATTCTCCATGTTAGACTAATGTTCTGATTTGTTACCTTTGCCTCAAATTGTAAAGCGCTCTGATATGCTTTGGGATCAAGTTTGCGCTATATAAAACTTTATAAATAAAATAAAATACAATAAATACACCTAGAGGATTCCGACGATATATCAGATGGTAGTCTGTGAACAGTTCGTAAAAGGCAGGATCTGAAAGGTGGCGCCAAGCAAACGAACGATGGCAATGGAAGTAATGCCTTACAATGGGACTACTCCTGCTCAACTGATTCAAGTACGGAGAACGGCCGTAACCCGGGGACAGCTACCAAAATACCAACTAATACAACCAAGGACATATCATTAGCCCTGATCTATCAAACCATGGTTACCCACAGACAGGGGGCACGAGTAGAGAATCAGAGAGTCCAGGGGTCGTAAATTGCAGATCTCGTGCGGCGCATAGGAAAGACCTGCTCAGAGTTCACAACAAGAGTTAATGAAGCAGAAGCAAGAATCTCATGTCTTGTGACGAATTGGTTGCACAGAAGGCTCGGACTGACTCTACGGTCCCTAAAAGACGATACGCAGTGGAAACTAGCCGATATAGAAAATCGCTCTCATAGAAACAATCTTAGAGTCCTGCAAATTCCAGAAGGGGGTTGAAGGACAGGACCCTCATAAATTCATCATTGACCTGTTTACGGAAGCCTTTCCTGAACTCGGTAAATGAGACTGGGCGAGAGAAGTAGTGAGAGCACATCGCTTCCCATTCAACCACCAAGATCTGGTCAAACTATAGATAGAACTAGAACGATTTTGATTTCTTTACATAGTTTTCTGGCTTGGGAAGATGTGTATTCTCCGGCACAGCCTGATAAAAAAGGGCAGAGAAAGGGCTTGAGTTCTTTGTTAGGCCTAACTTTTGTCATCGAACCGTGGAAAGATGCTGGCATTTACGGCAGCTTATCGCACCATTTCAGGTCAAAGGTGCTGAATTTTTTTTTGTTAAACCCAGCCAAGCTCAAAGTTATTGTTAAAGATCAAACCTGGTTCTTTACCTCTGAGGTATTAGCGAGAGAGTTTTTGCAATCTTTGTAAAACGTGTGTTTTCTGGGGGTTGCAGTTTGAATGGGTTAGAATCAAGGTCAAGGCCAGAATTAAGATGTAGATGGGTAACTATGTCTGCTTTCTATTTTTATCTTTGGCCTGTTTCTCCCCTTTTGTTTTTTTTTCTCTTTTTTCTCCTCTCTCTTGTCTGTTATCTCACCCTATTTGAAATTAGGTGATTTAATTAGGGTAAGTTGCCATTGGCAACATGTATATGGTCTAAGAATGCTTTGAATATAATATGTTCTGTATGTTGCCATGCTTGGTTCATAGTTTGAAGGGTGTGGTGTGGGGGTGATCACCTGGGTGGCAGGAGCTTGTCATCACAGGGACATTTGGCCCCAAAGCCTTGTGGAAGGGGTGGGGTGGGTAGGTGGTTGGGGTGGGGTAAAATAAAGAAAATAATCCACAGTATTGATACAATTTTGAGTTTGACAGATCTAATGTCTGTTTTTAGAGAATTGAGTATTGGATTGACCCCTATTTTTCTAATGGCTAGACCTGGGCTTTGGATATGCCCATTAAATGTATGTGGCCTAAATAGCTATAATAAGAGACAAAGCCGCTGAACTTCGGGTGATTCAACCAGATGTGGTCTGTTTACAAGAAACCCATGTACCCTGGGGAAAGTGGAAAATATGATCAGAAATGGGTTTTGTGCTTTTAGCAGAATCTCAACAATGACTCAGGGGTGGCGTGTTGGCCAAACCTGTCATACAAACCTCAGGGCAGGTATTAGCTGATAAGTTGGGGCGATGGCTTATCGTGGAATGTATGACAGGGGAGAAAAGTTTACGCTATGCACTGTTTACGGCTCCAATCTTGATGAAACAGTGGTTTTGGAACAACTTAACATGGAGCTCGCACTATGGCCTACCCCCCTGATACTGTGTGAGGATTTTAATATTGACTTGATTAATAAGGAACTTCAATTGGGCATACAAAATTACAAAGGTGGGAAACCTAGTGTTTTTAAGGCACTATTTCACTTACTGATGGATCATGGTTTGGTAGATGTATGGATTATCTCTGTTTGCACGATCCTGGCTTTACATTTTATTCTCATCCCTATCAAAAGCTAGTACAGCGCGATCCTTTTTTTGTATCGCCGGTATTATTTACAGAAGCCAAAATCCGAGTTTTCCAAAGAATCACATCTGATCACGCACCAGTAGTCATGGATATACCCGCATTAGGTTCTTGTATAAACCCACAAACGTTTATTTTTAATAGGACACTGCTTCCTGAAAATGATTTTATAGATCATATTAAGAGCTGAATCAAAGGCTTTCTCCAAAATAACCGGCATTCAACATCCGCTGGGGTTCTGTGGCATGCTTTTAAGGCCTGCCTTAGAGGGAATCTCCTGACCTATGGATTATACCAGCAAAAGAAAGCTAAGCTTACAATGCTGGAACTGTATACTAAACTTAAGACTGCAGAAGAAAATCTGGCACAGGGGATCTTGGCTAAGAATGACATTGCTGAATTACAGACTAAGGTCGCTCGATGTATGCCTAACATAAATCTATCCTGGAGTAAGAAAATCGCAGCTAAATACTTGCTATACAAAAAGGAATGTTATGAGTATGGAGAAGTGGTAGGGCGTTGCCAATAAGGAAGCTGCTCATAGAATAGCCGGTATGAAGAATTAGTCAGGTGATATGGGTTATGATCCACAAGAAATTCTTCAGATATTTTATGAATTTTATGAAAATTTATATTTGGGGAAAGAAGCAGGGTTACATACTGGGGACTCTGCAATACAGTTGGTGGAACAAGTTGGACAGAAGGAGGCAGAGATCTTGAAGAGCCCTATTACCATGGAGGAGTTAGAACTAGCCATAAATAGTATGGTGATAGGTAAGGCAGCGGGCCCTGATAGGCTCCCTTCGGAGGTGTATAGGTCCTTTTTTCAGGATATTAAAACAGAACTGCTGGCCGTCTTCCAAGCAGCCCAAATGGGAAGGGCACCTCAATCCTGGGACGAGGCCAATATTGTTATCTTCAGGAAAAAAGATAAGCCACTGGACCTGCCAGGTTCATATCGCCCGATCTCTCTTGTCAACTGTGACAGGCAGATCTATGCATAAATTCTGGCAAACAGGTTAGCAAAGGTTATTTCTCCCCTTGTCTCCCCTAAACATCATGGATGTACTCTGGGTCAGGGGACTGTAAATCACATTAGAAGAATTGTGACGCTTTTCAATTTTGCTCAGGTTGAAGCTAGGGACTTAGGACTGATCTTATTTGATGCCGAGAAGGCGTTCGATCGTGTTGCCTGGGATTTTCTCTGGTGGGTTATGCAACGAATGGGGTTCGGTCAGGGGTTCATCCAGGCTGTAAAAGTACTATATCACTCGCCCTCTGCAAGGATCTGCTCTATGGGTCTTGTATCAGACCCTATAAAATTTCAAGAGGCACACAGCAGGGTTGCCCCTGCTCTACCCTGCTGTTTGCCCTATATATTAATCCTTTTTTAATAATGTTAGAGAGAAGTACTCAGATTAAACCCTTCTGTGTTCTGGAAGACCAGTTCCGTGTCTTTGCATATGTTGATGACATTGCCATCATTACATCAGATCCTGTCACGGCTATACCTGAAGTAGAACGCCTAGCATGTGAGTTTGGAGCAGTTTCGGACTGTAAGATGAACACCCAGATTCTGTGTACAAAACAGATTATGGTCAGCGATCCTAGAGTGGTTAAGGAGGTCAGGTATCTGGGAATGAAAATTTGTGAAAGCTTGAAGGATTTGGTTGACATTAACTGGGGGGATATCACTACCAAGTTAAAGCAATCGTTAGAAAGCTGGGAATGCTTTCATCTGTCCTTGGTGGGTAGAGCTAACATCCTCAAAATGAATATACTCCCTAAGGTGTTGTATTTTTATAGATCAGTACAGTTGGAGGTATGTTGTGCTCAGTCACAACATCTGCATGCAGTTTGTGCTAAATTCTTGTGGGCTCCAGGGAAACTCCGGAGAGCTATGCATTTCATGACTCTTCCCAGAGAGGGAGGTAGGGGGAGTCAGTTCCTGACTTGCCACTCCATTATTATTCCTGTCTCTTATTAAATATGTGGATAATGTTCACTGGAGAAGATGTGAGCAATACTGCTGAGACTCCCTCAATTTACCAGATGGTGCTAGGTAAATCAATCAATCAATCATACCATTTGTATAGCGCACTACTCACCCGGGAGGGTCTCAAGGCGCTTAGGGGAAGGGGTATGCTACTGCTCGAACAGCCAGGTCTTGAGTTGTCTCCTGAAGGCGAGATGGTCCTGGGTCAGCCGAAGGTGGATGGGGAGGGAGTTCCATGTCTTGGCAGCCAGGTAAGAGAAGGATCTTCCTCCGGCGGTGGCTCTTCGGATGCGTGGTACGGCGGCGAGGGCGAGGCTGGTGGACCGTAGCTGGCGGGTGGGCGTGTAGAAGGTCATGCGGTTGTTGAGGTACTTGGGGCCCAGGTCGTGGAGAGACTTGTGTGCGTGGGTGAGGAGCCGGGACGTGATCCTCTTGTTGACGGGGAGCCAGTGCAGGTTCCTCAGGTGGCTGGAGATGTGGCAGCGTCGGGGGACATCCAGGATGAGTCGAGCGGAGGCGTTCTGGATGCGCTGGAGTCTTTTCTGTAGCTTGGCTGTGGTTCCGGCGTTGAGGGCGTTTCCGTAGTCCAGTCGGCTGGTGACGAGTGCCTGGGTGACTGTCTTCCTGGTCTCGGTCGGGATCCAGCGGAAGATCTTACGAAGCATACGCAGGGTGTTTAAGCACGATGAGGAGACGGCGTTGACTTGTCTGGTCATCAAGAGGGAGGAGTCCAGGATGAAGCCCAGGTTGCGTGCGTGGTCGGTTGGCTTGGGTGCGGTGCCCAGGGCCGGGGGCCACCTGGAGTCGTCCCAGGCGGAGGGCGAAGATCCCAGGATGAGGACTTCCGTCTTGTCCGAGTTCAGTTTTAGGCGGCTGTCCTTCATCCACTCAGCGACGTCTTTCATCCCTTCGTGTAGGCAGGTTCTGGCGGTGTCGGGGTCTCTGGTGAGGGAGAGGATCAGCTGGGTGTCGTCGGCGTAAGAGATGATGTTCAGGTTGTGCTGGCGTGCAATGGCTGCAAGAGGTCTCATGTAGACGTTGAAGAGGGTGGGGCTGAGTGAGGATCCTTGCGGAACGCCGCAGATGACTTCGGTGGCCTCGGATCGAAACTGGGGGAGGCGGACTCTCTGTGTTCTTCCGGCGAGGAACGAGATGATCCACTCCAGGGCCTTCTCCTGGATACCGATGTTGCTGAGGCGCTGGACTAGGGTGCGGTGGCAGTCAGTGTCGAACGCAGCGGAGAGGTCCAGGAGGATGAGGGCCACTGTTTCCCCCTTGTCGAGCAGGGCCCGGATGTTGTCGGTGGCTGTGATGAAGGCGGTCTCGGTGCTGTGGTTGGCTCTGCAGCCGGACTGTGAGGGGTCGAGGGATCCGTTCATCTCGAGGAAGGCGGCCAGCTGTCTGTTGACGATCTTCTCGATGACTTTGGCAGGAAAAGGGAGGAGCGAGATGGGGCGGATGTTTTTGAGGTCGGTGGGGTCCGCTGTTGGTTTCTTCGGGAGGCCGCTGAGCTTGGCGTGCTTCCAGCTCTCCGGGAAGGTGGCGGTGTTGAAGGAGGTGTTGATGATGTTCCGGAGTTGGGGTGCGATGGTGGAGTCGGCCTTGTTGAAGATGTGTGTGGGTAGGGGTCGGTCGGTGATCCGGAGAGGATGGTGTTCATCGTGCGGGCTGTGTCCTCGGTGGTCACCGTGGTCCAGGTGCGGAGGGTGGTGGTGGTGGTGGGGGGCGTTGGTTCGACGGTGGGGTGCATGGATGGAGCACTGAAGCTGTTGTGGATGTCGGCGATCTTGCGGTGGAAGAACGAGGTTAAGAACTGCCTGTTCAAGAAATTGGATGGAGCTATTACAAAAGATCACGTTTCAAAATTCTGGGGGCAGCTATTAAAGTTTGGAATGTGGTTCGGAAAAATTTACAAATTCAGGGATTCATTTTTTATACTCCTATCACTGCTGTAGGTATATTACCATCAATATTTCATGACCAAGTCGCACTTAGCTGGAGACGGAATGGCATTTCCCAAATCGGGGACTTTTATGAGACTGGGGGGCTTTATGTCTCTTTTATAGATTTAGCAGATACATTTCTTCTCCATAAGAATAAGTTTTCAAATGTTTACAAATACGAGATTTTCCAACCCACGGTGATGGTAACACTTAAAATAGTCAAAGCTATTAGGGGCCAGGAAAGGATAGGCGTTCATTATAAAATCCTTTTAGCTTAAAGGAGGGATGACTTGGAAAAACAAAACTGTAAGTGGGCAGTAAAAGTGGGTGAGCCAGGGGCTTCTGTAGAGAAGGCAATTGCTATTGCCGGGGAAATTTGTCTGTCGGCGAATCTCAAAGCCCAGTTTTTTTCAAACCATATTTAATCTCTATCATACTCCTGCCAAGATGATGAAATGGGGGAAGGGGCAATGATGGTAAATGTTTCCGATGTGGTATGGATAACGCTGATAGTCTCCGTATTTTTTATGTTTGTGGTAAACTAGTGCCATATACACAACATATAGAGAAATTCATGATAGAGATCTCCGGGGTTAGCGTTAAAATATTGGCTTCCTTGATGTTGGGGATTGGTGAGGATCTTGAGCAAGGGAGACCCATGTACAAATTCTGATATTTGCTCTTTATTGCCACGGCAGCAGCTCTGTTATGTCTAGCGTCTTCTTGACTTCAGCCGGAAGCACCATCTTTCGAAATGTGGGGAGCCCAGTTTTATAATATATTTAATTTGGAGCATAGTCTATATTCTGTGAAAGGATCAAGGAAACGCAAATTAGGTATTTATGTATGGGGAAATAATTGATCATATGAACTGCTGCAGAGGAAAGATAATGTAACTTCATTTAATTATGTTTTGTGGTATAACTGAATTAAAAGAATTGCTTTTATGCCTTGTTATCAGATTTGTATGTATTTATTGATGTTTTGATACTGTGTATAATAAAGAAAAGAAAAAAAATAAACAAATTGAAAAAACACTCAAATTTGCCAGATATAGATTAGCGAAGTACCTATAACTTGCGCCCCACCATGCACTGCTCATTATATCACATATCAGATCATTCATGGTTTATTTTAGTCTCTGTTTATTAGGTTGTCACACAAAAAACAGACTTAAACAAATCTCAGAGTCACAGTTGTACAATTTCGACATATGCTTATGAATAGAGCACAAAGAAAAAAATATATCATCAATATGCACAGCATTGTATATCATAATTTACACCAGCAGGGAGCCACACGAGGAGTCAAAGGAACTAGCAAGAATATAGATATAGGGACAGCACAAATAATAGACCATGTAGAGAACCAGTAAGCCAGGGTCTTGGAGAAACTGTTTAGTTCAGTGTCCATAGTAACATCGCAGTATCCAGAGTACCGGCGCCTCACCTCACATGCTCCTGTGCTAAAGATGTTACGTTTTGTGCTGAACCTAGGGCCTTGATCCTACAAGATGCAGAATTGTTAGTGGATGCTGTGGCCGTCACAATGGAACCAAAGGGGAGGACTGTCATCACTGAACAGACCATAGGCAGTCAAAAGCTGCCAACAGTGAATAAAGCAATCGATCTGAAAGATAAATATAAGCATACTGGTGCTATACTAGTACAACATGTTGCCAATAACACAAATGAAGAGGACGGAGATGGAACCACCACTGCAACTGTACTAGCATGTGCCATTGACAATGAAGGATTTGAAAAACTAAATAAAAGAGCAAAGCCAGTGAAGATCAAAAGGATAGGGACAAGGCTGGCAGTTGATGAACAGAAAATGAAATTGAAACCAGTAACAACACCAGAACAAATTGCACAGGTTGCGACAATTTTGGCAAATGGAGATCAGGAAATTGGAAACTCAGTATCTAATGCTTGAGGAAAGTTGGGAACACGGATGTCATCACAGTGAAGGACAGCAAAATGCTTCATGATGAGTTAGAAATTAAGGAAGGTAGGAAGTTTGGCAGGGGATACCTCTCACCGTACCTCATCACCATAGCAAAAGGTCAGGACATGCGAGTTCCAGGTTGCCTTTGTTTTGCTCTGTGAAAAGAAGATGTCCAGTGTCCAGTTCATTGTTCCTGCTCTTGAAGTAGCTAATGCTCATTGTAAACCTCTGGTCATTCTTGCTGTGGATGCTGATGGCGAAGCTCTCAGTACTCTTGTGCTGAACCAACTGAAAGCTGGACTGGGAGTTGTTGCTGTTCAAGCACCTGGGTCAAGATTCATCATAGTATCGCGTTCCCCTTGTGTCATGCATGGTGTTGCAAGGACAACGCAATACTAAAGTCACATCTACCAAGCAACGCAAGGACAACTTGCATGACCCTGAATTGCATGGTAAATCTGGAGTAATGCAAGGCCTTGAGCTACTCTACACTGGGAAGGTGTTCCATGGTGTCGCAGCGCTCTTAGGAATAACACACCGACACAGGAGTATGCTTTCTGCTTCCTTCTTTATTCCCTGCCAGCCTCACACTGGCTTACAAACTAGTAGCTTCCTGTGACCTCACTTCCTCTTCCTACTTGCCTGTCCTGTACCAAACGACGGTCAGGCGGGACGATGCTACATCTCCCCTGTTTTACAAAGTCTCACTTCCTCTATATCTCTTCGACCAGACGTTGAGGTTTCCTTATCAGACGTTGCGGCCGTTCTCTGTGTCTTGGTGATGGACTGTGGTGATTTGTGATTTCCACCATTCGCATGGGACTGTGGTGGCTTTGGTCACTGTTGTCACTCTGATTGGAGGAGTCACTTGAGGGTAGGTTTGACACGGTCACATGGCAGCCGCGCCGGTTGCATTTTCTAAAGTGTGAGATGTTTCTCGTTATTTGCTTGTGGTCAGCTTTGGCTGTGACCATGGTTCCTTTCCTCTTGGTGACTTGCATGGGAGTGTCGAGATATCGACTGTCTGCTTTGGCTCGCCGATCACTTCGCACTATCACCCAGTCTCCTTCTTGTATGTTAGAGTCTTTGGCATGTCTGCGTTGATCAGCATATGTCTTCATTCTGTGTTTCTTGGTGTGATCGATGTCCACAAGGGTGTTGTGATCAATCGTGACATTTCGTTGTTGAGGAGTTTCGTTCAGCATGGGCAGTCTTGTTCGAGGTGTTCTTCCTAGCATTACAGTGGCTGGGCACTGATCAGTGGTGTTGTGCGGCGTGTTTCGATACGCTCTTAGTACTTCATTTAATGTCTGTTGGATGTCTCGGTGAGTCAGTTCTGCTTGCTGGATTGCCCTCTTTAGTGTCCCCATAAATCGCTCCACCATGCCATTTGCCTGTGGCCACAGCGGAGTGATTTTCTGGTGTTTGAAGTTGAGATGGGTTGCAAAGTTTGTGAACTCATGGCCGTTGAAGGGAGGTCCATTGTCTGTCTTTACTCGCAGTGGGATGCCCCAGGCTGCAAATATCTCATCAAGCACTGGGATCACTGTCGTTGCTCGAGTAGATGATATTAGTTGTGCGAATGGGAAACGGGAGTATTCATCCATGGCAACAATGATGTACTGTCCTGATTGTAGTGGGCCGAAGAAGTCGACCGCAATTTGTTGCCATACTCCGTCCGGCAGCTCTGACATTTGTAACGGTGCTGGCGGTTCTTCCCGGCTGACTACTTGGCATGTGATGCAGTCTTTCAGGGTTGTCTCTACCATGTAATCAAGGGTGGGGAACCAGACTCGTTCTCTCAGGGCTTTCTTGGTTGCATTGATGCCTCTGTGTCCTTCATGTGCCAGGTTGATGACCCCTTGGCGCAGTTTAAGTGGAATTACGATTCTCCCCCCTCTTAAAAGGAGACCGTTGTCACTGATGGAGAGTTCCTCGAGTACCCGTTGGAAAGCGGCCAAATCCTGTCGAAGTTGAGCTGAGTCAGAGGAGGACTGTTTCGTGTCCCTCCATGAGTTTGTGCGAATGCGGGTCATCACGGCTTGGACGAGAGGGTCAAGTGCGGACGCCTCCTGGATGGCCTCCACAGGAACAGTGGGAGGACATGCTGCGTCGACAACAAAATGGAGATATTCGTCAGCCACAGAAAGTGCAGAACGGGCCCCTGCCAACGGATGGCTCGACATGAAATCAGCTGGGTTTTCAGCTTTCCCAGGTTTGTGGATGATGGAGAAAACGTAGTCTTGGAGGCGCAGACCCCACCGCTCAATGTGTGGTGGCATTTTTGCATTGGGGTTACCAAAAATTGTAATGAGTGTCTGATGATCCGTGATGATCGTAAAATGCTTTCCATAAACGAAGAGGTGAAAGTGTTCGCACGCCCACACCACAGCTAGGCTTTCTTTCTCCGGCTGGGAGTACGCTTTTTCAGTATCCGTGAGACTGCGGCTTGCGTAAGCGATGATGTGTCGCTGGTCTGAGTCTTCGCGGTATTGGGCTAGAATGGCACCCAGGCCCACTGGACTGGCGTCTACCGTGATTTCAGTTTTCTTTTTCGTGTCGAAGTACGCTAAGTTGATGGCTGACCCCACAGCTTGTTTGATCACGGAGAATGCGTGCTGGCACGCGTCCGTCCATTCGAATGGCTGACCTTGGCGAGTGAGTTCCCGCAACGGGTAGCTGATCGTGGCGTAATCGCGGATGTAACGCGCGCAATAGCTTGCCATGCCAAGGAAGGAGCGTAGGTCAGTGACATCTCGGGGCTTCTGAGTGTCGGCCAGGGCCGCTACCTTCTCGGGGTCTGGTCTCATGCCCTCCTTCGAGAAGATGTGTCCATAACATTTTAAGGTGTCTTTGTGGAATTCACACTTGCTGGCATTAAGTGTTAGGTTAGCAGTCATCAGTGCATGACAGACTCTGTCCAGGGCCGTGTCATGTTCTGTTTGGTCCTTCCCAAATACCAGCAGATCGTCACTGTAATTGAAGGCATTTGGGATGCCTTGGATGACTCGCCTGATGGCCTCCTGGAAGATCTCGGCGGCCGAGGAAATGCCAAAGTTCAGGCGTTTGTAGCGGAACAGGCCTGGATGCGTGGTAAAAGTCGTAATATATCTCGACTTGTCGTGGAGCTCCAGCTGGTGGTAACCTTTATTAAGGTCGAGTTTGGAGAATACTGTGGCGCCATTTAGTTTGGTAATCATGTCACTGATATGCGGCCCAAGATGGCGTTCTCGCTCGATGGCGGTGTTGGGTGCGCGCATGTCGACACATAGCCTGACTTTGTTGTCTTGCCCCTTTTTAGGGACTACCACGACTGGCGATACCCAAGGGGTGGGTCCCGTCGTGCGTTCTATGATGTCTGTTCGAAGGAGATCTTGGAGTTCGTCATCAACGGCTTTTTGTAGATGAAATGGTACCTTCCTATGATGTTGAGCAATGGGTGTCACATTTTCATTTATGTGGAGTTTTACTTTGAAGTGGTTGAGCTTCCCGAGTCCTTTGAATAAGTTGGGGAATTTCGCAACGATGTCAGGAGTGTCCTCCGTCATGTAGAGGAGCTCTACGAGTTTGAGTCTTTCTGCCGTGGGTAGACTGAGTAGACAGTCTGCCAGATCTGGTCCTTCCACTACATGGATGTAGGCGTCAATTGTCCGGTCCTTGAACGTGAGAGTGGTGCGGAAGCGGCCTAGACAAGGCAGTGGCTTGCGTGACATCCACGTAAATACGCGGACAGCTGCTGGTTCCAATTTGGGCTTGTGTTTCATATTGTGATGTTCTAAAGCACAGATATAATTCAAAGAGGCTCCAGAGTCCAGAACAAATTTTGCTGGATGGTCTCCTATCAGGATGTCGAGTTTTGGATATCGCTTTAGTCGGTCCGGGTCTGCAACCATGCATATGTACTCATCACGATCTGGGGCTGTTACCATACATATGTATTCATCACTGTCTTGTGATGTGGGAGTGCGCAATGGCGATTCACTGGAGGTGTCTCTGCGTGACCGATAGGAGTCTGTCACTTGACGCCTGGTGCGGTGACCACTTCCGGAGCGACCTCTTGATTGGTGCGAGTAGGCTGATTGAGTGCTGGAGTCGGATGAGCTAGAGGACCTTCTTCCCCTCTCTTTTACGGCTCGGGCGTGATGACGTGGCTCATGTCCTTTGGTCGATGATCTGTGACTTGGTTGTTTGGCTTGACATGCAATCTCAAAGTGATTGTCCCTGCCACAACGGTGGCATCGTTGCCCGATTGCTGGGCATTGTCCTGAGTGCGGGTAGTCCTGTCCGCATCTATAGCAGGTGGGCGTGGCTTTTGCGGACCTCGTGTGTCGCGAGCTTCGACGTGAGGGTTGAGACCTGTGAGATTTTGATGTGGACTTGGTATTCTTGGAGGACCTATGTGCCTGAATGCGCAGAGCATGATCTTTGTGATCCGATGATTTCTGTGTCCCCATCCGCTTTGCGTAATCCTCTGCCTGGTCATTGATTCTTGTCAGTTCCTCAATTTCTTCTAGTGTATACGGTTTTTTTAGGAGTCTCCGGCGCAAGGTTTCAGATGAGCAGCCGTCAATGATGCGGAGTCTCAAGGCATCTTCCATTTTGAAATTGTCGAAGTCGCAGTATCGTGCAAGTCTTCGTATGCGCATGATGAAGTCGCTCATGCATTCATCCTTCTCCTGCGTGGCAAGGTTGAACGTGTGACGCTCATAGTCTACGTTGCGTTTGTGGAGAAAGCGTCTGTCAAGGGCAGCTTTTGTTTCATCATAGGTAGCTGTTGCAGCGTTGGGTAGTTCTTTGATGATTTGTGCAATGTCTGGACCAATCAGGTTTCTCAGGGCCACAAGTTTTTGCTTATTGTCTTGCACTAGGGAGCCAACCATATAATCTTCAAAATCTTCTCTCCAAGTTTTCCACGATGGGCCCATACTGTTGCCCGGGGTCAATGGTAGTGGCTGTGGTTGGCGCATGAATGAGGCTCCAATGGGGTTATTCGCCATTGTGGGCACGTTGGTTGGAGAAGCTGGACCTCCTGTACTGGGAGCTGGGCTTCCTGACCTTGCCGCGCCTGATGTATTAGGAGCTGTGCTAGCAGTGTCTGAGGAGCTATCAGGGCCCTGATTGGACATCTGCGAATGATTTGCTCTCAGTGGCTCTGACTGGCTTTGTGAGGCGCTGTCCAGGCTGTATTTGCGTGTTTCTGGCTTCACGCTGTATTTTATATATTCTTTGTAGCTCCTTGAGCTTCTCTCTGACTTGGCTGCTGCTTACTGTTGATATTTCCCCCAGAGCCGAGTGGCGCCTGACTTCAAGATGGCCGCCATGGAGGGTGCGTGGTTCTGCCTGTAGCGGGCGCCTGACTTCAAAATGGCCGCCGCGCGGGACAGTATGCCTCGTGTCTCGGTCTTGGGCTGTGCAGGCGGTGCGCGTGAGGGAAGCGGCGGGGCCCGAACTCACCCTCGCTCCACGCGCCGTGTCTGGCTCTGGCTCCTCACCTCTTGGCCGCGCTGGGGATCGGGCACTGCTCTCTGGTGCCGCGCGAGCCCGACTGCACACTTCTGGGATCACGCGGTGGGTGCGCTCTGACACACGCGCCTCTCTCTCCTCAGGCAGCGGTCGGGGTTGCTTGGGGCGCTGTCCTGTCACACGCGCTCTCGCTTCTTCGCGCTTCACTCTCCTGGGCAGCGGCGGTGAGCGCTTCGCTCGGGCAGCAGTCTGGTGTCTCGTGGCTTTGGCGGACTTTGGTTTCCGCTGCAGGGTTCGGTGGTCGGCCACGTTGGGTGGCTGAGCGATGAGCTGCTTGTGGGTGTTTATAAACATCCCACCCTCGTCGCCATTGTCGCAGCGCTCTTAGGAATAACACACCGACACAGGAGTATGCTTTCTGCTTCCTTCTTTATTCCCTGCCAGCCTCACACTGGCTTACAAACTAGTAGCTTCCTGTGACCTCACTTCCTCTTCCTACTTGCCTGTCCTGTACCAAACGACGGTCAGGCGGGACGATGCTACACATGGGTGGAGTGCAGGTGTTAAAGGGTCATTGATTACAAAAATGATGACACAGGGTTTTCTGAATATTTATTACAATGCCATGCTTGTGAAGTTAGAAAATATTGTAGAGAAAGGAATCAATGTCCCCACAAAGATAGTAAGAACGGCCCTGGTAGATAAAACAGAAGTTGCTTTCTTTTTAAAGACCGTAGAAGCAGCGTGACGGAGATTCCTACAGAAGAAAAAGACCCTGGCATGGGTAGAACGCGATGGATGGGTAGAGGTATGGGAAGTAGCATGTTCTAATTTCAGCATACTTTGTGATTAACTGAAAACTGTCTTCCTGAGATAAGTTCAATTATAAACAGTCTGTGTTGTGTGAAATACTACAACACTGATAATACATACCTCCTGAATAATTCTCATATATGTAATCACTATTGTAATTATGAATGCATGCAATACGAAACCACACTGAAAAGCGCCACTAAAGCCAATATTACTTGTAACACATTTATTGGTTGCTGAATTTAAAACAAGGTAGTTTTATTAGCAATAGGTTGCGCGCTGGAAAAGAAGGAAAGTTTAAGGGAAGTGGTAGTGGTGGGTAGTGAGAAGGTAAATCATAGAGGTAAAGATAAGCACAATTTGATTATTTTAAACGTTACTGGTAATCAAAACCAATATCAGAAGACCTGTCCGAAGTAGAACACTTATTTACATGTAATCTGTAAATTACTCATGCACCAAATGCAATTTCAAGTGTATGTCAGGTGGGAAACAAGTACAGGTCTTTGTACAGTGGAGGGCGTCGACGTTCCGACTCGGCTGATGCATGGAGGGAAGTTTGGGCCTCAGCTGCGAGTCTTTATCAGGATTGGATAGGGCAACCTATAGGAGTGTGACTTGATCACTTTTCTGTGAAATAAATATAAAATGTCAGCCGGATGGCTGGCAGGACAATGTGCAATATATATACAAGTGCTGTGGGAGATAAAAATAAGATTCAAGGAGGGTCAATAGCGACTCTTCTCCTGGAATTATCTGGAACTAATGAGGGGCTTTACTGTGAAGAAAAACGTGTAAAATGTTCAATTATTGTCACCCCAATCACTGACAAGCCATGTACAAGTTTGGTGGGGGATACAACATTACGGGATTCAAAACGGGTCTTGAAGAGACCAATCCACTGAGGAATTCTAGTTCAATAAAAGGCTCTATAGTGAGGGCCGTGGTAAACACTCTGAGCGTATAAATTGTGACCGCACCGAAGCAGACACGAGGGAAGAATAGTGCGTCTATAGATCCTCCCCCCGGGGCTGTAAGTTACCTTGATCTTGACACACGCGGCTTAATCCTTGTTGCTCATCAGAGTCTCAACTCGGATGAGCAACACGGATTGAGCCGCGTGTGGGCTGGCTCACCAGACCCATTACCCTTGAACTGGGATGCTTTGCCACTTGTTCCAGGGTCCAGGCCCCCAGCCTTTTCCTTCCGGATAGTATGTGACCTGGTCGCAGCATATACCAATTCAGGTACCTCCAATATTTTCACACACAGCCCTCTCTCCACCTCTGACTACTCAGAGTCTTTGAGATCATTGCTCAGTAAACACTGGACTGGGAGAAGAGGAGACACAGCTACTTTTACAGGGCCTGTCACACCTCCCCATTCTAAATATGCTATAGGATGGAGGTTGGTACTGCTGTCTGCATAGGTGATCTGGTGAAACTCACCAGGTAGCAATCTGTCTTGAGGCACCAGGGTATCTAGGACGATAGTCACACTAGCCCCTGTGTCTCTTAGAAGCTCAACCTTAGTCCCATTTACTTTAGGCCTCTGCCTGTACTTATCCATGTTTGGAGGTAAGGCATCCACAGTTGCAAAATTCACCCCACCCAGGGACACTAAGGTTTCCTCTGCTACTTCCCTCCCTCTCTCTGGGGCACTCTCTACCCCCACACTTACAGAATTTTGGAGGAATCTTGCTTTTAGGGAGAAGATTATGCCACACTTTGGAAGAAGTGGTCCTGCTCTGGGGTGTTGGCCTGCACCTCATTGGACAGGAGTGATCTCCTGCTTGACCCCAGAGAACACTGAATAAATATGTGAGAGGTGCAGAGTCTCTCAGATCAGTTACTTGAAACTAAGAAAAGAAGAAGCCTTGCCAAGCTGGAAACTTAATTTGTACCATCAGGCCCTGCATTCTGATTTATGAACTTGCCCCATTTCACTTCCATCACGGGCTGCTTACAAAATCTTCACTGGCTTCCTGTGCCCAAGGATATATTCTTTAAACTTCTTTGTCACACCTACATGGCACTCAACAGTATCAGCCCCTCTTAATTCAGCAACAAAATCCACTTTGATGTCCCATCAGACAATATCATTGAGTTTTCCTTCAATGGTCAATGATACTGGCATTTCTTGTTTTTAAGACTTATGTCACACGTAAAGGCTGTAAACACATAGTAGATACAAGTACTGATGACCTAAAAAAGTGAGAGAGTTAGAGTTACATGTATATGCTGCTGCTAGGCTTGTTGCTTGTTACTTCAGAGATCTTAGTAATATTGAAATGTTGTCTGTCTTTTTAATATTGGAGATACATCATGTCTTTGAGATTAGGAGTACCTATAGCAGAGACCAATAAGTGTGTGTATGCTGGGCTCTGAGAGAAAGTAAGTTGCAGATCATAATCTCTTCTGCATTGAATGTTTGGCTGGGTGTAAGTTGAAGGTGGCTGTGGGGTTGAATGTAAGCATATAGTCTACAGAATTATCATTAGGCACAAATATAGGGTCCAACTAAACTAATAATTAGAAAATGTATGGAAGGAGATATCTAACACCACCTACATTTACTCTTTCTGCTTTTTTTATGTTCACAAACATTTTGAGGACTACACATGGAATCTGTAACTGGAGCAGGTTTCCATGCGTACTCTTGGAAGTTCATATGATTCCTATTACCTCTGTATGGAGGTCTTACGATTACATCAGAGAATTACTTAATCAGTTACACAAGACTGGCCGTAACCTGGGTAAAACTCTATTCTACTGTGCCCACTTCATATGGAAGATGGATTCGCTCTACTGACCAACTCTCCTGGGTTTGTTTGGGTTCCTCGACTGTAACATGTAACACGCCCTGTGGGGTGCAACAGGCATATGCTTCCATTCTTTTACCCTCAAAATGACACTTTAGTTTTACAGACGGAGTACCAGAGTCTTGTGCCCCATGTAGTGGCAGCGCAATCCTAAAAGGATGTTCTCTCATTTGTATTGGAGCATGGTCCTATTCAATGAGGGAAGCACTTTGTATTTGCTCCTGTACTGTATTATTGATGTGGACATAGAGGTAAAGTAGCTGTCAGGAGGAGCACTGTGTGCCACAAAGTCAGTACACAGCATTAAGGACGCCACTCTAGGGGAGAGAAAGTGGATCCTACAGAGCTAACAGGTTTTCAAGTTGCTTATGTGTGACATATCCAAGCTTAAAGTTCACCTATGTATGACATTTGCATGCCTAAGTGTGGCACTTTGTGTGACACTTTGTTAAGAGGGGGAAAAGTCTATCTATGTCTTAAATCTCAGCCATTTGGTCAACAAAGGACAGTAATACACCTGTGACATTCCAGAAATGCTTAGCTTAGGTATAGAATTGACAGTACTCATATGGAGCAGAGCACTAGTTGAGTCATCACAGTCTTGCCATACAGCCTGTGTCAGCACTCGCTCCCTGCATTCTCGTGTCCACCACCAGGGGGCTGAATTGTGGGGCTCTCCAATGTTATATTAAGCTTCTAGACCCTCCCCTTCATGCATATACTGACTTCCAGCCATTTGGACACTATTAGGGAATTGCCATCAATTCCCAATCCATGCCAGGTTTTGTGGTAGCCAGTTTGCTCATGCTGGCAACTCTATTACCTAGAATTCCCTGCTCTCTGCTTCGTCTCAACCCCTGCAGGCCAAGGGTGGGTGGAGGAATTCAGCTCACCTGTGGGTGGCTGCTACTAGCCTGCTCACACCTGATGCCCGTAATTTACTGCGAGCTCTTTTAAGCTGCAGCTCCCTTCAGTCCAGTGTTGGTCATTGTAGCTGTGTACCGGTGAGACCGACCCTTGTTTCCAGTGTTTCCTGAGCCTTTGATATAATTATTTCCAGTGTTTCCTGAGTTTTTGTTATCCTTGTTTTCAGAATTCCTGTGCTATAGCTAGTCCTTGTGCCTGAATTAGCACTGCTTGCAGTGCTACCTTGTTACCTGGGTTCCTGAGCTATAGTTCTTCTTTGTTCATGGGCTTCAGCTATTTCTTGTTCCTGATTTGCACTGCTTACAGTGGTCTCCTGACTTCTTTTCCTGAGCCGCAGCTATTTCCTGCTTCCTTGAACTCGCACTGCCTACCTTTACTCCTGAGCTTTTGCTAAATTCTTGTTCTTGCCCCTGCACTGCCTTCAATGCTACTTTGTTTTCTTGATTCCTGCACCTGCACTATTCTAGTATACCCTTGTAGCCTCCCCTTTTGTATATCCTTTTCCAGTCCCTGCCTTTCTTCCCAGTACCTTGGTTCCAGTTCCTAGTTTGCTGTCTTTCTATGCCTGCTGTCTTGCTTCTAAATACCTTGTATGTTTGTTACTTGCCCTCTGCCAAGTGTGTCCCGTGATTTCCTTCCTTTCTTATCAAGCACTCCTCCTTGCTAGCTCCTTGTCTATTGTGCTTCTGTTTAGTTCTACCCCCTTTCTGTTACTGCCTTGCGTGTTCATGTTTGATCGCCAGGATCCGTGGGCACAGCTGACTACCTAGGTGGTGTTTCTTGTTTACTGTGAGTATTGTCTTTGAGTTACATTTGTAACATCACCATAGGTATCAGCTCCAAAGACCCTGCCTTTGCATACATATCCGATATGTGGGTATTTGCAGTCAGTATCTGTAACAGCAATTGTGGGTAAGGAACTTACTGAGATTCAGTCTTACTGTGTGGAGCTCCCAAGTGCTTTACCAGACATTCCTACTATTGTTAATGTTGTTTTATATATATGTCTTGCACCTCCGTCCTGGGTGTAGTTAGTCTGAATGCTAAATTGCCTCATGAGTTCCCTTCCTCTCTGAGTCTTAGACATCTTGTTCACTGTACAGGCTTCCTCTTTGGATCGCTTTTTATCCTCTGACTCCCTGTGTGATCCTGGGCAGCGCTGAACTACTCTTTCTGTGCATGGTACGTTTTCTACCCAGTCCCCAGCCCTTGCTCAAGTCCCTGACTGTGTTCCCGACATAGTCCCGGACAGTCCCTGACAGCCTGGTACAGTTGGGTGCACGTAACGGGTATACTAACTACTAGGATATCTACTTGTAAAATGAAAACAGTTTATTCCTTTCTGAAAATGCATCATTTATCAGAGTGGCAAAAACTCTCCCAACTTTTAAGTGCCCCAGGCAGTGGGAGACAGAAGACAGTACCATACTTTTTCAACAAGCCTCAAACACCCTCCTGTCTCACCCTGAAGATAGCCAGCCCAGTGGCGCTGTGCAGCAGATCTTATCATTAGTGCCAGCAGGGCAGACCAGAGATTATGTCTCTGCGTGAGGAGTAGGTGATCCACCTTTGCCTGGGAAAAACTACCCAGTTAGCAACACTTGTGGTTCAACAATTCGGCCTGTGAATGCCAGCTCGGTGCTGCTGCTCTTCTGTTGCCTCAGAGGGTGATGGGTAACAACATTTCAGTGGTGCAAAGCACAGCACTGTGAGGGGCCATTAAGAGCCAGTTTACATATTCATACTGGACCAGTACCACCAATAACAGCCATCCACCTGGGCCTCCTTAAACTTGACACCTTGCCCTTTTTTTCGGACACTGGTGTCAATTATTTACAACCCCTCACCAACCGAAAAAAACTACTCGCTTACATCCCCTCACCCATTATCAGCCCCTCCCTGCCAACAAATATTTCACCCAGATTTCTTCCTCCAACAGCCCCTTCTCCAGCACATTAACAGTCCCTTACCACAGCCACATCCACAAGAGCATGGGGAGACTGCATAAACGGGTTACAAATCCGGGTTGTAGGAAGCTGGCTCTGTGTATACTATACCAATGTAAGGTATAGTGTGCACAGAGTCCAGTGGATTCCCAAAGGCTTACAGAGGTAAAAGTAGATAATACCTTACTCTCTATTTGTAGTAGTGTGTGCAAGCAGTAACGCTTTATCAGCGGGTAGCGTTAAGCATTTATTGTACACACTAAGGCAAGAAATTATGTCACACACTCAAAGACTGAAGACAAACCAATGGTTTGTATCAAAAGTATTTCATTAGTTGTATTTTGTTTTTAGAGCCAAGCATGAATTGGTACAGGTAAGTAAAACTGTACTTTTCCAGGCAGGTTAATCAAAACAAGAAAGCTGGATGAAAATGACTTTGTTAAAGGTTTGTAGAATATTTAAAGACAATAGATACTTTTTTATGTTCATTGGAAGAGGGAGGTGCACTCCAATAAAGTCAGTTACGCAGGTAATTTGTGTGAAAGTTATTTTCTTTATTTATTCTTTTTGTGAGAAACGGCACAGCCAACGTGTTTCGTTCCCCCAGTGCCACGGGAACTTCGTCAGGGCTTACGTAGAGAGCACTTCAGAGGTAAGTTTATATTTTTGAGGAATAATGATCATCGCTAGGTTTCATCACACCGGTTGGGTCGTGCAAAACAACCGGGCTTTCACTTCTAATGCTTAGTGCGAATTGGGAAACAAGGTTCGCAGAAAGAATGTTAAGAAGGAGTACCGCTATTTCTCAAATTGTCGTTAGTGATCCAATTCCTGATTACAACTGTTATTAAATATCGTAGTCATTACAAGGTACCTGGATTCATATAGTGGTGTCTCGCTATCGACGAGTCATATCTCTAGAAAATTTGTTCAATTGGTTCAATAGTCATCAAGAATCACCCCTCCCAGTTTCAGGCGTCAATAAAGTATTTTACCGCAACTCCGTTCTTTAGCATTGGTCGTTATTCCAAAGGTTGGAAAGGGGAGGTGGGGGGTGTGTCTGCGTCGCCTTTACAGATACCCGACGTCCACCCTCTCGGCGTATCATCCGTAATAAGGATGAAGCAAATCCGCGGAACCTGCGATAAGGTCCAGTCGTTACGAACTCCAGTCATTACGTACTTCTAGTGACCAGCAAAGACTTTGACTTTGCTGGTCACTAGAAGTACGTAACGACTGGACCTTATCACAGGTTGTGCAGTGAAATGTTCAACATTTTGACATCAGAAGCACCCGCTGCAATGTTAAAGTGCAAGATCTGATAGCCGTAGTGACGGACGTACCCAACGTGGTTGTGCAGGACCGCCGCATGTATTGCGGACGGTCCCGGTCACCACAACGATGGCGATGTCCGTCCACCATTGTAATCGGCCCCTAAATAAGGCAAATGTGTAATTAATTTGAGATGTAAGTTGTGGGGTGTATAGTGGTAAAGGTTGGGAAGTAAATTCTTTTAAATTAATGAATACGTTGTTGTTAATTCATATTAATTTAATAATGTAAAATTAGTTATGTAAATTGTGTAATCATTTTTAGGTATGTGTTGTGGTGTTTATTAGGGTAGATGGTGGAAAGTATTTTAGGTTTCAATAATTAGTTGCTTATTAATAATAATTAATGAATTGATAAATATTTATAGTAATTGTTTATTTTTATTTTGTGTGTGGATTTTGGTTTGATAGGAGTAACGTTTGGTGAGTAAATACATTTTTAACTGTTTTCATTTGTTTTATAATTAATAATATTTTTTTATTTCAGAAATATTTATGTTAATTATGGAGTTATAGTTTCTTTAAAATTTAAATGTGTGCTGTGAATTATGAGCTGTTATAGGGTAGGAAATAAAAAATATAAAATCTAGGTAACAATGAATGTTTTTGATTATAATTAATTTCTAATAAATATAGTTATTTGTTTGCAAATTATTTTTAACATTTTTATAAATAAATTTTTATAGGTCATTTTTACATTTTTTTAACTTTATAATATGCTTCTGTCTTGTCATTTATTATATTTGTATATATGTTTTCTCTATTTGTTTTTAACTTCTTTTGTATTGAAGTTGATATTTTGTTTTATTTTAATTTTGAATTGACTTCAGTTGGAATTGTAATTGTTACCCCTCCGCTGTCCAGCACTTTCCCTACTGTTGCACTCACTAGAGTGGGAATACTAATTTTTACTTCTCCGCTATCTAAAACTTTCCCTACTGTTGCACTCACTGGAGTGGGAATAGTAATATTTTTCCCTCAGCTATCCAAAACGTTCCCTACAGTTGTGCTTGGAGTGGGAATAGTACCTTTTTGCCCCTCCGCCATCTAACACTTTCCCTACTGTTGTTGTAATTGGAGTGGGATTAGTAATTTATACCCCTCTGCTATCCAACATTTTCCCTACAGTAGCACTAACTGGAGTTGGAATAGTAATTTTTACCCCTCCACTATCCAACACTTTCCCTACTGTTGCACTCACTGGAGCGGGAATAGTAATTTTTACCACTACGCTATCCAACAGTTTCCCTACTGTTGTACTCAATGGAGTGCAAACTGTGAGTTCAACAATTATTAGATATTTCTATCTTAAAATTTATAATATAATGGATTTTGTATTTTATGTTATGTTATAGGTGTATGTGTATATATATATATTCACTGAAAAAACCATAGGTTATAGACCATATATAGTTAGGAATTTGCATTTACAAAACCTTGAAAATTCACTGAAAAAACCATAGGTTAGAGACCATATATAGTTAGCTGGACATTTTATTGACATAAAACCAATGAAATTCCATATATAGTTAGTTGCACTAACTATATATCGCGCACCCGCAATCCACTGCTGATGATGTCACATATTACATCATTCATGACATGGTCAGTGACATCACTGATGACATCACTGATGACATCTCAAATGACATCACTGATGACATCTCAAATGACATCACTGATGACATCATGACACACCAATACCAGTTACTACATATGCACTCACTGATTCCTACGTCTACACACACATTCACTCATTCACCCATACAATCACTCATACATACAGTCACTCATTATTACAACACTATCATATGCACTCATGCACCTATGCAGACACTCACACACTGCCACTCATCCATGGAGTTACTCACACACCTAGTCAGTCCTGTAAAGAATCAATCACACTTCCATTTCCTCATCTATACAGTTAAACACAGAACACCATACTTCAGTGACATCACTGATGACATCACTGATGACATCTCAAATGACATCACTGATGGCATCTCAAATGACATCACTGATGACATCATGACACACCAATACCAGTTACTACATACGCACTCACTGATTCCTACGTCTACACACACATTCACTCATTCACCCATACAATCACTCATACATACAGTTACTCATTATTACAACACTATCATATGCACTCATACACCTAGTCAGTCCTGTGAAGAATCAATCACACTTCGATTTCCTCATCTATACAGTTAAACACAGAACACCATACTTTTCACACATATACTAACACATACTTACTCTCTTATACAATCACTAATACAAGTACACATTGATATGCACAGAGTCACACACCTCCCAGCCAGCCACACACACACTCAGTCTTCCATACATCCACTCATTCTTCAATATGTAAAACATATTTAAACTTTACAAAAACACACAGACACTAGATGATGTCATCAGTGATGTCATTTGAGATGTCATCAGTGATGTCATCAGTGATGTCATTTGAGATGTCATCAGTGATGTCATCAGTGATGTCACTGACCATGTCATGAATGATGTAATATGTGACATCATCAGCAGTGGATTGTGGGTGCGCGATATATAGTTAGTGCAACTAACTATATATGGAATTTCATTGGTTTTATGTCAATAAAATGTCCAGCTAACTATATATGGTCTCTAACCTATGGTTTTTTCAGTGAATATATATATATATTCACTGAAAAAACCATAGGTTATACACCATATATAGTTAGGAATTAGCATTTAAAAAACCTTATTTTACTCACACAAAACCATTGAAATTCCATATATAGTTAGTTGCACTAACTATATATCGCGCACCCACAATCCACTGCTGATGATGTCACATATTACATCATTCATGACATGGTCAGTGACATCACTGATGACATCACTGATGACATCTCAAATGACATCACTGATGACATCACTGATGACAACATCCAGTGACTGTATTTTTCTGTAAAGTTAAAATATGTCTTGAGTGGATGTATAAGTGTCTGGATGAAGGATTTAGTAGGTGCATGACTGACTGTATGAGTGAGTGATTAAATGTGTCTCACTGAATGCATGGGTTAGTGACTAAACTGTCTTAATTTGTGCATCATTATGTCTGTTGTTCTGTAAACTGCTGCATGTGTTGATCATTAGCTATACGAGAGGCTATATGTGTTATTAATTGGTTGCCCAAGTATTTCTATGGGAGATTGAGTTTGTGTGGGGGTGGCTGGAAGGTGTGTGACTCTATGCATAGATGTGTGAGCAGTTTATTCACTAGGTGTATGAGTTCAAGAGTGCATGTGGAAACAGCTACATGGGCAGTTGACTGTGTGCATGAGTGTATTGATGAGTGAATGGATATCTCAATGCTACATGTCATAGTAAGTACATATGTAAAACACAGTACATGTGAGAGTTGGCATATATAAATAACTGTGCATGAGAGCCACTGAATGAGTGAGTGGTTGTATCGATCATTGTGAACTTGTATCAGGGATTGTATAAGAGAGTAAATATGTGTTAGTATATGTTTCAATAAGTAAGGTGTGTTTAACTGTATAGTTGAAGAAATGGAGGTGAGATTGTTTCTTTGCATGACTGACTGGGTGTGTGAGTAACTCCATGGATGAGTGGCAGTGTGTGAGTGTCTGTTTACACTGAGTGTATCTAAGGTTATATTAGAGTCTGAAGAGGTTTATCGTATTAGCACAAGAATGATGTCAAATGAGATGTCATCAGTGATGTCATCAGTGATGTCATTTGAGATGTCATCAGTGATGTCATCAGTGATGTCACTGACCATGTCATGAATGATGTAATATGTGACATGATCAGCAGTGGATTGCGGGTGCGCGATATATAGTTAGTGCAACTAACTATATATGGAATTTCAATGGTTTTGTGTGAGTAAAATAAGGTTTTTTAAATGCTAATTCCTAACTATATATGGTGTATAACCTATGGTTTTTTCAGTGAATTTTCAAGGTTTTGTAAATGCTAATTCCAACTATATATGGTCTATAACCTATGGTTTTTTCAGTGAATTTCAATGGTTTTTTAATAGCAAATATCATAAGCTGTCGAATGTCAAGTACGTGGTAAGTAAAAACATTTTCGTGTTTATGCACACTGATCTGCTTTGAATACTGCCCCCCACCCCTCATTTCTATTAGGAGTACTCTCTCTTTGCAGATAGTGAAGGGTAGTTAACGCAGCCCTTTGCCCCCGTTGTAATCCGTCGTGCCTGCTTCTCTCTCCATTTGATTGATTGTTCTCTTTGGTTCATTCTCTATTTACAAACAAGCACAGAGTCGCAATACTCTGTTTAGTCTTTGCAGATAGCGAAAAATCGTGTAAAAAAACAAAAGGAATCGAGCAAAATCAGTAGGCCACTAATGGGATCTCTTTTTGACCTCGCTAAAATAGAAACATTAGGAACAACCTGTTGAAAATAGCAATGCGTATGTACATAAGCGGCGTTCATTTGTGTTCACAGTACCCCTTGTTGATTGTTTCAATCGAGCATTGAATTGTTCGAAGTTAATTCTCTTAAGGATCTTCTCTACCTGCAAACGAGGAAGAATAGGAATATTCTCTCTCCCTTTGCAGATAGTGAAGGGTAGGTAACGCAAGCCTTTAACACGTCGTACCTATTTCATTCCTCATTGATTGATTGATTGTCCGAACATTGACTGTTTGGGAATTAGTTCTTTTTGGAGGTATTCCCTGTTTGCAAATAAACGTAGGAAAATCTTTGCAAGTAGTGAAAGGGTACGTAATGCGGACCTTTCTCCCCCGTTGTAATCTGTCATGCCTATCTACTCCCCACTGATTGATGCACCTTTTTCACCCGGACCATTTACTAGAGATACGTCATCTGGCCCGACCAGAGAGCACCCCTAGTGAAAAGGACATATGCAATAATAACGAAGTGATCACTGTATCCTGTTAACAGAAACTTTACCATGAAACAACCTGGAAAGAAAAAAATAGGAAAACGAAAATCAGTAGGCCACTGATGAACATGAACTTTTATTAAACAACAAACAAAGAAACGATAACATAACGTAATGATAAAACCTATTAATGTCCTAGAAACAAGAAAACGTTAAATTATGCCAGTGGTGAGAGACCAGAAAAACAGTCCGAGAAACCAAATCACCCCTCGCTGTCCCAACTCATGCACTCTGAAAGTTCAAAGTTTTGAGGAGTGCTTGTAACATTGTCTGAAGCCTATTTGCAATTGCTTCATCTTCACTATTCTTAAAGTAAGTGGGGGCTGTTGTGATGCGGTGCCACCCTGAACCGCTTGACGGAGGCCCCCGAGGGACGGTGTCATGTCGCGGACTCGGAGGGGGCGCTTGGCTCCGGCCCCCTCCCCAAGTCGTGTTGCCCTGGTGTGGCCTGAGATCGCCCCCGACATAGGTGGCCGGCTCCCGGGGTCAAGCGGAACTTTTTTCCTTTTGGTGACTCTTCCATTCTTCACCTTGTCCCACAATCCGTTTCACCTAAAGACACGCTGTAGTGGGGCACCCCTTTTCCGTTTCATTTGCCATTCAGCCCGCTTTTGCTACACTGTGCCTCTTCCGCTATTCAGCTGTTTACCGCCCGCTCTTTCGACTACAGCGTCTCGCTCACCATGTACTTGAGTTGCTCCCGCTCTTGCGATGCAGCGATAGGCGGCTGCCACAGGACTCTCAAAATGGCGGCCATCTCTTCAGATTTGGGCGTGGTCCACTAAAATGGGCCTGCGACACCTTGGAACTCGGACGCTTGTCTGCTAGAGCTTGGGCTCCATTCTCGAAAGCGTCCCCTCATCCTTGAAGATTCTACAAAAGTCTTGGGGGCCCCCGACTCCCGCAGGCTTCTGGTGGGGAGCGCCTAGCATGATTGCTCGTGGAATGGCCACGACGGAGCTACGAAATGGTGGTGCTCTCATGCTAACGCCAGCTTCAGTCTGAAACATCCAGAAACACTGTAGACTACCAATTCGATCAGTTCCGGTAGCGCTCCAACGTGACCCGGTAGAGAAGAACTTGCCCTCCCCTCTTTGACTGATGGTTCTTGTTGCCTGTCCCTTCTGTTGTCATTTAACAGAACTATTTAGCCTGCTGAAAGGGGTTGTGTGCCGTCCGCTGGTTGGTGGAGACATTTTGACTATATTCTGGACCTGCGTTGTCGCGTAATGCGTCATATGACGCGCCGCGTTAGAAAGTTTAATAAATTATGAAACACAATAAACAATCCTTAAAAAATAAAAAAAAATAAAAAATAATCAACAAAACCAACAATCAAATAACATACAGTATTTGAAAAGTCTATCATTCATTTTTCATTGCAGTACGCTGCCCAGAAAGCTTCCCGGTTCCCGGACCGGGCGCTACCCACGCAAAAAAACAAAAAAAAAATTATTTTTTTTGCCCCGCGGGGCCCTTTTAAAGCCTCCACATTAAACCTAGGGGGTCAGGGAGGATCTACTATGCCCCCTTATGGTTATTTGCCCCTTTGTTTTGGCCTCCTCTTGTCTCTCGATCCTACCGAGAGACAAGATGGCGGCCGCTACGGACTTTTTGGAATGTTGACAGACGCCAGAGAACCAATCAGCTTCGCTTCACAAAGCTCCGTTGCGCGAAAAGTACGCGTCCTGCGCCGCTGCCCGGTCCGCTGTTACAGATATATATCTTTTTTTAAACGTTAATTTCTCAAAATCCACTGGAGCACATATATTGAGACCTACAAAAGGCACATCGGGCTACCAGTCCCTACAATTTTGCCAAGTTTCGTGCAAATCTATTCAGCCGTTCGGGCTAAAAGTGAGGCTAACCGCCCTATGGAAAAATCAATGTTAAAAACACGTTTTTGGACCCCCCTTTTTTCTCGGCCCCCCCTTGACGAAACCCCCCCAAATTTTCAGGGGCTGCTCAGAAACAAAATGTGCCATTTTCCTCAAAATTTCAGCCAATTCCGTCCACAAACGCCAAAGTTATTAGACATAGAATTTTCAAAAAACCCATAGGGAAAAAATCCTAACTATATATACCTACTGGCGACCGCCAGTAGGTAATATATATCCAAGTTCGTGCAAGCAGCCGCCGCACCTCGCTATGACCCCTCCTCTTAGTAACAGCGGTCCGTACAGGGCAGCGAGCCCAATTATTCCAGATCAGTCACACTATCGTCCTCTTAATTTAAAAGGACAGTAGGAAGTACGGACTCCAACCAGCGTAAGTTGCAAAGTTTCATTTATTCAGCATAAATGGCAGCAAAACATAGTCACTGTTGTAAATTTATATATATTTATAACAGTTTAAAAGAAATTAAATAATTTTTTAAGTAAATATATGTATATATATTACATTTTATATATGTATGTTTACATTTTAAAAATTAAGTTCATTTATATTGGTGCCGCTTCGCTGTTCAAGGACCTTGCCGGATTTGTTTGGACACTGCTGGGGTAGTGAGAGAGTTGTTCCCGACGGACTCGAAGTCCCAGGAGCCCCGGTATTGCCGCCACCTGTGCCGCGAGGCCCGCCTACACACGCCTGCAGCCGCTATATAACTTCTCGCAGCACCCGCTGTGCGGGTGCCGCTTCGCTGTTCAAGGACCTTGCTGGATTTGTTTGGACACTGCTGGGGGAGTGAGAGAGGTGTTCCCGATGGACTCGAAGTCCCAGGAGCCCCGGTATTGGCGCTACCTGTGCCGTAAGACCCGCCCACACACGCCTGCAGCCGCTATATAACTTCTCGCGACACCCGCTGTGTGGGTGCCGCTTCGCTGTTCAAGCACCTTGCTGGATTTGTTTGGACACTGCTGGGGGAGTGAGAGAGGTGTTTCCGACGGACTCAAAGTCCCAGGAGCCCCGGTATTGCTGCCACCTGTGCCGCGAGGCCCGCCCACACACGTCTGCAGCCACTATATAATTTCTCGCGGCACCTGCTGCGCGGAATGTGCACGGGCGCGCGCCGGGAGAAGCCCGGGACAAGGGCGGGGCCGTCCGCGGCCGTCAGAGGCCGAAGGAGGCCGGGCTGGGCCACCCCTCTTGGTCATTGTATCCTAAATCAACTATTGAGTCCTTTTGGGTATGCTTATACATGTATTACCATATGCCGATACTTGTTGTTAACCATTCTTTGATTTGAGCTGTTTCTACTTAAGCCTGGGTGTGTTTGCGCGAAGAGGAAAGAGCACATTGAATAGTAGTTTCTAGCACTGGGTGAGCATTGTTAGCTGATTCTATCAATAAGGTATCAGGGGTGAAAGGGAGGGAGGGAGTGTATCATACTGCTTATACTGTTTGGTTAATTTAGTTGGAGAATTGCGATAGTTACGACTACAAATTAATAAAGGGTTATTTCCTTTTTGGCTTGTAAGGTTAATCCCCGCTAGCGTAGATTAGTGAAGAAACCTCATTTTGTATTTTGTATACTTGTGAGTTTAAACATAGCACATTATTATGAGTAAACAGAAATGTATAACGGGGACACTGGACAATTTTATTTTAAGAGCAGAATCGATTATAACCCAGGAAATTGCCCTTGCTGAAAGAAGACTGTCTCTAGGCCCATCTACATTACCAACATATAAGGAATATGGCCAATTAAATTCACTCGATTCATTGCAAACATTGACGAGTAATTGTATTGTATCCCCTTCCCCCACTTAAGGTAGCCCCGTGGTAAATCACACTCTTAACATTAATGATAAGCCTGAGATGGATGCGCCACAACATCATCAATAGCAACAAGGCTTCAAGGTTTAAGGCAGGGGGGGTCAGTGAAAAATAGAACAAAGAATACATCACAAGGAAAACGGAATGTTAATAAAAATGGGAAATCTGGGCGGTTAGGAATGTCGAACAAAGGGCCTACAGAATTAGTAGAACATATGGGGCCTTTAAGTAGATCCTTTGGAACTCAAACTGAGATCGATAACTCTTCATACTCTAATAGAGAAGATGGTATGGCCGAGACATTAGAACATATTGTTGCAGACATTTTTAAGACCACCTTAGACTCTGTCCAGGCACAAATAAATGATTGCTTGGGCGTTAGAATGAAGGATCTAGATGATAAGATTGCCCAAATAAACCAGGCTATAGTCAAATTAGACACTATGGGGCCCATTAGGATGTCGGGCGGATCGCCACCGCCATGCGGGCGGTGGCGATCCGCCCGACATCCAGGTCCGACCACCACCCATTTCTCCCCTGCCATATTAGCATGGCGGGGGAGACCACGGCGGACGGAAAGACCGTCTGCCGCTTTTCCACCTCGGTCGCCTTGTGACCGGGGCAGAAAAGGTTTGATATGGTGGCGGTGTCTATCAGACACCGCCAGCCATATTACAATGGGCTTAAACAGATGCCTGCCGCCACGGAAAGGCATGCAGTCTTCACTTCAGGGGCCCCCTGTGGGCCCCCATGGTGAAGGGGGAGTGGGGGGTGCACATGGGGGTTTGCATACACAATGCGGCAGGCACCGCGCCGTGCCTGCCTCTTTGTGTATGCAAATGCATACATGCATTTTTAGCATTGTGGCGGGTGGTGCTGAGAGCACTGCCCGCCACAATGTTAAAAATGCATGATGCGCCCGCCACTGTGGTGGGCTCATCCTAATATGCAGTGCGGGACCGTCGCTCAGCTCGCGGGCAGTCCCGTTTTCTGCAAGGGTGGCGGGCGGGCAAAGTCCACCCGCCATCCTAATGAGCCCCTATGTTTGATTAGGGGAGAGACAATATTGAAGAAGGGGCCAAACTACTTACAGAGTATAGAAACAGCTATCACAAAAATAAGGAAGCGAGCCCTGATGGAAATACTCTAGTTCAACTCAGAATAGACCCCCCCAAATGGTACTGGCATTGCGGAAGAAAGAGCACAACTACCAAGAAATGAGGAATCCCAAAGTAAGACTACCCATCCAGGAGAGAGAAGAATAGACCAAACCATAAAGAGAATAGACCACTCTGACAACAGTAACACAAGGGTATCAGTATTTAGCCCAAATGAAACTGATCTGATCCCCAATCACGATAATTTAAATCTACCACCAGCCGCATGCCCGTATGTTCTAATACTCACTGGCATACCTGCTCTAAGAAAGGATCAAAGTGAAAAATGGCTAAACCTTTGAAATAAGGTCGTAGACTGGCTACAAAAGTTTAAAAGATTCAGTCCACTTGAAATGAACGAAATCATAATGGTGCGAAGGGTAGGGTGGGTGGGGAACCACAGGAAAAACATTGAAGGTGACTGTATAGTCGTAAACTTTAGGCGACCTCACACAGTCCGCAACCTACTAAGAATACATGAGGAGACCCTGACGCAGAATACCAACATCACCCCACCCCCCCCCCACTCTGGGGTACGTTTATATACCGGATGGGGAAGAAACACGCAGTAATTGCGATAATTCCTTCCCCCTCATACCATTAATATCTCCGGGAGATGGAATAGAGGTTGTACCAATGGAAATAGAAACAAAGAGGGTGAAGGTTGCGCCAGACATTGTACTACAGACTAATGTGTCGACGGTACAGGAGGTAGATATGGGCCGGGATGGGTCAGTGATCCATAAAATCCCACTGACCGTGGGTGGCGGAGTAGTATTGTCAGGAGAAAATATATGTCCAAATGATATCTTGTTAGATGGATCCCTCATAGCTACGAGTAGTAGTAACTCTCCAGGAATAAAACTAATCTCATGGAATATAGCGGGGCTTAGGAAAAATTCCAGCGACCCAGAATGGAATGAGTATATTGAAGCAAGTGATATTTGTCTCTTGCAGGAAACTTGGGCGTTAAACACCCCGCATAGAGTGGGGTACAGAACATTCAATGTTGATGCAGCACCCTCTGTAAGAGGTAGGCCTTCGGGGGGGCTCGTAATATGGGTAAAAGTAACTCTTGAGATTAGAATAACAATATTAAACATCCACTCAATGGATATACTCGGAATAAGAATAAATACGAAGGACGGATGGATGTTATATCTATTCAATGTGTATAATATACCAGGCCCGCTATCAAAAGAGTCACTGATATTACAAAATGTGGACTCATTCCGAAATAGTTTGGAGGAGAAACCAAGTATAATATTAGGTGGCAATTTGAATTGTAATTATGAGCCAATTATAGGGCTTGGAGACATTTCTGAAGACGAGGATAGTGCCAATAATATCCCTATACTTACATAATATTAATCCGGTTCCCTGTACTGTATTAGCAGTTCAAATTATGAGGCTGACAGCTACTCATGGATTGATAGCATGCAATTGTCGATTACCATCAGACATATTAAAGGCCTCGACTTTCTTTAGGAATAGTTTCCAAAGTAAAATCGATTTTGTTATGGTTTCTCTTGATATCTGGTCTTATGTAATTAATCTAGAGATTATGCCTAGGATTGAGAGCGATCATCACCCACTTCAACTGCTATTTTTTAGCAGCTTATTGTCCAGTATAACTATGAATAATGAAGTAGTCAAAACAGCCAATGTAACTAATGATGTCATATTAGCTAGCAACAATTGCCGTTCACTAAAATGGGCCCATATATTGGAGCATGGCGAAGTGCTAGCGGAAATCTGTAGCACATTAGCTGACACATTTGTTAGACATCTAAGCATACCGCTTGAAGGGAGTGCCTTTGTAGATCTACACAATCGTTTTTTTATATCATCAATACCATTGGTAACTAAAAAGCCAAAAAAGTCACCCAAAATTTAAATAATATGCCAAGCAGGAAACCCTGGTATGATAAGGATTGCCGTAACGGCAAGGCTAGACTACTATAAGCAATAAAAAATAGGAATGCTATTGAGATTAACACCTTGGCTGCTGGAGCTATTCCTCTGCTGTGCTGGGCCATAATAAAAACGGGTGTTGTCATGACGAGCTCAGCTCGTCATGAGCACCTGAGAGGTATATGCCATGACGAGCTGAGCTTGTCATGAGCACCGAAGGGGTTAAGGAGGCTAGAAGAGAATATAAGAAAATACAAGAGAAGGCGAGAACAAACTGGGACGAGGAAAGCTGGTCAGAATTGCTCATGGCAGCTAAGAACAAGGACCAAGTGGGATTCTGGAGATTAGTGGCGGAAGGGAACCATACGGGAGGAGTGGTTAGGGATGTTTTTCTTGATGAAATGACTTGGGTCGAGCATTTTACCCAGTTATATAGGGCACCAGAAAATATTGGGGTACTGATCAAGGAAATATCATTGTTAAGCCCCAGTGCAGCTAAATTGGAGTTTGAATTAGAGGAAACAGTGCTAGCTATTAATGCAGTTAAAAATGGAAAGGCAACCGGACTAGATAAAATTCCGGGCGATTTATACAAGCATGAAATCAATGTCTGGGCGCCTTACATTAATTATTTATGTAATGCCTTAGCAGAAGGCATAGATTTTCCGGATAGCTGGAGGGGGGGGGGGGGGCGGAAATCGTACTAATTTTTAAAAAGGGCAATAGGAATGAGCCAGCAAACTATCGCCCTATCAGTTTAATGGACGTTTTACAAAAAAGGTATGCAAGGCATATTTTAACTCGTATGAATATATGGATGGAGGAAAATTCTGTTCTCATGAAGTTCCAATCTGGTTTTAGACCCAGAATAAGTACTATAGATCAGGTTGCTTATGCTGGAAGTATGTTAATATAAGGAAAGGACATCTGTATGTCGCATTTGTAGATCCTAGGGCTGCTTTTGATCTTATTCCACGAGAATTGCTATGGGAGTCATTACATTCCCACGGGCTTCCTGTCTGTCTTCTGCAACAGATCATAAGGTTGCATGAAAATAACCATGCCAAAGTAAGATGGGGTCCAAATGGTGAACTAACAAACGCTATCCCAATTAAGAGTGGAGTCCGCCAAGGATGTGTGCTGGCTCCCACATTATTTTCAATGTTTGTTAATGATATCCCATCATACTTGGAGGGCTGTAATAACGATGCACCGAAATTTAATGGAGAAAGGGTTCCAGCCCTTTTATTTGCAGACGACACCATATTGATATCTCAAACGCCTAGAGGTCTGCAATCTCTTTTAAATTCATTCCAAACATATTGCAACGGGAAGGGCCTTGAGATTAATACTAACAAGACTAAATATATGGCCATAAATCCTCATAAAACCTTTAGGGGGAATTTGTTTTTAAATGATCAGAAATTAGAATAGGTACAGAATTTTACATACTTGGGCGTTTCACTGGATTTAAAATTATCGTGGAAAAGCCAAGTAGAAAAAAGTAGAATGATACTAACACAGAACACATTGCCAATTATGAAAAAACATGGGGAGAGTCTCAGTAGGGCTGTTTCCCCGGCACTTGAAGTCTTTAAGTTCAAGGCCCAGTCCGCTGCATTATATGGGGTGGAAATATGGGGACAAAATGTAAATTTTAATGTGAGTAGCACTCCTCTTTTTAGAAATTATTTTTAATTTAAATTCTTTCTTAACACATGCGTGCTGCGGAGGTGGCACGTTTGTCCACACACCGTGCCTGTAACTTCACAACCTATCTGGAGTGGATAGACCACTCAACCTCTGCGCACTGTTGCTCCTGGTCAATATATCATACCAGATTAATCATTCAATTTTTCAATTTGTTGAACAGTTTTCAGTGTAACTCAATCATAACATATGACTCTTAACCAAGTTAACTCAAGATTTCTTATTTAATCATCAAATTCATTAATCGATATCATGGAAATGTAATGTAAACAAATATTAACATTTCGCAAATTCAACATAATCTTTCTTGGCAGTATACAGTTGTCGTAGCCCGATGCATTTCGAGTCCCTTCGGACTCTTCCTCAGGGGCCTGTAAATATAACCAGTTCATAACATAAGCTTATGTTTGTAACATATGAAATAACAGATTCAATTTCGTAAAACAATGTAATGCGGAAGGCAACAAAATTCATTTGCTTTTAATTTCGGATGCTTGAAATAAAATGACATAACATAACTAAGAGCTTTTAGGGTACAGATACCACCACCACACCTCTGTGGAAAACTGTGAACCGCATAAAAAGACTTATACTCACACACAGAACCAAAGAAACACGCCCTTCCTGTGGACAGAAAAATCTATATGTAAACAACTGATACAAAACGTTGATAAACTACCAACCACTCGCTCCGGGGGGTTCCTGATCTTACCTCAGCTCTTCAATACGGACACAACCGCGTTTCCGACTTTTAACCCAACTACCGGCCACTACCTGTAGACAAACATGAAAACCATCCTTAATCATCACTCTCTCCTTTATAAACCTAAAATGCTCGTCCAAACAATACACTGCTGCCTACCTCGGCGTTACTGCTCGCATCCCTCGTATACTCCACTCGGTTCCAGTATCAATGTAAACACCGGATCTTCCGGTTTAAAAACACCATGCTCCTTCAGAAATTACCCACAACAGTGAAAACGGACTAACGGGAATCGTCCTACGAACACTACCCACAACAGTGAAAACGGACTAGCGGAGATCTTCCAATCCGCCATATTGAATCAGTCTAATCCAATTGGCTTTCCTCTGATTACCAACTAGTAAAACAACCCATCGGTAAAACTAACCTGAACCTAAATGCAACTCCTATCAACATAATAGTCGCGAATGGTGAGAAATTGTTGTGAATGGTGAAAAATTACCGCGAATAGTGAAAAAGCATATTGTGCCTGGAGATCGGAACTCCAAAATAAAAATTTTTTTTTAAAACCAAACGTGAGTGAACTACCGGGGATAGTATATTACAAGGAATCTTTCTATTGTGAACTAATACTTAAAAAGCCAATACATAGAAAAATGAAACAATTGGGTGCATCCATAGTGTACAGTATTACAATACTTAGTGTACTCATTATAAAGAGTTGCTAGCCAAACCCTCAACATGTACCTCTCCTGGTGTACAGTATCATAATTACAAGAAACAGGAGTAATCAATTTTTTCATTTAAACCTTTTGGTTCCTGTGTCCCTAGGAACCTAATCCAAAATATCTCTCTTTGAAGGAGGGATCTAGTGCGATCCACTCCTTCATAACTTTCAGTTCTCTCCAGGACTGAAAACTGCATCTGGGAAATGTTGTGCCTGTTCTCTGACCAATGTTTAGCAAGATTGCTTTTAATGTTGACATTTCTAATAGTACTCTTGTGTTCAGATATTCTTGTTTTTAGCTTCCTTTCCGTTTTCCCAACATAAAGTTTGCCACATGGGCATTTGATGTAGTAAATCACATTCTTAGAGTTACAGTCACTATCATGGTGCAATTCAACAGTTTTACCAGTCTGTGGGTGATGTAAGCGGGTTCCAACTATGACATTGTGACAGTGGACACAATTCGAGCACCGTTTCATCCCTTTATGAGTCTGCCTCCTGCTGATGGTTGGAGTCTTCAGCAACTCCTTCAGATTTTTTGATCTCTTATACGCAAACATCGGTTTTTGCGAGAAAATACCTCCAAAATCTGGCTCATGTTGTAGAAGTTCCCAATGTCTTGTTATAATGTTTTTGATTTTTACTGAACTCGTAGAGTATTTAGATACAAAAACTTGTCTCTCCAAAGTTTTTTTCGGTTTTTTCTCCAAAAGATTATCTCGGTTGAACGATACAATCTTCTCCTTAGCTTTCTTTAACACAGCCTCTGGATAACCTCTGCTTGCATATTTTTGCTCTTGTAAATCCAAATGTTTTCCCAAAGTCTCAGGCTCTGAGCAAATACGCTTTATTCTCATATATTGCGACAGGGGCAGGTTCACTTTTAAATTCTGAGGATGAAAACTCTGAAATAAAAGAGAATTGTTAACATCAGTTTCCTTCCGGAACACCTCAGTCTGTAATCTTCCTTGTCTTAGTGTTATTAATACATCCAAGAATGAAATTTCATGATCACTAATAGTGTGAGTGAATTTGATTTGGTCCACATGTGTATTTAAAGTCAGAATTTTTTGTTCCAGCATTTCTCTGTTCCCTGACCAGAGTACAAAAATGTCATCTATAAATCTTTGATACAGAAGACTATGGTCTCGCCATTCCTCATCTGAGTAAATAAAGTCAGATTCAAATTTAGCCATGTATGTGTTGGCATATGCGGGGGCCCCCGCAAATCCCATCGATGTCCCATTTTGTTGTAGAAAAAACTTGGAATCCCACTGGAAGTAGCTGTGATATAAGCAAAAATGCAACAATTCTAGGATGAATGTTTTCTCTGCTCTGATGGTTTCAAGTTCCAACAGCGCCCATTCCACAGCTTCCAGTCCTGCTTGGTGTGGTATCGAGGTATAGAGTGATTTAACATCTATTGTGCATAACAATAGATCTTGAGTAATGGAAATATTCTTCAATTTTAGTAAAAAATGGTTGGTGTCTTTAGTGTAAGATGGCCACTCTTGAACAAATTGCTGCAAAAAGGTGTCAATATATTGCCCCAAAGGTTCAAAAATTGTTCCACAGCCTGTGACGATGGGTCTCATGGGAGGGTTCAGTTTATCCTTGTGGATTTTTGGAAGCATATATAGGCGTGGCCGCCTCGGATGTTGTACCGTGAGGAATTGTTTCGTGGCATTAGAGATGTAACCCAATTCAAATGCTTTATCCAAAATAACTTTCAAAGTTTCTTCTAATTCTTTGGTGGGATCTTCTTCCAGTTCCAAATATGTAAGCTCATCAGAAACATGTTCATTGACTTTTTTAACATAGAACTCCATGTCCATCACAATGATTGCTCCTCCCTTGTCCGCTTTTTGGATATGAATACTCTCATTCATTTGAAGCCTTTTCAAAGTGTTCCTTTCAAACTCTGACAAATTCTTGGTTTTGGATCTCTGGAAGCGTAGTTTCTCTAGATCATTCCGTACTGATTTTTCGAATGCATCCAGGATTTTATGAGATACTGGTGATTGGTACTTGGATTTTACTTTGAACTCCATTAATTCAGTAGGTTCTTTTTCCTCTTGTGTAGGAACTACGTTTGTGAAGAAATGTCTGAGTCTTAAAACCCTCATGAACTTAAACAGTGCTATTTCACTCTCCAGGATATTCGTGTCATAAGTAGGGACAAAACCTAGTCCTCTATTTAGAACTTTTAGTTCATCAAATGTTAACTCTGTTTTAGATATGTTCATCACCAAATTTACTTGGTGCTCCTTGTTCGAGCTCCTTCTTTTACCTCTCCTTGTTTTGGTTTGGGTTTTCCTGGTGGTTGAGTTAGATCCCCAGCCTGGGGAAAAGAAGACTGCTTGGATGTAACCGCTGTTTGGGCGGGTTCTGTTTGTTGAGTGGAGCCAGATGCTTCTCCAATTTGTGTATTTGCTGATGGTCTGGAAGCACTTAAATCCGTATCCGAAACTAAACTTTCCTCTGAAGTTGTTATTACCTTCTTTTTTGGTTGATATACTCTTCTTTGGGCGTATACTTCAGCCCAGGTGTAAACCTAATTCAGCTTATAATCAAGCGTATCTCTCTTGAATTTCCTTAATTTGCCCTCCTGGATTTCTTTAGTGTATTTTTCCAACGTGATCTTTATATCATTTAAAACTTTATCCCAATCGTCTTTTTCCATTCTGCTCTCCAGATTGTGTTTAATCTCATCAATTTCATGGGTTAATTCCGCTATGACTCTAGCGAGCTCCTCAATTAGAAGTAGTATTGTTATATTCTTGCCTATCACTTTAAATACATCTTTAAATCACATGCCAGTGCATGAGACATGGCATGAGACATGCTTTCATTCAAGTGTGACCGACATTCCAGAATTGTTATGAAAGATAGTTGTAATGTATTAGCTCAGAGAAGATGAAACTGAGAACTGAGAAGGATGTCATTCGTGCTGTCAATAAACTACTTATAATTTTGTAAACTTTGACTGGAGCATTACTACAATTTTGGCGACAAGGATAATCACCACTTACAGCACGAATTCAAAGTGGTGTTTTGGACCCAATTTAAAGAAAAAATGTTCTTCATCATCAAATGGTATGTACAACGTTTTTTCCTACTTAAGCAAATTAAAATTTGCCAGCGGCTGTTTAATTAAAACTGTGCCTTGATTGCACCTGCGGCTGTTTGCTCCAACATTTACCACTACTACAAAACTATAATTCACAAAACTCATTTGTGTTGCATTGTAAAACTCATACGAATACTCGAAATTTGTGCTATTTACTAAATGCGCTACCGTTTCTTTCTTCTCGGAGATTTTGACTGCCTATTTCCGATAAATATTACAAAATACTCAGCGCTTACTACTTGAATATATTGCCATCGTGTTATGGTTTAAAAATCATCTACCCGCATCATACCTGTTTAGAATTGCCATCCACCTCCATTCCAATACGCTTCCACAAACAACGTCAACACGCATTGGATTGAGTTTACTGCATCAACGCGCATGCGCAAATACGTCATTGCGCACTGCGTGGCGGCCATTTTGTGAGATGTGTTATTCTAAGTTACCATAACAACCCTGCGCCGATAACCACATCGCGCATTGCAACGACTGAGCACCAACATTGTATTCGGAAATAATTTACAGATTCCAAACCTCGTAGTGGACAACAAACACGGAACAGAAGTAAGCTCATTTAAAATAAACTTGTTCTAAAATGAAATCGATACAACTTGAACTGTTTAACTGATTATCAAAATTGAGTTATTTAAGAACATACATAACTAAATTTTGAATAGTGTTTAAGTTTAGCATACAATTGCTAATAGAAAACTATTTACTTAGAAATTTCATCAAATTCACTCTTATTCAAAACAACATGCAATTTGATCCTCCCAACAAATTCCTTCAAATGAAAGGTGATCCACCCATGCCATGGACACGTTGGAAGGAAGAATTCATAAATTACATGAAAGCTATTGACGGTGAAAGAATGGGTGCAGAACGAAAGAAAAGCATTCTTCTCCACTGTCTTGGCTCAGAAGGCCAAGAAATATTTAGATCATTACCTCAAATTCCTTCAACAAATGAAGGGGGTGGAGATAATTTAAATCCATATACTGAAGCTCTGGCTAGACTCGAAAAGAGGTTCAAACCAAATGTAAGCATTGCACTCAAACGTTTTAAATTTTATACCAGAAAACAAAAAGATGATGAATCCTTTGAAGACTTCATAACTTCTTTAAGGTCTCTCAGCTTACACTGCAATTTTGGCACTATTGCAGACGAAATGATTCGAGATCAAATCATAGTCCATACAAAGTGTAAAAAAACTCAAGATAAACTATGGGTTATGGGAGATCCAAGTTTAACAGAAACTATTGCTATAGCCAAAGCACAAGAACAATCAGATTTATGGATGAATGCAGTCAAAAGAGATGTTGAAAAGAAACAGATTGATGAAGAAGTCTGCGCAATAAAACACAAACAAGGATCAAAACAAGACTTTTCTTCTTATAATAAAAACAAACAATTTCCTCCTCAGAAACCTTTTAATCAAAATTTTCAGGGAATATGTTTTAGATGTGGGAGTAAATCTCACATTGCTTCCTTTTCAGGTTGTCCAGCTATAAAAAGGGAATGCAATTTTTGCAAACGTATAGGACATTTCAGTAATATGTGTAGGGATAGACGTTCATCTACACAATATAAACGACCTGTATCTATTGTATCTGAAGAAATAGTGAGCAATGTCAGGAATGAGGAAAATGTTATCAATTCCAATTTAGAGTCTGGTTTTGTAGTTTCCATTGTAAATAACCATTCAAAGATACAGCGTAATTCTCCGAAATGTATTTTTACCATTTGTGAAGTAGATTTATCTCTTATGGTAGATTCTGGTTCGCCATGGACCATAATCACACAAGAGTATTTTCAGTGCATGTTATCTCATTCTAATAAGTTAGGAAATATGAATGAATCAGATGTAGCTGCTCTAAATTTCTCTGGTACGAGAATTGAGATGATTGGTTTTTTCAACGTTGAAATTCAATTTAAGTACAGAAAAGCTTCCATCAAGTTATACATATCTATTAAGGGTATCAATGTGTTGGGGTGGTTTGACCAATGGAAGTTAGGCATTGTTTTAAATCCTAGGGCAAAAGAACCAGTATCTTTGTGTGATGATAGTCTTATGAATACCATTTCGGTGGTGGAATCATCCAACATTTCCACACTTAATACCAAAGGGGATGATATTATCAAACGTTTTGATACTGTATTTTGTGATAAATTAGGGAAACTTAAAAAAATTTCACACAATATAGTGTTAAAAAAGACTCACACACCCATTGTCCAAAAACTGAGAGGTGTTCCCATAAATGTTAGGGAAGAACTCAAATCCATGCTAGATGATTTATTAAAAGAGAAAATCATTGAACCCATAGAATCATCGGAATGGGTTTCGCCTATAGTTTTGGTCTGAAAACCTGACCAAAAATTGAGATTATGTGTGGACCTAAGAGCATTGAACTCTAATATCGTAATTGATTGCCACCCTTTGCCAAATATAAATGAATTAGTTTCAGTATTTGATGGTGCAAAGATCTTCTCCACATTAGACTTAAGATCTGCCTACCATCAGATAGAATTAACTGAAGAGTCTAGGAAACTCACGGCATTTATAACACCTCAGGGTTTATTTCAATACATCCGTATGCCCTTTGGACTTGCATCCGCTGCATCGGTATTTCAAAGAGTAATGTTTCACATCTTCAGAGATATAGATAAATACGTGAAGTACTTTCAAGATGATATATTAGTATTCTCAAAAAACACTCAGGAACATGAAATTCATTTGCAAGAAGTATGTAAAAGGTTACAGAACAATGGTTTAACTGTAAAAGCACACAAGTGCAAATTGTTCCAAGAGTCAGTAGAATATTTAGGACATACGTTGTCTGGTAAAGGAGTATTTCCGAAAAAATCCAATGTAAAAGCCATTGTCAAAGCTCCAGTACCGGAAAATAGGGATCAATTACTATCTTTTGCTGGCATGTGTGAGTATTACAGCAAATTTGTAGACAAATTTGCCAGTAAAATGGAACCTTTAAGAAAATTATTGAGGCATGGGGCAGAATATGTATGGTCTGATGCTCAACAACAAGCTTTTGATGAAATCAAAAATGATATAGTTAAAGCCCCTAATCTCAAACCTTTCAGAATCAACAAGGAATGTATCATTACCGTTGATGCCAGTCAATATGGCTTGGGTGGAGTACTATCACAAAGAGAGGGTAACGAAGAATGGAATGTGGCATTTGCTTCGAGAACTTTAAATGATTGTGAACGTAGATATTCTGTGATAGAAAAAGAGTTATTAGCATGCGTGTGGGCCATCGAGCATTTTAGACTTTATATTTGGGGATCAAAATTCACCTTAAGAACAGATCACAAGCCTTTAGTCAATATTTTATCAGTAGGTGGAGGGTGGAACTCCACAGCCAGAATTGCAAGGCTGACTTCGAGGTTACAGGAGTATAATTTCGTTACAGTCTACGTTCCAGGAAAGAAAAATGTTACGGCAGATTGTTTATCACGGTTGCCATGTAAAGGTGAGGAAGTTTGTGTTATACAAGAGAAATTTGAAGATAGTGAATTTGTTTTAGCTATTGAAGATGTATTACAAGGAAAATTCAAGAAAGTATCTGAATCTGATTGGAAAGACTGCATAGCAAAAGATTCCAGATGGAAAGATTTAGTAAATTACATTCAAAATGGTTGGCCAAATAAAAACATTATTAGTTCAGAATTAATGCCATTTTACAATGTTTTGGATGAGTTAGAACTGGATTCTGGGTTCATTTTTAAATCTGGGAAATGTATTCCTCCAGAAGGCATGCAAAACATCATTTTACAAATTGCACATGATACGCACCCTGGCATTTCTTCAATGAAAAGATTAGTTCGCTCTGTATTTTGGTGGCCAGGGATCGACAGATTTGTTGATAGGACAGTTAGAGAGTGCCAAGAATGTGTATGTAAAGAGAGGATGTTAAAGGTATATACTCCACCCCTCAAAATTGTTAAATGGCCTTCAGAACCATGGCAAAAGATTGCTTTTGACATATCAGGTCCTTTCAACATGTTACCAGAATCTTCGCGTTATGCTTTAGTGATAGTAGATTACCACTCCAAATGGCCAGAGGTGAAATTTGTCCCTAAGGCTTCTACTGAAACAGTCATTGGTTTTTTCAAAGAAGTTTTTACTAGAGAAGGGTGTCCTTCTATTTTAGTATCTGATAATGGGGTTCAATTAACATCTGGTGAAATGGCACATTTTCTCAAGAACTGTAACATTATTCACAGATTCACTTCATTATACGAACCCCATGAAAATGGTCAAGTTGAGAGATTCAATCGGGTACTGAAGAACTTTGTGGTGGAATCTGTCAAATTTGGCGTTTCTTGGGTAAGTGCCTTAAGGGAAAGGCTATGGACATACCGTATTACACCTCACACAATTACTGAGGTAAGTCCTTTTAAGCTATTTAAAGGTCGAAATCCAGCCTCAAGAATGTTACCATGGTGGCTAAAAGAGAAATGCAATCAGTTGTCATCTGACCAAGTTAATATAGATGAAGTTGCCAGGCGTGTAGAGAATAAACAATTCAAAACGAAAAAATGGTATGACAAAAAATGGAATGCAAAATCTCAAGAGTTTCAAGTGGGGGAATGGGTGAGAATCCTCAAATCTGGTTTATTGTCCAAAGGTACTAACAAGTTTAGTGACCCCATTCAAATCAAAAAGATTTTTACCAATAGGGTTATGACTCAGGATGGCAAATATTGGAATATAAGAAAATTAGCTAAATGTACCATCATGAGTGATAAAGGTAATTTGTCTAATGAACCAAGAGTTTTGCTAACAGATAATTCTATTGCTCGAAGAGTAAAAGATACTAAACGTGTTATCAATGTTCCTAAAAGATATGTCAATTAACAGTGTTCATGCTTAAAGATGTCTTTTATTTTATGATAAGTTTTTTTTATTCAAGTTATACAATGTTATTATCATAAAAGAATTTGTTGTTCAATTTATTCATTTTATAAAAAAGGGAGATGTGTTATATTCTTGCCTATCACTTTAAATACATCTTTAAGTCACATGCCAGTGCATGAGACATGGCATGAGACATCCTTTCATTCAAGTGTGACCGACATTCCAGAATTGTTATGAAAGATAGTTGTAATGTATTAGCTCAGAGAAGATGAAACTGAGAACTGAGAAGGATGTCATTCGTGCTGTCAATAAACTACTTATAATTTTGTAAACTTTGACTGGAGCATTACTACAAGTATTAGATCTAAAGAGCACTTATTTAGAATTCGGTACCATTTGTCCATGAAATCTTTATTTTGATGGAATCTGTAAAGCGTCGGTTTTATGGACATCCTTAATCCACGCGGAATCCTCTTCTCCTTATGGTACTGTACTGTGGAAAAGTAAATTTTGCCATGTTCTGTGTCCCTACGCGTCCTCCATCATATGTTATCTGTGCATGATTAATATGCATATGTATTCCCCATGTTCGATTAATGACGCAATTACAGTTGTGTCCATCTCTAGTATGTCTATTTCCAGTTCTCGTGAATACTACGAATATCAGGCCTATTTAAAGTTACGTTGCCACGTTTCTCAGTGTGCACGTTATTCCATTGTAAAGTCCCCGTTTCTAGGCCTCAAAAGGGCCCGGACACCAGATTCAGCTCCTGTCTCCTGAAGCCCTCGCTGAGGAGCGATACAGCCCCCACCTGTATCCCTGACCCTTCACTTACTTCCTGCCTTGCAGTGCCCGGTTCAGCCTGGCTCTGCCTCTGAGTCTGCCAAGAGTATGTTATGATTCCAGTTATCAGTTCAGTCCTCCTTCTCTGCATTCCTAAGCTACTGAATCGCATCAATAGTTACCATCATAGTCTAGCCTTTGCGTCTCCATGTTGGAGAAATACTGCATTTAATGGTCATTTAATATTCTTCATCACGCACTACATGTAGAATAATGCATGCACCATTCTTAGAGTCTGTTAGCCTTTACCCCGATAACTTTTGGATTCTATCAACATGTTCTCTAAACATCAGATACTAGATACTGCTTAGGTACATGTCGCCCTGACTCTCCAGACTTCAGTCTCTGCTCCTAGCACAGAGTTCGTAGCCCCCAGCTTCTCCTAGTAACACGTCATTGCCAGTTTGCGCGCACTGGGCCCTGCAATAGGATGGCAGGGCCCAGCAGCTGCTGGGGCTGGATCTGGGATGAGCGCGCTAACATTTAATAACAATACACGAACATATATACTAAAACAGTTGCATTACAATACATACGATAGGCGTAGCAGTGGGTGGAGCAATAGGCGTGACGCGTAGCAGTCGCGAAAGATAAGGGTGAAAGTAGGTGTAACAGAGGCGTATACATAGACATGTGATGCAAACGTAACAGAATATGTCATGAATGGGGCGGAAACATGGAGGGGGCTACCTAAGGAGCCGGGACCTCTAACCTGATGGTGCGCGCAAACTGGCAATGACGTGTTACTAGGAGAAGCTGGGGGCTTCGAACTCTGTGCTAGGAGCAGAGACTGAAGTCTGGAGAGTCAGGGCGACATGTACCTAAGCAGTATCTAGTATCTGATGTTTAGACAACATGTTGATGGAATCCAAAAGTTATCGGGGTAAAGGCGAACAGACTCTAAGACTGGAGCATGCATTATTCTACATGTAGTGCGTGATGAAGAATATTGAATGACCATTAAATGCAGTATTTCTCTAACGTGGAGACGTAAAGGCTAGACAATGACGGAAACTATTGATGCAGTTCAGTAGCTTAGGAATGCAGAGAAGGAGGGCTGTACTGATAACTCGAATCATAACATACTCTTGGCAGACTCAGAGGCAGAGCCAGGCTGAACCGGGCACTGCGAGGCAGGAAGTAAGTGAAGGGTCGAGGATACAGGTGGGGGCTGTATCGCTCCTCAGCGAGGGCTTCAGGAGACAGGAGCTGAATCTGGTGTCCAGGCCCTTTTGAGGCCTAGGAACGGGGGTTTTACAATGAAATAACGTGCACACTGGGAAACGTGGCAACGTAGCTTTACATAGGCCTGATATTCGTAGTATTCACGAGAACTGGAAACTGACATACTAAAGGTGGACACAACTATAATTGCGTCTTTAATCGAACATGGGGAATAACATATGCATATTAATCATGCACATATAACATATGATGGAGGACGCGTAGGGACACAGAACATGGCAAAATTTACTTTTCCACATTCCCTCCTTGTCACTACGTTTCCTTCAGGAAACATCAATATTCATGATACCATCTATCATTTCATACAGTATCATTTGTTCGTCTCGAATTTTCTTGGAACGGGTTTTAGAACGGGGCTTGGGACTAGGAATACAAGATGTAGCACAAATGCCGCAAATCGCAGGGCCACATTGTATACAGAGGCAGCAGCTGAATATGATCGCTACTGCAATACCTAGAAAGGACAAGACTTTCCATCCCCAAGCGGAAATTATATTCCAGAACCAACCGGACCATGTCCAGGTGCCTGGATTTTGGTGTAACAGATGGGCAATTTTATGGAGTCTGGTTATAGCTGAATAAACAGACGGCGCGTTATTTGGAATGAAAATGCAGCAACTAGATCCGATGACTCTACAGGCCCCGCCCCTATCGGCCAATAGGACGTCAAGGACGAGACGATTCTGTAAAACGACAAATCTCATAGCAGATTGCTCTTCGGTTAAGTTACCTAGAGCAGAGGCAGTCTCATTGACTACTACTTCAAGGGTTCTTGTTAACCTTCGGATTAGCTTACTATTCTGGATAGGTCCTATAAAGAAGAAGAAACCTCTATTGAAATCTGTATACTGTTCTAGAGCAGTTTCAGTATAATCGACAATTGGGGACTCGATCTCCCTTCTATGTCTAATGTGTACTAGATGTGTGTTTCTATGATAATCAGGTGGGGCTAGGAAAACTGGTGGCAGTAGGAAGGCAATGTAACAGGTTCCCTCCCAATCGAGGGGCAGACGAACATATGCGGTCTGACCACAAATAAAATAAGAATGACGTGAAGCTTTGAAAATAGATTTCCTACTGTCACTGTATTTGACTATAGTAGTACAATCGCTATGTCCTACGTGTGTAGAACCATTATTTCGGACACATAATTCGCCTTTGACTGGTAGTACTGAAATAGCAGGTAAGTCTGGAGTAGTATCAGACTGAACATTCAGGACCATGAAATTCGAAGAATAATTACCTAAATTGTAAACTTCGTTTTCTAGATCTAACCCGGTTCTGTGGGGGAGACCTTGCTTGTCTGGAAAACATGTACTGTTAAGAAAAGACATATCTGTTGAGGATGACGTTAACGTGGACCATGCTCCACACGAACCATTATGTGAAAATGGATAAGGAAAGAGTGGCAGAACTCCCTTCGGTGTCTGAAAAGGGGGGAGTCGACCACACACCCAACAATTAGTGGCATTGCTGGTCTGGTGTGAATAATGTAGCATGCGGATGAAAGAATTATTTCGCATAGCGAGGCGGTAAGAGAGTTCATGAGGAGGCAGATCACTAAACGTGTGCTCTACTGTAACATTAGAAGACTTATTTACATGAGAAACTGGAAAATACAGGTAAAACGCATAACTGGTGCAGGAAATCATAATGCTGAGAAATAATATGAAACATAGAAAAACGATACATCGGATTGAATTTTGACTAACTCTCTCGCTATGGGGGTCTATTTTATACATGTCAGAAACAGTCTAACCGTTTCACCTAGGGGAGGACTTAGACAATCAAACTGGCTGACTTATTTTACTAGACCGGAGTTTCAACTTATACTCCTGCTGTGGAGTTTTCTCTAACAGGGAGGGTGCAGTATCATTGTTCTTTGCGGGACAGTCCTTGAGAATAGTACTTTGGCAGTCCTTTGAATCCTGGGAAATGTCCTTTGAGACGGGTTTCAGTCCATAAAATTTCTTTACGTGCGAAAGGTGCACCCAGCCTTTGCGTCCCTCCAACTTCACGGCTGTACGGGTGGCCAGGAGGACCTGTCGGGGCTCCTTCCAGCGAGGCTCCAGCGGACTTGAGCGGTCAAAATTTCGCACCAGGACCATGGATCCTGGAACGATTTCATGCGGTGCCACCTCGGTATTGTCTGGAAATGCGGCGGCAACCTGTGAACGACAAGAGTTGAGGGCAGACATCAAGGAAGCTAGGTAATCTGTCAGCATATTACTTGAAACATCGGTAATACTTCGGGGTCTGGGTGTACCCCACATGTTAGGGGGGCGGCCGAAAACGACCTCATACGGGGACAGACCTGATCTGGAATGTGCGACCATGCGCATATAAAACAAAGCGACTGGCAGAGCTACTAGCCAGTCCACACCTTTCTCTTTACATACTTTGGCGATGCGAATTTTCAGGGTCTGGTTATGTCTCTCTACGAGACCTGCTGCTTCAGGATGGCGTACACAATGGAACTTCCACTGGTACCCTAACAACAGGGAAACATGCTTCATTAACTCTGAGGAGAATGGCTGGCCGTTATCAGAATATACGACCCTAGGGAGTCCATAACGGGGGAAGAACTCACGAACCAACTGCTTGGCAGTGGTCGCGGCTGTGTAATCTGGGACTGGATATGCTTCTGTCCACCTGGACAAAGCGCATACAACTACAAGGACATACTTGAAACCTCGACATCTCTCCATCTGAATATAATCCATCTGGAGGACTTCAAAAGGGTGGTCAGGGGGCTGGAATCCACCTTGTTCCACCGGGACACTTTTACCTGGATTAAACTGACAACATATCATACAGGTACGGACTTTCTGCTTGGCTGCAGCTCGTAAATGCTTGTTGAACCAAATGTTCTGGATACTGTCTAACATGGCTTTTTCTCCTAAATGTGCTGGACTATGTGCGGTATTAATAATGACTTGAACCATAGAGTCGGGGAGAAACCAAGTGGCTTTTCCTTTCGTTAACCATCCTTGATCTGTCTGGACCCCTCCTTGTTCGGACCATTTCTTGATTTCTTCGGGAGTAGCATGTAACTGGATATCTATGACATCTTGAGTAGGGTCTTTAACTGTCATACATGTAGTCGGATCTGGAGTGTGTGTCATGTTAACTGGAATGTCTGGAGTCTGTGCTGTAAGCTTGGCTGTGCGATCTGCTAGATCGTTACCCTGGGAAATAATGTCAGTAACTTTCGTATGTGCTTTGCATTTCATGACAGCAATGGATGTCGGTAAATGTATTGCATCTAACAGAGCTTGAATAAGGAGACCATGCTGAATCTTGGTTCCATGAGAAGTCATGAAACCTCTCTCCTGCCAGAGCACTCCAAAGTCGTGTACGACTCCAAATGCGTAGCGTGAATCTGTGTAAACATTAACTTTCCGGTTCTTGGCGTGTATGCAGGCTTGTGTCAGAGCAACTAGCTCTGCCGCTTGAGCGGACAGGGTGTCAATACGGTGTGTCTTAATAACTTCGGTGTCGGTAGTCACTGCATACGCGGCGACTAGTTCTCCTGTACTTGTTCTCATACATGAACCATCCACATAAAGTGTCAGGTCGGGATCTGGTAATGGAATATCTGTCAGATCTTGTCTTGGCTTTGTCGTAATATTAACTACTTCCACACAGTCGTGTGTGTCCGGACTTAAAGTAACTGATGGTAACAGTGTAGCAGGGTTCAGGATGTTGCAGCGTCTGATTTCTATGTGTGGCTGGAACAGTGTCAATTCATAACCTGTCAAACGTGCAATTGTCAAGTGCTGAGTCTGTGTTCGGTTTAAAAGAACTTCCACGGAGTGTGGAACTTGTACTGTCAGGGAGTGTCCTAAGACTATGGAATCACTTTGTCTGATAGCTAGTGCTGTGGCTGCAACTGACTTGAGGCACGCAGGCAGAGCCTGGGCTACAGGATCTAATGTGCTCGAAAAATAAGCACAAGGCTTGTATTGTCCTGCTTGATCTTGTGTGAGAACAGATAATGCTGTACCTTCACGTTCTGTGACGAAAAGTGTAAAAGACTTACTGTAGTTCGGTGTAGCTAGAACTGGAGCTTGACATAGGGCTTTCTTTAACTCATTAAAACTAAGTGTATGTTCAGATGACCAAGGGAGGACAGTCGATACGGCTGCCTCCTGTGTCGTTAACTGTATCAGTGGTTTGGCTAGAAATGCATACTGAGGAATCCATTGTCGGCAGTAAGAAGTGAGGCCGATAAAAGCACGTACCTCCTTCTGGGTCTTGGGCTGAGGAAGACTCGCTATTAACTGGATACGGTCAGGTGTCAACTGCCTACCCCTCTTGGACAGTAAGTGTCCTAAGTAGACCACTTGCTGGACACAGAATTGAAGCTTCGAAGGGGACACCTTGTGCCCCATCTCGGCAAGGAAATACAATACTGTAAGTGATGCTCGCTCGCAAGCACGTTCAGAACGGGCTGTGATCAGTAGATCATCGACATACTGGAGCAGGGCAGTGTCAGTTGGCATGTGAATGTTGTCTAGTTGCCTCTTAAGTGCTTGACTGTAAATACTAGGACTTTCTGTGAAACCTTGAGGAGCTCGTGTGAACATATAGCTCCTTCCATTTAAACAAAATCCGAAAAGGAACTGGCTGTCTGGATGAATAGGGACACTGAAAAACGCGTTCTTGAGGTCTATGACCGTAAAAAATGAAGCTTCGGAATCAATGGCTGTCAATAGGGAAGAGATATCTGGGACAACTGGATACTGGGGAATAATACATTTATTAAGCTCTCGGAGATCAATCACTAATCGATATACTGGGGGTGCATTTGGATCAGTACGTTTCATGACTGGAATGATCGGAGAATTGCATACATTGGAGTCAGTTTCTACAACCACTCCTTGAGCCATGAGCTCGTCAATAATTTTGGATAAGGCTGCTACAGCCTCAGGTGGCAATCTGTACTGTCTGATTCGTGGTAACACTACACCTGGCTTGAGAGTCACACGATGGGGTGTGATTTGCATATAACCAACATCAGTTGGACCTTGCGCCCATAGATGCTGCGGAACATTGGACAATCTGGGATCAAAATCTCGTAATACATAGTGACCCTTGAAGTCACGTAGGAACAATCGTATTCCCTCTGGGGAACAGCATATAACTGCACCTAACTCTTTCAGTGTTTTAATACCTAATAGATTTTCTGGACATGACTTAGTAAGTAACAGGTCAGTAGTACGGGACAATGGACCTACTTCTAGAGTAACTGGCTTTGATATTTCATTTACAATAGGTTTTCCTGAAAATCCAAGGGAAACATTTCTTGAGCCTGAGAGCGGAGCCCCTGGAACTTCGGCGTGACTGATGGTGGTCCTACTTGCCCCTGTATCAATCAGAAACTTTCTGTCTTTCCCTAATACTTGACTGTGAACATAGGGACCTTCTTGATCTACAGGTATCTCGATGAGAGGCAAGCCTACCTCCCTCTCTAGGCTGTTTCATGAATATGGCTGATACTCTGGATACTCAGACTGTGCATACTGGTACATTTGCTGTGTAACATGCTGTGTTGCAGCGATGGGCTGCGGTGCTGTAACTGTCTGTGGTGCATTCTGTGGCTGAGGAATCTGTGAAACTTGTTCTTGTCTAGGCGGACGTGGTCTTTCTTTAGTCTTACCAGTAGCTATGTTGTGTTTCAGAACTGCACACTCGTTTATAAAATGACCTGGCTGTTTACAATAATTGCAGTTCCCTTTAACGGGAGCTGCAGGATGACTGGCTTGATTCGGACCCCTCTTCTGACTGTCTTGAGGAACAGATTGTGCAACTAGTACCTTCATTTTCGTGTCTTTCATACGTTTTCTCTCGTGTTCTTGCTCTTCTCTAATTCTATTCTGGTGGTATTGGAGCATCTGTAACATCTGGGACGGGGTATTAGCTTGCCAGGTACTTTCGACTTTCAAAACTCGATTCTTAATTTGTTGACTTGAATTCTCGACTAATTTAGTAACAAAAAGGTGAGGGTATGACTCGCTACTTGTCTTGAGGCCACTGTTGATGCTAAAACATTTCTCAAATCTAGAATAAAAATCACTAATGTCTTCGTCTTGTTTCTGTTTACAGGCTGAGATTGCATCCCAGTCTTCTTTTCTAGTTGTTAACAATCTGGGTAAAACTTGAATCAATAATTCAGGTAATTCTTTACATTTCGCTCCAAGACCGGTACCTGGTACTCGTGCCTTATCTTCAGCTTCTAGAACTGCCCAATCGATCTTTTTCTCTCCCACCTCCCATTCTTTTTCCTTGAGCTTTTCATACACCCCTGCGGGCAGCAGAACCTTTAACATTTTAATTATATCTGGATACGTGTATTCTCCCATACGGAGCATGTCTTTTAATTCTCGATGGAACCCTGCTGGATCTTTATCATGACAGGGGATTAATTTTTTCATCTCTAAGAGTTCCATCTTTGTGATCGGGGTGTAAACAAACACTCGTTCTAGTTCGCCACCCGTTCCTCTAACTGGGTGGACTTCTCGTAACGGATTCTGTCTCTCTATGTAAAAGGGTTTACTTTCTGGGGGTGAGACATGAACAAAATGCGGGTTCAAAAACGTTCTATATTTGTGACGCTGTTCTAGAATGACACTAATTAAATCGGTACCTAAACCTTTCCATCTATACTGGAGTAACTCGTTCAGGATATCATGTAACGGGCCTGGATCAGAGTGCTGACCCTCATACAACGTAATGAGGTGCTGAATCATATACATACCCGCCAGTCGTTGCTCGGCTGGGGGCATTTTCAGAAACATTTGTGCCACCATTTCGTCTGGAAAAGTGGTAGAGTCAGTAGTCCATCGGACTGCTGATCGGACTAGTTCTTGTTCATGCATAGTACCTAACTCACTGTAACCGATTCGTGATTTCAGAATGTGATCGGTAGCTTGAAATACTTGTTCTAGAGAACCTTGTTCTGGTGCTGGATGATGGAAAGTTGACTTGTGTTCTAGGCGTAAATGGCGATCTGGAAATCTAGATTTTCCTACATACGCTATTCTGGCGGAATTCTCGTCGTCTACCTCTTCAGTATCAGAGTTACTTTCTTTCTCGCTTACTTGTGCTGCTTTACGTTGATCGTGTAACCTTATTATTTCTTTACGGATTTTCTTGTACATACTTTCCATAGCACTGATGGTCCTGTGCTTACCCTCGGCTATATTATCACTCCACTTTGTCAGGGTTCTCATTTCGGCTTGATCTTTGGACGGGTAATCTTGTTCTCTTATTAAACAATTAATCAAAAACTTTAGTATCATGAGCTGGATCTCGGCTTTCCTTTGAGACATGACTTCGCCAATGCTTTCTGGATCATCCCCTGTACAGATGAAACGATATATTCTGTCTAGATCTTCTTTCATATTCGGTAGGGTGACTAGATACTCGGCCACCTTTCTTACGCGTAATGAATATAAAACCATATTATCCTCGCCTGGGACTGGATCATAGCCGCATTCATTAAGGGCTTTTCTTATTTCTGCTACAGACTGATGTCTGGGCGTACGCTGTGACGCTTGTGCATGTAATTCGGCTGACGTTAAACGCTTATGTGGCGGCGGGGTCTGAGGAGGACCTCCTCCTGCGGCCCCTAAACTAGAATCGTCGACTGATCCTCTTCGTACTAGTGTGGCAGGAAATTGAAATGCGGGCTGAACTTGTATGGCGGGCTGGACCGGGGGTACCGTAACAGGTACTGCAAGGGGTACCCCGGTGTCTGGAGAAACGGGAAGTGCCTGATTTACAGGGACTGGCGGACCGCGAACACGATTTCCATATTCTGGGACTGTGTCGTCCAAATAGGACGAAATGAAAATATCAGCTGCGGTCTGTTTGTGACGTAGCTTGGTCGGAACTAATGGTGGCGGGAAATTACTGGATGCCTCTGGGGTCGCTTTTGGCCGGCCCTCGGCAAGAAGAGGATACATACCCTTAATAAGAGCATGCCTCTGTCTGTCTGACTGTTCGGTTTTAACTCGTTCACCAATCTCGATTAATTCCTTTTCTTGGGCTCGTTCCAAGGATTCTCTACTTAATTCTGACTTTCTGATTTCTTTTTCGGTTCTTTTATGAGATTCTTTGCGCCATAACTCGATGGCATCTTTCTGTGACTGTCTGGCTTTCTTTTTCCATAATGCTTCTTCTACTCTCATGATGCACTCGGCATCCCATGTGCCTGACACAGGCCATCTATACTTTTCCTCTAACTGTTTGGTATACTCGACCCATAAATCTAGATATAATATGGCGCTTATGCCATGCTTCTGATACATAAAATGACCTGGACTGTCCCTAGGCGGGACAGGAACTGCTGCTTCTAGCAGACCTTTTCTAGTTCTCAACTGACGCAGTTTTGAAAAGAGCGGCATGACTGAACTATAATCTGGACACAATACGATACACAATGAACACGATAACTACTTCACACTCATTCCACGACATCAAGATACATGAAGAACATTCAGAATAACAGTTCGAACAGAATACTACCTAGAATACGGAAAACAGAATACATGAATTTTCTCGAGAACAGAACTGACTAGAACAGAAACTAGATGCACTGCTGAAACAGTACGAAACTTACCGGTCTCATACAGAGACACGTCAGGACCCGCATCCACCGAAGTGGACACTTCGTTTGTGGGCTTGTGTACCACCAACCCACGGACCAGAGTCAATTAGATTGACCCTGTCTAGATACTACCCCAGCAACGGTACTCACCGGGCAGCAAGAACGGAAGGCCTCGGACTGGACTGGACTGCTTCGACGCCGGACGGACGAACTTCGGACTTCTGTTACGGGTGGGCCTCCGGATACCTCGGACCTTGGACTCTCGGCTTGGGCTCTGGTCGGGACTCGCCGCGTTCCTCCACCGCCTCGTCTGGATGCTGGACCGCCACCTCCGTCTCCTCCGTGGGCCTGAGGGATACTTGAAGCAGAAATATCTGCACGTGCACGGTATGGTTCCGTCACAGCTGCAGAGGGTCAGGGGGCCGGCGTGGCTTCACCGGCGCGTGGGGAAAGGGCAAGTCCCTGTTCGGGCGCCATTATGTGGTAAATAAATAAATAATACCTCTATTTTTGGATGAATAAATGAATAACAGATAGCTCAATAAATAAGAGTCAAGATTCGAGGTAGTAGGAGTTTTGCAGGTTTATTACAGCATAAAGGACAGGAACAGGACAACTGCATAGGAATAGGATGGCAGGGCCCAGCAGCTGCTGGGGCTGGATCTGGGATGAGCGCGCTAACATTTAATAACAATACACGAACATATATACTAAAACAGTTGCATTACAATACATACGATAGGCGTAGCAGTGGGTGGAGCAATAGGCGTGACGCGTAGCAGTCGCGAAAGATAAGGGTGAAAGTAGGTGTAACAGAGGCGTATACATAGACATGTGATGCAAACGTAACAGAATATGTCATGAATGGGGCGGAAACATGGAGGGGGCTACCTAAGGAGCCGGGACCTCTAACCTGATGGTGCGCGCAAACTGGCAATGACGTGTTACTAGGAGAAGCTGGGGGCTTCGAACTCTGTGCTAGGAGCAGAGACTGAAGTCTGGAGAGTCAGGGCGACATGTACCTAAGCAGTATCTAGTATCTGATGTTTAGAGAACATGTTGATGGAATCCAAAAGTTATCGGGGTAAAGGCGAACAGACTCTAAGACTGGAGCATGCATTATTCTACATGTAGTGCGTGATGAAGAATATTGAATGACCATTAAATGCAGTATTTCTCTAACGTGGAGACGTAAAGGCTAGACAATGACGGAAACTATTGATGCAGTTCAGTAGCTTAGGAATGCAGAGAAGGAGGGCTGTACTGATAACTCGAATCATAACATACTCTTGGCAGACTCAGAGGCAGAGCCAGGCTGAACCGGGCACTGCGAGGCAGGAAGTAAGTGAAGGGTCGAGGATACAGGTGGGGGCTGTATCGCTCCTCAGCGAGGGCTTCAGGAGACAGGAGCTGAATCTGGTGTCCAGGCCCTTTTGAGGCCTAGGAACGGGGGTTTTACAATGAAATAACGTGCACACTGGGAAACGTGGCAACGTAGCTTTACATAGGCCTGATATTCGTAGTATTCACGAGAACTGGAAACTGACATACTAAAGGTGGACACAACTATAATTGCGTCTTTAATCGAACATGGGGAATAACATATGCATATTAATCATGCACATATAACATATGATGGAGGACGCGTAGGGACACAGAACATGGCAAAATTTACTTTTCCACACCTTTATGGGACCGGTATGTTCCGTGCTGTTTCAGCAGCGCATCCAGTAATTCTAGTCTGTTCCGTTCTCGAGAAATTCATGTGTTTCTGTTCTCAGTGTTCCAGGTAGTATTCTGTCCGAACTGTTGCTTCATAATGTTATTCAATGTATTTTCAATGTCGTGGTATGCCTGAATTGTTTTCTCAATTGTTATTGTTCCTCGTGTATTGTATTGTGTTCAGATTCAAGTTTGCAATGTCCCTCTTTTCGAGATTACGTCAGTTAAAAACTAGAAAGGGTCTGCTAGAAGAAGCAGTTCCTGTCCCGCCTAGGGACAGTCCAGGTCATTTTATGTATCAGAAGCATGGCATAAGCGCCATATTATATCTAGATTTATGGGTAGAGTATACCAAGGAGTTAGAAGATAAGTATAGATGGCCTGTATCAGGCACATGGGATGCCGAGTGCATCATGCGAGTAGAAGAAGCATTATGGAAAAAGAAAGCCAGACAGTCACAGAAAGATGCCATTGAGTTATGGCGCAAAGAATCTCATAAAAGAACCGAAAAAGAAATCAGAAAGTCAGAACTAAGTAGAGAATCCTTGGAGCGGGCCCAAGAAAGGGAATTAATCGAGATTGGTGAACGAGTTAAAACCGAACAGTCAGACAGACAGAGGCATGCTCTTATTAAGGGTATGTATCCTCTTCTTGCCGAGGGCTTGCCAAAAGCGACCCCAGAGGCATCCAGTAATTTCCCGCCACCACTAGTTCCGACCAAGCTACGTCACAAACCGACCGCAGCTGATATATTCATTTCGTCCTATTTGGACGACACAGTCCCAGAATATGCAAATCCTGTTCCTGCTCCGCCAGTCCCTGTAAATCAGGCAATTCCCGCTCCTCCAGACACCGGAGTACCTGTTACGGTACCCCCGGTCCAGCCCGCCATACAAGTCCAGCCTGCATTTCCATTTCCCACTCTGCCAGGACGAAGAGCATCAGTAGACGACTCTAGTTTAGGGGCCGCAGGGGGAGGTCCACCCCAGACCCCGCCGCCACACAAGCGTTTAACGTTAGTCGAATTACATGCACAAGCGTCACAGCGTACGCCCAGACATCAGTCTGTTGCAGAAATAAGAAAAGCCCTTACCGAATGTGGCTATGATCCAGTCCCAGGCGAGGATAATATGGTTTTATATTCATTACGCGTAAGAAAGGTGACCGAGTATCTAGTCACCCTACCAGATATGAAAGAAGATCTAGACAGAATATATCGTTTCATCCGTACAGGGGATGATCCAGAAAGTATTAGTGAAGTCATGTCTCAAAGGAAAGCTGAGATCCAGCTCATGCTATTAAAGTTTCTGATTAATTGTTTAATACGAGAACAAGATTATCCGACCAAAGATCAGGCCGAAATGAAAATCCTGACAAGGTGGAGTGATAATATAGCCGAGGGTAAGCACAAGACTATCAGTAGTATAGAGAGTATGTACAAGAAAATCCGTAAAGAAATAATAAAGTTACACGAACAACGTAAAGCAGCACAAGTAAGCGAGAAAGAAAATGACTCTTCTACAGAAGAGGTAGAGGACGAGAATCCCACTAGAATAGCGTATGTAGGAAAATCTAGATTTCCAGATCGCCATTTACTTCTAGAACACAAGCATCATCCAGCACCAGAACAAGGTTCTCTAGAACAAGTATTTCAAGCTACCGATCACATTCTGAAATCACGAATCGGTTACAGTGAATTAAGTACTATGCATGAACAAGAATTAGTCCGATCAGCAGTTCGATGGATTACTGATTCTACCACTTTTCCAGACGAAATAGTGGCACAAATGTTTCTGAAATTGCCCCCAGCCGAGCAGCGACTGACGGGTATGTATATGATCCAGCACCTCATTACATTGTATGAGGGTCAACATTCTGATCCAGGTCCATTACATGATGTCCTGAACGAGTTACTCCAGTATAAATGGAAAGGTTTAGGTACCGATTTAATTAGTGTCATTCTGGAACAGCGCCACAAATATAGTATGTTTTTGAACCCGCATTTTGTTCATGTCTCACCCCCAGAAAGTAAACCCTTTTACATAGACAGACAGAATCCGTTACGAGAAGTGCATCCAGTTAAGACAGAGGGTGGTGAAATGCAACGAGTGTTTGTTTACACCCCTATCACAAAGATGGAACTCTTAGAGATGAAAAAATTAATTCCCTGTCATGATAAAGATCCAGCAGGGTTCCACCGAGAATTAAAAGACATGCTCCGTATGGGAGAATACACGTATCCAGATATTATTAAAATGTTAAAGGTCCTGTTGCCCGCAGGGATATATGAGAAACTCAAGGAAAAGGAATGGGAGGTGGGAGAGAAAAAGATCGATTGGGCAGTTCTAGAAGCTGAAGATAAGGCACGAGTACCAGGTACCGGTCTTGGAGATAAATGTAAAGAATTACCAGAATTATTAATACAAGTTTTGCCCAGACTATTAGCAACTAAAAAGGAAGACTGGGATGCAATCTCAGCCTGTAAACAGAAACAAGACGAAGACACTAGTGATTTTTACTCTAGATTTGAAAAATGTTTTATTATAAACAGTGGCCTCAAGACAAGTAGCGAGTCATACCCTCATCTTTTTGTTACTAAATTAGTCGAGAATTCAAGTCCACAAATTAAAAATCGAGTTTTGAAAGTCGAAAGTACCTGGCAAGCTAATACCCCGTCCCAGATGTTACAGATGCTTCAATACCACCAGAATAGAATCAGAGAAGAGCAAGAACATGAAAGGAAACGTATGAAAGACACGAAAATGAAAGTACTAGTTGCACAATCTGTTCCTCAAGACAGTCAGAAGAGGGGTCCGAATCAAGCCAGTCATCCTGCAGCTCCCGTTAAAGGGAACTGCAATTATTGTAAACAGCCAGGGCATTTTATAAACGAGTGTGCAGTTCTGAAACACAACATAGCTACCGGTAAGACTAAAGAAAGACCACGTCCGCCTAGACAAGAACAAGTTTCACAGACTTCTCAGCCACAGAATGCACAACAGACAGTTACAGCACCGCAGCCTATCGCTGCAACACAGCATGTTACACAGCAGATGTACCAGTATGCTCAGTCAGAGTATCCAGAGTACCAACCGTATTCATGAAACAGCCTAGAGAGGGAGGTAGGCTTGCCTCTCATCGAGATACCTGTAGATCAAGAAGGTCCCTGTATTCATAGTCAAGTACTAGGGAAAGACAGAAAGTTTCTGATTGATACAGGGGCAAGTAGGACCACTATAAGTCACGCCGAAGTTCCAGGGGCTCCGCTCTCAGGCTCTAGAAATGTTTCCCTTGGCTTTTCAGGAAAACCTATTGTAAATGAAATATCAAAGCCAGTTACTCTAGAAGTAGGTCCATTGTCCCGCACTACTGATCTGTTACTTACTAAGTCATGTCCAGAGAATCTATTAGGCATTAAGACACTGAAAGAATTAGGTGCAGTTATATGCTGTTCCCCCGAGGGAATACGATTGTTCCTACGTGACTTCAAGGGTCACTATGTATTACGAGAGTTTGATCCCAGATTGTCTAATGTCCCGCAGCATCTATGGGCGCAAGGTCCAACTGATGTTGGCTTTATGCAAATCACACCCCATCGTGTGACTCTCAAGCCAGGTGTAGTGTTACCACGAATAAGACAGTACAGATTGCCACCAGAGGCTGTAGCAGCCTTATCCAAAATTATTGACGAGCTCATCGCTCAAGGAGTAGTTGTAGAAACTGACTCCAATGTATGTAATTCTCCGATCATTCCTGTCATGAAACGTACTGATCCATATGCACCCCCAGTATATCGATTAGTGATTGACTTCCGAGAGCTTAACAAATGTATTATTCCCCAGTACCCAGTTGTCCCAGATATCTCTTCCCTATTGACAGCCATTGATTCCGAAGCCTCATTTTTTACGGTCATAGACCTCAAGAACGCGTTTTTCAGTGTCCCCATTCATCCAGACAGCCAGTTTCTTTTCGGATTTTGTTTAAATGGAAGGAGCTATATGTTCACACGCGCTCCTCAAGGTTTCACAGAAAGTCCTAGTATTTACAGTCAAGCACTCAAGAGACAACTAGACAACATCCACATGCCAACTGACACTGCCCTGCTCCAGTATGTCGATGATCTACTGATCACAGCCCGTTCTGAACGTGCTTGCGAGCGAGCATCCCTTACAGTCTTGTATTTCCTAGCCGAGATGGGACACAAGGTGTCCCTTTCGAAGCTTCAATTCTGTGTCCAGCAAGTGGTCTACTTAGGACACTTACTGTCCAAGAGGGGTAGGCAGTTGACACCAGATCGTATCCAGTTAATAGCAAGTCTTCCTCAGCCCAAGACCCAGAAGGAGGTACGTGCTTTTATCGGCCTTACTTCTTATTGCAGACAATGGATTCCTCAGTATGCATTTCTAGCTAAACCACTGATACGGTTAACGACACAGGGGGCAGCCGTATCGACTGTCCTCCCTTGGACATCTGAACATACACTTAGTTTCAATGAGTTAAAGAAAGCCCTATGCCAAGCTCCAGTTCTAGCAACACCGAACTACAGTAAGTCTTTTACACTTTTCGTCACTGAACGCGAAGGTACAGCATTATCTGTTCTCACACAAGATCAAGCAGGACAATACAAGCCTTGTGCTTATTTTTCGAGCACATTAGATCCTGTAGCCCAGGCTCTGCCTGCGTGCCTTAAGTCAGTTGCAGCCACAGCACTTGCTATCAGACAAAGTGATTCCATAGTATTAGGACACTCCCTGACAGTACAAGTTCCACACTCCGTGGAAGTTCTTTTAAACCGAACACAAACTCAGCACTTGACAATTGCACGTTTAACAGGTTATGAATTGACACTGTTTCAGCCACACATAGAAATCAGACGCTGCAACGTTCTAAACCCTGCTACATTGTTACCGTCAGTTAATTCAAATACTGCCACACACGACTGTGTGGAAGTAGTTAACATCATGACCAAGCCAAGACAAGATCTGACAGATATTCCATTACCAGATCCCGACCTAACGCTTTATGTGGATGGTTCATGTATGAGAACAAGTACAGGAGAACTAGTCGCCGCGTATGCAGTGACTACTGACACTGAAGTTATAGAGACACACCGTATTGACACCCTGTCTGCTCAAGCAGCAGAGCTAGTTGCTCTGACTCAAGCCTGCATACACGCCAAGAACCTGAAAGTTAATGTTTACACAGATTCACGTTACGCATTTGGAGTCGTACACGACTTCGGAGTGCTCTGGCAGGAGAGAGGTTTCATGACTTCTCATGGAACCAAGATTCAGCATGGTCTCCTTATTCAAGCTCTGTTAGATGCCATACACTTACCGACATCCATTGCTATCATGAAGTGCAAAGCACATACGAAAGTTACTGACACTATTTCCCAGGGTAATGATCTAGCAGATTGCACAGCCAAGCTTACAGCTCAGACTCCAGACATTTCAGTTAAGCCAACACAGACACTTACTCCAGATCCGACTACATGTATGACAGTTAAGGACCCTACTCAAGATGTCATAGATATCCAGTTACATGCTACTCCAGATGAAATCAAGAAATGGTCCGAACAAGGAGGGGTCCAGACAGATCAAGGATGGTTAACGAAGGGTAGAGCCACATGGTTTCTCCCCGACTCTATGGTTCAAGTCATTATTAATACCGCACATAGTCCAGCACATTTAGGGGAAAAAGCTATGTTAGACAGTATCCAGAACATTTGGTTCAACAAGCATTTACGAGCTGCAGCCAAGCAGAAAGTCCGTACCTGTATGATATGTTGCCAGTTTAATCCAGGTAAAAGTGTCCCGGTGGAACAAGGTGGATTCCAGCCCCCTGACCACCCTTTTGAAGTCCTCCAGATGGATTATATTCAGATGGAGCGATGTCGAGGTTTCAAGTATGTCCTTGTAGTTGTATGCGCTTTGTCCAGGTGGACAGAAGCATATCCAGTCCCAGATTACACAGCCGCGACCACTGCCAAGCAGTTGGTTCGTGAGTTCTTCCCCCGTTATGGACTTCCTAGAGTCGTATATTCTGATAACGGCCAGCCATTCTCATCTGAGTTAATGAAACACGTGTCCCTTTTGTTAGGGTACCAGTGGAAGTTCCATTGTGTACGCCATCCTGAAGCAGCCGGTCTCGTAGAGAGACATAATCAGACCCTGAAAATTCGCATTGCCAAAGTATGTCAAGAGAAGGGTGTGGACTGGCTAGTAGCTCTGCCGGTCGCCCTGTTCTATATGCGCATGGTCGCACATTCCAGATCAGGTCTGTCCCCTTATGAGGTCGTTTTCGGCCGCCCCCCTAACATGTGGGGTACTCCTAGACCCCGAAGTATTACCGATGTTTCAAGTAATATGCTGACAGATTACCTAGCTTCCTTGATGTCTGCCCTCAACTCTTGTCGTTCACAGGTTGCCGCCGCATTTCCAGACAATACCGAGGTGGCACCGCATGAAATCGTTCCCGGATCCATGGTCCTAGTGCGAAATTTCGATCGTTCAAGTCCGCTGGAGCCTCGCTGGAAGGAGCCCCGACAGGTCCTCCTGGTCACCCGTACAGCCGTGAAGTTGGAGGGACGCAAAGGCTGGGTGCATCTTTCGCATATCAAAAAGTTTTATGGATTGAAACCAGTTTCAAAGAACATTTCCGAGGATTTAAAGGACTGCCAAAGTACTATTCTTAAGGACTGTCCCGCAAAAGACACTGTTACTGAACCCTCCCTGTTAGAGACAACTCCGCAACAGGAGTATAAGAAAATGTTAAGGTCTAGTAAAATAAGTCAGCCAGTTTGATTGTCTAAGTCCTCCCCTAGGTGAAACGGTTAGACCGGTTTCTGACATGTATAAAATAGACCCCCATAATGAGAGAGTTAGTCAAAACTCAATCCGATGTATCGTTTTTCTAAGTTTCATATTATTTCTCAGTGTTATGATTTCCTGCACCAGTTATGCATTTTACCTGTATTTTCCAGTTTCTCATGTAAATAAGTCTTCTAATGTTACAGTAGAGCACACGTTTAGTGATCTGCCTCCTCATGAACTCTCTTACCGCCTCGCTATGCGTAACAATTCTTTTATCCGCATGTTACATTATTCACACCAGACCAGCAATGCCACTAATTGTTGGGTGTGTGGTCGACTCCCCCCTTTCCAGACACCGAAGGGAGTTCTGCCACTCTTTCCTTATCCATTTTCTCATAATGGTTCGTGTGGAGCATGGTCCACGTTAACGTCATCCTCAACAGATATGTCTTTTCTTAACAGTACATGTTTCACAGACAAGCAAGGTCTTCCCCACAGAACAGGGTTAGATCTAGAAAATGAAGTTTACAATTTAGGAAATTATTCTTCAAATTTCATGGTCCTAAATGTTCAGTCTGATACTACTCCAGACTTACCTGCTATTTCAGTACTACCAGTCAAAGGCGAATTATGTGTCCGAAATAATGGTTCCGTACATGTAGGCCATAGTGATTGTACTACTATTGTCAAGTATAGTGACAGTGGGAAATCTATTTTCAAAGCTTCACGTCATTCTTATTTTATTTGTGGTCAAACCGCATATGTTCGTCTGCCCCTCGATTGGGAGGGAACCTGTTACATTGCCTTCCTACTGCCACCAGTTTTCCTAGCCCCATCTGATTATCATAGAAACACACATCTAGTACACATTAGACATAGAAGGGAGTCCCCAATTGTCGATTATACTGAAACTGCTCTAGAACAGTATACAGATTTCAATAGAGGTTTCTTCTTCTTTATAGGCCCTATCCAGAATAGCAAGCTAATCCGTAGGTTAACCAGAACCCTTGAAGCTGTAGTAAATGAGACTGCCTCTGCTCTAGGTAACTTAACCGAAGAGCAATCTGCTATGAGATTTGTCGTTTTGCAAAATCGTCTCGTCCTTGACGTCATATTGGCCGATAGGGGCGGGGCATGTAGAGTCATCGGATCTAGTTGCTGCATTTTCATTCCAAATAACGCACCGTCTGTTTATTCAGCTATAACCAGACTCCATAAAATTTCCCATCTGTTACACCAAGACCCAGGCACCTGGACATGGTCCGGTTGGTTCTGGAATATAATTTCCGCTTGGGGATGGAAAATCTTGTCCTTTCTAGGTATTGCAGTAGCGATCATATTCAGTTGCTGCCTCTGTATACAATGTGGCCCTGCGATTTGCGGCATTTGTGCTACCTCTTGTATTCCTAGTCCCAAGCCCCGTTCTAAAACCCGTTCCCAGAAAATTCGAGACGAGCAAATGATACTGTATGAAATGATAGATGGTATCATGAATATTGATGTTTCCTGATGGAAACGTAGTGACAAGGAGGGAATGTGGAAAAGTAAATTTTGCCATGTTCTGTGTCCCTACGCGTCCTCCATCATATGTTATCTGTGCATGATTAATATGCATATGTATTCCCCATGTTCGATTAATGACGCAATTACAGTTGTGTCCATCTCTAGTATGTCTATTTCCAGTTCTCGTGAATACTACGAATATCAGGCCTATTTAAAGTTACGTTGCCACGTTTCTCAGTGTGCACGTTATTCCATTGTAAAGTCCCCGTTTCTAGGCCTCAAAAGGGCCCGGACACCAGATTCAGCTCCTGTCTCCTGAAGCCCTCGCTGAGGAGCGATACAGCCCCCACCTGTATCCCTGACCCTTCACTTACTTCCTGCCTTGCAGTGCCCGGTTCAGCCTGGCTCTGCCTCTGAGTCTGCCAAGAGTATGTTTTGATTCCAGTTATCAGTTCAGTCCTCCTTCTCTGCATTCCTAAGCTACTGAATCGCATCAATAGTTACCATCATAGTCTAGCCTTTGCGTCTCCATGTTGGAGAAATACTGCATTTAATGGTCATTTAATATTCTTCATCACGCACTACATGTAGAATAATGCATGCACCATTCTTAGAGTCTGTTAGCCTTTACCCCGATAACTTTTGGATTCTATCAACATGTTCTCTAAACATCAGATACTAGATACTGCTTAGGTACATGTCGCCCTGACTCTCCAGACTTCAGTCTCTGCTCCTAGCACAGAGTTCGTAGCCCCCAGCTTCTCCTAGTAACACGTCATTGCCAGTTTGCGCGCACCATCAGGTTAGAGGTCCCGGCTCCTTAGGTAGCCCCCTCCATGTTTCCGCCCCATTCATGACATATTCTGTTACGTTTGCATCACATGTCTATGTATACGCCCTGTTACACCTACTTTCACCCTTATCTTTCGCGACTGCTACGCGTCACACCCTTTGCTCCACCCACTGCTCCGCCTATCATATGTACTGTAATGCAACTGTTTTCCTATATATGTTTGTGTATTGTTATTAAATGTTAGCGCGCTCATCCCAGATCCAGCCCCGGCAGCTGCCGGGCCCTGCCATCCTATTCCTATGCAGGTTGTCCTGTTCCCGTCCTTTATGCTGTAATAAACCTGCAAAACTCCTACTACCTCGAATCTTGACTCTTATTTATTGAGCTATCTGTTATTCATTTATCCATTCAAAAATAGAGGTATTATTTATTTATTTACCACAGTACCAAGGTCGATGCATGGAGTTTCTGGCTTACTTCTCTTTTTGCTAAAAATTTTAATTGTTTGAGTTGCTGTACTATTGTGTTGCCTTGCGCATCTGTTGCCTTTACTTCTTGAATCAATGAATATATATCAGTTGCTTGTTCAGCTGTGTAGGCTAATGTTTTTGCTCTCTCATCTGTGAGACTTGAGATTTGATCAAAAGACATTTTGATGTTCGGGTGGGTGCTCTCTCCGTAGGACAAAGTGACAAAATGTAAATTTTAATGTGAGTAGCACTCCTCTTTTTAGAAATTATTTTTAATTTAAATTCTTTCTTAACACATGCGTGCTGCGGAGGTGGCACGTTTGTCCACACACCATGCCTGTAACTTCACAACCTATCTGGAGTGGATAGACCACTCAACCTCTGCGCAATGTTGCTCCTGGTCAATATATCAAACCAGATTAATCATTCAATTTTTCAATTTGTTGAACAGTTTTCAGTGTAACTCAATCATAACATATGACTCTTAACCAAGTTAACTCAAGATTTCTTATTTAATCATCAAATTCATTAATCGATATCATGGAAATGTAATGTAAACAAATATTAACATTTCGCAAATTCAACATAATCTTTCTTGGCAGTATACAGTTGTCGTAGCCCGATGCATTTCGAGTCCCTTCGGACTCTTCCTCAGGGGCCTGTAAATATAACCAGTTCATAACATAAGCTTATGTTTGTAACATATGAAATAACAGATTCAATTTCGTAAAACAATGTAATGCGGAAGGCAACAAAATTCATTTGCTTTTAATTTCGGATGCTTGAAATAAAATGACATAACATAACTAAGAGCTTTTAGGGTACAGATACCACCACCACACCTCTGTGGAAAACTGTGAACCGCATAAAAAGACTTATACTCACACACAGAACCAAAGAAACACGCCCTTCCTGTGGACAGAAAAATCTATATGTAAACAACTGATACAAAACGTTGATAAACTACCAACCACTCGCTCCGGGGGGTTCCTGATCTTACCTCAGTGGTGGTGGTATCTGTACCCTAAAAGCTCTTAGTTATGTTATGTCATTTTATTTCAAGCATCCGAAATTAAAAGCAAATTAATTTTGTTGCCTTCCGCATTACATTGTTTTACGAAATTGAATCTGTTATTTCATATGTTACAAACATAAGCTTATGTTATGAACTGGTTATATTTACAGGCCCCTGAGGAAGAGTCCGAAGGGACTCGAAATGCATCGGGCTACGACAACTGTATACTGCCAAGAAAGATTATGTTGAATTTGCGAAATGTTAATATTTGTTTACATTACATTTCCATGATATCGATTAATGAATTTGATGATTAAATAAGAAATCTTGAGTTAACTTGGTTAAGAGTCATATGTTATGATTGAGTTACACTGAAAACTGTTCAACAAATTGAAAAATTGAATGATTAATCTGGTATGATATATTGACCAGGAGCAACAGTGCGCAGAGGTTGAGTGGTCTATCCACTCCAGATAGGTTGTGGAAATATGGGGGCCAATGTGTAGGAATGTTTTTGCGAATAGTGAAAAATAAATTTTATAGGGCGCTCTCGAGACTGCCGATAAGCACACCTTTAATACCTGTAATTCTTGATTTAAATATGAAACGCACGGATCATTACGCTATCTTGAGACCATTATCATTATGGGTGAGATTCTGCATTCTGTCCATCAACTGTTGTTTTTGCATTTGTCCCCCCGAGTGGGATGGGTATGCTCAGACGTGAGTCCCATGCTCTCCACACCACTGGAGTCAAGCTATCCTGGCTGATGACACCTGATATCCAGAAATCGGTCCTAGGATGCTTGATTCCAGTCCAGGAAAGACATAGATTGGCAGTTCGGGCTGGACTGTTCCCATAAGACACAGGGTCAAGGCTGATATGCATATGGCCATGTCTGAACTGGAGTGGTGTGGAGTGCAACAAAACGATGGATTTAGGCCCAGATCTCTGAACTGGGATGAATGTATGACATTGTTATGCATTCTGTCCATCAACTGTTGTTTTTGCATTTGTCACCCCGAGTGGGATGGGTATGCTGAGACGTGAGTCCCATGCTCTCCACACCACTGGAGTCAAGCTATCCTTGCTAAAGAAGGCTGATAGCCAGAAACCGGTCCTAGGATGCTTGATTCCGGTGCAGGAAAGACATGGCTTGGCAGTTCGGGCTGGATTGTTCCCATGAGGCACAGGGTCAAGGCTGATTTGCATATGGCCATGTCTGAACTGGGGTGGTGAGGAGTGCAAAAAACGATCAATTTAGGCCCAGATCTCTGTACTGGGGTGAATGTCTGACATTGTTCTGCATTCTGTCCATCAACTGTGGTTTTTGAGATTCTGGTGTACACCAGAGTTAGTTGATTATAAAAATGGCCTTCAAGAAATAATGAGATTAGATTGGAATACTACAAATGTTTGGTTAAAACATGTGCGTACATGGCTAAAAAGAATTTATTTGGTACAGTTTTGGGAAGAGCCTTCAACATTGACTCAAAATTCCCAAAAATTGTTGAAAACTGCATTTTGGGTATATATTGATCATAGCTTGTCAAATGATCAAACAGGCGGAACCTTTCTTGTATTTAAAGATAGTGCTTATTTTGAACAGTTTCTAGATGAGGTTCAGCCACCCTTGGCTAAAACATTATATATGAAATTTAGATATGGAACCTGGAAAACAAATAAGACCATAGCCAAATGGACAAGTACCTGTAAAGAAAAGACCAGCGATCTATGTACCATGTGTCTAAGTAACACAAAAGAAGATGAGTCCCACATTCTTTTTTTTTGCCCAGCTTATGAGGCAGTTAGGAAAAGATGGATTAAACCTCTGACTAAATTTAGGAGTGCGCTCATATAAAGAAGCGGAAAGGATCCTCAAGGCCGATACTAGGCAGGTGATAGTCTTTGGTGTTAATAGATTTCTACTAGCAATAAGTTTTGTACGTGATAAAGTGGGTCTGAAGCTATAAAGGAAATTGCAATGTAATTTTAATGCATTTGGTTACAAATGTCGCTGCTATCTTGGTTAGACCAAACTGTGTACATACTTTTTTAGGTTTTAAAAGTATTATTAGCAATGGGAAATGACAATGAGTTGGACTTAAGAAATGAATCCTATGTGCTTTTTATAATTTGATGCCTTTTTAGCCTATTTAAAATGTAACGATTTCCTAACCGTATCCGTGTTAACTGTAAAATCAATAATTCCTCTATACAGACTTTGTATTATGTAACTTTTGTTTTTATGCATCTTTTATGGCTCTATTGTGCCGAAATAAAGATTATAAATGAAATTAAATGTATATTTGTTAAAATGTACATTACATCTAAATATTTTTTTTAAGTTCATTATATTATTTCATTTATTTAACATAATTTTTTATATATATAGAAAACTATATTTTTTACATCTATATGAAGTTTTCGATATCTTTAAACATTACATTTTAAAGATAGGATGACGATATTTTTTACATTGATATTTATGTGTTGATATTTGTGTATGGGGATATTTTGGTACTCGATATTATGTCAGTGATCCCTTCCCCCCACCAGGCATGTCTTGTTGTGTACCTGATTTTATGTTGTTCGAATAGATGATGTCTCGAGTGGATCTATTCCCCCCTCTCACTCCCTATTCGGGTTGCTAGTGCAGTCCGTACTGATTAGACTGCACTACGTCACTGCTCATGTTAGGTTATAGGCTGTAATTCCGCTGCCCTCAGTGGCCCAAAGATTTCGCCCCAGTCCATTTCTGTGTGTTTAAGCAGTGTCGTCAACACTCCCTATGCTCTAGCTGTGTCTAGGGCTTTTTCGCTTCCAGCTCTTTTAGCATCCCTTAGCCTGACTGCCCCCTCGCAGTTTGCCCATTTCAGGAATTCCCACCTCCACCTATCTGCCTTGGGGTCCTGTTGCGCCTTCAAGTGACTAGTAATCTGTCTCTTTGTCAATAACAGACCCATGTCCTGGAATTTACTGGTTACCTTATTTTTATTTTTTAGCAGTGTGGGGGAACCAGTGTAAACACACAATGTCCTGGTGTTGCAGTCACTTCCCTCTGTGTCACATTTGTCAGTATTGTGGTTATCTCCTTCTAAAAATTCCCCAGTTTTGGACAAGTCGAAAAGAAAAGAATTACGCTATCCCGCCATTGCATCGGGGGCATACCGATGTCCCTATGTTAAAATATCTGTTCACTCACCCTGGTGTGAGGTATGCTCTATGTAGGATGTAGAAGTTGAAACCTGGCATTCTAGTGATCTTATTGGCTCGTTCGACAAGGGAGCCCCACATTTTCTCCTTTATGGCCTCCCCTAGGTCTTCCTTCCACTTTTGTTGTACAGTGCTTAGGGCAAGAAGTGATGCATTACTGGGTCGCCTATATAGGCAGGTAACTGCCTTGTATGTCCTGGAGGCGGACACTACATATTGGCACCCTTCTGATAATGGTGGTTCTGAGAGCCCCTTCCCCATTGTTTACGTATTGCCACAGTGAGGGCAGCGTATAGTAAAATGTATCCCTGAGGAACATCATATCATTCCTTAAGATCATTAAATGGCAACAAGGAGACATCTTTGTATAACATTCCCACATTCCCTGCTGTAATCCACTCCTCTAATCCTCACCAATCACCCCCATGGCAGTGCCATACAAATGGATAACGGGATATCTGGAGCATATGGGTGTTTAGTTTTGGACCTTTTCAGACTCCTGATCCAACATCTGCGAATCACAGTTAATGCAGTAGTATAGCCTCTTGTTCATGGGGAGCCGTAAAACCACTTGGGATAAGAGGCTTGGTTTTAGGGCTTCGGCGTCCACTTGTTCACCACCCCGCACTCTCCTGGCAATCCACCTCGTGAGTCATTGCAGTTATGCAGCTATATAGTAGTATTCAAAACATGGCAATGCCAATCCACCTGCTTCCATTGCCCTCCTAAGGCTGGTCAGTGCTACCCTGCACCTCCCGTCCCCCCATATGAATGACATCAACAGTGACGGCAGGTGTCGAAACATCCCCACCGGAATCCAGACCGGTAGTGACCCAAAGAAATAAAGTAATCTGGCAGAGTCACCATCTTCAGTACTCTGTCTGTGGCCTGTGGTCTCTCTCGTCCCGTTGTGGTGGGGAAGAGGCATGGTTTTGTCCAAGTTCACCCTTCCCAAGTCCACCCTTCCCAGCCCCACCAGGAGTTCTCATGCTCCATCTAGGTCCTCCCTCAAATTCCGAAGAAATAACAGTAAATTATCAGCATATAGCGCTATATGATGACTTCAGCCTGATATCTCCAGGCCCTGACATGAGTTTCCTGCCCTGGCTCTAGCGGCTCCATGGCCAGGGTAAATAGAAGCAGCGACGGTAGGCAACCCTGTCGTGTTCCCCTGCTCACCCTGTAACTTTCTGATAGCCTCCCAGTCTTAACCCTAGCGCTAGAGTCCGCATACAGTAAAGCTGTCCATGCTACAAACTTTGCACCCAAACCAACTTTCAGCATCACCCAGAATAAATATGGCCATTCAAGACTATCAAAGGTCTTTTCACTTCCACTGCAAAGAAGGCAGCTTCCTCTTTACAATAGGAGTCTGCTTCTAATATTTGTAATAGTCTCTTTATGTTGATTGCTGTATTGCGAGACGGTATGATTCTCACCTGGTACCAGTGGATAAGGTCCAACATATGCGGCAGGAGATGCATGTTTTTAAAAAAAAAAATCTGTTTTATTGGAGATGCATGGTTAGGATTTTACTCAGGATCTTGTAACCCAGGATGAGCATGGAGAGCGGTCTATACACTACCTTATCAAAGGCCTTTTTCCCGTGTTTTAGCTATGGGATAACTCGAGCTTCTCTTGTGGAACCTGGCAGTCTCTCGGCCTACTTTGCCTAGTTATTCAATTCCACTAATCGGGGGGCTAGAAGGTTGGTGTACGTGGAGTAAAACTCCACTGGGAATCCGTCAGTCCCAGGCATTTTGTGTCTGTCCATAGATTTGATCGCAAGTCTCACCTCACATAGTTCTTCATCTCTCCCCAGCCCTCTGTGTCCTCCTCACTGATTGTTGGCAGTGCCCCATTTCCTATAAACCAGAAAACAGGAATGGGCCTTGGCTCATAACCAGTCAGGCTAAACCAACCAAAATCTAAATAACAATGAGTGTGCCAGGACTGATAGTATTTAGGAAAAATGAAACTTCAAAAATGACCCCTATGAATAAAACATAAGTGTCTGCTTGACTATTTGCATCATTTAATGATCAATCTCAATCTTTTTGTTTTTTCAAATTTCAGAAAAAATATAAACTGTGCGAAAAGACTTTATACAATAAATACTATATACAAATATATACACAATATACAAAACATTTACAATTGAACACATTGCACTTATACCACATCCACAACTCTTTCAAACTTCCCATACATACTAAACAAATATCCCTAGGGACACCTAAGTCAAAGTGAAACAATTAGATTTCAAAAAAATGAAACTTATTATGAAATAATGTTTGTGCTAATTGTCAATTTCAAACGATAGATCCACTAAAGGAATGATGATGCCTTCCGTTTACAGGTGACCTGGGATGTAGGTCGACGCGTTTCGAACCCTCAAGCTGGTGGGGTTCTCATCAGGACCATAGAAGCTCTCTTCAGTCTTCTCAAACAACCAATATAGTGCGTGGTGAAGATTTCTTGGGACCCCTACAGTGAGCAATCGGGAATAGGGGTTCCTAGCTACCCAGCTGCATTGTAAGTCCGCCGCGGGTGCTCAATTGTGGCTTCAATTTCAGTTTTTCAAATGCCGAAAATCCAATTTCGTTCTGTCATCAAGCCCGCACAGCCATCGTTGCGGGTACTGTTGCTCCGTGGAGGAATCACAAACTGGATAGGCTTGTGAAGCAACATTTCCTATAAAGGCGTCTATGTCTTCATCCATGGGTGAGATTCTGCTTTTATATAACTCTGGATAGTAATCGAGGAAGACCCTATTAATGTTTAGTTGGCTGTGCTGCATCTCTCCCTGTGCGTCCCTTATCTCCAGTATAACCAATCCCCGCTTGGCCGAGCTGTCCAACCATGCAAGCAGAGCCCCTGACTTATCCCCCTGTGCATGCAGGCGTGTCATATACTGTTTATAGTTGAAGCATCGCAGTGTTTCCACATGCTCTGCTACTGTTTCTTTGGCTGCTAGTAACTCCCCCTGTATTTCCCTATTCTCCCGCCTCGCCTTCTAAAGCTCCCAAAGTCGCTACTCAGTAACCTGCGTGCCCCTAAGTAGTGTCCTCACTCCTACCATTTCAGAAATACATCTAACCTTAAGCACCACTTTGAACTCCTCCTACTCCTCCATGAGATTTGTAGCAGTACCGGCATTGTCCCTGAAGTATTGCATGATAGCTGTTCTTATTGTCGCTTGAAATGCCTAGTCTTCTAACGCCTCCGGTCGGAGGTAACAGGTGGGAATATTAGCTCAATTTTGCAACCTGGTGGGAACTACCAAGAGTGAGTTAGGATCCGAGATTCACCACACCAGATGTTCACTAGTATGGACACATCTGGGGAACATAATACAGCGTCAAGCCTGATGGGCAATTCATGCACTTGGGAGAAGAAAGAGTATTCTCTAGCCCCCAGATGTTGTACTCTCCAGGAGTCTACCAGCCCCCATTGGTGCTGCCACCGTCTGCGCACGTCCGATGCTCTATGGATAGGCAAGTCCTGCAAGGGAGGGTGTGAGTGGTCCAAGTCAATATCCGCCACTCAATTGTAATCTCCTCCCAGTAACACTGAGACGGTTAGAGCAGGTGCTAATGTTCTCGAAAGGGTAGCAAAGAATAAAGGCTTGATCAATGTTTGGGCCATATATGCTTCCAAACGTTAAATCTCTTCTGTCCAGCTTGCCAGTTGTCACCACATACCGCCCGTCGGGGTCAACAATCTGTCTGTTGCACTTAAAGGGGACCCCTGCCCTTACCCATATCAACACCCCTCTGGCAAATGCTGAGTAATTTGTGTGGAACACCTGCCTCCTCCTGCTGCACTGTAGCACTGGCCCTTCCTTTGCGTTTATGTGTCTCCTGCAGCATTGCAATTTGAGCTTACCTCTGAATTAAATATGCATGTAGCTTATGGCGCTTTGTCATTGTGTGCATTCCTCGTACATTCCACAAGATGTACCAGAGATCTATGGAGGGAACCATTGTGATGGTGCTAACGATGTCTCAACAGTTTCATCATTCCAGTCACATCTGGCCCCAAAGTGTGAAACCCCCAACAGAAGAACTATCCAACCCACTTCCCCATGACAGGTATTAGTCCAGTGCCCATCCAAACTTTAAGCAAAGAAAATTTGTACTGTATTTGGGGTTGTGGTGTCACTCAACAGGTCCGAAAGCTCTGCCTCCCAGCTCACCCCCTTCTGGCATTGCTATTGCCACCCCACTACCTTATGTATCGCAGTTTATTATGTCCTAATATGGACCCTTTCTGCTTCGGGAAAACCTGCCTCATACCTCTTCCTAGGGGAAATGTGTCAGAGAGTCTGCCGTTGACTGCCACCTCCGCTAGTGGCTTCGTATATATTAGCCATATCCAGGATCTAAATTTTGGGCCTAGACCCATATGTTCGAGGACAGCAAAAAGAAATGGCCATTCTATCGTATTGAAAGCCATACGTGGTTGAGTGATAAGATGATGGCATTTTCTCGGATAGTATGTCTTCGGCTCATCACTTCTTGCAGGCGACACAGGTTAAGCGCTGTATTCCTGTTCGGCATGAAGCTAGACTGGTCTGTGTGCACCAGTATCGCAAGGTGTGGGGGTCAATCTATTGGTCAATACTTTGGCCAAGATTTTAGCCTCTGCATTAAGCAATGAGATGGGACGATAAGAGGCACAATCTTGGGCCGGCTTCCCTGGTTTGAGTATCACAGCAATACGTTGCCAGGCGTTGGTCTCTAGGGAGTTCTCCCACTTCCAAACTGGCTGTGTACATCTCCTGCAAGTATGGCGCCAATCTTGTAGCCGCTTTTTAATATAATTCAATAGGGATGCCATTAGGCCCTGGGGCTTTCCCAGACTGTATACCACCTATAGCTGTTGCTATCTCCTCTGGTGTGAGCCCAACCTCAAGTAATTGGGCCTCCTCTGCCGTAAGTGTGGTGGTGCGGATATCTGTAAGGAGGCAAGTGGCTTCATCTGGTGTCGCCGTGGCCACAGGGCCATAGATCCTCTGATAGTGGTGCGCGAATGCATCTATTTTGTGCTTTGAGTCCGTAATGGTTTTTCGCGATTTGAGTAGGAGTCTAGCCACCCATCTATCGGCCCGCTGTTGTCTATCCAGCCAGGCAAGGAGCTTGCCCGCTTTCTCCCCAACCTCATAGACTCTATGGTGGGTGGATATCAACTTAGCCTTGGCACCCTCCCACATATGCTCTTTGTATTCCTGTTTCTTTGTATTTAAGCGTGCTGTGTTGGGTTCAGAAGGGTCTTGGGAGTGTATGGTTTCCAGGTTGTGTAATTCCTGTTCTAGGGCCTCCATTATCCTAGTCTTTTCTTTATTATGGCCTGCATTGAGGGAAACTTATAGGCCTCTCACAGGGTGAGGGGGGATGAGACTGAATATTTGTTTTCCTTGAAATAATGTTTGGTGGCAACAGTAAAGCCCTTTCAGATCTTAGGTTTCCTGAGGTAGCTTGGATAAATGGGAAATATTTGGCGCTGGGTCAGTGTATTTGGTAAGGAATGGGGAGTGTTCCAAGATACCCCTTGCTAAATGATGGATCTCACTGAATTTTCCAACTGTATCTGCTAGCGTGAGAATATAATCAATTCTAGAGAGACTGTTGTGTGCGCCCGAGTGGAAGATATACTGCTGTACCTCCGGGATGTGGAAACACCAGACATCTACTAAGCCCATCGTCCTCTAACAAATCAGCTAGACGGGATGTTGTTCAGTGTTGTTGTCTGGGGGGCCTGCGATCTACTAGGTCATTTAAGGTAATGTTAAAGTCACCTCCTACCATTAAAGCTTTTCGAATACTTGTTCACAATGGCTGTCTCTTAAAATTCAGCTTCATTCAGATAAAGCAGCAGATAGCATTGTTGCAGATTACTTGCCATTTAATACTGATATTGACACATAGGAATTTTTTTTAGCAAAGCAGTCCACCAAAGTGTGAAATTGAAAACAACAGCTAAAGGAAGTTGTCTGTAAGACACTCGGAAGCCGCAGCTTGAAATCAGAAAATCTAGTTGTACATAAAAAAGACATCCAGATGTGTTGTTCAGTTTGCTTGCACTCTTCACCCACTTAAGAAGACCTTTAGGCAGGGGTTAGCTAGTGTAGCACATCTGACGTCTCCTAAACTGGCCAAGTAAAACGTGGGGAAAAGAAATACAATGCAGAGGTTGCAATAATGTTTTTGGTTCTGAGGAAATAGTTTCCAGTCACAATATTGTGAAGTTGGAATTAAAACCAACCTGAAAAGAAATATCAACATTTTTGGAGCAGGTTTCTACCTCAGAAGGCCAACAGTGCTGGCCCATTAACATGGATTAGGACATTCTTAGAAACTTCTTGTTTCTTAGAGAGATACTTCATGAGTTGTTGGGTAAGTGGGGCAAATCCATGAAATGCATAATGTTTAACTTGAAAGATTTGTGACCAGATCACCGGATTTTCCTTTGGCAAGTGATCATCATTAATACAACATTACCACCATCTCCCTGTGTTCTCCCAAAAGGCAAAATGAACACCTGCTGTGAAAAATGGGGCTGTTGGTTGACTGGGTTGTGAGCCTTGGTCAAGCAACAGCCACAATCCCTTGCAAGGTGAACACAAAAAAAAATCACTAAATTAACGTGTGATGAAACCTGGGTACGCTGACACAAAAAGGAGTCAGGCTTAACTTAGAGGCAATGTGTACAGTATTTACATATCACACAAACAGTAATAAAGTAATAAATTACTTAAAGATTTTTAAAGTTTTTAGTAAAAACTAGCACCTAAAAGAGCACTAATCACAGACATCTAGTTGCACCAGAACTGGTCACAGTTAAAAAAAATATGGTTGACTGCTATAGAGCGGCATTCAGATACAAGAATTCGATTGGACTCGGTCTTCGCTTATCTTCTGACTTAAAAGAAATGTTGAGAAAGATGTTCCTAGAAGAGAAAGTTTAGTAGTGCTAGACTGCAGGCAGTGTCTGAGAAGGGAGCATCATCATCAGGAAGCCTTGAGTCAAAGCCGCAGTGAAGATTTCTACGTTGGGACTTAGTTTTTTTTTTTTAAGAGTCAAAAATCTCCAGCGGGACGAGGCAGAGGGCTGTAGCCGAAGACAGTTGCACAAGAACAAAGTCCCATTGGCTAAGGACTGCTGAACAGGATTTGCTGCTGCAGAGAAGAACGTAGTGGGAGAAGCCGCTAAGTCAATCCGACTGGCAATGCACCTCGGGCGTTTAGGCAAGCAGATTGGTCCCAGTCTCCCGCTGGTTCTCAGAGCACTTTTTGGCAACAAATTTTCAAATTCCTCATATTTGGTATTTGGCTATCTGGGCACATTTAGAACCAAAACCAAGGGGCCAGGGCTGATAGGATCTACTCAGGCTGAGTCTATATGCAGGTTTAAGAGGGTGGGAGTCTTTTATGCCTCTGTGGCTCTGAACAAGAGGCCAGCAAACCAGCCCTTGGAGGTACTCAGATTATCCAAGGTTCAGGTGAAGATGCAGGGCTGGCCTCTGAGAGTCCAACCCCGGCTCAGGCAGCAAAGCGATCCTTCCAGTTACACAAAATCTGTTTTGCAGAGTGCATAGCAGGTCACCGTAGCAGGCAGTCCACTGAGAGTCATTGCGCAGGTCCAGGAGCGCACTGAAGGGTTGATGTCTGAGATCCTATTTTTATGCCCTGCTGCTTTCCTTCTGGAAAGTTGAAGAGGTTTCTTGAAAGTGGCTTTGAAGTGCATGGAATTTCTTGACCCCCTATGCTTTGGCTCCAAGCTTGCTTTAGTGACAATGTGGAGTTATCGGTCCTTTTTGTGGAAGCAGAGCACTCTCTATTCAGTTGCAAGTGGACCTGTGCTCAGCAGATGGCCCATTCAGGCACATGTAATCCTTCTATTGTGTGATGGTCTAGGAGGACTTCACAACGTTTAAATGTCAGTTACATCCAGTAATAGGACCCAAGACAGACTGAGGGCACAAAAGAGCCAAGGACAGAAACATGCCAACTTTCTTAAAGTGGCATTTTCAAACTTGTAATAAAAAAATAAACTTTACCATTAAATAAGGTTTTTCATTATAATTCCAATGACCCAAAACATGACATGGCTACATTCACCAAAATACATCTTATTAAATGTAATAAGGAATCTCTAATGTTATCCTATAGGAAAAGTAGGCCTCACAATAGTGAAAAATGTATGTAGAAGTTTTTCACTACCAGGAAATGTAAAACTAAAAGGTATATGTCCAACCTTTCAATAATAATGCACCCTCCCCCATGGGCTACCTAGGGTCTAACGTAGAGGCAACATATATGTATTTAAAGGGGAATTAAGGGCTTGGCAAGGGGCCTTTATTGCAAAGTTGACATGGCAGTTTAAAATTGCATTCAGGCTGCAGTGGTGGGCCTGTGACATTCATGTGCTACTTAAGTAGGTGGCACAATATGTGCTGCAGACTCATTGGTAGCATTTAATTTACAGGTCCTAGAAATATGGTATACCACTCTACAAGCGGCATATAAGTAAATTAAATATGGCAATCAGGAGTAAGCCTATTAAACCATTTTAGTGGTGTCATCACAAGCACTTTAGCACTGGTTTGCAGTGGTAAAGTGCACAGAAACCTAAGGCCAACAAAATCAAATTCAGCAATAAGTGGAGGGAAATGGGACGAAATGTTTGGGCTTGGCCTTGCAGAGAGGGCTGGGTTTAATACCTGCTCAATCCTTCCAACCATTCATTCCTCTATCTTGCCTACAATAAGTAAAAAAAGAGAATAGATAATCTGGCTTTGACTTAGAACCGAAAGCCCCATAGAAGGCACAGCAAGGTGGCATTGTAGTCCATCATTTATAAATGTGTTTATATTCAAGCCTTGTGTTTATCTTTCTGTTGTGTGTGTGGCGTGAGCTTAGTTAGTTTTGTTTGAATGTTTATGCGAGTTCGAGGGTTGAGAGCCAGATCTGGACTAGATAGGTGTTGGATGGAATGAGGTGGGCTCAGCTGTACCTGTACAATTGATTTTCAATAAATCACCTCTTTTAAAACCACAAGATGTGTTTCCTACATATGTACGAAAAGTATTTATAACATATTCGGACGAGTTGGAACAGAAGACAGCAAACCAAGTGAAATTACTTTTCCATTTCATTCAACATTGACAGGTAGTGATGGCTAAGAAAGCCAATTCTTGGAAGTTGGGGTTGCGGCTGAATGTGTGTGTACGAAGTTTGCGGTTGAACATGAGTGTCCAAAAAAGGTGAGTTTTTCCTTGGATTTTTGTGCCAAAGACACCATTGACGAAAGGCTCATTGACTCATAAGTCAGGCAGACACCGTGCAGGACCTCTATTCTGATATTGACATAACGTTATGTGGGTAACGTAAAACAACTTAATGGAGGCCATCTTTTTTGTAAAAAAAAAATTATTTAGTATTTGCAGGAAAAAAAAAGAGGAAAGAAAAGCAAAAAAAAAAAGACTATGCAGGCGACAATCCGCAATTAACCCCACACAGGGGGTGCTGGAGAACGCTCCCTCAAAGGAGGCAAAGGAAGGTAGCATAGAATAACGTTGAGGAGCAGGTTCTAGAGTCAATGTTCGTCGGAAGCAGAGGGAGAATGAGGCTCAAATCCCTTCCCGGTCAGCCGACCGGCGATAGTCTTGCTATACGGGGTGGCAACCCCAATTGGGGGACAGTGCTACATAAGACTCAAACAGCTGTTCATCTCCGTAGGCCAAGCGGTGTCGCAACATATAATAACCAACAACCCCAACTTTCGCCCCCCCCCCCACTGCCCACCCTTCCACCCTCCCCCTCACCCCCCCGGTGGTGGCGACCATCCACACATGCACTCCAAGCCCTCATTCAAACCATACGATTAAATCTGGAATAGGTGAAGAGCACGAAATGCGGAAGGACAGACCGCAGAGGGCAGGCCTCTAGATAGAAAACGGACCAGAGGGCCCAATTTGAACAAGAGATTTTTAAAATTGCCCAAAAATATATCCGACATCCTCTCCATGCTCAGTAAGCGCCATAGTCTTGCGTGCCATAGTGATATAGCCGGGGCAGTCGGTTTCTTCCAGGCTGCTGCTAGGGTTAACTTGGCGGTTCCAAGGCAGAGCCATAGGATACGTTTGTCCGCTCTAGTTTGATGTTCCAGCATCGGGTCGCGGAGCCCCAACAGGACAAAATCCACCGCCTCTGGAATCGGATAACCCAGAATGTCCTTGATGTGGGACAAAATCTCAGTCCAGAATGGGCGGATTGCCGGGCAGTCCCATCAAATATGGCGGAAGTCCCCCAATAAACCACAACCTCTCCAGCACCTGTCCGAAGAGGCGGGAAATATCCGGTGTAGCTTGGACGGATAGAGGTACCAATCGAACATGAGTTTCAGGTGGGCCTCTCTAAGGTCCACCGAATGATTGTGTGCCGCTATATCCCGCCAGAGGCTTTTCCATTCATTGTCAGAAATGTCTCTGCCTATAAGGGCCTCCCAGTGTTCCATATAGCGGGACGTGGGGACACCGCAGTGTCCAGCAACAGCCCGTACAAGAAGGAAATCGTCCCCTTCATAGTAGAAGTGTGGAGAATAAAGGCCTCAAATGGTGTTAGAGGCCTCGTGGCGGCGTCCACCACTCCCGCCGAGGTTGCCCAGTGCAGGAGCTGGTTGTGGTGGAAGCGTTCAGTGGCCGGGATCCCATAATCTCGCATACAATTAAGAAATGTGAGAGGCGCCGTACCATGAAACAAATGCGTGAGGGCTCTACATCCTCCCTCTCTCCATAGTCCGAAGGGCCCCTCTCTCAGAGCTGGTGGGAAGGCCGGATTAAAGTGAATGGGCGTAAAGGGTGACGGAAACGTGGTCCAACGGTCATCACCGCTGACCGTGTCCCACACTTTCAGAACCGTGCTGGTAGGTGTGCTGATGTAAGCATTCCTGGGTCGGTCTACCTTAGGTTTCCAGGCCAAATCCCATATGGACCTCCCAGCCACACTCCTGTCCATATGCAGCCAGTGTTTCTCCGAGAGCTGCTGGGACCATTCCACCATAACCCGCAGCTGCGCAGCCTTACAGTACAGGTGCATGTCAGGAAGCCCCACTCCACCTTCCTTCCGTGGCTGCCTCAGAGTCGCGAAAGAGAAGTGCGCCCGTCCTCCTTGCCACACAAACCTTAGCATCATAGTCTTAAGGCGCCGAAAAAAATCCAACTCCACTGGTATGGACAGAGCCTGGAAGAGGTATAAGAATTTAGGGAGTAGGACCATCTTGAGAGCATGGATCCTGCCCAGCCATGAGATGTATTTCGGCTTCCACCTCTCTAGATCAGCGCAAACTGCCGAAAGCAGTGGGGGAAGTTGGCCGAGAACAATGAACCTAGTGCAGGTGTCAGCAGGACGCCCAAATACAACAGAGAGGCAGATGCCCACGATAAGGGCGTGAGCGAGCGGACCCGGTCCACCTCTGCTGGGGAAGAGTGAGGTTCAGTATGTACGATTTGCCAAAGTTGACCTTAAATCCCGCCACCGCCTCAAAGTCAGAGAGCACCGTTTGAATATGGGGCAACGATTGGGCCGGGTCTCCCACCGACAACAGCACATCGTCTGCAAAGAGAGAAATTTTGTGCTGCTCACCCGTAAAAGGAAGGCCCTTAATCTGTTCCTTCTCCCGAATCGCAAGGGCCAAAGGCTCGATACTCAAAGCAAAGAGGAGAGGGGAAAGAGGGCAGCCCTGCCTCGTCCCTCGTGAGTGAGGGAAGCAAGCAGACCGATGACCATTAACCATTACCCTAGAGGTGGGACTGCTGTAATTGGCACGGATCATTTGTATGAATTGTTGTGAAAAGCCAAAGGCGCCCAGGGTGCGGAACAAGAAACCCCAATCAACGCAGTCAAAGGCTTTTTCGGCGTCGAGCCCCACCAGAATCGCCGGGATACGGAACCTGTTGGCCTTCTCTATCAGATGTATTACCCGCCGCAGGTTGTCATGCGTTTGTCGCCCCTTTATGAATCCGGACTGGTCCGGATGAATGAGGGCCGGCATCAAGTCCTGTATTCTACTCGCAATGATAGAGGAGTACAATTTAGCATCGACATTGAGGAGAGCTATCGGGCGATACGAGGAGCACATGGTGAGATCCTTCCCTGGTTTGGGGAGCACGGTAATCATGGCCTCGGCCATGGTCCCAGAGGACATCCCGGTGACCGCCATTTCATTAAAGAGGGAGACCAGACAATCACACAGCTCTGTCGCAAACGTCTTATAAAACAGAGCAGTGTAGCCATCCGGGCCCGGAGCTTTGTGGAGCTCAGGGCCTTGATCACGTCCAGCACCTCCGTATCGGAGAAAGGGGCAGATAGCAGCTCATTCCACTCCTTAGAGACCTGCGGTATGGGGAGGCCAGCCAGAAACTCATTTTGAGCATCTGGATCCAGAGCGTCGCCTTTATAAAGCTCGGCATAGAAGCGGCCAAAAGTATCCGCCTTGTCCGCATCTCGGTGCTGCGGGGACCCCGCCGAGTCTTGTATCCCTCCTATGTAGTCTCTCTCTCTCTTATCCCGAAGCTGTTGGGCCAAGTGCCGTCCCACCTTGTTCCCCTGTGAGTAGGAAACCCGCCGCAGTCGCAAGAGAGTGAATTCTGCTCGATTGTTGCAGTGGGCTTTCAATTTCCCCCGCACCGCTGTCAGAGGTCGGAGGGTCACTCTGGACGGATTCGATTTGTGTGCTTGTTCCAATATCGCCAACTCCGCCTCTAAGTCCTCACGCTCCTTCCTCCTCAGTTTGTTGAGGTTCGCATTAAGGCCCAGGCAAGTGCCCCTCAACGAAGCCTTACAAGCATCCCACGTGTTGAACACTGAAGTGTCCGACGGCAGGTTAAGAGTCAAGAACTCCCTAATGGCCTTCGGCAGCTCCCTGCAGGAGACTTTGTCCCGGACCAGCGCTGCCGGAAAATACCACTTCCGCCAGCCATCCCCCCCCAACGGCCAATGCAGCCCGAGAACCAACAGGCTATGATCAGACACTGAGAGTGGAAAAACGCTGGAGTCACGGACATCCCCCCTAAGGCCTTGGCTCATGAAGATATGGTCTAAGTGAGAGTAGGAGTGGTGGACGTGGGAGAAGAAAGTATAATCCCGGGTCTGGGGGTGCAGGAAGCGCCAGCTATCAATCAACCTCAATTCACCCACCTGCCGCTGTGTTTCGGCGGAGAAGACCCCAGCCTCCGCCCTCTGTGCTCTGGAGCTATCCAGGTCCCTGTCCCACACCATGTTAAAGTCCCCCAGTAAGAACAAGTGCCCTTCCAGAAAGTCCCCCACCTTGTCCAACAAGCCCTGAAGAAAGCTATTCTGTCCGGCATTGGGAACATACACCACGACAAAAGTGCACAGTCGGCCGTACAATGACCCTTTCACCATCAGCCAACGGCCATCTTTATCACTACACACCCCTATAGGCTGGAAATGAAGGGACGCCCGAAAGAGAAGAGCCACCCCCCTGGGTTTGGTGGGGGCAGAGGACCTGTATATGAGAGGAAAGTGTTTGTGCCGGAGCCGAAGCTCGTCTCTTCTCGCTAGGTGGGTCTCCTGGAGGCCCACCACATCCAGATGATGGTCAGACAGATATTTCCAAAGTTTCTGGCGTTTCTGTGGGGAGTTGAGACCTTTCACATTCCATGTGCCAATACTAAGAGGCATGAGGTGTCAACAGGCCCCAACGCTGTGCACTTGGTATGGTATCCTGATGCCGCCCCTTCCCCCCCACAGGCAGACAGGCGTCTTCCCAGAGTCCAGTCACTCCTCCGAGTTCCCCCGTCGGTCCCCCATCCCCACTCTCCCACCTCCGACCCAAAGCTCCAATGACCTCCAAAAACCAATGGTACAGCAATAGGAAGAGGACCCCAGCCATAGCAAGGATCATTGATAGCAACTGCCCCTGAATCCCGTCTCCCAAGGCCCCCGTAGTGCTCTGCCTGAGAGGACAACGCTCACAACATGCATCCTTCGGTCGCCACCACCCCCCTACCCACCCCCACCCCGACCCCCAACCACCCCCCCAAGCAGTCCACCCCAATCTCCCCCACCCCCACCCCCCCCAACAAGCAAGCAAACAAGAAAAAAGTACTTAACAGTCCCAGATTGGTGCAGATCGCAGAACAGTCTCTGGTAAGGGGACAGGAAACCACCGATGGGTCTCACAAGGCCACGGTCCGGGGTGTCTTCTCAAAAAGTACAACCATACCCATGGTACCTGAGTGCATGGGTCCCTCCGGCGCCATCTGCCCATCAGCCCGAAGATCAGGCCGCCCCGGAGCTCTGCTGGGGAGACATCAATGTCGCTGAAGCAACTGACGCCACCGCATCCCCCCTCTCCTGCAGGCTAGTCGCGCGGTCAGGCCGCCCGCGATCCATCTCCGACCCCACTCTGTGCCAAGAGGAGGATCGTCGCCGTCTCCGCGATGAAGGGCTGCCAGCCCCAGAAGCAGGAGTCGTGTCCTCGATGCCCAGAAGCTCTTTTGCCGCCTGAAGGGAGCGGATATGCACCAGCTTATTTTGCCACCGGAAGACTATGCGGAAGGGATGGCCCCATGAGTAGGGAATGCTACGTTCTCGCAGAAAGGCAGTCACTGGCCGAAACTCGCGTCTCTTCTGAAGAGTCGTTGCCGCCAAGTGCTGATAAAGCTGAGGGCGGTGCTCTCGGAACTGCAGGGACGGAATGTCCCGCGCTTTACGGAGGATCCGCTCCTTTAACTGGAAGTCATGCACGCATATTAGGATGTCAGGGGGCGGCCCTCCACCTCGCCGAGGCAGGCCTACTCTGTGGACTCTGTCCATCCTGATCTCATGCAAATCCTCCTCGCCCAGAACCTGCAAGAAAAGCGGCTGCACATATCCGCGCAGGTCGCCCGCTTCTCCATCCCACGGCACCGCCCGTACGCGGATGTTGTTCCTACGGGACCGGTTCTCTAGATCTCCGTGTGGGCCTGCAGGTCCAAGTTCTGCTCCGTGAGCCGAAGCACATCCTGCTGCAACTGGTGGACATCATTCGCCATGCTCAAATCATGATCCTCTAAAGTAGCCACTCGCTCCCCGATCCCATCCACGTCCCTACGCACCTCGCGGAGATCAGACGCCAGTTGCGCACGTAATTCAGAAATATCCTCTTTTATAGACGTAAAGAGTTCTGTCATGAAAGCCTTGGTTGCAGGGGCTTCATCATCGAACTTCCTGGGTGAAGCGCTAGAACCAGGGGACGCCGGTTGTTGGGTGCCCTTGGGCTGGCCATCCTTGCCGGGCTTCCATTTGCGCGGCACGTTGGACATCGCGGCCCCCCTAGTCCGTCTGGAAGATACTGCGGAAGATCTCTCCTACGTCTGGATGGAACTACGCCGGCGCAGCAGCACTACGTCCCGGACCGGGACATTGCCCACAGGTTATCTCTCCGACCCGTCACTGGGCGCGTAGTCGGACCGGGGCCCCTCGGAGGCAGTCCCCCTGTCTCCGGCCAATATCCCAGTCCTAAGTGGTGCAATCGTTCAAGCGGCTACAGAGTGTAGGGGCAAGGAAGAGGTATAGTGTCCAGAGCGCCACCACTCCACCGGGGGTCACCAGCTCAGGCTCCCCCCACTGCGTGAAGTAGTGTGGCTCACTGGTTAGAGGCGGCAGACCCGAGAGCAGAGGACGACCCGGGACCAGGGTTCGATTCCCGGCGCGGCAGGTTTCTGGACCAGGGTCAGCGGACTCGATAATTCTCTCGCCTCGGTGCCCACTCTGATCAGCGTTCACACTCGGCAACTCTGGGCATTAGCTTGCCTCATCTTCACTAACGGCCCCACCAGACCGCCGGGGATGCCTGGTCTCACCCTGGAGATACCCATTAAGGGACCATCTCTCAGGGAAGCCAGGAAGGGTTTCGCAGCGGTCGAAGCGCCTTGGGACCCTACGGGTAAGTAGTGCGCTATATAAATGCCTATACATTTACATTTACTGCACGGCCAAAGGGACCCCTCTAGAGGCTGCACAGCCGAACACCACAGTCCTGCTCTGTTCGCCACCTCCAAAGTGCAGTGCCCCCGTGCCAAATCCGACTCTCCTTCTCCAGAGGGGGGGGACAAAGCTTACCCCAAGGCCCCGTCCGGACCGCCAACTGTCCCCACGTGGCTCAGGGACCCTCCGAGATGCACTCGCGTTCCTTGCTCCACCACCTCGCGCTCACTGCAGTCCGGTGCCCGTTCTCCGCTTCCAGCACCACACAGTCGCCGGGGGGGCCAGGCGCACGAGCAGCCGCAGCACTCACTTCTCCTTCCACGTATCAGCTAGGCCGGATGTCGCGCACCTGTGTGGGCCACAAAGCTGGACGTCGCGGCCCCCACCCCAGTCAGCCTTGCCTCCCGCACTCCTCCAGGGATCGCCGGACCTCCCATGCGGGTCTCCTCAGCTCTAGGCAATAGCTAGCTCCCCAGCGCGGCAGCGCGGCCTTCGGCGTAGCTCCTCCCACCTTCCGCAACCAGCTGGAGGCCATCTTTTAATCGCATAGACTATGGCAGTGCATTGCATTTCAGCAGCATCTCATAAATAGACAAGTGTGGACAAATTATCACAGCTATACATTTTGTGGTAAGCTGGTTTTTTAGCATATTTATTAACATTTACCTTGCAAACTGTGAAATTACTTCTAATATCAGAGGCAAGCTTGTTTTGGTGCATATTTATTAACATTTACCTGATGAACTGCGAGATGAATTCGAATTCATTAAGGCACACTTGTTATTCAGGTGGTTTTGTTGCAACTTTCTGGTTCAGTAGTGAGGAAAGCTGTAAATTCTGGCTACATTGGTCAGCCCGGCTACTAGTGGTAATATACAACAACTAGTTTATTTTCTGCACAATCTGGGTAAACCACCCCAGTAATGGAAACACTGGTACAAAGACAGGAATCTTGCACTCTTATTCAATTGTTTCCGATCAAAAGCACAGAAGATTTTTGATAACTTACCAGAACTGGCACCCACAGAAGCAGAATCAGGAGATGCTAGAAAATGGAAAACCCAGTTTTGTTCTGAAATATTTCAATTTCTATTCTAGGAAACAGAGTGCAGTGGAAAGTGTCAATCAATATGTAGCAGCACTGAGGATTCTAGAGAGTACATGCAAATTTGAGAAAACTGTAGAGCAGTACATAAGAGATCAAATTGTTCTGAATTGCGCTTCAAAGAAAGTGCAGGAACATCAACTTTGTTGTACCAATCCCACTTTAGAAGAAACGATTAGGATAGATAAAAGGATTGAAAGATCTGTAGAGTCTGTAAAGTTGATTGCTGGTGAAAACAATGACCGCATGGGTGTGAATGTTGTGAATAAAGTGTATGAGCAAAATGACAGCAATAAAGTCAGCAAAACATTCACAGAGAATTGTTTTAGGTGTGGGTCCAATACACATATAGGGAGCACTGTGAATGGCCCTGCCCAAGGTAATAATTGCAATAAGTGCAAAGAAGTCAGGCATGTCAGGCGTGTGTGTAGAGGAGGCAATTCTGTGGAAATTAATTATGTACATCAATTCGATGTACAGGAGATGAATGAAGAATTCACTAAAGTGGTATTGACGGTTGATGTTGAAGAAAACAAAGAGTCTGATGTCAAAGGACGTAAAGGATCTATAGTCAGCAAGAAAGGTCCATTTTGTTCAGTCACTATTGGTGATACCGAGATAAAGATAATGGATGATTATGGATCTCCAGTTAAAATGCTGTCTGACGCCACATTTAAGTTTTATTGATCCAACAAAAACCTCAAACAGGTGAATATAAGCGTGGTGGCTTAAGGAGATTCAGAAATAGAAACATTGTTTTTTTTAGGAAACTTTGGATTTTGCTGGGAGGGTGATATTTACAAAAATATATGTGGCTGTTCATGGCAAATATATTATGGGTTGGGTGTAGCTAGGAAGACTGGTAATTATCTTAAGACCTGGTACTGATACACCCATTATATTGAATGAACGAAAGCTGGAGGATATTGAAAGTATTATGGAGAAATATCCTGATGTTTTGGTAACAAGATTGGTGAAGTGAAATGATCTGAACATTAAATAGTAGTGAAAGAGAATGCTGTACCTGTGACTCATAAAGTATGAGATGTGCCGTTATGTGTGAGGGATGATCTGAAAAAACACTTGGAGGAGTTATGTGCAGATAAGATTATGGAGTCAGTGAATGCTATGGAGTAGGTTAGTGCTATTTTGAGAGATATGAAGAAAGGATGTTAAATAAGACTGTGTGCTGATTTTACATTCTTTATGTAAGAACATTGTGGTGGCCTGTCACCCACTACCTAAAATTCAAGAACTTCTGACAATGATTGGAGGAGCTAAATTCCTTATCGATTTGCGGGCTGCATATCATCAAGTGGCAATAGAAAAAAAATCTCAAATGTTGACCACATTTATTTATTTATTTATTTTTTTTTTTAGTTCAAAAACCTTTATTCGAGCAAGCAAAGGAAAATACACGAATGGGCCTACAACCTCACAGGCTGGCCGCTAATAGCAAGGCACAATGAAAGAAGCAGAAAATCACTCCCGTGGTCAGGCGAAAATCAGTTACCAAGCGTTACTCCAAACATAATACAGAGCATATTAAGTTTCTGTTTTATACATGAAAACAACGAACACTGAAAAGGCGAATGCACAGTAATCAAGGTCAGCTCAAATAACGGAGGGGGTGGTACAAGGGCAGGGGGGGGGGGGGGACCAGCGGGGAGATCCGGAAAATCACAGAGCAGTATGAAAAGGTTTCGGGGACGCCAGCCTAGGGAGATAGGGTAACATCAGTAGTGCTCACCATGGGATGGGTACAGATATCCCCACGATATTCATTCCACTGGCCCCAAATCTTCGTCCACGCCCTGGGTCTGCCCCTGGCCACATAAACGGTCTTCTCACGAAACATGGACCAGTCCATGTTATCCTCCCATTTCGAGACCTCAGGGGGTCTGGATGCGCCCCAGAGTTGCGCAATGTCCCGTTTTGCAATCATGTATCCCAAGGTAGCCCATCTGGTCTGGGCCACAGAGTAGTCGGTGGGTTCCCACACATTCAACAGACAGCGTCGTGGCTCCGGCCGCAAGGCAACACCAGTCACAGTAGTCATCACCGCAAGCACATCAGTCCAGTAGGCCGCCACCCCTGGGCACTCCCAAAGAATATGTAAAAAAGTAGCACTCGACCCACAACCACGCTTACATAACCCATCCGGGGAAAAGCCCATTGTGACCAGACGCGGACCAGTGACATATACCCGATGAAGGATTTTAAGTTGAACCAAACGGAGACGGGCAGGGATGGCTACCTCTTTCGGAGAATAGAGCGCCGATTGCCAATCCTCGTCGTCCAATTCCAACCCATCGCCGACCCAAACCTCCCGCAATCGGACCAATAAGTCCGCTCGAGTATTGATCAGTTTCTTATAGATCAGGGAAATGGTGCTATCAGGCAGGTGGCCATCAAGGACACGATCCTCGAGGGGGGAAGACTCGGGCAGGGTCTCATCAGGAGTCAGGACTGAGGCGAGGGCGTGTCGGACCTGCAGATAGCGAAAAAATTCTCTACCATTCAAACCGTATTCCGCCTGAAGGGCCTGGAATGACTTCACACTACCTTTCGAACAGACATCACCCACCTTACATATCCCAATCATATCCCAGCGGTCAAAGCCCTTAGTAGACCAGAGACATCCCAAACGTTCAGAGGCATAAAGCGGCGTCGCCAGTGTCATTCGATCCTCCCATCCCAAACTCACATTCGCGGCTCGCCACACGGTGATCGCAATCCTGGACGGGCCCACAAGATGGCGCCCGGCCGATCTAGAATAAAGCGCTCTATTAAAGTCCCCACCCGGCAGCTGGAGTCTATCCATCTCAAAGGCAGGATTACGACCCGGTGAAAACATCACGTGATTAATGGCAGACAACTGGGAAGCCCAATAATATCTCTTGATGTCGGGGAGCGCCATGCCCCCGTCATACCAAGGGATGGTGAGTTTCGCGAGGGCAATACGTGGACGCCCGTCCCAGATCAATGGCCTTTGAAGACTCTCAAGCTCCTGGAAATAGGTCTTGGGGATGTCGTCATAGGAATTCTGGAGTGCATAAAGGAACCGCGGCAAGGACATCATTTTAAACAGAGCCGCCCTGCCCAGAGGAGACAAAGGGAGCTTACGCCAACGGGCCACGTCCAGTCGCAATCTAAGCAACGGGGGGAGGAGATTACGCTCAAATCGGAGTGAGGAGTCCAATGTAATGAAGATCCCTAAATACTTGAAGCCAGACTGGACCACCTGAATAGGAAGTCTGCTCGGCAATGGGGGCAAAACACCCGAAAGAACATATACGCAGGACTTGGCCCAATTAATAACGAGGCCTGAGTTGGCACCGAATGAAGTAAGAACATCAAATAAAACAGTCAGAGATTTACGTGGAGAGGTGAGATATAAGAGAATGTCATCCGCGTAAAGTGAGACGCGATCCTCAAAGTCCGGTGACCAACGTATCCCTTTAAGCGAGGGCTCCCACCGAAGCCATGCAGCCAACGGTTCCAAGGCAAGTGCAAAAAGCAGCGGAGACAAGGGGCAACCCTGACGGGTTCCCCTGCCAAGACCGAAAGGGGCCGAAACCCTACCGTTTACCACCACTTGTGCTAAGGGTTCAGCATACAGTAACTTCACCCAACCGATAAACTCAGGCCCGAAACCGAATTTCTCAAGAGCCGCCCAAAGATAAGGCCATTCCACAGTGTCAAAAGCCATCGAGGCATCCAACGATGCCAAAATGGCCGGCTCCGTCAGAAGCCCCGCCCTCGCAATCGCACCGTGGAGACGACGTAGGTTGAGAGCCGTGTTGCGATGCGGGATAAATCCGGATTGATCCGGGTGGACCAAGTCAGTAATAACCGTCAGGAGACGGGTCGCCAGGAGCTTAGCCAATACCTTGGGCTCAACATTCAGCAGGGATATCGGTCTATAAGATGAACAAAGGTCCCGCGGTTTACTCTCCTTGGGGATGACAACTATAGTGGCCAGACGCTGATCATAAGGGAGAATACCCCGTTCCCGGGACTCCATGAAACATGGCACGAAGATAGGGCGCCAATCTGTCGGGGCGTAGCTTGTACAGTTCAATTGGCAACCCGTTCGGGCCCAATGCTTTGCCCGAACGGAGTGAACGGACGGCAGTAGCTATCTCATCAATAGTAAAGGGGGACTCCAACGCTACACGATCTAACTCGGAAACACAGGGCAGAGCTATATCGCGCAACAGAAGGCGAGAGTCAGCCACATCCCTCACAGACACAGGGGTATAAACCACATGAAAATACTCAGCAAAACATTCAACTATTCCAATCGGGTCCGTCACACTCGCACCACTCGAGGACTGAATCACGGGCACCACACGAGTAGCTCTCTCCTTCTTATCCAACCATGGCAGTAACTTACCCGCTTTGTCCCCCACATCATACAAACGACCCTGTTGCTCCCGAAACATCAATTTAGCAGCATCCGTGACCACAGATTTATAGGCAAATTGTTTCAGACCCAGGGCGTGGAGTTTCGCAGATGTGACACCCGATTCCAAAGCAGTATCGAGTGCAGAAATCTCTCCCTCAAGGTCCACCACCTCCCGATTCCTCGCCTTCTTAGCTTCAACAATAAGAGAGAGGGCCTGCCCACGAATCACCGTCTTAAAGGCCTCCCACAGGGACACCGCAGAGGAGACCGACCCCTCGTTATCCAGAAAATATGCGTCCAAGGACTTAATCAAAAGGCTGCGGGTCTCGGGGGAGGTGAGGTACCATGGGTTGATAGGAGCCACCCGGCCCACTGCCTCCACCCCAATCTCAAAACGGAGCCAGAGCGGAGAGTGGTCAGAAATGCCCCTGGGGAGGTGTACAATCTCACGCCCCGCTGGCGACTGAGCCGCAGGCATCAGGAAATAATCCAGTCTAGACAGACTCCCATGGGCCCCAGAGTGGAAGGTGTATTGAAGCTGAGTAGGATGCATAAGCCTCCAGCAATCCACCAAGCCAAACGTGTCCAAAAAGCCACCCAACCACTGTTGGGCCACGGGAGTATCTCTAGGGGGGTGACGATCGTGTAGACCAGAGAACACAGAATTAAAATCACCAGCCATAAAGAGAGTACTATCAGGGAGGTCCAACAACACACGGCCCAAATCGGAAAAGGTAGAAGTCTGCAGGCCGGGGGGCACGTAAACAGTAAATAAGGAGAGGGTACGACCCTCATAACGACCCACAAGGACAGCATATCATCCCCGATCATCCAGAATCACATCATCAATAGCTAGGGGGAGGGAAGCCCGAACAAGGATACCCACACCCCTAGAACCCGAGGTAAACCCCGAATGTGCAGCGAGGCGATAGCCCCACCTATTCATCGCATGACAAACATTGCCCACCAAATGAGTCTCTTGCAGGAAAACAATATCTGGAGATAAACGTCGTATACATTTCAACACCACACTCCGCTTGATACGATCCCCCAGACCGTTAACGTTCCACGAAACAAATCTCAACCCGCTACCCCCCATCCCACCCAGCAATGCCAAAACCCCCCACCAATGAGCATAACACAAGAAACATCATCAAATACAGGATAGAGTCGCCTTGAAAACAGAACACACAAACAACGAACTTCCCAACCGCCCACCCCCCAACAAACAAGAGAACACCCCCCACCCTGCACCCCTGCAATAAGCTAAAAAGCCACCCCAACCTGCAGTGTGCCTGTCGCCCAAGAACCCCTATTCTACACAAAGACCCCGGAGGAGGAAAGGCTCCGTCCCACCCGCCACCCCGAGCGAAACCAATAACGAGGAAAAACACACACAACAAATCACTTAAACAGTAGAGGAACGTAGGCATACAATCCTGGAAAGGGTTACGCAAAACAAGGTCCCAGGCTTAAACGAAGTGTTTAGCTCTCGACACCACCTTCAGCACCGCCCGGGTGGGCAGCGGACTCAGTCTCAGGAGATCGGTCAGGCAGAGAGTCCAGCCAGTCATTCACAGCATCCGGCCAATCAAAGAAAAAAGTTCGGTCATTGTACTCAACCCGCAGCCTGGTCGGAAAAAGCATAGCGTAGCGCAACCCCATGTCCCTAAGACGCTTCTTGGCACCACGAAATCCCATCCGCTGCTTCTGGACCTGTTGGGAAAAGTCCGGATAAAAGTTCACTGTGGCATTCTCAAAGGCCACCGGGCCCTTCACACGTGATGCTTGCAGGATAGCGTCGCGATCCCTATAGTGAAAAAGTTTTGCAACAATAGGCCTCGGCGGGGCACCCGGCTTACCCTGGCCCCCCGGAACATGATGTGCACGCTCCACTGCGAAGAATTTACTCAGTCCAGAAGGAGAGAGGTGGTTTTGGATCAGGTCCTCAACTAGGAGATCAACTGAGTGGGGTTCCGGATTCTCCGGAACACCAACCACGCGAACATTGCAGCGACGTGCCCTGTTCTCAAAGTCTTCCAAGCGCCGGGTCATGAAATCGTTCACCCTACGGAGATTGCCAATCTCCGTCTGTATCTCCGAGACATCGTCCGTGAGGCTGGATGACTTGAGGTCCAATGATTTCACCTTCTCATTGGTTTTTGATAGATCGGCTCGAATTAGGTTCACATCAATGGCCACGGTGTCAATTTTGTGGGCCAGGGTTTCATATTGTTGGCCTATCGTCTCCCTCATGCCAGAAATGGCGCCCATGATGTCCTGCAGGGAGGCTCCGTTGACGTGTCCACGATGTGATCAGACACGCTGGGACTGGGCAGGGCAGCTCCGGGGGACCCCTTCGAGTGGGTATAACGGTCCATGACGTTAGATTGGACCGGACCCCCGCGAAGACGCGTCTTCGTCTTCCGTGTCTCCCGGTCCCCTCTGCCCGCCATTTTGGAGACTGCGTCACAAGGAGATTCACCAGGTCCAACGGACCGGTCACCAGAAAGTGAGGCCTCGGGACCAAAGGGCCGCAACAAGGGTACCACCTGGATAGAGCCAGCCAAATAGGAGAATAGGCCAGCCAAAGGTCTGACCGCCGTCTCGTGCCCCGGACCTAGCCCTGGCCAGACTCCCTCGCCGATGTCTCAGTCTGAGGCAGAATCGAAACCGAAACTTAAGAGGGGGACCCTCAAGGCCAATCCCCCTACCGTTGTTGTTCAACTCCAAGACGGCCACTGAGCCTCACCCAGTCCCGGGCGCACCGCAAGGGCGGAGCCCAAAAGTTCGAAGCACCGTAACTCCGGCACCCGGTGTCGAAATAAAATTCCAAAAGGTCCAGGTAGATCAGCCCAACGTCCTCTACACAAATCCTCGTAAAAAATCAGGATTAGTTCAGGATATTACGCCGGGAGTGGCGGGGGTCCGGGGGTCCGGGGAGCGCTGTGCTCGGATGCCCGCCAAGCTCCTCCTCGACCACATTTATTATTCTATTCGGTGAATTTAAGTATTTAAGGCTACTGTTCAGTTTAGCCTCGGTGGCTAGTGTCTTTCAAAACCTCATGTTTCACTTATTTAAAGATGTAAGTGATGTGCAGGCCTTTCAGGACGATATCTTAATTTTTGCAAAAACTGTGGAAGAGCATAATGTGATTAAAAAAATGTACTAAGTATTTTGAAAGAATGCAGTATGACAGTAACAAAAGATAAATGCAGATTTCTCACAGATTCATTTGAATATCTTGGTTACAGAATAACTTCTGAGGGCTTCATGGCCAAAATGGATTTTCTTAAACGTTAAGGGATGTGCCTTCTCCTAAGGATAGAGATGAGCTGAAATCAATTGAGGAGATTTTTTTTACTATTATTCCAGGTTTGTGGAGGGGTATGCTATCATCATGGAGCCCCTAATGAAAATGTTAAGAAAAGAGAAAAATTGTCTAGAGTAATGTAGAAAGAAAACTGTTTGATGGTATAAAAAACATATTAATGAAAGTTCCAGCTTTAAAAGCGTACATGTCGGGTATTGAATGCACCATTACTGTTGATGACAGTGTGATTGGTATAAGTGCTGTTTTATGTCAGATAGTGGATGGAACGTACCATTACATTCGCAAGGGCACTTAGGGAGGTTGAAAGAAGATACAACAGAATTGAGCTGAAGAAGGCATTGGCATGTGCCTGGGGTATTGAGAAATTGAAGACCTATGCGTGGGGAACACATTTTATTTTGTGTATGGATCACAAACCTTTGGCTAATTTGTTAGGTGACAAAGGAATGTCTGGCACATCTATGAATAAATGAATGAATGGCCAACCTATAAAATGCAAACAACTGCCCAAAGGCGTCAAGGCGCTGAAGGGGTTCTACTGCCTAGCAGGAGCATACGCCCTCAGTAACAAACAGTTACAAGGCAAAAAGCCAGGTCTTCAAGGACTTGCAAAAAGGCAGATGTGTCTGAAGAAAAGAAATCGATAGAGGGAGAGTGTTCCAAACTTAGAAGCTGCTACAGCAAAGACAGGCTCTTCCTCTCCATCTTACCCTTCTGAACCTGGGAACAACAGCATGGTCTACGCTTATTCATATTCTATAAAAATTGCAGGTGTACAATTTCAAAGTATGCTATAGTGTAGGGTCTGCAAACTGCTGTGCATACTGTTTGTCCCGACTTCCAGTTGGTGAGGAATCTGGGGACTTGGATATTTTAAACAACAAATGTGTTGTAGCTGGTACAGATGTTATTTAAAGCAATGACAAGGTATCATTGATGTAAGGGAATGGTCTCGGACATGTAAAGAGGCTAGCATGTTGATGAAAGTGTATGAGTATGTTGAGAAGGGTTGGTCTCACATTAAACATTTGCAAGGTGAACTTAAATGTTTTTTTCAAATTGCAGATGATTTAACAGTAGAAACAATATACTGATCAGAGGGGATGCGTTTATTCCACTAGATAAGGTATTAATTAGAATATTGTGGTTGACTCACACTGGTCATTAAGGATCCACTTCTACTAAGAAAATTCTAAGACATTCTTTCTGGTGGTCAGGAATGGCTAGTAATATGGAAGATTTGATTGAGAGATGTGACAAATACAATTGTCTAACAATCATTGTAAACTATGTGACACACTGATGGTACCAGTACCATTCCCGGATGCACCAAGGAAACAACTGGCATTAGACTTTGCAGGACCTATATCTTCCTTTCCATATGATCAACGTTACTTGATAGTGTTAGTTGAATATGTTTTAAAATGGGTTTATTATGATTTTTTGATAGTATGACTTCTGTTTGTCTCGACTTCCAGTTGGTGAGGAATCTGAGGACCTGGATATTTTACAAATGTGTTGTAGCTGGTATAGATGTTTTTAAAGCAATTTCAAAGTTTGATAGAAGTATAGGAATGGTCTAGGGTATGTAAAGAGGATAGCATGTTGATGAAAGCGTATGAATATGTTGAGAAGCGTTGGCCTCACATTAAACATTTGCAAGAGGAACCTAAATGGGTTTTATTCAAATTGCAGATGAATTAAAAGTGGAAACAATTTTCTGCTCAGGGGGGATTAGTTTATTCAACAAATAATTTATGAATTAGAATATTGTTATTGGCTCACACTTGTCATTTAGGATTCACTTCTACTAAGAAGATTCTAAGAAACTCATTCTGAAGGTCAGGAATGGAAAGTAATGTACAGAAGTTGATTAAGAGATGTGACAAATACAATTGTCTCACAATCATTGGAAACTATATGACACACCGATGGTACCTGTACCATTGCCGCATGCACCATGGAAAAAAATGGCATTATACTTTGCAGGATCTATATCTTTCTTTCCATATAATCAACATTACTTGATTGCGTTAGTTGATCATGTTTCAAAATAGGTATAGTATGATTTTTTTTTATAGTGTGACTACTCAGGAGGCGATAGATTTTCTTGCAAATGTTTTTGCTTTAGAAGTTGCACCATCTGAACTTGTTAGGGATAATGTTATACTGCTGATATCTGTCAAAACTGAGTTCTCTCTGAAGAGTAAATATGTTAAACATTCCACTGTATCATTGTATAGTACCCAATCTAATGGATCTGCAGAAAGAGTGAACAGGTTGGTGAAGGAGGTCATACCGGCTGCTGTGACTTGTGGAATGGATGCGATTGACTTTGTCAGAGAGATAATGTGGGCATATCACTACACTCCACATTCAGTAACTGGTGTATCTTCTTTTATGTTGCTGAGGGGTAGATGTTCTTGGACCAATCTCTTTCTGAAGAGGTTGGAAGACAAGAAAAGTGTAGATTATGCTGAAGTTTATTCTAGAGTGGGGAAATCTCAACAGAAAATGAAATCTTGACATGATGGTATTGTATATTGGTTACTGACTGTTTGAAAATTGGTGCATGGGTAATGTTAAAGAACTTTGGGGAAAGAAGCAGTAAAACTTAGTTTCAATTTTGTCGACCATACAATGTTGTTCAAGTCAATAAGTGTTCTGTGTGTTACTTGATTGTGTTGGTTGATTATTTAACAAAATGGGTATATTAAAATTGTGTTCATAGTATGACTACTAAGGAGGCTGTAGATTTTCTTGTAATTGTTTTTGCTGGTGTAGGTGCACTATCGAAACCTGTTACTGATATAGTGTACAGCTGACACCTGACAAAATGGAGTCGCTTCTGAAGAGTAAAGATTTTAAACATTACACGGTGACATTGTATAGAATTGCGTTTATAGTATGACTACTAAGGAGGCTGTCAATTTTCTTGTAAATGTTTTTGCTGTAGAAGGTGCACCATCGAAATCTGTTACTGATATAGTGTACTGCTGATATCGACAAAATTGAGTAGTTTCTGAAGAGTAAAGATTTTAAACATTACCCGGTTTCATTGTATAGTCCACAATCTAACAGAGCTGTTGGGAGGGTGAACAGGTTGCTGAAAGAGGGCATACAGGCTGCTTTTGCTTGTGGAATGGATTTGATTGACTTTGTCAGAGCGAAGATGTGGGCGTATAACAACACTCCACATTCAGTGGAGTAGTGTGGCTCACTGGTTAGAGGCGGCAGGCCTGAGAGCAGAAGTCAGCCTGGGACCAGGGTTCAATTCCCGACGCGGCAGGGTCGTGGACCTTGGTCAGCGGACTCGATAATTCTCGCTTCAGTGCTTACTCTAATCAGGGGTTCCACTCGGCAACTCTGGGCATTAGCTTGCCTAATCTCCACAACGGCCCCACCAATTCCGGGGATGCCTGGCTCCACCTTGGGGACTCCCAGCAAGGGACCACCCCACAGGGAAAGCCAGGACGGGTTCCCCAGAGTTATACAGCGCCGGGACGCCCCATTGCTGGGGCAGCTGTGCGCTTTACAAGTATACTACATTTACATTTACATTTACATTCAGTAAATGGTTCTTCTCCTTTTATGTTGCTGAGGGGGAGTTGTTCCCAGACCAATCTCATTCCAAAGTGGTTGGAGACATGAAAAGTGAGTTGGTATCACAGGAGGATTGTGTGGTTTATGCTGAAGTTCATTCTAGAGTGAGGGAATCTAAACAGAAAATGAAATATCAACATGATGGTATTAGAGATTGTTTACTGACTGTTTAAAAACTGGTGCATGGGCAATGGTAAATAACTTGGGGCGAAGAAGTGATAAAACTGGGTTTAATTTATGTGGACCATACAATGTTATTCCAGTCATATACATTTTCAGTAAAACTTGCTGATGGGAGATGGTGGGCTGTTAGCAACTTACGGGGTCTATTAGGATGGAGGTCGGAAAACCACCCCGACCGCCATGTTAGAGGAAATGAACTGTCCACCGGTTCCGTGGCAAAACCAGCGGTCCAATTACGATCAACCGCCAAAATAAACTGACAGCGACGGAACGTGGGCACCAAGGATGCAGAGAATGCAAAATTCCGTCCACGCCTGTCGGATCTGGAAACACACCAACCCGCCGCCAGGACTGTGGCGAGACCGCAACGGAAATTATGATATCCCCGATGTGACAGTGATACGTTCCACTGTATCTGACCACCGCAGTCGCAAACAGTGATGAATGGGATAGCCGGCAGAAGGCCTGTAGCACAGACATCGCTGCGGACGCTCAGTGAAAAATATGGCGTTCGAACAAAAAACTTCTAGAAGGCCACCAAGTACACACAGCAAACTAGCCTGGCCCACCAAAATACCTAACACATCCCTAAGACACACCCCCATGGCAAATTCAACAAGTACCATTCCCAGGGCAATCTACACAACACACCTGACAGCAATACCTCATCTTGACACACCCACATAGCTGAGCATAAAATCAGCCCGTTCCCTGACCAGAATCCTTTGCTATACCCCACAACTGAAGGGCTCAACACCACAGGACAAAGGGGAGGCAAACCTGCACACAGCACACTAGCACAACAACACACACTCCACCTACACTACCCCCACCACCTTCACAACTGCACACCAAAACATTAGCACAGCACACACCATGGCACCACAGAAAATGCCTAAATTCACAGAGAGTGAGTTGACAGTCATGGTAGATGAGATCATCAGAGTGGAAACACAAGTATTTGGTAGCCTGGTCCAACAGGCACCATTAGCCACAAGAACACAAATGTGGGCAAGGATAGTCAACAAGGTCAATGCAGTAGGGACCACCCCATGTTCCAGAAATGAAATCATGAAGCGGTGGCATGACCTGACGAGGGTTGTTAAAGAAAAGATGAACAAGAACCGTGAGCTGTCTCAGAGGACTGGCGGTGGCCTTCCCTTCCCACCAAAAACATTCACCGCATGAGAGGAGAAGGTGCTTGCCATACTGCATCCAGAGAGTCTCACAGGAATACACTCCGGAGGAGTGCAGGCTGGTAAGAACAAACAAATGTAACCCAGAAGCATGTGGCAGCCATTGCAGTGTGTACCTTCAACTAACAGGTAGGTAGCCATCTTCCCAGCTCATGCTATTTGGGGGTGGGAGCCCTGCCCCACTACTCTCACCATGCCACGTGTCCCACCTCTGAGCAAGATGGAGCACTCCCTCCCACCCAGAAGCATGTGGCAGCCATTGCAGTGTTTACCCTCACCTAACAGGTAGGTAGCCATCTTGCCATGGAGGGCTGTTTGATGGTGGGAGGCCTGTACTATTACTCCTACCGTACCCCCTGTCCCACCCCTCAGCAGGATGGAGCACTCCCTCCCACCCAGAAGCATGTGGCAGACATTGCAGTGTTTACCTTCATCTAACAGGTAGGTAGCCATCTTCCTAGAGAAGGCAGTTTGGGGGTGGAAGGCCTACACTACAACTCCCACCATACCCCCTGTCCCACCCCTCTGCAGGATGGAGCACTCCCTCCCACCCAGAAGCATGTGGCTGCCATTGCAGTGTTCACCCTCACCTAACAGGTAGGTAGCCATCTTGCAATGGAGGGCTGTTTGGGGTGGGAGGCTTGCACTATTACACCCACCATGCCCCCTGTCCCACCCCTCAGCAGGATGAAGTACTCCATCCCTGCTGCATGTGGCAGCCATTGCATTGTGCACTTCAAAATAACAGGTAGGTAGCTACCTCCTGCTCTCTTGTACCACCTCTGAGCAAGATGGAGCCTTCCACCACACACACAGAGATGTGTCACAATTTAAACCCATATTTGACAACAGAACAGGTAAGTAGATAGTGCATGCACCCTGCCATTCCTATCAAGAAAATGCTGCCATATGCCAAAACCAGCCCTCTCATCCCACAATAATTCATAGATTACCAATTACCACTTACAGTGTGCAGACAGCTAAGCAAATGTAACTGTCACACCATCCATAGTGTGAATCACCAATTCACATGTAGAAGAAATTATGTGCACAATCATGCACAGCACTGAATTCCATGTGTAAGTGCCATGTGGGCAGAGCATCAATGACCATATGAAAAGCAAAGCAAGGTTGAGGGGTGCACTTCAATGACCATCACCCTCTGTCCCACAGGTGACCAAGTACTGACTGCAGAGGACGACAACAACAGCAACCTGCAGAGCCAGTCCCCCTTCTGGAACATGAACTCTCATATGAGGACTCCCTGGAACTTTCGGATGCGGAGCTCACAGCTGGCCCATCTGGTGTGCCAGAGTGCAACAGGTCCCAGGAATCCATTGTCCCCCCCCCATCTGCAGCAACACCAACATCGACGCAGACCCGTGCTGTAATAGCCTGTGCTGCGTCCACCACCACCAGTGCTTCCTGCAACACTCTCCTGCCACAGAGGATGACCACCACACACCAACAACTGAGGATAGCAGGGAGAAGATGCGGGTGCCAACAGTGGTGAGGCAACAGATCCGTGGCAGCAGGGCAGGTTGGAGGGCAAGGGTCAGTCACAGACAACCGGACGCTGGGACCGAAGCCCTGGACAACATCAACAGAGTCCTTGGGACATATGAATGGGCCAAGGGACAAACGTCCCGGGCTGAGGAAGATCCACACAAGCTCCTTCCGCTGATGAGGTCCATGGGCACCCGCATGGGCCAAATCGTGGACCTCTTGGGGCAGCGAGTGGCGCTCCTGAGAGACAGGCCTGCGCCACAACCAACACCTCCACCTCCCTCTAGTGGCCTGCACGATGACAGTTTACCATCCTTCCCTGCGACCACAGAGAGGTGGGAGTCCTCAGACCCCACTGGCGCCACAGCAGAGGCACCCCCTGCCAAACGATCAAGGGGCCGTCTGAAGAAAAACCAGGGAGGATGCAGTGGCAAAGCACCTGCCAAACGCCAGTCACGGAGCCAGCCATGATGGAAACCCTCTTCACTACTGCATTGACTTTTTGGACTGTCCTTCCCCACACTGCCGTGTGAATGGCATACGTCTGTTGGGCTGGGTCACCACATCAATGTGGTGACTACTCGATTGACATGGGTTGGTTTGCAGGTGGGGGCCTTGGCTGCTCATCAGCATCCAGGAGCAGGGGGATCTCCTAGTGCAAGGCCAGGTTGTGGAGCATGCAGCATGCAACTACAATCTGACACACCTTCTTGGGTGAATACATCAGTACACCTCCTGTCTTGTCCAGGCAATGGAAATGTGACTTCAGGAGACCAAAAGAAATGTGACTTCAGGAGACCAGAGACGGTTGGGATATGCTGAATCACCTAGGTGTGAGATACACAGAGCAACTTTGTAATGTAACTGTGCAGCATGTCACACACACAGCACACCAGCAGACTCTCCGTACTCACTCACAATCCATGCATGCTCCAGAAACAGATTATCCATCAGTCGGGGCACAATGCTGTTACGCATGATGTACGAGTCATGGGCAGAGCCTGGGAATTTGGCCCAGACATGTGAGATGATAATATCCGCCTGGCACACCACTTGCACATTGATGGAATGGAAATGCTTCTTATTCCTGTAGATGTGCTCACATGCCTGTAGTGGAACCAGCCCAACATGTGTGCAGTCAAAGGCACCAACAACATTGGGGATATGGCCAAGTGCATAGAAATCTCCCTTCACAGCCGCCAATTCATGCCTCCTGAAGAAATGGATATATCTGTCCTTGTAAATCATCATAGCTGACAGGACATCACGTAGCACCCATCAGTGCTGGACACCGTGTACTGGAAAGATCCAGAAGCAAAAAAATGCAGGGCCGCCATCAGCTTGGACGTTGGTGTAAAAGCACCCGGGTATGTCCTGCGAGGCTGCAGGTTGGGCTCCAACATAGCACATAGGTTTTGAAGGGTGGCTCTATCCAGATGGAATTTCTGTATGACCTCCTCATCCTCCATGTCTGCCAGCACTGTGAAGGATGATGCACATTTGGTCTCCTCCTAGGTGAGATGAAAGCAGACACATGTCAAAGCAAACCACCATGAGATGTGTCCAACAACTTACGTTCACACAGACACAACGCTAACAATGACTAGCATCACAGTTTAGCTAACAGCACAAATTACATGTAGGGACACCCTTAGCTACACCATCCATACACCTGTCCACTTTTCACACAGCTCCCACCTCACAAACAATATCCATATGCACAAAGTACATGGGCACATCTTGCATGGGCAGCCCTGACGGTAGTGCCAACCGCATATGTTGGAAAACGCCATACTACTGTCTCCTAACTAGCTACTGTACCTGCCACACCTTCCTGTGTAAGTCACACACGACACACATCAACCACACTATGACCCAAAACTGTGCGTGAATTGACAAGTATGTGCATGATCCAAGAAAAGTAGACAGTCATATCTGCACATTGTGAAGTCAGACAATCATCACTGTGAGTTCCTCAGCACTCTCACACATTGACATGTGTATCCATTGGGGAGCCCATCACTACACTGTTCGGTGTACATGCCCAGCAAAATCACAGGTGACTTGGGAGTGAGTAAATGCCAATGTTACTAATCATATTCAACAACATGGCATGTGTAGTCAGCAGTGGGGTTAAGGTTACATTGTCATTGAGTGCACAATCTTGTGCCATGATTCATGTGTCCAATGTGCACTGTTGAGACCTGGCCATTGGCCATACACACTGCATGACGTGTCCATAGGTGCTGTCAATGAGATCTGTCACCCAAATCCTGGTCACTGGCTCAAATGCATGGCAGCCATTCCACAGTAGCAACCGCCTGGCTACTGTGGTGTGTCCAAGCCAATGCCCAATACAATTGCGGTAGTGATAAAGATGTGAGTATAGTCAAATGGTGGTTGGCATGCACCGCCACCCAAATTCCAGTCATCCATAGCAATGTATGGCACACAAATCGTGGTAGTGCCCGCCTGGCCACTACGGTGTGTTCCAGCCAATGCCCAATACACAATCGGGGTAGTGATAGTGATGTGAGTATGGTCAAATAGCGGTTCGCATGCACCGTCACCCAAATCCCGGTCATCCATAGGAATGTATGGCACACATATTGCGGTAGCAACCACCTGGCCACTGCGGTGTGTCCCAGCCAATACCCAATACACAATTGTGGTAGTGATAGGCATATACACTTGGTCAATTGGCAGTTGGCATGCACCACCACCCAAATCCGAGTCATCCATAGCAATGTATGGCACATAAATCATGGTAGCAACTACCAGGCCACTGCGGTGTGCCCCAGCCAATACCCAATACACAATCGCGGTAGTGATAGGCATATACACCTGGTTAAATGGCAGTTGGCATGCACCGCCACCTTAATCCTGGTCATCCAAAGCAATGTATGGCACACAAATCGTGGTAGCGACCACCTGGTCACTGCGGTGTGTCACCGTCATGGGCCATGCCCTTACAGCCAATGGGAACCGCAATCGCGGTAGACTATAGCAATTTTGAAAATCGTGCTAGGCGTGGTCTGCCACAGTGCAGCCAGTCATTGAATGCAATTGAAAAATGCACGACTGCGGTAGCGACGCCTGGCCCCTGCGGTGTGTCACCGCCATGGACCATGCCCTTACAGCCACTGGGACCCGCAATCATGGTAGACTAATGCAATTTTGAAAATCGCGGTAGGGGTGCTCTGCCACCGCTGAGCAGATCATTGGATGCATTTGAAAAATGCTGACCTCGAATACCAATTGCAGCAGCTTAGAACCACTGAAACTACCCCAGGAAGCTATACATGTGTGGGAGAGAGCCTCGCATTTCCACAGCTTCCAAAGTCTGCTGCCTGCCACCCCTCACCACCAACTGCTGCTGCTTCTGTCTCCAGCGTCTGCTGCCTGCCACCCTCACCACCACCTGCTGCTGCGCCTGTCTCCAGAGCCTGGAGACAGGAGCACACTTCACCAGCAACTGCTGCTGCAGCTGCTCCTGTCTCCAGAGCCTGCTGCCTGCCACCCCGTACCACCACCTACTGCTGCTCCTGTCTCCAGAGCCTGCTGCCTGCCACCCCTCACCACCAACTGCTGCTGCTGCTGCTGTTCCTGTCTCCTGGACACAGTGATGGTGAGGAGTGAGAAGATCCGTGCCAGTCCCTTCACCACCAAGGAGCTGGAGGTCCTGGTGGACGAGGTGCTCACACAGTATCCGAGGCTATATGGGGCTCCAAATGTCGTGGTAAGTGTTTTAGAGTAGAAGTGATAGTGCGGGGGCACACATGACTTTCATTTGCTGCAGTATGTGCCTTAGGGTGTGGGGTTGTGTCATGCACTGCCTAGCATGCTTTCCCCAGGGGAAATGGGTGTGTAGCCTACTTCACACATTTCCCTGCCTGAATATCAAGATTGGAGGGACATGTGTTGTCTGGTCAGCCATACAGTGACGCAGTAATGCTGGAGTCAAGACTTTAATTGCTTTTGTGTATGGATGGGGGGTCCATGGTGTAATTCAGAGGCACATCTGTGGCCTTAGCAAGGTTTTACATCCAGAGGGTAGTGGTGGAATTGTGTCTGACTCAAAATTTGAATCAGCCATGGCTTAGCACTATGCTCAGGACTTTAATACCAGACAGTGACAATCCTGGGGGTCATTCACCTATGACGCAACAGATTGTCTTACTTTCATGCATAGCCCCTTCCATTTCCACCAGCATGTGTCCTGACTGGCATGTGTAGGCAATGTTTTGGCTCTCATATTGTCGCTTCATGTGCCATTTCTAATGCCCCACGTTGGACCTCACTGTGATCCCACGTGGCCTGCACAGTCACTGCCCAATCAGACTAGGACACATCACTGAATGTACAGAGTGTAATATGTGTGTGGTTTGCTGGACTCTCCATCAAAGAGCCATCTCAGCCCTGTGGAGTGCACACGACAGGACTTGTGAGTAGGGTGTGGGATTACAAGATCATGACCCTCGATGTGACCTCCATGACACAGTGAGCCATTCACATGTATAGGACATTGTTGAGTCACACTGTGACTCAGCCCCTAAACATGTTTTGAAATGTGATGTATGCCTGGCTCACACTCAGGCTGGATAGTAGATGTTTGGCAGCCTACACATGACTTTCTGTGCTGGTATCCTGCATGTGTCAGAGATGGCCAGGTACTGTGTCCACCCTCATGCCTGCATGTAATTTCGTATGATTCTCCCATGCAAATGTGCCATATGAGATGCAGTATTGTCTCAGCTTGACATGTTTGTGAAGTTGGGTTGAGTTAGTATCATGCACCTGTACTGATAAATATTGGTACAGGACACTGTCACTGATTTTTCCCCCTCTTGTCTCCCATACCTGCAGCTCAAACTCCACCAGCGTACGGCCATGTGGAGGGCCATTGCACGCAAGGTGCGGGCCCTGGGTGTCTCCAACCAATGGCACACCCACTGTCACAAAAGGTGGATGACATCTGCCGACTGAGCAAGAACGTGGCTGAGATGACATTGGGGCTACTCCCTCGGACTGGCAGGTTGGCGCGCCGGAGCATGACACCACTAATGGCCTATATCTTAGCTGTGACACAGCCTGAGCTGGATGCACGTTTGAAGGAGCATCAGCAGCAAGATGGGGTAAGTATTCTGGGAAGGGTGACTTTGGTGGTGAGTGGCTGCATGTGTTCCAAGCCTGGGCCAGTGCTGCTCTCTGTGATGTTGGTAGTGTGCTGCAGTGGCTTGTAAGTGGCCTCTGTGTTGTGTGAAGCTGTCATGCACTTGCCCTACGTGTACTCTCTCATGTCATTCGAGTAATGGCCCTTGAGATTGCATTCTGAGTCGGGGACTTCTGGCATCGTCTGCATTGGGTTAGTCAGGGACGGCAGTGTGCATCATCTGAGTGTGCGTTCCTCAATGTGTGCATTGTCTTACATTAGATTTGTGGTGACTAGACGTCTGACACCAATGTGCAACTTTAGTTGTGCCCCAAAGAATGACCTGGTGGATGGCATGAGCTCATGGTTGTTGTTGAATGTTATGTTTGAGTGTGTGTGTGTGTTGTCCACTTCTGCTCCCTCCTAATTTGAGAGTGGCAGCATGTTTGTAGGTGAATTTTTTGCCCCCTCAGGGGATTTGTGTGTCTGGTTAAATGGAGCCAATGGCAGGCTATTTGGCTGTGTGGTCATCACATGTCTCACATATGCCACGTTTGATGACACGTAAAATCGAATTTTCTATTGAGTTGGGGATATCGTCATCTTGGTTAGTGCATTGCTTGCATATTATGTTTGTGTTGATGCCACAAACTGACCCTACATATCTATCTCTTACAGCATCTCCCGTGGGCACAGAAGGACAGGGGACGGACACCAGTGGTGAGGCATCCAGCACAACTGCTACACACGAGCACAATGATACAGATGTGACCAGCACCTCGGAGGGGGACAGGAGTCTGTTTCACCGATGCATCTATGTTGGTGGGCACAGGGAGTGGGGACTCTGCCTCCTCTTCCACCACACTGCGTCCAGTGCCCACCCTCCCACCTACATCCACTAGTGCTGCCCAAGTGCGCATCAGTAAGAAGGGAAGAGTGTCCTTCACCCCTGGTGCCGCTGCCCCTTCTACTGTCTACCCTGCTGCCATCAGTGCTGAGTCTGTGGACCTTTTGCGCCAGCTGTATGTGGGCCAGACAACTCTCCTCAATGCCTTCCTAGACATTGACAAAAAATTGGCACAGGTCATTGCTTTCATGGAGGGCATACATTCAGATGTGGGTGGGTTACACCGGACTGTCCCGTTTTTGTCCTCCGCAGTGACGGCAGCCATTCAACTGGCACATTCGCAGAGTCTAGCTCCAGTCCCTTTGGCCAACCCCCTGCCCGTAGCTACATCTGAGGATAGCGATCAGACACCACAGACCTCAAGGGCAAGATACAGCACACACAGCACAAAACAGCAGCAGCCCAAGCGGTCCAGGGCGCAGACACCTTCCCCACAGAAAACTAAAGCCACCCGGAGCGCAAAGGCAAAGGCACTTCAGGCGACACCCAGGGCCATAAAGCCAAGAAGAAGGCCTCAGGCTCACATGCCTCAGAGGCATCCCCAGCCAAGGACGCCCCTGTCCACAAAGCATCTCGCAAAGACAAGCAAACACTTGTGCTGCCCGCTGAGAAGCTGTTGCCTGCTAAGAGTACACATAAAAAGAGCTCCAAGGGAGATTCACCCACAATATCTACTTCCATCCAGAGCCCTGTGAAGCAGGTTAAGGAGGGCACTGTAGGGGGTACACCTAGTAAAAAGGGGATGGAGGGGCAGAGGCAAAGCCAAGCCAAGCGCACCACTGGATCCAGCATGTCCCCAGAGGGAGAGTCAACGGCTGCACCTGTTGCAGCTTTGGTGGAGAGTGTGTCTGTTGTGCACTCACCACTTACCATTCCTACCAAGACAGGGAAGCCATTTTGAATCTCCAAGAAGTGGAAGGCCACCCCTCCACATTCTCCCACCCACACTGTATCTCAGGGCAGCATGACTCCACCTCCACATGCCACCAAACCACCCAGTCCAAGCAACCCTCTGGCTTCCATTGCCACTGAGACCTCTACTACAGCTGCGCCTCTCTCTCCCCTGTCCAGTCCTCCAACTGTCCCCAACACTCAGCGACCTCCCAGTCTAACTGACAGCCAAGTCTGAGTGGAAGTCCCCCTCACACACCTGTTTCTCCCACAGCGGTGCCTGGACTGCACATTGTTACCCCCTGACTGTGTTGCTGACTATGTATCTTGTATTACTGCTCTGCACATTGGACTGGCTACTGGCCTTGTGTTCACTGATGTTTGCCCATTCCCTGTGCAGGATCTTGTGTTACTGCTCTGCATCTTGGACTGGCTACTGGCCTTGTGTTCACTGATGTTTGCCCCTTCCCTGTGCAGGATCTCACGTAACTGCTCTGCACCTTGGTTGGCTACTGGATTTGTGTTCACTGATGTTTGCCCCTTCCCTGTGCAAGATCTCATGTTCTTACTCTGCACCTTGGACTGGCTGCTGGCTTTGTGTTCACAGATGTTTGCCCCTTTCCTGTGCAGTATCTGGTGTTACTGCTCTGCACCTTGGACTGGCTACTGGCCCTGTTATCACTGGTGTTTGCCCCTTCACTGTACAGGATCTCGTGTAACTACTCTGCACCTTTGACTGGCTACTGGCCTTGTGTTCACTGATGTTTGACCTTCCCTGTGCAGGATTTCATGTACTTACTCTGTACCCTGGACTGGCTATTGGCCTTGTGTTCACTGATGTTTGCCCCTTCCCTGTGCAGGATCTCATGTAACTGCTCTGCACCTTGGACTGGCTACTAGCCTTGTGGTCACTGATGTTTGCCCCTTCCCTGTGCAGGATCTCATGTAACTGGTCTGCACCTTGGACTGGCTCCTGGCTTTGTGTTCACTGATGTTTGCCCCTTTCCTGTGCAGGATCTCATGTACTTGCTCTGCACCCTGGACAGGCAACTGGCCTTGTGTTAACTGATGTTTGCCCCTTCCCTGTGCAGGATCTCATTTACTTATTCTGCAACCTGTACTCACTACTGGCCTTGTGTTCACTGATGTTTGCCCCTTCCCTGTGCAGGATCTCATGTAACTGGTCTGCACCTTGGACTGGCTACTGGCCTTGTGGTCACTTATGTTTGCCCCTTCCCTGTGCAGGATCTCATGTAACTGGTCTGCACCTTGGTCTGGCTACTGGCTTTGTGTTCACTGATGTTTGCCCCTTCCCTGTGCAGGATCTCATGTACTTACTCCGCACCCTGGACTGGCTACTTGCCTTGTGTTCACTGATGTTTGCCCATTCCCTGTGCAGGATCTCATGTAACTACTCTGCACTTTGAACTGGCCCCTGGCCTTGCACTTGTCTAATTTGTGTGCCTATCTGTGTGATTTGTGAATAAAGTCAGTTACTCCTTTTGTCTGCCTTGTCAGTGTCCTTGCTAAATAAAGGGTTTTCTGTGTGGTTATATTTTACTGTGACACATGCTCTATATGCCACTTCAACATTGCCAATGGCCTGTTTCATTTTTCAGGGTTTTGCAAAGCTGACAGGCCCTTCAGTTCTTCTTGACTCTGTGGCTTGGGGCTGCAATGCTGTTGATTTGTGATGAACTACTGGTATCATATTTACTTGTGGGTCCTGTTAGCTATCTTGTATACATGTCATGTTTGTATGCAGTGCCAGCACGAAGTGGGATTCTATCCACAGGTTTGCAGGGTGGCTGGCCAGGGTCATCATGTATGTATTAATCTTTCTTGATATGTGACCAGCAGTGTTGGTGTATCTCATATTGTGATGGCCAGTCATTCTAGTCACATGGGTGAATTTCTATGTGTGCACTTGGGTGGTCAAGAAATGTGCAGTGTGAATGGGTTGGCTTTGTCAGTGGTGTTGATGTGTGTGTGCCCCTGCAATGTCAACTGCACACATGTGGAGTCCAGGAGTTGGGTGCCTGTTATTTGAATTGGTCAGCCCTGTGCTTGTGATTGTGTGCACATGTTGGATTTGTAGGTTGTGCAGTGTGCAATGTGTTGGTATATCCTTGTACTTCTGGGGGACACCTACTTGTTGTTGGTGGGAATTGTGAGTATGCAGAGTGTATGACTGCCAAGTCGGTGTTCTTTTTTGTTGTTCAGCCATGTGTCTTGATACTGTTTGTACTCACTGTGCAGCCATGCTCAGCCACACTGACATTGTGGTTGTGTTTTCTCATGCATTGCTGTCGCTTGGGGCTATTTTGTATTCATTATGGCATGTGGGATGTAGAGTGATACCATCCCCTATCTGTGCCTCTGATGCCTACCCTTTGTGAGTGTGCACTCCATTTGTTTTTGTGTGGTGCACTCCTGGCCTGTCCACTACTGACTTACACACCACCGCACTCTCATGTCAGCTTTCCCGTTGGGTTGCCAGTGTGTGTGCATACCCATTAGTTCATTTGTTACACTATGCTTTGTGGTGCTGTTCTATGCACAGGACCAATGTGCCAATCAGGACAGTTTCCCAAATGGTTGTATGTGATTTTCTTGTCTTGTTTTGCAGCCATGGTTACTCATATACAGTTCAACTGTTAGTACTGCACAGTCCTCTGGTCATGTTGTTTTCACCTGTGTGTCTCAGACTTGTGCATCTGTGGGTGTTGGGTTAGCTGTATGTGTTTTCTGAGGTACTGCTTCCCTTCCTGAGTTGTCTGTGTGCTGTGCTGATTAGTGTTGTGTGGGTTCACGGTGTGTCACTCATGTCTATGTGGAACTGGTATGTTTGGTGTGCACACACTGCTTATCATGCATGCAGTACTGTGAGTGTATGTTGCCTTGTCCTTGCCTGGCGTGCCCCGCTCCCGGATGTCATGCTGTGTTTGCAATGTGATGTATTAGCATGTGCATCTGTTATGTGTTTGATGTGGATGTGTGCAATGTTTGGCCTGTGTTGTCTCTTGCCGCTGACAGATGCTCTGTGTGCAATGTTCTATTTGCATGTCAGTGTGTGTGTTTTGTTAGTGGGTTGTGATTCATTCAGATGTGTGTTGCCAGTGTGGTGTGCATTACTTGTGTGTCTGTCACATGCACTTAGAGGTAATCTCGTTTCTGGGCTTGTTTTGGGTGCATCCTTGTGGGTTTCTCATCTCATATGTGACCTGTCATTTGTCAGGATTGTGCATGTGCATGCTTGTGGTACACTATGACACCATATTGACTTGACGGGTGGTATGGTATGTCTGTCTGTGTTTCATTGTAGGCACATTGGTCCCAGTTTGTGGCCATGATTGTTTTGAGATGATGGACTTCTTGTCTGTGTAGGGATATGTTGTCTGTGCATTCTTCCTGGGTGATGATGTTGTGTACTCCTGTTCTGTCTGTGCTCCCAGTGCCTTTCCACTGTTTTACTGCACAGGTCTGGTATTGTTGTGCTTCTGTGTACGTTGTTTGTGTGGTTTGTATTTGGCTTTTGTTTTTGTGCCAGCATTGGTTCAGGCTTCTCTGAGTGTGTTTGTGTATGCCCCCAGTGTGTGTGATTGTTTGTCAGGGTATTGACTGGACATAATTGGCACCGTTCTGTGAGTTTGGCACTGGTGTTGTGTGCTGCAGGTGTGAAATTGGGGGGGGAGTATGAAGGATCCTACTTATGTTTGACAGTCATGGAGTGTGTCCATGGGCCCTGTGTGTTGTGCTGCTGACATACACCTGTCAAGTAGTTGGATGCAGATGTGTGGCTGCTCTCTATTTGACTTCAGAGACTTCCTTTCATCCCTGTGCCTATGCATGGTTTGCCTTGCTGTCTCCCTGGGTTGTTGCACAGAGGTAACTGTGGTTTGGTTTCACTCTCTGTGCTGATTTGATGTGCTCAGGGTGTTGTTATGTTTTCCTTCTCTTGCATGTGTTGTACACATGCTTAGTGGTTGTGTCCTTGGCCTTCCATTTGTGTGCACCTCACTTTAGCTTTACTATTTATTGCCCTCCATTGCTGCTGACATCTGATCTGAGTATGTGGCTGTGTGTCAGTGTGGGGTATTTGTGTGTGACTTGACAGGCTGTGTGTCCAGTTGGATGGTTGTTCATATTCTCTGTGGATGTTCATTTTGTGCGTGGACTCTGTTTTCTGGCCATGTATGTAGTGTGAGTGTGGTGTGTGTGTTGCCTTGGCCCTGAGCTTCTGTGCTGTGTGTTACTCTGCAGCCCCACCTGCTGTGACTGTGTCCCTGGTTGTTTGGTGTGTGGTGCAGGGTGTGGGTTCACATGGCTGGTTCTTGTGCATGGGGGTGCACAGGGGGGCACATATCATGTCTCTTTATGTTTGGGTGGGGGGCCTGGTGTGTGGAGGGTGGAGGTGTGGCCCTTTGTTCTTTGTGCACTGCTCATGCCTGGCGCTGGCCCTGCCTTCTACATTGTGCGCATGTTTTCCCGCGTCTTCACCGCTGCGGTGACGTGACCGGGACATAACATCAATATCGCGGTTGGTGGGTGACCTGGAGGTGGAGTGGTGATTTGTAGACAGGTAGGCAATGTGTGGGTACACTTGTGGATGTGTTCCTGTCCCCACCAGGGTGCCTTCTGTGGACAGGGACCCTATATCTGTCCAGGTATTGTGTATTGTTGTTGTGTGCGGAGTTGTGTTATTGCGTACCTGCAGCGGCGGCCGCGACGGTGCATGAGTTGCTGGTAGTGTATCAGGTACAGGAAGATGTGTGGATGCATTGCGGTCCGGACCAGGTGGTGTGGACGGGGACTCTGGTTTTGCGCTCCGCAGTCGTGCTTCCGCTGTCTCAGGTTGGGTGGTTTCTCCGCTGTGGTGCAACTGGCAATTCGGGGCATCCTGATTTGTACCGTGGACTGGACATCATTCCGCATGGCGGTGGGTCTTCATTGGCTCCCACCGCCGTGGTGGTGGGCGCTTTTTGATGGTTGTTTGCGTCGCACCACGGAGGACGGGAAATGGGCTATGTTTAACAATACTAATATGGCGGGCTTTAGGCCTGCTGCTAGCGTGCTGCAAATAGCATTTTCCGCCACCGCCAGCACTGGGGTGGTGCCACCTCCCGCCATCTGAATTGGCCCCTGTATTCCTTTGGAAGATTTTCAAAAAGATATTATAAGGTGGAAATCACATGTTCCTGGAGATTTACAATTTTATTCCACAGTTTCTAACAAACACAAATCTAATGAATACAAAATAGTGGAAAGTGATTCTAATGATTTTCAAAGTGATCATGCTGCGTGGCGATCCGGTAACAGGCTGTTTTGGAACACAGTTGTGTTCTTTGGAGACCCTCCTGTCGGACGCCATTTCGAGTTTTAATCACTAATAAACTCGTATGTTGCATCCCGTGATGGTGGGAATCTCCTCCACACGTCATGATCAACTTATGATCCAGAGAAACCTTTTTTTGTCCACCCATTGACCGAACTGCGGTTGGGTGGGTATCAGGACTGGGAGAGATAGACGTCCTGAAGAAGACCGGGGTGACCTTTGTTGGCACAGTAAGTCAGTCGAAACATGTTGGCACAAGCAGTACCAGGAGGGGTCTTATGAGAACCTAATTTTCTCTCCTAACATGACCCATCCTCAATTCTTTTAACCCTGGTTGTGGAACCTACAAATAAAAGCTCAAGTGGTATCCACAAGCCAGATTTAAAGCACTTTTCAACACTGCACTTTGCTCTATCACCATTCCCAGTCACAGGGTAATATTCACTGTTGTATCACTGTGTTTGTTATATTAGTGTTGTGTCTTGTTATTTTGTCCTTTCTTGTTTTTCTCCCCTTCCCTTATGCTCCGCCCTGAGCGTGGCTACGCCAGGGCGTATTGTAAGCAGACCCGATGATGAAGCATGTCACACACTTTTGTGTGTGAGTGAGGGCAATTTTCAAAACAAATTTGTTTTGCCTGTCTCGTGTTGTTGCACGTGTATTCTAATCTCCCCACCCCTTCTTGTGTTTACATATTGCCTTAGGGGGTTCGGGGTGGTGGAGCTGTTTCTTTTGACCCTCTTCCCTTATTTGTGAGTAGTCATATTGGGGTGTCTACATCTTCTAATGATTATCAGGAAGTTCAACATGTGGTTTCAATGCCGCATGAATTCAGTGTCAATCAGGAAGAGGGATCTATGAGAAGAATACAACAGATGTGGTTGTAGGAGTGACAACTAAGATGGGACACGTTTTTAGGAAATTTGGTTACTTACAAGACTTTTATACTTCATGAAAATGTATATATATAATTATACATTTTTTGTGTGTTTTTGTTTGTTTTGTTATGAAGTGAGGAGATGTTTTGGCAATCATTTATAATTGATAGGGTTTATAGTCAGGCCTGGTTTCTATCTTTTAGGTGAGTGTGTGGTGCGAGTTTAGCAATCTTTATTTAAAATGTTCATGCAAGTTAGAGACCGAATTTGAAAGGTGTCAGATGGATTGATGTGGGCTTGGCTGTACCTGTACAATTGAGCGTCAATAAATTACCTCTTTTTAAACCACAAAACGTGGTTCTTGCATATGTATAGAAAACCTATATAACAATGGCTTCACTTTAGAAGTTGACAACCAACCTGAACAGCTGGAGACATTTCCGAAAATATGGTAAATTTCCCACATTTTCCAGATTCATTCAGTCAGTCATGTAAAGCTAAGACACCCTACAAATGTGCATAGTTTTTTTTTATTTTTTATTTTTAAACTCTTTTTATTATGCAAGTTAGTGGTACAACATACAGCAATACAGACAGGTGAGAACACATTAAATAATAACAGTTAAGTGTCTTATATTCACTGGACATCCCATGTTCTTACTCGCGCCCCACTCCCATTCATGACAGAACTCGTGACATGTGTTAACCATGTTGGCCCACTACCTTGGACTGAGGGGGAGGCGCAAATGTTACCTATATACGTATTCCATTTCCCCCATACTGTGTCCCACTTTCTGGGGCATCCTCTATTTCTGTAGAAATAAAATTTCACAAATTATGGTACACAAAGACGGTGAATGGGATATCTGTCATTTGTTTGGCAGAAGGTCATATTCACCAAATGTAAATAAAGCCCTAAGGCAAGGAAACTAAGTTATAGTTGATCGAGTTGTAGTAACAATTGTCTTGGCTACCAAGAGATCAGTCAGACCTCAGAGTGCAAACCACTCACTTGCCTTTTTTCACAAGTAACACTGACACCTTGTTTAAGCAATCTACTCCAGTGCATGCAAGAGCTGACCAAAGCTGAGGCTGTAGTGGTATACATGTATGATACAAAACAGTGACGTGTTCGAGAACCACCCCCCATCCTTTTGGTGTATTGGATGGTTGTGTCCATCAGTGGAGTGGTCTATTATAAGCTCATACTAGTGTGCTGATCATCAGATCTGTGTGTGTGTGTGTGGGTGTGCACGCGTGTGTGTATCTGCTGTGCTGAAGAAGGCAGTGCCTGACTATTCAATAGACACTCCATACACATTATGTATAACTCCTGGGTAAATTGGCGGGATCAATTGTTGAGAGTGCTCAGCTGTCTGCTCATATTTGATTCTGCATCAGCTGTAGTTAAACTTTTTGGCTATCTGTAGATTTAAGCAGTTGACAATTCCAGCCTGGGATTGAATTCACTAAACCACGTGAACTGAATATGCGTCAGGACCATGCCCTCACAAATGTGGACTCTGGCCCCTTCACCACCAGGTGGGTTTACAGACAGCATTTGCATGCCAAGGATCTGGTGTCTGAAGAAGCTTTCATTGCAGCCTCATGCAAAACTATCTTTCAGAGGAAGGCCACAGATGTCAGAGGATAACCTTAATGGTGAAAGCATACCTGCCGTTCGCACGCGTACACTCAGGACCAACTATCAGCTTTTTCTTGCAGTGAATTGTTCACCAAATTTCAAAGACGAAGAACAGAATGATGAGCCCAGCTTTCTTGACTGCTACCACCATCTGTCTCTCTATAGATTTTTTTATTGGCATCCCCACCAGTGTTTTCATACTGGTGGTCAACTTTCTGGACTGGCTTAAGGGTCGAAGACTGACTTCAGCTGACCTCCTACAGGTCACACTTGGGGTTACCAACACCCTATTCCAGTGCACGCTTGCTGTGGAGACTTATGCCAGTGTGCTGTGCAGGGACACCTGGCTCTTGGCAGAGATCCAACGAGTCATATTTCTGCTACTGACATATGCTATCGTCTCAAGCTTCTGGCTTACAGCGTGGCTCTGTGTCTTCTTTTTCCTGAAGATCGCAAACTTCCACCACCCACTCTTTATCTGGCTCAAACTGAGGGTCTCCAGGATTGTTTCCTGGATGATCCTTGGCTCAGTGGGTGTTTCAGTGGTCTTCAGTTGTGCTTTTATTTGGTGTGTGGACCATAATAATCAGAATGCAGCAGCCAACATTACATCCAGCCCCAGTGTGCAGAGCGATGTCTTGAGATGCCCAGACACTTACGCTATTTTCATGACCATTGTCGGTTGCTGTTTTCCCCTGGTGCTTGTGGTCCTCTCCATCACCCTCATTCTCTTCTCTCTCTGTAGGCATGCCTGGAAGATGAAGCGAAACATGTACGGCCATAGCCGCCCCAGTTTGGAGGCTCACACCCGCGCTGCCAGCACCATGATAGGTCTCCTTCTTGTCTACAGCTCTTTCTGCCTGGCTGAGATCTCATCGTTGTTCACACAGTTAAAAATGATGAGTTCTTGGGCATTCCTGGGCTGGTTGGTCATTGGCTCCTTCTCCCCTGCACAGTCTGTCCTTCTGATCGCGGGAAATTTGAAACTCAGACGAGCGTTCTGGAGGATCATGCGCCCTTCAAGGTCCGAAGGTGCTTGACCAAGTCTGTGAGCCCAGTGACCAAAAACCTTATCAAACTCCAAGCTACAGTACATCTCAATTAAGGACTTCTGAAGATAACAGAAGCAATGAAAACACCCCACAGAAAATATTCAAATGCATTGTAGGTGAATGTCTTATATAAGAAAACTTCCGTCTTTTCTCTGTAGCACATAGTCTCTGCAAATGGCATAGTTGAGTTTTTCTTGTTAATATATCCAGATCTGGTGTACAATATAGCCATTTTACCTTCTTTTGATCTCATTTGTGCAGACTTATAAGGAATAAATGACTCGCAATTCTATTCGTGTTGAAAGTGTGATTTTGAGCTAAGTTATGTTAACAAAGATTTGTATTGCGCTGTATTGCGTTATTCAGGTTTCCATCTTCACTGCCATTTTCACATGTTTATAGCAACGGTAAATGGGACATTCAACAAAAAAAATAGTGGCCATTTGGATACCTTTTACAGTCCACGTTTTATCATGGCACATATATTATAGTTGTTGTTCCCCAATCCAGAGGTAAACATTTAATGGCCCTCATATGTATGAAAGGTTGACTTGGCTGAATAGTATTTTCTGTAGGTTTTGCAGAATTGTGCAGCATGAGTTCGCAATCCACTGAGCTGTGTTGACAGCTTGCATGCACCTAAAATGGTGCACCAAAAGAGTTCAATATGTAAAACTTTTTTTTTAAAAGAGTGCTGAGAATGCAGTTATACATGTGAACACGCTCGCATTGATCTATTGCATTGTTTTAAAGAGACAGAAGCAGGTTAATGTTGTGAGTCCAGTTGTTCATCTGTCATACACCGGGGTGAAGTGGCAGACAGAGAGTCTGAGGCAGACATGTGGTCCTTGCGTGTCAGGACGCCTTGTCCGGCATGTTCCAAGGGTAGTTGGTGCTGTTCATGTACAGGTGAGTAAACAAACACTTATATAACATAGGCCATGATGTCTGATGTGAGCCAAGAGTACATTGTTTTTGCAGTGGCAGGTTGTGGGGTGGTTTGTGTCTCATGTTTTTGGAATTCTTGTGGTGAATGTGAGCTCATACTCGACTGGCTAACTTGGGTACATGTTGCTACGGTAAACAACCTTTACAACGCAACTTTTACCACGCAGTGCCTTTACAACGCAACTTTTACAACGCAAACCATTATAACGCATTGCGCTGGGGGGCGCTCTAGGATAGGGAATAGGTTTAATGTACTATCCAACACCTTCCCTACTATCCACGGGGACTGGAGTTGGAATAGTAAATTAAACAATTCACTATCCAGCACCTAAAAGTACTATGCGTTGTAATGGTATGCGTTGTAAAAAGCGCGTTGTAAAAGCATGCGATGTAAAAGCATGCGTTATACTGTCATACATCCTGTTACTACACACGTCCTATGCATGCAAGGGGCTCCCTTCTAAAGTCGCCCTTTAGTCTGACAATCCTTTACTGTCTCAGGTAGTATTCTAGGCAAGGACGGCCTGCCACTATGGATGGTGATGCTCCAACCTCTACTTTTTTCAAAAGCATGATGTGTATCTGTCGAGCTGAACAAAGGTGAGCTAGGCAGACTCTCACTGTGTCTGAGTCAGGCATCATACACTTAACATGCGCTAATGAGCAGGCACCCGCAACCTGAGCCAAACTTTGCTAGGCTGAAGATTCCACTAGCCCTGAGGGCAGTGACCTCATCAGCCCTGTAAGGTCCACCGCTTATGACAAGAGGGAGCACCACCAATATAGTCAGCCCTGGGCACTTCAGGTTCAAGCCATGGCAAGCTATCTATCAACGATGGCTCAACGCAGAGTGAAGAGGGGTCAGCAAGTCTCCCTGACCCCACCCCACTCTGTGAGTAGTTAGGGGAGGCCCTTTACTCATTGGCTGACTCATGACCATAGTTGGCCAATGAGTGGAGGCAGTGGGATCTTTTGTTTTTCCCTTCCCTACCAAAAGTCTTCATCAACTTTCGGTGCCTTCATGCTTCCCCCTCCCACCACCCACTAGTCCTGTCATCAGCCATGCAGGCTTGTAAGTGCTTTCTGAATGTTTGGGTGCATGGGTGTATGTATTTATTTATTGTTTATTTGTTGTTGTTTATTTATTTATTGTGATCTATAAAACGTGAGCAAGATCACCAAGGTATCAGAGCACTGTACAGAGAGCTAATGAGGGTTGTAGTATAGTAAAGCACCTATTTCTAAGGATACGCTATACATAGCAGTCGAAGATCAAGTTACCAAAACAATAGGATACAATAAGAAATATTAACATCAATAATATAAAATACGAAACTGGGTGAATGACAGTTTAAAGGAGTTCTTTTATGCAACATGTTTCTCTGTTAGCAGGGTTTTACTTCATTCTTGAAGATGCTGAAGGAGGTAATTGCTCTCGCTGATGGTGGTAGGGAGTTCCATATTTTTGGAGCAGAAGCAGCAAAAGTGCGACCTTGTGTCTTCCTTTTTATAAACTGTCTGGTTTTGTATGAGGGGTTTAGCACTTCTAGAAGCCCTTCCTCCTCCTCATAGTTTGATCCTACTAGCCTTGTATTTAGGACCAGAATTGTGTAGAGCTTTGTGTGTAATGCAAACAACGTTCAATTGGATCCTAGCTTTTACTGGGAGCCAGTTGAGGGTTCTGAGTGAAGGGGAAGTGCGGGCAAACATTTTAAACATACATTCCACCCACCACCCACTTTGGCCCCTCAATTGGGCCAAACTACAGGACCTCACCCCTAGTACAATCCTGAGCCAATGATGATCAGAACTCTACTAGGACTCATCTCTTGGGGCGAACTAGGAGACAAGCACCCTGCCAGCCACATCATAGCTGGGTGACAAGAGGCAACAATGTCTGAGAGGACCAGGCATGCACAGGAGTTCACCAATGTCTGCTAGGGTCAAACCCTGCCACCCTTCCCGCCACCGAAGGAATGATATAATTAACATATGCAGCCATCAGCCCCAGGAGTCCACAGAGCAAGAAGTGACCGGTCATACATGTGTCTATCAAACTCAAACTCAAACCTCTTCAAAATTGGTGTGCAATTCCATAGTGTGGATCAGAGGCATCACAAACTATCGCTGATCGGCTGAGCTGTGTACTGCCGAAGAGTTGGTACCCCTAGTCAGTGTCACTAAGATGTTTCTGATCAACTTCACTTGCATTCGGAGATGATCTTCCCATTTTCACCAGGATGCTCTTGACTAACATGCCCACTGTCTTCGGGTCAGTTAAGTAGTGGGGTTTACCTTGATGCAGTATTCGCAACTTGGCTGGCTATATCAAAGCATATTTGGCATCCGTGCACTAGAGGGTGCTCTTGACCGGGAAGAAGTCTCTCCTGGCTACCTGCACCGCCATTGTAAAGTCAGTAAATATTGACACTTCGTTTCCCTGATACTGCAGTGGTGTCCATTTGTTTGCCAAGCGAAGTGTCAAGTACGGTCCCTGTAGTTTAATAATTTGAGCCATTTTTGGCTGAGTTGGTGTACTGGGCGGGGCCCCTGCCACAGAGATCTGTGGGCTTGCTTCTCTGAGAACAGCACAGAAAGCTCTTCACCAAAGAGCGCGCAAAGCATCTCTTTGACGTAAACTTCTATCCAACCCATAGCTGTGGACTCAGGCATGCCCAGGATCTGAATGTTGTGCGCATTCGGCGCTTTAGGGTCTTCATTCTTGTTACGTTTGACCTCAAGAACTTTTTCCATAGGGAGTAACTTTTACTTGTCCACAGAATGTCCATCTTCTATATCAGAGGTGTGGCACCCAGCTGTTTGATCGATTACTCATGTTTCTGTAACTTATCTTTAAGGCGGTCAAACCTGTCAGTTAGGAGATCGATTTTGGAGTCTATGGCTGTAGGCCTCTGTTTCAGATGCATAAACATAGATCTGATGTCAGGCTCTGGAGCAAGGTGGTCTTTACCACCCCGGCTCTGTGATGCGCCATCCCCAGGACATTCATTGTGCGAATCTGATGCCAGGTGTTAAAAGAGAGTTTGGCCTGCTTTGCATCAACTTTGCCCATCCTTCAGCAGAGAAGGCACTCCCGGCAGCCCCTGCAGTACACTAGCCCCCAGCCCAAACCAGCCCACTGCAAAGCAGCCCTTCTTACTCAGGTCCCATCTCACCCCAAAGCCCAGGGGCAAGAGGGCACGAGCAGACCCTGTTCGATTCAGTCGGGGGCTGCTGGCCCAGCCAAATCCAGCTTGGTGGTTAGTCCTCTTGCTGGATCACACCACTTGCTACAGGGTTCAGTATCTTCACTGCCCAGCCCCACCTCACCCCAGCAGTCTGGGGGCCTCATGCAGGCCAAGGCCCCCAATGCATCTGGCAATAGAGAGGTGCACCCAGGGGGACATCCTAGCCCCATATGCCGGGACCCAGTCAGTCGCCCATCTCCTCATCACCACAATAAAGCCTTTACCATTACTGCACTCCCCAGCACATTAGGCGGTGCACCGGTGCCCCCAGCAACTTCACATCAGGAATTCAGAGCAACAACCCAGACCAGGGTTTTCTACCGCTTCGGCCCTCCGCGCGCACACACCTGAGGGGGGGCAACTGCCACCTGCAACAGCGTGTCTAGCAAGCCCCCATCCTGCCCGTGATGGCACAGTCCCAGCAGAGCAGCCACAGCGAGTCAGCCGTGCTTGGAGCCGTTGCCTTCCGCAGGCCAGGTCAGCCTCAGATCTTCGTCAGTGATGTCCTGCGGTGGGGGCACGCAGGCCAGGATCCCTCAGCCGCACCAGCACATGCAGGCCCCAGAGGCAATCCAACAATCCACCGTTGTTCTTTGACATCGTCCTCTACCCGGGCTGAGATGTAAATGTGTGTGTGTGTTTGTATTTATATAGCGCACTTCTACCCAGAGGTCTCGTAGTGCTGTATTCATACCGCTGTGGAACCCATCCTGGCTTTCCTGTGAAATGTCCACTCCTGGGCACCCCCAAGGTGAAGCCAGGCATCCAAGCGCTGCTGGGGCCGTTGTGGAGATTAAGAAAGCTATTGCCCCATGATTAGACTAGGCACCGAGCCGAGAATGATCAGGTCTGGGGAAATTGAGTCCAATAGCCGCCGAGGCGGGCATCGAACTCTGGTCCCAGGCCAGACCTCTGCATCAGGGTCTGCCGCTCTAACCATTGAGCCACGCTCAATGGTTACACCTGCTGGCCACAGACAGGAAGCGAGGGAGTCATGCGGTCTGGATGTCTTCGCTGCCCGTGGTCCACGAAGGGGACCCTCATAAGAGTGCGGCCGCCTTAGTGCCACATGAGGGCACATGAGACAGTCTACTGTGTGTGACACCCCTAACCCCCTTAGGGGTTCTTGTGCAGCATCACTTCCGGAAGGGGGTGGGTGGGGATGAGGTATAAGGGCCTCGTCTCACCCACCTGGCGGCCCCTTTGCCGCTACCCTTGATGCCGTTTGGCGTGCCTATCGTGGCGGACCCAGAGCCACTGCAGCGGGTGTTTAGCAACCTAGCATTTCTTTATTTTGCCTGGATCAAAGGTCTGGGTGAAGGGCCTCCCATGCGTCCCTCTGAGTGGTGCGATGGATGGAATTCAAGAAAGGGAGGCATGGGTTTTCCACCACTGAGTTTAGTTGGTTGGGGGGCTCAAGCATGCGCTGGAACAGCTTGCTGAAGAAGCTGTGGATCAATACTGAGATAATTTGGTTGGGGGTTTCCAGGCATGCGCTTGAACAGCTTGCTGTAGAAGCTGCGGCACATACTGGGGGGAGGGGGTCCCCTCCCAACATTTTGCCATACACCGGGGAGGCAATGATTTGACTTGCCTGGGTAGGAGGGCACTGCTGCCAGAAATGAAATCCTCCTGGCTTAAGTTAAGCAACTAAGCAGCCAATTGTGTGCATGGGTGTTATGATGGCCAGAGTTAACCCCACTGTTAGTGTGGCAAAGGGACCGGTCAGGGGTTGCCGTGGAAACCTCACGCAGGAGAGTTAACAGTGCCATGCGCAGAGTCACTGAACAAAGGAGGTTTGGTTTAACAGGCATGGCCTGCTACACGCTAAACTCCACAATGAGTTTTGAAGAGGATGATGGGGTGCTCTTGTCCAGATTGGGCATGGACTTGATTTGCTGTACCTGGGATAGGCCCTGGAATCAGCAGGATATAGGTAAAGATGCCTACCTTGGTGGGGTCCCTGGTTGTGACGGTGGCCCCACCCAGAGCTGTGGCGGAGTTACAGGGCGATCCAGAGGCTGTAAGGTGCAGAGGTGTATCCTCTGCAGGAGCACAACAAGGGTGCAAAGGCCAAATATTCCCAGGGAGTTCCTCTCGTCGGACCCTGGAGGAGGGACAGCGCCCGTTAGTCCTACGGGCGGTTGTGGACCTGAGCAACCGGGGTAGCCTGGAGCGCTCTGCCCCTTCGGGGGCGGGAGTAAGGGGGTGGACTGGCGGTCCATCGGTGGGCAGGGTTAGCCCCTCCCCCAAAATTGGTAGGGACCTATTGGCAACGGCCACGGGGTAATTTGGTTCATCAGGCGGGCAGGCGGCGGAGGGGTTGCCTGCCCTTTGATCACCCGTAAGATAACCCACCATGTTGGCATATTTGTTATCCAAATAAACCTGCAGCAATGTTCTCCACAAACAAGGTGTTGTATGGTTTATTTCCAAATAATATTGCTGTATGTGGGATGTGGAGTGTTGCTGATATTGGCACTATGAGCCTGCACTCACATCACCGCAGCAGCGCCATCTCCAGTCCCAGCAGCTGCATAGCCCAGTCCCACAGGGAAGCGACACCCAGAACCCCACCGAGCGATCCAGGGGAGTCAGTCAGCCACGCTTCAGATCCCGTCAAGGCCTGACGTCGGCAGGCCCTCCATAGGCACAGGCCACAACACCTAATGGTGCAAATCTTGCCTTCCAGGTATAGCTGCTCAGTGGAAAATCAGAAGCATAATCCTTGCCCTGTGCTACCTTGATGTCCCCATTTAGCAAGAATAATTGTAGGTTAAAGCCCTCTGGCCGATAGAACCTCACAAAGTCGCAGCCGGGCTCTGTAGCTCCCCCACTGCTGAAATATTATGAATTGTATTTAGATAGCTATCTGTTGTCTATTGCCTTGTATTTTATTATGTTTCTGGACTTTTATGCTACATCTTCAAGCTTTTCAACGTAGGTTGCATAGGCAAGACATATTGCCTTTCCTAATGTTTTCTGGCACGGCGGAATGGTGGGAGGGAGCAAGTAAGAACTTTGGATGGGGAAGGAGAGTAGGAGAGGAGGGTGCAAGCAACTATGCAGAATGTTAAGTGGCAAGCAACAATGCGGGAAAGGTGGGAAGAGGCAAGCAACAATATGGAGAGGATAATGGGGGTAAGCAACAACGCAGAGAAAGGTTGGAGGGTGCACACATCATCATGGAAAATGTTGGAGGGTTGGAAAGGGGCAACCAACAACAAAGTTAGGAACAGGAGGGGGAAAGCAGAAACATGGTGAGGGACAGGAGGGTGGGAGAGGGCACACAACAACACATAGAGGGATGGGAGGGGAAAAACAGAGAGGGAAAGCAACAACACAGAAAGGGAAAGGAAGGTGATTAGGGAGTTAGCAACAAAATGGAGAGAGGTGGAAGGGGGCAACCAACAACATGGAGCGGGATGGGGTTAGAAACTCATCAGAGAGATGGCCTGCAAACACCACATGCGGCATGTTGCACCCTATTTACAAAGAGACACATCAGAAGTATTTTGTTTAGCTTCATTAAGCGAGTGGGAGGGACTGCTCTCAAGGTGTCGCTATATAACGATGTAATGGTGTCCTGGTATGTCATGTGATCAAGACCGGGGAAACCCGGTCGAAGCGCGTCATGCTGCTGAATTCACAATAAAGCACTGAACTTTGTAGTCCGTACCTGATTTTCCGCAAAAAGAGGATTTTTCGTCAGGATTGTGGTTACGAGATATATATATATATATATATATATATATATATATATATATATATATATATATATATATATATGCAAAATCCAACTTGTCGGAAAACTGCTTCGCCGCATCGACAGGTACGTAGACTTCAAAAATTAGCCAGTCAGTCTTAAAGATGTGGTTTCAAATATTTATTCGATTGTGGTGCAAGTCATCAGACGCGTTTCGGACTTCACGTCCTTGCTCACTGATGGGGAGTGATAAGAGTAACTGCTATTTAACAGAAATTGCAACACATGAAAGCGCGCCAAATTGATACATGCTAGTAAACATCGACAAAGGACCATATTTAACTCATATGATCCAAAATGAGACGTTTTCAATGGTCGCCATTTTAACACTGTGCATGTTTTCTGCATATGAAGGTTGTTTGTTATCTATCTTATGTGGCACTTAAAATACGTCACACATTGTTTTGCAATATATCAACAAATTGTCACATATAAATGCATTGTATTATATATTGGATAAAATGCATACATCATTTTCATTTAGGACCCAAAAGAAAAATATTAATGTTATCAATATTCTTTGTTATCTGTACAAATACTCAAGGTCACTAACTGCTGCAATTTCATTTTACCAATATTGCTTTTTTACTGTTTGCGCTTGATATGATTTTTTACACAATTAGCATATTTGGGACTCGCACGAGAAACATTGTTCAATGTCTGTACAAATCATCAGAGTCCTTGTTCCAAGCAATGTTCTGTTTAATTGTGTGTAGTGCCACCTTCGATGTTTGAATATGTGTTGCCAGTTACTATAGTAGCAGAACTCTAGAGTGTGTGAGAGTTAAAATAGGAATCCACAAAACAATGTGTGGGTCTCCTATAAATAAAATGTGCAGTTTATGAATTACATATACTTGATGTGCAAAAATGAAAATATGAAAAACATTTTTTTTGAAAGATAAAAATGTAATGTAATTATCATAAATCATGTTACCTTAAATCTATCTGTGAAATTATTTTGTTTTAGTCATTAGTGTAAAGGGACTGTAGTTACATAAATGGGTTTAACGGAGTATGGCCTAGACTCTACATCCTGATTAAGCTTCTTTTAACAGGTATTAGTAGGTCATGGATAGATGGTACATAACTAATAGACCAATTGAAAAATAGGATTACGCATAATTATAACATTGTTACTGTTATATATATATATATATATAGCAAATCCTCGATCGTCACCAACTTCCAACGGGCAAGGGCAAGTACCCTATTCCACAAACACATAAATTGTTAATAACAAAGTGTGTACAAAACATGTGTGTCTGAAACAGTTCAATCAATCAATGTAATAAGACAGGGAATAGATTCCTATGAAAATGTGGAAGAAACCCAAAGATGTGTTGATATAGTACTAGATAAGCTGAGATGTCACAACCAAATACACAAAAAACAGGATGTAATCATAAAAAGTTGTGCAAATTCTCCCCCATATTAAGGCCATTGGGCATCTTAGTATCGAGTTGTAGTATGAATTTGGATTCAAGTAGTCTCAACTGACATTCTCTGTTACCTCTACAAACTGATTTTGGAACTGCCCCAATTACAAAGTATTCCAAGTCATTTAAATTATTGTTGTGTGCTAATTTTAAATGTCTTGCTACGGGATAATTCGGATCAGAAATTACTGCGGATCTGAGATGTAGAAGTATGCGGTTATACACCTGGAGCTTGGTTCTCCCTACATACTTCAAGCCGCATGTACAGCGAAGCACATAAACTGCCAAGTCAGTACAACAGGTATTTACTAAAAGCAGTTATGTAATCCGTCATGTTGTTCCTGAATTTACAAGCCTGACATGAGCTGCACTTAAAAAAAAACACAGCTGGGTGAAAGCCATGTATTAGTAAAGGTACCTACAGGGCTGTTCCTTACCAGATTGTCTCTCATAGATGGTGCCCTTTCAAAGGTTAATAAGGGAAAAGCTGGTAAAATTTGAGAGAGAGTAAGATCAATAAGAATTATAGGCCAGTTTTTGTGCACAATACTCCTACTATGTTACTGCTGTCTACAGTAGGCAATAATGAGTCTTACTTTCTGAGGGGTTTATTTAATGATGCTGGAGGTTGTGACTTCATTCTCAGTTTGGCTGTGGGAAATACCTAGACAATGATCGCTTGACAAGTAATTTGCTTTAGTGCGGGCTGAACTAAGATCTTTAAAACTAAAGCTGCGTGATAGAAATCTTTGTATGGCTTAATTCTGGCAGATTTCTAAATCCTTATCATTGCTGCAGTTACGGCAGATCCGCAGAAATTCCCCATACAGAATACTGTAAATCAGATGTTTAGGGGTGGGAACTCATAGCGTGAAGAACCAAGTTCCCCGCTGTCTGTTTCCTGTGCATTTTAGTCTGTAATTCACCTTGCTCAATATATACTGACACATCTACAAATTCCACATTAGTAGAGCTAATGGTGACAGTTAATTTAAGATTCAGATCATTTGTGTTCAAAGTGTCTACAAATTCCGTAGCCGATGTTCTGGATCCCCTCCAGATAAGACACACATCATCTATAAATCGCCACCAATGGCGGACATGATTGTGAAACAACTCCCTGTGTTGGCCCCTGAGGACATGCTCCTCCCCCCAGCCCATATGTAAACATGCGTAGCTGGGTGAGAAGCATGCCACAATAGCTACTCCTCGCAGTTGATGGTACACTTGTTTATCAAACAAGAAAAAATTATTTCTGAGGCAAATCCACGGTGCCCCAGAAAGTAAGTCACTGCATTAATTCCATCGATGTGATGGATACTCGTTTACAGGGATGTTATGTCCATAACAATCAACAAATATTCACTGTCCCAAGTAACATTTTTCATTTCTTTAAGAAAGTCCCCAGTGTCTTTTATTATAGGCTAGATACAAATTCCTGTAAAAAATATTCAATACATTTGGAAACCGGTTCTAAAAGCCTCCTTTGTGCTGATATAATGGGTCTTCCAGGAGTTGGGGTAATGTTTTTATGAACTTTAGGGATGAAGAATAAAATTGGTGTGAAAGACCATACCTTCAACTTTTTGAGGTCCATAAAAGATACCGTCCTATAACACTCAGTATCGTTAAGGTGTTGCATTGCTTCATCAATGTAAAGATCTCTCGGCAACAATACAGCATTGGCCCCCTAATCAGCTTTATTGATCATTAAATTCTTATTTTCTTTTAGTTTGTGCATGAGGTTTATGATATTGCAGTTCTGCGTGCCTCATATTTCGATGCTTGGATTTGACCGATCTCTTCAGTACTTTCAAATCCTCTATGACCATATCATTAAATACGTCAATGGCGTCTTTCGGCATCGTAGGCACAAAAGTCGATGAAGGACAAAATGGACTGATGGCTCTCCCACTAGTTGTAAAACCAGTTTCATGTAAAATTTCTTGTGTGGGTCTAAAGTCAGAGTCAGCGTCAGTGGCTAACCCATGGAGAAGTTTAAGCGTGTCTGTGTTAGACGCCTGTAAGTTCAAACCCCTATTAGCAGGAAGAGATGCATCACTTATGATTTTTGTGGAATTTTTTAGTTGAAAGAATTTTATAAGCTTTAACTTCCTGGTGAATTCGTAAATGTCAACTCAAGATTGAGTATAGTTAAGATAGCTCTCAGGGCAAAATGTTGAGCCGAGCTAAAGAAGTTGAGTTTCCACTGTAGTCAAAATGGTATCAGAGAGATTGATTACTGTATTGTTGCTTCACTTGCTGGGGTTCACCATTTCTTCATTCTTGTTGCCCTTCTTCTGGCATTGCCTCTGGATCCTCCGACTCTCCCACCTCTGTTGGGTTCTCCTTCTCCCTGCTTGTACTGAGGATTCCGGGGTCACAGGGTCTGGTGCCGGGCCTGCCTCAAAAAAATTCAGCTCTTCAGCCAGAGTTCGCGATACCAGCAAAGCAGTTGACAGAGTGTCACCAGATTCTCTGTTATCATCAGATTCATAACTACTTACTTGTTAAAGCAGGATCAGCAGAACTAATGGATTGTGGATGGGTAAGGGGCGCATTATTAGCCAGTACTTGACTTTTGTATTTGTCAAATATTTTAGAGAAAGTGAATACTATCCCCATCTTATAATCTCTCTTGTCCCGCGCAAACTTAAACACCTTCCGGGCTTTAATAATGTCTTCAAATTTCTGGAGGCGACCATTTATTTCCTCACGACCTTTTTTGACATCATGTTGTTGTTCAAATCCATCAAGTAGTGCAATAATTTTATCAATTTCTTTCAAAATGGTCTCTCTATCAATGTCAGCATACTTTATTAAGATCAAGACCATATTCATAGACGCCTGTAGGTTGTTAGTTGCCCACTCAGTGAGCATTGCAGGATGCAGGTTTTCAAAAGTAGGAGCAATCATAACTCTTAATCCTCGGGAAACACGGTTAACATCTCTGTATTTCTCCGAGGATTTTTTCCCCCACCATTAACTTGTTTTTTGTCATTTCTCTAACGATTTTAATGAAGTCTTTAAATGGGTAGTTGCCGATTTCTTGCTAATACTGCTGCTGCCGGGGCTTCTGCCGCTGCCTCACGGTCTCGTAGCGTGTCTACTGTGGACATGGTTGCTGAATTCAATATATATTTAGTTAAGCACAAAGGAGTGGAGAAGGTGATCTACAAGAGTAGAGGTTGCCCGAAGAAATGGGAGAAGGTATGGTTGGCCTGGAGGCGCTATAGAGGGGAATGGCTGGATTCGCAGTCGACTGCGGAACCAACATGAGGAGGGCTCAGGGTGGAGCCTCATGCTGTTATGTATGAACCAACAACAACAGGGTCTGGGGGCGCCCATCCTGTGCTAGCTACCCAGGGGCGTAACTGTATTATGATAGGGTGCTAAGGTCTGCATAGAGCGTGGGGGAGGTGGAAGGGGGGTGTTCTATCCTTACATGTCTGTTTTGGGGGATCGATATTGGTTTGTTCTAGGGGTGGGTTGATGCCGGGTGGGAGGAATGGCCGTTGCGGGTGGGACTGATTTTCTTGATATGACTATGGTTGATTGTGTCAATGCTTGCTAATGACTTTCTGCTGCTACCTGATGTGTACTGTTGCGGAGCTGGTTTGTTCAATAAAAAGATTTTATAATTAAGCACAAAGATGCATGGGCATCCAAATAAATGAGTCCTGATCTCTCCACCCGTTACGCTCTGAATCAAACTTTCAAGTTCGCTTACCGGAGATGTCCCGATCGGCACCCAGTGTGTCCTCCGACTCCTAAGGGGCAGCCACTTCTTCTCCTGGTACGCTGCTGCTTCGTGGCTTGTGATTCAGTGACAGGGGCAATCCGGGTCAGAGATTCCCACCTATGCGATTGCGGCTGCACGCCGGTCCGCCCAAACGTGAGCTGGAGACAGCCGTACTCCAGCGGGATTAGACACAGAGAAAATCCTGGATCGTCACCAACTTCCAAAGGCGCACAAACGCAGGTACGGACCACGTCAATGGACGTTTTCAAACTGCAGTGCTTTATTTAAATCACATATATGTGTAATGTTGTGTATTATTGCCAGGAACAGACACTCTGAGACACGAGGTGGTGTAATATAAACTAATTAATTGATTTTCGCTTAGCGGGAGAGCGCCGGGCGTCCGGCATCGTCCGATACTTTCACTGTCTGCGCGCATGCGCAGACGCTCTCAAAATGGCGTCCTCGCGTGCTATGTCGTGACGTAGCCCGCGAGGACTAGAGCGCGACTCTACATATCTCCCTCTTTTTATTAACAACAGAAACATTTGTCCTTATGGTCCCACTGGATGCTTAGCTTCCCCCTAGTTCAAAGTCTCGGAAGCGGTTTGGCCTTACTACCACTCTGCCCGCTTGTGTGCGTCTTACCGGAGTGGAGAGGGCTTCCCCAGTGCAGTTCTCTGCAGGGCTCACCATCTTGTCTCTCAGGGTACCCGGCTCTTCTCTCCTCGGGGTCACACTCTCCCCTCCATGTTGTTCCTCCATCTCAGGCATTTCTTGGTCTCCAGACTCCTCACAGCTTCCTTCCGCTCCCTGGTCCTCTTCTTCTGCAGGGGTATTTTCCTCATTCTTTCTTTGTACTTGGTCTTGTTGTGTCCTCTCATTCTCCTCCGGGGACCATTGTAGGATCTTGTTGCATCTAGACATGCAATCTTAGGACCACACATTCCCGTCACTGAGCAGTGCTGCTCTATCATACACTTCTTTCACTTGCAGTGGTGGACTGTATTTGCTGTCTCCTTTTTTTCTTAGTACCGCTAATTTGACTCTCACCCATTCCCTCTCTCAAGGGCTGTTTCCTTCACATTTCTCCTCTGATTGTAGTGCTCGGTATATATCCTCTGGGCCTTCTCTAGGTTGTGCTGCACCACCGCAGGGGAACACTTGCTAGTGATTGTCTTTTCCCTCCAGGCTACGTTGTCCTTGGTGAAGGGGTGTCTACCTCTCAGGATTTGGAAAGGGCTGTACCCTGTGCTGGTGGGGGTGATACGGTAGGCCCACATCATACTTTGGACTTCTTTCTCCCAATCTTTACCCATCGTGATTGCTGCTTGGATGGACCCCATTATGACTCTATTGAACCGCTCCACCTGTCCATTACTCGACGGATGATATACGGCGGTGTGTTTGATTTTGATTCCGTTCTTCTCCGTGTACTTGTACCACTTCTCCGAGGTGAATTGTGGTCCATTGTCGCTCAGAATGGTTCTTGGGATACCTTCCCTGAGGAAGACCGAAGTTAGGAACCTAAGCACTGTCTCCGCGTCCATCTCTTCCTGTATGTGCACCTCCGGCCATTTCGAGTACTTGTCGACGAGGACGCACAGATATTTAGGCGTTCCTTGGGTGTCAAGCACCGGTCCCAGAATGTCTACAGGCAACTCTTCCCAGGAGTTACTCGGTTGGGCAAACTTCCCCAAGGCCGGTCTTAAGGGTTTCAAAGTTCTTTGGCATTGATCACATTCCCTCATATGTCTTTCCACTTGGATGTCCAGTCCTGGCCACCAGTACATTTGTTTCACTCTCATCTTGGTTTTTACGATTCCTAGATGTCCTTCGTGCAATAGTGCTAACAGGTGGGGGACAAGCGTTGTCGGGGGGACTACTTTATCACTTCTGTACAGGAATACTCCATTGTCACCCACTGACAGCTCCTCTCTGACCTCATAGAATTTCTGGAGCGCTTCTCGCAAACGTTTCTTCTCTGGCCATCCGTGTATTATGTACTCCTTGACCTCGTAGATGTCCTTGTCTTCTTCATACGCTTGGGTCCACTCCTGGTTGCTTATCACCTGTTCTGGGTCTTCCATCACTGCTACCATCTCCTCATTTTCTGCAGATGGGTTGGGAGCTCCTTCCATTGCTGAAGCTCTACTGAGGTAGTCTGTCACTTTGTTTCGTGTCCCCGGTATGTATTCCACATCATACCAGTATTCAAGTAGTTTCAACGTCATCTTGGCAATGCGTGGCGTGGCACTCGCATGCCCACTCGAGGTGAGCACTTTGTCCAACGGCTTGTGGTCTGTCTTGAGTTGGAATCTCGTGCACCATAGGAATTGGCGGAGCTTCCCCATGGCCCATACCACCGCCAGCATCTCCTTCTCGATCACACTAAATTTCTGTTCCGTGGGCGATAGGGATCTCGAGGTGAAACTGAGAGTCTGCATCGTTCCATCTTTCCTCTCCTGCATGAGGACTGCTCCCAGTCCTTTGTCGCTGGCATCCATTGTTAATATCGACTGTCCAAGGGGGTCGTATCCCTGTAGTCGTACAGCTTGACTAATGTAATTCTTTAAGGCTTCAAACTCTTTTTGTGTCTCTTCTGTCCACTTGAACACCGTTTTGTCCCTTATCAGCTGCCTCAGGTGGTGCGTCTTGGTGGCAAAGTGTTGCACAAATTTACTATAATATTCGGCGATCTCTAGGAAGGATCTCACCTCTTCTTTGTTGGTTGGGGCCATAGCATCGCAGATTGCTTTCACATTCGCTCGCTTAGGCGTGATGCCGTGGCCTCCTATCTCACGTCCTGTGACCGACGTCATTCCTAGTCGACACTTCTCCCATTCTGCTGTCGGGCCATTGTTCTCTAGCAATCGAAGCACCTTGTCTAGCTTCTTATCATGGTCCTTCGGGTCTGTCCCCATCACCAGTATATTGTCCTGGAAGTACTGGATATCCTCAATGTCCTTGAAAAGACGGTGCATTCGTTTCTGGAACACCACAGCTGCCGAAGCAAGGCCAAAGGGCATTCTGCGGAATTGATAGCATCCGAAGGGTGTTATGAAGGATGTCAGTTTCCGGCTTGTAGGATGTAGATCTATCTGGTGATAGGCGGAAGTGAGGTCAATGGTGGAGAACCACTTTACCCCCTTTGTCTTGGCCAGCATTTCTTCTATGCGTGGCAATGGGAATTTTTCCACTATTAGGCACTTGTTCAGTTCTTGAAGTTCTACACAGAGACGGACCTTGCCATTAGGTTTCATCGCTACCACCAAGGGCGCCAGCCACTCCGAGCTGTCTATTGGTTCGATTATTCCATTTTCTTCTAATCTGCGCAGTTCCTGCTGTACTGCTTCTCTTACGGCCAGGGGCACGTTCCTGACCTTGTGGGTTACAGGTTTGGAGTTCTCTTTGAGTACGATCTTATGTGCGAACTTCTCCAGCTTGCCAACCTTCCTGCCAAACTCTTTCGGGAAGTTGTTCTTCATCCTCTCCCTGTCCGGCCAGCTCTCTGGGGCTGTCATCAGCACTTGCGTGTCCCCCCCTGGGTCCAACTTTATCCCCAGGTCACCTTGGTCCATCCATCCTAAGACTGATGGGCCCTTCTCAGCTACATACAATTTGCATTCCGCACTCCTTCCTCTGAATTCGAAGTTTAGAGTCCTGTATCCAACCATAGGAATGGGTTCTCCTGTGTACAACACCAGTCGTATATCAGGTGGTTCTAATCTTGGTCCCAAGCTGGGCCTGAATTCTTCATTCCACACTGCTCTTTGGACGATGGTGTACGGGGATCCCGAGTCTACCACGATCCTGATTTTCACTCCTCCTATCACCATGTCGCATTGCAGTCAATGCCTAGCACTCTTTCATCCACGCATAATACGTTGTCTTCCTCGTCCAGTTCTTCTTCTTCCTCCTGTTGATCCTGCATCACGTACTTCACTATGGGTCTCTTCATTTTTCGGCGACATACCTTTTCGTAGTGACCTACTATGCCGCAGAACATGCATTTTGCTCTGAACGCTGGACAATGTTTGACCTAGGCTGCATGGGCCTGGCTTCCGCACCTGTAGCACGTGGTCTTGTTTTCTCTGTTCTGCTTCCATGGTTGTCCTGGTTTCCCCATCCACTTGTTTGGCCCTTTTCCTTCCGTCGACATGGCTTTACTCCTTACTGGTGGCTCTGCATCATCTACCTTGTTCACCATGGTCCTCTGGATAGTCTCCCTTTTAGCCGCGTCCGCACACCGTTTCGACAACTCTGCCTTTTTTACTATGGCTATTACTTCATTAAGCTACGCTTCTCCGTTTACCCATAATTTGTCTTGTACTGTCTTGTTGGTGGTGTGCATGACTATTTGATCTTTTATGAATTCGTTGTGCAGGGCCCCATACTTGCATGTTACCGCCAACTTCCTCAACGCTGCGACGTAGTCATCTATGGATTCGCCAGCTTCTTGTTTCCTCTGCTGGAAATTGTAGCGATCGATAGAAACGCACACCGCGGGACGGTAGTGGTTGTCGAGATCTTCTAAAGTGTGCTTAAATACATCGTCATCTGCATGTGGTCTGGGTGTGGGCACCAGGTTCTAAAAGACCCTTATACCTTCCGGGCCTAGGTTGTGCAGGAGTATCCTTCTCTTCCTCGCACTTGGGGAAGTCTCCCCGTTTTCGTCTTCTAGGGCTTCAATATATTTCTTGAAGTACTCTCTCCAGTCCTCCCACTTCATTTGAGGTTCTCCAGGCTTCGTCAAAAACGGAATCGGCGTCATGAGTGAAGACGCCTGCGCGCTCATTGTGGCGCGTCTTTCTGGTTCCGCCCCTGGACCTCTCGGGCTGCCTGGCGCGTTCGCGCTCTCGCCTTGCGCTTGGTTCGGTCGGGGCTCTCCTGTTCCCCCTTCTCTGCGTCCTGCTAGCTCCGCCAGGGCCTCTGTGGGTTGTTGTTATTTTCTCTCCGCACCTTCTATTGCTTTATATCACTGCTTCTGGTACCTAGACGTGTGGTTGGTGTTCTCCCACCTTCTGCGCGCTTCTGCCACGCTCCCCTGCTGTTCTGTGTAGCTCTGGTGGTTGCCCTCCTTCCTGCAGCTCCTCGTGGTGGGCCTCTGACTGGGGCAGTGCCTTCCTGTGCTGTTGCTGGGTTCTACTGGTCTCCCTTACCACTCGTTTTGTGTGTGCAGGCCTCCCAGCCCTCGTCGCCACTGTAATGTTGTGTAATATTGTCAGGAACAGACACTCTGAGACACGAAATCCCAAAAGCACCCAAACAGCAGACCAAGGTCAAGCACAATGGTTCCGTATGTTCTCAATATTAGGTGGTGCAACCGCTTCCAACACCCGCTGTTTAGGGATGTGAAAATTACAACAGTATACAAAAACCAAAGCGGAAGGTGCACTCAAATAAAGTCAATGGAGCAAAGGATGTTTGGTGAATGTTTCTTCTTTATTCAATTTGTAAATTTTCAGTGCGCACAGGCACAGCCAACGCGTTTCGTTCCCTAAGTGCCGTGGGAACTTCGTCAGGGCTGTAAAAATTGTGACATACATATACATAAATATACATAAATATACATAAATATAGTAAAGACATTAAACATTATAAAAAAATAATATCACTAAGTACAAGCAAACCAATATTTAAGACAAAAAACTGTTACAAAAGACCCAAACAAAGGCACATATTTAAGACACAAAATAGAAAAACCTCACGATGGTGTAAAACACATTATAAACAGATTGTTCTAAAAATCACTGAATAATCCTGTGAAAGAAGCACAGGCTACTCTGCGATAAGCAGCTTTAAAATAGATCAGTTGTCAGAAAAAGGTCTTATCCACTATGCATAGTGTTTAGTTCATTGCATGTAAAACACCAAATATCTTAAAGATTAGAAAAAGGAGAAAAAGATGAAAAAGGAAGAAAAATATATATGTGTCCCTTAAGGAATCGAGATGTGTTTATATAGTAAGTGAAACAAGAAAGAGGATTATTAAGATAACAGATATGCTGTGATTAAGACACCAGGTAAGTCTAGAGATTATAAGTGAAGAGCCCCAAGGAGAACAAAACACCAAAATGCCGCACGCAGGGGCTTACCATCAATATAAAGGTCGCAACAAACAAGATATCAGGAAAACTGGTTTCGGACGGAAATTCAGGGATATGTGGTCCTCAAAGAAAGGATTCTAATGAAAATAAATTACATAGATAACGGTTAGGTAAAGTATCCTCTCTGCATTACATCTACAATTACTACCATAACTAACATCTACTCCACATGACCAATTGCTAAGCCCTACTGTTTGATAGTCATCCAAACAGAGGGTACACATATAAACAATAGTTTTGGTATATACCTTGAAGGATTCCTATAGGTGTCACGTCCTAGTTCCCTCAATGTTTCCAATTTGAGATGTAACTTCATATTAGCCCGAAGATCTATAATAAAGAGTGAATAATTTGTCAAGTAAGAGTCACTACATGGGGTTGACTCACCTCGCCCTCTCAGCATGAATGCTATACTGTTACAATATAGGGATGTGTCATGAATTTGCGATTTTTAGCATAAATGGTCTTTCGTGTGATTATTTCCCTCTTTTTTGGGTTACAGATTAATCTGATACGGAGATCTATGAGCTATATCTTACTGTTTAGAAGTGGGAGAGCCTTTTGTTTGCCGCTCTGCTTCTGACTGCTTCCACCGCCGAGGAACCTTGCGGTACCCGCTGCGCGGGTCCCGCATCGCCCGTCTGCCTGGGCGCTTCGCTTTGCTGGGGCTTGGAACTTTGGACCTGAGACCTGTGGGCTGAGAGCGGACTAGCAGGGCTGCGAGCGCCAGGTGAGGGACAGGGACTCCATTGCCCAGGAGTCCCTGCGCTGTCATCACCTGCACCTGGACGCTCTCCCTGTTTGCCCCGCCCCCCGAGCACCGAGTGAAAGGTGCCTGCCTGCCTCTGCATCATTGGGAGACGCCTTACTGTTTAGAAGTGGGAGAGCCTTTTGTTTGCCGTTCTGCTTCTGACTGCTTCCACCGCCGAGGAACCTCGCGGTACCCGCTGCGCGGGTCCCGCATCGTCTGTCTGCCTGGGCGCTTCGCTTTGCTGGGGCTTGGAACTTTGGACCTGAGACCTGTGGGCTGCGAGCGGACTAGCAGGGCTGCGAGCGCCAGGTGAGGGACAGGGACTCCATTGCCCAGGAGTCCCTGCGCTGTCATCACCTGCACCTGGACGCTCTCCCTGTTTGCCCCGCCCCCCCGAGCACCGAGTGAAAGGTGCCTGCCTGCCTCTGCATCGTTGGGAGACGCCTTACTGTTTAGAAGTGGGAGAGCCTTTTGTTTGCCGTTCTGCTTCTGACTGCTTCCACCGCCGAGGAACCTCGCGGTACCCGCTGCGCGGGTCCCGCATCGCCCGTCTGCCTGGGCGCTTCGCTTTGCTGGGGCTTGGAACTTTGGACCTGAGACCTGTGGGCTGAGAGCTGACTAGCAGGGCTGCGAGCGCCAGGTGAGGGACAGGGACTCCATTGCCCAGGAGTCCCTGTGCTGTCATCACCTGCACCTGGACGCTCTCCCTGTTTGCCCCGCCCCCCGAGCACCGAGTGAAAGGTGCCTGCCTGCCTCTGCATTGTTGGGAGACGCCTTACTGTTTAGAAGTGTGAGAGCCTTTTGTATACCGTTCTGCTTCTGACTGCTTCCACTGCCGAGGAACCTCGCGGTACCCGCTGCCCGGGTCCCGCATCGCCCGTCTGCCTGGGCGCTTCGCTTTGCTGGGGCTTGGAACTTTGGACCTGAGACCTGTGGGCTGAGAGCGGACTAGCAGGGCTGCGAGCGCCAGGTGAGGGACAGGGACTCCATTGCCCAGGAGTCCCTGCGCTGTCATCACCTGCAACTGGACGCTCTCCCTGTTTGCCCCACCCCCCGAGCACCGAGTGAAAGGTGCCTGCCTGCCTCTGCATCGTTGGGAGACGCCTTACTGTTTAGAAGTGGGAGAGCCTTTTGTTTGCCGTTCTGCTTCTGACTGCTTCCACCGCCGAGGAACCTCGCGGTACCCGCTGCGCGGGTCCCGCATCGTCCGTCTGTCTGGGCGCTTCGCTTTGCTGGGGCTTGGAACTTTGGACCTGAGACCTGTGGGCTGAGAGCGGACTAGCAGGGCTGCGAGCGCCAGGTGAGGGACAGGGACTCCATTGCCCAGGAGTCCCTGCGCTGTCATCACCTGCACCTGGACGCTCTCCCTGTTGGCCCCGCCCCCCGAGCACCGAGTGAAAGGTGCCTGCCTGCCTCTGCATTGTTGGGTGACGCCTTACTGTTTAGAAGTGGGGGAGCCTTTTGTTTGCCGTTCTGCTTCTGACTGCTTCCACCGCCGAGGAACCTCGCGGTACCCGCTGCGCGGGTCCCGCATCGTCCGTCTGCCTGGGCGCTTCGCTTTGCTGGGGCTTGGAACTTTGGACCTGAGACCTGTGGGCTGAGAGCGGACTAGCAGGGCTGCGAGCGCCAGGTGAGGGACAGGGACTCCATTGCCAGGAGTACCTGCGCTGTCATCACCTGCACCTGGACGCTCTCCCTGTTTGCCCCGCCCCCAAACACCTCCCTCCTATAATAGGAGCTGTTTTCCCCGCTGCGCGGGAGCGCGCGGGAGCGTACCGGGAGAAGCCCGGGATAAGGGCGGGACGGTCTGTGGCCGTCAGGGGCCGAAGGAGGCCGGGTTGGGCCCCCCCTCTGTCATCTTGCAATCGCGACATTTAGGTCTCCTTTTATGCGTTTGTGCTTACAAAGATCGTAGGTACTGTCACTTGTATAACATAGTACTTTCATTAAATACTTAGGTCACCAAATATGTCATTAACTGCAACCTCCACCGCCGGTATCCCTTTTCAGGCTGAGGTGGGGCCAGCAATCTCGGGCCCTTTGGATAAATATTTTTGTCGGGTAGCCAACGACATCGACAAAGAGATTGCATTGGCGGAGAGACGCGCTGAGCGTAGATTGTCTATCGAACTTCTTAAAATATCCATGGAAAAAAGACAACCGCAGGTTTTCCCGGCATTGGTTCCCCCCCGGTCATCCTTAATTCTGCCAGTGGTAGCTGAAACTCCTTATGCTTTCCCCCCTACGATGGAGTTGTAGACTGATTCGCTTGTGGACTCTGATATTCGCTCTCCCCTTGTAAGTACACCTCCCTTACCTATTGATCCACTAATAGGGCAGCCGAACTCGGCCCAACGGAGTGTGTTAAATCAAGTGGTAAGAGCAAAGCCATGCTCCAAAAGGAAGAGATGTCCTGCTCCAAAGAAGTGCTACCTGCCCAAACCCCCGAAAAAATTAAGGAAAGTGGTAGCATGTTCCCGCTCTTCCCAGGAATCTATCGAGGCTGGTCCCAATGGGGAAATCACATGCGAGGAGGGGGCTGCTGCTGAGGTGGCTAGTTCTGGCTCGAATAGCATCGACCCATTAGTTACGGGATTATCAGAGCTTCCACCTGCAGTCCCCCTCCTGCCTCTTGAGGAGGGTAATGTGCCAGTTAGTTCCAGCTCCAAGACCAACGATCTCCCAGAAATGGGAGTGGTAGAGTCCCTACACGTCACCCCCACCTTGTTACTCGAGTTGGAGAAGTTAATGAGGTCTCTCTTGACTCCGCTCGAGGAACAAGTCAAAAAACTAGCGGATAGGCTAGACCACTTTGAGCAGGCAACCTTGGACAATTTTTTTACTACGAAGTCATTAATCAAGTCCCACACAAGGATAGGGGAGTGTAGTAATCGTCACCAACCTAGTGGGCAGGGGAAAGGTGTGTCGGCAGTTGTATCCCTTTTACCTGTGGATGGTACCCCAAGTAGGCCTCAGGAAAAAGGAAAAACGAAAAAGACCAAATTGGAGCTGACGAACAACCCAAGCAGTAAGACCACCAAAGAAGCTAAGCTCCCTGCCATAGTTGTTACGGGTACAAAAGATTGTTCTAGCAGTGCTAGCCCCCCATCTAATGCCCTTCAAGCCTCATCGAATAACCTAATACCCTGTAATGGTACTGCAGTCAGCAGTAGCAGAAACATCTCTGGGAACAAAAACACTCTATCAAATAGCTCCCAACCACCACATGACATCTCTTCTTCCGGATCTGTTGTTCCTGCCAATAGCCTGCTCAAACCATTTCCAATGAAGGCGCCGCGTAGGATACCTCCCATGAATCTCACTCCAGATTCTTTTCCCTACGTGGCTGTCCTTATAAATGTGCCACCGCTATTGGTTGGGCAAAAGGAATCCTTCCAAATGTTAAAAAATAAGGTAATGCACAGGTTAAGGGTAAATAGACCATTGCCCGGGGAAGTTGATGGTTTGATTATTGGAGTACGAAGGACGGAGTGGATAGGTTGTACTTCTAAGAAAATGGGGGGTGATTGTATTGTTGTCAATTTTCAAGATCCTAGGGTGGTAAATTTGATAACGAAACACGATGGGGGTACAAGTTGTGGGGGAATTGGTATCGTAGATCTTACTTTCTTTTATCCAAGACCAGCGGGTGTTGAATCTGTTATGACAAAGTACCCAAGATCCTTAACCAGTGCCCCGCTTCTAGGGTTTGCTCCCTTCAGTGTATCATTTCAACCGAATAGTTACTATGGTGGCACAAATACCAATCGCTTTGGAGTATTGAGGGAGCCGGGGCGGGGGAATTGACAGATGTTTGATAATTGTACGAACAATGACTAGCCGGAACCCATGTGGGAATTTTGTTAAACTTGTTAAGGACCAAAATGTGGAATCAAATGGAAGGAACACCGGTTTGGGGTTTGTGACTTTGGAGAATTTATGTGGGGAATGTAACCAAATATCTGGGGGTGAGGATTCAACTGCTTTAAGCACCTTAAGTAATCAGGGGGTTGAGCATAACAATGCAGACATAACAAGACATAGGATGGGAACAGATGCAACTCTGAAAAATCCGCCAATGAGGTCCCCTGTAGGACCAGTGCCCAGGGACGGCCCAAGTATAGGGAAGTTCTTCTCGTGGAATATCGCCGGGCTGGTCGGCAAGCTGATGTCCCAGGATTGGATAGATTTTGTTAATGGTTTTGAAGTCTGTCTATTCCAGGAGACATGGGCATGTGATCCTATTTTCCTCCACGGCTATCTAAACTTCTCAATCCCGGCAAGTAAAGGTGCCAGGGGTCGACCAATGGGTGGCCTCACAATTTGGGTGAAACAAAGCTTACAAATTGAAGCAAAAGTGGTCGATCTAGGCTGTAGGGATATTCAAATGCTAAGATTAGCTTCAGAAAAGGGGGGAGTGATATATATTTATAATACCTATGCTAGGGGCACCAACTCAGGAAGCTCCCCCACTCTAGAGGCCCTGTCCACTTCCTTGGAATCGCAGTCCTTGGGGAACAAAATTATAGTAGCTGGTGACCTGAATAGGACTTTCGAGCCACTTGATAGTATGGATGATCCCCTGGGGCAGGATGAGGACACACAATGGGGTGTCCCGACCTTAACCTTGGCTCCTGTCAAACGGTGGACGAAAGATATCCTGTTAATGAATGCTATCTGCCTGGAACATGGGTTGAGAGCTCTCAACGGGAGAACGAAAGGTGATAGGGAAGGTGCTTGTACCTTTGACAATGGTCTTAATCATAGTAGGATAGACTATGTCATTTGCAGCCATAGTCTATGGCGGTGGGTATGGGACATGAAAGTTGAGGGTAGATTGGAAAGTGATCACAATCCCCTCTGTGTGACCCACAATTGGTGGTCAATCATGCCTGGTAGCCAGCAATTGAATGATGATTTAATGCCCATAATGACTAACGATATGCGTAGACTTAACTGGCCAAGTGTTTTGGCGAATGCAGATTCAATGGACTTTATAAGTTCCGAGTTGGATGCTGCAATCGCTGCAATGGAATCTGAAAATTCCGTTAACCCAGGATCTAGGGAAATAACGGATATACATAACAAGCTCTTTACCCTTATAAGACCACATTTTATGAGAGCACGTAAGACAAACAGGAAACAACCACCTAAACCAGGTAGATGGTTCAACCATCAGTGCAGGGTAGCCAGGTTAGCCTTAGGTAGCGCTATTAGGAATAAGGACAGGGAAGCTACTAGTAAGGCCAGGAAGCACTACGAGGCTAGTATATTACTAGCGAAAACATGGGATGAAGAGTATTGGGCAGAATTGAAGGAAGCGTCAGGGGTCAAGGACTCCAGGTTATTCTGGAAATTATTAAAGTGGGGTAGAGGTGGCACTCCGAACAAACCCGATAACAATGTCGCCGAGGGTGCCTGGGTAGAATACTTTAAACCCCAATATGCTGAGTCTAAGGAGGTTGGGTTTGTGAAAACGATTTCAGTAGTATTTGCAACTGGGAATTTATTCTCTTTTAAAGAATCAGAAGCTGCAATATGTGCTGCCCAAGGGGGAAGGGCCCCGGGTCTTGACGGGATACCCTCTGACGTCTTTAAAAATGACATGGGTCGGTGGGTCAGGTATGTTTCCCTTCTGGGAAATTCTATTGCTAAAGGAGCTGAAGTCCCGGAAGTATGGAGGGGGGCGATCATTATACCCATATATAAAAAAGGGGATAGGTCCCTCCCGGCTAACTATAGGCCGATAAGCTTGATTGCCACCATTCAAAAAGTGGTAGGGAGAATGGTGGTAAACAAGCTAATGGATTGGGTTGAAGAGAATAGCGCATTGTCCCCTTACCAGGCCGGTTTTAGGCGGGCCACAAGTACGGTAGACCAGGTGTTTCGGTTTGTTTTACTCCAATGGGGAACGGTGGTGCTTGGCGAGGGCAGCCTGTATGTCGCTTTTGTCGACTTGCGGGCTGCCTTCGACTTGGTCCCAAGGGGAAAGCTTTGGGCAGTCCTGAGTGAAATTGGCCTTGCGGCCGAGTTACTCACCCTGATTATGAGGCTGCACAAGGCTAATTTTGCCAGGGTCCAATGGGGCACGAACGGTGAATCTTCCGCCGACTTCCCCGTTGAACGTGGTGTTCGCCAGGGATGCGCAATGTAAATGTAAATGTTTTTGAGCTTGTAAAGCGCACTGCTACCCGTCCATAGGTCTCCTGGCGCTGTATAACTCTGGGGACCCGTCCTGGCTTTCCCTGTGGGATGGTCCCTTGCTGGGAGTCCCCAAGGTGGAGCCAGGCATCCCCGGAATTGGTGGGGCCGTTGTGGAGATTAGGCAAGCTAATGCCCAGAGTTGCCGAGTGGAACCCCTGATTAGAGTAAGCACCGAAGTGAGAATTATCGAGTCCGCTGACCAAGGTCCACGACCCTGCCGCGTCGGGAATTTAACCCTGGTCCCGGGCCGACCTCTGCTCTCGGGCCTGCCGCCTCTAACCAGTGAGCCACCCTTGCTCTTTTCGTTATTTATTAACGGAATTGTGGCTCGGATGTTGGATGCCTGTGTCGCTGCACCCTCGTTGGCGGGCCTCAGGGTCCCGATCCTGATGTTCGCCGACGACACATTAATTCTGTCCAAAACACCGGGTGGCCTGCAGCGCGCCCTACATATATTTGACCGCTTTTGCGGGGAACACGGCTTGGAAGTGAATGTGGGCAAGACCAAGCTGATGATTTTCTTGCCTAAGCGTAGAGCCCGCCCAAAAATACTTTTGAATAATAGTGAGTTAGAGGTAGTTAGTGTATTTACTTACCTCGGGGTCCAAATCACTAACAATCTAAAGTGGTCCTACCATATAGAAAAGGCGGTCCTGAAACACCAACAGATCGCGGGAGCATTAAGGGTTGAACACAAAAAATCAGAATCTAAACCTATTAAACCAGTCCTGGCAGTTTATGACGCAAAGGCCATTGGGTCTGCCCTGTATGGGGCGGAACTATGGGGCTTTGACAAGGTTCTCCCCTTGCAGACATCAGAGAACAGGTTTATTAGGGGTATAACGGGACTTCCCCAGAGCACCCCACTAATCCCGCTTGGTCTTGATCTTGGGAGAAGATCAGTCAGTGACCGAGTAAGATTGCGCCCAATCCTTTATTGGCGACGCCTCTGGACCACCCCAGAGATACGGCACTATGCCGATGGGTTCCTTGCAATAATCTAAGCTGATGTTTTCCACAAAATAACATGGCTTAAACACCTCAGAGCTGCCCTAGGTGACCTCGGACTTTCCAATCTCTGGAATAATCGCTCTGGGGAAGTTTTTCCCAGTAAAAACATCATCAAAAGTTTATATTGGGATAGGATTGATGGCAGACTCTGGAGCAGAACGAGATCTGACACGATGGGGGGGGCGCTTCCTGGAAATTAAACAGTGTCCATTGTTAGAATTATACTGGGACAGTATCACCGTCCCTGGAGACAGGAAGCTAATGTTCCAATTAAGATCTGGTTCTCTCCCCCTGAGATCTTTGATGGGCAGGTGGAGGAGTACGACCACCTCGTGCTGCCCAGTGTGTGGTGCAGCCAAGGAAAGCATCGGCCACTTTTTATTCCTCTGTAAGGCATATGCAACCCCTCGAAGAGTATGGCTAGTACCCATTTGTTGGAACTTAGGGACATCTAGTGGTGTTGAGGCGCTAAGAATTATTTGTACCTCTACTGATTTCCCAATTGTTTTGGGAACAGCAAAATACCTGGGTTCGGCATGGTCTATCAGACGGAGGGCTATCTCTGTTAATGTACATTGATTTTTGTGTAAATGTGTATTTAACTGTTTTTATTCTTTTTCTGTCACAGCTTGCACAACGGTTTTTACTATTGAAAGTATAAGAGGGTCAATTTTATGTCCTGTATTTTTTAAATGTTTGTTGTGCTTTTATGAGTATATTGCTCGAATAAAGCTTTGAAATCCGAATCCGCTATACCTTTTTATTCATCTCAAACTGATTACGAAATTTATACTAGGTAAGGTTTTGGCCGTTCTTGTATTATGTGGCAGTCTCTCTTGAGTCACTGTTTATCTGTTTGGAGGTCGATGTATATGGCCACAGCATTGAACCTCTTTCTGTTTGGTCTTCCCTTACAGTTCACACCTGATTGTAGGAAGTCCTACAATATAATTACTCACTATTGTAGCCCTTTTTGATAATTTGCCCGGTAGGTATATTTTCGTTTTATGGACATATTATTACAGTCCATATAAATCGTACTGTCATGTAACTCTTACTTGACAAATTATTCGCTCTTTATTATAGTTCTTCGGGCTCATATGAAGTTACATCTCAAATTGGAAACATTGAGGGAACTAGGACGTGACACCTATAGGAATCCTTCAAGGTATATACCAAAACTATTGTTTATATGTGTACCCTCTGTTTGGATGACTATCAAACAGTAGGGCTTAGCAATTGGTCATGTGGAATAGATGTTAGTTATGGTAGTAATTGTAGATGTAATGCAGAGAGGATACTTTACCTATCCGTGATCTATGTAATTTATTTTCATTAGAATCCTTTCTTTGAGGACCACATATCCCTGAATTTCCGTCCTAAACCAGTTTTCCTGATATCTTGCTTGTTGCGACCTTTATATTGATGGTAAGCCCCTGCGTGTGGCATTTTGGTGTTTTGTTCTCCTTTAGGCTCTTCACTTATGATCTCTAGACTTACCTGGTGTCTTAATCACAGCATATCTGTTGTCTTAATAATCCTCTTTCTTGTTTCACTTACTATATAACACATCTCGATTCCTTAAGGGTCAGATATATATTTTTCTTCCTTTTTCTTCTTTTTCTCCTTTTTCTAATCTTTAAGATATTTGATGTTTTACATGCAATGAACTAAACACAATGCATAGTGGATAAGACCTTTTTCTGACAACTGGTCTATTTTAAAGCTGCTTATCGCGGAGTAGCCTGTGGTTCTTTCACAGGATTGTTCAGTGATTTTTAGAACAATCTATTTATAATGTGTTTTACACCATCGTGAGGTTTTTCTATTTTGTGTCTTAAATATGTGCCTTTGTTTGGGTCTTTTGTAACTGTTTTTTGTCTTAAATATTGGTTTGCTTGTACTTAGTGATATTATTTTTTCATAATGTTTAATGTCTTTACTATATTTATGTATATTTATGTATATATATGTCACAATTTTTACAGCCCTGACGAAGTTCCCACGGCACTTAGGGAACGAAACGCGTTGGCTGTGCCTGTGCTCACTGAAAATTTACAAATTGAATAAAGTAGAAACATTCACCAAACATCCTTTGCTCCATTGACTTCATTTGAGTGCACCTTCCGCTTTGGTTTTTGTACTCTGAGACACGAGGTGGTGTAATATAAACTAATTAATTTATTTTCGCATAGCGGGAGAGCGCCGAGTGTCCGGCGTCCTCCCGATACTTTCACGGTCTGCGTGCATGCGCAGACGCTCTCAAAATGGCGTCTTTGCGCGCTACGTCGTGACGTAGCACGTGAGGACTAGAGCGCGACTCTACAATATGTAGCTAGCAGTCAGTCCTAGCCAGTGCCTCAGCATGACCCATTTCAACCAAAACAAATCGGTCTTGTTCACATAACGCTCTACTAAAAGACATACATTTAAATAGTGAAAGTAAGAAGGAACATTACACCTGTTGACAATTAGACTCAAGTTACGTGGCAAATAGACATGGATGACAAACTCTTAAAAGAACAATAAGTAAAAGTACAAAATAACGTGGGATAAATACCTAAAATCTCACCATGAGATATATAAATATATTCACAATTGATTGAATTAAAATGATATAAATTCAAAAACCACATTAAAAAGAAGGAAAATAGTGCCTTTACAAATTAATATATAATGCAGTATAATGTTTACCACGTATAACGATGATAGACATAAATAAACTTCCCTCAAAGCAATAGTGTGCAAAAATACAAATATAAGGTTCTATTCAAGTACAAAATAGATTCAAAATTAATTTGTCTAGAGTCACAGAATCACTTGAGTGGCTGCATTGTCAGGTGAAAAAGTGCAAAATGTGCAAGTGCAAAAATATCTAAAAAAACAATACTATTAAACTTAGAAAATGCCCCGGGAGCCCCGGGGAAGCCCATACATATAGCAAAATCAATGGCAAACAGCTTTGATGTATATATATATCCCCAAAAAGTTTGCCCTGAAGCAAGGATGCAACTTCCCAGCTGAGTTGCTTTTCAAAAGCCTTTTTTGTTGAAAACCGGCATTTTCAGCTCCAAACATTTACAAATTCCTGACGCGTTTCAGAGGCCCCTGGCTATTTCTTCAGAGGATGACACTGCCAAACTGAAATGTGAGGTAGGTGCCATTAACTGCATGCATTATATATACAGTCCACGTGGGCTTCTCATGTGAGTCACAATTACAGCATGCTGGTACCTGTAGTCTTGAGTCCAAGCAGATTGTTCCCCATGTGGGTTCAGTTTTGGTAACAGTATCCTTTCTTTTAAACAAATAAAATGCCACAGTGAGTTTCGGAATGGAATCCCCAGTTCTCTTTTTCCATAACTCAGCTGTGCCTAAAGGTCATGAATGTTCAAGCCTCTCTGGCCCCAATTTGACTCCATGGTGAGGCATTCTTCTCGGCCAGGCTGCAGAATATAAATCCATTAAAAAGTTTGCCTTGAAGCAAGGACACAACTTCCCGGCTGAGTTGCTTTCCGAAAGCCTTTATTGTTGAAAACCAGCATTTTCAGCTCCAAACATTTACAAATTCCTGACGCGTTTCAGAGCCCCCAGGCTCTTTCTTCAGAGGGTGACACTGCCAAACTGAAATGCAAGGTAGGGGCCATTAACTGCATGCATTATATATACAGCCCACGTGTGTTTCTCCTGATCCTGGAGTGGCGCAGTGGCCAAAAGAACAATGGATTTAACCCAGATCTTTTGACTGGGGGAGAATGTTTGCATTGTCAGCATTCTGTCCATCATTTGTTTGCTGTAACACTTTTTGCCCTAAGTGGGATGGGGTATGCCCAGACGTGGGTCCCTTGCTCACACTGTGCCACTGGATTCAAGCTAGCCTGGCTGAAGAAGGGTGACATTCCTGAAACCGGTCCCAGGATGCTTCTTTCCTGTCCAGGGAGGACCTGGCCTGGCAATTCGGTCTGGACTCCTCCCATGAGGCACAGGGTCAAGACTGATTTGCATATGGCTGGGTCCAAACTGGGGTGGTGCAGTGGGCAAAATAACAATGGATTTAACCCAGATCTTTTAACTAGGGGAGAATGTTTGCATTGTCAGCATTCCGTCCATCATTTGTTTGCTGTAACACTTTTCACCCTAAGTGGGATGGGTATGCCCAGACGTGGGGCACTTGCTCACTGTGCCACTAGATTTAAGCTAGCCTGGCTGAAGAAGGGTGACATACCCTGAAACCGGTCCCAGGATAATTGTTTCCGGTCCAGGGAGGACCTGGCCTAGCAGTTTGGTCTGGACGGTTCCCATGAGGCACAGGGTCTAGACTGATTTGCATATGGATGGGCCCAAACTGGGGTGGCGCTTTTTTCCTGTTCGCGAATGCTGTTTCTGTGCTCGGGGAGAAATATCTTGCGAACACGCATTTTGAAAGCGCAAACAAGCAAAAAATTCATGCGAAGCCACGGAATGTGGAATTCTTGGCAATTCTGCATTCTCCGCAGATCGTGAAATTACCCAAATTCCGCAAATTCCGTGACCGGAACGGAATTTGCTGCCCAGGCCTAGGTGACATACCCTGAAACCGCTCCCAGGATGCTTGTTTCTGGTCCACGGAGGACCTGCCCTGGCAGTTCAGTCTGGACTGTTCTCATGTGGCACAGGGTCAATTACTGGGGTGGCGCAGTGGGCAAAAGAACATGGACTTAACCCAGATCTTTTGACTCGGGGAGAATGTTTGCATTCTCAGCATTCCGTCCATCATGTGTTTTCTGTAACTAGTATATATAATATATAAAGTATATAATATATATATACTAAACGAAAACATAACTTACTTTGAATCAAGGTTTTACTCGATGGAGCTGAGAGCATCAATCAAGCGACACCACAGGATTGTATGACATATGACTGACACCAGAACAAACCCTCTTTAGTTACACACATGATGGCAAGGTTAGTAGTAGTGTTACTTTCAAGCACACCATCCTTTCTGTTCTACTTCCATTGCGATAAATACTTGATACATGAGTACCATTTTTCTCTGTGCCTGCCAGTATTGTATCATAGAAATACTGGTTCATTGTTAACGGAAAGGTGTAGATTCTGTTGATTCCTCGAGAGTTTACAACGCATTCTTGATAGATGTTTTCTGATGTTGATGGTTATTCATCGGAAATCACATTAACCTGTTACTATTTACGTTGGGGAGAAAGCAATTCTCCAAGCAATCTGTCTTTTTCCCAACAAATTTGATCAATTTAATTTCCTTCACCCATGATAAAACGCACATTTGATAGATGATTTGTGTAGGGCTCAAACAGATCTGCCAAATAAATGTGTTAATTCAGTCCTTTGGAAAGGAAAATCATTTCGTTTGCAGTGATAATTAAAGTGTTAATATTTTCATTTCAGTTTAGGGGAAGGTATCAGATTAATAAACCATGTATTTCCACTTTACGGGCTGAGAAACTCGTAGGAGAAATACCACAAGGTATTACCTTCCAAAATGTGTGAAAGGGAACAAAAGTGCAAACAAATCCTCTGTGTTATTCGTAACACATCAGGTAGATTTTCCATGTTACCCAAGTTGCTGTCAAAAAGTGTGCATATTATTTGTTTATTCGTGACATCGATGAAACCCTCGTCATTAAGTTCACTGTAAATTGATACCATTTTATGATCCTGTTTATTTGTTTTCTTCCTCTAACTTTCTAGTTAAATCTCTTCCAATTTGATTCAGGAAAATAAATACACAATTCTAATTTATGTCTGGAAAACTGTTGGCCTTTTACGCATAGAAAATATTTGACAATACCCTCAATTATATGTCTAACTACCTTCACAGTTACAGATGGTAGATGATTTTTAGCAGTTTTTGCAAACTACTTAATTTACTGGAAACGCTGCCCACAAATATGATGCAACTCACTTTTAAATGATTTTTTAGCCACAAAACTTAAAAACTGTCCCAGTCACATAGTGCATTTATACATATATTTCCTATATCTGTAGGTCACTCTTTATAGCCAGCCTTTATTGGTATATCATCGCCGAAAAGAGATTAGTCTTATTTAGATTCATTAAGTACTACACACAGTACATCGATTACAAACAATATTACAAGGGGAAGGGCCATGACAAGGATGTTGTCAAATTTGGGGATCACTGAACATGTGGCCCTGGCACTCTACCTACTCGACTAGAATCCTCTCTGATCTGAAAAATTAACACAATTATACATTTGTGGGGAGTAGTATGGTATTTAACACTTCCAACAAGGTAATTCCTCTTAACCTGAATTACCATTTATTCTTCTTGTTTGGTAAAAGAGTATCTTTTGACACAAATTCCATTAGATCATGTTGCAAAAAAATCATAACATGCAATTTGTCTCAATGGCTCCATGTTGCCTTCAAACAGCATAAATTATTGTCATAAATTAAATCACTAGACGTTTTTGTTAGTTTTCTTTCTCATCGCTCCACCTGAATTTCATCCTAATCTTCCACCAAAGGAACTATATTAATCCATAGACACTTTGGTATCCTCCCTACTTGCAAAAGTTTTAATGTGATTACATACCACCATTTTCTAGATTCCTTTGTAGATACTTTTTCAAGTTTTATAAAAAAGATTCCGAAGTCCTTTTAGAAGTTCATGTCCCTGAGATTTATCGCTATTTATTTGGGATCCAAAACAACTAATTGTTAATTCCTCTCTTTTCATAATATTATTGGCCATATTTGAAGGGTATAATATCCCAGAAATGATCTACCTTTGCTGTAGTCCCTGGTAAACTATTGTAATTACTTGCCAAATGTAGGGATCTGACAAGACATGCCCTTGCTGAGCTCCACTTCAGCTTCTGGTTGGACGCTTCAAGGATGGCTTAGACAAGACTTCGGGGGAAGGCTGGGACTAACTCAGAGAGAACCCTAACATCAGCAACACGCCTCCCGAGATGGTATTGGGAAAGTGGCGCACCTTTAAACAGAAATGGAAGTAGGTCAGTGCCAATCCAAAATAGTGCCCACGGCTGTGTGTGGAGTGATCAGAGCTAAGTAACCTCAAGGGAACCCCTTAGTGTTGCTACAGAGAGTGTGGAGAATGTCCTCAACCTCCTCCATTCTCCATACATGCTGCTTGGCCAAAAAGTAGCTGAATTTCCATGGACTGAACCACTTACCAGTGCCCCCTCTCCTGCACCGAGTGATACCACCTACGGCCCAAGGGCTTGAACAAGGTTCAGGACAGGGTGAGAGCTGACACAACGAGCGGTACTATACATATCAATATCTTATTTTAAACATTGAATTCGGTTTTTAATAAAAAAGTAAAAATAACTTTAAATGAAACTCCTAGAATTTTCCCCAGCAAACATTTAAAAAAAACTTCTATAACTAGGCCTACTCATGAGAAATATAGATTTACCTGCACAGTGTAAAATAGCTTTGGGCTTCATCCATTGTGGGGATAACCATTTCCATATTAGCCATTATGTCCAGTGGGCTTACAAGGCACATTTAGGAGTGACTTGGCAAATATATAAAAACAGGTTTTTATATATGAAAATGACTTTTCCTGCACACAGGGCACAATATTGTTCTCTGGGGCCTTATACTTTAGTCATATGGGTGGTATACATAAATACGTCAGCCCAGATATGGCTTTCAACTTGCGTGCTAGTAGTGCATTTTCCGCATCAACATACCACAGCCTTACTGGAACGTTAAGTAAACCATTGAAATGAAACCAATATAAAAAAGTATGGTTTTAGGGACAGAGCACACATAACATCAGAGAAATGAAAGAAAAGAGCTCCCCAAAAGCAAAAAAGTCAAAATATAATCGTAATTAACATTGCATAGAAAGTAGTGCTTTCACTTAAACAGCAGAACTGATTTGCAGATCAAAGCACATTTTGAGTCTAAATTCTCCAAGAGCTCTTCAGCTCTTCCAAAAGCAAACGTGAGTCTCTTGCCCTATGACTATAATAAAACACACAAATTATACACAGTCCCCATAAATAGAATCTACCTAGACTATTGCAGGAAGTATTGTTGAACAATGCCTTTGTAGTAATTGATCTGTAAAATTGATCTGCTTCTGCCCAGCAATTGCCCCGAACTCACCTGACTAGAAAATGTACAGTTGAAGTATTTAGTTAAAAGCAAGACTTCTTACACAAAAACCTTCATTTTGCACCCAGGAACAAGTTTAGTGCAGCAAGAATTCACACTGCAAGGTGCTAAACCCAAACGAGCCTTCTCATTTCACAGGTCTTGCCAGGAAGTGCTATCAACTTCAAAGTCTGAGCCTTTAACATGTGAAGTATGTTCTGCGTGATGTATGGGCTCAACATTAATAATACAGTGGTGACCATGCTACCATGAAAAAATATATTATTAATGTTGAAAAAATATAGTCTCCATCAAGGTAGGGATATCTTGGCCTTAGTATAATGTAAAACTAGCTGGGAAGCAAGAGAATGCACTACAAGAAATAGGTAATTATAGTAGGGGGATGCACATACCAAAATAATTTTGGATATTAATTGTCACAGTACATAATATTCACTTTAGATAGCAACAGACAATGATGAGAACATTTAATTTCAATAATCACCAATCAGTTTCATATTTTGTTGTACAGCCAACAGATGTTTGCCCCATCTAGGGTTTGCAAGCCGGAGGCTTTCTCAAGACTCTCCAGAAACGTAAGAATTTATATTGTGGCCATAGATCTAGCTTTCCTGTGACAGGCCTTTGTGACATAATCCTGAAATATTTCTGGAAATATTGGATGACCCCATAAAACAGTAAAATAATGTAGCGGAGGCAGAGATATTTATTACAGATTTCCTACCATATCCTAGTTATGAACCTTAAATCTAATCCTTTTGTAGTAATTTAGATCTATAGACTTGTAAAGAATAAACCCAATCGGTGGCCCACGGCTAATTGGTATACCAGTGGAGATAAACCAGCTACAAGCCCATTTAACAGGCTCTGGATCCGCCCGGCGAATGCAGCCCATGTCCTCCAAGTGTCATCTAGCTGATGAATTCGCGTAAGTTCATATGGCTGCTCAGGCCTACCCATTCTCGCCTGCATTTTCTGTTTGTGGTATCGATTTTGTAATCCATAATATAATTGAAGTCCCCCATAACTATCAGATCCCCAGTCCACTCCAATAATTCGTGGCTTAAGTAATAAAACAAGTCAGGACTATCAATATTAGGACCATACACCACACAGATCGTACTTTTTTGTCCAGTATCAGCAGCTGAACTATTGCCCATCTCCCTTTAGAGTCTGCTAACGTATGTAATACAGTAACAGCTATGTTTTTAGATTTCTTAATGGCGCCCCCCTCAATTGAGACTGTCTTAGAGGTGCATATTAAAACATCGAATCCCAGTTGATTCAGCATAGATCTATCCTTATAAGCCAGATGGGTCTCGGTTAAGCCAAGTATTTGTGGCTTAAATGCCTTAAGTTCTTCGTGGATAAATTGCCAGTTCCTAGCTTGATTTAGTCCTGCAACATTCCAACACATATTCTTCATAGTAGACATTACAAAATCTTAATTGAGCTATCTTCCCCTTTGTTCTATTCTCCTGCCGAATATCGTCTATGCGTATACTTCCATGTGTTAACTGGCTACTTAACCCCCCACCCGTCCCCCGAGCCTAGAAAAATGAATTATCCCCTTACCCGTCTGTCGCTGACTGACAGCATAGAGCGGCTTCCCGATGCCCCCTGGCTCCGACAACCCCACCTCCCGTCCCAACCCCTATAGTGTGCAGAACAAAAAAAAGAAAACCCCCTCTACTCTCCTTATAGATTATCTAGATTATCCCCTTTTTTAAGTAGCGTCAGATTGTCATCTACAGACGGCTTTTTTAGCATCAGTCTCTGTATAGAAGAATTGCAAGCGACTACCTTTAAGTATCTTCAGCCGAGCTGGCTCCTGCAAGAAAACTTGCATGCAGACTGCTTTTAGAGGGTCAATTTGCTGGCGGAGGTTCACTGTCTATCCATTGTAGCCTTGCACAGGTCTGGCCTTACAAATATAGAGATTGAGTCCAATTTTACAATAGTAGGAGGATGGGCTTTAGCATAAATTGCTTGTCGGATCAGAAATTTGCCGATGAACAGAAGTATTGGACGGGGTGGGATGGCTTGACTTGGTTCCCTTGTGCTATAAAAGAGGGTAAACTATGTGCCCGCTAAACCTGTGAGTCCATATCCCAGTTGGTAAGATCTGTATATGTCTGCTGAAATCGACTGACCATGTAAGCCCTGGGAACCAAGCTTCCCTCCCTTCAGGGATAGCAAAGACCCTCAGATTATTTCGGCGTTTTCGAATTTCGAGGTCCTATTTTCACCTGCAGAACTATCATCTGAGTCTCTTGTACTTTGATTGATTCCACAGCCGAGGTGTTGACTTCTTCTTATCCTGCTATAACCCGCTGTTGCAGGTCTTAGACATCTGAGGAAAGTAAGGCAACTTTGGTAGTAACATCCGCTAGTACCTGTTTAATCTTCCTGCTATCAGCTTTAGTTTGTACAAGATACTCTTGGGCCTCTATTCTTTGTTTTTAAAAAAATATTTTTATTATCACTCAGTTCAAAGCATAGACAGAACAGATAAAGTCACTTACAAAAATCAAACCATTGGCTAGCATATTTTAAAGATACACTAAATAACAATATGAGCAAGCTTGTATGTCAAAAGGCAAACCGATAATAATTGAACAATAAATCGAACAGTTATTCTAAGCTTCCCAAATGGTCAATCATAGGCTGCCAGATTTTAATCTCAAGTTGCTTTTTCCTCAAGGATTTAATACAATACAAATTATATTCTAAATAAAACAAATTATAAAACTTGGCCCGTCACATCTCATATGAGGGTGCTTCGGGCTTCAACCACATAGAGGCAATACATAAGCGGGCAACTGACATAGCCATAAAAAAGAAGTATCGATTTGGATAATACAATGGCTGAGTATCGTTATCTTTAGATATTCCAAATATCATCATCTCTCTAGATATCACCACTTGAAGATTGGAAACATTTGACAAAAATTGTGCAATAGATACAACAAAAGATTTCAATACAGTGCAGTCAAAAAATATATGCAGAATATCCGCATTGTCAGCTTGACACCTATAACATTTGCCATTGTGGATATTACCCCACTTCATCATCTTAGCCGGTGTGTGATATAAATTAAATAAAGTTTTATAATGTTGAGAGCGTAAGTTGGCGGTCAACATAATTTTGTCAGCCATATTGATTGATTCTTGAACAAATAGTTCAGAAATACCAAGTCTAGTACTCCACTTCCGCTCTTGTAACTCAATATCATCGCTCTGTGTACTCAGCAAGCTATTATATAAGGTCCCAATCCTGACAAGTTTATTCAAAATTTCAAGAAGATCGTTAGTGGCTAAGGATCCTATATTTGGATGTTTAAAGATAAAATCCCGTAGCTGTAGATATTTAAAAAAATCATACTGAGGTACCGCATATTTAGTTTTTAAATCTTCAAATGAAGACATAATACCAGCATCAAACATACTGTCTAAACAGACAATACCCTTACCCGCCCATGTCCGCATCTTGCTGTCCCAAAATATAGGTGGGAGTAGTTCTATTGAGTCACAAGGGGTATCAAAATTAATACGTTTAAGAGAAATAATTTTACGTACCCAGCACCAGCCTTTGAATGCTGTTAATATGACCTTAAACCTAGTTCTTTTATAATAGCTTGGTTCAAGAAAGCGCAGAAGCGTTTGTCGAGTTTAGCTGCCCAACAGCATGGAATATGAAATCATGGTTCCTCCCCAGTCACCATGATTTTAATGTTCTGGAGAAGGCAAGCTAGATAGTAAAACGCGAAATTTGGAACACCCCATCCACCTCTTAAAGGTGGGAGTGTCATAAATTTAGACGCCCGACGAGGAAATTTCCAACCCCATAGAAATCGATCAGCATTAGATTGCAACTTCATTAATTGTACTTGTGGCAGCTCCAGTGGCACAGTGCGAAAATAATAGAGTACTTTAGGCAGAATAGACATCTTTAAAACATTACGTCGCCCCACTAGTGATAAATGAAGGCATTCAAGCTTTTCCAACTGGTGTTTAACTGATTGTAATATATCAGCTCATTTAACCGAAACTAACTCTTGGAGCGACAGCCTAATTTTAATACCTAGATATTTAGCCTCCTGGGTAACACGTGCGTCATTAAGGCATAGTCCAGCTGTACATACTACTTGGGTTTTAGTAATGTTCAGTTTATACCCAGACACACTACCAAATGCTTGTGTTATATTTTCAATTTCAGGTAGGGCCTGTTCAGGATCAGATGTAATGACGGCAATATCGTCAGCATAGGCTAACACACATACATGGCTATCACCCACAGCCATTGATGGTATGCGCTGAGAAGCTGCTAGCATCTGCAGCAGTGGTTCGACATAAATAGCAAACAGTAATGGCGAGCATGGGCATCCCTGCCGCGTACCACGAGTAATATTGACAACCGATGACTCCTGCCCCATCAAACAGATCTTAGCCCATGGTCGTTTATACATAGTTTGTAGGGCAGATAGAAAACCCCATTTTACCCATATTAGCCCATAAGAATGCCCACGCCACGCGGTCAAATGCTTTTTCAGTGTCTAAAAACACCAAACCAACATTTTTATGAAGCACAGAAGCATAATCCAAAACAGCAATCACACGGTGTAGATGATTAACTGTGCTTCGGCCTGGAAGAAAACCATGCTGTTAATGAGACACCAATGATGGCACAGCTTGAATTAGACGAGAAGCAAGTATTTTGGAATAAATCTTAGCGTCAACATTAATGAAAGAAATGGGTCTATAAGACCCCGGAAGATGTGGGGGCTTATCTTTCTTTTTGAAGACCACAATGCTCGCATCATCCCACGATGGGGGGGGGTTGCCGGTTTCGGCAGTGATCAGCGTAGCCAGCATATCGTCTTTAATAGTAGAAAATACCAAACGATATAATTCGAGAGGCAATTTATCCGGATCGGCAGCTTTCCCAAGTGCAAGGTCCTTTAGTGCCGTCTCAAGCTCTAACATCGTTATTGGGGTTTCTAACTCCTCTCTAATAGTAGACTCCACTGTATATAGATCAAATCTAGCCACAAACTGCTCAATCTGATCGGAGGAAAGATGTTCTTGGGTATACAACTCAGTATAATACTGTTGAAAAACCTGCAATATACCATCCATCGAGTCGACCAAGTCACCCTGATAGTTCTCTAAAGCCGCTATACATTGTAGTGTCTGTAGCCCACGAAGTCTTTGGGCTAGGCATCTGCCGACAGTCTCACCATACTCATATCTCTCTGCACGATAAGTTTGATATTGGCATACTATATCACGACTCCAAGCACCGTTAATCTTTGCCTTAAGACCTGCGACCTTGGTCTGTGTATGATCGATATCGCGATGTGCTCTAATGTCCGAAATAAGTTGCTGTTCTACATTTTTTAGATCAACCAACAATTTATCCATTTCAGTTTTCTTTTGTCGATGTAGAAACCAACCATAACTACAAGTTTCACCCCGCAGCCCCGCCTTAACGCTGTCCCATACCATCGTCTGGGATGCAGCACCTCTATTACAATCAAGAAATTGCTGGGCCCAAGCTTGAATATGGCATACATAAGCTTCATCAAGTAGTAGTTTTTTATTAAAGGAAAATTATCGCCGTCCCCGCTGTAGCTTAAGAGGAGGCAAATCTAGAACGACAGGGCCATGATCCGATGTAGTTCGTGGCATTACCTGCATACGAGCACCACTTATGAAAGACCTAGGTAGAAAAATATAGTCTAAGCGAACCAGTTTTTTATGCGGGGAAGAAAAAAAGTACACCCAGGTTCGCCGCAGGCCAACCATCCACTAAGCCATGCTGGAGCAATAATTGCCGCAATGCTCTAAAGACATGTGGCTTACGGCCAGTATAGCTAGTAAACTGGGAATCCCACGTATAAGACTCCCCATGTATGTTGAAATCCCCTAGTAATAATAAGGGGGTACGCCACAGTGCCAGTTCAACATTCAAAAATTCAAGAGTCTGAGTTTCGTCCAAGTTCGAGCCATGTACTGAACATATTGTAACAGTAACCCCCCCAATAATACACTCTACAATTGCCCAGCGCCCTAGACTATCCGCTTTAGCTTTGCCCGTAGTAGCTATCATTTGCCGGCCCAGGATAGCAACCCCACGATTCATGGTAGTCTGCCGTGATGCAATAAATACTATATAGCCCAGTTCACTTAATATCTTCCGGTTCCCCCATGACACATGGGTTTCCTGAAGACATAGAATGTCAGGGTTGATTATCGCACTTCCCGCATCACGCGTTTGGGTTTAACAGCATTATTCAATCCACACACGTTAAACGAACATATGCGTAAACCTTTGCTAGCCATTACCCCCAAGCTGGGTCTTGAGTTGCCAAAAACCGATAATACATAACATAAAGAACATGCTTGATCCAACAATCTTACAACATATACTTTGAACCGACGTTTTTCCCTTTAAACCCTTTACACCCTTACCCCAAAAGCTACCCCACCCTACACCCTGTGAGCCCTCCCAGAGAACCCTCCCCATCCCCCACATCCCCACCCCCCACCCAAGTGCCCCTCCCAAACAACTAAGGCAACAGGGACAATCGCCCTGAGAGATGAGTGTGAGAGATCCTCTGTATTTGGGCATGCCCGTATCTAGTCCATATAGCTTCATAAACCGTCTAAAAATGGAAGGAAAGAAAAGAGAAAACAAGCCATATCATAATAATTGCTCTATATACATATTCCTAAATAGATACAGATATATACCGATCTTGTGTGTCATCATACATGATTACAACATCATATCATTCTATCAACCCAGAGAATTAAGGTACTCCTTAGCTAAGATCTCAGAGGTAAAAAAACGATTCTGTCCCTTATGCACAGTTTTTAAGGTAGCAGGCTGTAGAAGAAAAACCTGGAGACCCTTGGATTGAAATGGGGCGAAAAGTTGACGTAGTCGTCATCGATTTTCTACCGTAGAATGGCAATATTCGGGACGTACGAAAAATTCTATGCCCTTCCCCGATCTCTTTTTATCCGGTCTCGCCAAGTCATACAGTGTTTGTCTTGCCAGAAAATTATGTAGCAAAATCAGTATAGCACGTGGATGTTGAGGTGCTTGCCCAGTTCGGGCTGGTCATTGACGAAATGGAAATCGGTGCGCCCGTTGGATTTCCTGCGCCCAGTTGCAATCTTTAACATCCACAAAGGCTTCTTCAAAAAGCTCGAGTACAAATTTACGGGTGTCCTGTCCCTCACTCGCTTCAGGGACCCCCAGAATGCGCAGGTTATTACGGCGGAGTCGATTCTCCATATCGGCAAGCTTGCTATGCACATCATCTTTATGTGCCTTAATATCAGCAATTTCAGCCTTATGGCCTGCCACTTGATCTTCTAGTGTAGAAATGCGACCCTCAGCCTCTATCATTCTATCTGTAAAATCATTACAAGATTTTGCCAGACGTCGAACATTATTCTGTAATTTCCGACATGCAGTATGGGTTTTTAGGTGTTCAGCCCCGGCCTCTAGTCGATGTTCCGAGATAGCTTTAAAGATCTCCTCGAGAGAGACTTGACTAGTGGCCCCCAAACCTCCACAAGTCCAAATGCCCAGACATAGAATCGGACTCTGAGATAGCCCAGTCATGACTTAGAGGAGCACTCTGTTGTCGAATAGTAGCATTTCCACCGGCGAGCTCACTTCGGTTACTCAACTCTGTGCGCTTTGCTGGGTGACTCTCCCAGTCGGTGTAGTCTCCTCTGTAGTCTCTTCATGGATTGACAGATCTTCCTCGTCTTCCAAGTCCTCATCGAGGTCTGTGCCATCAGATTGCTCAGAGAGGGAATAGAATTCGCTATCCTTGCTGCTCACAGGGTCATTAGCTTCTTCCCCAGCAACAGACATCATGGGAGCTACACTGCGTTCGTGCCCGACATGGTCATCAGTAAGTCCAACAAGCGTTTGTCCAGGTACTATTGGAGAATGCTGTATTAAAACGGGGGAGACTACCAGCTGCTCCAGGGCTTCCACCAGTGTAGAATCCCCATCAGTATTAGCGGAATCAAGATCAGCAGGTCTCGCTATGGGAGTCATGCCTTTTTTCCCTTGAGAAGTTTGAAACATTTGTGGAATCCTGGGTGTAGACAATTTATCAATCTCAGGTTCCTTACTGTTGTCCTCTAGCCTGGTGTCCTCTTTACTGCTACCCGTTTGTGTTAACTTTGCAGCAAGTGCGGCACAGGTCTCAACCTGGCTCTCTCCAACTGCTCTGGTTTTCCCACCACGGGCTGTTTTTGGACCCATATCCAGGTAGTTGAGGTATAAGAACAATATAGAAGCATTCAGGGCAATGGATGATTAGTAAATTAGTTTGCGTTTATTGATTATAAGGGCTCCTTGACTACAAAAATAAAATACTAAGCTCTGCCTCCACTATAGACAAGCTCCCACAAATCCAAATTCTCGCAGTGAAAGAGCAATGTCTAAACAAAATGTCAAATAGTGAAAAAAGAAAAAACGGGAAAGTGGATCAGTCTATTTTTTTTTATTTTTTATTTCAAAGTTTTTTATTAGGAGCATTAAGAGGTATACAGCGGTTCGTAACAGAATGAAAAAATTGAAATTAAACGCGTTTAGGGGAAACAAAAATAATTGTACACTAAATTAAAATAACTCATAAGTTATACAGCAAATTGTACATAGAAGAGTTGCATCTAATTACATACATGACGGTAGGCATACAGAGTCATAGCTTGGCATCATTACCCCAACAGCATGTTGAAGAGGAGGGTGGGTGTAGGGGGCGGTCGCGGGACCAACGTGTGTTCAAGGTGGCTTGTGCAGATCAAAGTAGTCATCTAGCGAGGACCAGAGTTTTCTGAGTGGGGGGCGCCACGGGGTGGAGGCGAGGGCTATATTTTCGGCACCTCTTAAGTTGGTGATCCAGTTAAGCCAATGGGGGAAAGAAGCCTTGTTCGTGTTTTTCCAATTACTGAGTATGATTTTAACTGCTGCCGTCAGCAATAGGTCGAGTAGGGCTTTATCATTATCATCGAGGGTGGCGGCTTTGGCGAATCCGAAGACGAGTGTTGAGAATTCCCTTGGCAGGGTGATATGTAGGGCTTTGGAAATGAGATCAAAGATTCTGTCCCAATAGGAGGTGACGCATGGGCATCTGAAAATTAAGTGTTCAAGGTCCCCTCCCTCTCCTTTGCAGTTCCAGCAAGTGTCATCGTCCCTGATTTTATGTAGAAAGAGCCTCCTAGGAGTCCAGAAGGCCTTGTGGAGCAGCCAGAACTTGGTTTGTGAAAGTGTGGGGCTTATTTTGTGGCAAGTGGTTGACTCCCAGGTTCTGGCCCACTCTGCCTCCGAAGTAGGAGTGGTTGAGAAGGAGTCCCAATAGAGCTGGAGAGGTTTAGTTAGGGAGGATGATTGTGGACGGATTAGTTTGTATATTCTAGAGACTTGATGACCAAGTTTATTTAGTGAAGTGAGAAATCCCGGGAGGGAGGGGGTGACGTCCTTCAGGTCCGCTTTCGCTAGTGCTACTTTAATATGTAGAAAGTTATAGAATTCTATGTGATGAAGGTGGAATCTGTTCTGCAGTTCACTGAAGGAGAGTGGCAATGTCTTTTCAGAGAGTTGGTGGGGGAAGTGTATGCCTCTTTCTATCCAGGGAGAGTAGTTTAGGGGTTTCCCTCTATATGTTAAAGCGTTGTTGTGCCAGAGCGACTCCCAATTTGAGTGCTGAAACTGGTGAGGTAAGTGTTTGCTGACTTGGAGAAGAGCCAGTTTGGTGTTTTTAAAGATAGGGCCCGAGCCTAATTTGGTATGGAGCTTAACGGTTAGCAAAGCGCAGGGGTCGAGGCCTTGTAAGATGGATCTTTCCACAGCAAGCCACACCGGGGTATATTCCTTCTGTGGGGTTAGCCAGTATGATCCTTGTTTTGCCAGAAAGGCAATTTGATATACTTTGAAGTCCGCCATGTTGACTCCACTAGGCTTTTATCTAACCGTAATTTCTTTAAGCTGATTCTGGCTTTTTTGCGCTGCCTTAGAAAGGAAGAAATCAGCTTATCTAGTTTATTGTGGAACTCTTTGGAAAGGATAAGTGGAATCATTGAGATGAGATAGTTAACTAAGGGGGATATCATCATTTTTATTTTTATGGTTTCTATACGGCCCCACTATGTGATGAAACGGGGAGACCAACCGTCTAGCAGTCGTTTGATTTTGGCAAGGGTCGTGGTCTCATTGTGTTTGAGGGTACTTAAGAGTTCATCTGTAAATTCTAGCCCCAAGTATTTAATCACGTCAGTTTGCCAAGTTAGACCAGAGTTGCCCAAAACTTCTCTAGTGGTGTGGACGTTTAGAGGTTTGACCTCGGATTTATCTCTATTTAATTTGTAGCCAGAAAGGGAGGAGTACTTGTCAATTGAGGACATAAGCCCAGCGATGGATTTTGTAGGGTCTTCTGTTGCAATCAGGATGTCATCAGCATACGCTGCTAACTTTACTCGTGTGTCCCCAAAGGAAACACCTGCTATGTCTTTATTATTTTTGATATCTGTAAGGAGAGGTTCAAGGGCTAGGAGGAAAAGCGCTGGGGAGAGTGGACAGCCTTGTCTGGTTCCCTGGTGTAGTCGGAACGGGTTGGATAGGGCACCGTTTATAGCTATCCTGGCGGATGGGGCGGAGTATAGGGCCATCACCATCTTGGCAAAGGAGTCGCCAAGGTTGAAGGAGTGCATGCATTGCAGGAGGAAGGACCACGAGACCTTGTCAAAGGCCTTTTCCGCGTCCAAGGTTATCGCTACCATTGGTGATGAAGAGGCCTTTGCTTTCTCCAGGAGGTGGCACAGTAGTCTAGTGTTGTTGTTTGACATCCGGTGTTTTAGGAAGCCAACCTGTGCGGGGCTAATCAGCTTATGAAGGTCGCTAAAATTTTTGCGTAGATTTTGCAATCGAGGTTTATTAAGGAGATGGGGCGGTAGTTTTTGGTGAGGAGAGGATCTTTCCCTTCTTTGGGTATAAATATGATTGTTGCTTCACTCATCGATGGGGAAATACAACCGCTGGATGCTGTGGAGTTAAAAATCCCAAAATGTCTGCTGCTCAAAAAATCTTACTTTGCATGCCTGCCTTGGCACTTAATGTCCGTGAAGCAGTCAGAACGCCCGGCAGCTCACTTTTCGTGTTTATCTTGTTTGTCTTAGTATTTCGCGCTCACCAGCTACAGAGTAACAACGTAGCTCCAGAGCGTCCATACACCGCTGCTCCGCCCACAGATGCTTCCCGGCGTCTCCTACCGCTGAGAACCGTGCCATGCTGGAAACCACGCTGGAGAGCCAAGGAAGCGACGCGAGCACCGAACCGCTGATTACAGCCTCCCCGCTGACTTTAGGGGGTCGCAAAACAATCAGCCCCATGAAGGATCGACAGAAACGCGGCCAAAAGCTTACAGGAGCCCAGGTAAGCAATATCGCCGGGGTGCCCAGATCGGAGCCTCTCACACAAACGTCCGTCTAGCAGAGGCCATCTTGCCTCGATGGCCTCTATTCTTTGAGTGATCAACTCCTGGAGTATTGGATTGGGTTGCAGAGTTAGTCCCCCAGCCCTCCTGCACCACTGCAAGCAAGGTATTTGCCATCTTAGAAGCCAGGATGGAGGTTTCCAAACCACATGACTGGAGCAAGCTGCCTGCTCTCCCAAAGCACAGCAACCATAGGATCGGCTTATCTAACAGAGAGCCGGAGGCAGCCTCAGACGCTTGACAGGTCCGCAGGGGCGGTGCCAGATCCCTCGTTGATTCAGCAGCACCTGTAACAGCTGAGATCCCCTGGCTCGATACTGCTGGTTCGTTAATACCTATTTTTGTACTTATATGTTAGTTTCTGGCTGCTAGACTGGTAGGGATCTAGGATGGGAAGTTAAGTCATAATGAATTAGCAATTTATTATTCAGGATAAATAAATCATTTATTTGATTTTGAATTATGTAAAATATAGGATATTGGTTTATTTTACTTTGATTTTAGTTGCGGGGTGATACGTTTGTAGGGGCTTGTGGGGGGAAATAAATTAACTAATAATGAATTAACTATTATTTGCAAATTAATTATTGAATTGAATTTTAAATATGTAAAATATTAAATGCCTATTTATTTTCATTATAGTTAGTTGTGCCAGCTAGGTTTGTATGAGGTTTACAGTGATCAGTTAATCAATTAATTATGAATAAACAAGTAATTAACAATTAATTGTCGATTAATTATTTGATTAATCTCAATTATGCAAATTATGGAATACTTTTTTTTAGTTATATTTTAGGTGCGGGTTACTAGGTTTGTAGGGGTACAAGGTGGGAAGGTAATTTATAAATAATTTAATAACAATTATTTATGAATTAATAATTATTTAATAGTAATTATGTAACTTGATCAATTGGTTTTAGTACACACACACACATATATATCATGTTAATTAATAATTTATATATTAAGTTTAATTTTTTTCTACATTCATGGGGCAATTTATATATGTATTGTGTTTGAAGTGAAGTACTATTCCTACTCTTACTTAGACTGCAATAGAAATAGTCAAATTAACCCCTACTTTGCCTACTGTTGCACTGCTTGCAGTGGGAATAGTAAATCTCACCCCTTTGAAATCCAACACCTTCTCTACTGTTGCACACACTAGAGTGGGAATAGTACATTTCCCCCCTCTGAAATCCAACACTTTGCCTACTGCTGTGCTGTTTGGAGTGGGAGTTAAAATGTAATCCATTTGAAGTTCAACACTTTCCCTACTGTTGCACAGACTGGAGTGGGAAAAGTAAATGTCACCCCTCCGGAATCCATTGCCTTCTCTACGTCGCTATGGCTGGAATGGGAATAGTAAATTCATCCCTTCGGAGGTCCAACTCTTTACCTACTGTTGCACTGACTGGAGTAGGAATAATATTTGTTTTCATTTTTACATTTATTTGAATGTTTATAGTATTTTTATTAAGTGTATTTTTTGGCGTATGGAATTTTTTATATTTTATTGATTGTCTCCAATAATTAATTTTTTATTGAATTGTTTATATTGTGTGTGGTTGCACTGTGTATGTATTTTTATATATATATTTATATATATATATATAAATATATTCCAACAGCAGCAAAGATGGTGGATTAAACTTGGTTGAAACTACACTGCTGTCTTGCCTCGTATCCTGGGAGGGTACTATTGAACTTTGCTGCTGTTGGAATTGATACTGCCGGTACTCTATGCCGACGTGTACGCCACCCTTCTCGGCTCCCTGCACTTCAGAAGGAGCTTTTCGTTACTTGGATATATAAATATATAAATATATATATTTATATATATATATATATATTTATAGCAATACATTTAAAATAATAAAACAATTACAATGTCAAATAAATATTTGTACTCATGTTACATTATATATATTATATATTTAAATAAAACAAACACATAAATATGCGGTTGTGTGTTTCTATAAGTATATATTTATATATAGTATTAAATATAAGTGGAGTTCATTTAATGTACATTATCTTAGATTTATATATTGCATTATTTAACATTTACTACTTTAAACACTATTTATATTACAGAAACTATATTTAAAAAATATTTTGGACAATATTCTCCGATATTTCAGTACTTACCATTATAAGTACAGGAGCACGCTATTGTTACAAACTATATTTTTGACACAATATATTTTTGTCAACGATATGATTTTTACCATGGTATTTTTTCAGTGACTCCCTACTGGAGGGGGAGAGTGGTGTGACAGTAGGTAGCTGTGAGAGTAAGAGTTGGTTGTCAGAGGGACAAGCAAAAGCATGCAATGACTATGAGACAGACGATGGGAGATTCCCCCACTTTCACACCATCACGCCATCATTATATACTGGCTTATCTCATCCCTATTCAGGCACAAAGAGGAGTGTGTAACCATCTGGATTTAAAACTGGGGTATAATACCACCTTTTCCCGCAAATACACATTTTGCCAGGTAAACAGGGTAAAATTTGTGCGCGGAAAAGCCACAGCATTTTCTTCTGGATGTCTCGCCTCATTGTGCCTCATTGTGAAGTGTAATTTCCGGAATGGGGAGCTAACCCCGCACCTGGTAAACACTGAACTTCTTGGCATTGATATACCAGGTTATTTAAACACAACACATATCTGACATGACAAAACGTTTGGTGCATTACCTGAAGAAAGTGCTTTTATTGCACAGGTATTCAATCTTTTTTTTATCAGTCCCCAGAATGATAAACGTGGACAAAGTTAAACCTTCTGCTGCAGTCTACTCTAAGGCTATATATTTTACAGTGGGCATTTCAAACCAAATAAATGTCACAGCGCGATTAATCTTTTAGAATAAAAGTTAGAAAACAACATACAGTCATTACAAAATTAAGTTATTTTAAGCATCTGGTTAACAGGGCTACTTTTGATTTATTTTCTTAATATTGCATGACTCCCTCTGTGGTTGGTAATGGCAAAATCAAGTGTTGCTTGACAGAACAAGTCGACCTAGGAAATGAAACCGTTAAGAGACAAAATTCGCCCTTTGATAAATGGGAAAACTGGTTCTTTGCGGTTTTGCCTCTTTCTTCTGTGTTAATGTCAATTCACTTACCTGGAGTTGACTTTTAAAAGTTCAGCATGTGTACGTCCTGATTTAAAAGCGAAAATACATTTTTGTGCAAAGAAAATCTGACTTTGCCCTTCAGTTATAAGAAAAACCTTGCTTCTGTGCTCGGCCCTGTAGTGAACATCAACCGAAGGGCCCTTCTTTCAGCCATCTCGCGATAATAACTATGGATGTTTGTGTACTATATCTTTCTTATCTCAATTAAACCACCGCAAAGCTGTTTTAATATCTGTATAAAAAGTTCAGTGACAGTGTTTGGATTCTAGAGTGAAAAACATTTGAATGGAATATGCTCAGGTTAGGCAATGGTACACTATGTTACAGTAAGCTATGTTACGTTATGCTCCATTATGCTGGCCTATGTTAGGCTATGCTATGCTATGTTATGCTATGTTACACGGTGATATGCTATGCCATGCTATGGCATGCTAATTTATGTTAAGCTACATTATATTACGTTACATTATGCTCTGCTATGTTAGGCTATGCTATGTTCTGCTATGGTACACTATGGTATGCTACTCTATGCAATGTTTCTATATTATGTTATGCTATTATATGCTACGCTATGCTTGACTATGGGCCTCATTATGATGGGAATCAGACCCTATGTTACATTAAGCTATGTTACGTTATGTTATGCTGTGCTATTTTATGTGATGTTATGCTACCTGACCCTACCCACATCGCAGGACACATGCTCTACCCCATTTTCAAGTCCAGCGACAGAATCAAGTACAACCACGGTTTTTGGCTCACCTGTGCCAACCATTACAGTATCCACTTCACCATCTCAGGCCCTACAAGCCCTAGCACCTTCCCCTCAACTCCACACGCAGAAACTGGAAAAAGATTTCAGAAGAACAATGGAACAAGGCTGTTAACCTCCACCTCCCAGACAGAACATCCAACTAAGAACAGACGGTGAAGAACTTCTCTCAGTAGATCACTGAATGCGCCGACACAATCACCCTGCCAAGTCCGTCAAATCCAAAGAACCTGCCAGAAGAGCCAGCTTATTCACTGCAGAGCTGATATCCACCAAACGCAACTGCTGGTAACTAGAGCGGAAGTGGCGCACCAGCAAAGAGACAGAAGACCATGCCACCTTCAAGACAGCATTCAAACAGTACCACCGCCTCCTGAAAGAAACAAAGAAGAGTGCCCTAGGAGACCACATATAAGCCAGCACAAGCCGCAGGAAGATGCTCTTTCTATTGTGAAGGAGTTCTCCGACCCCCAACCACTGGATCAGCATCACCCGCTCCCAAGAACTGTGTGACACCCTGGCAGACTTCCTCCACAACAACGAAAATTTCAAACCCCAACCCATCACCGCCAAAGATATCAGCCAGCTCACACCAACTAACACAAACCCCAAACACCTGAGCACCCATTGGGACCCACTCACAACTCAAGCCACAATCTCCATCATGAACTCCATGCACTCAGGTGCACCCACAGGCCACTGTCCCCTGCATGTCTTCAACTTTGGGAGCAAGACGATTGGCGACAAGCTCAAGAAAGTCCTGAAAACCTGTATCACCTCATGTCCTTCCCTGAGTACTGAAAACATGCTGAAGTGAGGCCCCTCCTGAAGAAACCTTCTGCAGACCCAGCAGAACCAAAGAACTACTGGCCTATCTCCCTACTCCCATTTCCTGTGAAGTTTCTCGAGAAGACAATTGACAGCAACTCACAGAACACCTGAAACAAAACAACCTCCTGGACCCCTCTCAATCCGGATTCCAAGCCAACAACAGCACAAAGACAGCCCTCATCGCAGCCACCAACGACTTCAGTCCCTCCTGTACGATGCCGCAACTGCAGCCCTCATCCTCTTGGACCTGTCAGCTGCCTTCGACACCACCTCCCATCACATCTTGATCAACAGACTCCACCACATTGGAATCCAGCAGGATGCTCTCAAATGGATCATCACATACCTCATTGGAAGAGCCCAGAGAATCAGTCTCCCACCAATCACCTCAGAATCCAAGAAAAGTATCTGCAACATGCTCTAAGGATCATCTCTCAGCCCCACCCTCTTCAACACATACATGACCCCCCTAGCAAGCACCGTCAGATCACACAAACTCAACATCATCTCCTACTCTGATGACACCCAGCTCATCAACTCGCTATCAGAAGACCCCTCCACAACCAGAGATAACTTCCACAGATGTATGAGGAACATCACCAACTGGATGAAGGACAACTGTCTCAAGGACAAGAGGGAAGTCCTCATCTTTGGGAACAATACCTCTCCATGGAACGGCACATGGTAGCCTGCTGAACTCAGCCCATACCCCGCCCTGACAGGCCACGCATGCAAACTCGGATTGATCTTGGACAGCAATCTCTTTATGAAGAAACAAGTAAATGCAGTCTTATCTGCCTGCTTCAACACCCTACATATGCTTCGCAAGATTTTCAGGTGGCTCCCAATCAATACCAGAAGGACCATCATGCAGTCCCTCGTCACCAGCAGGTTAGACTATGGGAATGCGATTTACATAAGAATCACCACACGCCTCCTGAAGAGACTTCAAACAATACAAAACTCAGATGCATTCTCGACCTCCCCAAAAGAAGCCACATCATACCCCACCCCATGAAGCTACAGTGGCTCCCGATCCAGAAGAGATCCCAGTTCAAGATGTTGATCGACACAAACAAAGCCCTGCATAACGAAGGACCAGCTTACATCAACAAATGCTTGACCGTCCACCAAACAACTAGACACCTTTGATTGGGCTGCCTCTTCCTCGCAGACACCCCCTGTATCCGTCGAATCAACAGCAGAGGATACTACTTCTCACACCTGGCGGCCATAACTTGGAACAAACTTCGCTTTCATCTCAGGATCACTCCATCAATTTGGTAAAGGACTCAAGATCTGCCTGTTTGAATGAACAGATCACCAAGAAGCTAGCAGGAACTCCAGTGACTTGAGACCCTAACGGGTGATATGATGTACTTTACAAATCTTTGATTGATTGATTGCTCTATGTACTGCTATTCTTTGTTATGCTACATTATGCTATGTTATGCTATGCCTTTCTATGTTACGTTACGCTATGTTACATTATGTTCTGTTATGTTTTTGCACTGTTTATATTCTCCCACAACACTTTCCAAAGTTAGGCAATCGTAACTGTTCTTGGATTCCCATTGACCAGAGTCAAAGTGGTCTGTGAATATCACATGTGGTTGTGAAATTGTTACAAACATTGGAATGTGACCAACAAGGTCAAAATAGACTAATGCATTGTTCAGTATTGGGTTATTTGTGGCAGTGAGTTGCTAAATCCTGTTATAGATCTGTGTGGTGCATGAATGCGTATGACAAAGGACTTAATTTGTGAAGATGCTGAGCACCAGCACTCGTTTTATGGACTGCAGCGTATTTACATCAGCGCAATAGAGAGAAAGACAGAAAAGTGGTACAGTAGAAGGGAGAGATGGTAGAAAAGCAGTGTCGAAGGAGAAAGCAGGGGTGAAAAAGAACCTGCAAGAGTGATAAAGACACAGGGAGTGTAGGGTGGCAGAAGAAAGTAGCATGCAGTGGAATCAAGTGGAGGTAGCCTTGGTAGTCAACAACTTTACCATTCTGTTGTGCTTGTGATGGGCTCTTAAAGAAAACGGTGGGTCCCTGCACACTTGGTTGTTTTTGTTAATTTTTTTACAAAAACTGGGAATTATTTAGAGGTTGGCGGATGGGATACTCCATCACAAACATGGGGATATCCCTTCTGCCCTGTTACAGGTGTATTATAACGTATGGAGGAGGTCTGTGACATGGTGTGTCACTCGCCAACTCTATATCAGGTTGTAAGTACTCAGCTTTGCTATTTGCGTCATTCCAGTGGGGTGTAACATTATCCATTCTTTATCTGTGGTGCCTGCTCCTGGTGGTTTTGTGGTTTGCAAACTGCCATGGTGCATACTGGGTGGGGAAATTATTGATCTCATCCATGCAAAGGGGAAAAAGCTCCCTGAGCTTCTGGGTCAATTGTTTGTTTTGTTTTTCAATAAACCTGGAAAATGCTTGGAAAACTTCACTGCTGTGAAGGGAGACACCTGTGGGGGCAACTCCATCCACCACAGTGAGATACCCGACTGACAGGTGGGGATCTCTAAATACAGTGGGCACAGCTCTGCCATAATGTCATGACAACAGGCTGCTTGCCAAAGACTAAATAAAGGCAATAGTTTAAAACTTTTTTTACACAGACATGACTATGGCATACTTTAAATCACTTATGTCCCATGTGTCTGTTCATCATGGCAAACATTATACATATTATGGCGCAGCTTATCACCTGTGAGGGTATCCAGGCAATACATTGTTATGGTGTAGCATTCATAACAAATTTATATAAGACCTTATTTGACGTTTAACAGACAGGATACTCCATCAAAAACATGGTGGATGCTCCATCGGTTATATTACAACTACATTTAGTCCAATGGGAGTGGTAAAAAGGTGGAAGAAATATTCTCCACATTCCTAATGGTTTTCCTGTCCACAAAACCCTAAACACAGTCCTTATTTTGGAATAGCTTATACATAAATCATGTTTAATTTCATATTGGTCATAATGTAATTAAATTGTGCGTGTGAACAGCTGAATATATTATGGTATTTATTATGATTTTTTGATTTAGGTTTAGGTAGAAATGTAAAGTAGTTCCTGGTATGACGTGATGTTATGCGAATGATTGTCAGATGAATGCAATGAGGACATTTGGCTTACTTGTATCGGTCAGTTCTATTGTTCTAATTGGTCATAATGTAATTAAATGTGTGTGTGAACATCTGAATATATTATGGTATTTATTATGATTTTTTGATTTAGGTTTGGGAAGAAATGTAAAGTAGTTCCTGGTATGGCGTGATGTTATGCGAATGATTGTCAGATGAATGCAATGAAGACATTTGGCTTACTTGTATCGGTCAGTTCTTATGTTCTAATTGGTCATAATGTAATTAAATGTGTGTGTGAACATCTGAATATATTATGGTATTTATTATGATTTTTTGATTTAGGTTTGGGAAGAAATGTAAAGTAGTTCCTGGTATGGTGTGATGTTATGCGCATGATGGTGCCAGCAGCACGGAAGCAATCAGTAGGACTGAGAGTGAGGGGGCCTGCATGGAAGCCACCTTTGGGTGAGTGTCCAAAAGGGGCACATATGACCCTGGCCAGATGCCTGTGGTGGTAGCAGAGGCTGAGCATTCTTCTTCCTCCGCGAACACCCCCATTGTTCCAGTAACCACTGGAGAGAGCCAGTTCAGCCAAGAGACATTGTGATAGAGTCTCTTTTGCCCCAGTAATCTCTCTCCCTATTCCTCTCCCATCAAACCTTGTTTCAGAGGATACAGGGGGGGTCTTCATACTGGGCAGGCTGCAGTGTTGGATCTTTCTCCAAAACGTGGACCGGATTGTCCGGATCCCGGAAATAATTTGTTTTGTACCATTTGCCCCATACAGAATTGCCTGGGGAGGTATAATGAAACTTGTAGGTCTATGGCTCCATTAGCAAGTGCTGAAATTCATCTATTGAGAGACATGGTCAAATGAGAAAATTACAAATTACCTCACTTGACCAGCTTTTAATTCTAGCATAAATAAACTGTGCATTGGTATTATAATTTTCAAATGTTCTCTGGAAATGTTATCCCTTAAAGCATAATCTTGCTTCATATATGCATTCTAGAAGCTAATCACTAGCAAACAATAGGCTTTACAAAATTCGTGTAACTGCAGAAAGGGTGTGCTTCATTTCTATGACTGCCCTCATGGATAATGTCCTCATTCCATGTGCAGCTCGGAGATATATGCTGTGCTATGGTTCAGATGTAGGAGACAGGCCAGCAGTCTGCCCAGGCGTGCACCCTCACAATACCGATGGGTCCTGACATATTTCCCAAGATATGCAGTCTCTCTTTCGGCTAAGGATTGGAATGTATCCAGCAGACTTTAGTGACAATCTAGCTTAGCCCCTGAAGGCTGTTGTGAGTCAGTGCTGTCAATATCAGTCAGTTCGGCCTCCATGCAGGCCAAGCCACTAGGGATATCTCGGAGCACACCAGAATTTGTGGAAATACAAACTCCTCAGATATATGCCTTAAAGGTGTCCCATAAGGAAGCCTGATGCAGGACGGAGCCAGTGTTGAGCTCAAAATATTCAAGTATGGAGTCATGGAGTTCAGAGTGGAATATGTCATCCAGAAGAGTAGTGCTAGGGAAGCACCACCGCCTCTTCATATCCCTCCTCAGTCTGTATTTTTAACACCATCCACACTGGAGAATAATGTAACAGTGTGTGCAGGAGATACTGTGTATCATCCAACCACAGGGTGGCATTCACAGATATGAACCAGTAGTCTATGCATGTCCAAACTGCATGGGGTGGCGAGTAGAATGTGTGCCCAGTAGGGCTAGCGTCTTTGAGGCATCATGCGTCTTTTTGAAAGTAAGTGTCGCTAATATCTTGAAGAACTCGCAAAGCCATGTGGTTAGCCGCCTATATGTAGGCTAGCGAAGCCCATCTTTGGATCCTAGATCATGTTGAGATCCCCTCCAAATATAACAGTGTCAACATCAAGATGTTCCATCAGAGATTAGAGTCCCTGAAAAAAAGAAGGAGCATCCACATTTGGGGCATAGACATTAATGGGGAGGAGGCTCTGCTCAGCTAGATGCCCACAATAATAACGTATCGTCCATCTTTGCCAATAAAATTGGTGTGAAGGCTAAAGGACAGACTTTTCTGAATGAGTGTGGATACACCACATGAGTACATGCTGTAACATGAAAAATATTTATGTGGGCCCCAGGGGGTTGCAAATGGGGGGTGTCTTCATTTGGGAGGGGAGTCTCCTGTAAGAAAGCAATTTTCACAACATGCCTAGTGAGATATAAAAGCACTTGTTTGCCGTTGCAAGGGTCATTAAAGCCTCGTAGGTTCCACGTCATAAATGTAAACTCAGCGAGTCAGTCCCATCCCATAAGAGTCGAAGTCATGTAGAAAAATGTGGGTATTGGATTGTGTGTATGTGGACGACAGTGTCACCTTCCAAACACGTGGTAGAATGAAAAACAAGAAACAGTACCTATGTAAACACCTCACCCACTACCCACAACAGGCACCAAACTATCCAGTGAATCCCAATACAATCCAAAAAACAATTATGTATCCCAACAATTGCCAGTATAGCATGCAACTTGGGGGGTGAGAAATGCTGCGGCAAATGGAGCCCATACAATAAGTGATAGATGCCATATAATATTGATACATGGGTTACAGGAAAGGTCTCCTAGCAAGATCAAATCAGGAGGAATTAGAAAAGGGATACTCCCCAAAAAAAAGATAACACAATACACTGGCAGACAAATTGCGAAGTAGAGCTTTAACATCAATTAACTTGCATATTGCATCTTGCATAGCTAATGCAAAATCTGGATAGAATAAGACAGTGTAACCCTGGTAATGCAATGGGCCATGTTCCCGGGCCAAGCAAAGCATTGTGTCCCTATCTCTATAGTTTAGCAGGCGTGCAACAATAGGACGAGGAGGGGCACCGGGTGGAGGGTGGGGCAGAGTGTGCTATGGGCTCCCTCTACCACAAAGGTGGAAGTAAAGCTTTGATAGTCATAGAGTTCCATACGAAGAAAATGATCAGGGTGCCCCATGTCTGTAGATTCAACGATACCCATAATACAAATATTATTTCTGCCCGACCTCACTTCTAGATCCTGATTTTTAACAGCAGTCGTTTAGAGGAGCTGCTCAGTCTTTTCCAAAAGTTTAGTCAGGGGCGCGGCAATTTTCCTCCAAGCCAGATAGACATTCCTCTGCACTGTCTAGCCGGACGTTATGATGATCAAGCCGCCCTACACATTCGATAGAGAATCTGGCCTTCCAGCCACTTTGGTGCATTGAAACAGGAGTTTTCACTGCTTGGAATCCCCACTCCCCATGATGCCCAGCACATGATTGGGATGGGTGGTGTTGAATGTATATGGGAGGTACGGAAGCCGGGTCTCAGAAGACAGTAGTGGAAGGCAAAACTTGAGAGCCTCCCGGGTGCCCTAAGGAATCCACTGTCACCACATTGCACCCAACTGCCTGGGCAGGAGCTGGTTGAAATGAGGAGGTTGGAGCAGCAGTAAGAGCCATCGATGGATAAAGAGCTGCCACAGATTGACAAACAGCAGACACGACCCAGTACACACCAGATGCCAGCTGTGTGCAGTTCAATATTAGCAAATGAAGCGGCCTTTTAGGCTAGGCCAAACACGGGAGCTACATAGGGAATAGTGTTACTTTTCCAGGACACATGTTATGTAGACAAGGAGTGGAAGCCCCTGCCCCCATGCCCCATTCAAACAGGTTAACTGGGTCAGATCGCAGACATAAGGCAGGGCTGCAACTGGGTTTTCAATGCAGGAAGGGCCGCTGTGGGCAGTAGTGGGCACGCACTTCCTGGTGCCAGCCACAAAGGCCCAAGCAGTGCCGGTGCTAGCGATATATGTCCAACTACAGTAAGGGTGAGGGGCCACATGAAGCAGGAAAGCCCTAGCCCAGTATTTGAGCCACACAGCCCGATCTAGGCCACTCATCCTTCCCAGGCTGAGGAAGCCCCTCAGACCAATGAGCCATCGCACCGCCCTGCTTGCCACTTACATGCATGTAGATCACTTCCTTGTTGAGGAAGAGCAAAGACGCCTCAATATTGCAGAGTGGACTGGTGTGGCATTACCTTGAGCTGGCCACTATAGCCTGGCCAAAATGACTGGCCGCCAATCTCCACCATGGGTCCCATGTGTTCGTGGGCCAGTATGTATCTCAGGGGGCCACACCACAGCCCCCAGCCCCCAAGTGTGAGAAGTCACTCCAGATGCTAAGGGTAAGTGGGGGACCTAGTGAGGCTCGATAGCCTCAGACCTTAGGCAAACTTACGACCCCTGTTGCCGCAGGGCTTCCGAGATGAGCGCTAGGCTAAACCCACCCGAATATCGAAGCACAATATCAAACACATCACAGTCCCTCTGTACACCCCACAGTGTAATGGACAAGTTGTAAGGTTTAATCAATTAATCAATCAATAAGCATTTGCAGAGCAAAGCACTGTCACCCCTAGGGGTATCTGGGTACTGATGTTGCTGTGTCTCTGTTGAAAAGCCAGGCCTTGAGCTTCTTTCTGAAGTCCACCAGGGAGGATGCTGTTTGACGGTGGAGAGCTTAGTCCTTCCAGACCTGGTGGCACTGTAGGAGAAAGAGCGGCCCCCGCTGTGTGGCTTTGATGAATGCAGGGGTGTGCAAGGGCTGGTGAGGTGGAATGCAGGTGTCTTGCAGGCAAGTGAAAGTTCAGTGAATGCTTGATGTAGCATGCTCCTTGGTTGTGTACAGCTTTGTATGTGTGTTTGAGGATTTTGAACTGGCATCTCTTCTGGATGGGGAGTCAGCTGTGGTTTCTGAGGAGGAGGGTGATGCAGGTCGATTTGGAGAGGTTCACAATGAGTCTGGCTATGGTGTTCTGTATTGTCTGAAATCTTTTGAGGAGTTGAATGGAGATTCCGGCATAGAGCACATTGCCATGGTCGAGGCGGCTTGTGACGAGGGCCTGCGTGACATTCTACCTGGTGTTGATTGTGATCCATTTGAAAATTCTGCAAAGAATGCGGAGGGTATGGAAACAGGAGGAGGCGGCTGTGTTGACTTGTTTTTTCATGTTCAGTTGGCTGTCGAGGATGATGACAAGGTTGTGTGTGTGGTCTATCTGTCTGGACCTTCGTCCAAATTCTGCTGGCCACCAGCTGTGGTTCCATGTGGAGGTGTTCTTCCCAAATATCAGTATTTCTGTTTTTTTAGATTTGAGTTTGAGGCAGCTGTCTTCCATTCATATGGCTACCTCAGTCATGGCGTTGCAGAAGTTTGTTTTGGTGTTGGTAGGGTCCTCGGTGAGTGAGAAGATGAGTTGAGTGTCATCAGCGTAGGAGATTATGTAAAGGCTGTGCGATCTGACGACATCTGCCAGGGGAGTCTTGCAGATATTGAACAGGGAGGGGCTGAGGGATGAACCTTGGGGTACGCCACAAATGATGTCTTTGGGTGCAGAGGTGAAGGTAGGCATTCAAATTCTCTGTGTGCGTCCTGAGAGGAAAGAAGTGATCCACTTGAGGACATCTTGATGCATGCTGGCATTGTGGAGTTTGTCAATGAGGGTGTGGTGGGAGACGGTGTCGAACGTAGCAGAGAGGTCGGGGAGGATCTGGGCTACCGTTTCTCTGTGGTCAAGTAGAGATCTGATGTTGTCTGTGGGGGCAATCAGTGCAGTCTCAGTGCTGTGGTTGGCACAGAATCCTGATTGTGACGCGTTGAGTAGGTGGTTGAGTTCCAGGTATTCGGTGAACTGTTGGTTGATGGTTTTCTCGAGTACTGTATGCGGATAGGGGAAAAGGGAGTTTGGTCTTTATTTTTGAGGTCAGCGAGGTCAGCCGAGGGCTTCTTTAGGAGGGATCTACCCTCTGCATGTTTTCATCCATCTGGAAAGTTTCCTGTGGAGATGGATGTGTGGGGGATGCCGGTGAGCTCTGTGCTGGCTGGGTTGGCTCAGAGGTTGAAGAGATAGTGGGGGCAGGGGTTGTTTGGCGCCCCAGCGTGGATGTAAGACATGATGGTTGAGGTGGTTTGCACAGTGAGTGGAGACCAGGTTGTTATCATTTGGCTGGTGGTTACGGGTTGCTTGAGGGTGTCAAGGTTGAGGTGGTGTGTTGGGGACAAAGTTGTTGTAGATAGTGGCAACGTTGTTGTGGAAGTAGTCTGCGAGGGTGTCGCAAAGTTCTTGGGAGAGGGTGGATGGTGTTCTCTGTGGCTGAAGGGTTGGTGAACTCCTTGACAGTTGTGAATATTTTCTTTGAGTGGTTGGCTGCAGTGTTGATGCGGTTGGTGATGATAGCTCTCTTGGCTTCCTTTATGCACATGTGGTAGTTGCTGAGGGCTGCTTTGTAGGCGGCTCTGTTGGAGGGGTCCTAGGAGACACGCCATCGCTTCTTGAGTTAGTAGCAGTTGCGCTTCGTGGTTCTGAGCTCTCGGTGTACTATCTGGCTTGTTTTGAGGCTTTGCTGGTTTTTGCTGGTTGCAACGGGCATATGTCAATCCAGGTGGTGAAGTTCTAGACAGCTTGGTTTCAGGTTGTGTGGTGCTAAAGGCCTGTGTCCATTCACTGTAAGTAACCTTGCCCTGGATGCGGTGGGTGGTGGTGTGGTGCTTGGTGGTGGTAGGCTGAACTCTGCCGGAGATGTTAAAGTGTACGATGGCGTGATCGTTCTAGGCGAGTTCTGTGATGTGGGTGAACTTGAGTCTGTTGCTGGAGCTGAAAATGGCATATAATGTGTGTCCGTTCTTTGTGCATGAATTTGATGACTAGTTGGTTGAGGTAGATGTTGTTCAGGTTCTCCAGGATGTAGTGGTGGGAGTAAATGGCAAGGGGACTGATGAGGTTGGAGATGGTGTCGCAGAAGGCAGGTCAGGGTCCTGATGTTTTGAAGCTAGTGTGCCTCTTATCGTGGTCTGGCATTGATTTGAAATTATTATTATTATTAAAAAAGTTTATAGAGCGCGTAGTCCCCCTGAGGTATCCCAGCGCTGAAAATCCCTACATCTGTGGTTCCGGGGGCGAGAAAAAAAGGGGGGGGGGGAGGACAGCAGATTCAGGAAGAACGAAGGTAGCGTTTAAGGGAACAGGTGAGCTTTCAACCGTTTCCTAAAGCGTAAATAGCTGGGTTCTGTTCTCAAGTCTCGGGGGAGAGCATTCCAGAGGCGAGCGGTGTGGACCGAGAAGCGTCTTCCACCCGAGCGAGCTTTCTTGAATCTAGGAAGGGTGATAAAGGACTCCTTATCCGATCGAAGAGATCTTGGGGCTTTGTATGGTCTTATAAATTTCCTCAGAATCGGGGGGCCTAGATTCTGCAATAGTTTATGCGCCAGGCATAAAGCTTTGAATATTACTCGTTCCCTCACTGGCAGCCAGTGAAGGAGCTTCAGTGCAGGTTTGGCTGAGGCTCTAGCAGGGGTGTTAGTAAGGATTCGGGCGGCCGCATTTTGGATTCTCTGTAATTTATTCAGAGTTGCTTCGGGGGCGCCCAGGTAGATAGCGTTGCTATAGTCGAGCCTGGAAAGTATAAGGCCTTGGATGAGAAGTCTCTGCGAAGTACGGGGAAGTAGGTGCAGGATCTTTCTCATTGATTTCAGTAGCCCGAAACAAGTACCGGCTACTTTTTTTGCTTGGGTAGTGAGTGAGAGGTCGGTTTCGATCCATACACCCAGGCTTTTTACTTCCTGTTTTGGGTCGGGGGGGGACCCAGACAGGGTGGCCAGATGTTCTGAGGGAGGGTGGGTCCTTTCTGACCCAGCAGGAGAATATCCGTCTTTGAACCATTCAGTTTTAAGGCTGAGCTATTCATCCACCCTTGTATCTGCGTCAAGCAGTTGAATAAGTCCGCAGGTTGTTGGCTAGGGTGGGAAAGGGAGACCACTAGTTGAGTGTCATCCGCATAACTGACGATGCTCACTCCGAACGGGGTCACAACCTCCTCCAGTGGGGACATGTAGATGTTAAACAATGTGGTTCTCAGGGAGGAGCCCTGAGGCACCCCACATTGGAGGGGTGTTTCGGGGGAGCAGGTGTTGTTCTCCCAAACCTGAAAGGATCGTTGGGCCAGAAAGGAGGAGAGCCAAGATAGAGCCGTGCCCTCCACTCCGACCCACTTGAGCCGTTTGATCAGAAGGTGGTGGTTGACGGTGTCGAAGGCCGCACTCAGGTCGAGGAGGATCACTGCCACTGATCCCCCTTCGTCTAAGAGTGCTCTGGCCTCCTCCACCGCCGCCAGGAGGGCGATGTCGGTGCCCTGCCCTGGGCGAAACCCTGTCTGCGAGTTTTTTAACAGGTAGAAACTGGGAGAGTTTCTTGTTCACCAGTTTCTCTGCAATCTTGCTGGTCCCGGGGAGAAGGGATATTGGTCGATAGTTGGCCAATTCCGCCGGGTCCAAGGAAGGTTTCTTTAAAAGCGCTTTAACAACTGCCGCTTTCCAACTAAGGGGAACGACTCCTTGTTGTAGTGACGCATTTATCAGGTGGGTGAGGGGGGGGATGATGATGGAGGCTACTTCCTTGAGGGTTCGTAGCGGGGCGGGGTCCCTAGGAGATCCGCTTTTGATGACTTTTAGCGTATCCTCAACTTCTTTGATGGTTATAAATCAGAAGTTGAGGTGTTCCATGAGGGGTATAAGGTGGTTGTGACGGTGCATTGGATGGTTACCTTGAAGATTATTGCAATGCCTCCCCCTTGCTTGTTTGCATGGTCTTTTTGTATTATCTTGTAGCTGTCGGGTGTGGCGGTGGCGATGTCGGGGTTTAAGGTAGGGTGAGCCATGTTTTGTGATGAAGGCCACGCCTGGGGAAAGGGTAGTGATATTGGCCCCATTCTTCATGGCGTGTTTGCAGAGGGAATGGACATTGAGCAGGATGCATTGGATTGGGTCTGGGTTGTGCTTGGTCTGGTGAGCGAAAGTGGAGCTGAGTCCAGTGTGGGCAGTTGGTCCTGTGTGAAACGAGAAGCAGCAGTGGTGGCAGGAGATGGGTACTTTGGTCGATCGTGGAGAGGACGTGAATCAGCTGTTGTTGCAGTGCCTGGGGTCCAGGGCCAGAGGTTTCTTGGTGGTGTAGTGGTGGATGGAGAGAGGGCCAAGGGTCCTGGTACTGGGCACGGTACAGGCACGGACAGCCACAGACGGGCTTGCCTTTGGTACACATCAGCACAGCCGCTCCATAAGTAGCCGTGGGAGGTGGGAGGGGCTGTCAGGGAGGCAGGAGGGTAGAGAGGGGGAAAAGCGATGGGGGTGGGAGAAAATGGCAGGAATGGGCAGGGGAGCAAGCGAGTACAGAAATAGCCAAAACCCAGGAAGAGGGCCAAAGCAAATTACCTCACAGAATAAAATAAAAATACAGTTACCAAGTTAACACCCACTCAGCAGGAAAGTAAATAAAAGGAAATACATGCCCACAAATTAATGGATCAGCACTCCAACTTGGCGGTCCTGCAGACAGGGGGATTAAACTGGCGGGTGTGGAGACTCGAGAGTACTCAGGATATTCTTCACAGTTGTGTCCTTGGGGGTTAAAAAAAAAGTGCACACTCATTATGAACTACCAAGAAAAAGAAAGCAGTACAAAAGCAAGTTATTTTAGTGAAAACGGAATGCACAAAGGACTGATATGATAACAAAATGGTCAATTATCTAAATTGATAGTGGAAGATTTAGGTAGTATCAAGATGCCAAGATTCCCAAACAAGCTGAGTTCTAAATATAACAAAACAAAAGAATTAGATGAGTAAAAGTCATTAAGGAAAGTGTCATCACCCAAGAAAAGTAGTGTTGGAGTGTGAGAAGGGGAGTGAAGTGTGCCCAAGACGGGACAATGCTTATGATTTTGTTGATAGGAGTTTACGAAACTGTAGAAACTGTAGAAACCTCTACAGGAAGGTAGGTTGAGGTAAGAAATAGTGCAGGATGGCCAGAGATGTGAGGTGTAAGACAATGGGTTGCATGGCAGCTCTCTTGCTGTTAGGGTCAATTCTGAGGGAAAGTCAAGGAAACCATCCTGGAAAGTGACTCAAAATTGCCATCACATTCATTTATATCTGTATTTCTGATCATTCATATTGTTAGATTTAAGGTCTATTGTGCTATGAAGGATTGAATGAACAAGCGCATTTAGATTGCAAGTTTCACCTAAAAGGCATCTTGGGACTGGATTAAGTTCAAATAATAAGATGCTGAAGTATGCCAGGAGACCCACATGACTAAAGAAAACAATATGTTTTTAAAGCTTTCCTAAAATTAATGTGAGAAGAGACAGAGTTTAACCTGACTGGTAAAGCATTCCACAACCGGGGATTTCAAATACCTAATGATCTTCTGCCAATTCTAGCTTTCCTACTCGTAGAGTATAGCATTTCCAGAGCAAAGATTCCACGCCGGTGTGTAAACGTGAAACAAAGAGGCCACAGGAGACTTTTCAATTCCATAATAAACCAAGTCCATAAAACAGAGAGTCTTAAAAGAAACACCTGTACTTTACAGGAAGCAGGAGGTCATTGGAGGCTGATTTGGGTTGAAGTGGTGTGTTCACTTCTTTTCAGTCCACCAGCAACTCTAACTGCAACATGTTGGACCTGTTGAAGCTGATTAAGTAGAACCTATGTGAGACAAACATGAAGGTGATTGCTATAGGCCAGTCCAGATGGGACAAATGAAACAATCCCTTGCCAATGTAGATTGTGAGGGATGAGGGCTTTCTTCAGAACTTTCAGTTGATAAAAAGAAAAAGCTAGCACTGACAGCTGTAAGTCCCAAAGAACTCTACTAACTTTAGTGGCTCTGCCCGAAGAGAAGCCAGACCCATCCGTCCAGTCCATAGATGAACTTACCATCTTACAGGTTTTTTCCATGCTCTAGCAATTCTGTTTTGTGGGTATTTAGTTGATGAAAGTTTCAAGACATGTACCACAAGCAGACGTTGTGGGAGAGTATCAGCAGGGCCCAGGGACTGTTGATCTAAACAAGAATTCATTTAGTTATCGTCAGTATATGAGGTCATAAAGCAGCCAATAGATGTATTAAGGCTTGACGGAGGCTGTCTAAAGATGTTAAAAAAACATGATGACAAAGAGGAATCCTGTGGAACCCCACGGATAATGTGATGAGATTTTGCTCAAAAAGGAGTTGTTACCACTGTTCAAGTGTGATCTTTAAGAAACAAGATAAACCAGGATAATATCTGCCCATGAATTATGATGCCCTCTAAGCATGTTATTAAGCTGTTATGATCCACTGTGTCGAAGGCAGTAGAAAAATCAAGAAGTAACAGGTCTGCTGTATCTCCTTGATGGGTGATCCATCAAATCTCTTGAACTGATAAAACAAGAGCTGTTTCTGGGTCTCTTCTTGTTTTGACAGCCAGTTGCCATTGACTGGTGGTGTTTTGTTGATTGAATTCCAACATCTAGTTGTAACTATTGCTATGGGTGTACCACTTTCATTCTATGATTTGGCCTCAAAACTAAAGTTGATCAATTTGTGGTCAGAATATGGTAGAGATAAAATATATGTGATAGAAATTGGTACATTTTCCATCCCAATTATGTGTAAATTATGGCCCTGGATATATGGTGCATACCATGGGAGGGAGGGAGTTGATCTCCACTTTGAAGGCTGGTACAGAAACAAGAAGTGAATACAGCAATGTCCCTGATTGAAAGAGTCTATTAATTAATGAATCAACTGAATGTCCTGCTGTACAAACAGACAACATTGTACAGGATAGCTTTTCTGAAAGATAATGGCTACTCTTCCTTCTCTGTGACATAATCAATGTACTTAATAATTTTAAAGCCTGACACAAAGGCTACCACCAGGTCAGGGGCTGAACTTGAACTGTAACCGTTAGGCGCAATATTCCAGATAATAAAAGATCAGCAATATGAGTTTCTTAAGCTGCCAGAGTGTGTACATAACCCAGCCCGCTGGAAACAACTGGGATAAAACTCTAGTATCAGATTTTCTTCTTTCTGGTATATCAAGACCTTCTAATATTTTCACTCAGTTCATCTTGTGCTTTATCACCAGACAAGGAAAACAGCTCAGTCTTCACTTGCTCAGAGTTAATGGTAATTACAAATGTTTCTTCAGGGTGTTATCAATAACTATGACATCAACACAATGACTTGGAAAACATTCTTGGGTGTAATGGAAATGACCCTTAACTCATGAGGAGACTGTACAAAATGGCAGCATCTCATATCAACGGTACAGGTGGGTTATTACCTACAAATTGGTCCACCTGCTTGCACATGCTCTTTGTTCAAGGGCAGGTCTGTACCGTTAACCTAGCAAAATGGTGGTTCCAAATGAAAGAATCCCATTCCCTCTGAACCAAAACCCATGGTTTGGGTGGACCAGGGAAGCCTTATGAAAGTACAGCCTTGCATAGCTCCAGGACGCACCTAAGATTAAAACAAGCATTTGCAATGCAATAGGTCTTGCATTTACGAATGTTTAGCTATTGGCATTGTAAATGACATTGCCTTTTATTTATGTGGCAGGACAAAGCTATTTGAGAAAATAGTGCTTGGAGGTTGTAATTAAAGCCTACCAAGTGACAGCACACATAACAGGGGTGTCGCAATGGGAGGTTACAAAATTGGACAAGAAGGTACTAAGGATGGACTACTAAGCCCATTGACCTATGAACAGCCATAGTTTACAGTGGACAATGACCCAAGCCAATTAAAAATTAGGACGAAGAGTGGGTGGAGCTTCAAGTCCCTACCTGAATACAGCATGCCTCGCAGAACATTAGCTGCCCAGGCTCAACCAAAAACTGAGTAGATAAGGACTTTAAATAGTCATGTGTACTTATTGCAACTGAAGTAAAATGCATCTATGGCCACCTGGAGTATTGTTGCTTTTTGCGGAGATCTCAGATTCAGTGCAGTCTGCTGAGGCTTCATGCTATCACCATATAAGTGCCTGCCTTATTCTGTGAGCTGATTGGGGTATGCATATAAAATATTGAGCACAAAATATTGTGAGGCCTGAATATCAAGAAACAAAATATTGTGAAGGTAAGTGTATATAGATAAGTATAGGTTTACTGTACTTAATTGTAGATATATGTACCGTAACCATATATGTATCTTCAGTGTATGTACATTTGGATTTAGGAATAGTAAATGTATAGTTAACTATATGCATGTACCTGCACGATGTTTTAGTTCTCGACATTTAGTCAACGCTGGCCAGTGGTTATTAGCAGAATGCCCAACAGCTCCAATATGAAATTTGTGTTCTCAAAACCAGAAGGACTGACCCAGTTCCCTGTGATGCTATTTGGTTTGAAGAGATTGTTTGTAACATTCCGGAGGTTACTGAATCACTTCCGCACTGAGCTGTGTGATTTCTGTGTCCGCCACTTGGACGACACAGCTGTGTTCAATGCCAAGTATGCCATTAAGGCACTCAAGTGGAACAAAGTTGAGTGGTCTACCTTTGGCACTAGAAAGATGGCAGCAAGGTACACCTTTGCAGACAAAGAATGAAATGAGCATTGATTGGGAGCCCCCAAATCCTAATGATATATACAGGCCTTCTTAAGCTTCAACAGGCATTACTGTAAGTTTTCTGAGTACTGTGGCAGCATAGTTGAGCTGATGGTAATCCAAGAAGCTGTTCGAGATTCATTTTAACACAGGAATGTGTAGAAGGCATTCAGAAAATGGAACAGACTCTGTGACACATCTTTTCTACAGCCAACTGAGTTTATCGAACCGCGCACCATGAAAAATTGCACATCTGACCACAGGGCATGAGAGAATTCTCCCTATCAGAACAAAAGGGCACAGCACAGCCAAATATCCTCCGCAATTGGCCATTACGGGCCAGGAAATGCAGCTGGACCAGCACTGAGAAAGACCACTGTGCCACTGCTTGCCCTTTAACAGGTTCAAACTTATCTGGCGGAACATCCATTGCGGTGCAAACTGAACACAAGCCACTTAAGTAGCTTATGATTCAGAAAAGGGGGTGGTGATGAACAGAGTGTCTGAATTAAGCAGACCACTCTTACCCAGTCCAAAGATCAGGGCTTGATCCATCACCGTTATTTAGCTCACTGCCCCATCCCAGCTCAGAACCTGGCTATATGCAAATTAGTCTGTCCCTGGCCCAGTGCATCATGGGAACAGGGCAGACCAAACTACCAAGCCAATTCTTCACCACCCCCTTTTCTGAATCATTTTGTCCACCATAAGCGTGGAAGGGTATACTCAGATGTGAGTCCCTTGTTCATTGCACCATCAGGATTCAAGCAAGCCGGGCCGACGACGCCTGAAATGGCAGAAACCGGTCCCCGGAAGCTTGTTTCCTTCCCAGTATAAGAATTGGCTTGGTAGTTTGGTTTGCCCTGTTCCCATCATGCACTGGGACAGGAACAGACTAATTTGCATATAGCCAAGTTCTGAGCTGGGATGGTGCAGTGAGCTAAAAAACGGTGATGGATCAAGCCCTGATCTTTGGACTGGGTAAGAGTGGTCTGCTTAATTCAGGCACTCTGTTCATCACCACCCCCTTTTCTGAATCACTTAAGTAGCTTATGGTCATGAAGGGCAAAATACCAAAACAGTTATTATGGCCTGTCTCCCTCCAGAGTTGGGTTACCATTGATCACAAAGCAGAAGCGCCTTATGAAAATGCAGAATGACTTTGTGGTAAGTTCAGCCGATTTGAAATGGACACTTACCTGATGAACATCAGCTGGCTGCTCTAGTCTACTCATGGATGCGCAAGCTATGATGAGTCCCTAAAACACACCTATAGTTATTTAGGTATTTCCTCTTTCAGCCATCCATTTTCAACCCTTAGCCTGACAGCTATGAGACGGGCGACCAGGTTGTGAGCTCCTAATGTGATTCACAGTAACTTATGCTACTTGGTAAGCTTAGTATCGTTCACAAATACTATTAAAATATATGACAAAATGAAAAGGCTTTTATTTAAAAAGAAATCACTAATAAAATAGCCACTTCAGTAAATATTTAGATATTTAAACTTTTTAAGGCAAAAAAATATTTTTGTAACATTATTGGAATAAAACATGCAAAAATATCCTTCACACCAGCCTTCTAAGCCCAGTGACTTTGCCAATGTATGTTTGGAAAACAATGGGAGAAAATACAAAAAGAAGACCTGGGTCAGATCTGAGGCTGTAATAGGTCTCACAAAATGGGAAAATATTCAAAACTAGTTTGCTCTTCAAGTGCCCTTTCTTGATGTATGACTAACATACTGCATGACCTGTAAAGTGGACTGACATCCTAGTGTTTGTGACTCCTGTCATACAGGTTACTACCAAGGGCTGGAGAAGTCTCCCAGTATGGTAGAAGTTGAGACTCGCGCTCCTGCTATCGGTCAAATTCTTTATCCAACTTCAACCCATTTTCATTTAACTTCCGTTTAACTTAAAACTGGAAGGGTCAAAACACAGAAAAAATGACAGTTGATTTTCCCCGACCTGGAATTTTCCCACATGATAGCTTTCAAAGGAGACCTCAGCAACAGGTAAAGACAAGAAGTTATTGATAGCCCACAAGAACAAGCTGTCACCTTTCCTGGAGCTGCAAACATCTTTGTTTCAGACGTGGATTGGTAGACAACTCAAGACTACCCTCGGATCAGGAAATTTTAAAACCTTTATCTAGTTTTCATCAAGATCAGAAAGCATAAGGTTCACAGCAAGTAAACTGTCAATAACTAAGATTATAAAGAGCACATATCCATATAGGAAGTACCTAAAACCAACCATTTAGGACTCTAAAGGAAGGTAAGAACAGGGAACATGCTAGTAAGAATTTTCAGGAATCTAGACTTGACGTGGAATAACTAAAGGACGGGGTAAAATAAGGAACATGCTAGAATGTCACAGTTTGTATACCCCTCTAAAGTGGGCAAAGCACGAGAATTTAGTCAGTCTATGGAAACACGAAGGTAACATGTAATTATGGGGAAGGTAAAAGTGGAACACGCTAATATTCCAGAGCAATCATTTCATTTAGCTAAAGGAGGGTAAAGAAAAGAAACATCTATATATCATGAACTGTATGGAGGAACGTACGTAAAGGAATGGGGAAAATTGGAACATGCTAATATAATAACTATAATGTAGGACTTTACCATTTGTCAGCAAAAGGAAAGTAAGCAACAAATCAATATGCAAGATCACTTCTTAAAGCATAGAAAAGGAATAAAGGATGCAGAATAGGTTCCCCAGCACTATATTTACCTAGAACGGTGTGAAGACCAACCCTGGCCACGGGTCAGTTTTAAGACAGGAGAAAGGACCCCAAGGAAGGACGGTCGCCAGTAGGCCAACAGGTGCAGAATGGATACCCAGGACAGAAAAAACAGATTAGGATCAGGACAGGACCATCAAGGAAAGACCAGCACCCGCAGTTCAACTGCAATGCCTGCGCTACACCCTCTCTGCAGTTATCGGTCAAAACCCTGATTGGGTTATCGAATTCCCCAGCAAAGTGCTCCGCCAGCACTTAAGGTTCTCAAAACCCCGCTTGGGTCTATGGAAATTACGGACAGAGTGCTCCGCAGCTCTCTGTATCGATCAGCTATTGAGTGCGTTGGGTCAGTGACAGGTCAGCTATTCGGACAAGTCGGACAAATTCTCTAGCTAAACCTAGGCTAGTTATACTGTTTCCGGGTCAGTGTACCACCCCCCAAATGTTGCAAGTGTAAGAATCCCCAAATTCGATTGGTCCACAAGTAGGACAGGTCAACACACCAACCAGGATTTTGCTTTTACAAGCCTCAATTTACATCTTTTGGGACCGCCTATTGAATTTAGGGCTCCCACGACATAGGCCTCTACCTAACAATGGTGCACACAGATTTTATTATAATTGTTTCAAATGCAGTACATCTCGGCTTCGTCCTGCTGGGTCACAGGTCGGTTCTCATGAGCATCTTGACTGTGGCTGCCAGCTGGCTGGGTTCCACTGATACAAGGTTTTCTTCCCTCTGCCAGGGTGACATGCGCAGTAGGGACTTCTAAGATGGAGTTTCATACACCTCCCCGGCCCAAAAGATTCGCCACATGAAAAGTAAAGGAAAACAATTTAGAACATAGAAATAAATGAATACACTGTGTACCAGGAATCCCTACATGACTCCCCTTACTTTATACTAACTATATCATTAATGTTAGTGCAAGACGAACAGCATTTGCATAAGCTGCAGGGCAAGCTTCGGCATGTGAGAACACAAAACGGCCATTTTAAAGCTAGTGCGCAAGCGCAAAGATTTCCCACCATGACTGCTAGTACGTCACGTCACGTGAGTGTGACCGACGCATGCGCAGAAGAAATTTCCGCTAAGCAGCGGTCATTTTAGTGGCAAGTGTTTTAGGATAAGTAAACACATAGGCAAGCGTTACTGGGACACCCCGTGTAATGTAGAAATGTGCAATATTAGTAATACGAATAGGTTGGTTATATTGATTAACATTATTTGAGGTTCTTGATACAAGCAAGTCGCTGTACGTGCGAATCCTTGCTCCATCAGTAGTTCCAACCCACCACCTATATGAAGCCATGTTTTCTAAAGTTGAGTGGTGGACTTTCAATTGGATAACATCTGCACAGGCTTCACGGCTGCCCCTGCCCCTCATTAAGTATTCCAGGGCAAATCAAGCGCTGCTGCAGCCACTCATGCACATGAAGAAGGCACATCAACACTACCCCTTCAGCAATACTCTTGGCATGCAAGGAGGAGGGAACAAACGAGAAAGGGGAAGAAAATGGTTGTTAAAAGGGCCCCAGTGAAAACAGGACAGCAAAGGAGATAAGTGAAAGAGCATGAAAGCAACGACTGAGATAAAACAGTAGTGAAGGAAAATAAATAAAGGAAAGTGCAGAATAAAAAAAAAGCTATTACAATAAAGTGAAAAGAAAGGAAATAGAAGCACACTAACCTTGCCACATGAAAGGAGAAAGAGAATGCAATACCCATAACAAGGCCCAGGTAGTAAAGAAAAATAGAGCAATCACAAAAGATAATGCAATATTGCCTATGAGGCTATTTGCCTTACACCTGCCACTGCTAGGTTTTTGGCAGGAAAATGAGGGGCTAAGGTAAGCATTGTATTACAAGATTTTATCGAAACCAATGTCATCCTAAAGATTTTAGGGGCACATGACAAGAAATGTTTTGGGGGCTCCTGTTTAGAACAATTTCGAGTTTCATTTCTAATTTCTTGCCAATTCAAGCCCTAAAAAATTGAATGATACGTTAAAGTTTAATATCTAAAAAGACACAGAAGTGAGCTACAGGAAAGTTCGCTTTCCAGGGGGCCCCTTGGAAAGTGGGGGCACTTGGCAATTGCCCGTAACTTAAAACCTCTCCGTCCAATACGATAGCTTGCTATGAAATATTTGCACAACCACTCGTTTGCAAAATCTTCCTTCATGATCTTCACAGATTGAAAGCCATGGCCACAGAATGAGGGAGAGACTAGTTTGATGCCCAGCCTCCTTTCAGACCAGAGATTTGTAGGCTGCGCCGTTCTATTACTGCTTAAAGTTCACACACTCATACGTAGAGCATGCTTTGTTGCAGTGAAACACTATTTAATACGTGTTTTTTTTCTAAATAAAAAAATGCTGCTCGAATTATTTCAGTGTGTAAAATTTTCATGTTATATCTTTCTGAGCCGCAGTCTCAGTAGGATAACCATAACTGCGTAGTTACTGCTAGCGACAATAAAACGCACAATGGTAGGCCCTTGGTGTGATTTTTCATATCGCTGTTGCGCGTGGAGGGACGTGTTTGCATTAAACATGCGTCATGAGGGACCCTTGCCCTTGAGCTTGACGAGTTTGTTTTGGTTTGTCATCCGTCCAGGCCTGCTTTCACAAGACTCGCTCCTAGCACAGAGGAGCTGAACTTCTGAACAGCAAACGTGAGCCAGGCCAAGAAACCAATAATGTGGAACAGGTAACTAGAGTGCTGTGGGTACTAAGGAACCCCCACCCCCTGTAACCCAAACACCCCTGTTGTGCAGAACAGATGTTCGTAACCCAGGCCCTGGTCATGTGGACCCTTGTACATAGAGCCCCTCAGTGCCTCTCAGGGGCTCTTTCAAGAGGGTTGCAGTCACACAGATCCTGCATCCCCCAGCTCACGATCTCTTCTTTTCCGCAAGCTGAAACTTACACCCCATGTGAATTTACACACACAATAATTAGGATATTTTGGAAGTTATTGTAAGCGGCAAGCTATACAGCAGATACTAGATCTGCCTGTAGTGATGCAGTCTAGTTGTTGCACGTCACGTATCCACGTGACGTGCGGGCGGCCATGTTTGGGGCTGCGCGCGCATCGCGCATTGACTGGCGCGAAAGCCGGGAGAAGCAAGCAGCGTCTCGGCGCTCTTTAGGGCATTAACCTAATAAATATACCCGTTAATCTACAAACACTGCAGCATCTTTATTGAGGGTAACAACGACGTTACAATGGCGACGAGGGTGGGATGGTAGGCCCCTACCCCCCACAGAGAACGAAACCACCACAATCGAGCCACCGAGGGAACCAGCATCCAAACCGGTGGCAGGAGACACGCAGCAAAGAACAGGACCACGGGACCTGGTGACCAGAGGAACAAGTGGTCGAGAAGAGACCACAGCCTCCACACAGGTATCACACCCTAAAGAGCGTGGCAGAGCCCAGAACCACCCAGGAGGGGTGAACAATCAACCCAAAAGGGGTGCACACACCCCAGAGACACGAAGCAAAGCGTGCCTGATCACGCGACAACCCACGAGACAGGGAGAACCGCGCTGGAGCCCACACACAAGAGCGAGGGGGCTGACGAAGGTAGTCCCCAGGCTCACGCAAGTAAGGAAGAGCAAGACAACACACCGGGAAGTCCCAGAAGCCAAGGGAGCACACATACCACGATCAAGAGTGAAAAGATGAGTGCGCAAACGGGCTATGCAATGGCACCAGTGCAATTTCTGCCCAGACCAGGAGAACCGCTAATGAAGTGGGAGGACTGGAGGGAGTACATTGATAACTTCATAGGAGTCTTAGAGGATGAGAATGAGGAACAGTTCAACCCCAAGAGGAAGAAACGCATCTTGTTGCTCAACCTGGGCCCGGAAGGTCTGAGAATTTACAACAGCCTAGTGCCAAAACAAAGAGGAAGCACTGATGTGGACGTGTATGCCCACGCCATCGAAGACCTGAATAAACACTACAGACCGGCGGTGTGTGTATCAGTGGACAGGTTCAATTTCCAGCAAAGGAAACAACGCCCAGGCGAGACGGTGGAGGAATATGTAGCGGCCTTGAAGAGACTGGCGTCCACGTGCAGATATGACAATTGGGAAGAGGAGTTCATCAAGGATCAGGTGGTGATGCACACCACAAGCACAGCAGTGCAGGACAAGTTGTGGGCCAGCGGGGACACCACTCTAAAGAAGGTGATGGTAATCGTCAAAAGAGCAGAACTGGCGCCTAGGTGTGCGGAGGCAACGAGGAAGGAAACAACCCCCAGTGCCATGGTAAACAGAGTAGACGATGAGGAGCCCCGCAGGGACTACAAGTACAAGGGGTCGTCGGTGAAGGGACCCAACAAATGGCAAGGCAACCCAGGCCCTCCTGGCAAACAAGAGGGAAGTAACAAGAAATCATGTTACAGGTGTGGGAGCTGGTCCCACGAGGCGCACGACAGGAAGTGCCCAGCATTCCGCGCCAAATGTATGTACTGCGGCATAGTGGGCCACTATGAGAAAGTATGTCGGAGAAAGGCCTCTAAAAGCATGGTGAAATATATCGGACAGGACAGTGAGGAACAAGAAGAAGGAAACAACCCCCAGTGCCATGGTAAACAGAGTAGATGATGAGGAGCCCCGCAGGGACTACAAGTACAAGGGGTCGTCGGTGAAGGGACCCAACAAATGGCAAGGCAACCCAGGCCCTCCTGGCAAACAAGCGGGAAGTAACAAGAAATCATGTTACAGGTGTGGGAGCTGGTCCCACGAGGCGCACGACAGGAAGTGCCCAGCATTCCGCGCCAAATGTATGTACTGCGGCATAGTGGGCCACTATGAGAAAGTATGTCGGAGAAAGGCCTCTAAAAGCATGGTGAAATATATCGGACAGGACAGTGAGGAACAAGAAGAAGGAGCAGAGGAAGAGGTCGTCACGGTAATATACATCGATGACCAGGTGCTGAGCACGGATGGCCAAATGCTGAGCGTGGACGGTAGGAGAACGACGAAACCCGTCCTGGAGATGTCGATAGGGGGAATACTGATAAGCGTGGTGGCCGACACGGGCTCGCCTTACACCATCATCCAGAGAGCGGTGTGGGAGAAGAGTTTTGCACCACACCTAGGCCCAGAACTGGAGAAGCTGGACATCCGCCCAGTCACATACAATGGGGACCGCATACCCATGGCTGGATTCAGACCGTTAAAATTTGAGTTTAGAGGTCGGTCCGCTTTCTGCAAGCTCTACATTTCCGAGAGGGGACCCTCGGTCCTAGGGTGGCTAGACCAAGGCGACCTGGGCATCAAGTTGGATCCAGGGGGGAAAGAACAAATACTACTTACAGAGCTGGAAACCTGGCCAGACCTGGGCAAATGGAAAAGTGAGTACCCCAAGGTGTTCGGAGGTACGGTTGGAAGGATGGAGAAATTCTCACACAAAATAATCCTGAAGGAAGATGCAGTACCGGTCGCTCACAAATGAGAAACGTACCATTGGCAGTGAGAGACGCAGTACAAGAAGAACTACAGGATCTAGAAAAGAAAGGGATCATTGAACCTATCACGTGCGCGGAGTGGCTGGCGCCCTTGGTGGTAGTGATGAAGCCAATCGGGAAGGTCAGGCTGTGCGTCGACCTGCGCGAACTGAATAAGAACATTGTGGTAGAGAAGTTCCCCTTGCCTAGGATTGAGGAGATGCTGGCCAGCACCAGGGGAATCAAGTGGTACTCAACCATAGACCTGACCTCAGCCTACCACCAGATTGCACTACACCCGGAAAGCCGCAAACTAACGTCGTTTATCACCCCATTGGGTGCTATCAGTTCCGCCGCATGCCGTTCGGGCTGGCCTCAGCAGCTGCGGGGTTCCAAAAGCTGATGCACCAACTGTTCAAAAACACGGATGGAGTCCAATATTTCCAGGACGACATCCTGGTAATGGGGCGAGACAGACCTGATCATGACGGCAAACTCGGCAAGGTACTGAAGATCCTCGAGGGTAAGGGCCTCACAGCTGAATGGACCAAGTGCCGGATAGGAATGGAGTCCGTGACCTACTTAGGACACGAAATAGGGGTGCGAGGGGTGACCCCGAAAGCAGACAACGTGAGAGCCATTTGTGAAGCGCCGCCGCCCACCAACAAAGAAGAAGTCAGATCGTTCATTGGTATGGCGGAATATTATAGCAAGTTTGTGCAGCACTTCGCCTCTAAGACCCATCACATGAGGCAGCTGACGAGGGACAACACGGAATTCCGCTGGACGGAGGAAGCGCAAGGTGAATTTGAAGTCATCAAGAAAGAGGTGGCAGGAGCAGTACCACTCCAAGGATATGACCCCCAAGGGAAGACAGTGCTTACCACCGATGCCAGCGACAAGGGGCTGGGCGCTGTCCTGATGCAAGACCGAGGTCAAGGAAGGATGGAGATGCTCAGCTTCGCATCCCGCACATTGAGCGAAATGGAAAAGAAGTACAGTGTAATCGAAAAGGAAATGCTGGCAGTCGTGTGGGCCATGACCAGCTTTAGGCAGTTCCTATGGGGCACACGGTTCCAATTGAAAACGGATCACAAGCCCCTACTTAAAGTACTAACATCCTGCGGACATGCAAATGCGATGCCCAGGATCTCCAAAATGACTCTAAAACTGCTGGAGTTCAGATATGATGTAGAATACATCCCAGGCAACAGAAACAGAGTGGCGGACTATCTGAGCAGACCGGCCATGGAACCGAGTGGGGAAGACCAAGCAGGAGTAGAAGAATTGGTAGCGCTCACGGAAGACCAAGAAAAAACCAGAGGGAACCAAGAGTGGAAGGAAGCGTACGATGAAGACCAGACCCTAGAGGAAGTGAAATCATATATCACAAAAGGATGGCCAGACAAAAGACAGACCAGGGAAGACCTCAAACCCTTCTATGAAGTCAGGGAGGAGTTGTCGATAGACGACCAAGGAGTATTTGTGTACAGGGGAGAGAAAGTCATCCCCCCAGCAGCCATCATCCCCAGACTATTAGACATGCTCCATGAAGGACACTTGGGGATTGGGAAATTGAATCTGAGGACCAAGCAAAACTACTGGTGGCCGGGGATGGACGTAAGGGCCGAGAGGCACGTCAGGGACTGCCCACAGTGCCAAGGGGCAGATAAAACACTCAAGCCACTACGCCCAGCCCTTGGAAAATTTGACCCCCGAGGAATCCGTGGGAGGAGTTGTCAGTAGATATTCTGGGCCCCATCCTGGATATGCACGGAGTCCAGAAGTACGTATGTGTCCTCATGGATAGGTACTCGAAATGGCCTGAGTTGAAAATAGACGAGGCGATGGACACAGAGACCATCATAAAGTTCCTGGCTGACACTTTTGTGAGGGAAGGCATCCCGAAGTCCATTCTAAGCGACAACAGTCCCCAATTCAGGTCAGAGAAATGGAGCAACTTTATGCAAAGAAATGGTATTCTAGCCAAGCACACGTCCATCTACCATCCTGCTGGGAACGGACTTGTAGAGCGATTTAATAGAGTGGTGATGGGGTCAGTCCAGGCAGCCATCTCCAACAACAAGGACTGGGAAAGGGAGATGGAACACATGGTGTGGGCGTACAGAATCACCCCTACAGGGACAGGTTACAGTCCTTTCCAAATATTGAGAGGCCGTGAACCATTCACCCGGGACAACCGCGTTTGGAAGGAAAAAATCATAACAGGTGAGTGGTCCCCTGGAGTTGTGCGAGCCAACTTGGAAAAGGCACAAGCCATTTACTCAAGACACTACAACAACCGGAAAAATGTGAAAGAAACAGAGTTGGAAAAGGGAGAATGGGTACGAGTAAAGTTGGCCACGCTACGTAGAAAAGGAGACAGTAAGTACAGCAAGCCCATGCAGGTCAAGGAAGTGCTGGGTAGAGCGGCTCTGCTGAGCGATGGCAACGTGTGGTCACAGGACCGCATGGCAAGATGCAACAGAGCTCAACGATGGGACCAAGGCGGAGCAGACCTAGAATACGGGGAAGAAGAGACTCTGGAACAAGAACGGTCAGATGAAAGACTGGAAGTGAGCAGGGGAGAACAGCAAGGAGAGAGGACTGGTGATGGTAATCAGGGATCAGTGAGTGAAGAGGGAATGAGTAGACGAGATGGAAGCGCGGCTGCGTTTGAAAGTGGAAGACGGAACGGAGAGATTCAGGAAGGGGTGACCCCACCTGTCCCAATGAGACTGACACGGGGTGGAAGAGCGGTGATCAAACCTGCAAGGTTCCGAGACTTTGATATGAACGACGGACTATGAGTTAGCAGTTTCTGTTTGGGAAAAAAGGGGAGATATGTAGTGATGCAGTCTAGTTGTTGCACGTCACGCACCTACGTGACGTGCGGGCGGCCATGTTTGGGGATGCGCGCACATCGCGCATTGAGTGGCGCGAAAGCCGGGAGAAGCAAGCAGCGGCTCGGCGCTCTTTAGGGCATTAACCTAATAAATATACTCGTTAATCTACAAACGCTGCAGCGTCTTTATTGAGGGTAACAACGACGTTACACTGCCATTTGAAATGACACCTCAATGGCATGTATGGGCTGATTAAATGACATACCCAGTGCCACAGGAAATTCATAGCTCTGGCATTACGGCTGTGTAAGAGTCTTGTGGCGAAGCACCAGGGAAGAGGACTCACTCCAACTAAAAACAAGGAAGAAAGCAGGAGGCGTACCTGTCCAGCGAGCAGAGCTGAGATCCTCGAGGGGCAAGAGGCAGAGCGGGGGCCTCCTCGGTGCTGGGGGAGATGTGCCTGCAAGATACCCTCCTCCAAATGCCTTGAACGATCAAGTTTGGTGCACGCCTGCAGGTGGACGGCTCGGAGATTGCGGGCGGGCGCCTGGAGAAACGACTGAAGGCGGGCTGACAGGACAAAGCCCTCTTAAAGCGGCAAGGCCCACTCACCACAGGTAGTGGGCCCCACAAACATAATTGTAGCCTGATATCGGCCACGGAAGCAGCAAGAAACGGTTCGAAAGTTCCGATTGAAGTGAGGAGCACCAGAACAGCTGTTCCTTCTGCCATTGCAAGGCACAACAGTGGCGTCAACTTCCTAAAAAATGCCTGGTCGCAGCAGAGGGGGCCAGGGATTGGCAAGCACGCCAGCCAGCAGCAATATGCTTTAAACAAGTACATGCGCGCGCTGCAACAGGGGGAGAGGGCCAGCGCGATTTCCTTGCGGAAGCGAGCAACCATATGGTGCCACCATATGGCGGCACGCGCTCCTGCAAGTGAATCGCCTGAGGTGCACGCGTTGCCATTGGAAGCAATGCAAATCGTGCACGTCTTTGCAGGGAAAGCTGTGCCGATGGCATTAGGTCTCGCTCCTATGCAGCGCATGCGCTCAGCGTAGGCAAGACCTAAAAAGTGCTTCTAAACTATTAAGTGAAGAGTGCAATGTACCTGGCTACCCACCTGGAACTGTTAACTAAAGAAAACATACTATACACACTTTAAAACAGGTAATAAGACCTGCACACTCTAGAGTAACCAAAACAAGTTAGAACCCCATATAGTATGAATAAAGTTCCTGCCATGTAGCTCAGTAGAGCCTATTAAGAGATGGGTAAAACAAAGCGCGTGCCCCTAGAGGTCCTCAAAGTCTGGACTGCTAATCTAGCAAAATAGCAGTTCTAATATAGAATGAATTTTCCTTCAGCACTGAAACACAACATGTTGATGGACCAGGACTCATTTGTTTCTTTTATTTTAAGGGGAGTTATGTGTGTGCTGCTGTGTATTTGTGTAGTTTTCACAGTGGTTCATTTAATTTTACTTTTAACAACTTGCGTTGTTCCTCTCTTCTGCCTTTTCTTCGTCCATTCTCTCTTTTCCTGTCTAACTGTGCATAATTTAGAACGTTAGGTCCTTAAATGTTCTATGCTGGCCATTAGGGATTTGAGGCAGCAAAGACAGATCTTGACATATGTCTTTCTATAATACTGCATTTACACGAATTCATCTTCATTCTACTTCCTCTTTCTGCAGTTTCAGCAGCCCCAGAAACATTTATTTCTGGGAAACCTTATATTTGGTTATGGTCCTGGATACAGGACAAAAATATATTGTTAAATGTGCCATTTGTAGGCTCTTTGTTATTTGGACTCAAATCAAAGCCATGAAAAAATGTCTATAGAGGACAGAAAGACTTTGCTGCTTTTATCCAAGGCCCTGACAGAGATTTGCTCTTTCCAAGCCAAAAAGTATTTGCAATAAGGAGTAATTTGTCACAACAGCAATTTAGGAGGCCCTTTCGTGGTTGACCCTGAGGGCAGGAGGCCTTCTATTCTGAAACAGAACCATCTGTAGAATCCTGTCTCCTCTACATCGCCAAAATATTGACTCCCCTTACTTAAACAGGTAAGTACAAAAATATAGACTCAAAAATATCGAAGTTAAAAATATAGATGTAAAAATATTGATTTAAAAATATAAATAAAATAAAATAATATATATTAAATATATAAAATATTAATATTATCTTTAACAACATACATTAAATTTAATATACATTTTAACTAAATATAAAAAAAACTTAATTTTAAAAATACATGCAAACATAATTATTTATACATATACATATATTTACTTTAAAATGATTTTTTAACTATTCTTTTTTTAATTTGTAATCTTTTAAATTATATAAAAATTAAATATATACATATATCAATAATTTAAAATTAAAAAAATCTATAATTAATTAAAACATTACACTGTTAAAATAAAATTAAAACAATAAATACAACAATAGGGAAAATGTTGGATAGCAAAATAATTAAATTTACTGTTCCAAATCCAGTGAGTGCAATAGTGGGAAAAATGTGTTGGATAGCGGAGGGGTAAAATTTAACATTCCCACTCCAGTGAGTGGAAAAGTTGAGTAAATGATGGATAGCAGAAGAATTAAATTTACTATTCCAACTCCAGTGAGTGCAACAGTAAGGAAAATGTTGGATAGCGCAGGGGTAAAAATTACTATTCTCACTCCAGTGAATGCAACAATAGGGAAATATTGGATAGCGGAGTGGTACAAATTACTATTCCCACTCCAAAGAGTGCAACAGTAGGGAAAGTGTTGAATAGCCGAGGGGTAAAATTTAGTATTCCCACTCCAGTGATTGCAACAGTAGGGAAAGTGCTGGATAGCGAAGGAATAAACATTACTATTCCAACTACAAAGAGTGCAACAGTAGGGAAAGTGTTGGATAGCGGAAAGATAAAAATGACTATTCCCACTCCAGTGAGTGCAACATTAGGGAAAGTGCTGGATAGCGGAGGGGTATAAATTACCATACCCACTCCAGTGAGTGCAACAGCAGGGAAAGTTATGGATAGCGGAGGGGTAAAAATTACTATTCCCACTCCAGTGAGTGCAACAGTAGGGAAAGTTTTGGATAGCGGACGGGTAAAAATTACAATTCCCACTCCGGTGAGTGCAACAATAGGGAAAGTATTGGATAGCGGAGAGGTAAAAATTACTATTCCCACTCCAAAGAGTGCAACAGTAGGGAAAGTGTTGGATAGCGGAGTGGTAACATTTACTATTCCCACTCCTGTGAGTGCAAACATAGGGTAAATGTTAGATAGTGGAAGAATTTAATTTACTATTCCAACTCCAGTGAGTGCAACCGTAGGGAAAATGTTGGATAGTGGAGGGGTAAAAATGACTATACCCACTCCAGTGAGGGCAACAGTAGGGAAAGTGTTGGATAGCAGAGGGGCAAAAATTACTATTCCCACTACAAAGAGTGCAACAGTAGGGGACATGTTGGATAGCGGAGGGGTAAAAATGACTATTCCCACTCCAGTGAGTGCAACAGTAGTAAAACTTCAAATAAAAAGAAATGTATAACTGCAAAAAATATTCAATACATTTTATCAAATTAAATTACTTCCCACCCTATTCCCCTGTAAACCCACAACCCACTGCGGAACAAAAAATGCAAAATTCACTCTAAAACAAATTAATACCAACTAAAATTTTAACACATATAATAAAATACAAACAATTCTTATACAAAAAACAAACATCACACACATATAAAATATATACTAAAATACATAACATTAATCAAAAATCGATATTTTGAACAACTATATTTTTGCAATTGATATTAAACACTTCGATATTTTTTAAATCTATATTACTTACCTAAAATCTATATTCTTGACCACGAGAATTTGTCTGTCGATATTCCTGACCCACGACATTTTTGCCACAATATTTGTGCAATTCGATATTTTTACTCAATAGTCTGTCTCTGCACCCATTACCAGCGCCCCCAACACAATATCTATCAGCCTATTCCTCCTACTCAGGAATCTCCTCTAGATGCAAAACGTTTGCAATTTCAGGAGCTGTAACAGGTTTCCATAATTTTAGAATGTACCAGTCTGCAAAAGAGGAATGTTCCCTGAAATTCCAATATACACCATTAAAAGGTTTTGCAGCTCGATCCCTCTTCCCTGATACATTATCAAACATGAAAATGATTTTGGACGAATCCAGTCCCCCCTTCAGAAAAATCAAATGTATTTTGGCCCACTGCCAGAGAGGAAGAAAAATGTATTCAGTAATCTTTCTAATGAATAAAACACTTCATAAAACTCATAGCAGAACTTGGCTTTCTAAACAGGCTCTTGCCAGAGAAACCCTTCAGGATGGGTACCTGTTGTAACTTAAGCTGCTTTGGCAAATGCTTTGTTGGTTCAAAGGGAGATGTGTTGTAACCTGTGCATGCTTATCAAACTTTAATAAAGTGGTACGCTCCACCCCCCCCCCTCCCTGCCTCATCCACTTGGTATCTTCCCCCCAGTCATCTTTTGAATGCGACTTAATCCTGTCAGTTGGAGAGCAGGGTGACATCAATAAAGAAGAGTTAACTTACTTGGGTTCACGAGTCTTCATTATAACAGTACCCTACTGCCTATTCTTCTTTTACACAGGGCAGGAGATTTTCTAATGGCTCTAGATTTAAAAGATGCATACTATCACATACCAAAAAGCAGCAGCATTAGTTTTGCTTTGCAAAAGAGGACCAGCTCTTTCAATTTCAGATACTTTGTTATGGATTATCCTGAGATCATTTGGTCATTACAAAAGTGTTAGCCCCTTTGGTTGCAACCATTCATTCCAGAGCAATATGTGTTTTTCCATACCTAGATGGCTGACTCATTGCTACTGCTTACTTTCCCAAGCCAAAATAAAGGTACAAGAGGTTTGTCATCTGCTTCCAGAACATGTATTCCTTTTCAAATCTAGAGAAGTCTCAGCGACTACTATTTCTAGCTGGATCATCATAAGAATATGATTCAAGGCAGATGTTTTTATATTCAATAGGAGAGGATAGCAACACTTCACAATCAAGCTTTAATCTAGAACAGGCACTGTCCCTACTGGAGAATTATTAAGACTGCAGGGATTAATGGCGGCTATTAGCAGTTTCTGAAGTTCCTTTGATCATCTAAAACTATCTAGGAACTACATTCTAACCAACAGGTCTCCAACCGCTCAGGCTTATGAGAAAATACCAGAATTGCCCTTATTCTAAGGGAATCCATGAAGTGATGGCTACAGAGGGAGGATCTCATATGACGAATTCGGCTTGCACTTCCTATTTATGGTACTCTGACAATGGATACCAGTCTGAGAGGTTGAGGAGCTACTCTGCACTGTCTGCAGGCTCAGGGTCACTGGAATGCTGTGCTACCCTGAAGGTGTTACAGTCCTTTTAACACAACAGTATGTACTGGTAAGATTAGACAATCAAGTAGTCATGAGCTACATAAATCAGACAGGACTCCAAATCTAGTCCAGATAGCTATTCTATGGGGGTATTCCAAAGGAAAGAGGCTCAGCTTTTTCCCCTGTCTACAGAATATCATCAAAGGAGATAGAATATGCTTGTAGCTCACTTAAGTCACAGGATCCCATCTTTATCCCATCAGTGACTCAGTCATATAGTGGTCCATCACATCTGTGCCAGATGGGGGATTCCAGCTTTTTTCCCTGTCTACAGAATATCATCAAAGGAGATAGAATATGCTTGTAGCTCACTTAAGTCACAGGATCTCATCTTTATCCCATCAGTGACTCAGTCATATGGTGGTCCATCACATCTGTGCCAGATGGGGGATTCCAGTGATTGATCTATTTGCCTTCTCCCGAGATGCTCTTATTTCCTCTATTCTGCACAACCACTCCAAGTCTTCAGGCTTCGCTATTGGATTCTCTAAGCATTTTGTGGCTTCTGGGTCTACTTTATGGATTCCCTCAGTTGCGCTAGTTCTTCACCACTTCTGAGCAGCAAAACTTCAACGAAGAATTATCAGAATAGAACTTCAACACCAAACAATTGAAAAAGAACTTTAAGGTCCCATATGATGCTGCCGGCCACCATCTTCTCCCTCTTTTGTTTGCTGCTTCTAAGCTGAGAAGCACTCTATGTGTTGTGTGTAATTTTTTAAAATAAGTGTGCTTAGAGTGTTGGTTTCAGAAAAAGGGCCCAATTTTTGGGCCTGACGTTTTGGTGATTAGGTGTGTTTATTGCATATATATAGTTTTATTTTATAGTTTAAAATGGATAAATGTATAATTTTTAGGCAGTTTGTTAGTTTGGGTAACTGTATTTTTATCTAATTTAGTTTTGACATACATTGACATACATTAGGTAAATATTCGGTTATCGCTGAGTTTAGTGACTAAGGTGTAAAGTTTAGGGCTTTTTTTGACAACACGGTGTGCGAGGTGTACAAGCAGGTATGATTCTCCATAGCGCGGATCTTGAGGCTTGGCTGCGGAGCGGGCAGCCATTTACTAATATAATCGGACAATGCGTCATATACGTTTCTACGTATGGTTCCGAGGCGCGAACCAAGGCGTTTTGAAGTGGCGATATACGACTTAGTTTGTTGGAGTGCACATAAAGGGCAAAACAATTTTTTAAACAAACTAACATTAATGGGCTTTTACACTTTCAAACTAAATTGGGAGATTAGTTTTGAGTGTAGGTCGTTGAGGAAAATAATTTGAGTCATGTCTGAAAAAGGAGACTAATATTGAGGAGCATGGGTCCATGATTGAAAATATTTTTACAGAGTAAATAAGGAGCTTGGTCCAGAAAACTGTGAAAACAGCCATGTCTGGTAAAAATTTCTGAGGGTGAGGAGAGAGGAGAGAGCTCACAGAGTTCCAAGGGGAAATGCACTAGTAAGAGAAAGCATCTAGGATTAAGTGCTGAAGGAGGAGGAGTCCAAAGAGTCTCGCTGAGAGTGGGTGTTCATAGCAACACCAATGATCGGCAGGATATTCCTACAATGGAGTGGACAGTAATGATTTGGATGAGTACATATTTGATTTGAATTATAACGATGACTTGGAAGATGATTTTGGAAGTGAGATTAGCAGGAGCAAAGGAGAACAGTTTGTGGTTGATACTTTTGGTCAAAAGTCGTTTGACCCTAAAGAAATAAGTCATCCTAGAGGATCCGTCTGGTGGCCTTTGAGTCAGGTCTTGGACTATTTAAGGCACTTGATAATGAAGCCTCTGGAAAAGGGTGAACATAATGTAATGAGGGCAGAGTGTTCATGCCCTGTGATCGGGGATAAGGATTCGATGACTCCGAATCTGGATCCAGAGTTAATTACATATATGTTTAAGATAGGAAGAGATCCAAAAAAAGAGTAGCAAAATCTTTAAGGCAATGTGAAGACAAGCTCGCAAGGTGTTCGGTGGAGCTAGTAGTTTTTTTTTTTAAACAACACATTTTAATTAGTTATTTTGCAATATATACGGGTCACAGGCCCGCCAAAGCAAGAGAGGCGAAAAATTACATTTTCCCAACAGCCATATTTCTGACTTATACCAACACCCATCAAACATGTAGGTGGAATAAACCAAAGACTCTCAGTTTCCAGTCTCCATATTCGAGCAAGCGGTACATTCGCCATAGTGTGCATCGTCAAACATGTCAGTATATCCATTTTAAAACATACAGTGGGAATAAAACAGCACAAGAAAAACTGGGCCATTCTCAGGGGTCCACCTCAGTCAAGGGGGGGAAGGTCGATACCACGATAGCCCACCCATCGAGTCCATATTTGGCAATGTTTAGCAGGGCACCCTCGGCCCAAATACATTTATCCAGCTCAGTTTTCCATTTGCCTAAAGTCGTTGGTGATGTTGCCTTCCACATTTGCGCTATGTCCCTCTTGGCCACTGTGAGAGCTAAGAACAATAGGTGCTGATTATACCTATTCCCCCCAATATCCTCTGCCAAATGTAGCAAGAAGAGTCCTGGGTCAAGTGGGAGGTCTCATGACAGCACCTGGTGGAGGCATGATCTGATTCAATGCCAAAAAGGCTGTAATGCCGAGCAGCTCCAGACTGTATGTAAGAATGTCCCCGCCTTCCTATTGCACCTCAGACATATGGGGGATTGAATAACATCCATCTGCCACAGGCGTACCCTTGTGTAATATGCACGGTGTATATCTTTGAATTGGATGATCCGATAATGCATGGAAACTGCTGCACCCCTTGGGCTGGCGATGGCTTCAGCCCAATCGTCATCAGTAATTTTAGGTACACCAGTCTGCCATGCAAATTGTGTCTTGTCCAGTGTGGTGGGTGCATGGGTATTCAGTGTCTGGTATACCTGTTTGATCTTGTGAGGTCCGAGATCCCACATAAGCAACCGGCTCTCTAGGGGCTGAAACTCAGGGAGGTACTCTAAAGTACGGATCTGAGGGAGAAGTGCAAGTCGAAGTTGAAGGAACTTGTAAAATTGTGATTTGTGTAGATCGAAATCAGCCTGCAGTTTTTGAAATGACTTAATTGTGGTGCCACGTGGATCCCACCCTCCAAACCCCTTCAGTATAGACACAGAGCAGAGGTATGCCATAGGGGAGCCATTTGAGAAAGTGTCTCCTGCCAGCCCATCTGTCGGGTCTAAGCCCGCCAAAAGTTGTATCACCACCCTGCTGGGGACGCATCCACCTAGCAGAGTCTATGGAGCATCTTACTGGACTTATGGCCTCATTGGTAGATTCGGTGCTGTGACGCCTCCCAGATCTCCTTTGCTTCGCCCATAAGATGCTGCCGAAGATCCTGCTGCTCCTGCAGCAGGTTCCTACGAATAGTAGGGTTAGGACCGATATTGAGCTGGGAAGCCAACGTCTTTTGACGCGACTCCAGAGCCTCCAACTACTCCAGTCGTGCCCGCTTTTCATTCGTACGATAGCTAATTGCTGCACCGCAGATCGTCGGTTTTAGGGCTTCCCATAAAATAGTCCGAGAGGGGGCCGTGGGGCTGTTATCTTCTAAATATGTAGTGACCGCTTTATGGAGCATATCCTAGTATGCCGGGTCCCGTAGGTGCCACGGGGACATACACCACCAAAAGGGGGGTTTTCTGGAGCGGGTGTGAAACTGTAAAATAACAGGAGAGTGGTCAGAAATCCCGCAGGGCAGATGGGTCACATGAGAAAAACTATGAAGATGTATCCATGGAAAGAAAAAATAGTCTAATCGCGATTGTAACCCATGCACGGCAGAGAGATAATTAAAGTTATGTGTGGTGGGATGATATTCGCGCCACATGTCAGCCCATCCCAAGGTAGTGACTAATGCATGTAGCTTAGTTTGGCCCAGTAAAGGTGCGCTGTCTGGGCTACGTTGGCGATCTAGTGCCCCCATAGTGTCATTCCAGTCACCTCCTAGCAGAGTCAGGTTCTCGTGTATGTCGCCCCATGTCACCAACAGTTTATCAATAAATGCAGTTCCCATAGGGGGAGGCGCATAGATACTGCCGATGGTGACCTGTTCCCTGGACAATGTGCATGCGACAAAGAGGAAGCAGCCTCCCAGATCCGCCTTGTGTGCAAAGTATTGGAATTGGACTTTTCAGTGGATGAGAATAGCCACCCCTCTGGAACCCTGAGTGAACCCAGCATGGTACACATGGTGAAACCCAAATCAAGCTAGACAAGGGGCCTTTGTGCCTAATAAATGGGTTTCCTGTAAAAGTAGGATGTCCGCCCCATACCTTTTTGCTTGGAGCAAGATTGCTCCCTGTTTCACTTTGTTGAGGAGACCCATGACATTCCAAGACACTACTGTTAGATTACCAACGATAGTAGCATCAGCTGACATTATCACCACTGTAAGTTACAGGGAGAAGAGCACGGAGATCATGGCCTGTCAGTGAAAAGAAACATAATTACTCAAACACATAAAAACTAAATGTCCCTAAAACCCCACCACCCCCCACCCGACACTGCCAATAAATAGGAGTATCTGTCATGGTGTGTGAAACAGGAGACCCCCAATGGGGGGACCCCCATACCCACACCAAAGGATCCCTTCCCACCCCGCAACCATACAAAACAAGGGGCACAATAAGTCTGTGGGTACCCAGTACCATGGTTGTGCCCCACGTCCACCCAGAGGAGACTATTGTTAGAGTGGTTCTAAAACAGACCAGTCCCAAATCAACTTGTGGTTTGAATACTTTGCTTTGGACTCGCCGACATCCTGCTTGATCTGGAGCTGCGTTGTTTTTTTGGATTTATTTCGCCGTGGCCCTTGTCTACGTCAGCTGCGAGAGGAATCCGAATCAAACACCAGGTAGAGAGTTAGACCTAAGTTGAGGGCGCTCATCTGCCCATGTGAAAACAGCCTCAGGGGTATCAAAGAAAAAAGATTTGGAGTTGTAGATCACACGCATCCTGGCTGGGCACAGCAACATGTATTGCATGTTCAGTTCACACAGTCTGCGCATCGCAGCCGTGAAGGATTGGCGCATGTAATCCGGGAACACCATAATGGAGTGAGAGTCATGTTGAAAGCTGTCTCTTTGAGTTCTGGTGAATCGTAAGATTGTATCCCTATCATCATAGTTAAAAATGTTGGTGATGACTGGCCGGGGGGCCGCACCCGGAGGAGGTTTTTGCATCAAGGCTCGGTGGGCCCGTTAATTTGGTTTTAAAGTTGTAAAGCACAGGGGGTGATGTTTGGAATCTTAAGAAGAACTAAGACTATGTCTGTGTCAGTTTTATAGCCTATGTTTGATGCTGAAACACTGTATTGTCAAAGTCGAATGTTTGAGGGAATACGAAAGCAAGGTTTTGTGGTAAAGAGATGATGGAGTGGAGTAGTTGCTGATTATGTATGTTGAACCTTATAAGGGAGTTTCATTAGCTACTGTTGCTAGATGGGTAAGGTCAGTTATGAAGGAGGCTGGTGTAAATGTGAATGTTTTTACAGTACACTCTGTTAGGGGTGCTATGGCGAGTAAGGCCTATGTGAATGGTGGAAGTTTCGATGAGATCTTTGAACAAGCATAATGCTAGCCTCCTGTATTATCATAAAATGTCAATTCTCATAGATTTATTGCATAGAGAATCGTGATTTTATTAAAGACAATGAGGCTAGCATTATCCCACCCGCTCACCCTGGTTAAGGGTTTGGGGGATTTGGGGGCGTAGTTTTATGATTTATCATAGAGTTCTTCTATGAAAAATATTTATTTAGGATTTTTTAATAAAGTGTATTCTTAAAAGGAGATGTGATAAGGAAAGTTAAAGTTAAAGGATTATTATTTTGTCTTAAAAATCTTTTTTTTTACTTACTCAAATTTTGCTCAGACCTATGGGTAGGAATTCCCCTTGGTTTCTTGACTTTTAAATTTTGTTGATAATTTACGGCCTGTAATACATTCTTCAGTTCCTTTTTGAGACTTACCACTAGATTTATGGGCTTTACAGAGGTCGCATTTTGAACTTTTTCCTTCTGTATCCTTTGAATTTCTATATGTGAAGGTTATCCTCCTTGTAGCTATTACTTCTGCCTGAATGGTAGAAGAGTTTCATTATGGTAGCTTTAATTCTTCTAAGGACAGAGTAATCCTTAAGATTTACCCTTTTTTAATCAATTTTTCTTCGGAGTTACATAGGGAACATGCATTAGTTCTTCCTGTTCTATATCACAATCCAGTGGCATAGCAAGGGAGGTGGCAGTCCAGCCCGGCTGGCATGAGTTTTGTGAGTGGCGGCCTCCAAATGCCGCTCATACATACGTTTGACGTGAGGTGGCAAACGCAGTACTCACCAGCACCCCTCCCCCACCCCCTCACTCTTACATGCATCCACCACGGGTGGCAAAGACAAGAACCGCCACAGGGGGCAAAGTGTGTAGCTATGCCACTGTCCCAATCTCACCCCTCCTGCAGTGGATTTGTATACCTTGGCTATACACAGCCTTATCTATCTATACTCAGTATCCTTCTTTTTTCAGAATTCGGATTCTTTTTTTGTTACATTTGTCCTATTTAAAAGAAGTGTTTAACCTAAAGTGGGACTTTAAATTGCTGAATCAAGTCTTCAATAACCTCAGCATATTCATTCTGCTGCAGGAGTTAGTTTAGAGTTGGATTGAAACAAATATATTGGGCGATGTATTTGGCTGATCCTAACCGTTACTAAACATTATAAGCTCCAAGCTGCTAGTGAACAATCTTGTTCTTTTGGTAAGGCTCTTTTGTATGTCAACCTATAAATATAAATTTCCTTCTTTTTTGTTAAAGAGAAATAAAGAAATATTTCAAGTGCGTTGCCTACCCACTTTATCTGTCTCATGTGATTTGAGAAGAGATTTTGCTTGGAAGGTCCACAGATAGTGAAGACTGTGACGAGGAAGCAGATAAGGAAATAATGTTTAACTACTTGCCAGTATTCTTCAATACTCTACTCCAAGGCCTTGTTTTCTCGTTCCAGTCATATATTTTCCCTCCCTTCCCAATATTTCTCCCTTTTTATTTTCGCAATTTTGTATTCTCAGAAAGCTCCTCTTTATTGGGGGAGGGAAAGGAAAAAATTATATTGAAAATAGGAATGGAACAATTTTCAAGGCTTTTCTTTATGGAAAGGACCTTTACTCAGACAGTGGTAACTTGGACAATGAAGTTAGGGCACAGAGTAATGAAGATTTCTGGTACGTAATTGAACAATATTTTACCTAATGCTCTTGCCACCCAAAATCGGCTTCAAAGTCAACTTAAATGAATAAAAATGGAATCATTGAATAGATTATTGCCTAATAAATGCCTAGAAATGTACATGCAAATGGCATAATCTGGAAATGATAAATAGAAGTTATTTAAATAAACAAAACAGCAATACTATTCATAAAATTATCATTGGTAATAATGTTGAAAAATCATTTTTTGTATATAAAATAGTATTGCCATTTTTAGGAAGAAAATACAGATCCAGCCACCCCAAAATCTATGGATCTCCCTGAACTATCTCTCTTTCCTTCACCGATTTCCGACCATGTAACTAAACTTCCTTTGTCCACCAGATCTGGCTCCCCATTGGACCCTTGTCCCCCCAAAATCTTTCATCTTCTACCAGAAATAATTGCTCTCTTCTGTCTCCCATCTTTACCCATATGTTTTCCTCAGATATATTTCCCACCAACAGGAAACTGGCATCTGTCCTCCCTCTTCTTAAAAACCAAATCTAGATGGGGCTGGCCCTAATAACTATCGCCCGATCTGAAGACTGCCCCTGCCTGCAAAAAAGGTTGAAAAAGCCATGAATGTAGTATTATCAGAATACATTGAGAAACATGCCTTCTTGGATGCCACTCAGTTTGGCTTTAGATAGCACCATAGTACAGATCTGGCACTGATCTCAACGTCCGAAAAGATTAGTAAGATGGTCGATGCAGGGGGCAACGCAGCATTTGTGCTGCTTGACCTCTCTCTGCTGCATTCAACACTGTCAATCATAAAAGATTATTGAAATACGTGGAGAGGATAGGCATCAAAGGAAAGGCTCTTACTTTACTTGGATCATTTTTGAATGGCCGAGAACAGTTTGTGGCTCTTTCTGTATTCAATTTGCCCAAATTTGCACTGCTGTGTGGGGTTCCACAGGGATCATCACTGAGCCCCACCCTCTTTAACATATATGTTGCTCCTCCGGCAAGGCTAATTAGATCTCTGGATTTCTCTGCAATTTCTTATGCTGATGATACCCAGATTGTGGTTTCAGTGACAGGCTCGCCTTTAGACACAGCAGCACAGTTCTATACCTGCCTTTGCCAAGTTGGGGATTGGATGACCACTAATCGTTAAAAATAAAATTCCAGTAAAACAGAAGTCCTACTCTTCGGCAGTAACACTAACTTCTGGCCCCCTGTTTCATGGCCTTCGGAGTTGGGAGGGCACACTACCTATTCCTACAAATAAGGTAAAAAACCTGGGAGTCACTTTTGACTCCAAGGTCTCCTTCAAAGGCCACGTGAACCAGGTCACCTCTGTATCCTTCTATACATTAAAATGACGTCGAAAGATCCTTCCATTCATTCCTGTTAATTTACGAAAGTTGGTGATTTCGGCTCTCATTTTGTCCAAAGCCAATTATTGCAACAGTCTTTTTATCAACCTCCGGACTAAATGTCTAACCAAATTGCAGATTGTACAAAATGCCGCAGTGCGCTTTTTCCTGAACATTCCCAAGAACAAATCTGCCTCTGCAGCGCTAAAAGAGCTACACTGGTTACCACTGAAGAGACGTATTGAGTTCAAGGATCTCTGCATAGCATTTAAAGAAACCCATCACATAGGACCTGTCTTTTTTAAGCAGAACATTCAACTATACACTCCTGCACGCCATCTATGCTCAGCTCACGCTCACAATCTGGTGACTCCCAGGTTCAGTAAAAGCTCCTGGGCTGTAGAAGCTTTCTGGTCGGTACAACCAGACTCTGGAATTCTCTTCCCCAGAGGTTAAAAGACGAAACCCACTTGTTGGCCTCCAGGAAAGGGTTAAAGACTTGGCTCTTCAATCTCTGATTCTGAACAAAGACCATACTGCATTTTCTTTTCACCTGATGAGCTAGCACCTTGACATCTTCGGGTAATTGTACTGCGCTTTATAAATCTCTCTTTCATTTCATCCAACAAAGAAATCACAAGCCCATTGTGGAGGTGTATTGCATTATTACAGTCGCAATTAGTGCTTTCACTATGCACCACCAATACAAACCAACCTCCGGGTCTCGAGTAAAACCCTTGATAATCCCCCACACAACACCCTCAACAAACTGACCACTAGACATCCCATCACTAGAATTTAAAGAAAAACAGCTTTTATAGCATTATGAATTTTTGAGATTTGTATTGAAGTAGTAAAAGTTATTTATATCATAACCTATAGATACCAAATGTTTTCACTCATGAATATCTTCTTATTTTATCTCTAAAACCTTTTCCATGTCTTGTAACCAGGGCTCACTGTGCATGGTGAAAGGCCCCAAACAAACATCTACGGGCCTATTACGATGTCGGGCGGACCTACGTCTGCCCGACACCCTCTCAGAAACGGAACCGGCTGACCTCCTGTCGGCGGTCCCGACCGCCTCATCATGATGCATACTCCCAGTCCTCTATGGAAGCTCGTGTTACGGCCGTAAACCGGCCATAACACATGCTCCCATAGAGGAATGGGAGTCTGTCTTCATCCCTGCACAGTGTGGCAGGCAGTGTCACTCATGTTCGGCTAGCTTTTTGTGGCATTCCCATGACAGTGTCTTTAAAATAGGCACCGCAATGGGATCGCCCAAAAAAGTTCCTGCACGGCATGGGCTGAAAAGTCCATGCCGTGCAGGAACTGGCATGCATGCACACAGGGGCAAATATTGTGCCCGTGCACATCCACAGGGTGCAGAGTCACAGGGGGCCATGTAGAGCCCTCTTTCTCTCCTCTCTGCCAGGGTTTTCATGGAGGCGGAACTGCCATGAAAACCCTGGAGCAGAGGAAACTTATAATATGCTTGGCGGGACTACGGCGGTCCCACCAAGCATATTGATCCGTCTACACCACTGCAACACCATTCCCTGACGGCTGCAGCAGGCTGTGGCGGTACCACCTCCCAACTCATAATAGGGAGGTGGGGAAACTTCCACCACCGCACCCCCACGAGTCTGGCGGTCCTCAAAGCACCAGACTCGTAATTGAGCCCTTAAGGATGCTAGGGGATTACAATGTCGCATTGATGTAGATTTACTGAATTCAGGAATTTACAAAACATTTCCAGGTTACGCCTAGAAACCAGTCCCAGTTCAGCTTTCTAGGTGGGATCCTGGAAACATTTTCTTGATTATTATTCTCACACTCAAAAGTAAGACACAGAAATGTGCTAGCTAACTTTTTTATTTTTATTTCACTACATGGTAAATATTTTTCCTGCTGGAGAAACACCAATTTTACATGTACATTTGTCAGTGTGCCCAAACTTCCAAGAATATCATCTCCTGGAATGCCCACACACCACATATATGTGTCCCCAGCCCTGTGTTTAGCTGACAAAGCACATGTGGCTAACAGCATCAATGATGAGTTGTATGTAGCTACTGTTACTGCACAACCTCAAGCATTAGTCACACTGAGCACAACATCATTACCAAATGAGCCCGTTGAGTGCAAGCTGGACAACTATCATTATAAACACAGCACTGTGAACAGACATATACGCACATTATGTGGTCAGCCCTTCATGACTGTGTGAGGAGTTTGCATTATACACATTGGCATGTTCACAAAAATTATAGCAAATTCAACCTGAAATTTATATACATGCCAACATGGATGAAAATTGACAATTTACCAATGCATGTATTCACGTGTACTGCCATGACATGTGTGGGCATACATAAGTTAAATGTCACACTCTCAATTCACTTCACAATGAGCTGTAATTATTTTTAGCAAATATGTTGTGATCAGTGATGCAATTCTCAAAACGAGAATGCTAATTCACAAAGTTTTAACAGGCGCGGTAGGCGTGCACCGCCACTGTGGTGACAGGCATTGGCCACAATTGAATGATGCCGGATTGCGGTAGAAATATCCTGACCCCTGCGGCTTGATACCCCCTGTGCGAATGTCGTTGCAGCCAATGGGAACTGCCATAGCAGTAGTGCTTTTCAGTTTTGAAGATCGCGATAGGCGTGCAACGCCACTGCAGTCACAGGCATTGGCCACAATTGAATGATGCCGGATTGTGGTAGAGACTTCTTGACCCCCACGGTGTGACACCGCCTATGCGAATGTCATTGCAGCCAATGAGAACCGCCATCACGGTAGTGTATTTCAGTTTTGAACATCGCAGTAGGCGTGCACCACCACTGCGTTCACAGGCATTGGCCACAATTGAATGATGCAGGATTGTGGTAGAAACATCCTGACCCCGCAGTGTGACACTGCCTATGCAAATAACATTGCTGCCAATGGGAACCGCCATCGTGGTAGGGATGCACAGCCACTTAGGTGACAGGCATTGGCCACAATTGAAAGATATCCGCCCAATTAGAAACATCAGATACACTGAAATTCATCACAGACAAAGGCAGGAAAGCAGTATTAATCCTGCTCGATGTGTCTGCTGTGTTTGATACCATTTTCCACGAGTTACTTTTGACTCGATTAAAAACCAGCTGCATTTCAAATATCATCCTGACCTTGATCAAGTCCTTCCTGAACAATCGTTAGGAAGCGGTCTCCCTGGGCACCTTCCTTTCCCCTGAACGGTCTATCACAGCAGGAGTACCCCAGGGCTCTTCTCTCAGCCCGCTCCAATTCAATATATATCTGTCCCCTCCTAACTCTCTCATCTCGTCATTTGGGATTGAAGTAACATCGTATGCCGACGATGCTCAGCGGATTCTATCTCTGGACAAAGATTCTACGTTGGCAGAAGCAAACTTCAAGATCTGCTTTTCAGCAGTCATCCAGAGGATGAAAGATAATCACGTCCGGTGCAATATGGATAATACAGAGATCATCCTGATAGGGAAAGATAAACCCTTTCAACCCAGGGCCTGGTGGCCAGAGAATGTCATAGCTCCCCCTGTCACTGTTGAAGTAGCAAATAATCTGGGAGTATTGGTTGATGCACTCCTCTCCTTCAAACCACATGTACTAAAAGTGGCAGGTACCTGTTTTGGTTAAATCAAAACTCAAAAAAATGTTTTTGATTTGATCCCCTAATGCCTAGGAAAACAGTTGCTGTGGCGTTGATTCTCTCATGCTTAGATAATTGTAACAGCCTTCTTGCAGGGATCAATAAATCAACACTGAAGAGATTACAGATGGGCCAACACGCGGCAGCCCGTTTGGTCCTGAATCTTCCTCGCAGGGCCTCCACATCGGCGGCTCTGAAATCTCTCTATTGGCTCCCTTTACATAAGAGAATGTTATCAAAATACTCCTAATCACTTTCAGAGCAGCACACAAGCAGGGTCCAATCTACCTGTCAGCAAGATTTACTTCTTATACTACAACTAGGACACTCAGATCTTCTTCAGCGCATCTCCTCAAAACCCCCTGCTATAGATATAAAACCCAGGGAGTGAAATCAGTAACAGTTTTAGGAACCAAAGCTTGGAACCTTATGCCAGACAAACTGAGATGCCTAGAAACAGAAAAACAGTTCAGGAAGGCTTTAAAGACCTGGATCTTTGGTATACCAGACGAAGTATATCACTCTCTTATTTAGGTGTTGCCTTTTTCTATTCTGCATGACCTTAACTGGATAGCGCCAAGATGCTCCTTCCGGAGTGACAGAACGTGCTTTATAAGCTCCCTATTCAATTCAATTCAATTCAATTCAATGCGAACCATGAGGACCAATTGCATCAACAGTGTACCACTGGAATAACCCTAGGGCACGATAAATGTCTGTGAGATAGCCACACCTGTCACTTGCATACAGACACTGCTGCCTGCCATTCATCACCACCAACTGCTGATGTACCTCATATCTGCACCCAGTCATGGCTCGTACTGAGAACCTCAGGGCCCGTCTCTTCACCACAGAGGAGTTGAAGGTCCTGGTGGACGAGGCCCTTGGCGATTACGGGATGCTATATGGTGCTCCAGAGGTACTGGCGAGTGTATGAATGCTCACATTACGTACTTGTAAAGTAGGATGTGCCTGTGAGTGCAAGCCAATGTTAACGCATTCTGATTTTGCTATCAGCATGGGCCATACATGACATACACCTTTTCAAACTTGAGGATGCGTGAAGGATGGCACCATAGATACTGGTGCAGCTCTATGAAAGCCAAACGTCACACATGTTGTTCTGAGATTGGGTCATGTAAATGTGTGATACGCTGCCTAGCATAATGACTTCACATCAATGGGGTGTACAGACTTATTCCTCCAGATCCATGTCTGCATGCAATGATGACATGGACAGAAGTGTGTTTTCCACCCTCCTATTTATGAAGCAGCAGTTAGAGGCCTGAGTAGTACACAAGACAGGTCTACACCTTGTGACAAGAGTGGGAGAATGAAAGGTCAGGTACCTAATTGTGACCTCAATGACAGGTGTAGCTATGCTATAGTCAAGGACATTAAGGGGTGAGTAGTGTAAGACACAGTGACTCTGACCACTACACATCATTCACAGTGTAATGTATTTTATGCTCACTCACATAGTGCTTCATAGATAAGGCCAAGTTTCACCTTGATTTTTGTACTTGCACGCTGCATGTGTATGAGATGGGCAGGTAGTGTGTCCATCATCAAAGATGTTAACATTGTAATAAGATGGGGTGCTCCAAGTGTACTTTGTGAGATGGTCTATGGCCTCTGCTATCCATTGATGTTTCTGTGTGCTTTGTGTTTACATTTTCCTGGGCTGGTACACAGTGTTACACAAAACAGTGTTAAATAGATTCCTCTTCTTTTCTCCCATGTCTACAGCTCAAAGTCCATCAGCGCAAGGCCATATGGAGGGCCATTGCCCGCAAGTTGCGGTCCCTGGGGGTCTCAAATCGATGCCATTCACTCTGCCAAAGAGGTGGAATGACATCTGCCGCCTCAGCAAAAACTTTGCTGTAATGACGCTGGGGCTGGTCCCTCAAAGTGGCAGGTTGGTGCACAGGATCGTGACCTCACTGGTGGCCTGCATCCTGGCATTCACACTGCCAGAGCTGAATGGATGCTTGATGGCCCGACAGCAGGAAGTTGGGGGTGAGTATTGTGCTAAGTGTGACTTTGCGCATGTGTGACTGCATTAATCCCAGCCCACGACAAGCCAGGACCTCTGTGATGTCTCCTGTGTGAAGCAATGGCTTCTAAGTAGTCTCAGTTGTGAGTGCATAGATTCTACATGTGTACAACGTTTTTATTCTGATGTGGAAAATACATTAACGATGTCATAGCAATTCTTCTTGACATGTTTTCATCTGCCATCCGGTGAATGTTGTCTGAACTGAGATATTCCCCCACAGGAGAAGACGTTGTGTTAAATGTGTAGCCCAGTACACTTGTCAGCCTTGTGTGTGCTGTGTGCCTCCCACAATAGTGTGCTCATGTGATGATGTGTAAGTGGCTGAAGAAATGCACAAATGTGGACTCAGGGTGCAGTGAGTTAGCAGAGGTTACACCTGTCCCATGGGTTGTATTTTCTAAATGATACAGATGACAGCATCACTCCAAAACATTTAGCCAAGTATCTGCAGCCTGGCATCACATTAAGTAATTCCCTGCAACTTTGACAGCAAGTGCACACAGGCGCTGAGGGTGTAGATGGTGATGATTGCGGTGATGCATTGGCTGATCTGCATTTGCTAATTGTGTACATGGCAACATGTCTGGGATGGTTAGACAGTGGAAGTATGATGCAATGTAGCTAAACATGGCTGTTGTGAGATTGTTTTGGCACTAGGGCATAACATGGTTGGATGTGATCAGTGGGTATGGCAAATTGTGATATGAGTGAGGTGCAGGACTGTAACTTTTGATGGCAAAACAAATGTTACTCACAGTGTCAGTCCTCAGTATTTGCGCATTGTGGAGGGGTGTCCATATGCATCAGTGCATGGTGATGTGGCTCCTGCTTTAAATCGGTGAGTGATTTCTTGGGACATCTTTGTGTAATGGATGTCATCAGTCAGCACAATGTAGGGATGTCAGATGCCAGAGCCTAGGTATTCGCACACGCTAGCTTGTCTTATGGAGGCCACTCATAGCTTGATCTACAGAAGGCACTATCACGCCTTGGATCATTGATGGCTTGGTAGGCAATTGGAATGGTGTTGGTATGTGACACACAATAGCCTTGCATCACATTGCCCTAATCAAGCTATTGTGCATTGTCTTTGTGCCAACATTAGTACATGGGGCTCAGTGGCACTTCATCTCCACAAAATATGTGTCCATGTGACATGTGCAGCATTGTGAGTCTCAGAGACATCAACTGACAATGAACAGCAGTGAGCATCATGTTAGGGTGCATTGCGAGATTTGGTGTGTTGACTTCCATCTAATTTATACATCTACAAAGTGGTTAGCATTGTTAAACAGTAGTCGTGTATCACTGGCAAACATAGTGGATGTTATGCGGTAATGTCACTTAACAATGTCCAAGTTTCTGTTTGTATTTTTGTATGTTTGTATTTTTGGGGTTCTGCGAACTCATATTTGAAGTGTGTGAAACACAGCATATTATGATGTTTAGCTCTCTTACCTTCAGGCATGTAGGTGTGCCTACAGATGATTGGATATGAAATTGAGTTGTAGATACATGCACAGAACTTTGGCAGTGTCAACGCAACATGGAGCATGACTATCCACTAAGCATGTTTATATGCATCAGCTGATCATGCCAGGTATTGGGATTATGCACACAGTAGATGGATAATTTGGATGTGGGACTTTCAGTGCAAGTATTTGAGTCTGTATAGCAAATCATGCTTGTGAGTAGGACACTTTTTTCAACCTATGTCTCTGTCTCTTGCAGCATCTGCCAAGGTCAGGGAAGGAGAGGGGCCCGACAACGAAGGGGAAGCTACTGGCATTACTGGTCCCCAGGAGTACAACGACACTGAGGGGATCAGCGCCTCAGAGGGTGACAGGAGTGCCCTGGAGGAGTTGTATCCTGAAACACCTACATCCACATCTTCAGACTCCAACAGTGTCTCCTCAGTGTTGGCGGGCACAGGAAGTTCTTCATCTGCTTCTTCATCCATCAAACCCCGTTCTGTGTCCACCCTCCCTGATGCTTCCCCAAGTGGTATCTGGGCCTGAAGCCCTAAGAAGGGTAGAATCTGCTTCCCACGAGGCACTGCCCATCTCCCCTGATGCCCTTATTGTGGAGGCAGTAAACATCTTGCAGCAGCTGTGTGTGGGTCAGACTGCACTCCTAAATACCCTCCAAAATCATGGCAACAAGTTGTCACAGGTAGTTGCATTCATGGAGGGCATTCATTCGGACGTGGGTGGCCTGCACAGAACTGTCCAGTTTTTGTCATTCCCCAGTGATGACAGCCATTCTGCAGTCCCAATATCCCAGTCCTGCTCCTGTCCCTTCGCTACCACACTCCCAGTGCCCCCATCTGACAAGAGCACACACACACCAGAGCACTCAGGCAGCCAGTCATCCACACTCAGCACACAATAACAGCAATCCAAGAGAACCAGACACCACACACCATCCCCACAGCACACTAAAAGCACACACGACCACACCACAACCAGCCCATCACAGGATACTCAGAAACATAAGCATAAAAACATGCATCCAAATTGCCTACCTCACATTCCTCACCCTCCAAGCACCATCCCATCCCCACACATGATCCAAAATCCACCCAAACACTTACCCTGGCTGCCATGGACCTGGTGCCTGCCACAACTGGTACCACCCCCCTTCAGAGGGCTGGTTAGGCAAAGACTTCCACTTCCACCATCACAGCCACCACCCCTGTGAAGCGTGTTGAAGGCAGAAAAGAGGGCAAAGTGCCTACACAACAGGGTAGGCAGGGGAAAAGGCCACCAACATCCCAGCGTACCACCAGGTCCGGCAAATTTCCCCGGGAAGATCCACCACCTGCTACACTTTCAGAGAAGAGGGAGGCTGTTGGGGCCACCTCACTTGTCACTTGTGGAAAGACACTTGATGGATTTCGGATCCCCAAACAATTGAGACCCAGCCCTCTACATGCACCAACAGCCACTGAGCCTACCCCCAGCATTTCTCTGCCTCACCATGCAACTACTCTACCAGGTCCGGCCAGCCCTCAGACTAGCATATCCCCGGACCCCTCTACCTCAGCCAATTCTCTCCCTCCCAGCTTCAGTCTTCTGACTGGGCCAGACAGTCACCCCCTCCCAGTTTCACTTCTCCACAATGTTGAAGCCAAATTTCCCCTTCCTCCCTGAGCGGTGACTGGACTGCCCGTTTTATGCCCCTGGTGAGATTCCCATGGCAGTGGACTGTGTTGCAAGTTTGCTGCGCAAGTTTTTATGCACACAAGAGCGGACTCACAATTTGGACTGGCCGTTGCCGTTGATGTTTTGCACTTTTGATGCAGATATGGAGTTTATGTATTAAAAAATAATTTATGTTGTGATATTTGCCGCTGGACTTGCTAATGATGCAGTACAATGTATGTGTACATGTTCATCTGTTCCATCCTCTGAATGCCACATTCACATTGGCATGTGCTTTCTTTGCTTTTGCAGAGGTTCCCAAAAGTTACACAACTAATGTGCTTATTGACTTTTAGGCTTCATGGGTCCTTGATGCTTGTCAACTCTAGTCCTCTTCTTTGTTTTGTTGGGGATCTGCTTTTGTACACATTGCATATTTGGATGCTCTAAATTAACAGCAGCTCTTTCTATTTACATGATGACTTCAGGTGGGGACAGGGTCCATCATATCTGTGGGTTCTATGTTGATGTGTACACACTAGTGTGGATATGTAATCATCTTGGGTAGGTATGGCTTCATAGTCACATGGGTACCTTGGAATGTGTGCACTTGAGTACTCATACAGTGTGATTGTCCTGTCATTAGCTCAAGTATTGATGTGCATGTACCGTTGAGTATGACCCTTTCACACATGTATGATCCAGTTGATGAGTGACTGTTTGTTTAAATGATCAGGCACCTGCTGGAGTTTTTGGGCACATGTAGGAGTTGTTTAAAGAGTAATGTGCACTGTGTCGGTGTAACCATGCCGTCCTAGGGTCCATCTACTTGTTGTCTACATCATTTGTGATTATGCAGAGTGTATCACTGCAATGTATATGTTGTGAGTTCTGTGATTAACCAAAGCTCTTGCTTACCTTTGTTCTCACTGTGCTGACTGGCTCTGGCAAGCAAACATTATATGTGACTTTTCACACACATTGATGTCACTCTACACTTTATTTACTGCACTGTGTGGTATTCAGACTCATGCCAACTACAAGAAGACTATTTGATGCCTACATATTGTGAGTTACTTCTCTATGTGTTTTTGCTCTGTACTCTTCTCATATGTACAATACTACTGTATACAGAACTTCTGTCCAATATGTTCCACCCCATGCCTTGCCAGTGCTTGACCCTCCCCATTACTCCATTGTATGACACTATACTGTGGGAGGATGATCTGTGCCCAGAGCTATTGTGTCTTTCAGCACTGTTTCACAATGTGCTATTTTCTTCTACTTGATTGCAGTCTTGGTTGATCATGTACAGTGCAGATGAGTTTCCGGTACAGTCCTCTAGTAAGGTTACATGCATATGTGCTTTCCTGAGTTGTACAGCAGTAGGTGAGAGCTAAAGTGTGTAGGTATTTCATGAGGTACTGCTACCCATTTTGAGAGTGATGTGATCTGTGTGCTGTGATGATTTGTGATGTTAAAGTTCATGGCAGTGAACTCAGATATGTGTGATACTGGTTTTGGTGGCGCTCACACACTGCTTATTGTGCATGCACTGCTGTCAGTGGATATTGCATTGCCCTTGTCAGGTTTGAGTCGCCCTGATGTCCAGCTGAGTTTGCTATGTAATGTTTTTGAATGTGCATATGATATGAATTTGTTGTTGACAGATGCAGTCTCTGTCCTGTGTTGGCTCTTTCTACAGACAGGTCCATGTGTGTATACTGTTTTTTAGCATGACATTGTGTGTGAGGAGTTTGTGTATTTGAATGCATTCAGATGTGTTTTGAATTTTTACTGTGCATTTCTTGGGTGCTTGTCACAGGCGGCAAAGTGGAGTCTTGTTAATTAGCTTGTTTTGTGTGCACAATTGTGCTATGGCCTCCTACATGTGAACAGTCACTTGTCAGGATTCTGCATGTGAATGTTTGTGCAACACACTGACACCATGCTCACTATGTAACTTGTGGAGTTTCTATGGCTGTCTTGGCAGATTTGTCTGGATGCACACAGTTTGTGGTTATATTTGTCATTTATTCATGTATTTTTCAATTAGTTTAGATTATGCTGTCTGTGCAGTTGGCCAGAGGAGGAATTTTATCTGTTTCAGGATGGTCTGGGATCACATGCCTATCCACTCTTTTGCTGCACATGGCCATGCTTGTTGGACTTTTCTTGGTGAGGTTTGTGATACATGTATTTGCCAATTGGTTTGAGGTCAGCATTGGATCAGACATCCCTGAGTGGACCTCAGACATTTTTAGATACACACTAGGGTGTAGCATTGGGTAGCAAGGAACTCATATGACCTTATTTTCACCTTTATCAGAGCTTGTCCCAGGTGTAGAGCAGTGAAGGTGGAAGATGGGCTGATGACGGGTATGTGTGAAGGTCATAGTTGAGTTTGACAGTCAGGGAATGTCACCGTGAGCCATGAGTGTTGTGCTGGTAGCATACACATGTCATATTAGTTGATACAGATGAGGGGCTGGTCACTGTATGGCTTATGACAGTTTATCTCATTCTGGGCCAATGCATTACTTGCATTGCTGTAACACAGGGACACTGCACAGATGTTACTTTCATATAATTTTAATCTCTGTGCCATCCATGTATTATTTCCTAAGTGTAGTGTCATATGTGGTACCTGTACATATGTTACCAGTCATTTCTCCATGCTTTTCCTGTACTGAGCCCTCCACTTTAGAATAGTGTACTTGTTATCATACAGTGCTGTTGACTTATGGTTTGTGTATGAGCCAGAGTAAGAGTGTGTGAGCTGTTTCAATGACTTAGCATGTAGACTGACCAGTTCCAAGGATTGTAATCTGCACAGTGACTCTTCATTTCTTCAATTACACACTTTTATTCACATGAATGGAAGGCAGGTGTGAGGAAGAGGAGGATTGTCATGAGTCTCAGGTCAGAGTGTACTGCTGTCAAGATGGACTCTTCCTGACACTTTGGCATTCATTCAATGCTTTTTAGTTGGTGCTCCATTTGTTGTGGTGGAGTTATGGTGTGGAGGTGTTCTGTGAGGTGGCAGTGTAGTCAGTGTTGTTGATGCACATGACATACTCACATGGTGTCATTTGTTGCAGCAGTACACAAGTCAGTCAAATTCACACTGGTGCTTACTTTGAGTTTGGTATGGGCTGTCATCATGTTGTTTGGTCTGCCATTGTATGTGATGAGCCTACCAATGTCTGCTTCAGGTGTGTGCTGAACTGTGATTATGTAGCACTGATGGCTGAAATCATATGTCATCTACCTTCGCTCTCTACCTCATCCAACACCTTGTTAGAGGACTGTGATATACACATGCACAACCTGGTTGCTCTGCCCTCCTCTGTTCCACACTGTATGTGGACTCAGCCTTATTTGGCTGCAATGATGACTATTGTCCTTTTGAAGGGACTCTTCCCTCATCCCTCACTCCTATTCCTATACAATTGCTTATGATCCTAATGAGATGTCATTATAGACAGCGTCCCAGCATATAACTTCTTGCTGCAGATATGTTGGGCTGAGTGGTGCCTCTTTTGGGAAATTTGTTGGGTGGTAGTTGCAATCAGGAGCTTGCTTGCCTGGGACAATGTGCTGGACTCCTACAACATTGTGGGCAAGTGTTACCGCTGCTTTACCGCTGCGGGGACATGGCCGCCATAACCGGGCTAGATGCCATCATTTCTATGGAGATGGGTGCCCCGATGCAAAGGTAACAATTTACCTACGTGCAAGACATGGGTACTTTCACTGTGGTATGTGTTCCTGTCTCCACTAGGGTGTCTGATGTAGACAGGACATGTATTTCAGAATGCCAGTTGTGTGTGTGTTGTTGTACAGGGGTTGTATGCGGGGATATGTTGTGGCCTTACCTGTAGCGTTGATCGCAACCGCATCTTATCTGCTGGTAATGGTTCAGGTACAGCAACGGCAGGGCTTGTAGAGCAGGATACATGACAGCCAGGAACTTGTAGAAGTGTCTCAGACTCGAGTTTATATCTCCACAGTTGTGCTTCCGCCATCTCCGATGAGCTGGTTTTTCCACTGCGTTCTGATGGGCTGTTTCAAGCATCATGATCTGATCGGCCGTGGGGACTTCATTCCGCACTGCGGGCTTTCTCTATTGGCTCCCTCCAGCACCATTACAGAACGATGTTTCTGGCAGATCCCGAAACACTGTGATGGATGGAAAAAGAGCTATCTTTGGCCATTGTAATATGCCAGTCGCGAGGACCGCCACAGGAGTAACTAAATGGACGTTTTCCACCAGCACCACAGAGCTGCCTACGACCGCCATCGTAATCAGCCCCATAATATTTAATGTATATTTTACAATTTTTTGTATATTTTATGAACATTTGTAAAAAATAATTATAATAAATAAAAATATACATTTAAATGTTTAGATTTTTTTATTATTTCTCCATTATTGTCTACAGGGAGTCAGTCTTTTTAAAATTTTAATTACCAGCCATTCTTTTTTCCTATTTCTCGCTTTTCTGTCTATCTGTTTTATTTTTTGGTCATTCTGCAAGACGGAACCTAGTGGTTTGGAGCTGTGTTTCATCGGTTAAGGTAAGTTTGCTTTATTTTACTTTTAAGGTAGTTTTAGGGTAGTGGCGAGGTAGTAGTAGTGTAGTTAGTTTTGTTAGGACATTAATTGTTCATTTTTGGATTTAGTTAGGGGTCGTTTTGGAAGTTTAGTGTTTTTTGTGCTGGATGTAGTGTTGGATAGAAGTAGAGTGTTATGTAGTGTTTTGTTATGTGTTGTTTAATTAAGTTATGTTGTAATGAATGTTGATATTAATGCTTGTGGGTTTGTACATGTTATTGTGGGACAGTGTTTTTTTTTTGTACAGGTTTTCCGTTTCATGAACGGATGGTGCTGACCATGCGTTTTTTTTTTTTTAAAGGAAAATGCATTTTAATAAGTTAATTTTTTACATTTCCTCTTATTTTTTGGATTTGTCGGAGCGTGTTTTTTTTTAAGCTAATTTTAGGGGTTTTGAGGGTTTTGGTTTTGAGAGTATTGCAGTTTGGGTGCCTCTTTTCTACAGTTCCATTTTTGCGTTTTTCGTTTAGCTACTTTTTGGGTTTTTGAGGTTTCGTTATTGAGAGAATTGCGTTGTTGGAGTCTTTTTTCTACAGTTGTTTTTATTGCATTTTTTGGGGACTTTCTTTTTGAATGGATTCGTCTTTCGATTTATCTACTATGGATTTGTTCATTTTCGAGAACTGTCTACTGCAACAAACCTGTAAGTTATCTTTCATTATTATGGGTGGGAAATGTTTTTGGTTACATTTGGTTTGTTCATTTCCTTCTTATTTAAATAATGATATTATGTCATATATTTATATGTATGTTTTTAATTTTTAAATAACAATTTTAATTATTAATTTAAAAAAGAGTAGAATTGTGTTGTTTAAATGTTTTGTGATTTTAAAATGCTTATGATGTTTAGGATTGTTTTTTGTTTACATTATCAATTTAGTAATCATGTCTAAGCATTCTAGCCCTTTAATGTTTGGAAATAGTCGAGTTTTATGTTGTAGGTATTCATACATTGTTTTTGTTTGTTTACTAAGTTAGGGATTGCTCTAGCCTTAGCTCTTGATTGCTCTGTTCTCTTTTATGGCTTCTATTAGTTTGTGTAAGGTTGGTTGTCCTCTTCCTATAGTGGCTTGGAAGGCATCCTTCCACTGCATTTTAGGTTTTTGAGCTATAGTGCTATCGTAGATGTTCCACCAGGGGATTTGGAACTTTGGTTGTCTACGGTGCCCGGACCTATGTAGCCTTCCCACCCAAGTGTATTCAAAGTAGTCTAGGAAGGGAGTTAGTTTTGTTTTGTTTGCTTGGTAGAAAGGGCTTTCAGGAAGTATGTTATGGTGGTTGGCTACTTCAGTTGTTGGTACATAGGCCAGGGCTATTCATTTTTTTATTTGATAGGCAAAGTTGCTATTGGTGGCGTAATCTATACTTAGGGGCCCATTAGGATGGCGTGCGGATATGTTGTATTTCTATCTAGGACCCTAATTCAATATTCCTAATTTATGCCCTTGTATGGCTATAATAAATAATATCCTTATAAAGGCATAAGAATCATATCCATATTTAGTCGTAGCCCATGCAGTCCAAATTAAGCAAGGCTACTTCCACAGACTCCTAGAGAGTACAACGCGTTCTTTAAACAAAGCAAACCTCCAGCAACCTGGGAAATCCCCACGCTTCTGTTTTGATTTGTCCTAGAACCCCTGTGAGCACTCAAAGAACGGCCAGTTCTTAGTGACATCTTTATTGACGTCTTATGTCCAACCTTACGTCAAACCCGGCACCTTTCAGGTATAAATATACCAACGTTGCCTTAAGCAAACACACAGTCGTTTGGAGCAGAGCGGCTATCTACTTGCCCGAGAGCCCAGCTGATGCGAGAGCCCACGGACGCCGCCCCTCCCCTTTTGAAACACTGAGAGACACGCTGTCTTTTTCTCCAGCCGAAAAAATCCAGCTACGGTGTTTTCAGCCGCCCTTGCGGGTTGCTGGGATATCGAGTCCTGAGAGAGATACCAGGCCTCCTGCTTTCTATTACCCAGGTACGGAGCTGACTAAACCCTTAAAGAGAATTCTTGACTCAGAATCTTGGCAAAACCAACTTAACTTAAAATGCTACTTACTTACTCCTTCCCACGTATTAGGCTTAGGTCAGGTACACCGGGGTATGCGTAGATTAGAAGCACCAGTTGAGTACGTTAGTCAATGTATTTATGTATCTATATATTTTATCTATTTTAAAGTATCATATGGGAATCTATGAAAGAATATCGAGAATGCAAATATCGACAGACAAAATATCGGCGCTGGAATATCGAAGGCAAGTATATCGACACCCTATCTACAACATGGTAAGTACAAAAATATCGAAAATAAAATATCGATGTTAAAAATATCGTAATTAAAAATATCATTTTTTTTCCAGTAAAAAAAAACTTAAATTAAATAAATAATACTTATATATAATTTAAACTTATTTAAAATGTATTATAATGTTTGAAATTAATAAAAATTACATATTTAATATTAAACATTTAATTAAAATTAAACATACAATATATAATATATACTTAATTAAGATATATATTTATTAAATTATTTAAAAATATTAACAAATACTATAAATTAAAAATACATCAACACTCATAAATTAATAACATAAATAATAATAAATAATTATATTTAATAAATAACAACAATTAAATATACTTTCAATATTTAAAAAATAAATTAAATACAACATTATGTAACATATTAAATACATAAATAAATATAAATAATATTGGATAGCGTAAGGGTAAAAATTACTATTCAAACTCCAGAGGGTGCAACAGTAGGGAAATCTTTGGATAGCATAGGGGTAAAATTACTATTTCAACTCCAAAGAGTGCAACAGTAGGGAAACAGTTGGATAGCGTAGGGTGAAAAATTACTATTCCCACTCCAGAGAGTGCAACAATAGGGAAAGTGTTGGATAGCGGGTGGGTAAAAATTACTATTCCCACTCCAGTGAGTGCAACAGTAGGGAAAGCGTTGGATAGCGGGTGGGTAAAAATTACTATTCCCACTCCAGAGAGTGCAACAGTAGGGAAAGCGTTGGATAGCGTACGGGTAAAAATTACTATTCCAACTCCAGAGGGTGCAACAGTAGGGAAAGAGTCACACTTCAGTTCTCCATTGGACGGACCACAGCTGCGTTCACTTTGTCTACAAAAAGACCACACCCCACAACCATCCTCAACCTACTCTGCAAAGAAACTGGAACAAAATCACCATCGACCAGATCTCCTCATCGCTTCTTCAAAACCCCCCTGCCCACTCATCGAACGCCAACCAAGCAGCCATTAACCTCACTCAATGGCTAACCAACAGCGCCGACAACCTAGCACCTTTGAAAAAACGTCAAATCAAACTAGGCAGCAAAAACGCCCCCTGGTTCAACGATGATCTTAAGAAATCCAAGAAACTCTGTCGCTCCCTTGAGAAAGAATGGAAAAATGACCCAAACACCAGCACCAGAGACGCCTTCAAAAACGCCACCCGCATACACCACCAACTGATCCGAACTGCCAAGAAAGCTGCATTCAAAGACCGACTAGACAACAACACCCACAACAGCAAGGAACTATTCAACATCGTCAAAGAATTTACCAACCCCACTGCCAACTCCAACGACATCACTCCCTCTCAAACCCTTTGCGACTCCCTAGCTTCGTTCTTCCACGACAAAATCGCAGACATCCACAACAGCTTCGACAACCAACCCGAAGACCAATCCACCCAACCTTCTACCGTACCTACACCCCCCTTGAACATCCTTAATGACTGGAACCCAATCTCCACTGAGGACACCATCCGCCTGATGAACTCCATCCACTCAGGATCCCCCACAGACCCATGTCCTCACCACATCTTCAACAAAGCAGACTTCATCATAGCACCCTATCTCCAAGACGTCATCAATTGCTCCTTCAAATCCGCCACCTTCCCGGAAAGCTGGAAACACGCCGAACTCAGCGCCCTCCTGAAAAAACCCACAGCTGATCCCACCGAACTCAAAAACTACCGCCCCATTTCGCTCCTACCATTCCCGGCCAAAGTCATCGAGAAAGCAGTCAACAACCAGCTTGCCGCCTTCCTCGAAGCCAACAAATCCCTCGACTCATCACAGTCCGGCTTCCGAGCCAAACACAGCACTGAGACCGCCCTCATCACAGCAACAGATGACATTCGAACACTACTGGACAATGGAGACACAGTCGCCCTCCTCCTCCTTGACCTCTCCGCAGCCTTCGACACAGTCTGCCACAGCACCCTTTTACAACGCCTCAACAACATCGGAATCCAAGGAAAAGCACTGGACTGGATCACCTCGTTCCTCGCCGGAAGAACTCAGAGAGTCCGCCTTCCACCGTTCAAGTCGGAGGCCACCGAAGTCATCTGCGGCGTGCCACAAGGCTCTTCACTCAGCCCCACCCTCTTCAACGTATACATGAGCCCCCTCGCGGCCATCGCACGCCAACACAACCTCAACATCATCTCCTACGCTGATGACACTCAGCTGATCCTCTCCCTCACCAAAGACCCAAACACCGCTAAAACCAACCTACATGAAGGAATGAAAGAAGTAGCCGAGTGGATGAAGCACAGCCGTCTTAAACTGAACTCAGACAAAACAGAAGTCCTCATCTTAGGTACTTCGCCTTCCGCCTGGGACAATTCTTGGTGGCCAGCTGCCCTAGGAAAAGCACCCATTCCAACGGACCACGCACGGAACCTGGGCGTCATCCTGGACTCCTCCATCTCGATGTCCAGACAAGTCAACGCAGTTTCTTTATCTTGCTTCAACATCTTCCGCATGCTCAAAAAAACATTTCGCTGGATCCCCACCAAAACTAGAAAAACGGTCACCCACGCACTAGTTACAAGCCGCCTGGACTACGGAAACACCCTATACGCCGGTCCCACCGCTAAACTTCAGAGAAAACTCCAACGCATCCAAAACGCATCAGCCAGACTCATACTAGACATCCCGCGTAAAGACCACATTTCCGGTCACCTAAAAGACCTCCACTGGCTCCCTGTCAATAAGAGGATAACGTTCCGCCTCCTCACTCATGCACACAAAGCACTCTATGAACTTGGACCAGAATGCCTCAACACGCGATTATCCTTCTACTCCCCCTCCCGCCAGCTACGTTCCTCCAACCAAGCCCTCGCTGCGATTCCACGCATCAACAAATCCACCATGGGGGGAAGATCCTTCTCCTACCTAGCGGCTAAAACTTGGAACTCCCTCCCCATTCACCTCCGCCTCACTCAAAACCACCCAGCCTTCAGAAAGCAGCTTAAAACCTGGATTTTCGACAAATAATTCCCCACCCTTCCTCAAGCGCCTTGAGACCCTCTGGGTATGTAGTGCGCTATATAAATTATTTGACTTGACTTGACTTGACTAAAACATAAAAATCACATCACCATGCTCGGTCCACTAGGTAGACCAGGAGCAACGTGGCCGGTTCTAGCCAGCTACACACCACATCCAGACATTGATAAAATGTCCGACCGGGAACTTTTAGCTCAGCTGAAAATACTAATTGTTATGTTATGTTATGTTACTTTATTGCTTTTATAGCGCACGGCAACTCCAGAGGAGCATCCCGGCGCTTTGGCAAAGAAAAGAACAGCATGAAAAGCAACCACACAACAGAAAAAGAGATAAAAGGACTAATTCCTAAAAAGCCATGTCTTCAAGTCCTTTCTAAAAGCAAGAAGACAGGGGGCCGATCTCAGGGACAGTGGCAATTCATTCCAAGCCTTGGGAGTCAAATAGCGGAAAGATCGACCTCCCAAGCGTACACGACAGATTGCAGGGACAGTCAGCAAAGACAGACCCGATGACCTGAGAGTCCTGCCTGGCACATACCGAGAAAAACGTTTCCCAAGGTATTTGGGGCCAATACCATGTAGGGCCTTAAAGGCCACCGTCAGGCATTTAAAAAGGACTCACTTGGAGATAGGCAGCCAATGAAGGGTGTTCAATAAGGCAGTGGCACCAGCTCTCCTCGGGAGTCCAAAGATGGCACGGGCTGCCGAATTTTGGACCACTTGCAAACGGGTCACAAGGTATTTCGGTAGACCCAAAAACAGCGCGTTTGCGTAGTCCAAACGCGACCCGATTAGTGCCTGAACAACTGTCTTCCTGTGGTTGAGTGATAGTAGAGGAAGAAATTTCCTCAGCATCCGTAAGATGCCGGAGCATTTCCCAACAGTGGACGAGATGTGGGGTCCAAAGGATAGGTCACAATCTACTATCACTCCCAAATTCTTGGCCTGGACAGCGACCTTGTCAGGAGGAAACATACCCTATTAAAATACATAGACAATTAGTCCAATATGTAATGCGGACTTCAACAGTCCAACCAGCTATTAACATTCCACAGCTGACCCCTCATCAGGGGAACACAAACAAAATTACACGACAGAACATACAATCATGTCTTGGTAAAATACCCTCAAAACGGGAACAAATTCCATTCTGGTTAGCACAAAAAATCACTCAAATAGAGGCAGTATTTCCTGATACTACTCCTACTGAGAAACATAGAATTCTAACTATCTGTCTTCCAATGGGGATCGCACCACATGTGGAGGACTGTGACACTTGGGGCACAGTCTTTGCTTCCATCTACACAAAACCACATGGTGTTCCATCCATGGCGGTACTACCAGATGTGTTAAGACAGATTCAAAATGAATACGGTCCAGAACCTGCTTTAACTCTGGGTATGAAATTACTGAAAGACTTCAAGCAGGTCTCGGCTATATTATTAGCCAACATAAAAGGAGAAGCAGCATCTGTGGCGATCCGCCAGAAATTGAAAGAAACAGATATAGCAGAACAACCTTTTGGACTTGCCAGAATCATAGAAAAATCCTATGAAGAACTAGGTAGAGATAGTTTGGGTGGGAAACCAGTAAAACCCCAACTTCTTAAAAAACACTGAAAAAACTTTTATTAAAAATAATCTAAATACTCCAAAAAAGAGTTGGGATGGTAATAAACAATCCACTCCCAAAGAAAAACGATTCCAATCCAGAGGAAGGTCTCCTCAACGGAGAGAAAGATCTCCGGACCAAGGAAACAAGTCTTCCTAGAGGGAGCCCTCTGAGAAAAGATACAACCTTAGAGATAGGGATAAATTAAGAAAACCTGAGAGATATCAAGATATTGATACACGTCCCTCTCGATCTTTTCAGACTTCCTCACAGATATCGGAAAGAAGAGGACGGTCAGAACACAAGGAAGAGCACGTCAAGTCCAAAGACAAGGAACCTGCTCATCAAAGTAAAAAATTACAATTTCCAAGAAAGAAGGTAGGCAGTATTAAAATAATTAAACATGCCGAGGATACTGAGGACACAACTGAAAAATGGAGAGTGGGCCCAGACAATGCTAGACAGCGCAGCAGAAGTGACAATAGCTCGCAAGATCTTGATCAATCTTCTGGAGACAGTGGACACGAATGAATACATTCAAGTGGAAACTGCAGATACCAGAGTTAGCAAACCTCATAAAATATACGAAATAACATTACGTATAGAGGGAGACAAGACTAGGAAAGTAAGGGATAACCTTTCGAAAGGCTATGACATCCTGTTAGCTGAGAAAGACTGGCCACCAGAGTTTGTCAGGGAGTGCTCTCATGGCGAGAAAATGATTATGCCTGCCTTCTCAAATCATATTCCAATTCATTAAAAATATACACTTGCAAGAAAATGGGCAGTAGCCCAAGCTCCTGCATTATATAAAAATCATATAGGATGGGATGAGGACCCTCCTCCTCACAAAATCCAGTTAAAAAGTCAACCCACTGCACAAAGGCAGTATCCTGTTAAGCAAGAAGCTAAAAAGCAAGTCAGGGAGATCTTAGATCAACTTGAATACCAGGGGGTGATTGAAACATGCATCTCACAAATGGACAATCCTTTGTTTCCTGTCTCCAAGCCAGATGATTCATATCGTCTAGTTTTGGACTACAGACACTTAAATTCCTGTTGCAAAACATTTGCAGTACAAAACTCACACAGTGCAGCACTAATGAATAACATCCTGCGCAAAAAATACAAAACGACATAAGACATCTCTAATGGATTCTTTTGTAAAAACATAGCACCTGAGAGCAAGTATTTGACCGCGTTCTCAATAATGGGGTCGCAAAAACACTTCTGTCGACTCCCACAGGGATTCAAGAATAGCCCAGGATTATTCTCAGCAAGAGTAACAGAGTTACAACAAATATATGATGATGAGGCATTATCTTATGTCGATGACATCTATCTCACAGATGATGACCTGGAGACTCACTTGAAAAGAGGGAACACCATAATACTTGGTTTCGCAGCTGAGGGTTGCAAATTCAACTTTAAAAAGTCACGAATTGCCCATATAACTGTCCTATTTCTAGGATATGAATTATCAAGTGAAGGCAAAAGCCTAGCAGACAACTTCTTAGAGAAGTGTGCTGTACTCCAAGCACCTAAAACGCTGAAGAACTTACAATCAATACTAGGTTTCCTGAATTTCGGAAGAACATACATTCTAAATTATGCAGAGAGAGTTAAACCTCTCTATGAATTAATAAAATCTGATTTCAAACCAAACAATTGGACTCAGAAACACACAGAAATTTTAAGATCATTGCAAACAGACATGTTAGCTAAAACAAAATTACAAACTCGCGAAAACATACGCAACCTTGTAATCCGAGTCATCCCAGGAAGATGCGGATTCACGTACCTGCCCTCTAATGAGGGAGAAACGGTACCAATAGCTTACAAATCACACTTGTACACACAAGCTGAAATTAAATTCAGTTCTACTGAAAAAATTCTAATAGCGGTTCAAACTGCTGTAGCAAAAGAAAGAGCCCAAGGCAGAAGATGTGTGTCCTCATGTAACATAACTGGTGCTATGTAAAGCACTCTGATACCTGATTCGGTTCGGGTCTAGTTCGCGCTATATAAAACTCTACTAAAAAAAAAAAAAAAAAGATTAACTGTTTTAACAGCAGAATCAGCCCTTGAGGCATTAACAAGCCCACGCAATTTGACTGTTGTGGCATTAGATCCAAAATGGATACAATGGGAAAATTCTCTTGCTGCAGAAGAGGTGAAATACTATTTTGACCCGAAAATGAAAAAACTAGAAAATCTAGAATATGAAGAAGAATATCCTCTGCCAATCGAAATTCTGCCTCTCGAACAATACACATATGTAATCTACATGGACAGATTTGCACAACAATACGATATAGAGAAAAAATCTTACAACGCAGCGTGCGCGATTGTTAAAGGTCGCTGGCGCTTTGGTAAATTCAGACCATTAATTACCAAAACTGAAACACTCAGAAACTGTTCAACTCAGCGAGCTGAAATAAGATCTTTAAAGATGGCGCTTGAAAATGCCGATCACGAATTCCCCACACTAATAGTGTGCGATTCGCATTACTGCGTCAAGTCTTACAATAATGCCTTGCAGAACTGGGTTCGAAAGGATTACAAAGATGACACAGGTGCCACAATAAAGCATAAAAAGCTTTGGGAACAGGTAGTTCTTTTGCAGAAAGAACTACAAAAGACTCACGTGATACATACACTGAGTCATCAACGTGATGGCGTTCACGTTGCAGGGAATTCATTGGTTCACAGAGCCACAGCTGAAGCAGCTCAACCGGCTCCCGTAGCCACAAAAAAGCATTCAGAAAAATACATAGACGGAGAAACTATGCTGGCGGTAAAAGCGTATTTAAAAGGCGACTATGCAGCATTACCTCTGAACTATCCACTCAGTAATACATACATAATTGATGCAAACTCCGTTCCTTTTGCTCAAATCCCTGGAGTGGGGGATAGAGTAATTCCAAACACGAACAGGAGAGTCTTTTTAATAGCAGACGCACACATGGGATTGGGTCCAAGGTACCGAGAGATCAAGGAATCTCAGAAAGAATTACGATCAGAATACTGGTGGCCGGGGATGACCCTGCAACATTACAAATTTGCAATGGGCTGTCAAAACTGCAACAGAGATCGCAGTCGCGAACCGACCGGAGTAATGCCAGGACCCTTCTTTAAGTAAGCATAAGGCTATCTATACGCAAAAATCCAGCAGGAGAAATGCGTCCCATATATGTGTAAGACTAGATTCACTTAAAATGTAGACACCAGCGCTCGGCTGACGCCAGAACTGTTATAAAAGATTTGCGAGTCTTTATCGGCACATACGCAATTGGCATGCTACATTTTGACCAGGGTCCTGCTTTTAGCTCTAGGGCTTATAAGGAGGCCATGGCCAGCATGGGCATTGCATTGCGGTACTCTTGTCCATTCCATCCTGAGGGAAATGCGGTAGTGGAAAGAAAAAACCGGGACATAAAGCAATCTATAACGGCGAGGGTATTAGGTTCGGGTGATGGGTGGGTCAAACATTTAACAAGTGTCCAACGTAGTCTTGATAATCTGCCAAGAAATTCTCTAAAAGGTCTCAGTCCGTACGAACTATTGTTCGGTACTAGAATGTATATTCAGGATCTTGATAGTCACACTTCAGTGGTAGAAGAAAAATGCTTTGACATCAAAGACCGTTTGGCTGTTTTACAGGACTTAAATGAAACAAGATGAAACCTGAGCAACATAAAGTTAAAGCAACAGCCAACAGCCACTGAAGAAAAACCACCTGTCCCAGCAAGACCTGTCTGGATTCCAAAGATTGGGGATCTGGTCAGAGACAAGATCGCGGTAAAGGTGAATTTGGGCCTTCTTACAGAAAAGCAGTACCTGTCTTAGCTGTCAGCGGAACAAGATCAGTTGTACTACCGCCCCTTGCTGGTAAAAAGGAGAACCCAATTGTATCCATCGACCTGGTAAAACCACAATCATGTGGCCAATAATAAGTAGTAGGCCCAGTGGACTCCCAAGAAATAGCAGAGTACCAAAATTTGCTACAATCCAAGAGGTTCAAACTGAGAGACTAATCACATTCGATAAACCTGCAGTGAATAAAAAAGGACTATGCAACAAAGCCATGGAACTTATGCCTCTTGAAACCCAAATTGCAACAGTTCGTCAAGAAACACCAGTCTACAACGATGTAGCCTCAGACTATGCTAATGAAACAACAAATGACAGAACTGCATCTGGCTACTTCATCAATTTCGATGACTTTTCTCAAGATCCAAGCGAACCTGAAGAAACGCCAGCAACAAAAACTTTCAAAGACAAAGTAACTGAACTCTTTCATCAACTCAAAGAAACCTATCTGATTTCTCCATGGATTGAATTTTGGATTGTGTTAGGTGTACTTTTCCTCCTGCTTTGGCTCATCATGGTTCTTTGGGGGTCATTAGGATGGCGGACGGAAGTGCCTCCGCAGCACCGGAGTATGCGGAACATGCCTATTCTCCGTCCGCCCGTCGCAGACACTCCGTCCGCCAGATCAGGATAGCAAATAGAGGTCAAAATCCGTCCGCTGCGGTAGATGACGGTCCGCCGCACAACCTCACCCAACCACGCAGCGGACGTAACCAATCCAGATACGCCGCCGTACGGACTGACGTCTACGCCCGTCCACCAAATCAAGATTGCGGAAAATACACATAAAAGCGCCACGGAAAAACAACCTGCCTGAACACAGCGGATTCACCACAGCGACCATACCCACCACGAGCCGCTCGCCGACATGGACCCTGCACTACACGCATACCCGATACTCTACGCGATCCACCACGTCCGAGTCTTGGCCCATCATCGAGGACGACGCAGGTAGGCTACAAACATTTCGCTGCCTGGTGAGGAGTACCTGCAAGGGACGTGACGTAGAGAGGGGGGAGTGACATGTAGCGGAAACGACTGATACGTGTGGAGGGCACCACCTGCAAGGCTCGTCACCCAGGTAGGGGGGAGTGGCATGTAGCGGAAACGACTGATTCTTGTGGAGGGCACCACCTGCAAGGGTCGTCACCCAGGTAGGGGGGAGTCACATGTACTGGAAACCACTGAGTCGTGTGGACGGCAGCACCTGCAAGAGTCGTGACCTAGGTAGGGGGGAGAGACATTTATCCGAACACACTGCCTTGAAGGAAAAACAAATACACACCAGCATCACACACGCAAGAATGACTCCGACAACCCACGACACATGAATGACAACTTTATTTACACATAATCGGGGTAACATCACAGTGTAAGCTCGAGCATGGGCAGTGTGGACACCAGAGCAGGTACATCAGAGGCAGTACATCACAGGGCATAGAGCTGCATGAGAACACCAACAGGGCAGTGTGGACACCAGAGCAGGTCCATCAGAGGCAGCACATGAGAGGGGCTAAGTGCACCAACAGTCCTTGGCAATGCACAGGTCCATCAGAGGCAGCACATGAGAGGGGCTAAGTGCACCAACAGTCCTTGGCAAGGCACAGGTCCATCAGAGGCAGCACATTAGAGGGGCTAGGTGCACCAACAGTCCTTGGCAAGGCACAGGTCCATCAGAGGCAGCACATGAGAGGGGCTAAGTGCACCAACAGTCCTTGGCAAGGCACAGGAACATCAGAGGCAGCACATGAGAGGGGCTAAGTGCACCAACAGTCCTTGGCAAGGCACAGGTCCATCAGAGGCAGCACATAAGAGGGGCTAAGTGCACCAACAGTCCTTTGCAAGGCACAGGTCCATCAGAGGCAGCACATGAGAGGGGCTAAGTGCACCAACAGTCCTTGGCAAGGCACAGGTCCATCAGAGGCAGCACATGAGAGGGGCTAAGTGCACCAACAGTCCTTGGCAAGGCACAGGTCCATCAGAGGCAGTACATCACAGGGCATAGAGCAGCATGAGAACAGCAACAGGGCAGTGTGGACACCAGAGCAGGTACATCAGAGGCAGTACATCACAGGGCATACAGCAGTATGAGAACAGCAATAGGGCAGTGTGGACACCAGAGCAGGTACATCAGAGGCAGTACATCACAGGGCATACAGCAGTATGAGAACAGCAACAGGGCAGTGTGGACACCAGAGCAGGTACATGAGAGGCAGTACATCACAGGGCATACAGCAGTATGAGAAGAGCAACAGGGCAGTGTGGACACCAGAGCAGGTACATCAGAGGCAGTACATCACAGGGCATACAGCAGTATGAGAACAGCAACAGGGCAGTGTGGACACCAGAGCAGGTACATCAGAGGCAGTACATCACAGGGCATACAGCAGTATGAGAACAGCAACAGGGCAGTGTGGACACCAGAGCAGGTACATCAGAGGCAGTACATCACAGGGCATAGAGCAGCATGAGAACACCAACAGGGCAGTGTGGACACCAGAGCAGGTACATCACAGGGCATACAGCAGTATCTGAGGCACCACAAGTACGAATCACCAACAACCCGTAACAAGGTCCACAGCAGTGGAAGACTGTGTACAATGGACAATTCACACACCATGTCCAATTACATGTGAGTGAAGACAACAGCACCTTACATCACACTATCAGGTGGATTGCGTGAAGTTCCCGCATCGGACAGACTGGCAGCACCAGAAACCGTAGTGTGACACACAGCCACAGATGTAGTGACTGACACGTGAGCCACAGACCCAGACAGACTGCCAGCACCTGAAACAGGAGTGTGAGACACAGCCACAGCCCGAGTGACCGACACATGGGCCACAGACCCAGACAGACTGCCAGCACCTGAAACAGGAGTGTGAGACACAGCCACAGCCCGAGTGACCGACACATGCGCCACAGACCCAGACACACTGCCAGCACCTGAAACAGGAGTGTGAGACACAGCCACAGCCCGAGTGACCGACACATGCGCCACAGACCCAGACACACTGCCAGCACCTGAAACAGGAGTGTGAGACACAGCCACAGCCCGAGTGACCGACACATGCGCCACACACCCAGACACACTGCCAGCACATGAAACAGGAGTGTGAGACACAGCCACAGCCCGAGTGACCGACACATGCGCCACAGACCCAGACACACTGCCAGCACCTGATACAGGATGAGGCACAACTGATACAGTGCCACTACATGATGCATGACAGCAAACAACAGACACAGTGCCACTACCTGACACATGCGAGTCAACTGCAGTGGCGCCACTGGGACCACTGAAATGATGAGCCACAGGGCTGTATGGGCCAGGAGGCAGGGTGGCTCTGGGAGCGGGGGATAGTTGCAATTGGCCGACATCGGGTTGGGCATGTGTCAATGGTGTGTGTTTCCGTTTCTTGGTGACATGTGACTGCACCCTGGACAGGACAGGACTGGCAAGTGGGCCTGACTGGGTAGAAATATCACCCACCATGGGAGGTGCATCTGCTGGCGGGGGAATGCTCTCTGGGGACGTGCTTGAGCCAGCTTGTCGTTTGCTGTGTGGCTGCCTTCTGGCCTCTGCAACATGTGGCATGGGGGATGCTACTACAGGGTCAACCTCCATCCGCTCCTGACGGGCCCTGATGGGAGTGGAGGTAAGGGGTGACTCCACTGCGGAGACATCTGTATTCCGTTTCCCAGAAAACAGCAACCGCAGTGCATCAAGGGGTGATGTATGCCTGTCCTTGACAGCACCACTGTCCATGGGAGATGCCTTTGCCCTTGGATGTCCTATTTCCGTAGGAGGAATGATGTCTGTGGATCTTCCCTGTTCCCTGGATGGTGCCCTGTCCCAGGCAGCAGACTTGTCTTTGGTGTACACATCCCCAGGACACACCTTCTCCCTGTGTGTGTCCCTGCCCCTGGGAGTGTCCGTGCTCTTCTTAGGTGCGTATGTCTTGTGACTGTCCTTGTCTCTGCCCTTGGGAGTGTCTCCTTCCTTCCTAGTCTCCCTGCCCTTGGGAGTGGCTCCTTCCTTCCCAGTCTCCCTGCCCTTGGGAGTGGCTCCTTCCTTCCTAGTCTCCCTGCCCTTGGGAGTGGTTCCTTCCTTCCTAGTCTCCCTGCCCTTGGGAGTGGCTCCTTCCTTCCCAGTCTCCCTGCCCTTGGGAGTGGCTCCTTCCTTCCTAGTCTCCCTGCCCTTGGGAGTGGCTCCTTCCTTCCCAGTCTCCCTGCCCTTGGGAGTGGCTCCTTCCTTCCTAGTCTCCCTGCCCTTGGGAGTGGCTCCTTCCTTCCCAGTCTCCCTGCCCTTGGGAGTGGCTCCTTCCTTCCTAGTCTCCCTGCCCTTGGGAGTGGCTCCTTCCTTCCTAGTCTCCCTGCCCTTGGGAGTGGCTCCTTCCTTCCTAGTCTCCCTGCCCCTGGGAGTGTCCCTGCTCTCATGAGGTGCCTTCCTCTTCTCACTGTCCATGTCCAAGGTAGTGTCAATGGAACTGGGAGTAAGGTTTGCCTTGGGAGTACCTTGTGTGTGGGATGCCTGTGCAGCATGTGTAGCCATTGAACCCAAACCCTCTATTGGATCACGTGTCTGTACTCCACTGTCTCTGACGGTGTCTCTGTGAACAGATTTAGCTGACCTAGGGGATGGTGTCTGAGCCCTCCGAGACTTGACGTGCTGGCTGACGCTGCTTCTAGTGCAATGACCTGTGTTCGAGTCCTGGTCAGACAATTGACTCCCCCCTGAGACATCCAGTGTTGTAGATGGTGGAACAGAAGTTGCACCCAGTCCCTGCGACTGTACAATGGCAGACGACACACTGTTCCCCAATGACTGCACTGTCCTGTGTAGAGCAGCCAGATCGCCATGCATACCTTCCATGAAAGCTACCACCTGCCCCAACTTCCTATCGTGGTCTTGGAAAGCATTAATCATATTGGTCTGCCCCACACACAGCTGTTGCAGCAGATCAACAGCCTCAGCACAAAGAGCATTTTGGCTCACGGAGGCCGGGGCAGCGGTTCCGGCACCGAACGCTACTCTGCTCCCCCTACTCCTGCGTGCACGAACAGTACATGGTGCAGTTGGCGGCAGGGTGGGCCCTGTGTGCTGTGTCCCGACCAAAGGTGTTGATTGCCCACTCCCAGTCTGTGACAACAGTGCTGACTCACCAACACTGTCGGAAGATGTTGACGATGTTGTCTCCACATGCGAGTCCTCCGGGACGGTCCTGTCCCCCTCTCCGGCGCTGCCCCCTTCTGTGTCAGTCTGCGTGTGCCCGACGTCTGATCCGGATGCCTTGGCTTCAAACATCTCCTCGGTCTGTGGCTGAGTGTCCTCTGCCAAAGCTGAAATTCACAGAAAAGAGGTGTAAGTCACAGCCACACTCACGTACAGTACTGGTACGGAATCCCTATTGCCATTGCTGACGATGTACTTCGATCCCCCAACCTGCACACGGGCCACCCCTACCAGTCATCCTCACACGAAATAAGTGGCGTTGTCCGTGCGACATGTACAGCATGCGGACAGGGCATGAGCAACTACATCTGCACACCAGTCTTGCCATGGGGTGACGGAGCACTACAGCATGTGCATCAACACTCAACTACTTAGCGAGTGCCGTCTCAACATGCCGCACCGGAAAGTGACTTTTAACTGCGCCAATGTCACCAACATGGCATTGAAACGAGACGCACGATTCACGGAAGTCACTAATGTGTCTGGCCAACATAACATGCATTGCACTCACAAGCAACATTCACTGACAGTATGCTTACCGCCACGTTGCTGGTCATCCACACGCAACAGCTCGGACAGGGCAGGATGCGTCACAGCTATGATACGGTGCATGAGAGGGGTCATTGAGCGTCGGGCCAGTCGTGCCGTTCTTGGAATCATCCCTAGTGTCACTTCCGCTACCTTCCTGCTCAGCCTGGAAATGTCGTCCCAGCGTTTGTGGCAGTGTGTATGTCGTCTATTGGACACCCCCACTGCTCGTACATCACGTGCAATGCTCCTCCACACGTCCTTGCGAAGGCGCAGCTTGACCTACCATGATGGGAGACAAAAGGGTGCAAGTTAGTGGACAGTTGGCCAGTCACACAGATTGGGGCAACACGTTACTCTCAGCAGCCATGCACATTGCGAATCATGTGTTGGTCCCACATCACACCGCCAAGATCCCAGAGCCCAGGTGTCATGGTACACCTCATGCACACCAACTTGTCCCCCACAGCACTTACCACCTGTCCGGGTGCGCCGTACAGGCGTCCGTAGTTGCGGAGCACACCGTCCACGAGGACATCCAGCTCCGCGGCGGTGAAGGGACGAGACCGGATCTCTTTGACTCTCGACATGGCAAGGTCACGGAGTAGGGCACTAGAGCGGCAGTCGGTGGTCAGCTCCGCAGCAGCAGCTGGAGGTGATGGTCACAGGCAGCAGTCGGTGGTCAGCTCCGCAGCAGCAGTTGGAGGTGATGGTCACAGGCAGCAGTCGGTGGTCAGCTCCGCAGCAGCAGTTGGAGGTGATGGTCACAGGCAGCAGTCGGTGGTCAGCTCCGCAGCAGCAGTTGGAGGTGATGGTCACAGGCAGCAGTCGGTGGTCATCGTGGAATGTGTGGTATTGCACATGACACATTTATAGGGCCCTGTGGCCATGTCAGTGGCATACGGCGACAGCCATTGGTCAGCCCTAGAAGCGTGTTTGGAAATGGGCCAATGACTGGCCCTGGTGTTGCGCTGCACAGCATATGGTACATTCTATTGGGCACACGCCGCCCTTGTTCGCACCTCCCATTTCTGCACGTGCACAGACCGTCACGCTCACACACCAGCTAGTGCATGTGCAAGGTTCCGGGACGGATGGTCGATTTGCAACAATGTTGTATCACTGGCGCCAACATGGCGGGGCACGTGTTCGGCGGGGGACGTGCAGGCCAACAAATCCATAAGCTGATGTCAATGCACATGGCAGGTCATGCCCCCCCTTACAGTGACATTGCATAATCCAGCCTTCACCGGCCGGCCGGCCGGCCCTGCCCTGCCCAGGACCGCCGTGCCAGCCATGCCAACCACCGCCGTTGCACGGCCCTTCCACTACCGGCGTTCCCTGGCGGGCCGTGCAACGGCGGTGGTTGGCATGGCCGGCACGGCGGTCCTGGGCAGGGCCTGGCACGGCAGTAGTGGAAGGGCCGTGCAACGGTGGTGGTTGGCATGGCCGGCACGGCGGTCCTGGGCAGGGCAGGGCCGGCCGGCCGGCCGGTGAAGGCTGGATGATGCAATGTCACTGTAAGGGGGGGCATGACCTGCCATGTGCATTGACATCAGCTAATGGATGTGTTGGCCTGCACATCCCCCGCCGAACACGTGCCCCGCCATGTTGGCGCCAGTGATACAACATTGTTGCAAATCGACCATCCGTCCCGGAACCTTGCACATGCACTTGCCGGTGTGTGAGCGTGACGGTCTGTGCACGTGCAGATAATGTGAATGTCGAAGGCGGGCCGCGTATGCCCAGACGTAAACAGCGGAAGCAGTGCACCGCCATGGCGGGGTCAATGTTTGAATCTTCGCTGATGATGCACCTTGTACCATTGTCTGCAGCTGCCTGCTGACGGTTGTGTGCGTGATTGCGTGGCTACACATGTCATGCTCTATCCCATGTGTGTCCATACCATGGCCATCGGTGAGCCACAAGTGTCCATCACGTCTGCATGTCCACATCGGGTAGTACCCTACACAAGTTTGTCGTACCTCACATCTACACAGTAGATCCCGTATGTATGGGCACCTGTGAATCAGTTGTCAGTGAGGGGTATGTGTCAGATGATGACTATGGTGGGGGTACTGTTGTGTACTGTACATGTGTGTTGCCTATTGTGTCCCCATGCATGTGATGTCCGTATGGCCACCATTATTGGTGTTGCCATTGGTGCATCATGAAATGGGGGGGGGGTGTTTATTTTAGTATGTGTGCATGTACTTGCATGTGTGCATGTGATGTTGGGCCTACACATGTGGGTCATGTGACATGTCTGGTTGGCAGTAATGTTGAGGTGAGACACTGTGCATTGCACATGTTGCTAAACATCATGTTGCTAGTGGATGCACATTGTTGCTACGTCAATCCATGTTGTCCTGACAATCAGAGAAGTCACACATATGACAATCATACACTGGATACTACATGTTGGTAGAGGGCGTTGACATGTGAGTGAGTTGCACACACATGCGTTGTATGTGAATTGACTTCCATTCCATCTACTCCCACACAGGAGGGCTCCAAATGTCCATCGCCCATACACTGTGCTGGAGGATATGGTGGACAAGGAGGTGATCCGGAAATTCAGGCTGGATCGCCGTCGATTGTTGGACCTTGTGACCCTATTGTCTCCTCACCTGCTGCCGCGAAGAACCTATCCAGGTTCCATGACACCCACGCAAAAGGTGATGTCGGCACTCCATTTCTTTGCAACAGGCACATTCCAGTACACAGTTGGACATGCCGGGGGAATGTCACAGGCCATGTTCAGCACGGTACTCCGGGATGTACTGACAGCCATGATGCTGTACAAGCATGACTATATACATTTCCCTCAGGCGGCAGAGTTGGCAGCGGTCAAAGCTGACTTCTATGCACTGGGTTGTATACCACACGTTGTGGGTTCCATTGATAGCACGCATATCGCTATCATTGCACCACGGGCACGTGAGCAGGTGTATAGGAATCGGAAACACTTCCATTCCCTCAACGTGCAGGTGGTGTGCCAGGCCGACAACATCATCTCACATGTGTGTGCAAGATTCCCTGGCTCTGCACATGACGCCCACATCATGCGGAGCAGCATTGTCCCCCAACTGATGGCTAATCTGCGTCCGGCACAAGCGTGGCTTGTTGGTGAGTATGCTGTGGTGACAGGAGTGATATCTGTGTGGCATGGTGTGCCCCACAATGCAGGTTGTGATGTTTCTCTCTCTCTCTCTTCCACCAACACAGGCGACTCGGCTTACCCAAACAGGCCTTGGCTGCTCAGTCCCATACGCAATCCCACTACAGCTGGAGAAATGAGATACAATGATGCCCATGGTAGGACACGTCGAGTGGTAGAACGAACATTTGGCCTGCTCAAGTCTAGGTTTCGGTGCCTGGATAAGACTGGAGGGGCCCTGCCTTACTCACCAGGCAAAGTATGCAAGATCGTGATAGCGTGCTGCATGCTCCACAACCTGGCTGTGCGCAATAACATTGAACTGCTCTTGGACCCTGATGAACTGCAAGTTCCTCGCCCTCCCGACCCACCCATGTCAACTGATGAGGATAGTGGTGAGGAGGAAGGTGTGGACCAGAGGCGCCAGATCATTGATCGCTACTTCCCTTGATTGTGAGTGTGCTCCTCTTGTGCTGCTTGGGTATGCCCTGTGAATGTGTGCTGGTGTTGTGGCATTGTGGTGTGCTTCATCTCTGTGTTCTGCAATGTGATGCATGCATGTGTGTGTGTGTGTTAATTTTTGGTCAATGCACGTCTCCATGATGTGTGTCGTCTCATCCATTACTGTTGTGATGCCTGTGGGTTGTTCAATGTTGCACTGCAGTGTGTTCTGATGAGTGTGATCATGTTTCCTGACGTGTCTTTGCGGTTTCTATTTTCCCTAGGTCACTCCCGCAGCGCCATGATTCTGTACCAGTTGGATACCTGTACCTAGTAACATCTGTTTCTGATGCATTCATGTGAATAAACATGGAGGCAACACATGATTGAGTGAGTAAGTGGCATTTATTTACAAATTTTGCATGGGTGTAGGTGCATATTTACAAATGAATGAAGGGGTGGGGGAGTGAGAGTAGAAGGTTATGGCAGATGAAATGTCTGTGCTGACACCACATAGGGTGGTGTCTGCCTAGTGCAGCAGGCCTGTGGCAGGTGGGACCGGATAGTTGGCAGGGTGAATGGCATGCTCAGGTACTGTTATAGTCATTTTCGGTTCCTCTTGGAGCGTGTGCCAGCTGCTTCCACACTGCTCTCGCCCACTTCCAGCCTCGGACGGCCCCTCCGTCTTTGTGACGGGACGGAGTCAGCTGGGTGCGCTGGCGCATCAGGTACCACATCCGCCGCAGGTGGCGGTGGCGGTGGCGTTGTTTGTGGGGTTGTGGGGAGGGTGGTGTTGGCGGATGTACATGGCATCCGCATGTTGGTTGTCATGGTAAAAATGTCCACTAGTTGACCAAGCCGCCTCTCAATGGCCCCCAACATAGCAGTGTTGTCAAGAAAGTCCTGGTGGGCCCGGTCTGCCTGTGCCTGACCACTTTGATAGCTTTCCTCCACCCTGGCCAGTGCTTCCAATGACTGTTGCACAGCATTGTGTGTGTTGGTATCCTCATGTCGTCTTTGGCCTATGCTCCTGCCTGCCGGATCTGGCCTTGCATCTCTGCCTTGCCTCACACTCTCCCTGCGTGGCTGGGATGGCGCTGGCACGGCGTTGGCCGGTGGGTTGGGCAGGGTGGCAGGGGCAGGAGTGGTGGTAGTAGTGGTAGTGGTGGAGGTGGTGCTGGTGGTGGCTGTGCAGGTCACAGTGGCCGGTGTTGTGACAATGGCAGAGGCCGTAGTCGTTGGTGCAGGTGTGACCTGGGAGCCAGATGGCCCTGGCTGCCTGCTTGTGCTGGGATCATCTTCTGCCCCGGAGGTGGCTGCCCAATCGTCCCCTGAGACTTCTGTGTGTGGCGAGTCTGGAGGGCGGGTGTTGGTTCCAGCTGTCAGATTAGGATGACCTGCAAAACGATAATGTGAGGATGAGTAATGTGGACTTGACAGGTTGTTTTCATTTTGTTGCCGATTCTGTCTGCATTGGTACTCACCCCACCCACCACCACCACCGCCATCCCTATGGACATGGGGGCCTGTTGGGAGTTGTAGTTTTGTCCCCTCACACCCACCACCCACCACCACCACCACCATCCCTATGGACATGGGGGCCTGTTGGGAGTTGTAGTTCCGTCCCCTCACACCCACCACCCACCACCACCACCACCATCCCTATGGACATGGGGGCCTGTTGGGAGTTGTAGTTCCGTCCCCTCACACCCACCACCCACCACCACCACCGCCATCCCTATGGACATGGGGGCCTGTTGGGAGTTGTAGTTCCGTCCCCTCACACCCACCACCCACCACCACCACCGCCATCCCTATGGACATGGGGGCCTGTTGGGAGTTGTAGTTCCGTCCCCTCACACCCACCACCCACCACCACCACCGCCATCCCTATGGACATGGGGGCCTGTTGGAGTGATTTCGACGTTGGTGAGTATGTGGACTGCATGCATGGGTTGGGGTCTGGGAGATGTGTCTTCACAGTTGTGTGAGGCACACCATGTAGTTGTG